>NW_027507685.1:25964632-28364632 GCF_037356315.1 Lithobates pipiens | reverse complement strand
CACTGTCTGGATAAAGGGGGCCTTGAGAGACAAGGAAGTCCTCTTCCTGCCTCTGTTCTGCCTCAAGTGCCCTGTCCATTATTCCACAGAGCGTATGCTCCAAGAGGTGGACAAGAGGTACAGTATCACTGATGCATGCACTGTCACTGCTCACCATCCTTGTGGCCTCCTCAAACGGTGACAGGACAGTGCATGCATCCCTGATCATGCCCCACTGGCGTGGTGAGAAAAAACGAGCTCCCCTGACCCTGTCCTGGTGACGTAGTCGCTCAAGTACTCATTGATGGCCCTCTGCTGCATGTGCAGCCGCTGCAGCATGGCCAACGTTGAGTTCCACCTGGTGGGCATGTCACATATAAGGCGGTTCTTGGGCAGGTTCAACTCCTTTTGGAGCTCAGCTAGCCGAGCACAGGCATTAAATGATCGGCGTAAATGTACACAGACTTTCCTGGCCTGCTTCGGGACAACCTGTAAGCACGGGTACCTGCCCAAGAACCGCTGCACCACCAGGTTAAGGACGTGAGCCACACAGGGCACATGGGTCAGTTGTCCCTGTCAAAGGGTGGAGAGGAGGTTGGTGCCATTGTCGCAAACCACCATTCCTGGCTTAAGCTGGCATGGCATCAACCACCTCTGCCTGCCCCTGCAGAGCTGACAAAATATCTGCCCCAGTGTGGCTCCTGTCCCCCAAACAAACCAGCGCAAGCACGGCATGTCATAGTTTTGCCTGCGTACTTGCGTAGCCCCTTGAACACCTACGGAGCACCGCTGGTTCTGAGGACAGAGCAATGGAAGAGGCCATGGGGGAAGAGGAGGGGTGGTGGAGAGAGGTGTGTCACAACCAGTAGTAGCATTTTGGAGGCGTGGTGGCGGAACAACCTCCAACACTACTGCACCTTGTCCTGCATCCTTCCCAGCTGCCAGAAGAGTGACCCAATGGGCCGTGAAAGACAGGTAACATCCCTGTCCATGCCTGCTGGACCATGAGTCAGCGGTAATATGCACCTTACCACTGACCGCCCTGTCCAGCGAGGCAAGGACATTGCCTTCCACATGCCAGTAGAGAGCCGTAATCGCCTTCCATGAGAAAAAGTGGCGTTTGGGGACCTGCCACTGAGGAACCGCACATTGCACAAACTCATGGAAGGGGGCCAAGTCTACCAACTGAAAAGGCAGCAGTTGAAGTGCTAGCAATTTAGCCAAGCTAGCATTCAACTGCTGGGCATGTGGATGGCTGGGAGTGAACTTCTTTCGACGGTCCAGCAGCTGGGGCAGGGAAATTTGCCTCCTATAGTCGGACGTGGGTGTACTGCTAGCAGAGTGCCCAGAAGCACTTGGCTGTGACACACCTAATTCTACACCTTCATTGCTCTCAGAGCAGGTTTCAGAGAGGACTGAAGGTCTAGTGGGGTTGGAGATCCCAGCTGATGAGGAGCAAGGAGAGGTCCGCTTTGTTCTTTGGTGTGGGTCTTTGAGGTACGCTTGCCAACGAGCTGCATGGCAGGTCAACATATGTCTGGTCAAGCATGTGGTGCCCAAGCGGCTGATGTTTTGGCCACGCGAGATACACTTGAGACATATGTTGCAAATAGTGTGATCTGATGCACTCATCTCAAAAAAGGCCCACACCAAAGAACTTTTAAAATAGCGCGCAGAGGCAGCGCCCTGCACAGGCGGAGCTCTGCGGTGTGATTCAGTCGGTGTGCTGCCCCTAAGCTGGCCCCCGGAGGGCATCCTGCCTCGTTGGACATGTGCCTCCTCCTCCTCCTCCTCCTCTCTCCTTCTAGGCACCCACTTGGAGTCAGTGCCCTCATCATCCCCTCCCTCTTCATCGCTGGAGCAAACCTGGCAGTATGCTGCAGCTTGTGGAACATGACTGCCAGATTGCTGTCCTTCTTGAGCATCCCCTCTCTCTGCGCTCACGCTACTGCCTTCCTCTAGCTGAGTATCATCATCAGAGCCTACAAAACACTGGGCATCCTCCTAGAGCATGTACCCAACACTGTGCTCAAAGAGTTCAGGGGACTCCTCAGGAGGACGTGGTGGGCCTAGGGAAGGAGTCACTGATGATGACATTGAGATGAGGGAAGACGATGCGTTGGCAGCTGCTTTGCTAGTACCCTGAGCCTGGGTGAGAGAGAATGAGGAGGGTGAAGAGGGCTTGGTCATCCACTCTACCAAGTCTTCGGCATGATGCGGCTCAACAATTCCAGCTGCCGAAAAGAAGGACAAGCGTGTCCCATGGCCACGTGCTGATGATGATGATGCACAGCGTCCATGACCAGCACTGTTGTCTCTAGACACAGAGCCTGCTTGCCCTCTTTTATCGGCTCGTGCCTGTCTGCCTCTCCTTGTTGACCTTCCAGACATGGTAATGGCCTGAAGGGAGATGGGAAAACCAGCAATTGGGTAGTGTATATTGTGCTGGAGGCACACAACACCCACTAACTCCTGCAGATGCCTTTATTATAGAACAGGAATTAAAGGGTAGATACTGGTGTATACTGTGCTGGAGGCACACAACACCAACTAACTCCTTCAGATGGCAGATGGATCAATTAGAGAAGAGCTATATGGGTGGATATAATGATGTATAGTGCGGTCAGGGCAAGCAGACAACACGCACAATCTCCTGCAACTGACTGCAAGCTCTATTAGAGAAGAGCAATATAGCTAGCTATATAGGTGGATAAAATGGTGTATACTGCGGTCAGGGCACGCAGACAACACGCACAATCTCCTACAACTGACTGCAAGCTCTATTAGAGAAGAGCAACATAGCTAGCTATATAGGTGGATATAATGGTGTATAGTGCGGTCAGGGCACGCAGACAACACGCACAATCTCCTACAACTGACTGCAAGCTCTATTAGAGAAGAGCAATATAGCTAGCTATATAGGTGGATAAAATGGTGTATAGAGCGGTCAGGGCACGCAGACAACACGCACAATCTCCTACAACTGACTGCAAGCTCTATTACAGAAGAGCAATATAGCTAGTTATATAGGTGTATATAATGGTGTATACTGCGGTCAGGGCACGCAGACAACACGCACAATCTCCTACAACTGACTGCAAGCTCTATTAGAGAAGAGCAATATAGCTAGCTATATAGGTGGATAAAATGGTGTATAGTGTGGTCAGGGCACACAGACAACACACACAATCTCCTACAACTGACTGCAAGCTCTATTAGAGAAGAGCAATATAGCTAGCTATATAGGTGGATAAAATGGTGTATACTGCGGTCAGGGCACGCAGACAACACGCACAATCTCCTACAACTGACTGCAAGCTCTATTAGAGAAGAGCAATATAGCTAGCTATATAGGTGGATAAAATGGTGTATACTGCGATCAGGGCACGCAGACAACACGCACAATCTCCTACAACTGACTGCAAACTCTATTACAGAAGAGCAATATAGCTAGCTATATAGGTGGATATAATGGTGTATACTGCGGTCAGGGCATGCAGACAACACCCACTACAGAAGAGCAAGAACGCAAAATCGGCCGATAACAAATGGTGTATACTGTGTTGAAGGTACACAGAAAACACCCACTAACTCCTACAGATGCCAACACACTACACAAGGCCGCCGCGCTGGCGGCCTTATATAGTGTGGGGCGTGTACTACACAGCCTGAGCTATGATTGGCCATAGGCATCCTGCCTGTGGCCAATCATGGCTCTCCTCGCTGCTGGCGCTGTGATTGGCCAAGCATGCGGGGTTACAGTGCATGCTTGGCCAATCATGAGCCAGCAATGCACTGCGATGGTGCAGTGCATTGTGGGCCGTGAGCGCCACACGAATTTGGCGCGAATGGCCCATAACGTTCGGTATTCGCCAACTTGCGAACAGCCGATGTTCGAGTCGAACGTATGTTCGACTCGAACATGAAGCTCATCCCTACCAACCAGACAGGGCTGTGCTATGTGGTAGAGCTGTGTACATCTCAGGACTGAACGGACAAGTCCCTTGGGATAAAAAGTGGATGACCACACTTATATATAGCATCTACAGCTCAGGAAATGCATTGACACGTTTCATGCTCCAAGTCTATACCAGTGGGTGCTTAGGACGAAACGCATCATACCACTCTTGTCCCGTAGATGCTGTATATGTGTCTCTTCTGATGGATTGTCTCAATTAAACTCCTGAAATTTTCTGCATATCTGAATGCGGTCATCCACTTTTTATCCCAAGGGACTTGTCCATTCAGTCCTGGGATTTACACAGCTCTACTACACCTGTCTGGTAGGCCAGGAAACCTGACTGTCCTCTGCTACAGAGGATAGGCCTTGTTCCTCCCCCAGGCTGTGACTGGACAAAAAAATGATAAGCAGCAGACTGATAAACCCATCTCACTATCATTCTAGTCTCTCCTCCTATCAACATGTCCCTTGCAAGCACATTAGCACTACAGCACAAAAGATTGGCTCCCCACGCTACTGCTTGCTCTCCCAGCAAGGACTGCAGGAGGCTGCTACCAAACTCCAATAAACTCCTCTTATCTTCTGCATATCTGAGTGTAGTTGTCCATGTGGTTGTCCATATCTGAGTGCGGTCATCCATTTGTTTTCTTCTAAGCAGTGGCGGATGGTGGGTTTTTCTTTTGGGGGGCAAACAAGACCCCCGCCTCCAGGCGGCCAGTGGCACAGCACCCCCACGGACATCCAGCGGCACGGCACTGACACCTGGAGGCCAGCGGCGTTGCACTGACAACCCCCCTACCCCCGGGTAGCCAGCAGTCAGGCACCTACCTGATCAAGGGCTGGCAGGCTGTGGTGTCATCTCCTCGTCTCCTGAAGTGTGGGATACGGTGTCTGCTCCTCCCACAGCTTCCTCCACCATGTGTCTTCTCTGTTCCTCCATCCTAAGTGTTAGGCATCCAATAGGATTGCCTGATGCTTTGGCCAATCGATGCCTCCTGATTGGCGGGGAGGAACTTTAGCGTGAAAATAGAAAAAATCAATTCTCCATTGTCACACAACTGGGTGGGATCGGGGCGCAGTTCTCTGCACCCCAAGCCCACCTTTTTTTAAGCCTATTAGAGCCTCTGGCTCTAATCATGTGCTTCAAAAGTACACCCCCCCCCATTGGAAACCATAGTCCGGAACCCTGATATGGAGATCAGGAGGCCAGACACATAGATAGGGGAGGTAGCGCCCGTGCACCCTCTGTGGAGGGGCTTCCACTGCCTCCAAGAATCTGTGGTTGCAAGCTGGACCTTCACTTTTTCATATGGAATTAACGGCTAGATTAAAGTGGATAGAACTGAAGCAGTAAAGCTTCTTTACCCTATCCATTGGGAGGTAAACAGTCCCCATGAATGTGTCTTATCAGAGTATTTAGCCATTTGCCTAGAGTTCTGTTTTAACATGAAGCACAACTTTATTGAGAAATGATATTTAGCTGGAAGTTTGAGCTGCAGAGCTGTTATTAGAATGCAGTAGACTTAGGTGATCCAAGAAAGAAAATATCCCTAAATGTACTTGGACTTTCAACAATAGGGGAATAAAATGTATATCTCTGTACATAAAATGTATGAGCACAATTATAAGTGAATATGATTTTATTTATTGTGGTAAAACATGCTCAAACTATAAATCAGAAATGTGTCAGTACTTTGTGCACACATAACTTTACAAAAGAATACTTAAGAAAAAAAATGTTATTTTTGTAAATGAAAAAGTTAGCATTGTGCGCTCTGAGGCACTGATGATGGTATTTAGCGGTATTACCAAGACTTCTCCAGAACACAGTGTACTTCCTAATAGAGAACAAATAAAAGCAGAGTACATAGCCCTTGGTGAATTTAATCACTGATGGCCCCATAAAATGTTACATAATAGGAAAAAGTAATGTATTTTCTGATTATGTAACAAAGTGAACAGTGTGTAGTGTCTTTCTATACATCCACATTCGGTAATAGGCGATGGGACAAATTTGTCAGCACACTTGCAACTGCAATTTCCATAATTTGGGCTTAATCTATTCAGAGGAATCGTTTGATAATCCGCATCTGAAATTAAAGCCATCATATTCATCCAGTTATTTATTATCTCGTGTAATACATGGTAAAATCCAGCCTAGTGAATAATGCTTCCCTATAATAGTTCATTTACTTCTATTCATTGGCAGTAATAAAATCGTACAAGGGGATGCAGAAACACCATTATTTCTTGCTTGAAGTGCAATTTCATGTGGTGAGGGAAACATAGTAATATGATGCAAAGTGCTACAGGAATTTAGTCCTCAAAAGAATGGCAGCATTAAATGCATTCTGACAAGATGGGGCAGCTGAAAAGAAACATTTATCTTCATAAAGTCATTAAATTTACAGAGCTGCATCACAGTCTTTCAGCAATCTGCTCTCTCCATTAAGAGCAGTTCCAAGAACAGCTTCACTCATATTTTTTTGTTTCATTTTTTTTTTCTGTTATATGTGTAATGTGTTCACTGTTTATATATTATTTTCTGAAAGCCCCCAAACAAAATAATTAAAAAAAGAATGGATTTAATAGTAAATACGCCCAACTGCTACTTTTAGTAATGAACTTTGGGTTTGAATTGACCATAAGCAAGACGCAAACTCAAATTTGTCCTTAGTTTGCCGAACAGGCAAAATAAGCGGTCACATTTGGCCAGTTCACTCGTCCGCCTGGACCTCTGAGTACTGCCTCTGGGCACCACCACTAATTGACAGCTTTCCAATGGCTAGCTTTACATTGTAAACAAGCTGACAGGGATCCCGGGTGATATCATTGACTGTCATTTGCAACAAGAATGACAGGAAAAGGGAGAGGGCAGTTTCTTGCCCCCCCTTTTCCTCATGGGAGAGCGGCTGGATCAGCTGTTTTAAGTTCCCCCGCAGAGCCTGTGGCCAGCGGGGAAACAGCTGTCAGTCACATGTTTTTGAAGAGGGGTACAGGTAACCCCTCTTCATGACATGTGAAAATACCCAGGAAGAACTGGTTTAAACCAGTTTTCTTGGGGTTTGTGGGGCTATAAAAAGGGGGTTCCGCTGAGGGGGCTCATTCGCCTCAGAAGAAGAGCTGTGATGTTCTCTCCCCCCTATAAAATAAAAAATTTGTATTTAAATGTATTTTAATTCTGTATAGTTATGTTAATTTATTTGTCGTGGTTGTTGTTATGTGGTAAGTCACCTTTGCAAAAAAAAATAAATAATAATAATAATAATAATAATACAGAATTCTAACAGCAAAGGGGGACAAGTTACTATGGCTTTTTACTTACACCCCTTTCACACCAGGGCGTTTTGCAGGCGCTATAGCATTAGAAATAGCGCCTGCAATCCGCCCTAAAGAAGCTACACCCTTATATGTAGTGTGAAAGCCCCGAGGGCTTTCACACTACAGTGGTGCGCTGGCAGGACGTCAGAAAAAAGTCCTGCCAGCAGCTTCTTTGGAGCGATGAAGGAGCGGTGTGTTTACCGCTCCTCCACCGCTGTTCCCCATTGAAATCAATTGCTATTGCGGCGTATTGCCGGCGGTTTTAACCCTTTCGCGGCCGCTAGCGGGGGGTAAAAGCGCCCCGCTAGCGGCCGAAAAGCGCCGCAAAATCCGCCGCAAATCCGGCGGTAAATCCGGCGTTAAAACGCCGCTAAAAATAGCGGCATTTTACCGCCGACGCAATGGGCGGTGTGGTGTGAAAGGGGTCTTATAGTGTTTCAAGTGTTGGGTATTTTGTGTTGCTGCCTGAGCCGTAGTGACTGGGCTAGCTCTAAGTTTATTGGATGAGTTTTGATGAGTTATGTACAACATTTTGAAACCAATAATAAACAACCGCGGCCATTATTATCCAAATACCTGTCTGCTTGTCTTATTTCAAAAGTTATTGAATAAAATTCCAGCCTGCTGTCCCATGAAAAGTGGGAAGTGGGGCAAACTGTCCCCACAACCACCTATGGGAACGAGCCAGGCACTAAAATAAATGAATTGATAGGTTAAAAAATGTATTGATTTTATTTGTTTAAATTTAATACTTAATTTAAATATAAATGGCTTTAGCCCGTGCAAGAGGGTATAAAAGGTACTGTATTAACTGAAAATTTGCAGACGAAGCTACTACACAGAAGAAGAACTTCAATCCAAGTCAATGTGTCTTTAGTAAATTATTTAATTTAATATCTATAATTATACAGTCCTGACTTTGTTTCCATGACGACGAAGGATGCTAAAGCGCTATCTAAACTGATGGAGCTATATAATATAAGTACCTGTAGTAAATAAATAAATCACTAAATAAATTGTCAAGGTGCAGGCAGTCCTTTGAGCAGGTTGTTGAGGTGTTGTTCATCATGATTGACATTAAAGGGTTTGTAAAGGAATTTTTTTCTTTTTTTTTAATAACAAACATGTCTATACTTATCTACCCTGTGCAATGGCAATGGAATTGCACAGAGTGGACGGCAACCTCCTCATTTCGGGTACCCCGCTGGTGCGCCAGGCCCCTCCTTTCCTAATGTATCCATTGACACAGACAGAGAGACTCGGACCTGCCCCCACTCCATCATCACTGGCTTCGATTGACAGCACTGGGAGCCAATGGCTCCCCTTGCCCAAGCAAATTCAGCGAGACCCGGAAGTGAAGGAAAAAACGATCTGCAGACGTGCATGGCGCTGGATCGAAAGGGGTCTCAGGTAAGTAAAGGGGGACTGAAGGGGTGATGTTGACACCTAAACATTTTTTACCTTAAAGCGGAGTTCCACCCAAAAATGGAACTTCCACTGTCTGGATCCCCCCCCCTCTGGTGTCACATTTGACACCATAATTTGTAATCAGCAGTGTCCTCAGGACACTGTGATCACAGAGCACTCTGCCCACGTCCTACAGTGGGCACACAGTGGGTCAGGGGTGGACTGACCATTTGGCTACTCGGGCACTGCCCGAGGGCCCCGGGCCACTGGGGGGCCCCATCAGGGTTGCCAGCCTCAGTAAAACCAGGGACAATATGTTAAAATCTGTGGGTTTTTTTTTACATCTGTCTCTGAAATGTCCCTTACCGACATCCTTTTGGTCTAAAAATCCTGACATTATAGCTGTTCCAACTCTACAGTACCTTCTCAGCCAATAGAAACATGTCTGTGTATACTGTGTGTACATGTATGTGTATACTGTGTGATTGTATACTCTGTGTGCATACTGTGTGGCCCCATAATCGCTGATTGCCCGGGGGACCCCCTAATCTCCTATTGCCTGGGGACCCCATGAGTTGTCAGTCCGCCCCTGCAGTGGGTGCATTCATGGGAGGCTTTGCACATTGCAGCAATCATTGATCAGTCTGACACACACCGCTACACTGATCTCAGTAAAGGCTCTTTACCAGGTGATCAGCCGTGTCCAATTACGGCTGATCCCAATGTAAACAGGAAGAGCCATTGATCGGCATTTCCTCACTTGCGTCTGACAGACGCGAGTAGAGGAGAACCGATCGGCCACTCTCCTGATAGGGGGGGGGGGGTCTATGCTGAATGTTTATCCATGTATGTAGGACAGCACAGCAGCAACAACTTTTTAAAAGTATGAATTGTTAATGTTTAAGAGTGTCCAAGATTTGAGAACTACTCATGCACCTTGCTGCAATGTCGTTACTAGTAAGTTTTATAGATGGCAACTTGAAACATACAAAAGCATCCTTAAAGCGTCATTAAGGGGGTTGTAAAGGCAGAAGATTTTTTTTTTTTAACTTAATGCATCATATGCATTAAGATAAAAAGCCTTCTGTGTACAGCAGCCCCCCTATTACTTACCGGAGCCCTATCTCTGTCCAACGATGTTCACGAGTGTCTTGGCCATCCTAGACTCTGCCTCCTGATTGGCTGAGACACCGCTGCTGCCAATCATAGTCAGTCAACCAATCAGGGGAGGGGGTTGGGGCCGGCCATGGCCCCGTGTCTGAATGGACACAGGGAGCTGTGACTCGGCTTAACAAGCTGCTTGCTGTGTGGGCACTCGACAGGAGGGAGGGGCTAGGAGCATGGAAGAGGGACCTGAGAAGAGGAGGATCTGGGCTGCTCTGTGCAAATCCACTGCACAGAGCAGGTAAGCATAACATGTTTGTTATTTTCATAGAAAAAAAAAAAACAAGAGTTTATAATCACTTTAAAATCAAATGAAAAGTAAATCAATAAATAACATCACATAGTCACACTTAGATGTAAGCTTGTCTTATCATTTAGGCACCATTCACACTAGTGAACTTCAAAGTTGCACTATTTTCCATGCAGCTTTAGAGTTCGACTTTGAAACGACTTTGAAGTGACTTTGATAAGACTTTTACACTCTCTGGCATTGAAGCTGTCTCAAAGTTGGGCAAAAAGTAGTGCAGGAACTGTTTCTTAAGTCGCAGAGACTTCAGTAGTGTCAATTGGAACATGACATTTCACCTGTTACTTTAGGTCTCTAAAGTGTGAAAAGAGTGTTATGTTGGGTTTTTTTTCACAGTGGTGGTGGTGTTATATGTTAGAAGAGTACGCAGCCTTTGAAAACAACTTTTGGAAAAATTGACTTCTCTACTTATTCATTATATTTTTTGAGATTTGTTTGGCACAAACACTAGTTTAAAAAGAAAAAAATGTTATTATATATGTTTCACTTTATATATATATATATATATATATATATATATATATATATATATATATATATATTCATATATATAATATATATACATATATATATATCAGTTTATTATTTTTTAATTAATGTACACCTTTGGAAAAAGTTCCTGGTCCTTAGGATAATTAATATATAGGAATAGGTTTCTTCCTTGATCTATATAATTCTATATTTTTATTATAGCGCTACACATTTATTTTTTCTGTTTATTCACGCTTTTTTGTCTAGAAGCTGTGTTGGCGGCTTGATAAAATTTTATCTCCACAGCGCAGTGTATATTGAATCACAATTTAGCTCTTTAGATGTTGTTCTGGGTTCTTTTATGACCTCATGGATGAGTTGTCGTCATGCTCTTGGAGTAATTTTTGCTCCTGGGAAGGTTCACCACTGTTCCAAGTTATCTCCATTTGTGGATAGTGGCTCTCCCTGTGGTTCACTAGGGTTCCAAAGCCTTAGAAATGGCTTTGAAATCCTTTCTAGACCGATACATGTACATTACTTTGTTTCTAATCTGTTCTTGAATTTTTTTAGATTGTGGCATGATGTGGCTTTTTGTGATCTGTTAGCATGCTTCACTTTATCAGACAGCTTCTACTTATGTGATTTCTTGATTTAAAAGGTTTGGCAGTAATTAGGTCTGGGTGTGCCAAGGGAAATTTAATTGAGCTTTCCAAAAAATTGTGGTTGATCACAGTTCATTGATGATTCAGCATGATAGGGGGAAATTACTTTTTCAATTAGGGCCAGGCAGGTTTGAACAGCTTTTTTCCGTTAATAAATGAAATAATATTTTAAAAACTGCATCTTGAATTTACTAAGGTTTTCTTTGTGTAATATTAACCTCCCTAGCGGTATGATTATTTTGAAATTTATTTGCTAAAAGCGGTACAATTATTTTGCATGAAAATTTGGTGTTTTATATTGTAGTCCTGTAATTCTTAGGAATAACTCACTTAAATCTGTCCAAACCAGAGTATAAATTATAATATAATAAATAACTATAAATAATTATACCAAATAATAATATAACAATAATAAAAATTATTCAATAATGTAATCAAATCAAAAACACTGAAATTTGCTCAGTTGCAGAATTGTCACTGTCATTACTTTTCAGTATTTTATGACGGATCTCCCCACAAATCGCTATCGCTCAATTCTGCGAGTGATTCTAATTTATTATCGCTGTTTTCTAACTGGTCTAAAACTATTTTTGATGTAAAGGGACAGTTTTGGTTGCTATGGACAATCTCCAGTTTCCAGGCAGAAAGAACAGTTTTTATAATATAAAACTGCATGCAGGGCACTGGGCTGACCACTAGGGACATAGGGGATGTGAAATAATTACATACAGCAATGTAATCTGTAACACATTATACTGTATATATACTGTGTGTTTCACTTTTTGAATTTGGCGCCGATCTCCACCCCTGTGCATCACAACGCGAATGGAGATCAGCTCCGTGATGAATCGAGCGGAGGACGAGCCGCTCGTACAGCGGGGGGACATCACAGGATCCAAGGGAGAAGGTAAGTAACCTCCTCCTGCATACAGCGATGCAGTCCCGAGTCTGGCTCGGGGTTATCGCTTTTTGGTGTAAAACTTCCACCCCGAGCCAGACTCGGGAATACCGCCAGGGGGGTTAAAATGTGTTTGATGATCTGAATCATTTAAATGTGAGAAATTTGCAAAACAAAAAGCAAGGGGGCAAATACTTTTCCCCACAACTGTATGTATGTATATATATATATATATATATATATATATATATATATATATATATATATAGGCATACCCCACTTTTAAGTACACAATGGGGTTATATTTACTAATGCTGGAAAATCAGGCTCACTTCTGCATAGAAACCAATCAGCTTCCAGGTTTTATTACCAAAGCTTAATTGAACAAGCTGGTGTTAGAAGCTCATTGGTTTCTATGCAGAAGTAAGCCTGATTTTGTACTTTCCAGCTTTAGTAACTAAAACCCCATTGTGTACTTAAAAGTGGGGTGTGGTATATATATATATATATATATATATATATATATATATTCACACAATTTGTATTCAAAATTTGTAAACTATCGAAAGTTTATAAATTATGTGTGAAGCACTTACCCCCGAAGGAGCGGCTGAATTTTTCTGGGCTTACCGATTACCTCCACCAGCTCGTGACTCGTTGTCCTTGTCTAGGGGTTCCCAGGGTTGATGACCCAGTAACTGTAGAGACCGGCACTTGAATTCCTTGTTAGGATTTTTATTTTGCATAAAACTGTTGAAAAAACTCAGTCTCTAAGTTGTGAATAGAGGGCATCAGGATAAAGTTTAGCTCAGGTGCTTGGAACTGCTGACTTCAATAAAAGTTTCTCTCTGTACATAATCCAGGGAATAGCCACTCGCAACTGGATTCTTTAACTGTTGGATAAATCCTTGACCTTGGATCTAGCAGCCAACAAGTGATTTTAGCCTTGCAAAGTCTCTCACACAGACTTGGTTGAAAAACTTAGTTGTAACCGGAAGATAGAGGTAGGAACTTTTCTTACTGTACCAGAATCTTGCAGCCGGTCCGGCGATACCGTAAGAAATGTGGATTCAATCAATGTCCATGGCAGCTCAGCTTCCAGGCTCTTAACGAGCAGCCACCCTCGTTTGTGGCCCTCTAACTGAAGAGTCCTTCCCTGGTTGCATATAGAGTTGCTGGGCCTCTCCAAACCCGAGACGGCACCAGAACACCTTAGAATCCTCCATTCAGTTACTGCGCCTCAAACTAGCCAGTTCCGAGGCTCGGAAATGGATGGATCCGCACCCCAGGCCATGAGGGCCTCTGGGGGCTGGTCAGGAGGACCAGGACCATGGAGTCAGCAACAACTTCTGGACCGGAACCCAGAACCATGTGACTTCAGCACCTAAAGTACCCTACACAGCAGAACAAACGCACCCACTGATTGGCACCGAGAGAGAGATTGGTACCCAATGCGTCCAACCAGACTGCGTTCTAATGCCTCTCACAGATGGGAACCCCACCTATAACCAGGCAGAACCTCAATACAGCCCAGCCAAACTGATGCCAAAGCATAATTTAGAACAATTAACCCCAAAACTCAACTATAGTTTTGGGCAAAAACTAAATTTACAGCCCATACTCATCAGGAGTACCAGTGCTACATGTGCATACAACAAACTTAAGTTATTTGGTGAAAAGGGAAATAAATAATATGTGGCAGGGGTCATTTGAAAGACAGACTATACAATTACAAAATCCAAGTACCAAGTACAATGATTTCAAGTACACATGACCGGACTTTCCATCGGAATGAACTCAGACATACTTTTCAACTGACTTTTTGACGGAGTTCCGCTGAAACAGACTTGTCTACACACGATCACACCAAAGTCCAATCGTTTAACACGATGACATACGACGGGACTAGAAAAAGGAAGTTCAATAGCCAGTAGCCAATAGCTGCCCTTGCGTCATTGTTGGTCTGTCGGACCTGCATACAGACAAGGGATTTTCTCGATAGGACTGGTTCCGGAGGCATTCCGGTGGAAAGATTTGACACATGCGCTATTTCTAAAGTCCGTCAGATTTTTCAACAGAAAAGGTCCGATGAAGCCCACATATGAACGAATTGTCTGACGGATTCATTCCGTCTGAACTTTGCTGTTGAAAAGTCCGGTTGTCTGTACACAGCATTATACTAAATAGAGAAGTGTTAATAATATATATATACCCCTCACGGTTGTTCACCTTAATGCATTCTATGCAAATGGAGGGAAAGCTGAAGGTAGCATCAACCAGGTATTTTTACTGTACACAAAACAAATGCTTTAGTGGTTTTGTGAGTATTCACACTTTTGTATTATATACTGTAGCATGTACTGTAGCCTTTTTCATAGTCTGGGTTTAATGGTTATACTTTATTACAGCTTGTCATTCCCTAGATGTGGTGACTGGTTTTTTTTCGGGCTCAGAAATTTTTTGGGCAAGCACAGAAAATGCATGTTGATCTTGCCAGAAATGCAACATCCTTGTTACTTACTATCAGCTGAACCAAAGGCACAAATAATCTTCTCTAACTTCTGTAAACTGCTTCTCAGAGCTCATGTTAAGGAGATAAAAAGAGGATGAGGTGTGAAATCCAGCCTGGGTGACAACCTTGGCTCCCTCCATAGATAAAGTGAGGTTAGTGTAGCCAGGTAGTGATAGGAAGTGTGTTACAGCTTTACTAGGTGAAAATAAAGGAAAATGCTTGATTAAAAGAAAACCAATTGAACCACCACATATACGGTCTAGTAAGCTGATGACTTTGACACCAGAGCATGTCTGCTGAGGTCTGAGGGTGTCATAGCCATCATGTATGAAAATAAAATGACAAATCTGTTTGGTTGCCAGTAACTTTTCCACCTTTGATACTCTCTAGGTTCCATTGATGAAGCTCCATATAGATTTTGCTGCCAGTGACTGTGCAAGATATTACATTTCCATCAGCTAATGCAGATGGGAGATCACTGGACACATCCAGAAATTATAGTAAGAGAAAATAGACACTTTTTAATATTGCAATTATAGTTTCTTTTGGTTTCTACAAATGGCAATGCATTAGGTGATGACCACAGACTCATATATATTTAAAAATAAAGGTCAACATTCTGCCTGATTCTTATATGGAATATCTTCTGGTTGGCTTTTCTGTTATACAAGTGAAATCTGACTAATTATTTCTGACAGAAGCCAATGGGGATGTCAGTCTAAATCAGCAGCAGCTAGGAAGGAGCAGTAGAGTGAATTTACAATCATATACAAACATTGTATAGGCTTTGTACTTATCAGTGGGTCATTAGACAGATGGTGACTACATTCATTAAAGCGGACCTTGCACTTAAAAGCATGGCCCACTTAATACATCAGGATTCATTCCTTATAAAAAATCACAGCATTGAAGTTAAGAATAATTTTAAAGCTGTGACTTCTTGTGAGGAATATACTGTATGCACGCACTCACACATATTCATTTTAACATTGGTCTATAGATTCCAAAAATATAAAAAATAAACACTGAAAGCTGAAGTAAAAAAACAATTCTTTGACAGCATGTCTCTTGAATGTAGGAATCCTATAAATAAGAATTGCATATTCCGTGATGATTGGATTTATAATGGAACAATCTGTGTTTTTGGATCCCAAACACAACACCTTAAAATTTTGGTTTTCATAACAAAGACAAGCTGATCAAAGATGAATACTTTAAACCAGGGATGTGCAATTAGCGGACCTCCAGCTGTTGCAGAACTACAAGTCCCATGAGGCATAGCAAGACTCTGACAGCCACAACCAGAGGCAGAGGCATGATGGGACTTGTAGTTTTGCAACAGCTGGAGGTCCGCTAATTGCATATCCCTGCTTTAGACAAATCAATGAAGACTAGCATGATAAATATGAGGCTGTCCTTTTTCTTTTTTCAGAGCACCATCTAACTTCCAAAAATACCCAGTACACAAAACAATTCATGATACCCCCCCCCCCCCCCCCATTAGCTTTTAGCACAATTTAAAACTGGTTTCTGCTTTCAAACAATCAAGGTTTCCTTGGTAGAACTTAAAGCGGAGCTCCAGCCCCCCCTCCCCAAAATGAAGTCAGCAGCTACAAATACTGTAGCTGCTGACTTTTAATATTAGGACACTTACTGGTCCCGGGATCCCACGATGTCTGCACCCTAGTCAATTTTTTAATCAACTCTCGGTGCTGCACTTTCTGAATGGCCCAGCGGTGAGGGTAGGAGGAGACGTGCCAAACTTCCGGGTAATCTTGCCTCCGTGAGGTCTACTGGAAGTGGGGACTCTGGGGACTAGTACCTGTCAAAAACAGGGACCCGCTCCCTCCTCCCCCAGAAAGGTGTCAAATATGGCAGCTGGGGGGTAGAAGGATATAAAACAAGTGAAGCTTACTCTTTTGGATGGAGCTCCACTTTATAAAGGAGCTTCAGTTCGCTTAATACTGCCCCCCCCCCCCCACCAGCACCACAATTCTTGTAGGTCTAGCACATGTAGGACTTCAGAACCAGTCAGCGTCCTGCAGGACTTCTGCACATGTGCAGAGCTTCCCTGCCCATGTGAATAAAAACAAAGATCTAGGACCTTCTTACTTGTGCTTTATTCGCATATTCTTGAAGGGGGAAAACCCACACATTCACAGATGTTCTAAAGGTCTCTGCTGGGTCTAGAAGGCCAGCCAATGCCCTTTAGCACATCTGTGAAATTGAGCGCACATCATTCTTGCCTAACTGAGAAAGGAGAAAAGGGTCTGTCCTTCAGCAAAAAATAAATTATCCAATTGTGGGAGAGGGCAGGATCCAGTGCAAATAATTGGATTTTTGGGGATAAGGTTTATTATTCATAAATTAGGATATGCCTCAGCAGCTTCTGTAGATCTTTTTTAAATAACTTGTTGAAAAGTTCAACAATGTGCAGTTAGGCCTTGCAACCTGGGTCAGTTCTAGGTGAATTGGGAAATAAACTAGGGGGCCCTTTGGTACAATATAGTCGGCCTTCCAGTATGACCAGAATTATAAGGTACAGAATGCTCTGTTCCTATGCATCTTACTAACTTTATTTTCCAAAAAGTTACAGGTTTTTTCACGTAATGGAGTGGATCATGCTGGAGGATATGGTAATGTAGCAGGGGAATCTTCTTCGTCCCAGTTTTCTACACTTCCCAAATGCTGGCCCTGCTTGCAGCCAGTTCCAGGTGTCATCATTTTCTGGTAATCAACTAAAGCAATGACTTCTATTACTGGCAGTGAGTGGCATTTGAATATGTTTTTGGTATAAAACCACATAAGTTAAAATTGTTAAACATTTTAGGATGTTTTATTACTCATTTGTTCAAGAGTTTCCAGGGAATTATGGTTGAGCTGTAATTACAAGTGTGGGGAGAGGCATTTTACTGCACAAAGCTAAGAATCTGTCATCTCAATAATTCCAAAAAGCAAAGTATTAATACATATTGCACCTACAGAAGTAGGAGTAACTAAGTTTATCTCTTTCTATTTCTTCTTTAAGATCTGTTGACAAGCTTGGTTACTCCTACATCCCTGAGTGCAAAATGTTAATGTTATGTAATAATAAATTGCTTTGTTTTTCTACACTATGCTTGCTCACTTTTCTTTTTGTCTTCTTAGTTCACGAGAGTTCCCTCTCTGACAATCTTGTCAAGTAGCCAGGCTCCATCACTGTTCGTCATGGCATCTTCTAAACGGCCTCTCCCATACAGCACTTTCTATTTGTACTAAAATATTACATAAACCAACATCCTGGTTCACTGCTTTACAGGTGTTACTGTGCATTTTCAACATATATGTTATTGGCTCATACCATTATGTTTCTGCTGGTATATGTAGGTCTACTTTATTTGTATGTATCTTTTTGCATTCACTTTGTATTGCTCATAGAAACAGCTTTGTGACTGTAGAGCTAATGTGTATATTCTGCATGTGAAACACAAACGTAAATGTAATGCTGAAATCCAGCCTTGCCTTTAGTCTTGCACTGATATTTCTTACTCAGATTTTATTGCACACTGAGCTTCTCACATCACATGTGGGCATTACCTAGGACAATTTACATTCAAATGCAGTCTGCCTAAGAGCGTCCACTCCTTGAAACAAGTTAAGAAAAGGGGGTAGGTGGGACTTTAAATTAGGTAGTGATTAGGGGGTAGTCCTGATGAGTGGAAAGAACCCACGAAATGTGTAGAGCCTTTTTTTCAATGCTGCGCTATCACTACCATCTGATCATACTTGCTTTTACAATCATGATTCATTATGGACATTTTTATCACTTATGCCACGTACACACGATCGGACTTTCCGGCGGACAAGAGTCCGTCAGACAATTTGATCGTGTGTGGGCTCCAGCGGACTTTCTTCTTCCCAAAAGTCCGGCGGACCTAGAAATAAGACATGCTTCAAATTTGTTCGCCGGACTGGGCTTTTAGCAGACAATCCGTTTGTCTGTGTACTAGTCCGATGAACTAAAACCAATGCTAGGGCAGCTATTGGCTACTGGCTATGAACTTCCTTATTCTACGTCATCACGTTCAAATCCGTCGGACTTTTGGAGTGATCGCGTGGTCCGTTCGTTTGAAAGTCCGGCGGACCTCAGCTGCAAAGTCCATCGGATTGTCCACCGGACCAAGTCTGTCGAAAAGTCCGGTCATGTGTACGCGGCATAAGAAAGGTCTAGGTCAATGTTTCTCAACTGCATAGCTGTGTGGTTCATTTAAAGTCACAAATTTCCCCTCTTTTTTACACTCCTTGAAACTGTCATCCATTAATCAAGGCAATTTTATATTTGCATAGCTCCTCCCAAGGGCCAACCCACTGCTTGCTTTGTGGTTGAGGGCTCTTGAAAGGAGTATTGAGGCAGGATGCTGTGATGTTTTCAGGAAGCTATATACAGGACCCTGCCTGTTCCTCCTGTCACAATGATCTGCATGCATACAGAAGCAGAAAGATCCAGTAGAGTTGTCAGTGGGTCTAAAACGAGGAATATAACAGGGGGTAATCAGGGAAGGAAAAATATAAGCATATTAAACTTAAAGCAGTTGTAAAGGCTCAAGGTTTTTTACCTTTATGCATTCTAGGCATGAAGGTAAAAAACGTTCTCTCTGCAGCAGCGCCCCCCCCCCCAAAACTTACCTAAGCCCCATTATGATCCAGTGATGTGCACAAGAGCATCGGTGTGCACAGAGCTCCCGCTGCTGTCAATCACAGCCAGTGAGCTAATAAGAAGAGAGAGGGGGCAGGGCCGAGTCACTGCTTTGTATGTGAATGGACACGCAGCACTTGTTTGTTGTTGCTCTAGGGGCACTCGGCAGGAGGGAGGGGCCAGGAGTGTCAGCAGGGGACCCGAGAAAAGGAGAATTGGGGCTGCTCTGTGCAAAACCTCTGCACAGAGCAGTTAGGTATAACATGTTTGTTATTAAAAAAATAAAAATAAATTGTCTTTAAAGGAGTTGTAAAGGCAGAAGGTTTTTTATCTTAATGCATTGATATGCTCCCCAGCACCCCCTAATTACTTGCCTGTGCCCCATCTCTCTCCAGCGATCTCCACGAGTGTCTAAGCCGTCCGGGACACTCCTCCTGATTGGCTGTGACACAGCAGTGGCACCATTGGCTCCCGCGGCTTTCAGTCAAATTCAGTCAGCCTAATCAGGTGAGAAAGGGGGCAGGGCCAGTTCAGAGCTCCGTGTCTGAATGGATACCTAGAGCTGTGACTTGGCTTGGCTGCCCCCATAGAGAGCTGCTGGCTGAGGGGGCACTTGATATAAGGGAGGAGTCAGGAGCAGCAAAAAGGGACTCGAGAATAGGGGGATCTGGGCTGTTCTGTGCAAAACCAACTGTACAGAGGAGGTAAGTATAACATATTTTTTATTTTATTTTTAATTTTTTTTTAACAAGGCTTAAATATCACTTTAATATCACTTTAATCTTTACACAAAACTTCATCAGGGCTCTTTTGGTTTGTTTTGGTCTAATGCCGTGCAACCCACCGGACTTTGCAGCGGAGGTCCGCCAGACTTTCTGAACGAGCGGACCTGCCCACACATGACCGGACTTTTCCGGCAGACTAGGCACGACGGACAAGCAGCCGGACTATGGCGGGGTCTGCTGGACTTTTGAAATGAATGGGCTTGCCCACACACGGAGTAAAGTCCGTTCCTTTTGAACGTGGCTCCAGGTAGACGGAGCAAGCGAAGGAAGTGAATGTTGCCGCCTCCATTGGCGAGATTGACACCTCGCTAGCCCTGTCACCTGGTATGGATTTAAAGGGAAACCCCTACTCCGAAAAACAATGTGGGGTCCCCCCAAAGTCATAGCAGACCCTTATCAGAGCACGCAGCCTGGCCGGTCAGGAAAGGGGGTGTGGTCGAGTGAGCGCCCCCCTCCTGAGCCATACCAGGCCACATGCCATCAACATGGGGGGGTGCTTTGGGGAGGGGGGCCCTGCGGCACCCCACCCCAAAGCACCTTGTCCCCATGTTGATGAGGACAAGGGCCTCTTCCCGACAATCCTGGCCGTTGGTTGTCGGGGTCTGCGGGCGAGGGGCTTATCAGAATCCGGGAGCTCCCTTTAATAAGGGGGCCCCCAAATTCCGGCCTCCTACCCTATGTGAATGTGTATGGGGTACATGGTATCCCTACCCATACACCCGGGGAAAAAAGTGTACATAAAAAAACACAACACAGGTTTTTAAAATACTTTATTAGACAGGTCCGGGGGTCTTCTTCCGTCTTCAGGGGTCTTCTCGCCGGACTCCTCCACTATCTTCTGCTCTTTTGCTAGCTCTTTTACTAGCGGAGGAGCCTGGCTTTCCGGGGGTCTTCTTCTGACTTCGGAGGTCTTGTCCTGCTCTTCGGTTCTTCTTGCCGGGCCTCCGCTTTCTTCTTCCAGCTCTTTTACTAGTGTCGGCCAGGGTTGTCAGGAAGAGGCCCTTGTCCTCATCAACATGAAGACAAGGTGCTTTGGGGTGGGGGGCTGCAGGGTCCCCCTCCCCCAAAGCACCCCCCCATGTTGAGGGCACGCAGCTTGGTATGTCTCAGGAGGGGAGGGGGCACTCGCTCATCCCAACCCCCTTGCCTGACCGGCCGGACTGCGTGCTCGGATAAGGGTCTGTTATGGACTTTGGGGGGACCCCTACGCCATTTTTTCGGCATAGGGGTTCCCCTTTAGATCCATACCAGGTGACGGGGCAAGCGAGGTGTCAATCTCAATCTTTACTCAGTGTGGGCAAGTCCGTTCATTTCAAAAGTCCAGCGGACTAGCACACAGACGGTCGGATTGTCTGCGGGACTGCCAAGTCCAGTGGACAATTTGGAGTCAAGACTTCTTTCTAATGCCGCGTACACACGATCAAACAAGCGGGTGGAAAAGTCCGGCAAACTGAAGTCCGCCGGACAATCCCCCGTGTGTAGCCTCCAGCATACTTTTTTGACCCGAAAGTACGGCGGACTTAGAAAGTAGTTTTGCACTCCGATCTTCCAGCCGGACTCGCATTTCGGCGGACAATCCGGCAGTGTGTGTGCCAGTCCGCCGTACTTTTGAAATGAGCGGACTTTTCCCGCCCGGAGAAAAGTCCGCTTATTTCGAGCGGGTCTCCAGGTAGGCGGGGCCCGCAAAGGAGACGTCGCTGGCCCCGCCACCTAGTATGGACTTAAAGGGGAACCCCAACGCCGAAAAAAATCGGCGTGGGGGTCCACCCAGGTCCACATCAGACCCTTGTTCGAGCACGCTACCCAGCCGGCCAGGAAAGGGGGGACGAGCGAGCGGCCCCCCTCCTGAGCAGTACCAGGCCGCGTGCCCTCAACATGTGCGGTGCCTTGGGGAAGGGGGGGCCGCGCGGCCCCCCCACCCCAAAGCACCTTGTCCCCATGTTATTAAAGGGGGCTCCCGGATTCCGATAAGCCGCTCGCCCGCAGACCCCAACAACCAACGGCCAGGGTTGTCGGGAAGAGGCCCTTGTCCTCATCAACATGGGGACAAGGTGCTTTGGGGTGGGGGGGCTGCGCAGCCCCCCCTTCCCCAAGGCACCCCCCCATGTTGAGGGCACGCGGCCTGGTACAGCTTGGAGGGGGGGCGCTCGCTCGCCCCCCTTTCCTGGCCGGCCGGGTAGCATGCTCGGACAAGGGTCTGATGTGGACCTGGGGGGAACCCCCACACCGATTTTTTTCCGCGTTGGGGTTCCCCTTTAAGTCCATACCAGGTGACGGGGCCAGCGACGTCTCCTTCGCGGGCCCCGTCTACCTGGAGACGCGCTCAAAATGAGTGGACTTTCCTCCGCGTGTGTGGGCGAGTCCGTTCATTTCAAAAGTAGGGCGGATAGTACGGCGGACTTAGTACGCTGTATTAGTCCGCTGAAAAAGTGCCGTGTGTGGGCAAGTAGCTCGTTTGGAAAGTCCGACGGACAGTCTGGCGGGAAGACCGCCAGACTAAGTCCGTCGGATAGTTGGCTACGTGTGTACGCGGCATAAGTCTGCCAGACTTTTGGGAACAAAAAGTCCGCCGGAGCCCACACACGAGCGGATTGTCCGGATAATCCGATCGTGTGTACATGGCATTAGTGACTTTTCAAGGTTCTTTTTCTGACTTGCCTGGTCTGCTGCTATGTCTGTTATTTACAGAAATGTCTTTATTTTTTCAGGGGCCTTTGAAATGAACCTTTGATTTGCTTATTTAGTGCAAAGCAGCAGATTCACTTTAATATAAATAAGCATTTACAGTGTAAACTAAAGTAAATAGTAGTGCTAAACAGTATAAATAAATAAACCCAGTGACAGGTGATAGTGATCAACACTAAAACATAAATAAACAACTTATAATAAAGTTTGTCCAAAAACATCCCATGAGTAAGTCGTTATTAGGGATGAGCTCAGGCGTGTTCACATGGAACATGTGCAGAGCCTGCCAGGAAGTCGGTGCAGCACTGCGCTAATCACAGGCAGTGAGACATTGCCCTGATGTGCGGCTGCAGAGATCGGGAAATGTCTCATTGCCTGTGATTAGAGCAGCGCTGCACCGACTTCCTGGCAGGCTCTGCACGTGTTCCATGCGAACACGCCTGAGCTCATCCCTAGTCGTTATGATGAAACGTCGGGACATGGCTGTACGGCAACCAGTTTTTCACGCTTGACTCTATATCGGAAGTTCACCTATGCTGTGTCCGCTTAGACCACATTAGACCAGTACTTGCTGCTGCAAGTGGATGCCTCTAGGCTTCATTGATTTGAGGTTAGGTGAGTCCAATGTTTGAAGCTGTTTTAATAGAATAAACCTTTTACAAGGATACTGCACTATTGGAGCACTTTATTTCATTATATATGGAGAGTCCATGATATCGTGTGTGACGTCTGGATATCGGTGGATATTTAACGCTGTAAGGGTTGATGCTGTTTTGCCGTGCACGAGAGTGCAATGAGTTTTTAACCAAAGGGGAGTGGAAACACTGAGTGCACGTGGTGTGGTGAAAGTTTTGAAGATTTCACATCAGGATATATTCAGCTTTCCTTGTCTGAGACAATCCAGTCTCATGTATGGACTATTTTTGCACAAACTTTATTATTAGTTGTTTATTTATGTTTCAATGTTGATCACCTGTCACTGGTTTAGATCAGTAAAGTTGAGAGATATTGCTATCATGGATATTGTTCCTGTTTGGGGATGTACTGTAAGTGAGAACACACCCAGCAGTTACTAGTGTTACAATTTTAGCATTTGGATGAAAGAGTTATTTTTCCATGTTTCAGTTCTCACGAACAAAAAGGTATACAGGTAAGAGGCGCAAGTAACTAGAAGCAATAAATATCCCACAGTTTTTAGTGCTGTATGGGCATAAATAGTATGTGTATACTTAGGATAACATTGTACGAGTCCACAGTCTTATTGATAATTAAAAAGTTCACAGAGCATATAAGATGATGGTGAGAAGGGGGGGGGGGGGGGGTTATGCCGCGTACACACGTATCAGACTATCCGGCGGACTTAGTCTGGCGGACAAACCGCCGGACTTTCCGAACGAGCTACGTGCGCACACACGGCACTTTTGCGGCGGACTAGGTTCGGCGGACTAAGTCCGCCGGACTACCTGCCGTACTTTTGAAATGAACGGACTCGCCCACACACACGGAGGAAAGTCCGTTCATTTTGAGCGTGGCTCCAGGTAGCCGGGACCAGCGAAGGAGGCGTTGCTGGTTCCGTCACCTGGTATGGACTTAAAGGGGAATCCCTACGCCGAAAAAACGGCGTGGGGATCCCCCAGGTCCATATAAGACCCTTATCTGAGCACGCTACCCGGCCGGCCAGGAAAGGGGGTGGGGACGATCGAGCGCCCCCCTCCCAAGCCGTACCAGGCCGCGTGCCCTCAACATGGGGGGTGCCTTAGGGAAGGGGGGCCCCCCACCCCAAAGCACCTTGTCCCCATGTTGATGAGGACAAGGGCCTCTTCCCGATAACCCTGGCTGTTGGTTGTTGGGGTCTGCGGGCGGGGGGCTTATCGGAATACGTGAGCCCCCTTTAATAAGGGGGCCCCCGGATCCCGGCCCCCCACCCTATGTGAATGAGTATGGGGTACAATGTACCCCTACCCATTCACCTGTGAAAAAAAAAAACACAACACACAAGGGTTAAAATCGTTTATTGCACAGCTCCGGGGGTCTCCTTCCGTCTTCGGGGGTCTTCTCCCTGGACTCCTCCGCTATTTTCTGCTAGCTCTTTTACTAGTGGAGGAGCCCGGCTTTCTTCTTCACCGCCGCCGCCCTCTTCTTCCGACTTCGGGGGACTTGTCCCCCTCTTTGGTTCTTCTTGCCGGGCCACCGCGCCTTCTTTTAGCTCTTTTACAAGCGGTGGCCCGGTCTTCTGTCGCCGCCGCCGCCTTCTGTTATTCTGTTCATCTCTTCTTCTTCTTCTTTTCTTGAGCTGTTGCCTCGTACACACGGCCGGACTTTTCCACCGGATTGTTTGATTGTGTGTACGCGGCATTAGCCGCACTCAGGGCTGCCGTCAGGGTCGAACAGAAACCATGATCCAACACAACTACAAAAAAACAAGGAAGAGGTGCCTCTGGGTGTAGAAGTAAAACAAAAATGAATGTAGATGTAGATATTGAGCAGTTAAAATGAGCATGGTCCCAACATGGGCTTTCATCAGTATGGTCAATCCGGGTCTGCTGGAGGGGCGCTTCTCTGTTATGAACACCGCTGGATGGAGACCAGCTGGCCGCAGTGGAGATGCACTCAGAGTGAGGCTTGAGGTGCAAATGGATCCAGGAGAGAGCGGATGACGTCACTGTTATGTGACGCATTTCATGAGTGCGCTAGCTGCAAGTGACATGGCAAATGCGCTCCTTCATCAAGCAGAAGGGACGGTGCTCAAAGGCTAAACATATAGCACTGGGCAGATGAGAGGGGAGTGGTCAAATTGAAAAGTGTATGGTGGTTGGTCAGCGCCTCATGATAGCATACGAGCGCCGATTCAAACGCCAGGAAAAATGGGATGGAGATTATTAAATAAAATGCATGGCTGGATCTGTGCTTGAGGCAACAGAAACAGAATTAGTAATGGAAAAGAAACCATAATCGGAATCAAACGATCAAAGATATATGTCAAATTGCATAACAAACAATAATTAGACAATGATAAACAATGTGGCATGTGACAAAGATAATGTTAGGCAAAAATTGAAAAAATGATAAATGAAAAAAATTATGAAAAGAAAATAATAAGAAAATAAAATAAATGGAGGATAATAGATATAAATAATAAAAATAATTATAAATATAAAAATAAATATAATTAAATGGAAATAAAAAATAAAATAATAAAAATAAAATAAAAAATAATAAAAATAAATATAAAAATAATAATGATAAAATTAAAATAGTAATAACTGAAAAATAAAATAAAATAAAATGAAAAAGGACAAAGAGAGAAATAGAAAAAGAAAAATGAACAAGAAAAATTAACCCATAAAGATGAATGGAGGGGAAGGAAAAGGGGGGAAGGGGAAAAGAGGGGGAATTATGGGTAAGAATAAATGCTTACTCTATGTGAAATGGGATATAGTGGTAAAGGAGAAATTACTGGATGGCACTAGATGATATATAATATTAGGCGTAACAAAGAACCAATAAGATATGAGGATAAATATATAGAGTATAAATATATAGAGTATCTAATCATAGTGGTGATGTACAAAATAAAATATATTGTACAGGGACCACTGGTGAAATTATCCATATTGCCATTATCAAGCAAATGAATAAATAAATAATTTAAGTTGTGCAGAGGGCAAAAAACTGAAAAGCTGAGGATGGTTAAAAATAAATATAAAATATGCAATACATAATATATAATGTAGCGTAATATATAAGTGTAGTAAAAAGGGGTGAGGCATGGGCGATGACCATACTTACGGGTACCCGCCACCCCCATAAGAAAAAGAAGAAAAGAGGGCCAACCTAAAAATGTATATAAATATGGTTAGATGAGATAGCATAAATAAAAAATATATTAATGTAATAAATTATAATATATTAAAATGACATAAAATGAAATATTCTATGGCCTATATTGCCAAACACACACAAGTGGTAAATGGTGGTTAAAACTAGGTGGATATCCACTAAGTCTGAACAGGACAATAGAGAATTAGATGTGTAAAATTAGAGAATGGTGGCTATTTCAATACTTTCATTGATATCCCATGGTGAGAGGGCATCTAAACTGTATATTCAGTAAGTCTCCTTGGCACACTATGTGGCACACACCCACACAGTGTCTAGGGACACTGTGTGGGTGTGTGGCACCCTCAATGAACCGTCTATGTTCACCAAATCTTTGCCTGAGGGCTTGGATGGTGCATGCCATGTAGACTAGCCCACAGGGGCAAGTAAGACCATAGACAACATAGTCCGATGAGCAATTATAAAATTCCTTTAGGGGATACGTTTGTCCCTTGGTACTAAAAGATTTTTGACCATGCTGTACAAATTTACAAGTCTTCCATAGTGCTTTGTGGCATTGAACCATGCCCACTATGGGAATTAAAATAGGTATAGATGGTGAAGTGATGGTTGACTTGAATTTGCTTGGAGCAATTTTGTTCTTAAGATTGGGGACCCTAAGATATGTGACCCTGGGATGTGGGGGGAGAATGGTTTAAGATGTGGGTCCTGCTGTAGGATGTCCCAGTGGTTACATAGTATCCGTTCCACCTTTTTGTGTTTGGAGTGAAAAGTTGTTATAAACCTGGCGGAGCAGTCTACTGGGGGTTGGCTAGTTTTAGTAGGTTTCCCTTGGAGGTACAATTTGTATGCTTCATGTACCAGACTGTTTATCGAGAAATTTACTCTTAAGGTTAGTACTGAGTTCTACATAATCAGTGTCTCATGTACAGTTCTATCCTAGACAACAGAATTGGCATTTAGGAATGTTGTAAATCCATTATGGGTAATGGCAACTCTTAAAGTGTAGATAAGAGTTGCCAGCAGTAGGTTTTAATAATTTTTGGCATAAATGGTCTGGCCTTCGTGTCCTAGTTCTAGGTCTAGGAAGGCCATTGTGGTCATACTGGTTACAAATGTAAATGACCGTCTGACACGAGATTTGTCCCTGCTCTGATGGCTCATCACCAGTACCCGAGCCCTACAAAAGCTCCCTTACCTGGCAGGGAACGCCGAGACAGCTAAAATGGCTTCGCTACCTATCTTCCTGACAGATAAATACATAACCTTAGTTTTTCATGTTACTACCCTGATAAGACTAGAAGTTGTGAAGCTTGTTGCCGCAATAATATTAACTCCACTTTGGCAAACTTTTGCTTACATTCTCATGAGGACCTATAAACCAAACAGAGCCCTACCTGAAACATGCTGGTATTCATCCCTAGATCTTCCTCCATTTCACACCCCCCTACACCCTAACCGTTATATTCTGGCAAACGCACGGGGACTTCCCATGGCTTTCCTGTTGTGTCAGAGGGGGGCAGGGTCACCTGTTTATGCAACCGGGTGGAGCTCTCTTGCCTCCCCTCTTTTTCTGCAGCCAGGCTCTGATAAGGGTCTGGTATGGATTTTTGGGGGGACCCCACGCCATTTTTTTTATTTTGGCGCAGGGTTCCCCTTAAAATCCATACCAGACCTGAAGGGCCTGGTAATGGACTGGGGGAATCCCATGTCGTTTTTTTCAATGACTTTTGAGTACTTTTAAATGACTTTTTTGCTTTAGAAGTGTCATTTTGTGCAGGGATTGTTCTAAACACAGGAAAAATGTTCCACTTTACAGGCATACTATAGACACCCCCCAGGTACGAAATTTAAAGGAATATTTCACTTTTATTGTTTCACTTTAAGCATTATTAAAATCACTGTTCCCAAAAAAAAACGGGCGTTTTTAAAACTTTTTTTTGCATTGATACATGTCCCCTGGGGCAGGACCCAGGTCCCCAAATAATTTTTATGACAATACCATCTATATAAGCCTTTAAAATTAGCACTTTTGATTTCCATACTTCACGGACAACAAACCCACAGATACTTCTCAGGTAATCACATGGGAAGCCCACAAATGTGTAATAAGGGGCATTCTAATTGCAGCCGCTGCCAAACATAAACGGGAAAGACAGAATTCAGAAGCTGGAGTGCGTACACAAACAGACGCAAGCCCTAGACACATTCCAAACCCTTCTGCAGGCCAGAACTGAACTTTTGGAGGTACTAGGCAAAAAATAAAACGCAAATACATTTTATCCCAAAAACTCTTCTACAAATACAGTAACAAAGCCCAAAAACTATTGACAAGTGCCCTACAATCTAAGAGAGCAGTCTCGACAATACACTCCCTGACAGATTCATCAGGCCGTAAACTAAATTCTACCCCTGACATTGCTAAGCAATTTGCTGAATACTATTCAAAACGATATAATCTGCCCTCAGCGGACTCATCTTTGGTAACCACATCAAGGAAACAGTTAATTACAGAATTTATGAAACAATATAGCCCTTCCCCAATCTCAAACACCGTGGCTCAGGATTTGGACTGCCTATTATCAGAAAAAGAAGCCAAACTTGCACTCAAACAAATGAAACCAGGTAAGAGACTGGGACCAGATGGACTAACAGTGGGGTATTACAAAACCTATACAGAGCTCTTCCTCCCATTCTTTCTCTTCGATTATAACTCTTTTGCATCTCTGTCGATACCCCTTCATGACTTAATGATAGCTCATTTTAGGGTAATCCCAAAACCAGGGAAATATTCCTCCCTGGTCACCAATTATAGAACAATTTTGCTGTTAAACGTGGACCTAAATTGGTATGCCAAAACGTTAGCCATTCGACTACGTCCCTTGCTTCCTCAGCTCATCTCTCTTGACCAAGTTGGCTTCATACCAGGAAGAGAGGCGAGGTATAACACACTCAACCCGATCAATATTCACCACTGGCTTACATCTAACCGACACCCGGGTTTTCTCATTTCCTTCAACGTAGAGAAGACATTCGAAAGAGTGGCCTGGGATTACATGACAGAAACATGATCATGATGACAGGCCATTGATCTTCCCCATACAATGCTAAACCTTATACTTATGGTATACTCTAATTCCACAGCAAGCATTCGCGTGAACGGCCACCTATCGAATGCCTTCGCAATATCGGATGGAACACGCCAAGGATGCCCTCTCTCTCCCCTGATCTTTGTCCTTACCATTGAACCACTACTCCGACGCCTCAGAGCAAACCCCCGATATCAGAGGAATTAAAATAGCTCACCACACCTATAAGCTAGCAGCATTTGTGGACTATATCCTTCTCTTTCTCACAGACCCGTATATAACAATCCCAAACTTGCTCAAAGACTTCAACACTTTCAAATCTTTAACTAACCTACAAATCAACTTTGTCAAATCAAATGCCCTAAATGTCACATTACCCATAGGCGCATGTCAATCTAATTTCCCATATAAATGGAATAAACACATGATTACATACCTGGGCATCCAAATACCCTCCTCTCTTGCAGACCTGTAGCATAACATGTGATTTGAAGTCATGGTCCTCTGGTCCCTTTTCTTGGTTTGACGGGGTTTAAGAAAACATTCTAGAATATTATACTTATTAAAGACCATCCCGATAAAACTTCCTCCTACCTTCTTCTCAGCGTACCAGAAAGTCTGTACAGACTTCATATGGGGCACCACACAATTCCTAAACTTAAAGGAGGCATAGGTCTCCCAGAGTTCCATAAATATCATAACGCTTTCTATTTGGCCAGGCTAATTGATTGGAGCATCCATTCTAAGATAAAAGCGTGGTTTCAGCTAGAACATGCTATGTCCCCTTCCCCACTATTCCAAATCCCTTGGATCTCCCCAAGACATACCCCTTTGACCTGCAAAAATCACCCGATAATACATCCAACACTGACTGTAGGACAGGGACTACTTTGTACAGGGACTACTTTGAAGTCGGTGTGACTTAAAGTCGCGCAAATATGAATGGTACTCATTGGAAATCATGGGGTACGACTTGTCATGCAACTTTGCAGTCCCAAGTCCCAGGACATGTTGCAAGTTTGAAAGGGGCCTTAGGTGAACAGGAAAGTGAATATTTGCAGTTACATTAGCTAGAATTATAGTTGCTTTGTCCTGTGTGGTGACCAGGTAGAATTCAATCTGACATTATTAGAACTGTGCCAGTTTTCTGGTAGAAAATTCATATTTACCTCTAATTTTTCTTTGAATAGGGAAAATTGAATAAGGAAAATTTTAAAAAGTGCTAGGATGAGGAACCTGTCACATGACTTCGATATTTACCCAGTGTTATGTCAAGAGTACTACAAAAGCAAACTGTAGAGTCCATTCCACACCAATTTAATTAAGTAAAACAAAAATACAGGCGCAGCAAGTACTAATTACCATGATGTAATGTAGACAGTAGGTAGAGATATCCACTTACAATTATTAGGGCCTAAAGTAAATGAATCAAATTAAGGGGGGGCAACTACTTTTTTGATATACAAATCTGTACAATTTTAACACATTTAAGAACAAATGTTCATTGCTTTGCATACACCTAATGGCGACTGATTATTTTCTTTCCAAATAAGAAGTAACTGTTCAGGTTACCCCGTGTGTTTCCTGACTGTATGTTATTAGTTGTGGTTATAAAGCTAATATGCAAGGACTGTAGTCCTATAACGGTGATGAAGTGATGAGGAGCATTTACCAGCTGTCACTGTTTCATCAACATCCATATTCCATGCAATTAATGTACAATGTTAGAGGGATAAAGAGTGCATAACAATATGTGCTTTTCATATATTTCATTGTTTGGCACATTGGAATCTACAGCCACCATCTGCTTACTCTTCCTTGCCTTTCTTTCCATGGTTTATCCTTCCTTTTTCTACATAAACTATTTCTTTGCTAATGTAAAAAAATGTTTTTTTTGATCTTCAGTTCGGACTTATGTCAACTTGCATATTGATCAGTAAAGCCCTTTTTATGGATATGAATGAAGTACTGTTATGTTCTATTAGGCCCTATGTACTTTGTGAGAAAGTAATATTGTGCTGTGTTCAGATCTGTAAAATCCATTTTTAAAAATCTAGACTTGTGAGTTCTCATATAAATGTGTGTAAATGCATGTGCATGCACACACGCATATTCATATTCAGAATACTTTTTTAATCCCGAAGGGGTTTAGGTGTAAATTAAATTATTATTTGGAAAAAAATATTAATTTCTGCACAGATTTTTCAACACTTCAAAGCCTCATCCTCCAGAATAATGTATAGCAGACTTGGCTACATGGTACCAGGCAGTGGTCTCCCTGGTCACCCCATTGAAGACTCTCTGAATATGCAGGAAACAAAATTAGGATTGATATCCACCAAACAAAGTAGAACTATGGAGAAATATTCCATGTAGTTAAAATATTTAGAACCAAATGTAGATAGCATCTTCAACAGAATGTACTTTGAGAGCTTTGATATAGTTGCAAATGTTTGTCTTCTCATCTGGCACATAGCTCCTCCATTAGCTATGGCATCACAACGTGACACAGCTCCTCCCAAAGTGTCAGGCAGGTTTCCATCTTGCTCACTGTAATCAAACCTAGGAGAAAGTAGAGGTGCAATGATGCAAAGGTCTGCCCAGTCAGCAAGAACCTGTAAAATTCAATAGATTTGTAGCGGTACCCCCATGGGGGCTACTGGGTTGTTCTATTTCCCACTGGCTATTCCGGGAGCTCAGGACTACTCTTCCCTCTGACAGAAGCTTTATAACATTGCCTGGTAAAGAATCACATTAAAATCATTATTAGCAGATAAAAACACAGCTAATTTTACAAAATGCCTGCTAAATTCCAACTAAATATAAAAGCTTTACCTGTATGGAGTTAATACATAACAAATATTTTTCATTTTTACACCGCGCCATTTTGCAAAATGGTGAAAATCGAATGTACACAAAAAATGTAAATATCACAATTTCTCTGGTAAGCCTCTCTTCATGTGGTGGTGGATATCTGCAATTAACTCACAGAAGTCACTATAATTTTCAAGATACCTCACTTTTTTCACTATATTTTGATATTTTGACATCTATGGACTATAATACGTTCACTTTGGTGGATTTTATGTATATATTTGTCTATTTAATGTATCACATATATTTTGCAGTGTGGCCATTGATAATATACACTCATTGAATGGTTTAATCCGATCTATGATGAGTTACAAAGATCACTACTGAAAGTCATAAGTTAATTATACATTCATCATTATAATCTTTTTTTCACCGGTTTAAGATTACATTGAAATTATCACATGTATAATTCTAGCGCTGCACTTTATTTATACTAGTATTGTTTTGTTTGTTGCAGTGAGTCTGCGGTATGGCAGCTAAATATGTTTGTGGATAGCACGGTTTTTGATTTCTTTATATATCTTTTTCAAAGGAGTGGCTGGACCATTAAGGGCGCAGGGGCGCCGCTTCCCTGCAGGGCACCAGACTCATATGTTTGTATGAGATTTTTTTTTTCAAGCCACATGATTAGCTCCTGAGACTCTAATTTGCTTGAATTGGCTTGTTCAATCCGCCTTGTGCCTTTAAGGAGGGGTGGACTCCCTCCAGGCTCACCTGCCCACTGCCTATCCATTATAATGCATGTGCTTCTAATATAGAGGCTCTCAAAATGTAAAGTTAGGACTGCAGATAATACTGGGGTGCCATGAAGTGGATCTGAAGCTTACGCATGTATTTGTAAATGTGTGCCAACTAAACCCCTGTCTTTAAAGCATACTGTTATGCCGCATACACACGATCGGAATTATAGTCGGAAAAAGCTCTGATGGTTTTCCCGACAGAATTCCGACGGAATTCGGCTTAAGCTGTCTTGCCTACACACGGTCACATCAAATTCCGATCGTTTATAACGCGGTGACGTACAACACGTACAACGGGACTAGAAAAAGGAAGTAGCCAATAGCTTCTGTCTCGTAGTTGAATCTGAGCATGTGTGATTTTTGGCGTCTCGGAATTGCATACACACGATCGAAATTACCGATAGAACGTTTTTCCATCGGGAAAATTGAGAACATGCTATCAATTTTGGAAATTCGGACAGCTAAATTCCGATGGAGCATACACACGGTCGCATTTTCCGATGAAAAGCTCTCAACGGTCTTTTTCTGGCCGGAATTCCGATCGTGTGTATGCGGCATTAGACAGGAAAATTTGGTTGGTTGCAGGCTGGTTGAAAAGTTGAGTTGGGAATTTTCTTGGTTTTGTTTTACCTGTGCTCCTTGCTGCAAAGGCCAGTTATAGGTGGGTGCAGTGGCCATTTGTTTGGAATGTGGTTATAAGCATTATCAATGCTGACTGACAAACCTGCAGCTTGTCAATCAGCACCTGGTCACACCTAGTCCTACCCACTGCTCTCATTATTGGCAGCACTGCCTCTGTTGCTGAACCCCCCACGGTGAGCCACAGTGTCTGGAAGGGGGCATGTAAAACACAAGTGAAGGACAATTTGGCTCAGTCAGGACAAGTGAAGGAGATTTTTTGTTTATTTTATGAGGCTTGTGCATCGCATAATAACTGGATTTGGTTTGCTTATTTAGACTGTCATACATGCACCTTTAGGGCTGGTTCACAACACAAAAACGCATGCCAGGTTTGTTCCAGGTGCATTTTTGCATGTGAGTTTTTAATGCGTTTTTGTCCTGTTCCGGTGTGTTTTTGATGCGTTTCTGGATGCATTCCGAGCGCTTTTCTATTTTTTATTTTCCAGTTTTTTTTCCCCACTGTAATGGGCTCTGGTGCATTTTGGATGCGTTTTTGATGCTTTTCAGTACATTCCAGTACATTTTTTATGCGTTTTGCTGTGTTCCAGTACAGTCCAGTTCAGGAAAAATGCAGCATGTTCTACTTTTTTTCTGGAACTGGAAAGCCATGGAACTGAGTGCACTGGTGTGAACTATGCCATTGGAAACCATATAACCTACTTTCCATGCATTTTTTGATGCAGAAAAAAACACACTGGACTGCATGTGGTGTGAACTGGCACTGAGATCTAAGTTAAAGTTATTAAATCAGAGAAACAAACCCAAATAATTGTATATACACTCACAAATATGCTGATTTCCTAACGAAGGTGATATTGATCCTGATCTTATTGATAACACTGTACACATTTGAATGACCGTAACAAGAAGTTATTCGGTCTGGGATGAAAGTGTTGATCTCATGTGATTGTGCCACCACAAGTAACTGCATACCATATCCATTAGTGTGAATAATCAGGTAATAAGAACAATATCGGAATAAGTGTGGGGAACTGCACAAAGCTATACTTAGCAAGTTCTAGGTCCTACATGATGTACTCACAATTGATTCCTGGCGATTATGTAGAAATAACTAAGGTGATAAATTATGATAATTTTACAATGAAAAAGGCCCATTTACACCAGTAAAATAACACATAATATTTTAAACTGTTATTATAGCTATGCATGCCCATGCAGCCACTATAATATTGATCTTTCTCAATACCAGGCATTTCACTTTCATTAGATGAAATTCATGAGCCATTTTCAGCTTAATAGACATTATATGTGTTTCAGCTGTATCTTTGTATTTTTTAATTAAACAGCTCCTTGTATTTATGGTAATCATCAAAATATCTCTGAACAAACCAGAAGAGTTTACTGCTGCTGAAACACAACTGTACCCTGGAGAAATATTGCTTAATTTAATCTCCAGGCCAGAATGGTTAGTCACAGGAGTGCAGGGAATTAGTTTAATTTGAATAAGCCACTCTGGTCAGAAGGAATGAATTTTGTTTAGAATATGCAGATACTTTATGCTCAAATGAGGAGTTAGCTGCCAAGAAAACAGTTCTACAATAAAATCTTTTTCTTGGTTTTACTACATTTATTAGCTACAAAAAAGGAAGCACCACAACTGGGTAAAGTCGTATTTATTACTGAAATTCCTCCTACAATCACTAAGCCCTTGTACACACGGTCAGAGATTCCGATAACCAAATCCGTCGGATTTTGTCCGAAACTGTTGTATACACACGGTCGGACAAAGTTGTCGGAAAAGCCGACGTGATGACGTTATTTCGTTACGACGGGACTACGTTCAGGCTAGTAGCCAATAGCTTTGGTGTAGGAATTTGATATGAGCATGCGTGGCACTTTGTCCGATCGGAATTCTCTACACATGATCGGAGTATGTCCAATCGGAGCATTTTGTCTGAAAATTTTACCAACAAGTTGGAAAACTTGGTCCGTCGGATACTACATATGACGGAAACAGTCTGATGTAGACCACACACAGTCGGAATATCCGACAAAACGGTCCGATCGGACACATTCCGTCTGAATCTCCGACCGTGTGTACAAGGGCTTACATTTATGTCCAGGCAAACACTTTTTTCCTGACAACAGTACACTGTTGTCACCTATCACCACTCATCATGTTCAGGTTAAGCCCTTACCTGCCCACTGTGTCGGGGTTCATCTGGGTTCAGCCTCTCCCAGGCGTGGTCCCATGTCTTAGGTTGCTAAATGCACCAACAGGGTGGGGAGCCCTGGTGGTCTTTTGGGGCCAAGGTGTTCTCCAATCAGAAACAGTAATGATTACTTTTGTCCAGAATCAAGGCTTCTGTTTTCTCTTTTGGCCTGTTCTTTTTGTCTGGCATCCACCCTCTCAGCCACTTCTTTTCTCCTTAGGTTTTTCCCTTTTTCTGTTTCCTGTGGCCTGTATATTCTACTTTTCCTTCCACATTGTTCCTGGCTCCATCATCTCTCTTCTCCCTCCTTGTACTGTTAAGGCGTGCACGTGGATCTCTCTCCTCTTATTGAGCTGGCTGCCATTCTTCTGTGGGTGATCCCAGACTTCCACGCATATGCAGTAGGTTTTGGGCTCCGGCGATCATTTGGCCTTTTTGCTGGAGTTCTGGAGGGTGGGGATCGGCAGAGGCACCTTATTTAAAAGGGCAGTTGCCCTCCTTAGCAGATGCCCTCCTTAGCAGATGCCTCGTCTCTTTTTGGCTTCTTATGCTGTCTGGTTGCAGGCCTTTTGTCTTGCTGGGAACCAAATGAGCTCCATTTTCTCCCTAGTCTGGAAGTTTCACGTACCTGATGGGTAGAGCCTGGTTTATGCAGAGGAAGGCCTCTCTTGCACTTCTGAATCAGGGCCCTTATATAGAATACAGGTAGTGCAGGAGTGCAGAGTCACGCGAGTGCCGGTATATGTGCTTGCTGTTGAGCTGCTGATCCAGCAGTCTGCCAGATGGCAGCGGGTCTCCATGGGCAGGAACAGGCTGGTACTTAGCCGGAGAGCAAAGGTAGCTGGACAGGTGCCAGCAACTTGGTAGCTCTGGAGGGGCTGTAACGTAAGCAGAGTCAGACAAGCCGGGTCATACACTAAACTATCAGATCAAGTACAGATGCAGAGGCAGGAGAATGGTCAAAGAACAAGCCGGGGTCGATTCAGGTGGAAAACAGGAATAGTCAGGAACAAGCTGGGTCAATACTTCAAGAGCAGATGCAGGTAACAGGAAACAGATACTCACAGAACGTTATAGATGAGACAGCACTGATCCTGTGCACTGATCCAGCTTAAATAGCTAATTTGCCCCCCTTATCTGTCACGGAATGCGCCGCACACATTTGCGCATGCGCATATGTGTTTGGATTTCCACGCATGCACATATGCGTTTGCACGTTAGCAAGCGCTAAAGCTCCTCTTCTTCCAAATATTCAGGGAACAGGGATTCTTCTGCAGCTATTATTCTGTCCTCTGACAGAGCCTTCCTGACAGGAAGGCTGGGGGGCATTAGATTCTTAATAAATTGTTCCTATTCATGCTTATCCTTTCATTATCCCTTCTGCCATGCAGTTCCTTTGTGTCCTTCATTTCGCCATCATGAGCCTACTGCCACATAGCCAAGACCACCACAACATCAGGTAAGGGCCGCCTTTGAGGTAAGTAAGAAGATGACAGGAAGAAGAGTGTGTTATGCCCTGATGAGCGTGCTTTATTCTATATTACAGCTCGGCCCACTCACGCTCAAGAAGGTTCAGAGGTTCCCCGGTCCATCATGGCATTCCTATGGAAGACAATAATTCCTCCAATCCTGGCAAAGTCCATTAGAGGTTGCAAGAGTTCACACAAATGCAAACACTCTGCATCTCCTCAGAGGGCACAGTGCCCCAAAGGCAATAAATGTTGGTAATGTGGGGTGGACCCTATTAAGACAATTTACTTTATGAAGGCCTTCCTTTTCTTAACTTACCCCTGTCCTTAGCCCTGCTGACCCCAATATACTTCCCTTTTTCTTTTTTGCCTTTTTCAGATTTTTAACAACTATGTTTTGTGATTAATCAAGACAGGTCATGGTATTTCTTGATTGTCTTGCTCCTTTTTTCTTAAGAAATTCCAGTCTTTTGTGAGGCTCCATTGCCATTTAAATCCAAGATGCTGAAAGAAATTAAATGGAACATGTTACATGCTTTATCAAATTGTATGTATGAAATTGTATGTATGCATTATTAAAACATAACTTGGGTAATGTAAGAACTGCCCATAAATGAAGTGATACCACCACGACACCAGGCTCAGTGGAAGAGGAAGGTACCAATATACTCACATCACATTAAAATATCTATTGCAGAAAATCACAAAAAATCTTAAAATACAGCCACAAAAAGATTTCAATCAGCTTTCAACTACAAGCCTAGGTTCTCAAATGACCATAGAATCTGGGAGAAATCTATTGAAAAAGTAGTTCAACTTATACAATAACGTTTGCAATAAAGGAAAATTTCAATGCTGTACACAAAGAAAAATAAATCCTTTTGAGCAGCAATACAACGCTCAGAGGTTTATTAAAGTATAAAGCTTAATTACATTGGTGGATCCAGATGATAGCTGGACTTAATTTTAAGACCTTAAAGTACCCTAAGTCTATTGTTTTAGAGTGTATTCCCTCCATATATGGGACCTGGTGCCCCTATGCGTTAGGTATCTCAAACATTTATTTATAGGGCCAAGGTATAACAATCAAGATATGATTTTCTTTTCATCATCTTTGAATTAGTTTAATTGGCAGTATATAAATATATGAAGATAATATTGATATTACTTTTGTGTATTGTCTCCACAATGGATGTATTAATAACCTCCCGATCGTTATCTTTATTATCCCGATTATAATTGAGATAATTAATATGGTTTTCTTTATATTATATTTTTATTATTTTTGGATACTATTATCTATGTATCTAACTACTGTAACTGATCTGTTATTTAGTCATAATTTCTGTCATTTGTCTTGATAAAAATTTAAACTTTAATAAAAACTATTGAGAAAGATATGATTTTCTTTTAATCAATTCAGCATCTAAACATTGGGAATGATAGTGGTTAAAAGCCAATTGAAAGCCACAAAACTGGCAAGTATGTGGTCAGCACAAGAATTTACAGTGAGTTTAAACTCAGAGTAGCTGATTGGTATTTTTTGTTCTTCTAGAAACAAAGAAAATCATGCCTCAATATAGAGAGAGATTTGAGTATAGTGTTAGGTTGAAAAATACTATATCGAATGTTCCTATCCATTCTGTGAAAATAGTTACATTGCTGGTGGTCTAAAAACAACAAATACGCAAGGTTAGTTCCATCTTTCATCCATGGTCTTGGTACTATTTGCATGTACAGTAATTAATGACATAAACACATATTTCATGTAATGGTACAATGAGATCTATTGTATATTCCAGAACTGTCACAAAATGGTTTTGCTCTGCCATGTGAATTTTTTATCTAGGTATTTGTAGCAGTAAAAGGCCTTTTCAAAGACTGTCACTACATAGTGGAATTTAAACCAACCCTAGAATTAACTAATCAGTCATTCATCCCCTATCATGAATCTAACCTGCTAAGGATTTAAGCTACTCAACCCAGACACCAGCTATGGCTGTGAAACACATGGTAGCTGTTTAGGGTTGGAATCCTTATTCTGACAAACCCACTGATGGGTTGGCTGTACCTTGACATCACACTTAGTAGTACCACCAAACACCCAATGCAGCTGTACTCTGGGGCCTGGAGCTCCTATTAGGAAAGCATCTCATCCCTTTTATCATCCCTTTTATCCCAAAGAATGACAAAGCAGTGGTCGTTGGAACAATCATTAATTCACAACTGGACTACGCAAATTCGCTTTACATAGGATTACCACAATATCAACTTGTGCGATTACCAAAACACAGCGGCAAGGCTGATAACAGGAAAAAAACCCTGGGAATCCATCTCTCCTTCACTGAGGAGCTTACATTGGCTAACCGTAAAAAATCGGATCACGTTCAAGACCCTTTGCCTCACCCACAAATGCGTGCATAGAGAAGCTCCGCAATACCTAATGGAGAAAATACATCATTACACACCAAACCGCAGTCTTCGATCAGCCAACAAAAACCTCCTCCTCATGCCCAAAGCCCGGTATAAATCCAAGGGGGATCAGAGATTCGCTGTCCAAGGGCCTCGGCTATGGAATGCTCTACCAATCAACATCCGCCTGGAAGAAAATCACCTGGCCTTTAGGAAAAAACTCAAGACCTTCCTCTTTTAGCAGATGATCAAAGCTCGCCACAGCGCCTAGAGGCGATTCAGTTTGCATTGTGCGCTATACAAGTATTTCATTCATTTATTCATTCAAAGCATTTCCAGCTTTACAGCTTAGAATAGTAATATGCCAGTGTGTTTGGGGAAAGGAAGTGCTTAAGTTATTCTCTTACCCTTGTTTTTCATAGAAAATGTATCAAATTCACCCATTTGGGGAAAGGAATATGTTTTGTGAACCCAGGTTGTGTAGGCTTCTGTCCTCATATATGTAAGTAATATATATGTATATGTGTAGTAATCATGTATAAATAGAAAGTGAGGCTCAAGGGTTTGCTCAAATCTTCTAGCTAGACATTACCGTTCATGTTCACCCACCATCTGGAATATACATGGTTGTAGGTAGTAATTTCTTCATTTTCTTCTCCTTTTATTATGCTATGTATGATGTTCAATGTCTTCAGAGCACATTGGAGTAAAGCAGGATGTGTTCAACTCCTTTAGAGCGCACAATACTGACTAAGGTTAAATATGTCACTTTGAAAATACCTGAAGGTGATGAAATGTATAGATGATTAGTAGAAATCTGTTTACAGAACAGATGGGACAGTAAAAGGCAAGACATACCTGAAGGAACAATGTTTCAGTGCAACAGACGTCCCATACTGGTCTACTGGTGCCCACTGAAAGTAAAGTAAGTTAAGGAAATTAACACTTTTGGGGAAAAACTCAAGAAAGCATAATTCAGGTGTATACTGAAAACAAAGCACAGTTTCAAAATAATATAGAAAAAAAAAAAGTTCAGGTTTATTGGAGAGCTGTATCTATGTATCTTTCCACTCCCCAGGTTTACCAGAAGAACTTCTTTGCACACTATGGACATTTCAACAGCTAGGAATTGCTAGGCTTGCTTTCTACAAAATATTTGTATGTATTTACAGTGTAGTCATGTACAGTAAATATTTAGCTTGATTCTTTTTATAAAACAGGGCGTGCACAGACAACAAAGTTTAAAAGTTGTCTAATTTTGGAAATCAGAATATTTTCATTTTAGCAAAGAACAAAATGTTTAATGCCTCATTCCCATCTGTATGGGCTGGTCATTTGAATGGGCTGCCAACACACTATAGTGGACCACATAACAAAACCCTCAATATTTTTCATGATGCAGAGGACTGCAACGCATAAACGTACATTGGAGGTGCATTCTTAGAATACATTGTGCTACCAATTAAACTTCAACACACAAGCACATGCATACTCAAGTGGCCTTATAGATCATATTTAGGGATCTAAACAGTTAGAAAAGTATGCTTGATTGTATATTAACCAATTAAGGACCAAGCCTCTTTCTGAGATTTGGTGTTTCACGTTAAAAACTTTTTTTTTTGCTATAAAATTACTTAGAACCCCCAAACATTCTATATATTTTTTCTAACACAATAGAGAATAAAATGGTGGTCGTTGCAATACTTTTTGTCACGCCGTATTTGCGCAACGGTCTTACAAGCACCCTTTTTTGGAAAAAATTCACTTTTTTTAAATAAAAAATAAGACATCAGTAAAGTTAGCCCATTTTTTTTATATTGTAAAAGATAATGTTACACCGAGTAAATTGATATCCAACATGTCATGCTTCAAAGAATGGCGACAAACTTTTATCCTTAAAAATATCCATAGGTGACGTTTAAAAAATTCTACAGGTTGCATGTTTGGTGTTACAGAGGAGGTCTTGGGCTAGAATTATTGCTCTCGCTCAAACGATTGCAGCGATACCTCACATTTGTGGTTTGAACACCGTTTTCATATGCTGGCAGTACTCATGTATGTGTCACTTCTGCGCGCGAGCTAGGCGGGACGGGCGCATTTATTTATTTATTTATTTATTTCTTATTTATTTTACCTTTTATTTTTAATTTTTTACACGGTTCTTTAAAAAAAAAAAGGGTCACTTTTATGCCTATTACAAGGAATGTAAACATCCCTTGTAATAGAAAAAAAAAAAACATGACAGGACCTCTTAAATATGAGATCTGGGGTCAGAAAGACCTTAGATCTCATATTTACACTAAAATGCAATAAAAAAATAAATAATTTAATGTCATTTAACCACTTAAGGACCGGAAGATTTTCCCCCATAATGACCAGGCTATTTTTTGCGATACCACACTGCGCCACTTTAACTGACAATTGCACGGTCGTGCGACGATGTACCCAAACAAAATTTACGTCCTTATTTTCCCACAGATAGAGCTTTTTTTTGGTGGAATTTGATCACCTCCTGCGGTTTTTATTTTTTGCGCTATAAACAAAAAAAGAGCGACTGTTTAGAAAAAAAACTATATTTTATACTATTTGCTATAATTAATATCCCAAAACAAAAATGTAAAAAATAAATGTCTACATCAATTTAGATTGATATATATATTTCTATATATTTTTGGTAAAGAAAAAATCACAATAAGCGTATATTGATTGGTTTGCACAAAAGATTTCGCTTTTACAAAATATGGATTCGATTTATGGCATTTTGAGACTTTTTTTTTACTAGTAATGGCGAAGATCTGAAATTTTTAGCAGGACTGCGACATTGTAGCGGACAGATCGGACACTTGACACATTTGTGACCATTGACATTTATACAGCGATCAGTGCTATAAAAATGAACTGATTACTGTGTAAATGTCACTGGTAGGGAAAGGGTTAACACTAGGGGGTGATCAAGGGGTTAAATGTGTTCCCTGCTAGGTGTTTCTAGCTGTATGGGGATGTGACTTACTAGAGGAGGAGACATATCGCTGTTCCTACTTAGTAGGAGCAGACGATCTGTCTCTCCTCTCCTGACAGAATGGTGATGTGTGTGTTTACACACATACATCCCTTTTCTGGGTCTTGTGCCCGCGATTGTGCGCGCCTGCTAGAGCTGTTTTAACCTTCTACTGCCAAGTCTGCATACCTACAGAAGTGCTCACAGGTGGCCAAGTCAGTACGGCGTATGAACCTTCTTTCTCCCTCTTCTATAAGCTTATGGTCACTTCAATAACTATGCGCTTATATCAGAACTGTTCAGCAGTTCTAAACTTAAACATTCTATATTTCTGATCAGTGGATTACAACCCGCTGATCAGAGTTATTAACCTCTAATTTGACCCCCCCCTCTCACCCATGCCGCCGCTTCCCTGCCCACTGCCTCTGCACCCTTCCATCTAAAACTCCCCCTACTCTCCTCTCCCCTTCACCCACCGTCTCCCCCCAGCACTAATTACCCCCCCGCTCGATCCGATACCCCTGCAAACCCGCTCCCTGCAGCCACCATCATAAGCCGGCATCCCTCCTCTTACACTCCGCCGGCTTCAGGTGCTGCATGGAGCTTGGTGGTCCAGATGTGCCCCCCCCCCACCAGTCAGATCACCCCATAAATGCTCTTGCTTCCCTGATCCATGGCCGCTCTGAGCAGCATCTCTCCTTCCCCTCCCTCCGCCTGCAGCTTCTCCATTCACAGATCTCCTATAAACTGTCAGGCTGGAGATTGCGGCGGGGAGAGGGGGGAGTGGTGCGGGAGGGTGACGTAGGGGCTTAGTAAACATGTTTACTAAACTCCCCCTCCCTTTAGAAGAGAGAGAGCGAATTCAGCGCTCACTACTGATCGCTGCTACGTGTCACTGACACTGGCATATTGTTATAATATATCAGAATGTCATTTTCTGAGTGGATGGAATCTACAGATTTTTCATTCATTCAAGTAAAGTAATACAGAGAAAAGGGACTTCAGTCCCTTTCTCTGTCTCAAAAAAATAGATATGGGGGTCTGTTTAGACCTCTGATATCCCACCAAAGACCCATGCCCAAAAAAGCTAAAAAAAAAAAAAAACTTTAAAACAAAATGTAAAAAGTAAAAAAAAAAAAAAAAAAAAAACACAAACATAGTAAGACCCCCCAGGTCTGCCTGCACTCACCCCTCCATGGTGATGCCCCCCCACACTCACCCTCCAGGGATACCTCAGCTTCTCCTCCCAGCCAGCCCGATCCATCCTGATTGTCCAGGAGGAGAAGCCGGAAGACAATAGTGCATATTAATTCACTATTGCCACAAGTGGGTGGGTTCGGGGGTGCAATACTCTGCTCCCCGAGCCCAACCTTTTTCAAGCCAATTAGAACCTCAGGCTCTAATCATATGGCTTGAAAAAAAAACTCATACATCGTATGAGTCCAGGACCCTGAAAGGGAGAGGCGCCCCAGCACCCCTAATGGACCAGTCACTTCTGGTAAGACCCCTTTCACATGGAGCGAACTCTGTCAAGCAGATCCACCTGCTCAGCGAGGGATCTGTCTGATGATCACTGCTGAGTAGGTGGATGATAGGTCTGTGTCCGTTCTGCTGATGCAGAGTGGACACGGACACAGCTTGCTATTCTCTATGGGACGATCGGATGGAAACAGACTGCCTGTCCATTTCCATCCATTACCATCCGATCAGCTAGATGGATGAGGAATGGTAAAACGGACAGGCAGACCCAATCGGTGTGCTTGTGTGAAAGGGGACTAAGGCCTTGTTCACACAGGGCATACACAGCATACCTTTACAGGGAGGCACAGGTGTTCCCTGCATCTCTGTGCAGGCAGTCCCATTGATGTCATTTGAGATATAGCAACTGAACAAACAGAGCCGTTGCTCCCTATTTTACATCCATGTAGGTCCGCATGCATGTCCCTGAGCTCACACTGTCTGCGTTCAGAGTCATGTACCCACACCCACAGATTGGGAACAGCAGCTATGCCTATGCAGCCGTTGCATCCCAATTCACATAAATGGGACTGCCTGAATGGGGATGCATGGAACACCTGTGCATTCCTATGTGGGTAAACATGGCCCCTCATGGGCATACACTTTATTATGCCACATGTGAACGATGCTTTAGTGCTAATTTAGCAGGAATTTCGTAAGTTACGTTGAGTTTATGTGCAATATTAATGATTTTAGTGTATTTTGGGGGAAAATAGCTATATGATGAACATTTTGCGCAATTATTGTGGGGCCCAAAAATTTGTAGCACTATATTGTTTATTCTACAGATCATGTGCTTTTAGAAAATGTTTAGTTTGAGGGGTCTTTTCAAATTCTAAAAGCTGTAAGTGAAAAATGAAAACCTCAATTTTATGGAGAAGTTTTTGGGTACAGTGGTGTGAAAAAGTGTTTGCCCCCTTCCTCATTTCCTGTTCCTTTGCATGTTTGTCACACTTAAGTGTTTCGGAACATCAAACCAATTTAAACAATAGTCAAGGACAACACAAGTAAACACAAAATGCAATTTGTAAATGAAGGTGTTTATTATTAAAGGTGAAAAAAAAATCCAAACCATCATGGCCCTGTGTGAAAAAGTGATTGCCCCCTAAACCTAATAACTGGTTGGGCCACCCTTAGCAGCAACAACTGCAACCAAGCGTTTGCGATAACGTGCAATGAGGCTTTTACAGCGTCCTGGAGGAATTTTGGCCCACTCATCTTTGCAGAATTGTCCTAATTCAGTTACATTAGAGGGTTTTCGAGCATGAACGGCCTTTTTAAGGTCATACCACAACATCTCAATAGGATTCAGGTCAGGACTTTGGCCAGGCCACTCCAAAGTCTTCATTTTGTTTTTCTTCAGCCATTCGGTGGTGGACTTGCTGGTGTGTTTAGGATCATTGTCCTGCTGCAGAACCCAAGTTCGTTTCAGCTTGAGTACACGAACAGATGGTCGGACATTCTCCTTCAGGATCTCTTGGTAGACAGCAGAATTCATAGTTCCTTTTATCACGGAAAGTCTTCCAGGTCCTGAAGCAGCAAAACAGCCCCAGACCATCACACTACCACCACCATATTTTACTGTTGGTATAATGTTCTTTTTATTAAATGCAGTGTTCCTTCTACGCCAGATATACTTGGACACACACCTTCCAAAGAGTTCCACTTTTGTCTCATCGGTCCACAGAATGTTGTCCCAAAAGTCTTGGGGATCATCAAGATGTGTTGTGGAGAAATTGAGACGAGCTTTGATGTTCTTTTTGCTCAGCAGTGGTTTTCTCCTTGGAACTCTGCCATGCAGGCCATTTTTGCCCAGTCTTTTCCTGATGGTGGAGGCATGAACGCTGACCTTAACTGAGGCAAGTGAGGCCTGCAGTTCCTTGGACGTTGTTGTGGGGTCTTTTGTGACCTCTTGGATGAGTCGTAGCTGCGCTCTTGGGGTAATTTTGGGCGGCCGGCCACTCCTGGGAAGGTTCACCACTGTTCCATGTCTTCGCCATTTGTGGATAATGGCTCTCACTGTGGTTCGCTGGATTCCCAAAGCTTTGGAAATGGCTTTATAACCCTTTCCAGACTGATAGATCTCAATTACTTTCTTTCTCAATTGTTCCTGAATTTCTTTGGGTCTCGGCATGATGTGTACCGTAGCTTTTAAGGATCTTCTGGTGGACCTTACTGTGTCAAGCAGCTCCTATTTAAGTGATGCCTTGATTGTGAACAGGTGTGGCAATAATCAGGCCTGGGTGTGGCTAGAGAAATTGAACTCAGGTGTGGACAACCACAGTTATAGTATGTTTTAACAAGGGGGGCAATCACTTTTTCACACAGGGCCATGATGGTTTGGATTTTTTTTCACCTTTAATAATAAACACCTTCATTTACAAATTGCATTTTGTGTTTACTTGTGTTGTTCTTGACTATTGTTTAAATCGGTTTGATGTTCCGAAACACTTAAGTGTGACAAACATGCAAAGGAACAGGAAATGAGGAAGGGGGCAAACACTTTTTCACACCACTGTATGTTCAATTTTCACCATTTTGCAAAAAGGCGCAATTTAAAATTTACAAATATGTGTTATGTATTAACTCCATACAGGTTAGGCTTTTATATTTAGTATGGATTTAGCAGGAATTTTGTCAAATTAGCTGTGGTTTTTATCTGCTAATAATGGTTTTAGTGTATCTTCTGCAAATATATTGGCTTGATAAACATTTGCACAGATACCGCCAGGTCTAAAAAATCTTTTTATTCTAGAGGTAGAAAATATTCAGTTTTGGGGGTCTTTCACAGATTATGAAATCTATATGGGAAAAATTAAAACCTTCTGATTTGTAGAGAAATTTGGATATTTACATTTTTGAATGCATTTGATTTTCACCATTTTGCAAAAAGGTGCAATAAAAAATGTTAACTTTTTGTTATTTATTAACTCCATACAGATTAAGCTTTTATATTTACCCTATTTTCCGGCGTATAAGACAACCTTTTACACTTAAAAAAACTGGGCAAAAAGGAGGGGTCGTCTTATATGCCGGGTCAGCTGCTGGGATGCCTTCTGGATGTGCTGTAATACTGTATGTAGCTTCGGCTACATACAGTATATACCGCTGAGCCAATCCTAGTGAGCGATGTATTCAAATGAATACAGAGCCTGCTCGGATTGGAGTAACAACCTCTGCCAATCTGAGCAGGCTACACACAGTAGCCTGCTCGGATTGGCTTTGATTGGCTTTGAGAGTCAGGGCTGATGATGTTACAGCCTCTGCCAATCCAAGCAGGCTTTGTATTCATTAATAGAATACGTTGCTCGCCGTGATTGGCTCCAGCACCAGCAAGAAGGAAAAAGAAAATGGCTCCAGCAAGAACGAAGAAGAGGGATATGAAGCGTCGGAAGCCTTGGAATGGGGGGGGGGGGTTGTCTTAAATGGTGAGTACGGGCAAAAACCTGTACAATTAGGGGGTCGTCTTATATGCCGGGTCGTCTTATACACCGGCAAATACGGTAGTAGGGATTTAGCAGAAATTTTGTAAAATTTGCTGTTTTTATCTGCTAATAAGTGTATTTCTTGTGAACATATTGGTTTGATAAACATTGGCACAAATATTGTGGGGTCTAAAAAATCAGTAGCACCTTCTTTTTATTCTAGAGGTCATATGCTTTCAGAAAATATGTTTTATGGGGTCTTTCACAAATTCTAAAAGCTGTAAGGGAAAAAAAGAGAACCTTCAGATTTTTGGAGAAATTTGAATATTTTCACGTTTGTGTTAAATTTTCAACATTTCCCAAAAAAGGCGCAATTTAAAAGTTACAAATATTTGTCATTTATTAACTCAATACAGGTTAAGCTTTTTTATTTAGTAGGAATTTTTGTGGGAACGTTCCGACCTGCCGCAGTATAATGACGGTGGCTGGTCGGCAAGTGGTTTATCAGAGAAGCAGCCAAGAGGCCCATCATAACTCTGGAGGAGCTGCAGAAATCCACAGCTCAGGTGGGAGAATCTGTCCACAAGACAACTATTACTCGTGCACTCTAAAAATCATGCCTTTATGGAGGAGTGGCAAGAAGAAAGCCATTGTTGAAAGAAAGACATAAGATGTCCCATTTGTGGTTTGCAAGAAGCCATGTGGGGGAAACAGCAAACATGTGGAAGAAGGTGTTCTGGTCAGATGAGACCAAAATTGTACTTTTTGGCCTAAAAGCAAACGCAATGTGTGGTCGAAAACTAACACTGCACATCACCCTGAACACCCCATCCCCACCGTAAAACATGGTGGTTACAGCATCATATTGTGAGGATGCTTTTCTTCAGCAGGTACAGGGAAGCTGGTCAGAGTTGATGGGAATATGGATGCAGCCAAATACAGGGCAATCTTTGAAGAAAACCTGACGTCAGAGCTCCATCCTACGCAGCGTTTCGTCCAATAGGACCGTCGTCAGGGGAGGGGTAAGAGCTTGTCATGTCCATTATATATAGGGGGAGGATGAGCTAAACACGTCTCTTCCCCCTGCACTCCAAGCCTATATATAGCAGATAAAAGCAATCAGAGCATCCAAAAAGATGAAATTAAAGAAAAAAATAAATAATAAAAAAATTTCACAAATGGCCTTATCAGAGACTAGGGATGAGCTTCATGTTCGAGTCGAACATACGTCCGACTCGAACATCGGCTGTTCGCCCGTTCGGCGAATTCCGAACGTTATGGGCCGTTTGCGCCAAATTCGTGTGGCGCTCATGGCCCACAATGCACTGCGTCATCGCAGTGCATTGCTGGCTCATGATTGACCAAGCATGCACTGTGACCCCGCATGCTTGGCCAATCACAGCGCCAGCAGCGAGGAGAGCCATGATTGGCCACAGGCAGGATGCCTGTGGCCAATCATAGCTCAGGCTGTGTAGTACACGCCCCACACTATATAAGGCCGCCAGCGCGGCGGCCTTGTGTAGTGTGTTGGCGTCTGAAGCAGTTAGTGGGTGTTCTGTGTACCTTCAACACAGTATACACCGATCGTTATCGGCCGATTTTCGATCTTGCTCTTCTGTAGTGGTTGTTGTCTGCGTGCTCTGACCGCAGTATACACCGATATATTCACCTCACCTATATAGTCAGTGATCTATCTTTTACAATAGAGCTTGCAGTCAGTAGTGTTAGGAGCTTGTGCGTGCTGTCTGCGTGCTCTGTACCCAGTACACACCGCTATATCCACCTACATAGCTCTTCTCAATTTGAGCACACTTGCCATCTGCAGGAGTTATTGGAAGTTGTGTGTGCCTCCAGCACAGCACAGTATACATCTGTATATACCCCTTTATCTCTGGTGTTCTATAATAAAGGCATCTGCAGGAGTTAGTGGGTGTTTTGTGCCTCCAGCACAATATACACCTGTATCTACCCTTTATTGCTGTTCTCTAATAGAGCCATCTACAGGGCTTAGTGGGTGTTGTGTGACTCCATTACAGTATACCCCTTTATCTTTGGTGTTCTATAATAAAGGCATCTGCAGGAGTTAGTAGGTGTTGTGTGCCTCCAGCACAATATACACCTGTATCTACCCTTTATTGCTGTTCTCTAATAGAGCCATCTGCAGGGCTTAGTGGGTGTTGTGTGACTCCATTACAGTATACCCCTTTATCTCTGGTGTTCTATAATAAAGGCATCTGCAGGAGTTAGTGGGTGTTGTGTGCCTCCAGCACAATATACACTACCCAACTGCTGTTTTACCCAACTCCCTTCAGGCCATTACCATGTCTGGAAGGCCAGCAAGGAGAGGCAGACAGGAGCGAGCCGATAAAAGAGGGCAAGCAGGCTCTGTGTCTAGAGACAACAGTGCTGGTCGTGGACGCGGTGCATTGTCATCAGGACGTGGCCATGGGACACGCTTGTCCTTCTTTTCGGCAGCTGGACATGTTGAGCCGCAACATGCCAACGACTTGGTAGAGTGGATGACCAAGCCCTCTTCACCCTCCTCATCCTCTCTCACCCAATCTCAGGGTACTAGCAAAGCAGCTGCCAACGCATCGTCTTCCCTCATCTGAATGTCATCATCAGTGACTCCTTCCCTAGACCCACCACGTCCTCCTGAGGAGTCTCCTGAACTCTTTGAGCACAGTGTTGGGTACATGCTCCAGGAGGATGCCCAGTGTTTTGTAGGCTCTGATGATGACACTCAGCTAGAGGAAGGCAGTAGCGTGAATGCAGAGAGAGGGGATGCTCAAGAAGGACAGCAATCTGGCAGTCATGTTCCACAAGCTGCAGCATATTGCCAGGTTTGCTACAGCGATGAAGAGGGAGGGGATGATGAGGGCACTGACTCCACGTGGGTGCCTGGTAGGAGAGAGGAGGAGGAGGAGGAGGAGGAGGAGGCACATGTCCAACGAGGCAGGATGCCCTCCGGGGGCCAGCTTAGGGGCAGCACACCGACTGAATCACACCGCAGAGCCCCGCCTGTGCAGGGCGCTGCCTCTGCACGTTATTCTAAAAGTTCTTTGGTGTGGGCCTTTTTTGAGACGAGTGCATCAGATCGCACCGCTGCTATTTGCAACATATGTCTCAAGCGTATCTCGCGTAGCCAAAACATCAGCCGCTTGGGCACCACATGCTTGACCAGACATATGTTGACCTGCCATGCAGCTCGCTGGCAAGCGTACCTCAAAGACTCACACCAAAGAACAAAGCGGACCTCTCCTTGCTCCTCATCAGCTGGCATCTCCAACCCCACTAGACCTTCAGTCCTCTCTGAAACCTGCTCTGAGAGGAATGAAGGTGTAGAATTAGGTGTGTCACAGGCAAGTGCTTCCGGGCACTCTGCTAGCAGTACACCCACGTCCGATTATAGCAGGCAAATGTCCCTGCCCCAGCTGCTGGACCGGCGAAAGAAGTTCAATCCCAGCCATCCACATGCCCAGTGGTTGAATGCTAGCTTGGCTAAATTGCTAGCACTTCAACTCCTGCCTTTTCAGTTGGTAGACTCGGCCCCCTTCCGTGAGTTTGTACAATGTGCGGTTCCTCAGTGGCAGGTCCCCAAACGCCACTTTTTCTCACGGAAGGCGATTCCGGCTCTCTACCAGCATGTGGAAGGCAATGTCCTTGCCTCGCTGGACAGGGCGGTCAGCGGTAAGGTGCATATTACCGCTGACTCATGGTCCAGCAGACATGGACAGGGACGTTACCTGTCTTTCACGGCCCATTGGGTCACTCTTCTGGCAGCTGGGAAGGATGCAGGACAAGGTGCAGTAGTGTTGGAGGTTGTTCCGCCACCACGCCTCCAAAATGCTACTATTGGTTGTGACACACCTCTCTCCTCCACCCCCTCCTCTTCTTCTTCCTCCATGGCCTCTTCCAGTGTTCTGTCCTCAGAACCAGCGGTGCTCCGTAGGCGTTCAAGGGGCTACTCAAGTACGCAGGCAAAACAATGCCATGCCGTGTTTGCACTGGTTTGTTTGGGGGACAGGAGCCACACTGGGGCGGATGTTTTGTCAGCTCTGCAGGGGCAGGTCGAGAGGTGGTTGATGCCATGCCAGCTTAAGCCAGGAATGGTGGTTTGCGACAATGGCACCAACCTCCTCTCCGCCCTCCGACAGGGACAACTGACCCATGTGCCCTGTGTAGCTCACGTCCTTAACCTGGTGGTGCAGCGGTTCTTGGGCAGGTACTCCGGCTTACAGGATGTCCTGAAGCAGGCCAGGAAAGTCTGTGTGCATTTCCGCCGATCATTTAATGCCTGTGCTCGGCTGGCTGAGCTCCAAAAGGAGTTGAACCTGCCCAAGAACCGCCTTATATGTGACATGCCCACCAGGTGGAACTCAACGTTAGCCATGCTGTAGCGGCTGCACACGCAGCAGAGGGCCATCAATGAGTACCTGTGCGACTACGGCACCAGGACAGGGTCAGGGGAGCTCGGTTTTTTCTCACCACGCCAGTGGGGCATGATCAGGGATGCATGCACTGTCCTGTCTCCGTTTGAGGAGGCCACAAGGATGGTGAGCAGTGACAGTGCATGCATCAGTGACACTGTACCTCTTGTCCACCTCTTGGAGCATACACTGCATGGAAGAATGGACAGGACACTTGAGGCAGAACAGAGGCAGGAAGAGGAGGACTTCTTTGCCTCTCAAGGCCCCCTTTATCCAGACAGTGTTCCTGCTGTGCCACCCATCACACAGGAAGAGGATGAGGAGGAGGAAGAGGAGGAGGAGGATGATTGTGTCAGCATGGAGGTGGAGGCTGGCACTCAGCATCAGCAGCAGTAGTCTTGTAGGGATGATTTACAGTCCCAAGAAACACGTGGACTTGTACGTGGCTGGGAGGGGGTAGCTGCGGATCATGTTGTCCTTAGTGACCCAGAGGACTCCGGACAGAATGCCTCAGCTAACCTACGCTGCATGGCCTCCCTGATCCTGCAAAGCCTGCGGAAGGATCCTCGTATTCTTCGGATCAAGGAGAGGGACCATTACTAGCTGGCCACTCTCCTTGATCCACGGTACAAGGGTAAGGTTGCCGACCTTATCTTGCCATCGCAGAGGGAGCAGAGGATGAGACATCTCCGGGAGGCCTTGCAGAAAGGTCTGTGCAACGCGTTCCCAGAGACTGGGAGGTTACAAACTCCTGGTCCTAGACAACGTGTTGCTGAGGCATCGGTCAGAAGCAGCGGTGGAGAAGGTGGCCGTCTGACTGATGCTTTCAGACAATTTTTTAGCCCGCAGCCCCAAGGTATGATCGGTTCCAGCAACCATCGCCAGCGTCTGATTTACATGGTGCAGGAATACCTAGGGGCAAGGTCAGACTTGGACACCTTTCCCACCGAAAATCCTCTGGCTTATTGGGTCTTGAGGATGGATCACTGGCCAGAGCTTGCACAGTATGCAATTGAGCTACTGGCCTGTCCTGCATCCAGCGTTCTTTCGGAACGCACCTTCAGTGCTGCTGGTGGCTTTGTTACTGATCACAGGGTGCGCCTGTCCACCGAATCAGTTGATCGACTGACCTTCATCAAGATGAATCAGTCTTGGATCACCCACAGCTACCAAGCACCTGAAGCTGATGTAACCGAATAATTTTTTTTGAAATATCACATCCCTTCAAGACTGCCTATGCTGAGTGACTGTCCTGTTATGTTGATTGTCTATCCTCTTCCTCCTCCGCTGATATGTTGGAAGAACATTTCTGGTTCTGGGTGATGCCATCAGCCCAATTTTTCTGCCCCTGTTTAACAGGGGCGTTTAAGTACAATTTTTGATGCAATGCTTTGCAGCAGGGCTAATTCCTGCAATAAAACTAGAGTATATGGGAGAGGTTGCAGTGTGGTGGCACCAGCACCAGTGCCTAAGGCCCAATTTTTCTGCCCCTGTTTAACAGAGACATGTAATTACAATTCTTGATATAATATTTCATAGGAGGGCCCGTTCCTGTGCCCACCCAGAGTAACTGTGAGGACTTATAGTGTTGTGGCACCAGCACCACAACCACCAAAGGTCAATTTTTCTACCACTGTTCAACAATGGCATGTAATTACAATTCTTGATATAATCGTTCACAGCAGGGCGCTCAAGCGCCCACCAAGAGTCACTTTGAGGGCTTACAATGTTGTGGCAAAACCAACACCTTGTTCCACCATTTCTGCAGAGCATATAGGACAGGCCCCTACTTTCAAACATCCAACTTACAAACATCTCCTACTTGCAAACGGAAGGAGACAACAGCAAGTGAGATGAAAAAAGATGTACGACAAAACAAATTATACAGGGGTGATAACCCTTCCCTATGTTTTCCAAAAAGCTTAAAAATAGTTTTTTTGACTGGAGCTACACTTTAAAAATGTACCAGTTGAAAATTACAAACAGATTCAACTTAACACAACAAACCTACACAGTCCCTGTCTTGTTTGCACCGCCTGTATACTGCTGTTCTGAGTATATAGGGCCTGGGGGCCACACGCATTTCCTTTTTTTAATATGGGTACTGGGTTCCCCTTAATATGCGTACAAGACCCAAAGGGGCTGGTAATGGGCATGAAGGGCTACCCATGCCATTGTTCTCAATGATTTTCAACCATATTGCAGGAACCAGATATAACATTAAAACCGCAAGCAGTTTTAAATGATGTTATTTCCGTTTAATGTCATTTTGTGCAGGGACTGTTCTAAACACGGGAAACACGTGGCACTTCACAGGCATAATACAGACACCCCCCAGGCACCATATTTAAAGGAATATTTCACTTTTTTTTCACTTTAATCGTCATTAAAATCAGTGCTCCCGCCAAAACGGCCATTTTTAAAAACATTTTAGGCATTGACCCATGTCCCCTCGGGCAGGAGCCAGGTCCCCAAACCCTTTTTAGGACAGTATCTTGCATATTAGCCGTTAAAATTAGCACTTTTAATTTCGAACGTTCGAGTCCCATAGACTTCAATGGGGTTCTAAAGTTCGTACGAATTTGGGGTCCTTTCGAAAGTTCTGGTGCAAACCGAACCGGGGATGTTCGGCTCATCCCTATCAGAGACCAGTTGTGGAACAAAAGCAATGCTGCCAAAAAAGCATGAGGCGCACATGGAGACTTAGTCTGGAAGCACCGTCCCACTCCAGCCGACCGAGGCCCTCCAGTGCCACGAGCACCCATGATGCCCGTGTGGATCAACCCCCCAAGGTCAGCAAATACCCTGAGGACCCCCTGATGTCCACGGGCTCAGCAAGGAGAAGCCTCAGCACCGTATTTGGAGCCGAACAGTCACAGGCAGCAACTTCCAAGATGGCGGCCGCGCCACCATGTCCAGCTCCAGCCCCTCTTACCAGCATACAGGCCACATCTCCATCTTCCATTTTGCAGCTGGGCTTCTCTGTGAGTACACCCCCCTGGATTCTGCACCCCCTGCCTCCACAGAGTCCCTAATTGAGCAATCCCTGGCTGATCTGGACTTCTCCCCCATGGAGGCCGGCCATCCTCAGCCCCACCAGCCACTATAGCCCAGGGATCTGGGCCTAGTCCAGCCAGTGAATGTAGCTGACTTGTTTGCTAAATTTGCTGATCTTCTTGATAGGGGATTACAAAACACTGCCAACAAGATCACAAGTGATATCAAAGCAGATCTTCAATCCATAGGATCCTGCATGGAGATCATAGAAAACAACTTAGAAGCCACCATTGCCAGAACAATCCAAAATACTGACTGCATCCAACTACTACAGAATCAACTTGAGACAGCCAATGCTAAAATTGATGACCTAGAAAACAGGAATAGGATATACAACTTCAGGGTTAGAGATCTCCCTGAATCCTATAAAGATGTCCCCAAAACAGTTTGCGCTTTCGTGAAGGATCTACTCCTTGATAGGGATGGACTTTATGTTCGAGTCGAACATGAGTTCGACTCGAAAATTGGCTGTTCGCCAGTCTGTTGAAACAGCGAACAATTTTTTAAAAGTCTATGGGAGAAATCAAAAGTGATAATTTTAAAGGCTTATATGCATGGTATTGTCATAAAAAGTGTTTGGGGACCTGGGTCCTGCCACAGAGGACATGTATCAATGCAAAAAAAGTTTTAAAAACGTCAGTTTTTCCGGGATCAGTGATTTTAATAATGCTTAAAGTGAAACAATAAATGTGTAATATTCCTTTAACTTTTGTACCTGGGGGTGTCTATAGTATGCCTGTAAAGGGGAGCATGTTTCCCGTGCTTAGAACTGTGCAAAGCTGGTAGAGACATACCAAAAAAGACTTGCAGATGTAATTGCAGTGAAAGGTGGTTCTACAAAGTATTGACTCAGGGGGGCTGAATACAAATGCACGCCACACTTTTCATCATATTTATTTGTAAAAAAAAATTGAAAACCATTTATCATTTTCCTTCTACTTCACAATTATGTGCCACTTTGTGTTGGTCTATCGTATAAAATCCCAATAAAATACATTTATGTTTTTGGTTGTAACATGACAAATGTGGAAAATTTCAAGGGGTATAAATACTTTTTCAAGGGACTGTATATTCCAGAGTTATGTCTCATAAGAGTTTTGTTGTGTATTGTTGCTTTTTATATGTTACCTCTAATACCACTTGCTCTGTTCTCTTTTAGATTTTATCCTAATGTACTGTGTGTACAGATGCCACACCATCCTGTCTGCAGAAGCCAAACATTTCTACCCAGGCGTACAGTATACCATCTTGGCATTTGATTTCCTGTATTGGCATAGTAATCGTGGCTTAGTATGTAAAAATAAAAACATATTCATTTATTACCAATATTAAATTCATAGTTAGTAAATCATGTGTGCAAACCCTCAAATTCCTAATTGAAGGTCAAACTATAAAATGAGAGGTCTTTAACCACTTACAGACCGGACCATTTTGCTGGTCAAAGACCAGACCACTTTTTGCGATTCAGCACTGCGTCGCTTTAACTGACAATTGCGCAGTCGTGCGACGTGGCTCCCAAACAAAATTGACGTCCTTTTTTTCCCCACAAATAGAGCTTTCTTTTGGTGGTATTTGATCACCCCTGCGGTTTTTATTTTTTGCGCTATAAACAAAAATAGAGCAACAATTTTGAAAAAAACGCATTATTTTTTACCTTTTGTTATAATAAATATCCCCCAAAAATATATAAAAAAACATTTTTTGCCCTCAGTTTAGGCCAATACGTATTCTTCTACATATTTTTGGTAAAAAAAAATTGCAATAAGCGATTATTGATTGGTTTGCACAAAAGTTATAGCGTTTACAAAATAGGGATAGTTTTATAGCATTTTTATTAATAATTTTTTATTATTTTTTTTTTACTAGTAATGGCGGCGATAAGCGATTTTTATTGTGACTGCGACATTGTGGGGGACCCATCGGACATTTTTGACACATTTTTGGGACCATTGTCATTTATACAGTAATCACTGCTATATAAATGCAGTGATTCCTGTGTAAATGACACTGGCAGTGAAGGGGTTAACGAGTGGGTGGCAGTGTAGGGGTTAAGTGTTCCTAGGGGTGTGTTACTAACTGTGGGGGGGTTGGGCTTTCATTTAGTGAACACTGATCTCTGCTCCAATCACATGGAGCAGAGATCAGCGTGACTAGTTGCTAGGCTGTCACGTACCTGGTAGGGGAGCCCAGAATGCAGGAAGCGGCTCCTCGTAAGCCTCCGGCTCGAGAGCCCCTGGAAGTGGAGACAGGGATTCAAGAGTTCGGAGGGCACAAGTGCCAAGCCGGGGTATGCAGCAGCAGAGATCCACGAAGGCCCAAGAGAGTAGATACCCGATGGCAGGCGGGGATGCGGTCACAACGTAGGCACAGGTGGATGACTGGAACAGCCGGCAGAGGTCCGTGAGAACAGCAGGCACAGGTGGTCAGGCTGGAACAGCGGGTAGCAGTCAGCGGGTACAGCAGGCACTGGCAATCAGGCAGGAACAGCGTGTACAGCAGGCACTGGCGGTCAGGCAGGAACAGCGGGTACAGCAGGCACTGGTAATCAGGCAGGAACAGCGGGTGGCAGCAGACGAGGTCGGGAACAAGCCGGGTCGGTATCAGGCAGGCAGCAGAAGTACACAAGAGAAGGCAAAGACGTAGTCAGGCAGGCAGGAGGCCGGTGGCAGGCAGCAATCAAACGAAGTCAGGAACAGGCCGGGTACGGTAATCAGGAACAAGCAGGAACAGATAGCAGAAGTCACAGGAAACTCTGTAGACAGGACAGCAAGAAGGAACAGAAGCTGATTCCTTAAGTAGCCCTTTGGGCGCCAAGAACGGTCGCACGGCGAGTCTGCGTGCCCCCGCGGGTAACCGTGCTCCCGTTCGTGACCCCGCGCACCCCCGTTCACTTCGTCGCGCACCCGCGTGCGCTCGTTCGTGCCGACGCGCACCCGCGTGCGCCTGTTAGAATCTACATGCACTCGCGTGCGTTCGTTCGCGCTAACGCGCGTCTGAGGATACCGGCGAGCTCTCCGTAAAGGAAACCTGCGGGCAGGTTTCCTATGTACGACCGGGACAACAGATCGACCGTGACATTGCCCCCCTCCAAGGGGCAGCCTCCGGATGCCCAACTGCGCCATCTTATCCGGATGAGACCTTTTGAAGGCAAGGATTAGCCTCTTTGCATGTAAGCTAGATTCCGGTTCCCAGGAGTTTTCCTCAGGGCCATACCCCTTCCATTTAACTAGAAACTGAGTCTGATTCTGTCTTCTCCTGCAATCCAGAATGGATTCGACCTCGTATTCAATTTCTCCGTCGATAACCACAGATTCCGGAGGGCTGGCATTCCGATTGGCAAAAGAGTCCGGGGCTGTAGGTTTAAGTAGAGAAGCGTGAAAGACCGGGTGGATCCGGAATGACTCCGGAAGCTTCAATTCAAATGCCACGTCGTTCAGCTTCCTCACAATAGGGAATGAACCCACAAACTTTGGACCCAGCTTCTTGGATGGACAGGCCAACTTCAGGTTTAGGGTGGACAGCCAGACCTGATCCCCGACCTTGAGATTGAGTTCCCCTCTTCTCTTCTTATCAAAGACCTCCTTGTTGTATTCCTGTGTCTTAGTCAAAGTCTCTTGTAGGAGTTTATTATTGGTTTCGAAGAAGTTGAGATCTTCCTGTACCGCCGGTACTGAACATTCAGGGAGGTTACTGGATAGAAAAAGCGGGTGAAAGCCAAAATTTGCGAAAAACGGAGATTGCTTGGTGGCGGAATGGATAGAGTTGTTATATGCAAATTCCGCTAGTGGCAAGAGCGATGCCCAGTCATCTTGGGAAAAGGAAGAAAAGCAACGTAGATATTGCTCCAGTGTTTGATTGGTTCTCTCAGTCTGGCCGTTGGTCTGAGGGTGGTAGGCCGAGGAAAAACGAAGCTCAATTTTCAGGGCCCCACAGAGTGCTCTCCAGAACCTAAACGTAAACTGCACCCCCCTATCTGAAGTAATATTAGCGGGGATGCCGTGAAGCCTCACAACTTCCCTAATAAAAGTCTTAGCTGTCTCTGCGGCCGAAGGGGTGCCCTTCATAGGCAAAAAGTGGGCCATTTTGGTGAGCCTATCAACCACCACAAAGATTGTGGAGTAATCCTCAGAAGGTGGCAACTCCACGATAAAGTCCATGGAGATCATCCTCCATGGTCTATCCGGGACGGGCAGCGGTTTCAGCAGACCCCAAGCCTTTGTTTTACTGCCTTTATTCCGAATACACGTGGTGCATGCCTCCACATATTCCCTGCAATGCTTCTTCATCTGTGGCCACCAGAATGTACGTTGAAGCAAATCTATGGTTTTAAGTACCCCAAAGTGGCCGGCCAGCAGGTGGTCATGGCAGGAGCTGAGGACCGAGACACGCACTTCTTGGGGGACGTAGATCCTGTCCCGGTGCCAAAGAAGACCATCTCTGGAAGTTAGTTTAGTGTCAGGTGGGAGGACCGGACCGCTGGAGGCTTGCTTAATTTGGGAGAGTAAATCTCCCTGAAGCAGGAGGAAGTTCCCTGAGGAGAGGATAGTGTCAGGAGATGAGGGACCCTCTGGTTCACTGTACATGCGGGATAGGGCATCGGGTTTAACATTCTTTGATCCCAGGCGGTACGTGATATGAAACACAAATCTAGAGAAAAAGAGTGCTCACCTGGCCTGTCTTGGTTTCAGTCTTTTGGCAGACTTAAGATACTCTAGATTTTTATGGTCGGTGTAGACCAGGATAAGGTGGGTGGCGCCCTCGAGGAGGTAGCGCCACTCCTCGAGTGCCGCCTTGATTGCCAGCAGTTCACGGTCACCGACATCGTAATTCCTCTCTGCCTCAGATAGTTTGCAGGAGAAGAAGGCGACCGGATGCAGGAGAGACTTAGGCCCCTGTCTCTGGGAAAGCACCGCCCCGACTGCAATTTCCGAGGCATCCACCTCCAGGATATAAGGCAGGGTCGAGTCGGGATGCCTTAAGATCGAGGCTGATAGGAACAAGTCTTTCAGGGTCTTGAAAGCCTCTTGTGCCTTGGAAGTCCATTGAAACTTCTGACCTTGTTTGGTCAGTCCGGTGATGGGGGAAATGATGGAGGAGAATCCCTTGATGAATTTCCTGTAGAAATTGGCAAATCCTACGAATCCTTGGACCCCTTTCTTATCAGAAGGAGCGGGCCAATCCAGGATAGCTGAAATTTTCTGGGGGTCCATCTCTATCCCCTTCACCGAAATAATCAGACCGAGGAATTGGATACTTTGCTGTTCAAAAACGCACTTCTCGGGCTTGGCGTACAGACCATGAAGACGGAGTCGGGCTAAGACATTCTTCACATGTTCCCGGTGCTCGGCTAAAGAAGAAGAAAAAATCAAGATATCGTCTAGATAAATTATCACAAACAAATCAAGGTAATCTCTGAAGATATCGTTTACGAAATGTTGGAATGTGGCAGGGGCATTGCACAAACCAAAGGGCATAACTAAATATTCGAAGTGCCCAAAACGAGTACGGAAGGCAGTCTTCCATTCATCGCCCCTACGTATGCGGACAAGGTTGTAGGCACCCCGAAGGTCCAGTTTAGAGAATACTTCGGCTGACCCCAGTCTCTGAAATAGTTCGGGCACTAATGGTAGGGGATAGCGATTCTTTATTGTGACCTTGTTAAGTGCCCGGTAGTCCACACATGGGCGTAAGGAGTGATCCTTTTTCTCGACGAAGAAGATCCCCGCGCCTGCCGGGGAGGTGGAAGGTCGGATGAAACCCTTCTCCAAGTTATCGTCCAAATAGGCTTTCAGGGTCCCAAATTCAGTCTCAGATAAGGGGAAAATTCTTCCGAAGGGAATCTCTGCCCCAGGGAGCAACTCGATAGGGCAGTCATAAGGCCTATGTGGGGGTAGGGTCTCAGCGCCCTTCTTGCTAAATACGTCCGAGAAGTTATGGTAGTCCTTGGGCACAGCCTGTCGGACCTCAGCGTCCGTTTCTAAACAAAGCAGCGAAGAAAAGTCCTTGTTGTCAACTGGGAAACAGTGCTGAAGACAGTAGGCCGAAGGGAACTCTATTCCTCCGGTGGACCAATTGATGTGTGGATTGTGGGCCTTCAACCAGGGTATGCCGAGTATAACGGGGGAGAGAGGAGACTTAATGATATCCAGACACAGAAGCTCCTGGTGAGTTCCAGCAACGATGGCAAGCAGTGGGGACGTCTCCTGGGTCACTGGACCTGACTTAAGGATGGAACCATCGGCCAGATATATCGAAAGTCCTTTTACCCTAGGCCGAAGAGGGATGCCATTACCTAAGGCAAAGGACAAATCCATGAAGCCACTGCAAGCCCCGGAATCAATAATTGCGCTGGTTTTGACAGTCCTTCCTGAGAGTTGCAAAAGAAGAGGCACAGCCAGATGAGAGGTGTTACTAAGCAAGGCAGGGGAGGAAACAGGAGGAAGGAGAAGGCACTTACGCAATTTGGCAGGGCAAGTGCGAACATAATGTCCCGGTTCTCCGCAGTAAAGACAAAGATTGCCGGTCCGGCGGCGTTGGCGTTCCTCAGGCGTCAAAGATGGACGAAGTAGCCCTAGCTGCATGGGCTCTGAAGAATCTGGAGTGGGCGTAACAGGAGCAGAAGGAACCGGAGGGTTGGAACTTGGGACACGTGGCAACATCCAGACAGGGCGAGAAGTTGTGGAAGAACGCTCCAGGCAGCGTTCTCTTAGGCGTCTATCTATCTGGACAGAGAGTTCTATGAGTGCTTCTAGAGTTTCAGGGATGCCCACTCGAGCCAGTTCGTCTTTTAACGATTCAGAGAGGCCCATGCGAAACTGGTAGCGGAGGGCTGAGTTATTCCAGTCCGTGTCGGAGCTCCAGCGTCTGAACTCAGACACATAATCTTCCACGGGCCTGCGACCCTGTTGGAGCGCATGCAGGGCTGCTTCTGCGGTGGCAGCAAGCTGGGGGTCCTCGTACAGCCGAGACATCGCTTGGAAGAAGGCATTCAGAGTATCCAGAGAGGGGTCCTTCCATTCCAGGAGACGATGCGCCCAGGCCTGGGGTTCGTCTGTCAGTAGAGAAATGACGAACCCCACTTTGGTTGCCTCGAGAGAGAAAGTCCGGGGTTGTAGAGCAAAAAAGAGTTTGCAGGAGTTACGAAAGGCCCTGAATTTATTCCGGTTGCCGGAGAACCGTTCTGGAGTGGGGACCCTAGGTTCAGGCGGCATCATTACCACTGAAGGTGGAGCAGAGGGTCCGGAGACAGCTGGTGCTGAAGCAGATAGGGCCTGGACCTGTTCCTCCAGTCGGCCGTAACCTTCCTGCAAGTTCTTCACGGCTTGGGTAAGGCCGGCTAAGTGGCGGCAAAGCTTGTCCATAGGGGAGGCTCCCTGCGTGGGCTCGGACATGGCTGTCCTGTACTGTCACGTACCTGGTAGGGGAGCCCAGAATGCAGGGAGCGGCTCCTCGTAAGCCTCCGGCTCGAGAGCCCCTGGAAGTGGAGACAGGGATTCAAGAGTTCGGAGGGCACAAGTGCCAAGCCGGGGTATGCAGCAGCAGAGATCCACGAAGGCCCAAGAGAGTAGATACCCGATGGCAGGCGGGGATGCGGTCACAACGTAGGCACAGGTGGATGACTGAAACAGCCGGCAGAGGTCCGTGAGAACAGCAGGCACAGGTGGTCAGGCTGGAACAGCGGGTAGCAGTCAGCGGGTACAGCAGGCACTGGCAATCAGGCAGGAACAGCGGGTACAGCAGGCACTGGCGGTCAGGCAGGAACAGCGGGTACAGCAGGCACTGGCAATCAGGCAGGAACAGCGGGTGGCAGCAGACGAGGTCGGGAACAAGCTGGGTCGGTATCAGGCGGGCAGCAGAAGTACACAAGAGAAGGCAGAGACGTAGTCAGGCAGGCAGGAGGTCGGTGGCAGGCAGCAATCAAACGAAGTCAGGAACAGGCCGGGTACGGTAATCAGGAACAAGCAGGAACAGATAGCAGAAGTCACAGGAAACGCTGTAGACAGGACAGCAAGAAGGAACAGAAGCTGATTCCTTAAGTAGCCCTTTGGGCGCCAAGAACGGTCGCACGGCGAGTCTGCGTGCCCCCGCGGGTAACCGTGCTCCCGTTCGTGACCCCGCGCACCCCCGTTCACTTCGTCGTGCACCCGCGTGCGCTCGTTCGTGCTGACGCGCACCCGCGTGCGCCTCTTAGAATCTACATGCACTCGCGTGCGTTCGTTCGCGCTAACGCGCGTCTGAGGATACCGACGAGCTCTCCGTAAAGGAAACCTGCGGGCAGGTTTCCTATGTACGACCGGGACAACAGATCGACCGTGACATAGGCAGAATGGAGAAATGCTGTTTACATTCAGCCGTCCCGTGAGACAATCGCGGGGATGCCTGCGGCGATCGAGTCCGCGGGTCCCACGACCGGACTCACGGGGGTCCCGAACAGCGTGGGAGCGTGCCGCCGGCGGCACGCTCCCGATGGCAGGACGCCATTGAATATTGGACGTACCTGTACGCCAATATGCCTGCCCGTGCCAATCTGTCGACGTACATCGTCGTGCGCTGGTCGGGAACCGGTTAAAGGGCACCTGTCATCAATTTGCAGCTAATAATATACACTTGTCCATTTTCACATAGCAAAGTGTATGCATTTTACTGCATTAACCACTTCCCGCCCAGCCTATTGTCAAATGACTGCTGGGCAGGACCTTTGTCGTTCCGGGTGGATGTTACATAGTTACATAGTTAGTAAGGTTGAATAAAGACACCAGTCCATCCAGTTCAACCTGAGCGAGTGTCTACAATTGTCCCTATCCCTGTACATTGCACACTCACATCAGTCCCTACCCTCAAGGAGCCCATGATCCAAGGTCCCCATTCTTATACTAGGGCCAATTTGTTTGGACAGAAGCCAATTAACCTACCTGCATGTCTTTGGGGTGTGGGAGGAAACTCACGCAGGCACAGGGAGAACATGCAAACTCCAGGCAGGTAGTGTCGTGGTTGGGATTTGAACCAGCGACCCTTCTCACTGCGAGGTGAGAGTGCTAATCACTACACCACTGTGCCGCCGTATGTTATATGTCGTTCTCCCATAACGTGCCCCATGTTCACTGTATCGGCCCGCACAGGTATCATGTGACCACTGTGACCAATCGCAGATCACATGATAATTGTAAAAGTGGATGGCTTCCTTTCATGCCATTCATCATGTACAAGTGTGTTGTTAGCTGTGATTCGTTACAGTGATCACATGGTAGAGACTGGACCAATCACAGCCCATCTGTACCATGTGATTACCTGTGGCCAATCACAACTAATCACAACAATACACACTGAATGAATCTATTTCATTCATTAAAATGAATTTCTTATACCAAAAAAAAAAATCCTGATCACTACCTCAGAGTAGTGCAGTGTTACTGTATTGCTCTGGTCAGTGTGTTAAAAAAAAAATAAGATTATTTTTTTTAATTATTATTTAAATTTTTTTACATACACCAATCAGTGTCCCTGACCACAGCCACACCAGTTTTATGATGGCACTGTACTGCAGTGATGACAGTATGTACAAAACAAATATTGTGAAGAAAGCAATTAAAAAATTTTTTTTTCACATTAAAAATTTTATTTTTCACATAAAAAATTGTGACAAAAAATTACAACTTCAAATGATGTCAGGATTGATACATTTTTAGACATATATACTGTAACAAGTAAAATGATAATTCTTTTTTAGATAGCTTAGTGTGAAAATAAACTGTCTGGGCCTGTTTACACCTACCTGTAACGCACATGGAACAGTGTGAATCCAGCCTAAATTGCAAGCAAGTTTGGCCAGTGAAACTGTTCCCCAAAAATGTATAAATACAGTAATATGCCATAATACTTTTTTTGCTAAAAAAATATATATGATGAAATTGAGCTGTTCTTAAAACAAGGCTGTATAAAGTTGCATTCCATCTGACAAGTCACCCCAGCCTGGAATACAACTTTTTCCAGCTTTGCAAAATCTCTCTCAATGAAACAAACCCTTAAAACCTAAAGTACAGAGACATCCTCTGCATTGCTTAGACCGTATCTCCGATTTTGATATCCTGAGGAATACAAAGTAGAATAGTGCATCTTATTCCCAATCAGTTTTTTTTTTCTTCTTCAAAACAAAATCCATTAAAAATGCTAAGCGAGAATCATAATGAGGTGCCCAACTCTTGCCAAGTCAATTTAATTACTTTTTGATCCCAACAGCCACACATTTCAATTCTCCCTTAGCATAATTAAGCTAGTGACAATAAGGATGGTATTCCAAGGCAAGGTAATGAGCTGATGTGGGCCCTGTATTCGGTCTGCAAGGAAATGCTTATTAAATATTTATTGTATGTGCTGCCTGTTTGGAAGAAGAAAACTGGAGGATAGAATTCATCTTAAACAGTGCTCAAAATGTCATTGTTAAAATAGAATCAATTATTTTTCTTATGATTAGTATAACTACAGGTTCTTCAAAATAAAATAAAAATACATTCACTTATGCAATGGTATGCAGTGGTTGGGATTGCTGATTGTAAATACTCTTAAAGTGGACATTTTTTTTTTATTAATAGTTATTTACTGACCTGATTTCCAGGAAATGGATGAAAAAATACACTGCAAAAGACACACAGATAATACTCGAAATTATATGGTGTTTTAATTGTTTAAAGAATATGTTACCTCAACATTTCATATTCCTGATATGTGTCTGGCGTACCATGTACTTGTGTTAAAATGTATCCTGTTCTCTTTGTATTGCTTCCTTTGTGTAAACTGGCTGGTGATCTTACCAGACCCTCTGATTTTATATTTCAAACTGACCACACTAAACATGAGAGCACATCAATCCTAGTGTGGTGAGTGTTCTGGCTGTGCTGAGAGAACAGCCTGCCTGTCCTCCAATGGCCAAGACGTGCTGGTCCATCCCTTCCCTTCCACCGCACAGCTCCTCACTGGAAAGATTGCTGTATTTCACTTTCTCCACCACCCCCTCCTCAAGCCTCTTATGCAGCTGAGGTTATGTCACTTATAAAAACATGTATTTAGAGAGTGTGTGTGTTTATATATATATTAAATGATATAAATGATAGGAAAAGGTGGGGCATTTTCTAACCCCCCTTTTCCTCATGGGATAATGGCAGGAGAGGACAGTTTCAAGTCCCTTGAGAACTCGTGGGGTGACTTCAAGGGGTCAGGTGATCTTGGTAAGGGTCAGCTAAACTCTGCTAGGGTCATGTGACTTTCTGATAGAAAGTTCTGGAACCCTAGTTAAAGGGTATTTAAGGGGGTTCCATCGCAGCTTGGGCTCTGTTGCCAAACAAGACAGAGCTGTGGTGCTCTAGAAGTCTCTCTCCACTGGGCAAACAGCATCTTCAGAAAATGAGCCAGCTGCGGTGCCTGATTGAGAGGGTGGGAGAAGAAGGCAGAGAAGAGTGGGTTCGGATGTGTCTGGACTTAACATGGACACACCTCTCTGGTGAGAGCCTCTGCACGCTACCCGCCTAGATGGGGTAAGTGCCAGATCGACCGGAAAACAGCATGGGGAAGAGAGAGGTGCCGCCCCAAAAAAAAACAGCCACCACTGTTGCTTTTTCCTGACACATGCTTAAAAGAATCCTTACCTTATGCACTTTCACCATTAAGTTATTACCTGTCATTATTGGTAAAGGAAAAAATATGGCGGGGAAGTTTTGTGGATATTTTATCACTGCTCCCATCTGCCGAAGAATTCACAAGCCTTTTGTATTTTCTCTGAAGTATTATGAGAGAAATTTTCTGAAAATAGTGTGGGACTTTTCCAACATTTGGATGGAATTCTTGAAGCATACAAGAATGTCGGTGGTACTGCTTGGTTTAATTATGATGCTCGTCTGACCTGCCTATTTAAAGCCTTACAGCTCACTTCTCCTCTGCCTTCGCGTTGGTCACATCACAAGGAACCATCTGCAGTTTGTTTCAAGACTGGCTTGCTGACATCCCTCCTGGCTCCTTATCCTGCTTGCAGTTGCTCTCCTTGGATCCCTGACTTCAGGCCTGGCTGATTACCCGATCTGGTTAATGAACTTTGGACTGGCTGACTACCCGATCTGGTTAATGAACTTTGGACTGGCTGACTACCCGATCTGGTTACTGGACTCTGGCTATGCTTGACTACGCTTTTTCTATTTACCTTTTTGCTTTTATTAATAAACAAGTGTGATTTGATTGTACTTCTGTCTCAGTCTGATTCATGGTTTCTGACAGTTACTTGATAAAAATTGAAAAGGTTAAAAATTATGTTGTTGGTCAACATCCGCAAGAAGAAGGTATGTTTAAAATCGATTCAATCACTCCTGGGCCTCTTAGCTTTCGCAACTAGGGTAATGCTAGTAGGTAAAGTTTTTTCAAGAGGGTTATACTTAGCAATTTCGGGTTTCAAATCTCCCTCCTCTCATGTTAGCATGACGCATTATATGAGGGAGGAGTTGTTGGTATGACTATGATTTATCACACATTTCAATGGGAGATCAGTATGACAAGAAGATTTTATTTTAGATAAAGATTTTTTCCTTTTTATCAAATTAGCTGGTTCATGTGGATTTTATGCAATTTGGCACACTCATTGGTGCACAGGTCTTTGGAGTCCCAGCTGGTGGGCAAAAGGATATTTATGCTATATAGTACTGCTTCAACTTTTTACTATTGTAGCCTTAGAGATTTGGGGGCCACAATTTTATGAATAAGCTTATTCTAGTTTGAACTGATAATAAGGGTGTGCTTTACACCATTAATTGCTTGACATCTAAGGCTCCACCAGTCATTGTTTTGTTACGCTTTATGATTTTTAAGTGTTTAAGTCTAAACATTTGGATGAGGCTGCTTATGTTGCAGACCAAAACAATGACATGGCAAATTCTTTATCTTGCTTGCAGATGGATAGTCCTGTCCAGCACATCTATGGGATCTATATTAGTATTAATAACTGACAGTATTAAGAATTATTTGGCACCTACCACTTGGGCTAAATACCAATTTACCTGGCTACTGTGGTTTTCTTTTTTAAATTCACTGCTAGAACTAAGTGGCTCATTTTCTGAAAGGTTGGTATTATTGTTCTTAATTTTTTTTATTTAGCAAACATTATTCTTGGGCATATTTTAAAAAAACTTTGTCTGGAGTAAAATTTTTTCTGAAATTGCATAATTTACCATCTTGTTTAACACTTCTATAAGTTAAGCAAGCATTAAAAGGATAAAAGGAAGAATACTTTTCAATCTGATAAGTGTAAACCTACTGATATTCTCATTAAACTCTGCATGATAACCAGTCAAGTGTATTTTTCTTCTTTTGAGTCATCTCTGCTTAAAGCTCTTTTTTCAGTCACATTTTTTTACTGCGCTCAGAGTTTCTGAATTGGTTCCTGATGGTAATTCAGGTAGGTCCAGTTTACAGTTTTCTGACGTAAATTATTTCTGATAATATGGTTAGTATTTTTGTCGGTCATTCAAAAACAGACCAATAAGGAAAAGGAAAATGGGCTCATCTTAAGGCTGGAGCCAGTTCGCACATCTCTGGAGCGGCTCCGGTGCGAATTGCACAGGAGTCTTGTGAGTCTTCTGGTCAGTTTCAGGTCCGAATTCAGCAAAAAATTTGAACTGAAATTGGACTTGAAACGGTGAACAGGAACACACTGGACCCTTGCTGTGAGCCACTCTGTGTGGCAGTGTGAACCCAGCCTAATGCTTTTAGTAGCTCACACATTTGAATAAAGGTGTAAAAAAGTAGCTCACAAATTTGCCTGGTTCATCTCTTGAAGGAATATTTCAAGATTAGACCTACATTTTATTCTTGTTTTATTGTTCATGAGGCTGGAACCCCCCTTATTAAATATCAACGTATTAGTGTTTTTAAAACTGTTTAAAATGTTTGGACTTGCATCAATCTAACCTCACATCACATTCATTCCACATTGGGGCAGCCACAGAAGCATCAAGATTGAGTTTGGATACTAACATTATAAAGAAATTAGGTAGGTGGAAATCTGACCATTATCTTTTATATATTCGTCTTAATTCTTCTGTTTAGCTCATTACAGGTAGATATGATCTCATAATTTGCATAATCGGGTCATTCTTTCATCTTTTGGGCCAAACAAAAAGCAAGGGTATATTTAGATCCACTACATTTTAAAGTTTTTTGGAGTGGTAGGAGGGGTATGGTGTGATTCAACCTATTTTTTGAGATAGGTAGGCTTCACCAGTACTTGCCTCTTCCAGTTGTTTTAATTATACATCAAGGGGGCAATGATATTGGACAGAGGAAAATGTTGGGTCTTAACCACTTACAGACCGGACCATTTTGCTGGTCAAAGACCAGACCACTTTTTGCGATTCGGCACTGCGTCGTTTTAACTGACAATTGCGCGGTCGTGCGACGTGGCTCCCAAACAAAATTGACGTCCTTTTTTTCCCACAAATAGAGCTTTCTTTTGGTGGTATTTGATCACCCCTGCGGTTTTTATTTTTTGCGCTATAAACAAAAATAGAGCGCCAATTTTTAAAAAAACACATTATTTTTTACCTTTTTGTTATAATAAATATCCCCCAAAAATATATAAAAAAAACATTTTTTTCCCTCAGTTTAGGCTGATACGTATTCTTCTACATATTTTTGGTAAAAAAAATCGCAATAATCGATTATTGATTGGTTTGCGCAAAAGTTATAGCGTTTACAAAATAGAGATAGTTTTATGGCATTTTTATGAATAATTTTTTATTATTATTTTTTTTACTAGTAATGGCGGCGATCAGCGATTTTTATTGTGACTGCGACATTATGGCGGACACATTGGACATTTTTGACACATTTTTGGGACCATTGTCAGTTGTACAGCGATCACTGCTATATAAATGCAGTGATTCCTGTGTAAATGACACTGGCATTTCATTTAGTGAACACTGATCTCTGCTCCAATCACATGGAGCAGAGATCAGCGTCACTAGTTTCTAGGCAGAATGGAGAAATGCTGTTTAAAACGGCACTTCTCCATTCAGCCGTCCCGTGAGACGATCGCGGATATGCCCGCAGCGTTTGAGTCCGCGGGACCCGTGACCAGACTCACGGGGGTCCCGACCGGCACGCTAGCCTGCCGCCGGCAGTGCGCTCGCGATGGCAGGGCGGCATTGAAGATTGGACGTACCTGTACGCCAATATGCCTGCCCGCGCCATTCTGCCGACGGACATCGGCGTGCGCTGGTCAGGAACCGGTTAATTTCAGGATTAGAAATGATTTACATGGGTTTCAGCTGTCATTTCCCCATACATCAATCATTTTTTCAGAGCTCGTACCTAGATTAAGATGGCTTGATACCCTTTCTATGCAACTGTTGGAAACAACCAGGAAATGGGTGAATAGGGCAGTTGAAAAACTGTTGAAAGTTTTAGGGATTTTGTCTTTTAGGCATGTTGAATTGGAAGGGGGCATTCCTGGTCTGTACAGAAGCGATAGGATACATTTGTTAGACATTTGGGTTGAATATTTTTAACACAAACTTAAAAGAGAAGTGTGGGTTTTTTTTTATTCATACTTACCTATGTGGATGCAGCATCAGACCCAATGCTGCAGCTGTCCACCAGCGTCTCTGCACTTAGAACCGAGCCAACAAACATCACTGATGGCTCGGTTTTCACAGATCTAAGATAGGAGATCTGCTACCTGTCAGTCAGTGTCTCTCCTCTCAGCTTCTCCACGCTCATTGGAGTGCTGAGCTGTGGAGGGCTGGAAAGCAGCTGACTCAGCATCTCAGCAGCTCGCTGAGACTACCATCAATCAAGGCAGCTGGCGGATCCAGACTTGAAGACTGCATGATGCGCTGCCTCAATTGGTAGCAGAGACGTCAGCAAAGATCGGACTACAGAAAGCTTTCTGCTGAAAACAGGTCACAGGAGTGCAAAACGAATTGCACTCCTGTGACCTAGAGGAGAAGCCCAGCCTAAAAAGCTCAGGCTGGACTTCTCCTTTAAGCACCTGTGTTGAAATGGCCTTGGTGTGGGTTGTTTGTGACAAGTGGGTTTAGTCCCCACCTGTCTGTTTTTTAAATTTTTAAGTTATTAAAGTGGTATTATACAACCCGAGTCGTGGTGACTAGGTTGTTTTTCAGTGAAGTATATCTGTTTGTCATTTTTATGAAGATTTATTATCTTTGGAACCAATAATAAATGGCCGTGGTCTTATTTCATTCAACCCAATATCTTTGTGTAATTATTTACTAATATAAGTTTTAAGGTATCAAGAAGTTCCTGACTACTATCCCATGTATTATACCAAGATACAATAATTCTCTGAGGTCTGCACAAAACTATGGCTATGCCTTACTGGGCTATATTCACATAGATTAGTGGTGAAAACCTTAATTTTTTTTTTTTTTAACTGGCAGCCCTTAGTTTTCTAAGCAAATTACAAGAATTAAATTAGATGACCTGTTGCAATTAACCATTTGACCTCTGGAAGGTTTTCCCCCTTCATGATCAGGCCATTTTTTGCGATAAGACACTGCGGTACTTTAACAATTGCATGGTCATGCAACCTTGTGCCCAAATAAAATTTCTGTTATTTTTTCCCCAGAAATAGAGCTTTCCTTTGGTGGTATTTGATCGTCTCTACATCTTTTATTTTTTGCACTATAAACAAAAAAGGCCAACAATTTTGAAAAAAAACACTTTTTACTTTCTGGTATAAAACTTATCCAATATAAAAAAAATTGAAAAAATAAATTTCTTCATAAATGTAGGCAAATATGTATTCTGCTATATATTTTTGGCAAAAAATCCCAATAAGCATATATTAACTGGTTTACGCAAAAGTTATAGAGTCCACAAACTATGGGACATATACTGGAATTTTTTATGTATTTATTATACTAGTAATGGCACTGATCAGCAACTTATAGCGGAAATGCAATGTTGCGGTGGGCAATCTGACACTAACTGACACTTTTGACCTTTTCTGGGAACCAGTAACACTAATAAAGTGATCAATGCTAAAAATATGCACTGTCAATGGCTGGGAAGGGGTTAAACATCTAGGATGATCAAACGGTTAACTGTGTGCCTAGCCGTGTTTTTGTTTACTATGTGTGGTGCTTTTACTAAGGGAGGTGAAAATCCAACACATCCCTGCTGTCAGGATGGAGCTTTTCATTGCTTGCATGGGCAGGGCTCTGTTTTTTTCTGCTTTGGTTTTTTGAGTGAGGAATACATACCTAAAGAGGAACTTTACCCATAACAACTTGATAAAAATAATGTTATATAGCAAGCAACATACATTCCACATTAATAATTATGCTAACAAAATTAGTGTGTGCTGTAAATTTCCTACAGCATTGCTCCTGTTTCTTTTTGCTGGAGGCTGCCATTTTTCTAAAGCCCAGAGCCTGAACAGCAGTAAATCATGATGTCACTATTTATTTCTGGGATTTCTGGGATGTTTACATTCCTTGTAATAGGAATAAAAGTGACCTAAAAAATATATATATAAAGGGACAGTGTAAATTTATTATTATTTTTTTTTTAAGCGCCTCCATCCCTCCATGTTCACGTACAGAAGTAAACGCATATGTAAGTCATGCGCGCATATATAAACGGTATTTACACCACACTTGTGAGGTATTGCTGCAAATGCTAGAGCAAGAGCAATAATTATAGCACCGGACCTTCTCTGTAACTCTAAATAGATAACCTGTAAAAATGTTTAAAGCGTCACCTTTTTAAGTATCGTAGTTTGTCACCTTTCCACAAGCATGCACAATCTTAAAGCGTGACGTGTTAGGTATCTATTTACTCAATGTAACATTATCTTTCATATTTTATAAAAAAATTGGTATATTATGAGTTTTTTTTATTCATTAAAGTGTATTTTTTCCAAAACAATTGCATTTTAAAAACCCCTGCACAAATACCGTGTGACATAAAAATATTGAAACAATAGCCTCTTCATTTTCTAGGGTGTCTGCTAAATATATATATATATATATATATATATATATATATATATATATATATATATATATGTAATGTTTGGGGGTAATTTTCTAGCAAAAAATACAGATTTAAACATGTAAACAAAAAAAGAGTGCCAGAAAAAGATTGATCAGCAAGTGGATAGTACCAAAACCTTCTTAAGGTATGTGGCTACCCACCAAGCTTTGTGATGGCCAACTGTGTCAATTATTCACATCTCTTTTTTATGTACTTGCTAACTTGCTAACAGCAGGACCTATATAAATCACATACTTTAGTCAAACCAAATGTAGTACAAACTGGAGAAATAAATAGTCAGTGTAAGTAAAGCATTCCTAATTTTTTAAATAATAAAGTCTTGCCAAATATTTACAATAAACCATATTACATGTTTAAAAAGGCAATTACTTTAAACTATTTACAATTAAAATTCTTTGCGTAAAAGATAAATGAATATACCTCTTTAAATATCCACTTTAATAAACCCTCCATGCATAATCCCTAATGCAAGTTAAGGCAAGGCTTAAACAACGATATCTGTGTTGAATTTTTTTAGTTACTTGATAATATTGTTTAAAATTAGTATGAAATTACCATAAGGTGGATAATATGAGATTGTTTGATTATGTGCTTAAATGGGCTTAGGGAAGCTTCGTGCTTATTTGTTTTGAATGTTCTTTAGTCAAATGTGTGCTTGTGAATATTGTCTTGCTAATTCATGCAAAACAAATGGTGGATATTTGAATTAAAGGCCTCTTTCGATCTCCACATTTTCTGCTTGGACACGAACACATTCACAGAAGAGATATACCTTATAAATCACTGAGTTTAAGAGGAACTACAAATAGTTTTTTCATATCCATTCTGAATTGTTATAACAGGATTCATGAATGTAAATACAGCAGTAGGTGTTATTCAAAGAGAGAGAGGTTAAGACTGTGAAATGGTTTCCTCGTATACTGATGTGCCCTACTTTACAATCAGTTTTAAAGTATGTAAACTTCTAAAAGCAAAATAAAAACTGTTAAATAAGTTCTGCTATTTTAAAGTGTAACTCTTATATTACATATGCAGAGTGCTGTGAAAATGGCTACCACTTGAGCAGATCTAAATCATTATACCTATCAATAGGCATGCTACCTTATGCAAGGGTTCATCAGCACAGGATTGATTGATGGTTTGATTTTATGCTAATTGAACAGAGGGCCGTTATGTAAAGTGAATAAGGGGCAAGTAACAAAGACACCATGGGAGGTAGTTAGATTTTTTTTTTTTTTATGATTTTTTATTTTGGTTGTAAGACATAACATTTGAAAGTATATATGCGGACGCAGCTGCTCTGGTAAACATACATACAAAGAAATGTATCCGGTTGAAAAAGATTACATATGACAAAACGTTAATAGCAGGACAGTAAGCCAATGGTCACTTAGGTTGTTAAGTTTGTGTTCCTAGCTTCCAATGATACTAGGTGTCCTAGGAGCGACAGAGCTCATTAACTGCTAAGTCTCTATTCTCTCTGTTCCTTCAGAGACTGTCAGGTTGTGCTGTGTATATTTGTTGTTATAAATGAATATGTATCTAGGTTGGGGTATGGATATCAGAAACCTGGGGTAATAATGTGTAGATGGGGGTCACAGGGAGTGGCTGGGGATATTTTGGGAGAAGTGGGAGAGGACTATTTAAGTGTCTCTTAGCGTTAGGTAGAGGGAAAGGGGGGGGGGGGTCTCAGACTTCTACCTTCCTCCCTCACTCACCCGCCGCAACTTTGTGTTTATTTCAGGCCCTAATTGCTTTTAATTGTCTGTTGTGACGAAGTGTAGCCAGCATGACCAAATTTTCCCAAATTTGGAGGGGGTGTCTCTCGCTTGTTGTACAAGTTCCTCCATTTCAGCGGTTTTCTGTATACGTATAAGCCAGTCGGCTACAGATGGTGGCACCACAGGGCTCGAGTCCTGCGGGAACGCGTGGGAAAGGCGTCCCTGCACTTTTTTCACAGCAGGAACGCCGTTCCCTTTGCAGGACCAGAGCCACCCGAGGCTCTAGCACAGCCTGCTAGCTGTGTTGTCTTCATAGAGCTGACATCGGCAGAGCAGCACAGTGATGCAAAGAGGACAGGGGCTGACCCTGTTAACTGATTGGTTAATAGAACCGCTCTGCATTCTATCAACCAATCAGTTAACTGGGGCAGGTCCCGCCCTCTGTCCATCCCTTTGCTGCACTTCCGATGTCATCTGCTGTGTCCTGTGTAAGGTAAGACAGGGAAGAGGCCACTGTTATGAAGGAGGGAGGGGGAAAGTATCAGAAACTGAAAGGGATGAGGAGGGGTGATATAAAAGGGAGGCAGGGCAGGAATGTGAAGGGGGGTTCTACAAACGGGGTGAGGACTGGAATGTAAAGGAGGTGCCATAAAGGGGCTGAGGACAGGTTTAAATTTTAAAACTGGCTACTCTGTCATCTTCCGTACTATGTCGCATTCGCAGTCTGGTCATCTCCTGTAGTCGCATTCGCAGTCTGGTCATCTCCTGTAGTATGTCGCATTCACAGTCTGGTCATCTCCTGTAGTATGTCGCATTCACAATCTGGTCATCTCCTGTAGTCGCATTCGCAGTCTGGTCATCTCCTGTAGTCGCATTCGCAGTCTGGTCATCTCCTGTAGTCGCATTCGCAGTCTGGTCATCTCCTGTAGTCACATTCACAGTCTGGTCATCTCCTGTACTATGTCGCATTCGCAGTCTGGTCATCTCCTGTACTATGTTGCATTCGTAGTCTAGTCATCTCCTGTAGTCGCATTCACAGTCTGGTCATCTCCTGTAGTCGCATTCGCAGTCTGATCATCTCCTGTAGTCGCATTCGCAGTCTGATCATCTCCTGTAGTCGCATTCGCAGTCTGGTCATCTCCTGTACTATGTCGCATTCTCAGTCTGGTCATCTCCTGTAGTCGCATTCGCAGTCTGATCATCTCCTGTAGTCGCATTCGCAGTCTGATCATCTCCTGTAGTCGCATTCGCAGTCTGGTCATCTCCTGTACTATGTCCCATTCTCAGATTGGTCATCTCCTGTAGTCGCATTCGCAGTCTGATCATCTCCTGTAGTCGCATTCGCAGTCTGATCATCTCCTGTAGTCGCATTCGCAGTCTGGTCATCTCCTGTAGTCGCATTTGCAGTCTGGTCATCTCCTGTACTATGTCGCATTCGCAGTCTGGTCATCTCCTGTAGTCACATTCGCAGTCTGGTCATCTCCTGTAGTCACATTCGCAGTCTGGTCATCTCCTGTAGTCGCATTCGCAGTCTGATCATCTCCTGTAGTCGCATTCGCAGTCTGGTCATCTCCTGTACTATGTTGCATTCGCAGTCTGGTCATCTCCTGTAGTCGCATTCGCAGTCTGGTCATCTCCTGTACTATGTTGCATTCGCAGTCTGGTCATCTCCTGTAGTTGCATTCGCAGTCTGGTCATCTCCTGTACTATGTCGCATTCGCAGTCTGGTTATCTCCTGTAGTCGCATTCGTTGTCTGGTCATCTCTTGTAGCATGTCGCATTTGCAGTCACTGTATTTTATGTGAAATATATATATGCATATGAGCGTATCTTTTTTTATTTTTTTGGTGGGGGAGTGGATCTTGGGTGGGAGTTCTCAAACTTTTTTCCCCAGGACTTGACCCCTGTGGCACCAGGGAGCGCCACTTAGCTGGGATGCGCATCTTTGCTGCATTCACCATATGCATGGCAAATGAGCGAAAGTAGGCATTTTTTGGAATCAGAGAGTGGTGCAACAGAAACTGCGCTGGGGAGAATTCAAGAGTATAAGTGGTAATTTGGTTTGTAAGTTGGTGCACCTCTTTCCAGAAGGATTGTATTTTAGGACAGGCCCACCAGATATGTAGAAATGATCCCAGTTCCCCCTCACATCTCCAACATTGTGAGGAAAGTGATGGAAATATTCTATGTAACCTAGGGGGGGTCCTGTACATCTTGAGAACATATTTAATGCATTCTCTTGTGCGTAGACGTTTACTGATCCCTTGTGGATACATATGTAGATATTCTCCCATTCTTGATCTCATAGATCAATTCTTGTTCCCATTTGCGGCTGGCCAAGTTAGATTTGGGGTCATGTTTAGCAAATATAGCATACATGTAAGAGATTAGGTGAGTTTGGAGTTCCATTTTCAGGCATAGCGAGTCAAAAGGGGTGGTCTGTCGGGACAAATCAGGTCAGGGGTTAGGTTTTTCAAGGAAGTGTCGAATTTGTATGCATGCCCAAAATGGAAATGTGTGGGTGGCCAGCTGAGATTGTGTGATAAGGTGACTTTTCTTATAGAATTGCTCGGTTCGGATGGTGGAGTGTGGCCAAGAGTTTGAGAAAAAGTAGGTGGAAACTCCTTTTGGGAAATCTGGATTGTGGCAAAGTGGGGTCATAGGGCCTAAAATGATATTTTGTATTTATGCAAGTTTCATGGAAGGAGGTCAGTGTTGGATGTATAAGTGGGTGATTCTTGCAGGTCGGAGGGGTATGTCTTGGGGCAATCCAAGGGATTTGGAATAGTGGGGAAGGGGACATGTTCTAGCTGAACCCACGCTTTTACCTTAGAATGGATGTTCCAATCAATGATCCTGGCCAAATGGCAGGCTTGATGATATTTCTGGAGGTCTGGGAAACCTATGCCTCCTTTAAGTTTAGGAATAGCTTAGTCTTGGACGTGTGGTGCCCCATATGAAGTCTGTACAGACCTTCTGGTACGCTGAGAAGAAGGTAGGAGGAAGTTTTATCGGGATGGTTTGTGATAAGTATAATATTCTAGGTAGACATGTGCAGAGTAAAATATTTCGTTTCGGAATTTAGTTTTCGTCCGAAAACTTAATTTATTTAGTTACTCCCGAAATTCGTTTTTATTTATTTCGTTTTTTCGTTCAAAAATTGCATTCATCCAAAAATCCACATGAATTACAGTCGAATCTCTTTGAAGGCTTATGGTGTCTGTCGAATGTATAAAGATTCGACAGAGCTAGTATATAGCATACTTTAGAACCCTATTAAAGTCTATGGGACTCCAACGTTCAAAATCTAAAGTGCTAATTTTAAAGACTAATTTGCAAGTTACTGTCCTAAAAAAGTGTTTGGGGACCCGGGTCCTGCCCCAGGGGACATGTATCAATGCAAAAAAAAAGTTTTAAAAACTACCGTTTTTTCGGGAGCAGTGATTTTAATAATGATTAAAGTGAAACAATAAAAGTGTAATATTCCTTTAAATTTCGTAGGGGGGGGGGGTGTCTATAGTATGCCTGTGAAGGGGCTCTTGTTTCTGGTGCTTAGAACTGTCCCTGCACAAAGTGTCATTTATGCAGGAAAAAAAGTCCTTTAAAATCACTCGCAGCTATTATGAATTGTCGGCTCTGTAATACAGAGAACACTCATTGAAAGTCATGGATAAAAAAATAAAAAAAAATTTAAAAAAGCGTGGGGGTCCCCCAAATTCAATTACCAGGCCCTTCAGGTCTGGTATGGATATTAAGGGGAACCCTGCCTCAAATTTAAGAAAAAATTTGACGTGGGGTTCCCCCTAAATATCCATAACCAGACCCTTCAGGTCTGGTATGGATATTAAGGGGAACCCCGCGTCAAATTTAAGAAAAAAATTGATGTGGGGGTCCCCCTAAAAATCCATACCAGACCCTTTATCCGAGCACGCAACCTGGCAGGCCGCAGGAAAAGAGGGGAGGACGAGAGAACGGCCCCCCTCCCTCCTGAACCATACCAGGCCGCATGCCCTCAACATTGGGAGGATGCTTAAATTTGACGCGGGGTTCCCCTTAATATCCATACCAGACCTGAAGGGTTTGGTTATGGATATTTAGGGGGAACCCCACGTCAAATTTTTTCTTAAATTTGAGGCAGGGTTCCCCTTAATATCCATACCAGACCTGAAGGGCCTGGTAATTGAATTTGGGGGACCCCCATGCTTTTTTTAAAAATGTATTTATTTATTTTTTTATCAATGACTTTCAATGAATGTTCTCTGTATTACGGAGCCAACAATTCATAATAGCTGCGAGTGATTTTAAAGGACTTTTTTTCCTGCATAAATGACACTTTGTGCAGGGACAGTTCTAACCACCAGAAACATGAGCCCCTTCACAGGCATACTATAGACAACCCCCCCCCCCCCCCTACGAAATTTAAAGGAATATTACACTTTTATTGTTTCACTTTAATCATTATTAAAATCACTGCTCCCGAACAAACGGCCGTTTTTAAAACTTTTTTTTGTATTGATACATGTCCCCTGGGGCAGGACCCGGGTCCCCAAACACTTTTTAGGACAGTAACTTGTAGAATCTTTTCTCTCTGTCAAATCTTTTTTCTCTGTCGAATATTTTCTCTATATAATCTTGGACTAATAGAGGTAAGGTTAGGCACATTCGACCACAGGTTCTATAGACAGATTGTTATTGTCAGAGTCACGTCGAATCTCCTATTCTATATCGAACTGTTGTAACAATGAAAACGAAAATAAAGCATTTATTTATGTCGGATCTTTCGTTTTTCGGATTCTGTGCTTTTGTTATCGTTTGTCAAAACGAAAACGAAAATAGCTGAAATTCGGACGAAAATGCATTCGGACGAAAACGAATGCACATGTCTAATTCTAGGTAGAATGTTAATTTTAATAATTGCAGCCCTGCCAAAACATGAAAAGAGACCAGAGAACCATGACTTCAAATCACATGTTATGTTTTTCAGTAGGTCTACAACCAAGGAGGGTATTTGGATGCCCAGATATGTAATCATGTGTTTATTTCATTTAAACGGGAATTTAGATTGACATTGCCACAATGTTAAAGATTTGAAAGTGTTGAAGTCTTTGAGTAAGTTCGGGATTGTTATTTGCTGGTCTAAGAAAGAAAAGTAAGCAAATGCGACTAGCTTATAGGTGTGGTGAGCTATTTTAATTCCTCTGATATCGGGGTTTGCTCTGAGGCAACGGAGTAGTGGTTCAAGGATGAGGACAAAGATCAGGGGAGAGAGAGTGCATCATTAGCGTGTTCCATTCGATACTGAGAAGACATCCGATAGGTGGCTGTTCACGTGAATGCTCGCTGTGGGTTAGAGTATAGCGTAAGTATAAGGTTTAACATTCTTAGGGGAAGACCAATGGCCTTTAATGTTTCTGTCATATAATCCCAGGCCACTTTATCGAATGCCTTCTCTGCGTCGATGGAAATGAGAAAACCCGGGTGTCGGTTAGATGTAAGCCAATGGTGGATATTGATTGCCTTGAGTGTGTTATCTCTCGCTTCTCTGCCTGGTATGAAACTTGGTCAAGAGAGATGAGCTGAGGAAGCAAGGGAAGTAGACATTTGGCTAATATTTTGGCATACCATTTTAGGTCCACGTTTAACAGTGAGATCGGTCTATAATTGGTGACCAGGGAGGAATCTTTCCCTGGTTTTGGGATTACCATAATATGAGCTGTCAGTAAGTCACAAGGGGGTATTGACGGAGATGCAAAAGAGTTATAAGCAGAGAGAAAGAGGGGGAGGTGGAGCTCTGTATAGGTTTTGTAATACCCCATGTTAGTCCATCTGGTCCCAGGCTCTTGCCTGGATTAATTTGTTTGAGTGCAAGTTTGGCTTCTTTTTCTGGTACTGGGCAGTCCAAATCCTGAGCCATGGTGTTTGAGATTGAGGAAGGGCTGTATTATTTCAGAAATTCTGTTTCCTTGATGTGTTTGCCGTAGATGAGTCTGCTGAGGGCAGATTATATAGTTTTGAGTAATAATTGACAATCCGTCAGGGAGTGTATTGTCGAGGCTGCTCTCTTAGATTGTAGGGCCCTTGCTAGTAGTTTTCTGGCTTTGTAACTGTATTCGTAGAACAGTTTTTGGGATAAAATGTATTTGCGTTTTCTTTGGAAGGTAAGAATGTTGATTGAGGCAGCAGTCTTTGCAGTTTTCATGAGCCAAGGTTCTATCGTACTCAGGTGCCTCCAACTAATAAGTTAAAGTGGTAGTAAACCACTGTTTTTTTTTTTGTTTTTTTTAAGCCATAATGTGCTAGTATGACTCACATACTAGAACATTATGTGAAACTTACCTTAGGACGAAGCCTTCCAGGAGCACACTGTCATCGCTAAAGGCACTTCCATCCTCAGCGGTCTTGTTTTCTGGGTTTGCGGACTCTGCCCGTGTGAGTGGCCCGAGCCACTATGACGTCACTCCTGTGCATGCACGCAGGTGCCGCTGTTCACAGGACAGGACTCTGAAGAAACGTGATGTCACCAGCTGCATCAAAAGTAAATATCTCCTAAACAGTGCAGTTTACCTATAGGTAAGTACAGGCTTACCTATAGGTAAAAGTTATGCATGGGAGTTTACTTTAAATGTGGTAATATTGCACGGATGCATCATCTGTCCCTTCACTCTTTTTATTTTTGCAGTGTAAAAAAAACAACTCTATTATATTGGATTGTATCTGCGCTGTATGTTTATGGTTTCTTGAAGTACATTTGACCTGGGGGCATAAATGAAACGAGTTGCATGGCCCACCTATTATCCTAAAATGTGGAATAAATCCCTATTTGGGATTTGTGATGGAAGTGAGACATGTAGACAGCTTCTGTTTTAAAGCGGAGTTCCACCCACTTTTACAATTTTACCTTTAAGGAAAGACAACCCCTCCACCACTCGTTTTTGGACACCGTTTTTTGTTTTGTTTTTGCCTACTGAAATTTTTTTTAAAAAAAAATTTGTGGCTGGAACACCACTGGTTCAGTAGAGGGTTTTTTGGTTCCTTTTGGCCTATCTGATCATACCTGTCTGATTATGATTTCTCAAGGGCAGTAGTTGTGATGGTTGGCAGTTAGGTGCTGCTTTGGTCAGTGCTTATATTATTTCTTCTTATTTCGGAAAGACATTATGAAACCCAGATCTTAATGAAGTGCAAACTGGAAATACCATATGTAGTCAAGTACCTATTGTTTTTCTTTGGACTAAGGCCTTCAAGGGTTTGACAATAGGAGTGTAGAAACCATCAGAATTATTTCTACTGACATCAAAAACATAAATAACTGTAGAACAATGAGCTCCTGGAAAGACATTTTTATGGAATGAGAGGGTATTACTGACTTTTTAGTTTTGGATAGCGTGAAGAAGGATTAGAACATTTATATATAAACATATTGTGAATATTCAACAGCACTACACCATATGTTTATATAATGATTATTCCTTAGTGTGGTGAAATCACTAATAGGTTTTCAGCAGCTACTGAACACAGAACTGGATATATAGTTACCGTATTTGCCGGCGTATAAGACGACTGGGCGTATAAGACGACCCCCTATTTTTCAAGTGAAAACATAGGTTTTGGGCAATACTCGCGGTATAAGACTACCCCCCTTCTGAGGCAATACCATTTTAAAATAACATTAGAATGATTAAAAAATACAAAGCAAGAATGCCAACTACTCATCTGCCATGCTGTGTTATGTCATAAAGTAAATCAAACAATAATAACACAAACAGAGATCTATTGAATGCCACGACTCTGGAAAGTAGAATTTTTCACTAACCAAACCTATACCACTTTTGGGTTACATTCTATGGGAATTGTCCACCAAAATGCATTTAATAAACCCCCTGTCATATGTCCCAGATTTACCTGTCCCTCTTGGGTGCCTGGGACCTCAAAGGCAAATAGCAGGATGTATAGTAGTAGGAGATCAGTGAATGGATTTACCCAGGGAAGTATGGTGAGTGGTGTATTATTTTAATGAATACAACACCTGCTTGGATTGGCAGAGGCTGTAGCATCATCAGCCCTTGCCTCTCTCTCTCTCTCAAAGCCAATCCGAGCAGGCTACTCTATGTAGCCTGCTCGGATTGGCAGAGGTTGTTACTCCAATCCAAGCAGGCTCTGTATTCATTAATAGAATACATCGCTCGCCGGGATTGGCTCAACGGCGTATACTGTTTGTAGCTGAAGCCACATACAGTATTAGCAGACATTTGGGGGCTGACATCCATCGGGCAGCATTGTATACCTGTATACCCGGCGTATAAGACGACCCCCGATTTTTGGGCATTTTTTTTAAGTGTAAAAGGTAGTCTTATATGCCAGCAAATACAGTATTTGTTTAATTACTTAGTGTAGGGGTTCCAATAAAAATAAAAATAGAAATAAAAAAGTATATATTCATAGGTGGTGCTGATCTGATTAGAACACGTCAGTTTTTATTGCTGTCTGTGCCCCCTCAAGGAGATCTATCTTCTCTATTTGTCCTTCTCTATTACCATCATTGACAGTAAATGAAAATCCCAAATGTTGGGTTTTCCCAAGAAAAGTAATAAAGGATAAGTCTTCCAATGGGGGCATACGTTCTGGTGACCTGGGGTTCCCTAAAGAATTACATTAATTTGCAGGGATTTCCTCTAATTTCCTGTTGAAGTTATAGGGCAGAAGGTGAAGGGAGATCTCTGTAATGGGACACAGATAGCAAAAAAAAAAAACCTGACAGGGGTTATTCCCTCCCTTACTTTATACAAAATAAAAAACAGTTTTGCTTATAGTTTTAGTTTAAAGTGGTTGTAAACCCTTACAAACCACTTTGACCTACAGGTAAGCCTAGCTTATCTGTAGGTCCAAGAAATATCTCCTAAACCTATATGGTTTAGGAGATATTTACAAAAAGACAGGCATCGCTGTCTACGGCGCATGCGCACTGAGCAGGCCACAGATCACGGTGATATGCCTCTTGTGTCGGCTCCCATGTGCATGCGCAGGAGTGATGTCTCCGGCGAATCACAGTGCCAGAGCAGCGAGACCCAGGAAGTCATTCCAGGATACATGGCAGCGGTGAAGATGGAGAAGGAGGACCGCTTTGGGGGCTTCGTTCTCAGTTAAGTTATTCATAATGAGATAGTATGCTATGCATACTAGCTCATTATACCTTTGCCTTGCAGGTTGAATTTTTTTTTTAAAGTGCTTTTACTTCCTCTTTAATGTTTAACTCCAGTCAATCTTTCTTTAGCCTTGGATAGAGTAAGCCCTTGTACACACGGTCGGACATTCCGACAACCAAATCCGTCGGATTTTGTCCGACGGATTTTGTCCGAAACTGTTGCATACACACGGTCGGACAAAGTTGTCGGAAAATTCGATCGTTCAGAACGTGATGACGTTATTTCGTTACGACGAGACTACGTTGAGCCTAGTACAATAGCTTTGGTGTAGGAATTTGATCTGAGCATGCGTGGCACTTTGTCCGATCGTAATTCTCTACACATGATCGGACAAGGTCCGATCGGATCATGTTGTCGGAAAATTTTACCGACAAGTTGAAAAACTTGGTCCGTCGGATACTCCGATGGAAACAGTCCGATGAAGACCACAAACAGTCGGATTATCCGACAAAACGGTCCAATCGGACACATTCCGTCTGAATCTCCGACCGTGTGTACAAGGGCTTAGGGGAAGAAAACATTTATGTCAGTTTTTTTTGTGTGGCTTTGACCCCATTGGGAGTGTTTTCTATCACTTCCTGTTCCTGTGACAACCATACAAGGACTTGGGGTTTTTGAGCAATGGGATAGGAAGACAGAGACGGCAATAAAACTGAAGTTCTAACCCTCCCCTACTCATCCAAAACACATTTGTTTGGTTTGTGTCCCTGACATGGGAATTTCCCATCACTACTTGTTCTGATAGAAAGGTAAAATCCTTCCAATGAGGACACAGATAGTTCAGAACTCAAACCCTCCACCCGACTCTATATAAAATAAAACATTTTGGCTGGAGTTGGGCTTTTAAATATGATAAAATAACCCTTTATGTTTTATGTGCACAATGATGGCTGCATGACTTACAACTGAGTGAAAGATATACATGCCATGAATAAAGAAAGAAACATTGGATAGTACATCAGAAAACTCAGGTTCTAGATTGTATGCTATGTCTGAGTCTGATTAAATCATTTTTTATACACCGCTGTAAAGATTTATTTCAAGTAAAAATATGAAAGTATTTCCTGTTACACAAGAGATTTTCAAATTAGATATTTTTCCAGTGCAGGATACATTCAGTAATTTCATAACTGTTTGTTTAAAGGCAATCATGACCTTTACAATCTATTAGCAGAAACTCCTTGAAGTGTTTTTTCATGCAGACAGACTCTTATTAAACACAGCACTGAAGTAACCAACATTCTGTTTGTAATACATATTAGGTTTGTCTCACGGTTCATCGCAGTTGTGTTAATTTTTATTTAATTTTTTTTAATTCACACTGAAATCTGTCTACTTCTCAGTCACAGAGAAATAAGTGCTGTTTTCCGCAGAATTTAATGTAAAGTTGAACAAAAACAAAACACACTGTATTCCAAGATCTTTGGCAATTACTGAGTCAACAGAATGTTTGAGTAAAGCTGATTTGTGACTGCTGTAGAGAGGCTCACAGCCTAGATTCTTGTTCTGTCTATTTTATGAGGCTGCATAAGCAATGACATTCAGCAATACATTATTGCCAGAGATAAGCGCTACTAATGGCTATAGACTATATACTGCAAGACTGATAACTATAATCTGGAGTGCAATTCCAATGCAGTTCATTCCTCTTACCAGCTGCACAACTACCAACAGCCAACTAGAGCCAAGATGTTATGCTAAATGCATGCTGAGCTGCCTTAGGATGTGTTCTACCACACAAATTATAAACAGCAGGCTTTCTACCCTTCACATGATGTCAGTTTCAAAATCACATTGAAATACAGGATCCAATATACCTCCTGTTATTCCGTAAAGCAAGGTTATCGTTAACGGTAATACGTTTCAGACTGACACTCATATTTAAAGGTAGATTGGAAAAGTGTCTTCTACATAAAAATATAGTTTCTCTCAAATTTCAGCAAAACCCAGGACAATAAAGAAGAAAAAGCAGAGATGCTTCCCACAGAAACCATACTCCATCAGAATTACTCACTAGGGCAGTGCAAAGAATCCTGGTGGGATGTATTGTGATGTCTAACCAATAAGAATATGACTTTTGAATGGTTGCTAAGGACATGATCACTGAAATAAGAATTATAGTTGGTTGCCAATGTTATTTGCCTTTATCAGTCACATCGAGTGTGTGGTGACAGAAGGAACCCAACAGAACGATGGCCCAGTTTACAATTCTGACTCTAGTTTGAGAGTATTGGGTTAGGTCTTGACAGGGGTACACATACCAATTGTGTAAATGAACAAGGCCCTCTGGGACTTAGGGACCCTCTCATATTAGATGCAGGCTAGGCAGTTGTAGACTTGACCACTGCGGATTTCTAGGTGAGATGTGGGAGCATTCTTTATGATCCTTTAACTGTTCCTTTTGTTTTTTAATTTCCAAATGGCTTACCACAAGCCCCTATTTTGTTTCCTGCCTGAGTAGCACTGAGGTTTGCGTAAGGCCTCATTCACAGGAGGCTTACAGCACTGTATCCCCATGCAGGGCTCTGTTTACCTGCATTGGAAATTTGGAATGCACAGGTGTCCTGCACATCTTTGTGCAGGCAGTTCCATTTATGTCTATTGGGACACAGCTGCTGCATGGACAGAGCCGCTTTGTCCCAATATGACATCCATCTCAGTGCAGGTCCCTGAATGCAGACAGTGTGAGTTCTGGGCTGTGTCTGTGCAGCTGATCTGTCCCAATAGACATCAATGGGACTGCCTGCATGGGGATGCATGGAACACTTGTGCATCTCAATGCAGGTAAACATGGACCTGCATAGTTACATAGTTGAAAAAAAGACACAAGTTCATCTAGTTCAACCGCAGGTGTATGGTGTTGTACATCCCTTGTGAACAAGGTCTAATTCTTGCAAAATATATCCTGCAATTTGGAGTAGAAGAGAAGGGGGTGTTTCACATTATAAGAGGATTCAAGTTAAAGCAACGCTATCTATCTCTCTATCTATCTATCTATCTATCTATCTATCTACTGTATTCACAGTGAATATGTGTTTGAAGTTTGGCAGTAGTTTAACGTGGGGGGGGGCATTTAAAAATTGTTCTTATACATTTTATACAGCCCTTTTGCCAGTATGTATATATACATGTATATGTAATACCTATGCTAGCGTACATGGCTTATTTTTAGGGATGAGCTTTCTGTTTGGGTCGAACATGAGTTTGACTTGAACATTGGCTATTCGCCCATTTGTCGAAAACTGAACATTATGGGCCGTTTGCGCCAAATTTGAGTGGCACTAAACGGCCCATAATGCACTGCGGGAGCACAGTGTATTGCTGTATGATGATTGGCCAGAGCAAGCACCATGACCTGCATGCTTTGGCCAATCACAGTGCCCTCAGTTAAGAGAGCCATAATTGGCCAAAGACAGGGTGCCTTTCACCAATCATGGCTCAGGGGGTCTAAGTCCACACCCCACACTATAAGACTGCCTGCACGTCGGCCTCGTGTAGTGTGTTGTTGGCATGGACGGAGGGAGAGTCTCATTTAGATTGAGCAGATAGGCAGATTATTCACTTAGCTGCAGTGTATTTAATATATATATATATATATATATATATATATATATATATATATATACAGCCAGTCTTGTGTGTGTATATATATATATATATATATATATATATATATATATATATATTTATATATACACTGTAACCAGTTTAGCTTGATCTGACCATTAGCTGCAGCCAGTGTTGGTCATCTTACTTTAAAAAAGTAATTAGTTAAGTTAAAAATGACTTCTCCCAAAAAGTGATTGCGTTAGTAACTCAGTTACTACATTGGAAAAGTAATTAGTTACTCAGCAAAGTAACTGTGACTTTTTTTATATATTCTAAGGGGCGGGTCTAGTATTACTGTAAGCAAGGGGCGCGTTCCCCCCTGCACGTCTATTTCCCCTCTGTACCGCCCTGCATGTCTGTTCCCCCTCTGTATCCCACTACACGTCTGTCACCCCCCCCCCCACAAACATATATCTGTTTCCCCTCTGTACATCTGTCCCCCCCAAACTCACGGTTCGGATCATTCCTTGGATCAGAGTCACGGATCGGATCATTTTTCGGATCAGCAGATAATAATTGAATTTGCAAAAACCTGTGAAAATTCCACCACCATATTGTCTCCACTGTAATAGCCACAATCTCCCTACTGTAATATCCATGTCATCTCCCCCACTGTAATATCCACAATCTCCCTACTGTAATATCCACGTCATCTCCCTCAATGTAATATTGGCTGAGTATGTCTGGGTATGGCTGAGCATGGATGGGTACGGCTGGGTATCGCAGAGTATGGTTGGGTATTACCGAGTATTGCAGAGTATGGCAGAGTATGGCTGGGTATTACCGAGTATTGCAGAGTATGGCAGAGTATGGCTGGGTATTACCGAGTATGGCAGAGTATAGCAGAGTATGGCTGGGTATGGCAGAGTATGGCAGAGTATGGCTGGTTATGGCTGAGTATTGGCTGGGTATGGCAGAGTATTGGCTGGGTATGGCAGAGTATTGGCTGGGTACTGCAAAGTATTGCAGAGTATTGTCATGGTATTGCAGAGTATTGTAAGGGTATTGCAGAGTATTGTCAGGGTATTGCAGAGTATTGTCAGGGTATTGCAGAGCATTGGCAGGATATTGGCAGAGTACTGAAGATTACTGCATGGTATTGCAGAGTATTGGCAGGGTATTGCAGAGTATTGGCAGGGTATTGGCAGGGTACTGCAGAGTATTGGCAGGGTATTGCAGAGTATTGGCAGGGTACTGCAGAGTATTGGCAGGGTATTGACAGGGTACTGCAGAGTATTGGAGAGTATTGGCAGGGACCAGTGTGACTGCAATTGTCACAGAGCAGCGCTGTGGGCACTACAGATCCAGCCCACAGCGCTACTGACATCCGATTTCTCCCCTCCACTGTTAAGATCTGTACACGCAGGGGAGAGAGGAACCGGCATCATCATGACGCCAGTTTGTTTCCAAATAATTGCTTCGTCATTTGACGGAGCAATCACATTGTAAACAGCCGACGGGTGCACCGAGATGGCCGCCGCTTCGGAGCTTCGGAGCCTTTCCTAAGGCCAAGGCTGCAGAGTGCTCCAGATCGCCACGTGCGATTATCCGTTGCGCCCCCCACGGCTGTAGATGTAATTGCAGTAATGCCGCCCAAGTAATGGGAATGGCGTTACCATGAGGGGAAGAGTAATCAGTTAGATTACTTGTTACCCTCTAAAGTAACAGCGTTAGTAACGCTGTTTACTTTGATTCCGTTACTTACATCATTGGCTGCAGCTTATTTAATATATATTTATATAGAGACAAATAGTCTTGTGTGTATATATATATATATATATATATATATCCACTGCATACGGTTTAGCTATATGTTATTGCAGGCCATTCCTGGTGTACTGTTTCTAATATACTGCAGGCAGGCAATTCAGTTAGCTGCAGTGTATTTAATATATATATATACACAGATAGTCATATATATATATATATATATATATATACATATCCACTGCATACAGTTTAGCTATATCCCACTGCAGGCCGTTCCTGGTGTATTGTTTCTAATATACTTAGAATATACTTAGAGTATACTAATATTCAGTATACAGTACTGTGCACCCATAGTGCAGTTGCTACTACTTTTCTGGTGGTGTACACAATACAGTACAACCATAGTTGTTATTACACTTCTGTTGGTGTACACAGCACAATGCACCCCTAGTGCAGTTGCTACTACTTTCCTGGTAGTGTACCCAATACATACAGTGAACCCATGGTTGTTATTAAACTTCTGTTGGTGTACACAGTACTGTGCTCCCCTAGTGCAGTTGCTACTACTTTCCTGGTGGTGCACACAATACATACACTGTACCCATAGTTGTTATTACACTTATGTTGTTGTACACAGTACTGTGCACCCCTAATGAAGTTGCTACTGCTTTCCTGGTGGTGTACACAATACATACAGTGTACCCATAGTTGTTATTACACTTCTGTTGCATCGGCTCCATTTTGGTTCCATTTCAACAGTCACTCCTTCCCTAGCCCCACCATCATGTACAGAGGAGTCCCCAAAACTATTTGACCACAGTGTTGGGTACATGCTGCAGGAGGATGCGCAGCAATTTGAAGGCTCCAATGATGGCACTCGTTGAGGAAAGGAGTAACGTGAGCCTAGAGAGAAGGGGTGCCCAAGAAGGTCAAGAAACTGGCAGTCATGTTCCCCCTGTGCTGAAGCATACTGCTTCAGTGACGGGGAGGGAGGGGATGATGAGGTCACTGACTCTACTTGGGTGCCTGATAGAAGAGAGGAGGAGGAGGCACATCTCCAACGAGACAGAATGCCCTCCAGGGGGCAACTTAAGGGAAGCCACCCTATTTCATCACACCGCAGAGCTAAGGAGGTGCAGGGCGCTGCTTACTCCCCACATATTTTGAAAAGTTCTGTGGTGTGGGCCTTTTTTAACACGTGTGCAGCAGATCGCACCATTTCTGTTTGCAACATATGTCTGAAGTATATCAAGCGTGGGCAAAACAGCAGCCGTTTGGGTACCACATGCTTGACTAGACATATGACGACCTCCCATGCAGTGCATTGGCAACAGCACTTAAAACACCCACATCAAAGAACAAGGCGGACCTCTCCTTGCTCCTCATCAGCTGGGATCTCCAACCCAATTATACCTCCAGTCCTCTCAGAAACCTGCACTGAGAGGAATGAAGGTATAGAAATAGTTGTCCCAAGTACTTACGGCCAATCTGCTAGCAGTACACCAACATCTGATTTTAGCAGGCAAATTTCTCTACCCCAGTTGCTAAACCGTCACAAGAAATTCAGTCCTAGCCATCCACAAATTGCTAGCACTGTAACTGCTGCCTTTTCAGCTGGTAGACTCTGCCCCCTTTCATGAATTTGTGGAATGTGCGGTACCTCTGTGGCAGGTTCCCAAATGCCATTTCTATTCACGGAAGGCCATTCTGGCTCTCTACCAGCATGTGGAAGGCAATGTCTTGGCCTCATTGGACAGGGCGGTCAGCAGTAAGGTGCATATTACTGCTGACTCATGGTCTAGCAGGCATAGACAGGGACGTTACCTTTCTTTCACAGCGCACTGGGTAACTCTGCTGGCAGCTGGGAAGGATGTAGGACAGGGTTCAGTATTGTTCGAGCTTGTTCCGCCACCACGCCTCCAAAATGCTAGTAGTGGTGATTCTGCCCCAGCTCTCTCCTCCACCCCCTCCTCTTCTTCTTCCTCTATGGCCTCTTCCTCTGCAGATTTCTCCTCTGAACCAGCGGTGCTCTGTAGGCATTCAAGGGGCTACATAAGCACTCAGGCAAAAGGATGCCATGCGGTGCTTGAGTTGGTCTGCTTAGGGGACAGGGGCCACACTGGGGCAGGGATTCTGTCAGCTCTGCAGGAGCAGGCTCAGAGGTGGTTGACACCACACCAGCTTCAGCCAGGAATGGTTGTATGCGACAATGGCACCAACCCCCTCTCCACCCCCCCCCCCCGACAGGGAGACTTGACCCATGTTCCCCGTTTGGCTCACATCCTGAATTTGGTGGTGCAGTAGTTCTTGAGCAGGAACCCGGGCTTTCAGAATCTCCTGAGGCAGGCCAGAAAGGTCTGTGGTAATTTTCACCAGTCATATAATGCCAGTGCTTGGCTGACTGACATTCAGAGAGAATGCAACCTTCCCAAGAACCGCCTCATTTGTGACATGCCCACCAGGTGGAACTCAATGTTGGCAATGCTGCAGTGGCTGTACATGCAGCAGAGGGCCATCAATGAGTACCTGTGTGAATATGACACCAGGACAGGGTCAGGAGAGCTTGTTTTTTTTCCGCAACACCAGTGGCTACTGATCAAGGTGATCAAGGATGCATGCACTGTCCTGTCACCATTTGAGGAGGCCACGAGAATGGTGAGCAGTGACAGTGCATGCATCAGTGATATTGTCTCTCTTGTCTTCCTGTTGGAGCACACGCTTCATGGAATAATGGATAGGGGACAGACTCTGCTGATCGGCTCACATTCATAAAAATGCATCAATCTTGGATCACCAGCTGCCAAGCACCTGATCCTGATGTAATATTTTCAGTTCAGGGCACCACCACCACTGCCTAAGGCCTGATTTTTCTGTCCCTGTTTAACAGGGATGCGTGATTACAATTTTTGATCTAATATTTCACAGCAGGGCCTGTTCCCGCACTCAACAAAAGTATCTGTGAGGCTTCACAGTGTTGTGCCAATACCACCACCACCTAAGGCCCAATTTTTCTGCCCCTGTTTAAAAGGGGAGCGTAATTAAATTTCTTGATATAATATTTCACAGCAGGGCCCATTCCAGTGCTCACCAGGAGTAACTGTGAGAGCTTACAGTGTTCTGGTACCACCAACACCTAATTTTATGCCGAGTGTATAGGACAGGATGTATAGTATATACAGGCGGTCCCCTATTTTCAAACATCCGACTTACAAATGATTCCTACTTAAAAACGGAAGAAGACAACAGGAAGTGAGAGGAAATCTACCCCAGGAAGGGAGATTCTCTCCTGCAAGAGTTAATATGGAAAAAAGGTGTCTCCACTGATGTTAATCACCAATCCTTGTTTCTACAACAACCCAAAATTTTCAAAATCCAATTCTCATTGGGACAGAAAGTGAGGTGAAATCTTCTGAACAGGGGCACAGACAGAAAAACAAATGTTACAGGGGTGATGATAACCCTTCCCTATGTTATCCAAAAAGCTTAAAATTGATTTTTTGGCTGGAACTAAACTTACAAAATATACCTGAATTACAAACAGATTCAACTTAAGAACAAACCTACAGTCTCTATCTTGTTTGTAATCCGGGGACTGCCTGTATACTGCTGCTGTTCAGAGTATATAGGGCTTGGGGGCCCCACACCTTTTTTTTTATTTGGGTGTGGGGTTCAACTGGTAATGGGCTGGGGGGGGCAACATTACATTACAGCCGCAAGCAGTTTTAAATTACTTTTATTACTTTAGAAATTTCATTTTGTGCAGGGACTGTTATAAACACGGGAAAAATGTGCCACTTTACAAGCATACTATAGACACCTCCCAGGCATGATATTTAAAGGAATATTTCACTTTTATTTTTTTCACTTTAAGTATTATTAAAATCACTGCTCCTGAAAAAACTGCCATTTTTAAAACTTTTTTCTGCATTGATTCATGTCCCCTGAGGCAGACCCCAGGTCCCCAAACACATTTTATGATAATAACATGCATATTAGCCTTTAAAATTAGCACTTTTGATTTTTCATGTTCGAGTCCCATAGATTTTAATGGGGTTCGTGTGTTCGCATGTTCTGCCGCAAACCAAACGGGGGGGGGGGGGGGGGGTTGGGGTGTTTGGCTCATCCTTACTTATTTTTATGGAGCTTGGAGATCAGCACCGTATTTTGTCATTTTCTGTGTCCCATTGGGGTGAGTTCCACAATACAGGTCAGATTACTAGTTACTGTGAGCAGCATAAATACTTGTTTTTTTTTTATAAAATCAGCTCCATTATGATCTGGGTTCTGCTAGTGGCTGATTTCAGATGAGAACAGCAGTTGCTATGTTGGTCTTGTTTTAAGACGTGAGGTGCACATTATTTCATATGAATTGTACAGATTGCTCTATTCAAGTCAAATATAATTAAGAACAAGTAAAGCTTCCTGTACATTTCCATGAGGCATATGTCTAAATCTGTTAATATCAAGCAATTGAAGCTCTTCTAGTGATGTCAGAAATGTGACACTGCTTAATGATTCCACAAACCTTCTGAGATGTAATATTAGTGCATACTGTACTGTAATGAACAGAATTCCTTGTTGAGTAGGCGGTTCGGTTACAAGTACATTATGCTTAATGATAAATCAATGGTGATATTCTGGATAACAATGTAAGAGCAAGTTTAGGCCATTGTATTTGCCAAATAATTTATACAATGTTTTTGAGAAAGGATGTTAAGAAAAATAACAGAAGGAAATAATTTAACTTTTTTTTTTTTTATAATTTAAACAACGCTAAAGAGACAACTGACAACCAGTAAATAATATATAAAAAGATCCTCCTTTTTAATTCATTAACACAGTACAAACATAAGGTAGCAAAAGGAATTATTTGGCTATACAAATCCAGTGATCCATGGCAACAGTTTCTGGCTTTCAGTAAGTATAATGAAATTTGATTTGTTATTATTGATAATTGAACAATGTTTTCGCCTATGCTGTTTCAAGCACAATTTTCTCAAGACTCAACAAAAGTTCAAAAAAACATGAATGCAGTTTTACTGTAAGTCTATAATAAAATGTTATTTTACATAGATAAGGTTAAGGTTATAATACCTTAGGCCAAACATTTTTGTTTAGTTTTTGGGTTGCTCTCAGGTTATACTGCTGGTGAGATTCACCTTTTCTATTTATTCTAGCAACCATTGTCACCAGGCTTGAAGTTGAGGGAAACTCCAATATTTTGAGAAGACAGCAGAACAGAAACACAGGGGATGTCTGTAACTGCATGGGTTACAGAACAGTGGACCCTTGTTTCTCAGCAAAAAAGAGAGCATTCCCCTAACTTTGGAGAGATTTGCTCTCACTTGTGTCTAGAAGACAGAAAGTGATGTCTCCAATAGGACACAAATAGCAAAAAGAAAAAATATATATATTTGGCTTCAGGTACTGAGTGTATAGCTGACACTATATGATACCTGCTTCTGCTGTCATTTCAATGTCATTTCAATGCATTCCACACATCCCAATCTATTGTAGAAGCCTCATCAAAATCCCAGAACACTCAGCTGTGGTTCACACATGAACAGTCTGTCTCTCACAATGTGTACTTGATGTCTGTACACTTACTGAGTTCCCTAAGTACCCTCGGATGCAAGCCATCTGGTCCCGGTGATTTATTAATGTTAAGTTTGCCAAGTCTAATTTTAATTCTTTCCTCTGTTAACCATGGAGGTGCTTCCTGTGATGTGTCATAAGGATAAACACTGCAGTTTTGGTTACTAAAGCCCACCGATTCACTCATGAAGACTGAAGAGAAGAATAGTTGCAATACTTTTGTCATCTCCCCATCCTTTGTAACCAGATGTCCTTCCTCATTCTTTATGGGCCCAATACGGTCTGTCCTCCCTTTTTTACTGTTTACATACTTAAAGAGTTTCTTAGTATTTTTTTGATCTCCTCCACTATGTGTCTTTCGTGTTCTATCTTAGCCACCCTAATTGCACCCTTACATTTTTTGTTGCATTCTTTATAAAGTCTGAATGCTGATGATGATCCCTCAACCTTATCTAACCACTGAGGCGCTAATTCTGGAGTTGCAAAACGATTTGTAGTACCCCGTGTCATTACTTTGAGTCTAGCTGGAAACAATATAGAAAAAGGCAGTTCCATCTGCCTCAATCGCCTCTTCACCTCCAGGAATCCCACCCTATTATGTTGCACTGCTGCTGAAAAATCTGGAAAAAAATTATATTTGAACCGTCCATCCATATATCTGGAAGTTGTCTAGCTCTCTGCAGCATAATATCCCTATCTTTATAATTCAACATTTTCAAAATAAGGGTTCTAGGTGCCCACCCCCCCCCCCCATATCTTCCTGCATTCCTTCTAAATTGCAAGAAAGAGTATTCACTGAGCTAGTACATGTAGTAATGGGTTTCATTATATCTGATTGCGTAGTTACATGTTCTGAATCTGAATTATTTTATGTATTCAATGTATTTGAGGATTTAGGAGAAATATTATGCAGTTCATTCTCTAAGGCCGTGTTACTCACTGTGTCATCTAGTTGTTCCAATTGGATTGATTCTCCTTTTCCTTCCCTGTCCTGGAGTGTAACTGGACCGTCAAAGGCTCCTTCTATGGCTATTCCCTGTGATAAGCAGGGTGTTGCAATCAAAGGTTCCCCTTTGTCCATATCAGGTGTATGTGCAAATTTCTGAAGACGAGTAGCAAAATCTTGAGGCTTATCCTTCACAGTGTTCTGTAATTTCTTATCTGTGCTGTTCTGAGAGGTACATTCAGTTGTAGAATGATCCATGGAGTGATCAAGAGTCCCCATGTCTCTCTTAGCCCCCATATACACGGTCGGAAATTCAGACGGAAAATGTCCGATCGGACCATGTTGTCAGATAATCCGACTGTGTGTGGGCTCCATCGGACTTTTTACGTCAGAATGTCCAACCAACAAAGTTTGAGAGCTGGATATAAAATTTTGCAACAATATAATCCAATCAGACTTTGTCCGTTCGTTTGTAGAGAATTCCGATCGGACAAAGTGCCACGCATGCTCACATCAAATTACAAGACCAAAGATATTGGCTACTAACCTGAACCTAGTCCCGTCATAATGAACAAACGTCATCACGTTCTGAACGATCGGATTTTCTGACAACTTTGTCCGACCGTGTGTATGCAACACTAGTTTCGGACAAAATCCGTCGGAAAAAAATCAGACGGATTTTGTGGTCGGAATTTCCGACTGTGTGTACAAGGGCTTATTTGTCCGTGTCATCCTTGCAAACTCTCAGTCCCTGGTCCCCTTTTTCCTACACCCCGCCTTAGATGAAAATGTATAGGTATGGGGAAGGGGGGGAGAAATACAGGGAGTACAGGGAGTGTAAAATATGAGAAAAGCCCAAAAATGCCGCCTAGATGTCAGAGAAGAGAGAAGCTGGAGATAAGCCCATAAGCAGAAAATGTCTTATTATAAGCAAGCTATAGGACAGCAGCAGACCAAACCAACAACAGAGCAGAGGAATCGCTTGATAGCAGAAAGGCAACTGGAGTAGACTAACAGGCAGCAAATAAAGCAGGCAACAGATAACAAGCTGATTGACCTTTAAAGATGAGAAGCACAGAGGTCCTAGAAATCCATGGGAGGGTCACTGGAGGGCAACCGGAGAGCCGCATAGTCACACAGTCACTCAGTTACCTTAGACATAGGTGATGAAAGAAGCCGGAAGTAGATTTGTTATGCTGGATGCACGCCAGGCAAGCTAAATGGATGGAGAGCAGGGATACCCCTGGGGAGGCGTGAGGGAACCGCAACATCCCCTAGTTGACGGGGAATCCACTGGGTCCTGTACTGGAAAAAGCGGCCGAGGATAAGCCTGGGGATGGCTGAAAGGCAGCAGTCACTGAACCAACCACGAACCGGGAACACACCAGCTGATGGGGAGAGGAAGGAAGCCGACAATCGGAACCGGAATCTATGCGGCTTTAGTGTGCCTCAGCATATCATCGATACCTAGTCTCAGGATAGAAGGAAGGAATGACAGGTGAGCTCTATCCCATCACATCCTCTCAGATCACACGCCCTCTCTCAAAGGTTGACAATTCAAGAGAACTATTGGGAGACAGGGGTAGATTGTTGCCACCCTATAACAGAAAGTGCTTGAACAAGGACTTTCATGGCAGGACTTCTGAAATTACTTTAACATGGTAAAGTTTATACAAGACCTCACTGATTGGGTTTTTAAGATGTTTTAAATAGTAAAATGTTTATTTCACTAATGTTCTGGGAACATTATTGCAGAACTGTAATAAACATACATAGTTAAAGCATTCCCATCACATTTTGGCAGGTAACAGTTCTAAATTGATCATTATAATCATTCCACAAATTTTTGCTTCACGCATTGTGAGATCGCTGCATGACATGTTTGCAGTATTATGATCACAGACAAGTAACTCCATAAATCTTATAATTACTTTAAAGGCAGAAGCATAATGAGAGCATGGTTGGGAACACCAACAGCACAACATATTTCTGACAGTACAAACATAAAGACATCCTGTGGTTCAAAGCAAATGCATGTGGTTTGTAGGAATCTATGTTTGTAGTCTCATTAAAATACACAGTAAACTGCACCACACAGTTGCGTCCCATTACTTGGCATTTTCACATGTCATTACTTGGCATTTTCAGAAGCATCAGTAAATGTTTGACAATCCCCATTGATCTGTATAATGGATGGAGATATCATTCACATGCAGCACAGCTAAAGGACATTGTTATATACAATAAAGCATATCCGTTGATTTTTTTTGCCAGTGAATATCCACTGCAGCTCTGAACTGCAATATTTTTGAATTGACAGATCTATTCACTAAAAAGATAAAAGCTCTTCTTTGAAGTCTTTAGTTCCTCCAAAAATTAACAGTCTCATCATTGATCATGTAGCAAAGCCTCAAAGGGGCCTAACCAGTCAACCTCTTATTCGGAGTCTCAGGATTAAAGCACCTGCATACTCTAAAGATGACTTCCAACAGTTTCTCGAGCCAACTCCACTATTTTAGTTGCTTTAGAGGCTTTGTTGCCAAAATGCTCCATGGCTTAATATCAACAATAGCATACTTTGTCAGAATCTTTGTTTGGCAGGAAAGAGTGTATGCCTGTGCTGCCAAAACAATGTTGTTGGCTTCTGAAAATGGTTAATGTTGTTTTTGATGCAGGGTATCAGTGTGAAAGCTTTTATCACATAAAGTTTCAGCAGCAATAGCTGTACTGTATATATTCCATTTTTATTTTCTATTCACACATGGCACAGATGTTTGTTGAGCATATAATGTTTTGGTGCAGCAATAGTTATAATTTTAAGCAATATACCCTTAACCTAGCCTCTAAACCTAATGCCGCGTACACACAACCGGTCTTTCCGGCAGAGTTCCGACGGACCTTCCAAACGAATGGACTTGCCCACATACGAACCGTCTAAGTCCATTCGTTTTGAACATGATCAAGTAAGACAGGACTAAAAAAGGAAGTTCAATAGCCAGTAGCCAATAGCTTCCCTTGCGTCATATTTGATCCATCGGACCAGTATACAGACGAACGGTTTTCACGATAGGAATTGAGTCCATTGGACAGATTTGAAACGTGTTCTATTTCTAGGCCCGTCAGATTTTTTATGTGAAAATGATCGGATTATCCCACACACGATCTGATTGTCCGACGGACTGATTCCGTCGGACCTAGTCTGCCGGAAAGTCTGGTCGTGTGTACTACGCGGCATTAGCCTTAATGCAACCCTTAACTCTGAAGTACACTAACTTTTAAGCTCATAAAGTTAACACTTAGGGGTCTATTTATTAAAAAATATGTTGTGTTAATGTTATGGCATTTACAGGAAAGTCAGAAATACTCCCTGTAATGTTTGTTATATGTATGAAATGTCTATTTCTTCTTAGCCCTTAGCTTCTTATCCTAACCATACAGGAGACATAAACCTTGTTTATTTTTCCAAGAGGCCCTCTGCTACACTTTGGCAACTTTTAACATGCTTGTGTTTGGCCCAGAGCAAGCATGTAAGCTAAAAGACAAAAAAAGTCCTGCGCAAAATATGCCAAAATTATATAGTCCTGAAATTGCTAAGTGCAAGAAAACGTGTAAATAAATCAATATAAGTGTAAAAAAAAGTCCATATAATAATAAACTTTTAAATACATTTTTTATTGATTTATTTACACGTTTGTGTTCACTATCTTGTCTTGCTGCATTTTTTGCACCATATTTTTTGCACGTGCACCTTGTGATTATTTATTATATTTATTTATATTGAATAGTTTAAGAGGTATTTATATACCCTATTTGTATTTTCCACGTAGTAGCGCGAAGGCCCCTTCTTTTTATTTTTAAGCATGTAAGCTGTCATTGCTTATATCATTTTTGAAAATGCTAGCTGCATGGTTTGGTTTCAATACTTCAGTGGCAGACTCAATAAAATCATGCAGCAAACAAAAGTCGGTAAAAAATCAGAACTTATATAGATGTTCCAAGTGAGCAACTTTTTGAAATGAATGAAGTCAAAACATCAATGCAACAACAAAGCAACTATCATGTTCAGAAAGTAGTCAAAAATGGGGGTTTGTATATTTTTGTAATTACAGACTTTAATCAACATATGAATCCCCCTTCCCATTATAGTCTATTATGCCGAACGTCACATACACAGTTGATACACTGTCATTCTAATACACTTCTAGGTCCTGGCCAGACCCATTTTGGGTGATTTTATATTTCCTCCTTTTTTCTAGGAATTCAAAATGTCTCTGTCACTTCTTAATTTTTAGTATAGTTTTGTCCCTTAATTTATAATTAATAAGATAAATTATCTTATACTTTTATGCTGGTGTGTTACCATTTCTACCTTACCCTGCAAAAGATGTGGATGTTATCTTGTTACAGCAGAGCTAAGCCATGCTTTATTCAATTACATAATATTGAGCCTCTGAAAGAGGCAAACATACCACAGCTTAAATCCTAATATCCATAGATACGCATGTATGCTGTTCCGATGAACCAAAAATGGCGCATGCTCTGAAGCAAGTATGAGATGGAAGCTATTGGCTACTGGCTATTGAACTTCCTTTTTCTAGTCCCGCCGTACGTGTTGTACGACACCGCATTCTTGACCATCAGACTATGGTGTGATCATGTGTACGCAAGACAGTTTCAGTGGAATTCTGTCAGAACTCCATCGGAAAAACCTTCAGAGTTTATTCTGATGGGAAAACCAGTCGTGTGTACAGGGCATAACACATGCTTTAATAAATAGTCAGAGGCAGACTACAGGGTGGCTGGAAATTTCTTAGAACTGTGTAAGATGGATTTATAGTTTCACAGCCATCAGAACCCTCTCATCCAAACCTCGCCAACTCTTTTCTACCCTTAATTCCTTACTTCACCCCCCACTGCCCCCCACCCACCAACTTGCTTACCGCTCAACAGATTGTCAACCATTTCAATAGCAAATAGACACAATTCGCAAAGGAGATATCCAGCATTCAACTTCCTCCTCTACCCAACACAACAGGTCCAACACCACACTCAATACTCTACTCTTTTTGCCCAGTTACCACAGATGAAGTTGATAAACTCATCTCCATGGCCCACCTTACTACCTGTTCCCTGGACCCTGTACCCTCACAATTACTGCAACCACCTTCCCACTCTATCCTCAACTCCCTAACCCACATCTTCAACTTCTCCCTTTCCTCCGACACCTTTCCTTCCCCACTCAAACATGCACTGGTTACCCCCATACTCAAAAAACCTTCACTAGACCCCACCTGTTTGAATAACTTATTACCCATCTCCCTGCTCCTGTTTGCCTCTAAGCTCATCGAACGCCTTGTCCATGACCAAATGAGTTGCTACCTCATGGACAACAACCTTCTCGAACTCCTACAGTCTGGCTTCCACCCACAACATTCTTCTGAAACTGCCCTACTAAAACTCACCAATGACCTACTAACTGCTAAAACCAATGGCCACTACTCCATACTCACACTTTTAGACCTCTCTGCTGCCTTTGACACAGTTGACCACCTGCTCCTCAAGTTACACTCCCTTGGCCGCTGTGATTCTGCTTTATCCTGGTTCTCCTCCCACCTATCTCAGTGCACTTTCAGTGTCACAACTTCATTTACTCCGCTCCTCCTCCTTCCTCTTTCTGTGGGGGTACCCCAAGGTTCTGTCCTTGGGCCCCTCCTATTCTCGCTCTATACCTCTTCCCTGGGCCAGTTGATAACCTCCCATGGTTTCCAATACCACCTCTATGTCGACGAAACCCAGATCTATCTCTCCACCCCTCGACTCACCCCCTCGATCTCCTCACAGATCTCAAACTTACTGAATGACATATCAGTATGGATGTCACACCACTTCCTCAAACTCAATCTTTCTAAAACCAAGCTTGTTATATTTCCTCCTTCATGACCCCCCCCCCCCCCCCGTGACTTCACCATTAATATCAACAACACAACCATTGGTCCCTCCACACATGCCAGGGTCCTGGGTGTAATCCTTGACTCTGACCTCTCCTTCAGCCCCCATATCCAATCACTGGCTAAATCCTGCTGCCTTCACCTCCGCAATATCTCCAGAATTAGACCCTTCCTAACTAATGACACCACAAAACAACTCATTCACTCTATGATTATTTCCCATCTTGACTACTGCAACTCTCTCCTTAATGGACTACCCTTAAGCAGGCTATCCCCCCTTCAGTATATTATGAATGCTGCTGCTAGACTAATACACCTCACTAATCAATCCGTGACTGCCGCCCTTTTCTGCCAATCCCTTCACTAGCTTCCCCTACCCCACCGTGTAAAATTAAAAATGCTAACCATAACATACAAAGCCATCCACAACATCGCCCCCATCTACATCACCAAACTCATCTGCAGATATCGCCCAAATTGACCTCCTGCTCTCTAACTCCCTTGTTACCTTCTCCCATGCTTGCCTTCAGGACTTCTCTGGAGCCTCTCCCATCCTCTGGAACTCCCTGCCCCAGTCTGTACCAGCCCCTACCCTGTCCACCTTTAGGAGATCCCTGAAAACTCATTTATTCAGGGGAGCTTATCCCACACACACCTAACAACAAATGTCCCCGAGCCACCCCCCCATCAAATCATTCTCTGCAGCTATTACCTTTTCTACCACCACCAACTCTCTTTATAATGTAAGCTCTATGAACAGGGCCCTCCTGTACCTTTTGAATTGAACTGCACTGTAATTGTGTTGTCCCCCCCCCCCCTATACATTGTAAAGCTCTGCATAAACTGTTGGCGCTATATAAATCATGCATAATAATAATAATAATAATTTCTGTTGCTCATGATTGAAAGCTGGGCTGGTGTCATCTAAAGCAGTCTACAACATAGGCGAATAAACCAGAAAATCCAACTTAATTGATTCATAACTGCTAACAGTACTTCTTAAAACACGACCTCCAGTTTTCATTAGTATTTAAAATAAAGGTGCATCAAGTATGTAAGAAAAGTTGGATTATAATAGTAAACAAAAATATGAACCAGCCTATGTTGTGAAGGGGGAGCCTCATCATATACAATCATTTGCTAGTTTCATTCAGCCCTTGGTTTGAAAATGTTTAGTAGAATGGGGTAACGTTTTTTTTGGGGGTTTTTTTTTTGGCAATACGATGATGTGAGCAGATTTCTGTCAGTACCAGGCTGTATCAAGCCTGTGTTTTAGAATACCAGTGATACGAAACCTCCATTAATCTACATGTAATATATCACCCTCATTGTGTTTAGCTGGTTAGTGGGCATGAAGGAGGAGAGCTGTCATTTACACCGTGTATACGTCCACATGTGTAACTCTATAGTCACATGGGCTGCTCAGAGGTGATACACTGCTCAGCATAGAAATACACATACAACTGAGCATGTGCAGAGTTGCCACCACAGCTGCAAAATCCCTAGCTGAATTGGGGACATGGACAGCAAGATCAGCCAGGTTTTTTACAGAATATAGAAAACGGATCTCATAATGACTGAGTAAGAACATCATGTAATAGAGCATGTATTGATAGTTTTTTTATAATTTGGGTTTACTGACACTTTAACAGTGGACAGTACATGCTTCTGACAGTATGTTAGCTTGGAGATGGGAGATGGGAAGGAGGAGCAGGGGAGTTCCTTGTCATCCCAAGACTGTGTTTTTCTGTTTCATTCTCTTGAAGAATGTTCTTTCTAAAGTATAATCAAACTTTATAGGATTGAATCATGTAACAAAGTCACTTCAGGTTTGATATTACAAGAAAGCATCTAGCGTACATATTAGAATCAAAACTTCAACAATCTTGGAAAGTTAAAGTATATATAACCACTTAAGCCCCAGACCATTTTGCTGGCCAAAGACCAGACCGCTTTTTGCGAATCGCCACTGTGTCGCTTTAACTGACAATTGCGCGGTCGTGTGATGTGGCTCCCAAACACAATTGACGTCCTTTTTTCCCCACAAATAGAGCTTTCTTTTGGGGGGTATTTGATCACCCCTGCAATTTTTATTTTTTGCGTTATAAACAAAAAAAGCGTCAATTTTGAAAAAAAAAAACGCATTCTTTTTTACATTTTGCTATAATAAATATCTCCCAAAAATATGTAAAAAATATATTTTTTCCTCTGTTTAGGCTGATACATATTCTTCTACATATTTTTGGTTAAAAAAATTGCAATAAGCGTTTATTGATTCGTTTGCGCAAAAGTTATAACGTTTACAAAAAAGGGGATAGTTTTATGGCATTTTTATTAATAATTTTTTTTTTTAGTAGTAATGGCGGAAATCAGTGATTTTTATCGTGACTGCGACATTATGTCGGACACATCGGACATTTTTGACACATTTTTGGGACCATTGTCATTTATGCAGCAATCAGTGCTATACAAATGCACTGATTCCTGTGTAAATTACACTGGCAGTGAATGGGTTACACATCACTGATCTCTGCTCCCGATGACAGGGTGCAGAGATCAGTGACACTTTTACCAGGCAGAATGGGGAGATGCTTGTTTACTTTAGCATCTCCCCGTTCTTCTACCCCGTGAGACCATAGTTTGACAAGCACCCGGCGGTCACGGATGCTCTCGAGTGCGCGCCCCAGGGGCGCGCGAGAGCAGAATTCTGGGAGGCCGTTAATTAACGGCCTCTCAGAGTTAAACAACCGCCCTGAAGCCGTTAATCAGCAATGGGCAGTTGTTAAGTGGTTAAAGCTAGATCACTAGCTATATAGGTGAGGTGAATATAGTGGTGTATACTGCGGTCAGGGCACAGACAACAACCACTACACAGCAGCAAGATAGGAAATCAGCCAAAAACGATTGGTGTGTACTGTGTTGAAGGTACACAGAACACCCACTGCTTCAGATGCCAACACACTACACGAGGCCGCCTCAAAGGCGGCCTTATATAGTGTGGGGCGTGCACTACACAGCCTGAGCTATGATTGACCACAGGCAGGATGCCTGTGGCCAATCATGGCTCTCCTCGCTGCTGGCGCTACGATTGGCCAAGCATGCGGGGTCACAGTGCATGCTTGGCCAATCATGAGCCAGCAATGCACTGCACCACCGCAGTGCATTGTGGTCCGCGCGCGCCACTCGAATTTTGACGCGAACGGCCCAAACGTTCGGAATTCGCCGAACGGCCGAACAGCCAATGTTCGAGTGGAACGTACGTTCGACTCGAACACGAAGCTCATCCCTAGTCTCCAGGAGTAGTGATGGCCGAATGGTTTGCCCGGCGGTCATTTCGCGGCGAATTTCGGCTGTTCGCGGTCCGCCCGTTCGGCGGACTATTGGCGCCGTTCGCCCGGCGGACTTCCGTGTTTTTACTGTGTAAAAGAACTTTGACCTGATGACACATCATGGGGTACAGGACAGCCAATTGAGACATTACAGCACATGGACACTTGGACATTCCCTCTAACCTATAAATACACCCGATCCGGCGGCCATTTTACATTCTTTCTTCTGTCACTATAGGGAAAGGTTGCTGTGTGGAGCAGGGAGTGATAAATCGCTAGCTATTTGGTACACAAAATTTCTTTTCAGGACTGGTATAGGTGTTAGGCCGCGTACACACGCGGGGACTGTTCGGCCAACTTTGTCCGCTGAACAGTGTTTCGGCGGACAGTCCGCCCGTGTGTGGGCTTTCAGCGGACAGTTTCAGCGAACAGTCCGCTGAACAAGGTTTTTCGGAAATTCCGAAAAACTGTCCGCTGAAACTTTGTTTCAGCGAACAGTCCCCTCGTGTGTAGGCTTGTTCGTCAAACTAAGTTCAGCGCATGCTCAGAAAGGATTTACACGCCGAAAGTTATAATGCAGTGTATAGGACGTCGTATTTTTCGTCCCGTCGTACGTGCCGTTCACGTCATCGCGCACGGTTTCAGCAAACTGTTCGTTCGTCGTGTGTGGCCATGTCCGTCCATGCTAATTTTGAGCGGACTGTTTGCTGAAACTGTTTGACGGACAAAGTTGGCCGAACAGTCCCCGCGTGTGTACGCGGCCTTAGGTGTATATAGGTTTGCTGTGCTACTGATTGTTGCAGCAGCCTGAGTGTCTTTTGTCAGTTTAGAGAAAGGGACAGAACGCTGTGTGCTGCTGTAGGGACAGCCAGATTAGTCATCATCATTAGCTGTTACTATCAGGTCCACAAAAGTGCTATTCCAGTAACCAGTTACTGTTCCAGCAGCCTCTGTTTTGCCAGTTTATATAGGGACAGGCAGGAAGCAGTGTGTCAGGCAGTGAGGGTCAGTTTAAAGACTTGCTGTTACTATTAGTTCCACAAAGGTTCTTTTCAGGACTGGTATCAGTGATATGGTAATAAGCTTGTACACGTATAATATTCTTTCTTCCAAATATAGAAAGAATATTATACTTGACTGCTGCCCTTCTGCTGCAGTCTGCTAATCATTCACAACTGTCATGAAAATCTCACGAAGAGATTGTCCTCCAGGTCTTCTGATGTACGATCGTCGCGGGTACGCACGATCGTACGAACGCCCTTACGTTCATACACAGGTGCGCGGGCACGCGCACGGTCGCGTGCGTGCGTCCGTATTGGCGCCAAACGGCCTATTTAACCACTTGCCGACCGCCGCACGACGATATACGTCGGCAGAATGGCACGGGCAGGCATATGGGCGTATATATAAGTCCCTGCCTGCCCGCGGGTGGGGGGCCCGATCGGGCCCCCCCCCGGTGCCTGCGGCGGTCGGCATTTCTTCGAGAGCGATCCGGGATGAGGGGGCGGCCATTCATTCATGGCCACCCCCTCGCGATCGCTCTCGACGAATGGAAATCCCCCGTGACATCACTTCCTCTCCTGTAATGTAAACACAGGAGAGGAAGTGATGTATTCTCTCCTCCGTGTCGGTATTTTCCGTTCCGACACGGAGGAGAGCGGATCGGTGAGTTGCACCAACACTCTACACACACAGTAGAACATGCCAGGCACACTCACACCCCCCCTTTACCCCCCGATCACCCCCCCAATTACCCCTGCCCCCCAGTCACAGTGACACCAATGTCATTTTTTTTTTTTTTTTTTTTTTTTTTGCATTGGTGTCATTTGTGACTGTAATAACTGTTAGGGCAGTTAGAGTTAGCCCCCTTTAGTTCTGATGTACCCCCCTAACCCCCCCAATAAAGGTTTAACCCCGTGATCACCCCCCGTCGCCAGTGTCACTAAGGCTGGGTTCACATTGCAGCGGTTTATGAGAACGAATGTGATTCGCACCGCACTGCAGTGCAAATCACATCCGATCTCTGTGCGATTCAAGTTCAGCCATTCGCCGCACCCGCCACACCCGCCGCACCCGCCGCAAATTCGCACGGGACCCTTTTTTTGGCCCGCAGCAGAATCGGATCGCATGGGTGTTCACACCATGCGATCCGAGTTTGCAGATCGCACTGCGATATGCGAACTGATCTGGGGGTGTCAGTAACATTTCACTGACACTCCCAGCAGTTCGCATAGGGCAGTGTGAACTGCCGCCGGGAGGCATGCGATGCGGGAACCCGCCGCGGATTCGCGGCGTTTCCGCATCGCTCCAGTGTGAACCCAGCCTAATAAGCGATCATTTTTCTGATCGCCGTATTAGTGTCACAGGTGACGCTAGTTAGGCAGGTAGGTATTTAGGTTCGCCGCAGCTTTTTATAGCGCCAGGGACCCCCATATACTACCGCATAAAGCCCCCTGATTGCCCCCTAGTTAACCCTTTCACCAGTGATCACCATATAACTGTTACAGGTGACGCTGGTTGGTTAGTTATTTTTTTATAGTTTCAGGGCACCCGCCATTTATTACCTAATAAAGGTTTAACCCCCTGATCACCCGGCGGGTGTCATTTGTGACTAATAACTGTTAGGGCAGTTAGGGTTAGCCCCCTTTAGTTCTAAGGTACCCCCCTAACCCCCCCAATAAAGGTTTAACCCCGTGATCACCCCCCGTCGCCAGTGTCACTAAGGCTGGGTTCAGATTGCAGCGGTTTGAGAACGGATGTGATTCGCACCGCACTGCAGTGCAAATCACATCCGATCTCTGTGCGATTCGAGTTCAGCCATTCGCCGCACCCGCCACACCCGCCGCACCCGCCGCAAATTCGCACGGGACCCTTTTTTTGGCCCGCAGCAGAATCGGATCGCATGGGTGTTCACACCATGCGATCCGAGTTTGCAGATCGCACTGCGATATGCGAACTGATCTGGGGGTGTCAGTAACATTTCACTGACACTCCCAGCAGTTCGCATAGGGCAGTGTGAACTGCCGCCGGGAGGCATGCGATGCGGGAACCCGCCGCGGATTCGCGGCGTTTCCGCATCGCTCCAGTGTGAACCCAGCCTAATAAGCGATCATTTTTCTGATCGCCGTATTAGTGTCACAGGTGACGCTAGTTAGGCAGGTAGGTATTTAGGTTCGCCGCAGCTTTTTATAGCGCCAGGGACCCCCATATACTACCGCATAAAGCCCCCTGATTGCCCCCTAGTTAACCCTTTCACCAGTGATCACCATATAACTGTTACAGGTGACGCTGGTTGGTTAGTTATTTTTTTATAGTTTCAGGGCACCCGCCATTTATTACCTAATAAAGGTTTAACCCCCTGATCACCCGGCGGGTGTCATTTGTGACTAATAACTGTTAGGGCAGTTAGGGTTAGCCCCCTTTAGTTCTAAGGTACCCCCCTAACCCCCCCAATAAAGGTTTAACCCCGTGATCACCCCCCGTCGCCAGTGTCACTAAGGCTGGGTTCAGATTGCAGCGGTTTGAGAACGGATGTGATTCGCACCGCACTGCAGTGCAAATCACATCCGATCTCTGTGCGATTCGAGTTCAGCCATTCGCCGCACCCGCCACACCCGCCGCACCCGCCGCAAATTCGCACGGGACCCTTTTTTTGGCCCGCAGCAGAATCGGATCGCATGGGTGTTCACACCATGCGATCCGAGTTTGCAGATCGCACTGCGATATGCGAACTGATCTGGGGGTGTCAGTAACATTTCACTGACACTCCCAGCAGTTCGCATAGGGCAGTGTGAACTGCCGCCGGGAGGCATGCGATGCGGGAACCCGCCGCGCATTCGTGGCGTTCCCGCATCGCTCCAGTGTGAACCCAGCCTAATAAGCGATCGTTTTTCTGATCGCTGTATTAGTGTCACAGGTGACGCTAGTTAGGCAGGTAGGTATTTAGGTTCGCCGCAGCTTTTTATAGCGCCAGGGACCCCCATATACTACCGCATAAAGCCCCCTGATTGCCCCCTAGTTAACCCTTTCACCAGTGATCACCATATAACTGTTACAGGTGACGCTGGTTGGTTAGTTATTTTTTTTATAGTTTCAGGGCACCCGCCATTTATTACCTAGTCTCACTAGTGTACCCCTAAATTTAGGGGTGTCTACTTTCCAAAATGGGGTCATTTGGGGGGGGTTTGTGCCATCTTGGCATTTTATGGCCTTCAAAACTGTAACGCCCTTAGAAAGCCTGAAGGCGGTGCTTGGTTTTCGGGGCCCCGTACGCGGCTAGGCTCCCAAAAAGTCCCACATATGTGGTATCCCCGTACTCAGGAGAAGCAGCAGAATTTATTTTGGGGTGTCATTTCACATATGCCCATGGCATGCGTGAGCAATATATCATTTAGTGACAACTTTGTGAAAAAAAAAAAAAAAAAAAAAAAGTTTGTAATTTTCCCGCAACTTGTGGCAAAATATAAAATATTCCATGGACTCAACATGCCTCTCAGCAAATAGCTTGGGGTGTCTACTTTCTAAAATAGGGTCATTTGTGGGGGTTTTGTGCCATCTTGGCATTTTATGGCCTTCAAAACTGTAATAGGTAGTGAGGAGTGAAGTCAAATATTTACGCCCTTAGAAAGCCTGAAGGCGGTGCTTGGTTTTCGGGGCCCCGTACGCGGCTAGGCTCCCAAAAAGTCCCACATATGTGGTATCCCCGTACTCAGGAGAAGCAGCAGAATTTATTTTGGGGTGTCATTTCACATATGCCCATGGCATGTGTGAGCAATATATCATTTAGTGACAACTTTGTGAAAAAAAAAAAAAAAAAAAAAAAGTTTGTAATTTTCCCGCAACTTGTGGCAAAATATAAAATATTCCATGAACTCAACATGCCTCTCAGCAAATAGCTTGGGGTGTCTACTTTCTAAAATGGGGTCATTTGTGGGGGTTTTGTGCCATCTTGGCATTTTATGGCCTTCAAAACTGTAATAGGTAGTGAGAAGTGAACTCAAAAATTTACGCCCTTAGAAAGCCTGAAGGCGGTGCTTGGTTTTCGGGGCCCCGTACGCGGCTAGGCTCCCAAAAAGTCCCACATATGTGGTATCCCCGTACTCAGGAGAAGCAGCAGAATTTATTTTGGGGTGTCATTTCACATACGCCCATAGCATGTGTGAGCAATATATCATTTAGTGACAACTTTGTGTAAAAAAAAAAAAAAAATTTTTTTTTTGTCATTATTCAATCGCTTGAGGCAAAAAAATAAAATATTCAATGGGCTCAACATGCCTCTTATCAATTTCCTTAGGGGGTCTACTTTCCAAAATGGGGTCATTTGGGGGGGTTTTGTACTGCCCTGCCATTTTAGCACCTCAAGAAATGAGATAGGCAGTCGTAAACTAAAAGCTGCGTAAATTCCAGAAAACGTACCTTAGTTTGTAGATGTGACAACTTTTGCGCAAACCAATAAATATACAATTATTGACTTTTTTTTTACCAAAGACATGTGGCTGAATACATTTTGGCCTAAATGTATGACTAAAATTGAGTTTATTGGATTTTTCTAATAACAAAAAGTAGAAAATATCATTTTTTTTCAAAATTTGCGGTCTTTTTACGTTTATATCGCAAAAAATAAAAATCGCAGAGGCAATCAAATACCATCAAAAGAAAGCTCTATTTGTGGGAAGAAAAGGACGCAAATTTTGTTTGGGTACAACATTGCATGACCGCGCAATTACCAGTTAAAGCAGCGCAGTGCCAAAGTGTAAAAAGACCTCTGGTCATTTACCAGCAAAATGGTCCGGTCTGAAAGTGGTTAAACCAGCCTCTTGCTGGTCCAACCAGCTTGTCTTTGCTGTCTGCTCTACAGCGTTATATCTGTGAGACCTGATCCGTATTGATTGTTCCTGTTTGACCCGGCCTGCCTGTGACCTATCTGCTATCCGCCTGCACCCGACCTCGGCTTGTTGTGACTATTCTCCTGCCTGTTCCCTTGTACTTCGTTCCTGTCTGGTATCTGATTCGGCTTGCTCTGACCATCCGTCTGCTAAAAGGGTAACCTGCTTATACTGAACTGTTCATCTGCTATAAGTGCCTACTCATATTGAACTACCTATCTGCTGCAAGTCACCTGCTTATACTGAACTGTGTCATCTGCTACAAGTGATCTGTTAGTATTGAACTGTTCATCTGCTATAAGTACCTGCTCATATTGAACTACCTATCTGCTGCAAGTCACCTGCTTATACTGAACTGTGTCATCTGCTACAAGTGATCTGTTAGTATTGAACTGTTCATCTGCTATAAGTACCTGCTCATATTGAACTACCTATCTGCTGCAAGTCACCTGCTTATACTGAACTGTGTCATCTGCTACAAGTAATCTGTTAGTATTGAACTGTTCATCTGCTATAAGTGCCTGCTCATATTGAACTACCTATCTGCTGCAAGTCACCTGCTTATACTGAACTGTGTCATCTGCTACAAGTAACCTGCTAGTATTGCACTGTCCATCTGCTCCTAGTGCCTGCTTATATTGACTGTTTATCTGCTGCAGGCACTTGTGTATATTACACTGTTCACCTGCTACAAGTGGCCTGCTTTCCTGCACTGCTTATTGCCAAGTTACCTGCTCCTTTGAACTGTGTATCTGCTATAAACTACCTGCTGATCCCTTCACTGTGATTACCTGCTCCACTGAACTTCGCCTACCCATCCTACCCATCTGTTGATCCTGCCAGGCACCTGTACCCCTCCTTACTCCTGTGTTCCCTGTTACATTGCCAGGAAACCGGTAGTGGGAGTCGTAAAGGAGGCCTCTCTCCGCAATCCGGGCTCGCTACTAGAAGGTACGTGATAACAACTCACTTGTTCCACAAAGCTCTTTATCAGGACTGGTAACTTGGTCTAAGGTGCTACAGTACATAGGGTTGAGTGAGGTACAGTCTACTATTCTATAAGGTATCGGTCCACAATACATAGCGTTGAGGTGCACTACTGCTGACCGCTGCCCTATACTGCAGCAGTCCTTCATTGGTATAGGGACTGACGTACAGTCTGCTAATCACTCACACACAACCTACTTGGTCCACAAAAGTCCTTATAAGGACTGGTAACTTGGTCTAGGGTGCTACAGTACATAGGGTTGAGTGAGGTACAGTCTGCTATTCTATAAGGACTGGTATCGGTCCACAATACATAGGGTTGAGGTGCACTACTGCTGACCGCTGCCCTATACTGCAGCAGTCCTTCATTGGTATAGGGACTGAGAGCTTTGTCACAGGGTCATTTAAAAAATGACAGGCAGAGGAAGAGGCAGGCCCTTCCGCAGGGGTGGTAGGGGTAGGGCAGGAGCAACAGGCTTGAGCCAAAGTGGGAAGTTGCAGAAGGTGCGTTCAATTACTTTAAAGGACGCACCAGACTTGGTTGAATGGCTCGCTCAGCCTTACTCTTCTGCACCCTCCTCATCCTCTCGATCTGCACCCTCTTCTTCACTCTCTGCTATGTGCACCCCCAAAGACACTACCACCAACACCACCACCACCACCACCACATACCTTCCGCTTGAGTAACAGGAATTATTTTCCGATCCATATCATGAGGAAATTTCTGATGCGCAGCCACTCTCACGCTGCTGATGTCAGTGCTCTCTATCACGGTGCTGCTGTCAGTGCTGTATATCATGGTGCTGGTGTGAGTGCTTTATGTCACGCTGCTGATGTCAGTGCTCTCTATCACGGTGCTGTCAGTGCTGTATATCACGGTGCTGGTGTGAGTGCTTTATGTCACGCTGCTGATGTCGGTGCTCTCTATCACGGTGCTGCTGTCAGTGCTGTATATCACGGTGCTGGTGTGAGTGCTTTATGTCACGCTGCTGATGTCGGTGCTCTCTATCACGGTGCTGCTGTCAGTGCTGTATATCATGGTGCTGGTGTTAGTGCTTTATGTCACGCTGCTGATGTCAGTGCTCTCTATCACGGTGCTGTTGTCAGATGACTCTATCACGGTGCAGGTGTCTTTGCTGTTTGCCTTCATGCGCTCCACAGTCCTGAATTGTCAGAACAATTTCCCATATAAAAAAAGAATGCTTGTAGTTGTCGATCCCAGATTCACCTCATACATGTGTTATGTCATTGGCCATGTGGTGAGACTATGTTTGCACAGCTAATTATTTTGTGGCTGCAAATTTGACCTATAGGTTTGCGAAGTTCGCCTCCCATTGAAGTCAATGGGGCCCGCCGCGAACGTTCCGGTTCGCGAACTATCGGCCGCATTCGCGGTCCGCGTTCGCGAAACGTCCCGTCGGAAGTTCGTCCATCACTATCCAGGAGACACATCTGCAGCCTAACTCTGTCAATCTGTCAATCTGCTGCGCTCCCACAAATTCCCAATACAATTCCACTCTACACACTCTTCTTATTCTAGAGTGGTCAATGTGTTGAACTCAGCAATAGGGATGAGCTTCGTGTTCAAGTCGAACATACGTTCGACTCGAACATCGGCTGTTCGCCCGTTCGGCGAAGTCCAAAAATTTTGGTCCGTTTGCGCCAAATTCGTGTGGCGCTCACGGGCCACAATGCGCTGCGATGGCGCAGTGCATTGCTGGCTCGTGATTGGCCAAGCATGCACTGTGACCCCGCATGCTTGGCCAATTGCAGCGCCAGCAGCGAGGAGAGCCATGATTGGCCACAGGCAGGATGCCTGTGGCCAATCATAGCTCAGGCTGTGTAATGCACGCCCCACACTATATAAGGCCGCCAGTGCGGCGGCCTTGTGTAGTGTGTTGGCATCTGAAGCAGTGGGTGTTCTATGTACCTTCAACACAGTACACACCAATCGTTTTCGGCCAATTTTCGATCTTGCTGTTGTGTAGTGGTTGTTGTCTGCGTGCCCTGACCGCAGTATACACCGCTATATTCACCTCACCTATATAGCTAGTGATCTATCTTTTATAATAGAGCTTGCAGTCAGTAGTGTTAGGAGCTTGTGCGTGCTGTCTGCGTGCTCTGTACCCAGTACATACCGCTATATCCACCTACATAGCTCTTCTCTATTTGAGCCCACTTGCCATCTGCAGGAGTTATTGGAAGTTGTGTGTGCCTCCAGCACAGCACAGTATACATCTGTATACACCCCTTTATCTCTGGTGTTCTATAATAAAGGCATCTGCAGGAGTTAGTGGGTGTTCTGTGTACCTTCAAAACAGTACACACCGATCGTTTTTGGCCGATTTTCGATCTTGCTGTTGTGTAGTGGTTGTTGTCTGCGTGCCCTGACCGCAGTATACACCGCTATATTCACCTCACCTATATAGCTAGTGATCTATCTTTTATAATAGAGCTTGCAGTCAGTAGTGTTAGGAGCTTGTGCGTGCTGTCTGCGTGCTCTGTACCCAGTACATACTGCTATATCCACCTACATAGCTGTTCTCTATTTGAGCCCACTTGCCATCTGCAGGAGTTATTGGAAGTTGTGTGTGCCTCCAGCACAGCACAGTATACATCTGTATATAACCCTTTATCTCTGGTGTTCTATAATAAAGGCATCTGCAGGAGTTAGTGGGTGTTGTGTGCCTCTAGCACAATATACACTACCCAACTGCTTTTTTACCCAACTCCCTTCAGGCCATTACCATGTCTGGAAGGCCAGCAAGGAGAGGCAGACAGGCGCGAGCCGATAAAAGAGGGCAAGCAGGCTCTGTGTCTAGAGACAACAGTGCTGGTCGTGGACGCGGTGCATTGTCATCAGCACGTGGCCATGGGACACGCTTGTCCTTCTTTTCGGCAGCTGGACACGTTGAGCTGCAACATGCCAATGACTTGGTAGAGTGGATGACCAAGCCCTCTTCATCCTCCTCATCCTCTCTCACCCAGTCTCAGGGTACTAGCAAAGCAGCTGCCAACGCATCGTCTTCCCTCCTCTCAATGTCATCATCAGTGACTCCTTCCCTAGACCCATCACGTCCTCCTGAGGAGTCTCCTGAACTCTTTGAGCACAGTGTTGGGTACATGCTCCAGGAGGATGCCCAGTGTTTTGTAGCCTCTGATGATGACACTCAGCTAGAGGAAGGCAGTAGCGTGAATGCAGAGAGAGGGGATGCTCAAGAAGGACAGCAATCTGGCAGTCATGTTCCACAAGCTGCAGCATATTGCCAGGTTTGCTACAGCGATGAAGAGGGAGGGGATGATGAGGGCACTGACTCCACGTGGGTGCCTGGTAGGAGAGAGGAGGAGGAGGAGGAGGAGGCACATGTCCAACGAGGCAGGATGCCCTCCGGGGGCCAGCTTAGGGGCAGCACACCGACTGAATCACACCGCAGAGCTCCGCCTGTGCAGGGCGCTGCCTCTGCACGTTATTCTAAAAGTTCTTTGGTGTGGGCCTTTTTTGAGACGAGTGCATCAGATCGCACCGCTGCTATTTGCAACATATGTCTCAAGCGTATCTCGCGTGGCCAAAACATCAGCCGCTTGGGCACCACATGCTTGACCAGACATATGTTGACCTGCCATGCAGCTCGTTGGCAAGCGTACCTCAAAGACCCACACCAAAGAACAAAGCGGCCCTCTCCTTGCTCCTCATCAGCTGGCATCTCCAACCCCACTAGACCTTCAGTCCTCTCTGAAACCTGCTCTGAGAGGAATGAAGGTGTAGAATTAGGTGTGTCACAGCCAAGTGCTTCCGGGCACTCTGCTAGCAGTACACCCACGTCCGATTATAGCAGGCAAATGTCCCTGCCCCAGCTGCTGGACCGGCGAAAGAAGTTCACTCCCAGCCATCCACATGCCCAGCGGTTGAATGCTAGCTTGGCTAAATTGCTAGCACTTCAACTGCTGCCTTTTCAGTTGGTAGACTCGGCCCCCTTCCGTGAGTTTGTACAATGTGCGGTTCCTCAGTGGCAGGTCCCCAAACGCCACTTTTTCTCACGGAAGGCGATTCCGGCTCTCTACCGCCATGTGGAAGGCAATGTCCTTGCCTCGCTGGACAGGGCGGTCAGCGGTAAGGTGCATATTACCGCTGACTCATGGTCCAGCAGGCATGGACAGGGACGTTACCTGTCTTTCACGGCCCATTGGGTCACTCTTCTGGCAGCTGGGAAGGATGCAGGACAAGGTGCAGTAGTGTTGGAGGTTGTTCCGCCACCACGCCTCCAAAATGCTACTATTGGTTGTGACACACCTCTCTCCTCCACCCCCTCCTCTTCTTCTTCCTCCATGGCCTCTTCCAGTGCTCTGTCCTCAGAACCAGCGGTGCTCCGTAGGCGTTCCAGGGGCTACGCAAGTACGCAGGCAAAACGATGCCATGCCGTGCTTACGCTGGTTTGTTTGGGGGACAGGATCCACACTGGGGCGGATGTTTTGTCAGCTCCGCAGGGGCAGGCCGAGACGTGGTTGACGCCACGCCAGCTTAAGCCAGGAATGGTGGTTTGCGACAATGGCACCAACCTCCTCTCCGCCCTCCGACAGGGACAACTGACCCATGTGCCCTGTGTAGCTCACATCCTTAACCTGGTGGTGCAGCGGTTCTTGGGCAGGTACCCCGGCTTACAGGATGTCCTGAAGCAGGCCAGGAAAGTCTGTGTGCATTTCCGCCGATCATTTAATGCCTGTGCTCGGCTGGCTGAGCTCCAAAAGGAGTTGAACCTGCCCAAGAACCACCTTATATGTGACATGCCCACCAGGTGGAACTGAACGTTGGCCATGCTGCAGCGGCTGCACACGCAGCAGAGGACCATCAATGAGTACCTGTGCAACTACGGCACCAGGACAGGGTCAGGGGAGCTCGGTTTTTTCTCACCACGCCAGTGGGGCATGATCAGGGATGCATGCACTGTCCTGTCACCGTTTGAGGAGGCCACAAGGATGGTGAGCAGTGACAGTGCATGCATCAGTGACACTGTACCTCTTGTCCACCTCTTGGAGCATACGCTGCGTGGAATAATGGACAGGGTACTTGAGGCAGAACAGAGGCAGGAAGAGGAGGACTTCCTTGCCTCTCAAGGCCCCCTTTATCCAGATAGTGTTCCTGCTGTGCCACCCATCACACAGGAAGAGGATGAGGAGGAGGAAGAGGAGGAGGAGGATGATTGTGTCAGCATGGAGGTGGAGGCTGGCACTCAGCATCAGCAGCAGCAGCAGCAGTCTTGTAGGGATGATTTACAGTCCCAAGAAACACGTGGACTTGTACGTGGCTGGGAGGAGGTAGCTGCGGATCATGTTGTCCTTAGTGACCCAGAGGACTCCGGACCGAATGCTTCAGCTAACCTACGCTGTATGGCCTCCCTGATCCTGCAAAGCCTGCGGAAGGATCCTCGTATTCTTCGGATCAAGGAGAGGGACCATTACTGGCTGGCCACTCTCCTTGATCCACGGTACAAGGGTAAGGTTGCCGACCTTATCTTGCCATCGCAGAGGGAGCAGAGGATGAGACATCTCCAGGAGGCCTTGCAGAAAGGTCTGTGCAACGCGTTCCCAGAGACTGGGAGGTTACAAACTCCTGGTCCTGGACAACGTGTTGCTGAGGCATCGGTCAGAAGGAACGGTGGAGAAGGTGGCCGTCTGACTGATGCTTTCAGACAATTTTTAGTCCACAGCCCCAAGGTATGATCGGTTCCAGCAACCATCGCCAGCGTCTGATTTACATGGTGCAGGAATACCTAGGGGCAAGGTCAGACTTGGACACCTTTCCCACCGAAAATCCTCTGGCTTACTGGGTCTTGAGGATGGATCCCTGGCCAGAGCTTGCACAGTATGCAATTGAGCTACTGACCTGTCCTGCATCCAGCGTTCTTTCGGAACGCACCTTCAGTGCTGCTGGTGGCTTTGTTACCGATCACGGGGTGCGGCTGTCTACCGAATCAGTTGATCGACTGACCTTCATCAAGATGAATCAGTCTTGGATCACCCACAGCTACCAAGCACCTGAAGCTGATGTAACCGAATAATTTTTTTGAAATATCACATCCCTTCAAGATTGCCTATGCTGATGCTGAGTGACTGTCCTGTTATGTTGATTGTCTATCCTCTTCCTCCTCCGATGATATGTTGGAAGAACATTTCTGTTTCTGGGTGATGCCATCAGCCCAATTTTTCTGCCCCTATTTAACAGGGGCGTTTAAGTACAATTTTTGGTGCAATGCTTTGCAGCAGGGCTAATTCCTGCAATAAAACAAGAGTATATGGGAGAGGTTGCAGTGTCGTGGGACCAGCACCAGTGCCTAAGGCCAAATTTTTCTGCCCCTGTTTAACAGGGGCGTTTAAGTACAATTTTTGATGCAATGCTTTGCAGCAGGGCTAATTCCTGCAATAAAACTAGAGTATATGGGAGAGGTTGCAGTGTCGTGGCACCAGCACCAGTGCCTAAAGCCCAATTTTTCTGCCCCTGTTTAACAGGGGCGTTTAATTACAATTTTTGATGCAATGCTTTGCAGCAGGGCTAATTCCTGCAATAAAACTAGAGTATATGGGAGAGATTGCAGTGTCGTGGCACCAGCACCAGTGCCTAAGGCCCAATTTTTCTGACCCTGTTTAACAGGGACATGTAATTACAATTCTTGATATAATATTTCACAGGAGGGCCCGTTCCTGTGCCCAACCAGAGTAACTGTGAGGACTTATAGTGTTGTGGCACCAGCACCACAACCACCAAAGGTCAATTTTTCTACCACTGTTCAACAATGGCATGTAATTACAATTCTTGATATAATCGTTCACAGCAGGGCGCTCCAGCGCCCACCAAGAGTCACTTTGAGGGCTTACAATGTTGTGGCAAAACCAACACCTTGTTCCGCCATTTCTGCAGAGCATATAGGGCAGGCCCCTACTTTCAAACATCCAACTTACAAACATCTCCTACTTGCAAACAGAAGGAGACAACAGCAAGTGAGATGAAAAAAGATGGACGACAAAACAAATTATACAGGGGTGATAACCCTTCCCTATGTTTTCCAAAAAGCTTAAAAAATTTTTTTTTGACTGGAGCTACACTTTAAAAATGTACCAGTTGAAAATTACAAACAGATTCAACTTAACACAACAAACCTACACAGTTCCTGTCTTGTTTGCACCGTCTGTATACTGCTGTTCTGAGGCATACTACAGACACCCCCAGGCACCATATTTAAAGGAATATTTCACTTTTTTTTCCACCTTAATCGTCATTAAAATCAGTGCTCCCGCCAAAACGGCCATTTTTAAAACTTTTTTTTGCAATGACCCATGTCCCCTGGGGCAGGAGCCAGGTCTCCAAACCCTTTTTAGGACAGTATCTTGCATATTAGCCGTTAAAATTAGCACTTTTAATTTCGAACGTTCGAGTCCCATAGACTCCAATGGGGTTCTAACGTTCGTACGAATTTGGGGTCCGTTCGAAAGTTCTGGTGCGAACCGAACCGGGGGGTGTTCGCAGGGGCGTAACTATAGGGGGTGCAGCAGTCGCGACCGCAACCGGGCCCTGTGATGCAGAGGGCCCATGCAGCCCCCTCTACATATGGCCGGCAGCAGCATAGGCAGCTAGGGGTACCAGTGCACCATGCACACGGGTGGCTGGAGGTGGAGGGTGACTAGCAGAGCTCCATGCTCGGCTATCGCACTGGCTGCGCTTTAGTTGTGCATTCCCCGCATGACCTGTGTCCTTCGGCCGGCTCCTCAGAGTACCCGTCTCCTGCTCCATGCATTGCCGCTCAGTCCGATGTCTGTTCTCCCCAGCCAGAGTCCTGCCCCCCCCCTGAGTCCGGCCCACACTGCACTGCATACTTCTCCCGGGTAAACAAACTTTAAGCACAAAGATGCAGTGCAGCGCTATGAGAGCCCCCCAGAGGACACTACAGCTTGGTCATGGTGAGTGAGAGGACCCCATCCCCCACACACTATTACATACCCCCACCATCTCCCCCTGGGGACAGGGACCCCTTCTCACCTGGGGGCAGTAACTTCATCTGCCCTGGAGAAAAGGACCTCATCTCTTCTAGGAACGGGGACCCCATGCTGCCTAGGGACAGTCCCCCAATGGGGCACCTAAAAATGTAAAAAAAAAAAATAAAAAAAAACCTACTGATACCAGTGGTGGAATTACAGGGCTCACAAAGGTCATACCTGTGACCACGCCCTGGAGTTCCACCGCCGGACTCGGAGGGAGGGGCCCTGGCTGGGGTTCAGGGGGGCCCTTCATGTTTTCTTGCATCAGGGCCCTGAAGGTTCTAGTTACGCCACTGGGTGTTCGGCTCATCCCTACTCGTCGTACGTCCAATGTGTGTGTGTGTGTGTGTGCCCAATATTGGGATAAGATAATAATGAGAGTTTGGACTGACATTAGTGTTTTTGTCTTGTGTATTGTCTTACAGAAAAATGTAATCGGTTTAAAGAGTACGATTTTTTGAGCATTTTTATTGACAAGTATAGGGAGATGAGTAAATCTGTGGGAGGTCAAACACAGTTTGTATTATAATAAGCAAGGAAGGCAATACTGGAGACACTTCTGGAATTTTTCAGGACTCGGGTCCCTGAAGCAAACATCAAGTTTTTGGAAAATAAAATTGGGATCTTGAGGAACATGTACAGGCAGTTTCACAAGAAGATCCAGACTTCCCTCAGATCAGGAGCAGCTGGGGACAGAATGATAGCCTTTTCTATTTATTAATATTCAATTTGCAATGAGCTGAAAATTGTGTGTGATTGATGAAGCAAAAACTACAACTATGTCCCTTTTTTATACACAAGATGAGCTCAGCCAGGAGGAGGGTCTGGAAAGCCTCAGCCAGGAGCAGACTGTGCCCACTGGCAGCCAGGAGGATCAATTTCAAGTGCACTTGAATTTGTACTGCAAGTGCACTTGGAAGTACAGTTGCTGTAAATATGAGGGTTAGATCTGAAATGCGGGGAAGCTCTGCTGATTTTATCATTCAACCATGTGCAAGCAAAAATGCTGTTTTTTATTTTCCTTGCATGTCCCACTCGGATCCACAGTGACTGCATTTCCAAGTGCACTTTGCTAATTTGCACTTGTAGTACAAAATGATTTTGCCTTTTTGTAAATAACCCCCTATGCCAAATTAACAAGGGACACCAACCTCCTTATGGCTGATAAAAAATACAAGATAAAAAACAAATTATATGGAGATCATTGGAAAATATTTTTTAAGTAATTGTAAAATAAATATTAATGAAATAAAAAATGATAAAAGATGAGTATAAAAAATAGTTGGAAACATTATTTATGGAGATCGGGCTTTTAAAAAACTAGAACATTAGTCATCAGATAAGGATAAATAATGAAGAAAGAAGTTTGTGAGAAGTCTGTGTGAATACGAGCAGCAAAGCAACTTCATTCTTCTAGCATTCTAAAGAAGAAAAGAATGTGTTGTATTAAAAGATGACAGAATTAGCAGCGTGAGGAATGTGCTAGCTTCAATACGAACGCTAGTTTTACCACTGTGTGTTTACATACACAGATCCACGGTCTTGCTGTGTTCCCGGGCAATCGCGGGTGCCCGGCGGACATCGCGGCCGCCGGGCAAATCCACCGGGTCCCGAGCGATGCCGCGGGTGCGCGCCGCCGGTGGCATGCGCACGCCCCCCTAGATGGCCAGGAACCAGAGGACCTCATATGACGCCCACCCAGGATGGGAGATCCCATCTGTGGGCGTCATATGACTATAGGCCGGGGCTGAAGTGTTTAACCTAATGCCGCGTACACACGATCGGAATTTTGGTCAGAAAAAGCTTGGATGGTTTTGCCGACGGAATTCCGATGGGATTAGGCTCAAGCTGTCTTACATATACACGGTCACACCAAATTCCGACTGTCAAGAACGCAGTGACATACACCTACGATGGGACTAGAAAAAGGAAGTTCATTACCCAGTAGCCCATAGCTTCCATCTCATAGTTGAATCTGAGCATGCGTGTGTTTTTGCGCGTCGGAATTGCATACACACAATCGGAATTTCCGATAGAAAGTTTTTCCGTCAGAAAAATTGAGAATATGCGCTCAAATTTTTGCTGGTGGGAATTCGGTCAGCTAAATTCCGATGGAGCATACACACGGTTGCATTTTCTGATGAAAAGCTCTCATGGGTCTTTTGCTGGCCGAAATTTTGATCGTGTGTACGAATGCATTGTATGCATTAGACATACAGGTGTTGATTTACTAAGGGCAAATAAGCTATTCACTCATTCCCTTAACTTGGTGGATGGGGTGAAGCTCTGTGGACTTCTGTTATCCAATCATGTGCAAGCCAAACTATGTTTTTTTTTTTTTGTTTTGTTTTTTCCTTGCATGTGATATGTTTTTAATTGCAAAATTAATTTCCACCACATTCAATAGGCTAAAATTCCCCTGCAAATCGAACAGCTTATTTACCTTTACTATCCAACATCACTGGATATGTTGAAGACTATGAGACTTGCAAGAACGCTATTCAAGATGTAGATACTATACTACAGCATAGATCAATGTTTTGCATTATATACAAACTAGGTTCATGTCTAGCAGCAGTTTTAGAATGAAGAGGTACACAAAGAGTGTGAATCTTTAACTTCCAACATCAGGTAAAGCATAAGTATCTCCAATTTACACTCATGTTGTTAAGAGTGACTTTTTGGCTATAACGTTTAACAGCTGTGAAAAAGAAGTGAAGGTAAAGTATGGTAACTGCATACTGTAGGGAAGATAGCTGTATTCATTTTGTTCTTTGGCTTTCCTCAATCACATTTAGGAAAATGTGTAGAGTAAATAATTAAAACTCGTGATTCATATCTGTATACAGTCTATGAATTAGATCATATTTTTATATTTGTGCTGGTAAAGAGATAGACAGATAAAATCCTAATGTGTAACTAACATATTAAAACTTTAGAAAAAGAACAATGCATCACTCAACATCACTTTAATTCAAGCTTGAGAAAAATAAATTACAGATGATACTGGAGTATAAAGTTATTCATTGTGAAAGCTGAAATTGAGTATGTCTTACACAGAAGAATAGGTGCAGGAACTCCCCCCCCCCCCTTCTGAGTCACTTCTTGTCTCCACCCCCTACCCACCTCTGAGCAACATTCTTTGGTTTCATCCCCCACCCACCTACCAGTACTGCCCCTTTTAGAGAATACAGAGCCAAGTATCATTTTGTGGTGCTAAGTAATTTGTATAGAATTTGTTGAAGATGGCAAGGAAAGTAGTAAAATAGATTCCCCACAGCCAGCACCAATAGACCTCCCCACCAGCAACAATAGATTTGATCAAAAACAATAGATCCCCCCCAGCAACAATGGACCCCCACAACAAAATACCACCCCAGCAGCAACAACAGATGCCTCCAGCATCAATAGACTCTACGGCAGCCACCACCAATAGACCCCCCTTTGTCAAGAGTAGATCTCTTAGCCCTTGTACGCATGGTCGGAAATTCCGATGGAAAATGTCCGATCGGACCGTATTGTCAGATAATCCAACCGTGTGTGGGCTCCATTGGACTTTTTCCGTCGGAATGTCCGACCAACAAAGTTTGAGAGCTGGATATAAAATTTTCTGACAACATGATCCGATCAGACTTTGTCCGATCGTTTGTACAGAATTCCGATCAGATAAAGTGCCACGCATGCTCAGATCAAATTACAAGACCAAAGCTATTGGCTACTATCCTGAACATAGTCACGTTGTAACCAACGAATGTCATCACATTCCAAATGATTGGATTTTCCAACAACTTTGTCCGACCGTGTGTATGCAACACCAGTTTCTGACAAAATCAGTCGGAAAAAATCAGACGGATTTTGTTGTCGGAATGTCCGACCATGTGTACAAGGGCTTACAGCAATAATTCCCCCCCCCCCTCCCCAGCAACAATAGATTCCCCACCAGCAACAATAGACCTCCCAGCAACAATAGATCACTACTCAAAAATAGATCCGCTCCAGCAACAGTAGATCGCCCAGCACCCAGCATTAATAGACTCTCCAGTGGCCAGCAACAATAGACCCCCCTTTGTCAATAGTAGATCTCTTCCAGCAATAATTGACCCCCAGCAACAATAGATCTCCCACCAGCAACAATAGACCTCCCAGCAACACTAGACCGCCACTCAAACATAGATCCGCTCCAGCAACAATAGATCACCCAACAGCCAGCATTAATAGACCCTTCAGCCTGGCATCCCTTGCCATTACACACAGTACATTCAGTGCTGGAGGTGCCGCCGCTGCGTTCCCTCGCGTTCCCGCTGAAAAAAAGCCATTGTCTTACATATATATTACACATATATTTATTAGTATATACATGGATCAGTGCAAGAAAAATTACCTGATACTCCTTTTGTGACTTTCATATTAATGCTATCTACCTGTGCGTGTGTGAAAGCAAAAATACTACTGAAACTACTGAAGCTGACATTTACAACAACAGTAAAATGAATGGATATTAATCTAAATATACTGTACTTTGTTATTACCCACAATCTCACTGTTTCCTGTATTCAAAATTAGTAGCAAAATAAGCCATGTACTAGTAATGGAATAGTATACGTGAGTAAACTTGGAGCACCGCTCAAAGCTGGAGGATAACAGGTGTCTCTACTGGTATTCAGAAAGTGGGAGCAGGCCCAACTCTGTAACCAAGTCCCAGTGAAACATGTCAGGGAGCGTGGCCGCAGTATTGCTGGCTGAGGCCATACACAGCCATATCCAGATCTCAAGCACTGGGTCGGTTTGAGCGACGTCTTATCCCACAATGGAACAGAATACATTGCATATAGGACATGTAAGTGTCTATACCAGTGATTCTCAACCAGGGTTCCTCCAAAGGTTTCTAGGGGTTCCTTCAGCATTGGGCAGTTTTTGTCTCTCAGATAAGTTACCACTGACACCATTTATCTTTTTAGCTATCTGTAAGGAGGTAATTCTTCCCAATGACCACAAGTGTAAGGATCATTCTTTCCACTGACCATCCCACTATTGTATCATGAGTTGTAGATTTCCCATTTTTAGCAGGGGTTACCTCGAGACTGGAGAACTATTTCAAGGGTTCCTCTGTGTTGAAAAGGTTGAGAAAGGCTGGTCTATACCATGCAGTCTACATTACCATGATGGGAAACAGGAAATATCATCAGGACTGATACATTATAAGGACATCAAAGGGGAATATTGTGACTTTCCATAAAAAAACATTACAAATATAGGAAAACACAGCACAATTCTGGCATTGCACACAGTGTGGCTATGTTTCTAACCTTGGACACAAATTATCACAAAGATCTTTTAGATCTCAGGCTTAGGTACATACACCATACAGTAAGCAGCTGTTGCAAGCAGCGCTTGTCTTGATCATGTGGCTTGTAAACATCACATACTGTTTTGCCAGCATCCACAGCTTTTTATCATCTTTTGTCTGCTATACATTAAAGGATAAGTTCACCTTTCATAACATGTTACATGTTACATGCATATTCAGGGTGTAACATGTAACATGTTATGAATGAACCAGCCCCCGTACCTTACCGATCCCAGCTGTGCCAGCTAGCGAGGGTTCTTCTCCACCTGCTAGCTGTCAAAATGTAAAAAAAAAAAACTATGGCCATGTGTGGCTCAGCCCAGCCGGCCCTGTCACTCATTCACAATGCTTTGTGAATGGAAAACTCCAAGGTCCAGCAGTCTTTGTGGCTCTTGGCTTATAGTTTTTAATGAACTACCACGTCACTGTGAGCGTTGTGGTAGTCCATTCATTCTTCCTGTCAGGATGTATTGGCTTCCTCGTATGAGGTACGAGGAACAGATGCCATGCAGGTCTTCTGCAGACCTGTCAGTGTATCAGCGATCTGCTGATCGCTGGTGCAATGCTTTACAAGCTATTGCAACAAAAAAAAAGAATGCAAATCTTTTTACCTGCCAAAAAATATGCATTTATTATTTTTTCAGAAAAGGTGAACTTATCCTTTAAAGCGGTTGTATACCCGCTAATGTGTTTTTTTTCCAACCTGCAAAGGAAAAGGCATAATGAGCTAGTATGCACCGCATACTAGCTCATTATGAAATACTTACCTTAGAATGAGGCCCCGACATCTGGCCCGATCCAAGCAGAGGGAGCTGACATGCTCCCTCGGTGTTTCTTCCGGGTATCGCGTATAGCGCTGTGAGTGGCCGGAGCCGCAATATCATCACTCCTGCACATGCGCGCGGGAGATTTCATCCCGGCAGGGTCTGGCGTCTACCGGGCTTTCAGCCGCAAATCCCCTTGTGCGCATGTGCCGCTGCAGTCAGCGGCGCATAGCGAGGGTAATATCTCCTAAACCGTACAGGTTTAGGAGATATTTTTTTTACCTACAGGTAAGCCTTATTATAGGCTTTCCTGTAGGTAAAAGTAAAAAAATTGACTATACAACCACTTTAAGTAAACAAGCCCCATGTCTCTTCCTTGGTGCCAAGGGTCTGCAATACCTTGCAGTGGTAAGCCACTTCCATTGTATGGTATCATCTGGCAACATCCACTATTATAATAACAAAAGCTTATATTTGAAAATGAGTGTCTCATGATTACATGTTTATCTCAAAAGACAGCTAAAGCATCTCCGTATTTGTAAAAAATGAGCCCTTGATTAGTTGAAGATCAGCATTGCTCCTGTTGCTTGAGTAGAACTTATAATTTATTCTTCATAAACATCAGGTGGCACGTCTTCACTATTGATGCAGGTCATTCTCCATCAAACCAAAGCATTACATTAACTCACTTGCGTCATCTAATTAAAATATGAATAAGAAGACACTAATTGTGATGCTGAAAGCAGAGATGGATTAAATCTTTGGAGGATCTCAGCTGGAGATCTTATATCTGATTTTAGCACAATCAAACTGAAACAAAAACACTTCAAGTCATAAAGATTCAATTAGGTTAATACAACTAAAGAACGACTTTAATATTCTCAAACACACAGTACATTTCAGGGAATAAAAACATATATAAAGGTAAAAAACAACCCATTTTCCTGTTTCACCTCAACCTTGTCCTAACTGAGATGAGAAGTATCCAATCTTCAAAGGCCAACCCAACCTGTTGGCTTACATTACCATTTTCAGAAAGCATTTAAACTATGTTGCAAAGGATAAATGTTACTACTCAAAATGGATGTAACCACTTGCCGACCGGCTCGTGTACATATACATCGGCACTTTGAAGATGGATATCTCGGTAACGGCAGCAGCTGCTGCCACAACTGAGGTATCCAGCTCTTCAGGAGCCGGTCGCGTTGCTACGATAATGGTGGTCTCTGTGGCAGATTCGCTGTGAGATCACCGTTATTGGCAGCGGGAGAGGGGCCCTCCTCCCGCCACTCTTACCGGAGCCATCAGCAGCGTCGGAGGCAATCGGGACCTGTTCGTGGTCAGGTATGGAGACGAGTGAGGGGAAGATGGCCCCCACCCATCTCCATACAATAGCAGGGCGGAAGCGACGTCATAACGTCACTTCCGCCCATATGTCTTAAAAGGCAATTTTTTCAATGTCCTTTTTTCAAATGACAAGTTTTTTTGAATGCATTTTAAGCCAAATATGAGATCTGAGGACTTTTTGACCCCAGATCTCATATTTAAGAGGACCTGTCATGCTTTTTTCTATTACAAGGGATGTTTACATTCCTTGTAATAGGAATAAAAGTGACCCAAATAAAAAAAATAAAAAAACTGTGAAAATAAATAAATAAAATCAAGTAAAATAAATAAAAAAAAAAAATTTTTTTTAAAGCGCCCAGTCCCGACTGACCTTTCTGGATTGTCACTTGCCACGTCACCTGCCACACCTTGCGGATTGTCACTTGCCACGTCACCTGCCACACCTTTGCGGATTGTCACTTGCCACGTCACCTGCCACCAGATGCAGACTGTCACTTGCCACGTCACCTGCCACACCTTTGCGGATTGTCACTTGCCACGTCACCTGCCACCGGATGCGGATTGTCACATGCCAAGTCACCTGCCACACCTTGCGGATTGTCACTTGCCACGTCACCTGCCACACCTTGCGGATTGTCACTTGCCACGTCACCTGCCACACCTTGCGGATTGTCACTTGCCACATCACCTGCCACACTTTGCGGATTGGCACTTGCCACGTCACCTGCCACACCTTGCGGATTGTCACTTGCCACATCACCTGCCACACCTTTGTGGATTGTCCCTTGCCATATCACCTGCCACGTCACCTGCCACACCTTGCGGATTGTCACGTGCCTGCTAAGGTGGTGTTTTTCTTGTCTCTTGCTTCTTTGTCCCAGAGTCAGGCAGCAGAGATATAATGTAATCTCTCTGCTGCCCAGCTGCCTGCACAGTGAGGGTGGAAGTTACTGCAGGGATGCGGTGGCGGTGAGAGATGATGTCATCTCTCTGCTTCCCTGCCCACCCAGTTGCCCACTGACATCTAGCCTGCTCTCACCCGTCCACACACTGAGCCACATGTGTAAACAAACCGAGCCGCCCGGACCCCCGCTCTGTCATCCGCCCCACAGAGTTGCCCGCTCTCTCCTCCACTCGCGGAGCAACCCGCTCTCCTCTCCGCCCGGCCTGCAACAAATTTCTCGGGGTGGAAATTGCCCCGTTTCTCCCCCTGGATCCGCCCTACATCCGCCCAACATACCGCCCAACATACATTAAAATACAGTTTACTACCCAAGCCTTGAGATCTTTACCTTTTTGTTAGCATAGTCTGTGGGGTTGATTTACTAAAACTGGAGAATGCCAAATCTGGTGCAGCTGTGCGTGGTAGCCAATCGGCTTCTAACTTCAGTTTATTCAATTAAGCTTTGACAAAAAAAAACCTGGAACCTGATTGGTTTCTATGCAAAGCTGCATCAGATTTTGCACTTTCAAATCTTAGTAAATCAACCCCAGTGTGCACTAGTTTACTTATCTAGTAGGATTTTTCAGCAAGTAAGTAAATAAAGAAGGAAGCAGCATTTAAAAAAAAAAAATTTAAACCTATACTATGTGAATGGTTAAATGTAACAAATATAAAGTAGATGTTATTTCCTTGGTCAGCAAAAATGTAAATATACTTTTTGTTTTATTTTATTTTCAGTATATACTGATTTATTGCACTTTATTTAATCTCAATTTATTTAGACCTATCAGTTTTTTCAATAAATAGGAGAATGGAGAAATAAAGCAACAAACATAGTTCTTCATATTGGACCACCTCTTTCCTCAGCGGGTGGGCTGTAATGTGACAAAGGAAGTGGATAGGGGAGAGGCAAAGAGGCCTTGTTTTATTATCTGATTTATTCAAGAGATATGAAATGAGCTCTTGTCGGTTTCATTACTGTGCCTTGTGGCTGTAGTGTCTCTGTTAATACATGGCTGATATACAGCATAATGTCTGTATCAAATGATCATATCTAAATAGTATAATGAAGAAGGTAAGCCTGATTGCCATCCGGCTAACTAGTATTTTCCCTGGATCATAGCAACAGGAGGTGAAGTTAGATTCCATAATCTGCACAATGCACGAAGATGACCAGTGTTGTATTAGGTTACTCATATACTGAAGGATCAACTGATAGGTCTTTATAAAATAAAATGGAGAGTTATATAAATAACTGAAGTTGTATAACCTAATGCCTAGTACATATGAAGAGAAAATCTGACAAAAAATACTGCTTTCCCAGAGATTGTCTGATTATCTGATCATTAATACAAAGTTTTGGAGAGCTGATCAGGACAGTTCATGCGAAAATATCCAACCCTGTAATTAGTATAGTATTTATACAAAAAAAAAATCATGTGACCAAGACCACGCATGCTCGGAAATGAAAGAATATAAAACAATACATTACATCACTTCTGAAGTTGTATTCTGTTACACAATAATTTTCGGAACTTCAGTAACCTATTTTTTTTTTTTAATATTGTTTTTATTGAGAAAGTTTTTACAATACAAATCAGAATACAAAAGTGTATAAGGAGTACAAAGGGAGGAGTAAACTCCATAAGGCAAGTTAATAGAGTCATTCTTATATAACAGACAAATGCAGGGAGTAATCCCATTATACTAATAATATAGAAATCAAAATAACACAGTTAAATAATAACAAAGTGGAAATAAAAACAAAGAAAAACATAAATCTAAAAGTAAAATACTGTGGGAGTCGATATATACAGTAAAGGTGGTATGAGGTGGACATTAGAAAGCTATTAATTGGATAGGAAAAGGCTATTGTGATGAGATATAGTTATCAGTACAATTCCGTTAGAGCAAGTATATTAATGGTCTTTATTGAGCCATTCCATCCATATCTTCCACTATTCATCAAATTTCTTCTTGATATTATAATTGGTGGCAATTAAGGATTCATAAGTGTAATGAGATTGCGTCATGTCAAGAACGTCCAATACATTAGCTGCAATATTAGATTTCCAGTATTTAGTTATTAGTGATCTAGCTGCAAGTAAGATATGTGTGATCACTGTGCGAAAGCATGGAGGGAATTTCTCAATACAGAGGTTTAATAGAGCTATCCCAGGATCTGGAGAAGTGAGAATTCCTGTAATAGAGGAGAATTGCCTGAATATGCTCCACCCCACCACAGTCTCTCCAGCATAGAGGTGAGTTAGATTGGGATATTTTGGACATGCGACAAGGTGTGAGGTACTACTATTTTTTGGGAGAGTTCCCAGTGGTTAACACACCTGGAGGCTTTATAGGTTGTTCTAAGGGAAGAATGCCATTGTAAAGGTGTATAAGCTTTATCCAGGTCTGCTTCCTATTTTTGATAGGGAGGAGATTTGATAAAGGTGTTTTGCAGGAGGTTGTAGAAAAGGGATATCCCTTTAGAGGGCACAGTAGATGATGTGTAGAATCGCCATGTTGTGTCATGTAAATATATATGATGTGTTTTAAGAGATCCCAGAGTGGGACATTTGATAGTATTTATAGTAGTCTGTAGGAGCTAGGGCATATTCGCTTTTAAGTGTATTAACCCCCCTAGCGGTAATCCCGAGTCTGGCTCGGGGTAGGAATATACTGATAGGAGCGGTAACCCCGAGCCTGACTCGGGATGGCTTCGCTCGATGCAGGGGAGGACACAGGGAGCATTACTCACCTTGTCCCCTGGATCCAGCGATGTCCTCCGCTCGATTCACAGTGCCGAATGCCGCCGAGCTCCGTTCCCTGCGACGTTACGGTGCACGGGAGCGGAGAACGGCGGCAAATTCAAAAAAATAAAAACACACAAAACACACACAGCACTGTAATCTTACAGATTACAGTGCTGTATTAAAAAATACACACCCCCTTTGTCCCTAGTGGTCTGTGCAATGCCCTGCATGCACTTTTATATTATAAATACTGTTTTTTACTGCCTGGAATTTGGAGATTGTCCATAGCAACCAAAAAGTGTAAATTTTTCAGTGTTTTAGGATTTTATTACATTATTGAATAATTTTTATTATTCTTTATTATATTATAAACTTTATCATACCCGGGATGTCTGCTAGACTCTGGTTTGAACAGATTTAAGAGAGTTATTCCTAAGAATTACAGGACTACAAAATAAAAGCCAGATTTCCGTGCAAAATAATTGTACCGCTTTCAGCACCTAATTCCAGACTGAATCATACCGCCAGGGAGGTTAAAGGTCTTAAGGGAATTGTTGTAGAACAGATCAGTGATGTGGGTAATGCCTTTGCTTTGCCAATCAAGGAGTACCATGTGGGGGACTGCTTTTGTCAGGATATTAACAGTTTAGAGGATGAGGATATAGATTTGTGGAGATCTTTCCAAGCTATTAAAGAGACTTGTATAGTGGGTGAGAGATTTTTTAAGGATATCGGCCTCCAGGCGTCAAGGAGTAGAAGAGAACATAGGTCTAAGGTTGGAGATAAGGCTTGTTCAATAGTATGCCAGGGGACAGTTAGAGTGGATGTGAACCATGTCTTAAGGTGAGTGAGTAGAGATGCCCCATAATAATCATGTATATCTGTGAGCACAATAGCGCCTGCGGATCTGTTTTTGGTTAGAAAGGTTTTAGAGCACCTGGTTTTTTTGGATCCCCAAATGACTTGTTTAAGGAGGTTTTTCAATGGTCGAAGGTGGGAAGTTTTGAGTGGGATGGGGAGTGTTCTAAAAATATATACGATTTGAGGAAGTATAAGCATTTTAAACAAGGTCAAACAGCCCAAACAGGAGAGTTCGCTAGATGTGTAGTCTCCGTCATTAGTTTATCTATTAGGGGCAAGTAGTTTGCGTCTGCTAATTTCAAGGGATCAGCTGTCAATTGCATTCCTGAGTATGGGATGCTATTCTCACTCTATCTGTAGGGAAAGGAAGTCTTTAGCTGAGATTGAAGGCGAGCAGATCCCCAGGTTGAGTGATTTCGTAAAATGAACCTTGTAGTATGAGATTTGGCTGAAACAGTTTAGAATAACATGAGCATGAGGGAGGGATTTGGATGGTGCAGTTATGAACAATATGATATCATCAGCAAAGAGACTTATGTAGCACTGACCCCCGAAGGAGCGGCTGGTTTTCTTGGGCTTACCATTTACCTCCTCTGCCTTGTAACTCGTCGTTCTTGTCTAGGGGTTCCCGAGGTTAATAGCCCAATAACTGCAGAGACCGACACTTGCATTCCTTTATGAATTTTTATTTGCTTAAAACGTTGAACAGAAACACAGTCTCTCAGTTAGGAATAGAGGGTATAGGTATGGAAGCTCAGGCACTTTGAAACAGCTGACACTTAATAAATGTCTCTCTCTAGATAATCTAGGGAATAGCCACTCGCAACTGGATATTTCCACTGCCGGATAAATCCTGGTTTATGGACTTAGCAGCCGACAATTGACTCAAACTTAGCAAAGTCTCTGCCACAGACTTGATTGCAAACTTTTAGATGAACACAGAAAGTCGCTCACAGGAGCTTAGTTGTAACCAAAGGATGAAAATAGGAACCTTCTTACGGTACCAGCATCTTGCAGCCAGTCCGGCGATACCGTAAGAAATGTGGATTCAATTAGTGTCCATACAGCTCAGCATCCAGGCTCTTACCAAGCAGCCAGCCTTGCGTGTGGCCCTCTTCCGAAGAGTTCTCCCCTGGTTGCATGGCGAGTTGCTGGGCCTCTCCAAAACCCGAGACGGCACTGGACCACTCCAGAATCTTCATTCCAGTTACTGTGCCTCGGACTAGCCAGCTCCGAGACTCGGAAACGGATCGATCCGCACCCCAGGCCATGAGGGCACCTGGGGGCTGGTCAGGATGACCAGGACCATGGAGTCAGAACATACTTCTGGACCTGAACCCAGAACCACATGACTTCAGCACCTTAAGTACCCTCTCCCGGAATACACAGCGAGACAACTCACCCACTGATTGGCTCCAAGAGAGATTGGTACCCAATACGTTCAACCAGACTGCGTTCCAATGCCTGTCAAAGGTGCTACCTACACCTATGACCAGGCAGAACATTAGTACAGCCCAGCCAAACTGATGCCAAAACCTCAATTTAGAACAATTAACTCCAAGACTCAACTATAGTCTTGGGAAAAAACTACATTTACAGACATAGCGCGTACTCTTCAGGAGTACCAGCGCTATACTTATATGGGGGAATTTGTCTGGAAGAGAGATATCTGGGTGTGTTCTAATTTTTTCAGCTAAAGGTTCTATTAGAAGGTTAAATATTGAAGGGGATAAGGGGCAACCTTGCCTTGTTCCATTGGAGATATGGAAAGGTTGGGATAACATATTAGAGGTGTATACCTGTGCACATAGAAGCGAATATAAGGCAAGGATAGCAAAGAGAATCAGTGAAGCCATTGTGATTGTGTGTCATGTATCCCCAGTGGATCCTGTTGAATGCCTTCTCCACATCAAAAGAAAGGATCAGAGAAGGAACTTGACAGGACTTTGCATAGTGCAGGCATGTCCAAAGTCCGGCCGGCGGTCCAGTTTTGAACGGCCCGCCTGGTTATCTAAACATATATATCTTTTGTGGCCCCCGACGATCTCCCAGTGCCGGGGCCACAAAAGATATATAGGCTCAGTCTGGCTGCCTCAGAGATTGGAGGCAGTATGATTAGTATTTCCTGTTTACACGGCAGCCTCTGTAAAAGGAAGTCCCGTCTCCGCCATTGGACGACTGCTCTGTCCATCAAAGGAGGCGGGACTTTCCCTTAAAGAGGCTGCTGTGTAAACAGGAGATTCTCCTGTAGGATATCTTTAGTAGACATGTGCAGAGTAAAATATTTTGTTTCGGAATTTAGTTTTCGTCCGAAAACTTAATTTATTTAGTTACTCCCGAAATTCGTTTTTATTTATTTCATTTTTCGTTCAAAAATTGCATTCGTCCGAAAATCCACATGAATTACGGTCGAATCTGTCTTTGAAGGCTTATGGTGTCTGTCGAATGTATAAAGAAGATTCGACGGAGCTAGTATATAGCATACTTTAGAACCCCTATTAAAGTCTATGGGACTCCAACGTTCAAAATCTAAAGTGCTAATTTTAAAGACTAATTTGCAAGTTACTGTCCTAAAAAGTGTTTGGGGACCCGGGTCCTGCCCCAGGGGACATGTATCAATGCAAAAAAAAGTTTTAAAAACGGCCGTTTTTTCAGGAGCAGTGATTTTAATAATGATTAAAGTGAAACAATAAAAGTGTAATATTCCTTTAAATTTCGTAGGGGGTTGTCTATAGTAAGCCTGTGAAGGGGCGCATGTTTCTGGTGCTTAGAACTGTCCCTGCACAAAGTGTCATTTATGCAAGAAAAAAAGGCCTTTAAAATCACTCGCAGCTATTATGAATTGTCGGCTCCGTAATACAGAGAACACTCATTGAAAGTCATTGATAAAAAAAATTAATAAATAAATTTAAAAAAAAGCGTGGGGGTCCCCCAAATTAAATTACCAGGCCCTTCAGGTCTGGTATGGATATTAAGGGGAACCCTGCCTCAAATTTAAGAAAAAATTTGACGTGGGGTTCCCCCTAAATATCCATAACCAGACCCTTCAGGTCTGGTCTGGATATTAAGGGGAACCCCGCTTCAAATTTAAAAAAAAATTGACGCGGGGGTCCCCCTAAAAATCCATACCAGACCCTTTATCCGAGCACGCAACCTGGCAGGCCGCAGGAAAATAGGGGGGGATGAGAGAGCGGCCCCCCCTCCCTCCTGAACCGTACCAGGCCACATGCCCTCAACATTGGGAGGATGCTTTGGGGGTCTGTGACCCCTCAAAGCACCTTGTCCCCATGTTGATGAGGACAAGGGCCTCATCCCCACAACCGTGGCCGGTGGTTGTGGGGGCCTGCGGGCGGGGGGCTTATCAGAATCTGGAAGCCCCCTTTAACAAGGGGACCCCCAGATCCCGGCCCCCCCCTGTTTGAAATGGTAAGGGGGTACAAAAGTACCCCTACCATTTCACAAAGAAAGTGTAAAAAATAGTTAAATAAGACAAACACACTTTTGAAAAATTCCTTTATTAAAAATAAAAAATAAATAAAAAAAAGATTCCAGCGGTGGTAATCCACTCTTGCTATCCAGCGACGGACGGTCATCTCTCCAGCGATGGCTCATCTCATCCAGCGCAGCGAATCCATCCTTCTTCTGTCTCCACAGAGGAGACACTTCAGGGATTCCGGCGATCTGACGTTTCTTATATACGGAGGGCGGGGCCACCCGTCACCTGACCCCGCCCCCCTCTGACGCAAGGGGAAACCCGGGGGTTCCCTGTGACGTATGGGTGACCCCGCCCCCCTCTGATGTAACGGAAACCTGCCTGTGTTACATCAGAGGGGTGCGGGGTCACCCATACGTCACAGGGAACCCCGGGTTTCCCCTTGCGTCAGAGGGGGGCGGGGTCAGGTGACGGGTGGCCCCGCCCTCCGTTTATAAGAAATGTCAGGCTCCGGAATCCTTGCAGTGTCTCCTCCGTGGAGACAGAAGAAGGATGGATTCGATGAGCCATCGCTGGAGAGATGACCGTCCGTCGCTGGATAGCAAGAGTGGATAAGCACCGCTGGAATCTTTTTTTACTTTTTTTTATTTTTAATAAAGGAATTTTTCAAAAGTGTGTTTGTTTTATTTAACTATTTTTTACACTCTCTTTGTGAAATGGTAGGGATACTTACCTTACCATTTCAAACAGGGGGGGGCCGGGATCTGGGGGTCCCCTTGTTAAAGGGGGCTTCCAGATTCTGATAAGCCCCCCGCCCTTAGACCCCCACAACCACCGGCCACGGTTGTGGGGATGAGGCCCTTGTCCTCATCAACATGGGGACAAGGTGCTTTGAGGGGTCTGTCATTGTGGCCAGAGACAGCGACAAGTCAACAGCTCAAGAAGAGAAGAACAGAAGGTCGGCAAAGACAGCGGCGATAGAAGACCGGGCCACCGCTTGTAAAAGAGCTAGAAGAAGGCGCGGAGGCCCGGCAAGAAGAACCGAAGAGGGGGACAAGACCCCCGAAGTTGGAAGAAGATCCCCGGGCGGCGGCGAAGAAGAAAGCCAGGCTCCTCCGCTAGTAAAAGAGCTAGCAGAAGATAGCGGAGGAGTCCGGCGAGAAGACCCCCCAAGACGGAAGAAGACCCCCGGAGCTGTGCAATAAACAATTTTTAATCCTTGTGTGTTGTGTTTTATTTACATTTTTTTCACAGGTGAATGGGTAGGGGTACATTGTACCCCATACTCATTCACATAGGGTGGGGGGCCGGTATACGGGGGCCCCCTTATTAAAGGGGGCTCCCGGATTCCGATAAGCCCCCTGCCCGCAGACCCCGACAACCAATGGCCAGGGTTGTCGGGAAGAGGCCCATATCCTCATCAACATGGGGACAAGGTGCTTTGGGGTGGGGGGCCACGTGGCCCCCCTTCCCCAAAGCACCCCCCCATGTTGAGGGTATGCGGCCTGGTACAGCTCGTCCCCACCCCCCTTTCCTGACTGGCCGGCTGGCGTGCTCGGACAAGGGTCTGATATGGACCTAAGGGGGGACCCCCATGCCATTTTTTCGGCGTAGGGCTTCCCCTTTAGGTCCATAACAGGTGACGGGGCCAGCAACGTGTCAATCTCGCCACCGAAGGCCACTTTAATTGTGAAGCCCTACACACACTATCAGATTTTCTGCTGATTTTTGTCTTCAGATTTACCAAAAACATGTAGTGCAAGGGCCTGCCTAATTGCATACAAACTTAAACTCGTAAGTTTTGACCTCATATTATATGGTTTTGGTGAATCGGACGATGAAAATCAGCAGAAAATCTGATAGTGTGTATAGGGCTTAAGAGAATCCCTCTAATAAAAGCTTTATGGGCGCACCATAGCATAGATGGGTTGGATACTGATTCAGTATTAAGTGCAAAATATTCCTTAAAACATTCCTTCAGCTGGTAAGTTATGTAAATCACTGATCCTGATCCCTGCACTGATCCTGATCCCTAGCTAGTTGAAAAGGTTGATTTCTCCCCCATTAAGAAGTAAAGTCTTGTTCACACAGGATCTGGATACAGAATCTTGATGTAAGACTATTGGTGGACTGGCATCCATACACTCTCCTGTGAGAGAGCAGTGGAAGTCAATTATCCTGCAGCACCTGATACTATATATACACTGCAGGCAACGTTAAACAAAAAAGTTCAATTCTACATGATAGTATGGTTTCCCTGAATAATAATAATGTTAGTTGCTGGTGTCTACAAGGCCTAGAGGATGGAATGGGGTTGATTTACTAAAACTGGAGAATGTAAAATCTGGCACAGTTATACATAGTAGCCAATCAGCTTCTAACTTCAGCTTGTTTAATTAGCTTCCACAAAAATGGAAGCTGATTGGTTTCTATGCAGAGCTGCTTCAGATTTTGCACTCTCCAGTTTTAGTAAATAAACCCCAATGCCTATTTTCCTTTTGAGATCAAAAGATCTTTTTTGGGGGGAAAAATAGCTTTCAAAATGACCTTTACTTGAGACAATTGTTACACATGTGTCTTTCTTTAACCAGTTGCCGACCGCCGCACGCCGATGTACGTCGGTAGAATGGCACGGGCAGGCATAAGGACATACATGTATGTCCCTTGCCTCCCGCGGGTCGGGGGCCCGATCGGGCCCCCGCCCGGTGCCTGCGGCGGTCGGTTTTCGTCCGGGAGCGATCCGGGACGAGGGGGCGGCCATTCATTCATGGCCACCCCCTCGCGATCGCTCCCGACGAATAGAAATCCCCGGTGACATCACTTCCTCTCCTGTAATGTAAACACAGAAGAGGAAGTGATGTATTCTCTCCTCCGTGTTGGTATTTTTCGTTCCGACACGGAGGAGAGCGGATCGGTGAGTTGCACCAACACTCTACACACACAGTAGAACATGCCAGGCACACTCACACCCCCCCTTTACCCCCCGATCACCCCCCCAATTACCCCTGCCCCCCAGTCACAGTGACACCAATGTCATTTTTTTTTTTTTTTTTTGCATTGGTGTCCATTGTGACTGTAATAACTGTTAGGGCAGTTAGAGTTAGCCCCCTTTAGTTCTAATGTACCCCCCTAACCCCCCCAATAAAGGTTTAACCCCGTGATCACCCCCCGTCGCCAGTGTCACTAAGGCTGGGTTCACATTGCAGCGGTTTATGAGAACGAATGTGATTCGCACCGCACTGCAGTGCAAATCACATCCGATCTCTGTGCGATTCGAGTTCAGCCATTCGCCGCACCCGCCGCACCCGCCACACCCGCCGCAAATTCGCACGGGACCCTTTTTTTGGCCCGCAGCAGAATCGGATCGCATGGGTGTTCACACCATGCGATCTGAGTTTGCAGATCGCACTGCGATATGCGAACTGATCTGGGGGTGTCAGTAACATTTCACTGACACTCCCAGCAGTTCGCATAGGGCAGTGTGAACTGCCGCCGGGAGGCATGCGATGCGGGAACCCGCCTCGGATTCGCGGCGTTTCCGCATCGCTCCAGTGTGAACCCAGCCTAATAAGCGATCATTTTTCTGATCGCCGTATTAGTGTCACAGGTGACGCTAGTTAGGCAGGTAGGTATTTAGGTTCGCCGCAGCTTTTTATAGCGCCAGGGACCCCCATATACTACCGCATAAAGCCCCCTGATTGCCCCCTAGTTAACCCTTTCACCAGTGATCACCATATAACTGTTACAGGTGACTCTGGTTGGTTAGTTATTTTTTTATAGTTTCAGGGCACCCGCCATTTATTACCTAATAAAGGTTTAACCCCCTGATCACCCGGCGGGTGTCATTTGTGACTAATAACTGTTAGGGCAGTTAGGGTTAGCCCCCTTTAGTTCTAAGGTACCCCCCTAACCCCCCCAATAAAGGTTTAACCCCGTGATCACCCCCCGTCGCCAGTGTCACTAAGGCTGGGTTCACATTGCAGCGGTTTATGAGAACGGATGTGATTCGCACCGCACTGCAGTGCAAATCACATCCGATCTCTGTGCGATTCGAGTTCAGCCATTCGCCGCACCCGCCGCAAATTCGCACGGGACCCTTTTTTTGGCCCGCAGCAGAATCGGATCGCATGGGTGTTCACACCATGCGATCCGAGTTTGCAGATCGCACTGCGATATGCGAACTGATCTGGGGGTGTCAGTAACATTTCACTGACACTCCCAGCAGTTCGCATAGGGCAGTGTGAACTGCCGCCGGGAGGCATGCGATGCGGGAACCCGCCGCGCATTCGTGGCGTTCCCGCATCGCTCCAGTGTGAACCCAGCCTAATAAGCGATCGTTTTTCTGATCGCTGTATTAGTGTCACAGGTGACGCTAGTTAGGCAGGTAGGTATTTAGGTTCGCTGCAGCTTTTTATAGCGCCAGGGACCCCCATATACTACCGCATAAAGCCCCCTAATTGCCCCCTAGTTAACCCTTTCACCAGTGATCACCATATAACTGTTACAGGTGACGCTGGTTGGTTAGTTATTTTTTTATAGTTTCAGGGCACCCGCCATTTATTACCTAGTCTCACTAGTGTACCCCTAAATTTAGGGGTGTCTACTTTCCAAAATGGGGTCATTTGGGGGGGGTTTGTGCCATCTTGGCATTTTATGGCCTTCAAAACTGTAACGCCCTTAGAAAGCCTGAAGGCGGTGCTTGGTTTTCGGGGCCCCGTACGCGGCTAGGCTCCCAAAAAGTCCCACATATGTGGTATCCCCGTACTCAGGAGAAGCAGCAGAATTTATTTTGGGGTGTCATTTCACATATGCCCATGGCATGCGTGAGCAATATATCATTTAGTGACAACTTTGTGAAAAAAAAAAAAAAAAAAAAAAAGTTTGTAATTTTCCTGCAACTTGTGGCAAAATATAAAATATTCCATGGACTCAACATGCCTCTCAGCAAATAGCTTGGGGTGTCTACTTTCTAAAATGGGGTCATTTGTGGGGGTTTTGTGCCATCTTGGCATTTTATGGCCTTCAAAACTGTAATAGGTAGTGAGGAGTGAAGTCAAATATTTACGCCCTTAGAAAGCCTGAAGGCGGTGCTTGGTTTTCGGGGCCCCGTACGCGGCTAGGCTCCCAAAAAGTCCCACATATGTGGTATCCCCGTACTCAGGAGAAGCAGCAGAATTTATTTTGGGGTGTCATTTCACATATGCCCATGGCATGCATGAGCAATATATCATTTAGTGACAACTTTGTTAAAAAAAAAAAAAAAAAAAAAAAGTTTGTAATTTTCCCGCAACTTGTGGCAAAATATAAAATATTCCATGAACTCAACATGCCTCTCAGCAAATAGCTTGGGGTGTCTACTTTCTAAAATGGGGTCATTTGTGGGGGTTTTGTGCCATCTTGGCATTTTATGGCCTTCAAAACTGTAATAGGTAGTGAGAAGTGAACTCAAAAATTTACGCCCTTAGAAAGCCTGAAGGCGGTGCTTGGTTTTCGGGGCCCCGTACGCGGCTAGGCTCCCAAAAAGTCCCACATATGTGGTATCCCCATACTCAGGAGAAGCAGCAGAATTTATTTTGGGGTGTCATTTCACATACGCCCATAGCATGTGTGAGCAATATATCATTTAGTGACAACTTTGTGTAAAAAAAAAAAAAAAATTTTTTTTTTTGTCATTATTCAATCGCTTGAGGCAAAAAAATAAAATATTCAATGGGCTCAACATGCCTCTTATCAATTTCCTTAGGGGGTCTACTTTCCAAAATGGGGTCATTTGGGGGGGTTTGTACTGCCCTGCCATTTTAGCACCTCAAGAAATGAGATAGGCAGTCGTAAACTAAAAGCTGCGTAAATTCCAGAAAACGTACCTTAGTTTGTAGATGTGACAACTTTTGCGCAAACCAATAAATATACAATTATTGACTTTTTTTTTACCAAAGACATGTGGCTGAATACATTTTGGCCTAAATGTATGACTAAAATTGAGTTTATTGGATTTTTCTAATAACAAAAAGTAGAAAATATCATTTTTTTCAAAATTTGCGGTCTTTTTACGTTTATATCGCAAAAAATAAAAATCGCAGAGGCAATCAAATACCATCAAAAGAAAGCTCTATTTGTGGGAAGAAAAGGACGCAAATTTTGTTTGGGTACAACATTGCATGACCGCGCAATTACCAGTTAAAGCAGCGCAGTGCCAAAGTGTAAAAAGACCTCTGGTCATTTACCAGCAAAATGGTCCGGTCTGAAAGTGGTTAAAATAAAACTTTTAAAGGGTTTATGTACTTTCAGATAGAAATGTGGGGGACCTAGGGTAAGCATTGAAATCCCAAAAACAAAGGGATTTGTTATGTTCTGCTTAGCATGTGTACCCCAAAAGTATTCTTACTTTTTCACTAAACCCTAACCCTTTTCAGGTTCCCACAATTACTTTACAAATAATTTTGTTAGTGGAGGAAACTTGCCTGTGTAGAACCAACTGAAAACTTACACATTTATGTAACAGCATTTATACTTAACAGTATATGCTCCAAAATTTCTTGGAGGTAGTGAAGAGGAGAGCAAGGTGCAATGTAGAAAGAAAGCGATTACACCATCAAATTCAATCAACGAGATTATCTGTCTCCACTATCACTGACCTTGATTCTGTTTGCCAAGGCATGAATAACCTACCCTCAAAAAGCAATGATGGGTCCTTATGGAGCACATCACATCTTTCTTTCTGTCTAAAGATGTAAGAGGTCTTGGGGAAAAAAAATAAGTATAAGATACATGGAAGGTCAGAAATAGTTTCATTCAGATATAGAGTTTGTACAAAATTCTAACAGCTGGGAATGTGAAGAAAGGTCCTCTTAACCCATGCCTTTCTTGTATATGGTTGCACAGTATACAGCCCGTGTTTATCATACTAGTAAATCAAATATATTGTTGTATCATGTATCATGCATGCTAGTCATAAATATGAGAATCAGGGGCACTATTTGATTGGTGTACTTTACCCCCATGGAATTGATTTACTAATGGCAAATAGACTGTTCGCTTTGCAAGGGAATTTTCCCCAAAGTCTAATCTCTGTTGACGTCAATCATCCAATGAGAATGAGAATGAGAATGAAATGATTTGCAAATCTCATGAACCATATTTTATTCACAGTAGAAAATAGAGAACATATCAAACATTTAGACTGAGAAAACGTACCATTTTAAGAAAAAACTTCAAAGGTAATTATGAAATTTATGGCAAAAAAGCTGGAACGGGGCCATGTTTACTACAATGTTCAACTACACTGATAACAGGCCAGAAGGTCCCTCTCCTCTTTAGTCTGGTTGCATGGTTGCCAAAAAGAGTATCAAATTTTGATTCATTTGACCACAGAAAAGTTTTCCACTTCGCAATAGACCTTTTTAAATTAGCTTTAGATCAGGCATGACAGCAACATTTTTGGATGATTTCTGGATAGTTGCATTTGCATTTTTGGATAGCACGGCAGTTATTTATGGAAGTATTTCTGAGCCCATGCATTGATGTCCATCACAAAATCATGCTTGTTTTTAATTCAGTGCCGCATGGGGGCCTGAAGATCATGGGCATCCAATATTGCATTTTGGCTTTGTCCCTAGTGCACAGAGATTTCTCCAGATTTTCAAAATCCTTTCATGATGTGTAGATGATGATACATAAAAAGGCTTGGCAATTTTACATTGAGGATCATTATTATGAAATTGTTCAACATTTTTAGAGACAGATTTTACACAGATTGGTGAACTTCTGCCTATATTTACTTCTAAAACATTCTGGCTCTCTAAAGTTACTTTCAGATTGGGGCATTGTGGGCGTCGGTGGTAAAGGGGTGCTATATTTAGTGCCCCTATACCGTCGTCTTAGAGGCGCTATATTTAGCGCCGCTTTATCGTCATTTTAGCGGTGATATTCAGCCGCTTTTGGGGCGGTTTTAACCCCTACTAGCGGCAGAAAAAGCGTTAAAACTCCCCTATAGCGCCACTGCAGTGACGCTATGACACGGTTCAGTGGCACTGCCCCATTGTTTTCAATGGGAAGGGGCACTTTATTTAGGAATACACTGCTCCTACAGTGCTCCAAAGATGCGGCTTTCAGGACTTTTTGTACCGTCCTACCGGCCTTTGGGCTTTCACACTGGAGACACAGGAGAGGCGCTTTACAGGCGCTTTACAGGCGCTATACAGGTGCTATTTTTAGCGCTGTAGCGCCTGTAAAGCACCTCAGTGTTTAAGTAGCCTAATGCTCTTTTCTATACCCAATCATGTTACTGACCTGTTGCCAATTATCCTAATTAGTTTCAAAATGTTCTTCCAGCCTTCCTTGTTAGTTAGCTTTTCCACAGCGTCACAACTTTTTTGAAGATGGAGTACTATCTCCAATTATTTTACTAATTCTAAAAACATAGCTTATAAGAAATAACATAACATGTGATCACAAATCCTCTAGACAATCAACTGTATAAACAAAAAAAAAGTCCAAATGTAATTTTAAAGTTCAGCAATAGTTATAAAAGTGTCCACTCTTAAACCAAATCCCATAGGCTGCTATAGATAATGTGCCATGAACAACCCAACTCTTCCTTTTTTTCACACTCTTCACCATCAGTGTGCCCCCCACCAGAAACCCCTATGGGTGTCTTCTCACCTTATTGCATAGACCCCAATGATAACATCAGGGTCAAATGAGCTTCATACACTAGATAATGTGCCATGAACAGTCCAAATCTTCCCCTTTTCACACTCTTCACCATCAGTGTGCCCCCCACCAGAAACCCCTATGGGTGTCTTCTCACCTTATTGCATAGACCCCAATGATAACATCAGGGTCAAATGAGCTTCATACACTAGATAATGTGCCATGAACAGTCCAAATCTTCCCCTTTTCACACTCTTCACCATCAGTGTGCCCCCCACCAGAAACCCCTATGGGTGTCTTCTCACCTTATTGCATAGATCCCAATGAGCTTCATACACAAAAGATGCCAGTCAGACTCCCGGATCACTAGGCTGCCCCCTCTGCTCCTCCATCAGCTATAATCATGTAAAGGCACAAAGGAGAAGGAACAAATAGTGTAGACTGCTAAAAGGATATTTATTTGCAAAGAAGAAATCCACTCATATAAAGGTAGGTAACAAGCGCATATATAGTAGGGGTGTTGAATATAATGGTAGCATGGATGCATCGGGATACGGGTGTCCACGATGCGGCATCGATGCTATGACTGGGATAATCGATTGGCGGGTGATGTCATTCTGACTTGCCCCTCCCCTCCTGGGAGAAGCTCCCATCATGCTCTACAAGTTTTAAAATAAATGTGTCTTAAGAATCCCCTGTTATAATACAGTAAGTGCCCCAAGTTCAAGTGTACATGCCTTTTAAAAAATGTAGAGATATAAAGCATATTTCAGACTGTTCCTTGGAGCTCATGTTACTGCTCGGCGCACAGCTCTTCACTCTCCATCTAACAGCTGCAGTGGGCGTGGCTGAGAATCCTCCGCTGTCTGTAGAGAGGAGAGAGGCAAGTGGCCATCCAGGTCTGAGTTACATGTGAGCCGAGGAACAGTCTGAAATATGCAGTATATAAATAGCTACATATTTTGTTAAAGGCATTTACAGTGGGGCACTTAATGTACAATACGAGGGGATTCGATAAGGCACAGTTAGTTTACAACTTGTACTGACCACATGGGAGAGTTCAGCTCAGTCTTCCCCGTTCACACATTCCACTATGTTAACTCCTAATGTACTGGAATGTGCTACAGGGAAGAGCTGAACTCTCAGCACTCAGAGATCTATGAAGTTCACTGTATTGTTTGCCAGCAGATTCCATCACTTTTGTCCTCCCGGCAGCAGTGTGTTTTTCTACTATGTGAATGCCTGTATCCTGAGTGCCAGTGTCACTGATCCCATCATCCGTCTGCCTCCGATCCCACCATCCGTCTGATTCCGATCCCACCAACCCTCTGCCTCCGATATCACCATCTGTCTGCCTGATCCCATTATCCATCTGATCCCACCATCCCTCTGCCTCTGATCCCACCATCCCTCTGCCTCTGATCCCACTACCCCTCTGCCTCTGATACCACCATCTGCTTGCCTGATCCCATTATCTGCCTTTGATCCCACTACTCTTCTGCCTGATCCACTCTATCCCTCTGCCCCCACCATCCATCTGCCTGATCCCCTCTATCCCCCTGCCTCTGATCCCACCATCCATCTTCCTGATCCCCGCTATCCCTCTGACTCTGATCCCACCATCCATCTGCCTGATCCCCTCTATCCCTCTGCCTCTGATCCAACCATCCATCTGCCTAATCCCATCTATCCATCTGCCTCTCATCCCACCATTCCTCTACCTCTGATCCCACCATCTTTCTGCCACTGATCCCACCATACCTCTGCCACTGATTCCGCCATCCCTCTGCCACTGATCCCACCATCTCGCTGCCACTGATTCCTACATCCCTCTGCTACTGGAGAAAAATTAAGTTTTTCTGCCTTCTGATTCTGCTTGAATTTTCAGATTAAATGAATTTAACCATGCACTGTAACCGTGGAATCAAATCGAATCGTGGACAGGATAATTGTAATTGAATTGAATCGTGAGACCAGTGAAGATGTGCACCCCTAATATATAGACATAAAGTAATCCATACTCTGAACTCCAGCAAAATGGCATCCTTGTATCGCCCAATGTGATGATGTCTCCGCCCACCTGACACATTGCGCCGATCCTAGCTTTCTCAAAGGCCAGGACATGCTGGCACCATAACCTCCGATGGATGAAAAACAGACAAAACGGTCTGCATGTGTGAAAGGGGTCTAAGACAGTTAGCTCTGTGTGAGATCCAAGTTGCCACTTGGAGTTTACACTGGTCTAGCCCCATATGACAGGCATAAGTGCCTAAACACTCATGCGACGCTGTACCCAAACAAAATTGACGTCCTTTTTTTTCCCCACAAATAGAGCTTTCTTTTGTCCATATTCACTTTTGTGAGATACTGTGAGTGCCTAAACAACCAACTGCCACGTTGGGTGATGAAAAGCAAGTCACATTTTCCCAAAAACCCAGAAGTACTGGATATTCTTCTTTGTACCTGGTAGCCAAACAGTGCAGTGGGGCGAAAAAGTCAAAAACTCAATTATGGAAAGAAAAAATGTTCTGATTAACATTTTTTCTGAATTTCCATATGAACAAAATAACCGTGTATTTAGACTTTGGAGTTGTGTGGATTATTAATGGTTAACTGTACGAAAGTATCCTATAAGTCCAGTCAAACATGAGTTTACAGCTGTGGGTGGTTGCTGGTAGGCTGATTCACCTGTTGGATTGATATCCCTTTTCAATAAATATGAAACAATTTATTGTAAAGCATATCTATATATAGAGAGAGTCAGAACCATAAACAGTAAGAGAGGTAAAAGGGTGACCAATCATGGACTCTGCTGAAAATAAAATCTAGCCATACAGCTAAACAAAAAATATACTAAAATGTATTTTGTGTTTAGCTGCATTGATATCTCTTGGGATCCCCAACTGCAAAACCTGTGGGAATTCCCAACTCATCCCCATCCACAGAACCAGTAAGAAATTGGTCAACCTGTTTTTAAGTTTTCATTTATTTATGTTAAAGGGGACGTTAATATACATTACAAGCTGGTGGTTTAGGTTAAAAAAAAACAAAAATTTAAAAATGGCCGCTTGTATAAACACTTTTTATGATATTGAAGGCAGCTTGCAACACAGAATGATATGTATACCTTCTAAACCAGGGGTTGACAAATTTGCTTTGAATTTAGGAGCCAGTTAAAAAAGTTAGGAGCCAGTTTTTTTTTTTAGAGTGGTATGGATTGTCAGCTCCCAGGGTAAGGCCACTAATTTTCACTCCCTAGCCCTAACTCACAATGGAGCACCCAGTCAATAACTCCAATGAAACGCTGTTACATCAGGATTATGGGCTGACCAGAAAGAGTAAGGCTGGCAACAGGTGGCACTGGCAGGTGGCACTGGCAGGCACGTGGAACTGCCAAATGGCACTGGCAGGTGACACTGGTTGGCATTGGCAGGTGACACTGGTTTGGAACTGGCAGGTGGTACTACTGGCACTGGCAGGTGGTCCTGGTTGGTTATGGCAGGTGGCCCTGGTTGGCGGTGGCACTAGTTGTCACTGGCAGATGGCACTGATTGGCGGTGGCACTAGTTGGCACTGATTGGTGGTAGAACTGATTGGTGGTGGCACTGGTTGGTGGTGGCAGGTGGCACTGGTAGGTTGTGGCAGGTTGCACTGATTGGTAGTGGCAGGTGGCACTGATTATCGGTGGCATGTGGCACTGATTAGTGGTGGCAGGTGGCACTGGTTGGTGGTGGCACTGATTGGTGGTGGCAGGTGGCACTGATTGGCGGTGGCAGATGGCACTGGCAGGTGGCACTGATTGACGGTGACACTCGGCACTGGCAGGTGGCACTGACTGGCGGTGGCAGGGGACACTGATTGGCGGTGGCACTGGCAGATGGCACTGGCAGGTTTCACACGGAGCACTCTGTTATTGAAATGTGAAATGTGAAGGGGTTGTCAGTGAGAAGCAATTGTCTGGCATTGAAGCCCAGTGAGACCTCCCTTCCGTGATCTTCATTTTGAATAGTAATCCAACTCATGTAATCATGTAGAAGAATCCAATACACGTAAAGTGCCATGACTCACCAGATGTGTTGACCCCAAAACACAAAGGGAAGTCAAATAAGCCTATAACATATATACATTTATTTATTTTATTTTATTTCAGGTACTTATATAGCACTGTCAATTTATGCAGCATTTCACATACATATTGTACATTCACACCAGTTCCTAACCTCAAGCAGTTTACAATCCAAGGTCTAGAGCTCATATTCATACATACTAGGGCCAGTAGACAGAAGCCAACTAACCTATCAGCATATCCGTTGCACCTCAATTGTGAAAGGTCACCAACATCACCTAAACCTAAACTGATACTCACCTAAGTGTAGGACCTCATTGCATTAACAAAGGTCAGTATGCACTTAGAACTACAAACAGGTAAAATACTAGGTAAAGTGGCTTAAAATTGCCCACAACTGATCTTTCTGCAAGTGATATAATAAAAGAGAGAAGCACTCCAATACTGCTGCAGTGTCTTTTAATAAAATCACAATCAAATACTTAACCACTTGCTTACTGGGCACTTAAACCCCCCTTATGCCCAGACCAATTTTCAGCTTTCAGCGCTGATGCACTTTGAATGACAATTGCGCGGCCATATAACACTGTACCCAAATGAAATGTTTATCATTTTTTTCCCACAAATAGAGCTTTCTTTTGGTGGTATTTAATTACAGCTGGGAGTTTTATTTTTTGCTAAACAAACAAAAAAAGATGCAAAATAAAAAATCATGTTTAATAGTTTGTTATAAAATTTTGCAAACAGGTCATTTTTCTCCTTCATTGAAATGCGCTGATGAGGCGGCACTGGTGGGCACTGATGGGCAGCACTGGTGGGCACTGATAGGCGGCACTGGTGGGCACTGATAGGCGGCACTGGTGGGCACTGATAGGCACAGTTAAGGCGACACTAATAGGCACAGATAAGGTGGCACCGATAGGCACAGATAAGGCAGTACTGATGGGCACAGATAAGGCGGCACTGATGGGCACTGATAGGTGGCACTGATAGGTGGCAAGGATGGGTGGCACGGATGGGCACTGATAGGTACCACTGATAGATGGGACTGATGGGCACTGATAGGTGGCACTGATAGGTGGCTCTGATAGGTGGCACTGCTGGACGGCGCTGATGGGCACTGGTAAATGACACTGATGGGCACAGATATGTGGCACTGAGGTGCAGCAATGTTGTTGAGGCAGATTGTGGGCACTGATAGGTGGCACTGTGGGTACTGATGTATGGCACTGTGGGCACTGATGTATGGCACTGCTGGGTGGCATTATGGGCGCTGATGGGTGGCACTTTTTTAATTCTCTGGGGGTTACTGGCAGGGGGCAGGTGGGCACTGATACACTGGCCGTGATCGGGACTGATGTCCCGATCACGGCCGCCGGCGGTCGGCTTTTTTTTTCTCTCAGCGCGAGGAGGAAAAATATCCGATTACCGGCTCTGTTTTGTCACATGATCAGCTGTCATTGGCTAACAGCTGATCACGTGGTAAGGGGTCGGGATCGACCCCTTGCTCGGATCGGTGATCAGGCGAGTCTCATTGACTCGCCGATCACAGAGCGTGCCGCGCGCGCCCCTCAGGGGGTGCGCAGGCCGCTCGTGCACGGGACGACGTCAATAGACGCAGTCCCGGCAAAGGAGGTCCGCGCTGTAGCTGTCATTCGGCTATAGCGCGGATCTCAAGAGGTTAAAAACAGAAGCCAGCATAGAAACTCACATTGAAGGCTGTTCCCGAATAGAGCTCACTGATAGTGCTGAAACTTTCTTTCATATATATCGTTCATATATATAAGCTCCAAAACGTTTAACTTAAAATATTAACTGAAGATCATATATATATATATATATATATATATATATATATATATATATATATATATATATATATATATATATATATATAAAAAGATTTTCAGTCAATATTTTAAGTTAAACGTTTTGGAGCTTCTGCTAATAGAAGATGCTAAAAATTGAGGGGTTATTAGTGATATCAATTTAAGGATTATTAGTTGTTATTGTGATAAAAATAAAAGGATTAGTAGTGATGAAAATGAAGGTGTTAGTATTGTTATAAATATAAATTAGAACTAGAGGCAAAACTTTTTGGATAGAGTATAGAAGAGTTATAACCCTATGAAGGTTTATGTCTGGCATCTGGGTCCCATTGGGGAGATTCTCCTTCACTTCTTGTTCTATAGCCAAAAGAGGAAGTGAGAAAATCCCTCTAAAATTAAGGAATCCCTTGTTGTCACCAGATCCAGTGTCCCCATTGGAGGATAGCCCCACTATTCCTATTCTGGGGAAAACCCAAAATTTACGATTTTCCTTTACTTTCACTTTCAGTAATAATAATAATAAATAAAGGAGGGTCAATCTCCCTGACAGGGGAACAGGCACAATAAAAACCTGACAAGGGTTCTAATCCAAAACAAAACAAAACAAATGCCTTTAGTTATACTTAAAGGGTTATTAGTGACAAAAATGAAGGGGTTATTAGGGATAAACACTGAGGGATTACTAGTGATATAAATTGAAGAGTTATAGCGATACAGTAAAAATTAAAGAGAAATTAGTGAAACAAATTAAGGGGTTATTAGTGACAAAAATGGATGGGTTATTAGTTATAAACATGGATGTGATATCAATGATAAAAATGAAGGGATTTTTAGTGATCAAAATGAAGGGGCTGTCAGTGAGAAGCAATTGTCTGGCATTGAAGCCCAGTAATATCATAGAAAACTGCCACACGTTTCCTTAGCTTAAAAAAGAGCTAACAATGTAGTCTACACAAAACAGTTGAATGTACTGTTAGCTATCCCAAGTCTATCCATCCTTATTCTAGTACAAGTTAGAAAATATCTCATTTTGGATTAAATATCTGATCATGGATTGGCTGCCTTTAAAAATCCCTCCATTTTTTTTCTCCGCCAGCTTTACTGGCACTTAAAATATTAATTTCTGTTTTCTATCTGTCTCAACAACGCATGGAGAAAAATCTTAGAAATTGCAAGTGGCTGCTGCCCTCATGTGGTTCAATTCTGAAATAGCATATTAATATGTCATGAAAAAAAAACAGGATATCTGTCATTGCTGTTCTGCCCTGTAAATGCCAGTTGCTTGGCTGTCGAGCTGATTCTCTTGTTTCAATACTTTGAGTCTCTAGGAAAAAAAAACGCAGTTAATGACGTCTGTATTTTTTCCTCAATTTTCCTGATCTCTATACTGTGTTGGTCAGTGAATCATAAATACTGAAGTTAGTAAATCAGCATAACAACCATGCAAATAACACTTTGACCACTTTTATACTGGAGACGTTTTTCAGGCGCTTTAGCGCTGAAAATAGCACCTGAAAAAATGCCTCATCTGCAGTCCCAGTGTGAAAGCCTGAATGCTTTCACACTGGGGCCCTGCGCTGGCAGGATGTTAACAAAAAGTCCTGCAAGCAGCATCTTTGGGGCACTTTAGGAGCAGTGTATACATCACTCCTAAAGCACCCCTGCCCATTGAAATCAATGGGCAGCGCCGCCAAAGCGCCTGCAAAGCGCCTCGGCAGTGGTGATTTTAACCCTTTATTCGGCCGCTAGCGGGGGCTAAAAGTGCCTCTAATTAGATGGTAAAGCGCGGCTAAAACTAGCGGCGCTTTACCGCTGGCACGGCTGCACTGTCAGTGTGCAAGGGCTCTTTGAGAAGGAAGTCAACAAGTGTATCCAATGTATTATTCTTTTTATTTTTTTTTATTTTTTTTTTAACAAATGTTTTTTATTGAGTTTTTACGAAGTATACAAGTTACAAGAACAATATTGTAACGTGAAATGAAAAGAAATATCACTTAAGGAGTACGCAGACTCCATCTCCACCAGCAAAACATAAAGAATAATACAGAGTAAAGTCACCACATAAAAGTTGAAGGAATGTATCAACATTCAACAATGTTTACTGTACATAGATTCCCATAATTTCCATCTCTGATAAAATGACTTAATATTATTTTCTTTAAAAGCAATAGTTTTTTCGTAAGAGTAAGAGTCATCAACTAAATATAACACTTCCCTTAAAGTAGGTATAACTGTAGACTTCCACTTCCGCAGAATAATCAATCTGGCTGCAAATATTATGTGCATAACTACAGTGCGACACGAGGGGGGATAAATATCCATATCTATACTTAGAAGAGCTTGTTCTGGTTTGAGCGGGTTTAGGATACCTGTCAGTCGTGCTATTACCTTAGATATCGAGTCCCAAAAACACCGTACAGATACGCAGTACCAGAGCATATGTGCTAATGTGCCTACCTTATCACACTTCCTCCAGCATAGATTTGATCCATCTTTGTTATATTTCCCTATAATGTAAGGGGTTTTATACCATCTCCAAGTTATTTTCTGGGCTGTCTCTCTAAAATTTGAACATCTGGTGAGTGTATAGTTATATTTAATAGCCGATATCCATTGTACGTGTGATCCTAATGTTTAAGTCCTTCTCCCATTTAAATAATGGGGGTAACACTTCAAAACTTGACTTGCACCCAATGATACTGTACAATCTTGTGATTCCTCTCCCGCGACCAAACTCCGACTGCCACATTTCCCACACAAATTCTGGAATTTCAAGATGATATTTCCCCAATTTAGGAACTATACTCGCCAATCTGGCATAAGTCAGAAATTCAGTCGCGGGTAAGGAGAATTGGGACTGGAGAGCGTTGAAGGACTTTACTTGCGAGCCGTCCATTAAATCATGTATATGAGAAACACCATTATCTGACCAAGATTTTAGGTTTAAGTCAGTAGTAAAAAGCGATAATGTCGACAAAGGGATGGGAATAGTTCTATGTTTAATTGTCACATCTCTATTATACATAAAAGAGTTCCATGCCTGAATTGTTGCGGCTATCGTAGGATGTTGAAATTGTAATTTTAGGTCACCTATAGTTGTGGCGTAGATTATTTCTTTTAGAGATCCTCGGGTTACTTGATTTTGTTCGCAGCTACACCAATGTTTTGTTTCAGAGGATTGGAACCAGAATCGAAGCTGATCTATAATGGCTGCAACGTGATAGTCTTTGAGGTTCGGTACACCCATTCCCCCAGCCTTAGTGTGTTTAGTCACAGTGGAAAATTTGCACCTTGCTTTTTTCCCTGCCCAAATAAAGTTGGCTAATTGGCCTTGTAGCCTACGGTAGTAGGCTGAAGGTAACCGTATGGGGAGCGCCCTAAACAAATATAGCAGTTTAGGGAGTAAGAACATTTTATAGGCCGCTAATCTCCCTGACCAGGTTAAATAAAATTTCCTTAGTCTATTTACTTCTTTTTCTAGTTCTCCTATCATGGGTTCAAAGTTAAGAGTGTATAGTTGAGATATGGATTTGGACACCTTGATTCCCAAATATTGTATTGCCCCATCCGTCCAGGGATATGGCGTCTTACTTCGAATTGGCTCTTGAGTTATCTTGTCTACTCCTAGATTCAGGACGTTGGACTTTGAAGCATTTATCTTATAATAGGAGATGTGGTTGAATTCGGTCAATATGTCGTGAATAGCATATAATGATCTTGCTGGATCTTCAACTGATAGAATCACATCATCTGCGAATAATGAAATCACATGTCTAGAGCTTCCAATCCGAATGCCTTGTATTTTAGGGTGGGTCCGAATTCTCTCCGCCAGCGGCTCCATCAGTAATGCAAAAATTAAGGGTGATAACGGACACCCCTGTCGTGTTCCATTTGTGATGCAAAACTGTTCTGAGAACATGCCTTCAGTAAAAACATGCGCTGATGGTTTCGAGTATAGAGCCGAAATGGCGGAGAGAACCGGACCTTTAAATCCAAATTTCGAAAGGACCGCCGAGAGGTACCCCCAGTGGACACGATCGAAAGCTTTTTCGGCGTCCAGGGACAGGAGCACAGTCGCACTCCCGCCCCCGGACGCCGAGTGGATCAGATTCAAAACCCTCCTTGTAGCGTCAGTTGCCTGTCTGCCTGCCACAAAACCTACTTGGTCTTGTTGTATCAGGGAGGGAAGCAATCTTGCAATCCTGTTCGCCAACAGTTTGGCGTACACCTTCAGGTCCACATTCAAAAGTGAGATGGGCCTAAAGTTCTGTGGCCTGTCCGGTTCCTTTCCCGGTTTTGGAAGCATAATGATTGTGGCTTGCAGCATTTCCTCTGGGAATGAGGCTGAGGAGGCAGCAGCATGGAACATCCCCTGCATTCTAGGAATCAAAGACTCAGCAAAGGATCTATAATACTCTGCTGAAAAACCGTCTGGACCAGGTGCTTTGTTGATTGGAAGGCTAGATATCGTTTTTTGTATCTCCAGAGTTGAGAATGGGGCATTTAAAATCTCGAGGTCAGCTTGTGGAACAGTTGGAAGATTAATTTTCTCCAAGAAGTCATTGATGATATCTGGAGTGGGTTGGGGAGTATTAGTGTCTTCTTTCAAATTGTATAAACTATTGTAGTAGAAGCTGAAAGCATCCGCAATATCTTTAGGGTTAGTTAATTTTACTCCGGAATCAGGATGATGTATAAAGGGAAGTTTTTGTTTAACCATTCTCTCTTTAAGTTGGGTTGCTAATAGCTTACCCGCCTTGTTCCCATGGGTATATTGATTTGCTTTCAGAATATGAATATTGGGCTACAAGTAGGGCTCGCAATTCATTCCTTGCCTCCGTCAGTTTATTACTGAGTGATAGTGATGGTTTTTGTTTGTTTGCAATTTCCAAATCAGATATGTCTTTCAAGAGGTTGTCCATGTGCTGCCTCCTTGACCTTTTCAACTTCACACTCTCTTTTAACAGATAGCCCCTCATGAATGCCTTATGGGCATTCCAAACCACGAATGGATCTGCTTCTCCATTATCATTAATATTAAAAAATTCTTCAATTGACTTAGATATACCTTTAGCAATGTCTGGGACTCTGAACAGCTGTGTGTCATTTCTCCATCTATTAGCACGAGTCGAACAGATATTTCTACCTATTGTGATTGATACCGGAGCATGATCTGACCATTCTATATGCCCTATATCAGACATTGAAATACGCTGCAGCAGGAATTTATCTACCAGAAACAAGTCAATTCTTGAGTATGATAGATGGGCTCGCGAAAAATATGAAAAATCTTTTTCTGTGGAGTGCTGTGGAGTGCTGGCATCTCCAAACATCATATAACCCAGTGGAACGGGAGAAATTAGGCAAGGTTGGTCTGCGATATGATGTGACCGAAGCGTTTGCCGTATCCATATGAGAATCCATAACAGTATTCAGGTCGCCACACAAAATTAGGTGGCCCAATTTGACCTTCTGAATTTTTTTCCATAATTTGTTTAAAAAAGAAACTTGTCTGGAGTTTGGGACATATGTATTGACCAACGTGTAGGTCACGTTATTAATTTCACCAATCAAAATTATATATCTGCCAGCACTATCACAGTGGTGAGAAATAGGTTTGAATGCTACCGTATTTTTAAGCAATATCGCCACACCTCTCTTTTTTTTCGAAGCATTGGCTAAATAGACGTGGGGATATTGCTTGTGATTTAGCATAGGATGAGTAGTGTCCTTGAGATGTGTCTCCTGTAAACAAAGGACGTCACATTTCAAGGAATGTGCTGTCCTCCACAGCATATGCCGCTTGCTAGGTGTGTTAAGGCCATTCACATTCAAACATGAAATTTTAAAGGACATTATAGCAGAATAATGGGAGTTCCAATTCTATACTACTAGAATAAACACCGTACTTTACCGTGGGGTATTTGCCTGTATGGAAGTTCAAAAATTTCAACTAACCTATGCAGTTAAACAGTATGTCGTAAAATACCAGAGAAATGGATATTTTTCAAAACAGAGTCAAAATTGTCTGCTGGTGACAATTGTATTAGTGAATAACCTGGGGAGAGGTTTAAACAAAAAGTGAAAAATAAATGAAAAAAAAAAAGTGAAAAATAAAGAAATTTGAACGTCCACAAAATCAAAAGTCAAAAAAATGAAGTCGCCAATAAAATTGCGAACGAAGGCACTAGTTAAGTGTTAAAAAATAAAGGGCATTGCAACAGTGCAAAGAGAGAGGATTGAAACTCATTTCTCCGATGAAGGGGAACCCTGGCGGCTTCTAGGGCTCGCTTCGTCCGAAACGAGGATCTTCCATTTCTCCAGTAGACGTAGACCTTCCTCCAATGTGTTGATTCGGTAATCCCGATCGTCTCTACGAATAACCAAAGTGGCAGGGTGGTTCCAACGATAGGGGATATTGTGGTTTCTTAAAGGCTTCGTAATGGTCATCAGGTTACGTCTTCTTTTCATCGTATGAGCCGAAAGGTCTGGGAAGAAGGACAAGCCTTGTAGACATTTCGGGGGATCATCCAAATGTCGGATAGCTTGAAGCATCCTTTCTTTAACCCGATAGAAATGTATCCTGGCTATTGCATCTCTAGGTAGCTTGGCAGGGATGTGCTGCGGTTTCGGGAGGCGGTGAATCCGATCGATTATTAAATCTTCCAACGGAAGATCTGGCAATAGTTCTGTCAAAACTTTGGTAAAATATGCCGTTAATTCTTGGGGTTGGACCGATTCAGGAATGCCTCTTATTTTAACGTTGTTTCTCCTGGATCGGTCTTCCAGGTCCGCCACTTTGTCTTTAAGCCAGGTGATATCGTCATCATGGTCGTTGTGGGCATCCACCATGCTATTGAATGTATCCGTGAATTCCCCCATCTTGTGCTCTATGTGTGAAACCCGGTCGCTGACCACAGTCACCGCCGATTTGCATTGGGACATCAAATGTAACATGTCAGTGTGAATAGCACTTCTTAAGGATAGCAGCATGTCCTTCAACGTAGAGTCCATGACTGGCAGGTTGTTAGTGGGGAAGGACGCTATGGCGTCCTGAAATTCCAGCGTGTCATCTAACGCAGCCTGGGCCTCCTTTTGTCCCCCTTCCGTAGCCTCGTCGGAGAGTCTGGGTCTAGATTTCACCGGGCTATTTGCACTAGAGGAAGGCCTGGAGTTAACAGTCAGAGGTCTGGTCTTGCCCTTCTGTTTATGGTCGCTACCTTTCTCTTCCTCTGTCCTGCTCGGCTGCATGTCTGAGAGGCTGCGTGTATCATCGGCGCCATCTTGGGATAAAGAGCGGCCGGAGTGTGGATAAAAATCCGTCATCTTACCGGGATGTTTCCCTGATTTCCTCCGCCGCGACATCCTCCGATGTAGTACAAGAAAGAGGGCACCGAATGCAGTGTAAATATCTGCCCTATGTCGCTTTGTTAGCCGCTGGATGTCTCGGTCCGCCGGGAGCCCTCTTCCTATGCGACCATGCTCCGCGCGCGCCGGCTCCGCCCCCCCAATGTATTATTCTCATGACAGGTTAACTTTAATGCAACACTATTTTCATAGTAATCCCCCTCATACCAACCCTAAATAAATGTATAAATATCACAATTTTTCTATTGCGTCTTTTACTAGGGGCGGATTCACACCAGAATGCGGTGCTGGAAAGGCACGTTACATGCGTTGCTGCAGGTGCTAATACATTGTTAATGACACCTCAAATGCAGATAGCAAGAGCAACACCAGGTCACATTGAACCACAGTACCATATGATTTGGTGCAAGTGGTGTATGCTCTACTGGCACCATTCAAGAGAATGGGCTGAAAATCACACAGGAATCGCACAGGAACGCACAGCATTCCTGTGCAATTTTGATGTGAACCTGCCCTTAATGAACGATGAGCTGTTAGCATCACACACTTCACAACAGATTTTGAACAGATCATTGCAAGTCATCTGCAACTGTTCCATCATATTATTAAGGGTACAGTCCTTACTACCGTATATACTCGAGTATAGGCCGACCCGAATATAAGCCGAGGCCCCCAATTTACCCCCAAAAAACTAGGAAACTTATTGACTCGTGTATAAGCCGAGGGTGAGACATGCCTGTCCATCCCTGTGTGTCCGTCCATCCCTGTGTGTCCGTCCATCCCTGTGTGTCCATCCATCCCTGTGTGTGTGTCCATCCATCCCTGTGTGTGTGTCCATCCATCCCTGTGTGTGTGTCCATCCATCCCTGTGTGTCCATCCATGCCTTTGTGTGTGTCCATCCATGCCTGTGTGTGTGTCCATCCATGCCTGTGTGTGTGTCCATCCATGCCTGTGTGTGTGTCCATCCATGCCTGTGTGTGTGTCCATCCATCCCTGTGTGTGTGTCCGTGCAGCCTTGTGTGTCCAGCCTACCTGTGTCCCGAGCCTCCGTCCCGAGCCTCCGTCCCGTCCCGAGCCTCCGTCCTTCTGCCATGCCAGGATCGCCGCTCTTCGTCGGCGCCTCGGCGGCCATTACACTGTTCAAAAGCCGCGCCTCCGTCTGTGATAGGCGGAACACTCAATTTCCCAGCAGTCTGTGTTCCGCCTATCACGGACATCCTCTCATCCTCGTCCGTAGTATGAGGATGAGCGGATGTCCGTGATAGGCGGACCACTGACTGCTGGGAAATTGAGTGTTCCGCCTATCACAGACGGAGGCGCGGCTTTTGAATAGTAGAATGGCCGCTGTCTGTCTGCTCGACACGCTGATCGGGCAGGCAGACGGCGATGACTCGAGTATAAGCCGAAGTTCAGCAATCGTGCCTTGAAGTCTCACTCCTGCGGTTTTATAGGTGAAGTCTAATCTCAATAATTACACAACACAAATCTACCAACATGAATAAAAATATCAACAGTTAAGATGGGTAAATACAGAGCAAATGCAAATTACCCAGTGGGCCTTATATTTATATGTATGGCCCACAGGGTAATTTGCATTTGCTCTGCATTTACCTAGCTTTACTGTTGATATTTTCATTCATTTTGGTAGATTTGTAATTTATTTTGACCAGCATTTACACAAAGCTGACATTTCTTAGATTACACTTGAACTGCTGGACAAGTAGCATCTAACTATTAAAAATGCAAATTAAAGTAGATATAAACCCCATTCATGAAATCTGACCTGGGCACACCTATCTGTAGTGTTAACTTATCTCTCTCCAAAGCCCTAAGTCCTGTGTCTTTCTGCTGCTCTGTTCCTCTGTTATCAGCATGATAACTTCTGACAAGCTCTCTGACACAGGAGATAAAAGCAGCTGAAAATTTGTGTTGGGGAGGTAACTTAGAGACAGATAAGCAGAGAGCTTGTATATTCACAGCACAGCTCTGAAGGTTTCTTTGTTCCTCTGTCTATGTGGAGGGGGTGTGTGCCTTTCCTGCAATCAGCTCTCACACAGTGTATGACCAGACTGCCCTCCCACTGCTGAAACATATACAGAATATAGAAAGCTGGATAAAGCAGGTATACATGTAAAACTTATGTTGGGAGATTTGTTTCATCCCTGTGTATCATATGAGGTTTTTCACTTCACTGGGTATAGCTGAGGGTTTACATCCACTTTATGTGAGGCAAATGAGACCTGCTAGAGGTTGGTGTACTTCTGATGAGTAAAATATCACAACTTGCTTATTAATTGTGTAACAGTACTTTATTAAAAATACAAATATGAAAATGGAAATAAATAATCAAAAATTGTATTTTATGGAAATTGCAGAAAAATTGATTTTACAGATTTTAAATAGACACATTCAGTTGAATGAACGTCTAATTTTCAGGTTCTCAAAAAGTTTTGTAAGCAGATTAGACTGAATGGAACTGTTAAACAAGTTATTGTCTTGATTAGGATCGGTTTCAACAAAATAGAACTCCTGTGCATGAATGTCTGTAAAATTGGCTTCAAATGTAGTTGGATTATATCCAACCCATGCAGTAAATCTATAGTCAGGTGTTCTCATGGAATATCCCATAATTGTAATGTCTTTAAGATTAGGCAAGTCTGAATCCCACTGAGGAGTATCCGAGGGTCTGGGGTAGGAGCTGTAAGCAACTGTTTCATCATTTCCTCTTCTGTCCTGTGAAGTGATGAAGTATGGAGACAAACTTTGTCCTTCAGTGCAAATTTCTATGTGGAATGAAGGAACTGGACACTCTGATAGTGGAGGAAGCTGAGCAAGATCAGCAATGGTTGAAAAGAGTGAAACTAACTCTACAGGATCCTCCTTGACATTTTCTATAAAATAAATAAATAAATAAATACAAATATAAATAAAATTAAGTTATTTCCAATAAGCACATTTCAGTATTGGGGAGTGTTATAACTGATTTGGAAATATAAGTGAATAGCTAAATATGCGGTTGAATTAATATAGGTTTACTGTTTTATCTGAGAAAAATAATAGTAGTTGTAATATTGGGAGGCCATTTTTGTGATACACACACCTCTGATAGTCAGTGAGATCCTTGTTAATTCCTGAATTACCATTACAGCTTCTTGGTCAGCTTTAGGCTCCATGCACACCTAGGCGATTTGAATCATGGGCAAAATTGCTGGTGGAATCGTCACAGTTCTACCTGCGATTCCAAATTGTGGCAAAATGTGGGACGAGTTTGTGATGCCATTACTTCTTAATGGCACCCCAATCACGATGCGATTTAGCTGTGATAGATCACACTGCAATCGCTGCAAATAGCAACATGCAATGCTGTCACCCAAAAGGAACTCCTGCTACTTTTGGAGCGACAAGCTTTACCTTTTGCGATTAAAGCACGATTTATCTCGGCATAACTGCATCGTAATTGGGGTGCAATTAAGAAGTAATGACATCACAAACATGTCCCACATTTTGGAAGCTGCTAGCAGGACTTCCCTGACATCCTGCCAGCGCACCACTGTAGTGTGAAAGCCCTCGGGCTTTCACACTACAGACAATGGTGCAGCTTCTTTAGGGCGGATTGCAGGCGCTATTTCTAACGCTATAGCGCCTGCAAAACGCCCTGGTGTGAAAGGGGTCTAAGAAACACACTTGTCTTTGTACTCCTCACCTGGTTGCCACCACACACACTTGACACCATGTGAACCAAATAAGTTTATCTTGGTCTCATCAGACCACAGGACATGGTTCCAGTAATCCATGTCCTTAGTCTGCTTGTCTTAAGCAAACTATTTGCAGGCTTTCTTGTGCATCATTTTTAGAAGAGGCTTCCTTCTGCGATGACAGCCATGCAGACCAATTTTATGCACTGTGGGGCATATGGTCTGAGCACTGACAGGCTGACTACCCCCTCCCCCCACCCCTTCAACCTCTGCAGAAATGCTGGCAGCACTCATACCTCTATTTCCCAAAGACACCGCTGAGCACGTGCACTCATCTTCTTTGGTCGACCATGCAAAGCCTGTTCCGAGTGGAACATGTCCTTTTAAACTTCTGTATGGTCTTGGCCACTTTGCTGCAGCTCAGTTTCAGAGTCTTGGCAATCTTCTTATAGACTAGACCAGTGTTTCTCAAATCCAGTCCTCAGGCCCCCCCAACAGGTCATGTTTTCAGGTTTTCCATTATTTTTCACAGGTGATTTGATCAGTTTCACTGCCTTAGCAATTACCACAGCCGTTTCATCTGAGGGAAATCCTGAAAACATGACCTGTTGGGGGGGCCTGAGGACTGGATTTGAGAAACACTGGACATCTTTATGTAGAGCAACATTTCTTTTTTTCAGATCCTCAGAGAGTTCTTTGCCATGAGGTGCCATGTTGAACTTCCAGTGATCAGTATGTGAAAGTGAAAGTGATCACACCAAATTTAACACATTTGCTCCCCATTCACACCTGAGACCTTGTAACACTAACAAGTCACATGACATTGGGGAGGGAAAATGGCTAATTGGTACCAATTTGAACATTTTCACTTAAGGGTTTATTCACTTTTGTTGCCAACGGTTTAGACATTAACCTCCCTGGCGGTATGATTCAGTCTGGATTTAGGTGCTGAAAGCGGTACAATTATTTTGCATGGAAATTTGGCATTTTATTTTGTAGTCCTGTAATTCTAAGGTATAACTCTCTTAAATCTGTTCAAACCAGAATCTAGCAGACATCCCGGGTATGATAAAGTTTATAATATAATAAAGAATAATAAAAATTATTCAATAATGTAATCAAATCCTAAAACACTGAAAAGGGGACACTTTTTGGTTGCTATGGACAATCTCCAAATTTCAGGCAGAAAAAACAGTATTTATAATATAAAAGTGCATGCAGGGCACTGCACAGACCACTAGGGACAAAGGGGTGTGTATTTTTTAATACAGTACTGTAATCTGTAAGATTACAGTACTGTGTGTGTTTTTACTTTTTTGAATTTGCCGCCGTTCTCCGCTCCCGTGCGCCGTAACGTCACAGGGAACGGAGTTCGGCAGCATTCGGCACTGTGAATCGAGCGGAGGACTAGTGCTGCAGATTGGTAGCAGTGGTGAAGCTGATGGTTTGCGTGTTTGCATACTGAAACCCTTAGTGCATTTTACTGTAAGTAAGCACTTGTAGGATTTTAATTGCCAATTTACAATAAAGTGAGGATTTTACACTATGTAAGTTCTTTTTCCTTTTTGGCTAACATCTTAATTGGCATAATTAGTCCTTTTGGAGGATATAAAAGCGGCCGGTCTAGGGTTCCCCTCCTTTAAAGGGGAAAAGCGCTACATGACACATATTAACCACTTCAATACAGGGCACTTAAACACCTTCCTGCCCAGACCAATTTTGAGCTTTCTGCGCTGTTGCAATTTGAATGACAATTGCGCGGTCATGCTACACTGTACCCAAATGAAATTTTTATCATTTTTTCCCACAAATAGAGCTTTCTTTTGGTGGTATTTGATCACCTCTACGGTTTTTATTTTTTGCTAAACAAATAAAAAAATACCGAAAATTTTGAAAAAAATGTTTTTTTTTGTTTCAGTTTCAAAACTTTGTAAATAAGTACGTTTTCTCCTTCACTGATGGGCACTGATGGGGCTACACTGATGGGCACTGATAAAGCGGCACTGATGGGCACCAATGAAGTGGCACCGATGAGGTGGCATTGATGAAAACTGATATGTGGCACTGATAGGCGGCACTGATGGGCACTGATGGGTGGCATGGATGGGCACTGATTGGTGGCACAAATTGGCACTGATAGCTGGCACGGATTGGCATGGATGGGCGGCACAGATGGGCATGGATAGGCGGCACAGATGGGCATGGATAGGCGGCACAGATGGGCATGGATGGGCACTGATAGGTGGCACGGATGGGCACTGATAGGCGGCACAGGTGGGCACTGATAGGCGGCATTGTATTATGTTATACTGTACTAATGGATGCCAATCAGTGCCAAACAATAATGCATGCCAATCAGTGATGCCCATTGTGGGCACTGATTGGCATCCATTGTGGGCACTGACTGGCATCCCTGGTGGTCTAGGGAGAATTACCTTGTGCTGGGCATCCCTGGTGGTCTGGTGGCGTCCCTGGCGGTCCAGTGTGGGCACTCTCGGGGGGGCTGCGCTGATAATCGATCAGCACAGACCCCCCCCCCCCCTGTCAGAGGAGCAGCCGATCGGCTCTCCTCTACTCGCGTCTGACAGACGCGAGTGAGGAAAAGCCGATCACCAGCTTTTCCTATTTACACTGTGATCAGCCGTGATTGGACACGGCTGATCACATGCTAAAGAGTCTCTGTTGGAGACTCTTTACCGAGATCGTAGTTGCCGGGTGTCAGACTGACACCTCGTAACAACGATCGCCGCGATGCGCGCCCCCGGTGGTGCGCGCCCCCGGTGGTGCGCAGCGGCTCAAAATCCTGATCACGTCATATGACGTCCGGTCAGGATTTTGAAACCACTTTGCAGCGGTCAATTGCCTATAGGGCAGGCGGCAAGTGGTTAAATAGGGGGTCATGGCGGTCTGGAGATTTTCTTGTGTTAAAGGTGGTGGCACAAGGGTGATTTTATTTTCACTAAAGATTTGTTTGTTTTAGGCCTCTTTCACACCATACCTGCATGAAAACTGATGGAAAAACTGCAAATTTCCCATGCAGAGACATCAGTTTACCTCAGTTTTCATACGTGTCCGTTATGCACAGACTGACATCACATCCCACGTCATCACTGTGTTATCATTCTGTCCCCACCATCACTGTCTGCCATTCTGTCCCCACCAACACTGTCCACCACTCTGTTCCCACAATCGTTGTCCGCCATTCTGTCCCCACCATCACTGTGCGCCATTTTGTGTCCATCATCACTGTCCGCCATTCTGTCCCCACCATTACTGTCCGCCATCCTTGTCCCCACCATCCCTGTCCGCCATTCTGTCCCCATCATCATTGTCCGCCATTCTGACCCCACCATCACTGTATGCAATTCTGTCCCCACCATCACTGTGCGCCATTCTGTCCCCACCATCACTGTGTGCCATTCTGTGTCCATCATCACTGTCCGCCATTCTGTCCCCACCATTACTGTCCGCCATCCATGTCCCCACCCTGACTGTCTACCATCCATGTCCCCACCATCACTGTCCGCCATCCATGTCCCAACCAACACTATCCTCCATCCATGGTCCCACCATCACTGTCCATCACCCATGTCCCCTTGATCACATACCCTCCTTCAACATAAGTGCAACTGCACTAAGGGTGCAGTTATGCTGTACAGTATTTCCAGGCATTATCCGAATTTACCATCAATTCTCACTTTTCCCATTTGAAATGTGCCCTTGCATGTACCTAGTTCCTGTTAACTAAATGCAACTTTTCGTATTTCCTGTCACATCACCAAGCTTGTAAATTTTTTGCAAGGGCATTTACTGGGTGATTAGTTCCTATTGATTTAGACATACCCCTCGAACCACAAGAGCTTTTTCCTGACAGACAGTGTGTGGTCAGGCTATTTAGGAGTCAAGGCAGCAGCATTGTTTTTCTGGAAAATGAGTTGCATGTTCAGCTAAGACAGAAAGGATAGGCAGAGTACTGCAGTCCAGCAGACAGGAATAACGATGCTGGTAGGATTTCAGTACAGCAGAGGCACTGTCTTGTCAACTCATACAGAAGGTTATTTATCTGTACTTTTAGTATTTTTCAAGAGATAAAACATGCAGAAATGTGCATGTATTGAAGAGATTTACTGCACCCCTCCCCGCCAATTTTGCCATGACATATATTTTAAGCAGATCACAATGCAAAGAAAAAAAATGTGTAAGGATTATTATATTACCTGGAATGCTTCTCTCTAGTTCATGGTTCAGAGGATCAATGTATGTAAATATGTTCTGCTGCGGTTGGCCTCTGTGAGTCATGCCCGGGACATAAAACATCAGTGGAACTCGAGTAGCCACATCAAAATTGCTGTACTTTGCCCATTCACCATGTTCTCCTAAGGACCACCCTGAGAGTATAAAAATCATTATAAATAAGTTACATATCAATGAGCAATCAAAAATATCTGCTCATAGGTACCATGATCAGAGGTAAACACAATGATGGTGTCATTGGACAGCCCAAGATTTTCCACTGTATTCAGCAACTTTCCAACCAGACTGTCCAGGTATGAAACAGAAGCAAAGTAGCTTTGACGGATAAGGCGCTGCAGGAAAAGAGCATAACAATAAATGTACTAAACTAGAATAAAGTTTAAGCTTCAAATTCGAAAACAAAAAACATAGTGCAAGCAACGCTTTAATTCCCTAAAGCAAGCCTATGTATTGCCCATGCAGGAAAAAGCTAAATATTTGCCTTAGAAGGTTAGTTCAACTTCACCAAAAAAATCCTGGCAAAACTGCATAGGTTATATGATTGATTCATTATTAACAGTATTTCATTCAGCTGATCAAACTCTTACACTGCTTATGATATATGCTATAAAATCTAAAATCTTTAAGCCTACAACAGGTTGTTGCAAGTTCGGGAGTCATTATAGAGTTAGTAAAGAGGCAAAAGAAAAACCATCTCCAGGAAAATGTCACAATGTGCTAGTATGCATCGCTACTATCAGCGATGACAGAGCCTTCATCTTCACCATGTCTACCTTCTGGGTTTGTGGACTTTGGCCATTTGAATGGCTTAGCCACAGTGATGTCACTCCAATGCATACGCATGGGAGATACGGCCTCAGCACACCTGACAGCATGCTGTCCGTTGAAAGCGCAGTGCACATGCACTGGTGATGTCATTGGCTACTACTAAAGTAAATAACTCATAAACGGTGCACATTTAAGAGATATTAACTGTATATACAGGTAAGCCTTATTATAGGCTTACCTGTAGGTATAAAATCACCATTCAGAGTTTACTACTGCCTTAATGAAGCTGTAAAGACATTATACTGTATGCATTGCACACCAATCATTATCTTTAGCTTCACCTTATATAACATACAGTAAGTGAAAAGCCTCTACTACTTTAGTAAATTGACCCGAATGAATCAAATTACAAGCCAATTCAGAAAACAACATCTTAAACCTACACACCAGTAAGAACTGAAAATGGAGCTTTGAAAAAGCACAAAACCACAACCATCTATTAACTTTCCTTTTTATTTATGCCATGGTTGTAGGGCACGTTATCACACCATTGCCTTGAAAAACGTGATGTATGTAAAATCACAGTTTCAAGAACTTTCTCGCAAATACCAATTTTATCCAAATTTTCCTTGGAAAGTTGAACCCATATTGGTGGCACATCAACAGAGAAAAGACAGAAAAGGGGTTTCAGATTTTGGAAGAAGATCCACCCACCCCACAAGTGAGACACTCTATAGAATATAACAGCAGTGGATTACATAGGATAGAAAGTGTATGTCAACCCAAAACTTTTTTTTAGTTTTGGAAGAGATGGAGAAGGCTTTGATCTATGTGGGTGTTAATGCTATTTGAGGCTTTAACAGAAATTCCCCCTCACTTTCTGTCCTGACAGCATTTTACCAGACAAGAAGTAAAGGGGAACTCTCTAACAGCAACACAAACAAAAATAAAACCATTTTATTGGTAGAGTAGAGGAAGGCTAAAACACTTTTAGAATGTTTTCAATTTTTGCAATCCAGGTTTGAAAAAACAACAGATTGGCTGTACTCATCATCGCCTCCCCTCCTTTTTAGTTTCCATATTTTAACCCCTTCCTGACCCCTCCTGGCAGCTCTTTACGGGGGTCTTAATACTGGGAGGTATGATGGACTTTCCAATCATGTGGTCACTATGATTAGGAGCCCATTCTACTGGTTCCCAAGCATAAACAGAGACTGTTGTCTGTAACAGCTCAGGCACTATACTGGGAATGTAAAGTGAGCATGTTCTCAGCACACAGACCTCGTCCCCCAGGGATTCATGTGTGCAGTGTGCGGCCATTAGGACACACCCTCCCTGCTACCACCCATAAGCATTATGTGGCTGACAAGAGGTCACCCCTTGTTCCATGTCTGCTGATAATGGTAATGCATTGTCGTGTGGCCTGCCAGCTAGCTCCATGACTATGACAGTGAAGCATCTGTCCAAGGCATACCTGGAAATGTTCTGGAATTGGTCCATATGGAAAACTAATGTTTAATGCTTGCACATCTTCTCTCTTACGAATATCTGTCCATGGATTATAAGCAACCGGAGGAAGATTTCTAGGAATGTCTGGATCGGGTGCCAAGGAAATATTTTCAATTGGGTACAGCTTTAGGAACTCCTGTGGAACAGCATATAAAAAGAACAGCAATAAATGAGAACTAAGCAACAAAATTACAAATTACAAGTAAGACTGTTCATATGTAAATAATTAAAAAGCACATTTAACTTTTTGGCTAGGATTCTGCATTAATAACAGTACAAATAACATACACCAAACTATAATTCATGCCACAGAAGCGTTCTTTTTATTGAACTATTTACATCTAATTTCTCAATAAAATAAAAAAACTGACTCAATTCACTAAGTTAAAACACATTTTTCAGAACTCTCAACCAAAGAGAGCTTAAAGCACAAGACAAAAACAGAGAAAAAGCTTCCCCGGAGCAGCCTAAATATTAAAAATCAGGTGCTGTCCTCTACAGACTCACCTATTCACCAATTCAGCTTTGATTGTTTAGCGGGTTGAAAGATCCAATCATTATAGATTAATGAACTGAGCCATATTATTAATATGATCGATTAAATTATTAGACCTATTGAAGAATCTTCTTTAACGGCTTGCTGACCACCTCACGCCGATATACATCGGCATAAGGGCTTGTACAAGCAAACTAACGTACCTGTACGTGGGCCTTTAAGAGACGGCCAGCTTCGCGATTAGGGTCGGGGGTCCCGCAAACTCGATCGCCGCCCGTTCTGCCTAGTGACAGTGTCACTGATCTCTGCTCCCTGTGATCGGGAGCAGAGATCAGTGACCTGTCACACATAGCCACGCCATCCCCCACAGTTAGAAACACTCCCCAGGGCACACTTAACCCATACACTGCCCCCTAGTGGTTAACCCCTTCACTGCCAGTGTCATTTACACAGGAATCAGTGTATTTGTATAGCACTGATTGCTGTATAAATGACAATGGTCCCAAAACTGTGTCAAAAATGTCCGATGCGTCCGCCATAATGTTGCAGTCATGATAAAAATCACTGATCGTCAACTAGTAAAAAAAATGAATAAAAAAAAAGAATAAAAATGCCATAAAACTATCCCCTATTTTTTAAACGCTACAACTTTTGCGCAAACCAATCAATAAACGCTTATTGCGATTTTTTTACCAAAAGTATGTAGAAGAATACGTATCGGCCTAAACTGAGGAAATTTTTTATATATATTTTTGGGGGATATTTTTTATAGCAAAATGTAAAAAATAATGCATTTTTTTCAAAACTGTCACTCTTTTTTTGTTTATAGTGCAAAGAATAAAAACCGCAGGGGTGATCAAATACCACCAAAATAAATCTTTATTTGTGGGAAAAAAAGGACGTCAATTGTGTTTGGGAGCCATGTAGCACAACCGCACAATTGTCAGTTAAAGCAACGCAGTGCCGAATCGCAAAAAGTGCTCTGGTCGAGAAGGGGGTAAATACCTCCGGGGCTGTAAGTGGTTAACCACTGCTGCTCAATGACCAGGCCATTTTTTTCAATACGGCAATGCGTCACTTTAACTTAAAATTGCACGGTCGTGCGATGCTATACCCAAACAAAATTTACATCCTTTTTTTCCCACAAATAGAGATTTATTTTGGTGTTATTTGATCACCTCTGCGGTTATTTTTTGCGCCATAAACAAAAGAAGAGCAACAATTTTGAAAAAAACACAATGGGGTTGATTTACTAAACCTGGACAGTGCAAAATCTGGTGCAGCTCTGAATAGAAACCAATCAGCTTCCAGGTTTTATTGCCAAAGCTTAACTGAACAAGCTGAAGTTGAAAGCTGATTGGCTATCATGCAGAGCTGCACCATATTCTCAGTGTTCCAGTTTTAGTAAATCAACCCCAATATCTTTTACTTTTTGCTGTAATAAATATCCCATTTAAAAAAAATAAAAAAAAAATAAATATTTTTTCCTCAGTTTAAGCCGATGTAGTCTTCTACATATTTTTAGTAAAAAAAAAAAAATCGCAATAAGCGTATATTGATTGGTTTGGCCAAAAGTTATAGCATCTACAAAATAGGGTATAGATTTATGGCATTTTTATTATTATCATTTCTTTTTTTTACTAGTAATGGCAGTGATCTACAATTTTTATCGGGGCTGCGATAATGCGGCGGACAAATTGGACACTTTTGACACATTTTTAGGATCATTGACAAGTATACAGCGATAAGTGCTATAAAAATGCACTGATTACTGTATAAATGTCACTCGTAGTGAAGGGGTTAACACTAGGGGGTGAACAAGGGGTTAACTGTGTTCCCTAGGTGTGTTCTAACTGTGGGGGCATGGGACTGACTAGGGGAGTTCATAGTATGAACACACGATCTGTCTCCTCACCCCTGAGAGAACTGGGATTTGTCTGTTTACACACACAGACCCCGGTTCTCGCTTTGTCATGAGCGATCGTGGGTGCCTGGCGGGCATTGCGCTCCCGGGCACACGCTGCAGACACTACGCTACAGCTATGACGGCCATTCTGCCGCAGTATAACTGTGGCGACCAGCCAGGAATCGGTTAAGCAGGCCATGCCTGGATCGAAATTGTCTGGTTCAGTAGGAACTGGCCAAGATTCGATCCATCTTGGGCAGGCTGATTGTACCCAAGTTGATCCATCGATCGACTTGAGCACAGATTTTTTTACAAGCAATTACTGCCAGCAGTTATAGCCGCTAGCAATAATCATTATGTTCTGCTGGTTGGGAAGGCTCCCCATGCCCACTGGCAGGACACAATAGTGCTGCAGGAAACATTCCCCCATCAACACTGACTGTGACAATGGGGAATTAAACGATTTTCTTTCCTTACACCCATGGTGGAAAGAAAGAAAATCAAATCATCTATGGGCTGCTTTGGCGTTACACAAGGTATGAATAATAGGATCTACCCAAATAATCAATTCAATGTGTATCCAATTGGAAAGGCCCCCACACTGCACATAGTTGTTGGTAGAATTAGGAGATTGCAAACAAATGGCCACTGCCCCCACCTATAACTGACCTTTGTAGCAAGGAGCACATGGAAAGGTGACGCACGTTAAACAAAACCCAAGAAAATTCTCAGCTCAACTTGTCGACCAGCCTGCAACCAACCAAATTATCCTGTCTAACAGTATGTGTTAAAAACAGGGATTTCGTTTGCACACATTGTAAAATACATGCGTATACTGCAGAGCCTCTTCACAGCACCTCAGTATTATCTGCAGTCCTAACTATAAATTTTGAGAATTAGGAGATTGCACCTTTTTTTTGTAACATGTTTGGTTAGCTGTAATGTCCAAGAACAGAACAGTCAACAGTCAGCAGTCTATTCTAACAATAACCTTTAAAAAAGGAAAGAGAAATCCAATAGACAGTGTTTCCCTCACACTTTATTTTTCTTTTCCAAATGCATATAACAGATGTGTCAGCATTTCTTACTTTTGGAAATCGGAATGGGATGTGAGGTTTATGGTAGCCCACAGCCAAGAAGAATGAAGAATTTAGCTGCTTTTCAAGTTTTAGTAGTCTGATGGCTTCTTCTGTGCTCTGTATATCTGGTAATGTCCCCTCTGGTACATCAGACAAATCCACTGGACATACTAAGTTGGCATGTAGCTCTCCATCTTTCCCCTTGCAGGTCTGTACAAAAAGATATACAATTACGTTCCACTCAAAGACTGAAGATATGAATGACTCAATTTATTATTAAAACATATTCTTATAGCAGACTTAAACTTAAAAACTGAAGATTTGCTACCATACAGGTAACATCCAGAAAATAGTTTTTTTTTTGTGCCTAAACAGAAACCTGCAAAATCTAACTTTTGCCTTAAATTCTCATTGAGAATTTGCAGGAAAAACCCTGCATCTCCCAGGATCACTGCCTCCACTGTGCAAAAAAGGTATGGCAAGACAGTAATGGGGAAAAGATCAGCTGCGGCTTTGATTTACAAATTAACATTTGACATATGGAAAAAGAGCCCAAGAGCACTATGGGCTAGCTAAAGAGATAGAACAGCAAAAGCAGGGTGCCTTGAGGCAGGATTTGCCCCACTGAAACCTTTGACTGAGCTATCTGATATGGCAAGAGGCACTGAGATGACTGGTGCACCTAAACCTCAAATCACCTATTGAGTTCTATAAACAATAGGTTTTCATAACAGTCTGTGAAAACAGAGAAGAACATACATGGAAACAAACCAAGTTAAACATCCGCACGCTAAAACAATGAATACAGAATATTAATATATTATATTTCATATTTACCTGACTGCAAAATAATACATTGTAAAATTAGATTTTAACCAGTTCTCCTCTGGAGGACTGTTTTAATTTTTTCACACAAACTGCATTTTGGCTAGAAAAATACTGAGTAGAACACACCTGTGAGAGTCCCATGACCTTGTTTTAACCGCTTGAGCTCTGGACATACCAGACAAGCCCAAAGGACTCAAGTAGTTAATCCCCCCAAAAAAAAAAAAATCACAAGGCTCATATAATGCAAGAAAGTTGAAAGGTCTGTCCTGAATACAGTATGGGTACGGTAAGATATATTGGTCTAGATTTCATTTTTTTTTTTGTTTCACAAGGTTTTTTATTGATTGAACATGAGGTCATAATACAGCTTTATATTGGTGCATTTACAAAAACATAGTACATATGACATTTGGATTTAATGCAATTTAGGGTAGAGTATGGATTCAATATGGTTATATACAATACCTAAGTTTTACGTTAATGCATATACTCATCTAGTATCAAGGCATACTTGTGGCGATTATTAAATTGAAATGTATCACGATGGGAAGAGAAGTGAGGGAAAATAAAGAATAAAAAAAAAGGGTGGGTAAAGAGGGGGTGAGGAAAGTAGGCGAATAAGATTTGGTTACTATAGAATTTTCTTAGACCTTCCTATAAGGTTTGTTTACTGTCAATGGTTTCTGTTATTAAATAATTGCTTTGTAAGCCTGAGAGTTCTTGAATTCTATCCAATTATACCACGTTGAAGCAAAATTCGTTATTTTCTCCTGTGGCATGCGTATGAGTTCTTCTAGGCTTTCTATATTGTTTATTCTCCGGAACCATTCTTTTTCGATGGGATAGTGTTCGAGCGCCAATGGAATGTCTTGCTGCATTTATCATAAACATAGATAGTGATTTTAGATATTGTCTTTAGGGGATTGAATTGTAGTGTAGCAGGCATTGTGTTGGATCAAATCTCAAGTTTTCTGAGGTGATTGATGTAATGGTTTTGTGGACCGTTTTTCAGAAATTCTGGATTAACAGGCAGGACCACCATATATGTAGCATCGAGCCTTCCTCATATTTGCATCTCCAACACCTGTCAGATCTGGGGAGAGAATTTATGCAATAGGGTGGGGGTTCTGTACCATCTAGTGATGATTTTAAAGCCGCACTCTTGAGTGGCAACGTTTAGAGAACCTTTATGTGCGTACATGTAAATTGTTTACCAGTTCTCCTATGACAGGTTTATGTTAAGGTCCTGTTTCCAAGCTTGACATGACGGACTGGAGAACTCCGTACTCCCAAAAAGCGCATTGTAGAGAGCGGATATGGTATGTCTTTGTGGGGGTTTTTTTTGTACAAAGGTCTTCTAGTGTCATAAGGGGTCTTGTCCAAAATTGGGTTGTCTCATTTCTAGTCAGAAAGTGTCTGATTTGTATATAATTCCATTGTGAGATCAGGATTCGGTCACTGTCTTTGTTTATTTCATCTCTTGATAAAAGTTTCCCATTTTTAAAGTAGCGTTTAACCAGAATTTCTTTATGTGGTCATGAATTAGTAAGAAAATTTTTTTCTGTACCTGGGAGAAAATCTGTGTTGTTTCTTAGTGGTGTGAGAGAGCTAAGCCAAGGAGATGGGTTGTTCTTTTTAAAGGTGTTAAGAAAGATTTCTAGTGTAGGACCAATGAGGGGGTGAGATTTAATAGTTTTTGAGTAGTGTGTTGGACCTATCCTATCTATAATTTATTTGGTGGGAGAATTGTTTTTTTTCTAGTGTCACCCAGTCCTTAACTTTATGGTGGATGTTCCACTCTACGATTCGTGTCAGAAGAGCTGCTTGGTGATATTTCCGTAGATCTGGAAGCGCTGCCCCCCCCCCCCACCTTTATTTTTGGGTAAATTTAGTCTGGTACATTTGATTCTGGGAGGTTTGCTCCTCCAAATAAAGGTAGAGCAAGCTTTGCGAAAGGAAGTAAAGAATGATGTTGACAGTCTAATGGGAATTGTTTGCATGACATACAGAAATCGAGGTAGGATTATCATCTTGATTAATGAAGCTCTACCAAACCAAGATACGTTTAGAGAGTTCCATCTCTTTAGATCTTATTGTGTTTCTTTTAGAATGGGTAAAAAAAATTTAGTTTAAAGAGGTCATTTAAATTTGTAGGGATTTCAATTCCAAGATATGTTATATTTTGTTTGGCCCATGAGAAGGGGACATTTTTTTAACATTCGTCTACTGGACTTGGGGGTAATGTGATGTTAAGGGTGTTAGATTTTGAGTGGTTGATTTTTAAATTTGATATTAGTTGGAAGTGCTTTAGATGTTGGATAATATTGGGTAGAGATATATGGGGTGCTGAGAGGAAGAGAAACATGTCATCAGCAAAAGCTGCAAATTTATACGTATAATTTTGGATTTCTACACCCTTAATGTCTGGGTTGGATCTGATTTTATTTAATAGCAGTTCTAATGTGAGGACAAACAATAATGGTAATAAGGGGCATCCCTGTCTTGTGCCGTTGCATAGGTTGAATGCGTCTGACAGGTGGCCATTGACCCAAACTCGTGCTGTTGGATTTGAATAAAGTGCTTTGAGGTATGATCTTATTTGAGGCATGATACCTATATGATTTATCACTGCATCAATGAAGTCCCAGGCCACTCTGTCAAACACCTTCTCGGCATCAAGGAATAGGAAGAATCCTTGTTTCTTTTTGGATGTTAACCAGTGGTTTATGTTTAATTCTTTAATTGTATTGTCGTGTCCTTCTCTTCCGGGGATAAAACCTATTTGATCCAGGGAAATAAGGGAGGATAGCAAGGGTAGAAGACTATTAGATAATATTTTGGCATATATCTTGACGTTGACTTAACTATGGAAATTGGTCTATAGTTAGTAACCTGGGTCGTATCTTTTCCTTCTTTGGGTATAACAGTTATATGTGCTTCTAGTAATTGTTTTGGGGGTTGTTGCTCAGAGTGTAGGATTGTGGATTGTTTTTCTTCCTTTAGTTTGGCCAATTTATTTATGAATTCTCATCTAATGACGCATTTGTGTACCTCCCACTGTGTAAACAATGAGGTCTCGTCATTTTCATTTTGTGGAAAGTATTGATTTAGTTTTTTATATTTAGTTTTTATATTTAGTTTTTTAGATGTCGTTTTTAGATTTCAGTTATTAATAGTGTACTCACTTTCATATTCTCATATTTCTCAGAAGATGGATGGAAAGGTCTGACTGACCAACTGTATGGATAGTCATCACTATGATTAGAAGAGATTCCTGTAATACATAGAAAGAATATGAAGTGATAAGATGTAAATGCTATAAATATAAAGTTAGAGCATTTAGATGGTTGGAAAGAAAATTTATTTTAGATTGCCTTGAATATGCCTAGCTCGAGAGACACATTTTTTATTCCAAATAAGCCACTAAAAGTATGATTCAATAAATCAGTAAGCCAAACAGTCAAAAATGTTGTGCATAGGATTAATCTTTAATTGTCAGTTGAAGCATTATGCAAACAATTTCACATGTAGCTATGCAAATATGGATGATACTTAAAAATGCCTGATCTGAATCTGTAGCTTTATCACAACTCTGCAAAAGTACAGACTGGCATTGCTATGGTCACAGTCACACCTCCCCCATTGGACACAAATAATTACCGTACTCGTGCTAGTCAGAGATGATATATAAAATAATGAGGAAATATTGGTCAATGTGACTGCACGATAAGGATTTGCATAAAATTTTGCCCCAAAATCCGTTAACATCTTTGCGGGGGACAAATGTGAGTGACCTTCTCGTCCATAGTCATTTGGACTTAATTCCTAATCAAAAATACAAAGCAGAACTTCTAGAAAAACCAAGGCGCACATACAAATTTATCAATCTAAAAATCCAAATGCCAACATAAAAACTACATCTTTATACAACTGAAGTTTCACTGAAATAATATATATGTTAAAGAGGAAGTAAACCCTGATGGGTTTACTTCCTCTTTTTTTCCCTGCAAAGGTAAAGCATAATGGACTACTATGCATCGCATAGTAGCTCATTATGTGTCACTTACCTGACACAGGAGCCAGCGAAGTCGCCGCTGATCCCTGTAGTCCGCCGCGTCCATCTTGCTGGTGGCGTCTCGCAGCTCCGACCAATGACAGCGGCGAAGCCGCGATGACGTCACTCCCGCGCATGCGCACGGGAGTCGCGTCTCGCAGCTCCGCCGCTGCCACTCGGCGAAGCCGCGATGACGTCACTCCCGCGCATGCGCACGGGAGTCGACAAATTTGGCAAATCCATTCTTGGATTTGCCGCATTTAGTGCGCATGCGCGCCGCTGTCTACGGCGCATGCGCCGTAGACAGCGGTGCCCATTTTCGGGCAAATATCTCCTAAACCATATAGGTTTAGGAGATATTGCTTGGACCTACAGGTAAGCCTTAATCTAGGCTTACCTATAGGTCCAAGTTGTTTGGAAGGGTTTACTTCCTCTTTAAGCTATCCATGCCCCCTGCTGTATGTAGGTAAAACAATTTGACAATTGGAAAGGCACGTTTTGGAGCATATAAATGATGTCACATTGATAAAAGAAAGGCTAGTGGCAAGGCAGGTCTGGGTGAAGCATGGTGGAAACCCAAAATGACAAAGATTTTTGGGTGGTTCAGAATTTGAAAGGAGAAGAAGGGCCAAAGCTCTTTGGCCCTACTTCTCTTATGGGTCACAGCAATGCACTTACTTCTGCACTCCTGTGAGCCATTATCAGTTGTCAGTGTGCTAAAGTCCTGACGTATGACTTTACACAGCCAGTCCAGGCTCTGGAGAGATCCTGACTTTACTGTCCAGATCCACCCAGATCCCTGACCAGCAGCTGGCTCAACCTCTCAGCATGCTGCTGGGAGATTGAGCCAGCCGCTCCCTTCTCCTTCACAGCCCAGAGCTCCAGTGAGTGCTGGAGGGGCAGAGCAAAGATACAGTCACCACTCTCTGCTCATTCAAGACCGAGAACCCAGTGATCAGCTGTGTTTTATTTGTGTTTTGGAGGCGGCAGGGGACAGATGCAGAATCGGACCAATGTTGTATACACCTAGGTGAGTATGTTTTTTTTTGTTTTAATCCAAAACTTCTCTTTTAGGCCTCATGCACACGAGACGCAGATGAAACCTCTGTTAAAAAAAAGCTGAAACGCGCGTTTAGAAACGCGCGTTTTGCCGCGTTTGCATGCCGCGTTTAGACGCGTTTAGACGCGTTTAGACGCGTTTGCGTTTAAACGCGTTTATAAAGATAACATCATGTAGACCCTCCCCAAGCTCTCAAAGCATTTTTTTTAACTATTTCTGCTATTTTGATCAGAGTGAGCAGCAGCAGCATAGAGAGCAGTTGTACACTTGCATTTGCCGTGTCACTTGCCACGGCACCTGCCACAAGTTGTGGATTGTCCACTTGCCACGTCACTTGCCACAAGTTGGGGATTGTCCACTTGCCACATCACCTGCCACGTCACCTGCCACAAATTGTGGATTGTCCACTTGCCACGTCACTTGCCACATCACCTGCCACGTCACTTGCCACGAGATGTGGATTGTCCACTTTCCACGTCATCTGCCATGCCACCTGCCACAAGCTGTGGATTGTCCACTTGCCACGTCACCAGCCACATCACCTGCCACAAGTTGTGGATTGTCTACTTGCCGCGTCACTTGCCACATCACCTGCCACGTCACTTGCCACGTCACCTGCCACAAGTTGTGGATTGTTCACTTGCCACGTCACCTGCCATGTCACCTGCCACAAGTTGTGGATTGTCCACTTGCCACGTCACTTGCCACAAGCTGTGGATTGTCCACTTGCCACATCACTTGCCACGTCACCTGCCACGTCACTTGCCACGTCACCTGCCACAAGTTTTGGATTGTCCACTTGCCACGTCACTTGCCACGTCAGCTGCCACGTCACTTGCCACGAGATGTGGATTGTCCACTTTCCACGTCATCTGCCATGCCACCTGCCACAAGCTGTGGATTGTCCACTTGCCACGTCACCAGCCACATCACCTGCCACAAGTTGTGGATTGTCCACTTGCCATGTGACTTGCCACATCACCTGCCACGTCACTTGCCACATCACCTGCCACAAGTTGTGGATTGTCTACTTGCCGCGTCACTTGCCACTTCACCTGCCACGTCACTTGCCACGTCACCTGCCACAAGTTGTGGATTGTTCACTTGCCACGTCACCTGCCACGTCACCTGTCACAAGTTGTGGATTGTCCAATTGCCACGTCACTTGCCACAAGCTGTGGATTGTCCACTTGCCACATCACTTGCCACGTCACCTGCCACGTCACTTGCCACGTCACCTGCCACAAGTTTTGGATTGTCCACTTGCCACGTCAGCTGCCACGTCACTTGCCACATCACCTGCCACGTCACCTGCCACAAGTTGTGGATTGTCCACTTGCCACGTCACTTGCCACATCACCTGCCACGTCACTTGCCACGAGATGTGGATTGTCCACTTGCCATGTCACTTGCCACGTCACCTGCCATGTCACTTGCCACGTCAGCTGCCACGTCACTTGCCACAAGATGTGGATTGTCCACTTGTCACATCACCTGCCACATCACTTGCCACATCACCTGCCACAAGTTGTGGATTGTCCACTTGCCACATCACTTGCCACATCACCTGCCACGTCACTTGCCACAAGATGTGGATTGTCCACTTTCCACGTCACCTGCCATGCCATCTGCCACAAGTTGTGGGTTGTCCACTTACCACGTCACCAGCCACATCACCTGCCACAAGTTGTGGATTGTCCACTTGCCACACCACTTTCCACGTCACCTGCCACGTCACCTGCCACAAGATGTGGATTGTCCACTTGCCACGTCACCAGCCACATCAACTGCCACAAGTTGTGGATTGTCCACTTGCCACGTCCCTTGCCACGTCCCCTGCCACGTCACCTGCCACAAGTGGATTGTCCACTTGCCACATCACTTGCCACATCACCTGCCACAAGTTGTGCATTGTCCACTTGCCACGTCACCTGACACAAGTTGTGGATTGTCCACTCGCCACGTCACTTGCCACATCCCCTGCCACAAGTGGATTGTCCACTTGCCACATCACTTGCCCCATCACCTGCCACAAGTTGTTGACTTTCCACTTGCCACGTCACCTGCCAAGTCACTTGCCGCGTCACCTGCCAGGTCACTTGCCACGTCACCTGCCACAAGTTGTCTATTGTCCACTTTCCACGTCACTTGCCACTTCACCTGCCACGTCACTTGCCACAAGTTGTGGATTGTCCACTTGCCACATCACTTGCCACCTGCCATGTCACTTGCCACAAGTTGTGGATTGTCCACTTGCCACGTCACTTGCCACAAGTTGTGGATTGTCCACTTGCAATTGCAATTGTTTAAAATATTTTTCTAATGGTTTTTCATCATTTGCAATCATTTTTGAGATTTTTAATGTAAAAAAAAAGGTCACCTTTAAAAACGCATATAAACGCAAACGCGGCTAAACGCGGTAGCGGCGTTTTGCCGCGTTTTACCGCGTTTTGCCGCGTTTTGCGTCTGAAACGCAGAAATTTTTGTTTCTGAACGCATTTTTTTGCTTCTGGAAAAACGAGATTAAACGCAACTGCATATAAACGGAAAAAAACGAGACTGTGTGCATGGACACATAGGATAACATTGAATGAGTTCAGGTGCAGTTGAAAAAACTGTCCAACTGCATCTGAACGCGCGTTTAACTGCGTCTCGTGTGCATGAGGCCTTAAATTAGGTTCCAGGAAGGGAGACCTGGATAGAATGTTGTTAAAGGCTGAGGCAAAGTGGGTCCTCTGTTTGGGATCCAAAGCACCATATGGTCTGAATGAGGGTTTTACATTTTACCTTTGCATATCAGTAGGTTATGATTTCTTTCTGTGCCATACCCCTTGTTTTTGATTAACTTTTTACTTTCCCCTTCTAATTATCAAAAGAATTATGTACAGTATATGATAAATACCTTTGGGATGTCCCAATAATTACACTCTTGATGTTTAATATTGTCAAGGCATTATAGGCCATGAATATAATAGCGCCAAAAAGTATACATTCAAATTCTAAGGATAAGTCTCTATTTCCATTTAAAATATGTGCAATAAATGCAAAAATAATAGATACCTCAACATTTTCCAAAAACTTGCATGGGATAAACGGTAGTAGTTTCTAGATGATACATTGAGTGTTGGCAAGACAATAGTGCCTGATGGTGCCGACGTTATCCGCAATACATGTGCTACACCATGGTATAATGACATCAATATGTGCGTGATAGTGTGATGGCCAAATTGTGTGCTGGCATGACGCATTTAGGCATGCGTGTGTAACGTAATAACGTCACAATGTGGTAATTGTAAACATAAATATGGGGCAAATGCTGAAGGTTAGTATCCTTTCTGAAGAATTCGGCAATTCAAATTGGCAACCCACCACTTCTGCAGCACCCGTACTTACCCCATTCACTAGCCAACCCGGAATTCAGGTGGAAACAGTTGATTTTACGTCACTTGATTTTTATTCACTGTTTTTCACGGAAGATCTCTATAGTTCCATTGTGGACCAAATTAATTTGAATGCTGGTCAATTCATCGCCGCTAATCCCCAGTTGTCCCTTGCCAGAGATTGGAAACCAATTACGGTTTCCAAATTTAAGACCTTTCTGGGCCTATCCCTTGACATGGGCATAGTTAATATGAGTTATATTGGTCCACTGAACCAATTTACCATACGCCCCTGTTCTGTCTCCATGGCCAGGGCACGATACGAGCAGATCTTGCGGTTCATGCACTTCAACGACAATGAACTCTGTCGTCCTCGTGGAGACCCTGGATACGTTTGGCGCTACAAACTTTGGCCCCTCGTAAACCACTTCAAACAACATTTTGCAGCCTTGTTTAATCACGATCAAGTTGTCTGCATTGATAAGTCCCTGATGAAATTTTCTGGCCGCTTGTCTTCCAAACAGTATCTTCCCAGCAAGCGTGCCAGATATGGAGTCAAGATGTATAAGCTCTGTGACAGGGCCACAGGCTATACATATAGTTTTAAGGTTTATGATGGAACAGATAGTCACGTAGAGCCAGAGAACTGCCCAGATTACATAGGGAGCGCTGGCAAGATTGTGTGGGACATACCATTTGTATGTGGACAATTACTACACAAGCATGCCTCTTTTTAGTCACTTGTTTGATCATCAGATTGGCGCATGCGGCACTGTGAGACCTAATCGGCAGGGCTTACCCCAGGGGCTTGTAGATTCCCGTCTTAGGCTGGGGAGAGAGCCTGCTTCAAGTGCAATAATTTGCTCGCTGTGAAGTGGAGGGATAATAAGAATGTTTTTGCTCTGTCCTCCCTTCATGCAGACACGACGGTTCAAATTCCTACGGTGACTGGGGTTGTGGAGAAACCCCTCTATGTCCACGAATATAACCAAAATATGGGAGGGGAGGACCTCAACGACAGTTGTTGGCGTCGTACCTAATTGCCCATAAGGACAGACGCTGGTACAAAAAAAGTGTCTGTATACTTATTTCAATTGGCTTTGCTGAACGCTCATGTGCTATACAGAGCTTCAGGACGGACTGGATCCTTCCTTAAATTCCAGGAAGAGACCGTCAGAGCCCTTCTGTTTCCAGATGGTGCTCCACCTCACCTTCCCAATCCAAATGCAGTAAGCCGGATGCATGAGAGGCATTTTCCGTATGTCCTCCCTAGTACCCCTACCCAACGAACCCCCAAAGAAAATGTTGTGTCTGTAGAAAGCGCGGATATAGGCGTGATATCCGTTTGTCCGTTTTTTATCCGTTTGTCCCTCCTGTCCTGACAATCCTGGTCTTTGCTTTGGTGAATGTTTTGAACACTACCATACACTAGTGGAGTTTTAGGGTAGGGTACAGCACTGCACAGACTAGGACACACTTTCACAGGGCCTTCCAAGATGCCATCACATTTTGAGAGTCCCAAACCTGGAACCGAACCGTTACAGTTACAAAAAAAAGTGTAAATAAAAAAAAAAAGTAAAAAATAAAATAAAATAGTTGTAATTTTATTGTTCTCTCTCTCTATTGTTCTGCTCTTTTTTTACTGTATTCTATTCTGCAATGTTTTATTGTTAACCATTTTTTTGTTTTCAGGTATGCCATTCAGCTGCAGTGAAGATTTATTTATCTTGACAACAACAGCGTTTGCTCCCACGATACATAAAGCCATGACTCCAGCGCTGTAGGAGGTGATTTCAACACCAGTTAAAAACAAAATGGTGCATGTATGCTCATCATTAGAAGTGGGTGAATGAAGGGAGGTATTCTAATGGTGGGCATACCCAATCTCTTTTTTTGTGTTCAGCCCACAGGCTGCATGAAAAAAAAAAAAAATATTATAATATATGCCCAACAAGGACCACCAATGTACTGGTATGTTACTGGACTTTGAGTGGTTATACCAGAATGATGCCTGTGGGTTTAGGTATCATTATTTTCAGCCAGCAGTCGGCTTTCATGTAAAAGCAATCCTAGCGGCTAATTAGCCTCTAAACTGCTTTTACCAACCCCCCCCCCCCACCGTCTTCCATGGTTTTCTCTGGCTCTCCTGGGAACCTGAGAATGCAGCTGGTGGTTCCGCCAGCTGACCATAGAGCTGATCAGAGACCACAAGGGCTCCAATCATCTCTGTGGCCTAAGAAACCGGAAGCTACGAGCATTTCATGACTTAGATTTCACCAGATATAAAGAACGCCATTGGCAAAGCATTTCATCACACTGATCTTGGTGTGGTCAGATGCTTTGAGGGCAGAAGAGAGATCTAGGGTCTAATAGACCCCAATTAAAAAAAAAAAAAAAGTACCTGTCACTACCTATTGTAATCATAGGGGATATTTACATTACCTGAGGTTAATAAATAAACAAAATAAATAAAAATAAAAAAATGAAAGGAACAGTTTAAAATTAAAATAAAAAAGCAAAAAAAATAAAATTAAAAAGCACCCCTGTCCCCAATGCTCTCACACAAATGCGAACGCAAGCGTTGGTCTGGCGTCATATGTAAACGGCAATTGCACCATGCATGTGAGGTATCACCACGAAAGTCAGATTGAGGGCAGTAGACCTCCTCTGTAAGTCTAAAGTGGTAACCTGTAAGGGCTTTCAAAAATTTATGAAGTTTGTCACCACTGCATGTTTTGTGTGCAATTTGTGCAGATCATCTTTTTTCTTTCAGCAAACATTTGGGCAATATAGGGTGTTTTAGTGCATTAAAAAAATTGTTTTTTCTTAAAAAAAAAAAAAAAAATGCGTTTGAAAAATCGCTGTGCAAATATTGTGTGAAAATAAATGAAAAACTCACAATTTTAATCTGCAGGGCATTTGCTTTAAAAAAAAATATAAAATATATAATGTATGTAAGAAATATATAATGTTTGTAAGAAAAAAAAAATATTTTTTTCATGTAAACAAAAAGTGTCAGAAAGGGCTTTGTCTTCAAGTGGTTAGAAGTAGGGATGCACCGAAATTTCGGCCACCGAAACATATCGGCCGAAAATGCCCTTTTCCGCAATTTGCCGAAAGAGAAAAACGGCCGATGGGGCCCCCCGCCCCTGGTGCCACCCATCATGGGGGGTGTATAGCGCAGGAGAACCGCCTCCCCCACCTGTTTAATCACAGCTTTAATTTCAATAGCTGTGTGTTCCCGGCCGTGCCGTCACACACAGCCCCTCCCCCTTGTCCGGGCACTTTGATAGACAGATCACCCGCAGGATTGGACGGATGATCTGTCTATCAAAGTGCCCGGACAAGGGGGAGGGGCTGTGTGTGACGGCACGGCCGGGAACACACAGCTATTAAAATGAAAGCTGTGATGTTCCCGGCACTGTGATTAAACAGGCGGTGGAGGCGGCTCTCCTCTCTTTCCTTCACAGGCTGGCTGCAAAATGGGACACAGGCACACTGGCTGCAAAATGGGACACACTGGCTGCAAAATGGGACACACTGGCTGCAAAATGGGGCACACTGGCTGCAAAATGGGGCACACTGGCTGCAAAATGGGGCACACTGGCTGCAAAATGGGGCACACTGGTTGCAATGGGGCACAGGCACACTGGCTGCAATAGGGCACAGGCACACTGGCTGCAATGGGGCACACTGGCTGCAATGGGGCACAGGCACACTGGCTGCAATGGGACACACTGGCCTGCAATGGGACACGCTGGCCTGCAATGGGGGACGCTGGCCTGCAATGGGGGACGCTGGCCTGCAATGGGGGACGCTGGCCTGCAATGGGGAACACCTCCTGTACCACGTCCTCCGTCTCTGACCATCTCCTGTACCACGTCCCCAGTCTCTGACCATCTCCTGTTTCATGTCCCCAGTCTGACCATCTTCTGTACCATGTCCCCAGTCTCTGACCATCTCCTGTACCATGTCTCCAGTCTCTGACCATCTCCTGTATAAAAATATTTTTTTTTAAATATGTTTCGGTATCGGTGCTGTTTCGGTATCGGTTTTCAGCCTAGTGTATTTTTCATTTTCGGTATCGGTTTCGGCACCAAAAAAACCATTCGTGCACCCCTAGTTAGAAGAGTGGGTGATGTGTGACATAAGCTTTTAAATGTTGTGCATAAAATGCCAGGGCAGTTCAAAACCCCCCCAAATTACCCCATTTTGGAAAGTAGACACCCCAAGCTATTTGCAGAGAGGCATGTCGAGTCCATGGAATATTTTATATTTCGACACAAGTTGCAGGAAAAAAACAATTCTTTTTTTTTTGCGCAAAGTTGTCACTAAATTATATATTGCTCACACATGCCATGGGCATATGTGGAATTAGACCGCAAAATACATTCTGCTGCTTCTCCTGAGTACAGGGATACCACATGTGTGAGACTTTTTGGGAGCCTAGCCGTGTACAGGCCCCCCAAAAACCAAGCACCACCTTCAGAGTTTCTAAGGGTGTAAATTTTTTATTTCACTCCTCACTGCCTATCACAGTTTCGGAGGCCATGGAATGCCCAGGTGGCACAACCCCCTCCCCCTTAAATGACCCCATTTTAGAAAGTAGACACCCCAAGTTATTTGCTAAGAGGTATGTATGGTGAGTATTTTGCAGATCTCGCTTTTTGTCACAAAGTTTTGAACAAATAATAAAAATAAAAAATAAAAACATTTTTCTTTTCTTTCTTCATTTTCAAAAACGAATGAGAGTTGCAAAATACTCACCATGGCTCTCAGCAAATACGCTTATTGACATTTTTTTTTTTTACCAAAGACATGTGGCTGAATACATTTTGGCCTATGACTAAAATTGAGTTTATTTATTTGTCTTATAGCAAAAAGTAGAAAAAAAAAAGAAATGTCTCTCTTTCAAAATTTTCTGTTTTTTTCCGTTTATATCGCAAAAAATGAAAATAGCAGAGGCAATCAAATACCATCCAAAGAAATTTCTATTTGCGGGGGAAAGAAAGAAGCAAATTTTGTTTGGGTACAACATTGCATGACTGTGCAATTACCAGTTAAAGTAGCGCAGTTCCAAATTGTAAAAAGTGCTCTGATCTTTAGGCAGCCAAATGCTCCGGGGCTTAAGTGGTTAAATTTGGTGTTATCGCTCTAACTCTCTCATACTGGCCACTAGAAGTTCAACATGGCACCTCATGGCAAATAACTCTCTGAGGATCTGAAAAAAGAATTTCTGCTCTACATAAAGATGGCCTAGGCTATAAGAAGATTGCCAAGACCCTGAAACTGAGCTGCAGCATGGTGGGCAAGACCATACAGCAGTTTAACAGGACAGATTCCACTCAGAACAGGCCTCGCCATAGTCAACCAAAGAAGCTGAGTGCACGTGCTCAGCTGAGTGCACATGCTGCAGAGGTTGAAGGGGTGGGGGGGTCAGCCTGTCAGTGCTCAGACCATATGCCACACACTGCATGAAATTGGTCTGCATGGTTGTCATCCCAGAAGGAAGCCTCTTCTAAAGATGATGCACGAGAAAGCCCGCAAACAGTTTTTTGAAGACAAGCAGACTAAGGACATGGATTACTGCAACCATGTCCTGTGGTCTGATGAGACCAAGTTAAACTTGTTTGGTTCAGATGGTGTCAAGTGTATGTGGTGGCAACCAGGTGTGAAGTACAAAGACACGTGTGCCTTGCCTACAGTCAAGCATGGTGGTGGGAGTGTCATGGTCTGAGGCTGCATGAGTGCTCCCGAAACTGGGGAGCTACAGTTCATTGAGGGAACCATGAATGCCAACATGTACTGTGACATATTGAAACAGAGCACGATCGCCTCCCTTCAGAGACTGGGCTGCAGGGCAGTATTCCAACATGATAACGGCCCCAAACACACCTCCAAGCAGACCACTGCCTTGTTAAAGAAGCTGAGGGTAAAGGTGATGGACTGGCCAAGCAGGTCTCCAGACCGAAACCCTATTGAGCATCTGTGAGGCATCCTCAAATGGAAGAGCGCAAGGTCTCTATCTTCCACCAACTCCGTGATGTCATCATGAAGGAGTGGAAGAGAACTCCGGTGGCAACCTGTGAAGCTCTGGTGAACTCCATGCCCAAGAGGGTTAAGGCAGTGCTGGAAAATAATGGTGGCCAGACAAAATATTGACACTTTGGGCCCAATTTTGAAATTTTCACTTAGGGGTGTACTCACTTTTGTTGCCAGCGCTTCAGACATTAATGGCTGTGTGTTGATTTATTTTGAGGGGACAGCAAATTGACACTGTTATACAAGCTGTACACTCACTTTGTAGCAGTATCATTTCTTCAGTGTTCTCACATAAAAAGATATAATATATTTACAAAAATGTGAGCGGTGTGTAAAAATGTGAGCGGAAATGTGTATCTCACTTTTGTGAGATACTGAATACAGTTTCCACATAAGTGACCGTGCTGTACATTGTTTTTTGGATTTTCAAGCTTCTTGTATTGTGTCTGTATTACCTCCCCCCACTATCCTAATACAAGCCCACTAGGACTTCAGCATAATGAAGGTACTTAGATAGGTCAAAAAAAAAGTGGCACCATAGATAAAGCATCAGTGCCAGATGCAAACAGGCAGCTTTGCTACATTCAGTAACCAGTAAGCAGTGCCAACTTGAAGGCGTTATAAAATATTCTGATTCCTAATTAATAAAAATAAATAAAAAAAAAGTAGTTTTAGATTTCTTTGTCTTTCAACAATAATGCCAGTTGTAATACTACAGTAAGTGTAATACCATAACAGGAATACCTGCTATTATATTTGCATTACTTTTATTCTATTGCAGTCCTTGATGCCAGCAGGAAACCCACGGAATCACCTCCCCAGAACTGAATTATAAAACAGTTCCTTCCTGTGGAGGAAACCTATAAAATGTTCTTACTAGAGCTGCAACTAATGATTAATTTGTCTGTCAACTAATCTATTGATTATTTTTTCGATTAGTCAACGACAATCCGATTATTTTTATTTTTTTATGAATCTATTGGGTTTTTTTTTTGATTAGCTAATTAATCCTTTGGATAACCTTGAGAGTATTGTATTGCAGAGTATTGTATTGCAGAGTATGGCAGAGTATTGGGCTGGTAGAGTATTGAGAGAGAAACCGGCGTCATGTCATGAGGCCGGTTTGTTTACAAGTGATTGCTCCGTCGGAGCGATCACATTGTAAACGCCTGGGTGTAGAAAGATGGCCGCCGCTTCGGAGCTAGGCCGAAGCCACGGCCTATCCTAAGGCCGAGACCGCGGAGTGCTCCGCGGAGCGCGGCATGTGCCGATCCGAGCAGGGTGACCCGTTCAGATCACGGATTGGTGACGATCCGTTGCACCCCTAGGGACGGCGGCACGGAGGGGGAGAGGAGAGGGGGACGGCGGCACGGAGGAGAAGAGAGTGGGGAGAGGAGAGGGGGATGGCGGCACGGAGGGCAGCGGTAGATACTAAGCACTGCCACTGTGACGCATCGATGCCCTGCACGCATGTCGACGTGTTTTTGTAGTCGACGTAATCGATTATGTCGACTTGTCGTGGCAGCTCTAGTTATTACCTCAACCTAATTTTGGTGGGAATATGAGACCCATTATAGGAACCAACACATTGATGGATTTATTTTAGGTTAAAGCTGAACACTGGGCAAATATAAAAGTGCCACCTAATGCAGTTATGTCGCTGCATTATGTGCCAGCATGAAAAATGCTAACGGCAAGTGTTTTTGTTTTTGTTAATTTTGAACAAAATATATAAAATAATAATGATAAATGTTTTTCATTTTACATATAAATATGTGAAGAGTGTGGTGTGCATTTGTATTCACCCCCTTGAGCCAATACAGTGTAGAGCCACCTTTCTCTGCAATTACAGCTGCAAGTCTTTTTGGGTATGTATCTACCAGCTTTGCCCATCTACAGTGACATTTTTACCCATTCTTCTTTGCAGCTCTATCAGATTGGATGGAGAGCATCTCTGAACAGCAATTTTCAAGTCTTACCACAGATTCTTAATTGGATTTAGGTCTGGACTTTGGGCCCTTCGAACACGTGAATATACTTTGATCTAAACCATTTCATTATAGCTCTGGCTGTATGTTTAGGGCTGTTGTCCTGCTGGAAGGTGAACCTCCACCCCAGTCTCAAGTCTTTTACAGAATCTATGCCACGTACACACGACCGCACTTTTCGAAGGACTTGGTCCAGCGGACAATCCAACGGACTTTGCAGCTGAGGTCCGCCGGACTTTCAAACGAACAGACTTGGCCACACACGATCACTTCAAAAGTCCGACGGATTCGAACATGATGACATAAAATAAGGAAGTTCACAGTCAGTAGCCAACAGCTGCCCTACCATCGGTTTTATTCAATCAGACTAGCACACAGACAAACGGATTGTCCGCTAAAAGCGGAGTCCGGCAAACAAATTTGAAGCCAGTCTTATTTCTAGGTCTGCCGGACTTTTGGGAAGAAAAAGTCAGCTGAAGCCCACACGAAATCGACTTGTCCGACGGACTCTGGTCCGCCGGAAAGTCTGATCCTGTGTACGCAGCATAACAGGTTTTTGTCTGAGCTTGCCCTGCATTTGGCTCCATCCATCTTCCCATCAACTCTGACCAGCTTCCCTGTCCCTGCTAAAGAAAAGCATCCCCACAACATGATGCTGGACTTTACTAATTAGGTGACTTCTGAAGGCAATTGGTTCCACTAGATTTTAATTAGGGGTATCAGAGCAAAGGGGGCTGAATAGAAATGCACGCCACACTTTTCACATATTTGTAAAAAATGTTGAAAAACATTTATCATTTTCCTTCCACTTCACAATTATTTGCCAATTTGTGTTGGTCTATCACATAAAATCCAAATGAAATGCATTTACATTTTTGGTTGTAACATGCCACAATGTTGATTATTTAGAGGGGTGAATACTTTTTTAAAGGCACTGTACAAGCCTTGATTCTAATTACCGTATTTGCCGGCGTATAAGACGACCTTTTACACTTAAAAAAACTGGACGAAAATCGGGGGTCGTCTTATACGCCGGATCAGCCCCTCCGATGCCTGCTGAGGGTTCGGTAATACTGTATGTAGCTTCGGCTACATACAGTATATACTGCTGAGCCAATCCCAGCGAGCGATGTATTCAAATGAATACAGAGCCTGCTCGGATTGGAGTAACAACCTCTGCCAATCCGAGCAGGCTACTCTGTAGCCTGCTCGGATTGGCTTTGAGAGTCAGAGAGGCGCGGGCTGATGATGATACAGCCTCTGCCAATCCAAGCAGGCTTTGTATTCATTAATAGAATACATCGCTCGCCGTGATTGGTTCCAGCAAAAGCAGGAAGAAGGATATGGTGCCAGCTCCTGCTCCAGCAAGAAGGACGGAATATCAAGCGTCGGAAGCCTTGGAAGGGGGTCGTCTTATACGGTAAGTACAAGAAAAAAATGCTTAAACAACAGTAAGATTAGGGGGTCGTCTTATATGCCCGGTCGTCTTATGCACCGGCATATACGGTATGCTACTTGGCTTTCCAAGACAAAACATAACAACAACACCATGAAGCACCTCTGCAGATATCACTTGATCATGAGCCCAGAGGTGACCTAAACAAGACAGACAGATAGACAGCGAGAGAGAAAGAGAGACCTGAAAGAGGAAGTAAACCCTGATGAGTTTACTTCCTATTTCATTCCCTGCAAAGGCAAAGCATAATGGACTACTATGCATTGCATAGTAGTCCATTATGTGTCACTTACCTGACACAGGAGCCAGCGATGTCATCGCTGTCCCCTGTAGTCGGGCGCATCCATCTTCTTGTGGGGTCTTGCTGCTCCGCCGCTGTCATTTGACGAAGCCACGATGACGTCACTCCCTTGCATGCGCACGAGAGCCTTCGGCGTTGACGGTGCCGCTCTCAGTGCGCCGCTGTCTACGGCGCATGCGCCGTAGACAGCGGTGCCTGTCTTTCGGCAAATATCTCCTAAACCGTGTAGGTTTAGGAGATATTTCTTGGACCTACAGGTAAGCCTTACCTGTAGGTCAAAGTGTGTTGTAAGGGTTTACAACCACTTGAAGGTAAAAAAACATACAAAACAGGGCGCATGTGTGGAGCCACCAGTGACAGACATGTCCTGCTGAAGCTCCACATATTGCGGGACTCCTCGGTTGATAAAGAGGCTCGCACGCCATGGTAAACTGAAAATAATTAATAATTAACAATAACTTGGGTACCGCCCGAGGTAAAAATAAACTAAAGAGTGCCAAGGATACACAGTCCAGAGGCTCCTTTAATATGGCACTGCCTCCTTCCTCACACACAGGCACATCTTGCACTGCTAAACAGCTGCAGTTACCTCAGGATGCCTATAATGACTCTGACTGTGAATACAATGCTGCCTCACAAGAAAAACAAACAGATTCCCTACATCCAAATATTTTAAGACAAATGGATTTTTTTTTTACAGAGAGCCTTAAGGCAGACCTCAGACCATATAACTGAAAGTCTCACAAAATAAATCCATGAGTAAGGCCAGCGCACTTCTGACCTAGAACTCACAGTGGATGACATGGAAACAAATGTACTGTCCCATGATAATGAATTAGAGACTCTTAAGGAAGAAAACCTTATTCTGCAAACACACTTAGAGGACCTTGAAAATAGAGCACGTCTATCAAATCTTTGTATACGAGGAATACCTGTGGCTATTGTTGACCTTCGGTCTACTATGACCGCACCTTTCCAAAAACTATTACAGTCAATCCCGGTCGAACGTTTGCCGATGGATAGGATTCAGCTTTAACACCACACAAACCAGAAGGTACCCCTCTTGATATTATTGTGAAATTCCACTTCTATCACACCAAAGAATAACTCATGGCTGCAGCTAGAGGTAAAAATTCCCGCATCCTTCAAGATCATCCTTATCAGCTTTTTTTCTGAGCTTTCCCCAATTACTGTGGCTAAACAACGTGCACTGAAACCCTTACTTCATAATCTACAGCAACACCAGATCCCTTATCAATTGTCAGGGCTGGCTTAGCCCTTCCTTCTCTGGGCTGGCTGCTCAGCTCTCTGCTAATTGCCAGCTCTCATCTCTCTCCACAGTTACCAGCTGTTCCTTATCCAGCTCATCTGACCTGCCTACTTAAAGCTTTCCAGCTCACTTCATATCTGCCTTCGCCTTGGTCCCATCAGAAGAAACCATCTCCTGCGGTTCTGTTTAAAGACTGGATTGCTGACATCCCTTCTGGCTCCTTATCCTGCTTGCTGTTGCTCCACTTGGATCCCTGACTTCTGGCCTGGCTGATTACCCGATCTGGTTACTGAACTCTGGACTGGCTGACTATTCGATCCAGTTACTGGACTCTGGTTATGCTTTGCATACGCTTACTCTATTTACCTTTTATTTTAATTAATAAACAAGTGTGATTTAATTGTACTTCTGTCTCGGTCTGATTCATGGTTTCTGACAGTAGGCGAAGGCCATGAATTCAGAAGATACAGTTAATCCACTTGTTGGTAATATTTTTTCCAGATTGGATGAGCAAGATCACCGCATGGATCAGTTTGCCTTGGCATTACAAACGCTCCTGAGTCACACGGCTCACCTGGAATCCCCCACTGTGGCTGCTCCGGTACAACCTGTGTCGCAGGCCTTCCCTGCTGCTGCACCAGTCTCTGTGCAGGCACCCGCCTCGAGTATTACCTCTATAAGAGGTATGTCTGTTTCCGCTCTGCTTCCCCAGCGATTTGGGGGCGATCCAGTTCAATGCAGAGGGTTTCTCAATCAGGTCGAGATATACTTCGAGATGCTGTCCTAGGCGTTTCCCACGGACAGAAGCAAAGTATGTTTTGTGATATCTTTGCTTTCTGAGAGAGCCTTGGCCTGGGCTAACCCTGTATGGGAGACGCAAAAACCTGTTGTCTTGAGTTACCCTCAGTTTGTGGCCTCCTTTAAAAGGGTATTTGACATTCCCGCACGCTCCACTTCTACTGCCAAGTGTCTCATGTCCATCAGAGTACGAGAACTGTTGCTGACTATGCCATTGAATTCCGTACTCTGGCAGCAGAGGTTGCTTGGAACAATGAGGCCCTCGTGGCTGCTTTTTCTCATGGTCTCTCGGATTCCATCAAGGATGAGATAGCAGCCCGAGATATACCCACTGAGCTGGAGAGCTTGATCTCGTTTGCCATCCTCATTGACTCCAGACTCAGAGAAAGACTTTCTTTTCAGGAGTGCTTGCGGAAGCCTCCTGTACGTTTGCCTCCGAACTTTGCAGTCCCACCCGTGCCTCCCTCACCTCCCATGCCTCCTGGTACCAAGTCGGTCAGTGAAGATGAACCCATGCAACTGGGCTTCACTGCGGATGAGAGAGCCTTTAGGAGGAGGGAGAGATTGTGCCTTTATTGTGGCCAGGCAGGTCACTTTTTGAAGTCTTGTCCTACCTGTCCAGGGAACGCCCGAACCTTGAGGTCCTGTCATGGACAGACCTTAGGTGGCGTTGTTTCGTCCCCAGTTATCCAGAAGGATAAGCCCCTGGTTTCGGTCACCCTTTTTTGGGCTGAGTTATCCATCGAGATACAGGCTCAATCGACTTTGGGGCTGCAGGCCTGTTCATTGATGCTGCATTTGTTTCACAGCACTCGATTCCACTGCAGCTGCGTGACACTCCACTTGCCATTGAGGCTCTTGACGGGAGACCTTTACAGCCTGGCCATGTGACTCATGAGATGGTTCAGTTTTCCATGGCCGTAGGGGCTCTTCACCCTGACATAATCCAATTCCAAGTTATTTCCTCACCCAGATTTCCGCTGGTTACTGGTTATCCTTGGTTACAGAGGCACAACCCCACTTTTGATTGGCTCCATGCTGAGGTTCTCTCCTGGTTACCAAGATGCAGTGAGACATGCTTCCTGAAGGTATCCAAGGTCCTGTTCACCTCCTTACTCTCCTCCCTGCCAGAGGAGTACCGAGATTTTTGCGATGTCTTTGACAAAGGTCAAGCCGGTAGTTTGCCTCCACACTGTTCTTTTGATTGCGCAATTGACCTTCAAACTGGTGCCATACCTCCTCGTGGCCGGGTTTACCCTTTGTTGGTCTTGGAGGATAAGGCCATGGGGGAGTATGTTGCAGACGCACTTTCTCGAGGTTTCATCCGCAAATCCTTGTCTCCTGCTGGTGCTGGTTTCTTCTTTGTGAAGGAGAAGAGCGGTGAACTAAGACCTTGTATAGATTATAGAGGTCTCAATCGTGCCACGATTAAGAATGCCTACGCGTTTCCATTGATTACAGAGTTATATGACCGCCTCAAGGGAGCAACAGTTTTCACAAAGCTTGACTTGAGAGGTGCATACAATCTCATGCGCATTAAGTAGGGTGACCAGTGGAAAACTGCGTTTAATGCCAGAACAGGCCATTATGAGTACCTGGTAATGCCTTTTGGTCTTTGTAACGCCCCGGCAGTTTTCCAGGAATTTATTAACAATGTCCTCCAAGATTTGTTGCAGTTATGTGTGGTGGTTTATCTCGATGATATCCTCATATTTTCCAAGTTCCTGGAGAGCCGCCACACAGATGTCTGTCGTGTGCTTCAGAAACTAAGAGAGAACAATCTCTATTGTAAACTGGTGAAGTGCGAGTTCCATTGTGAACAGGTTACATTCCTGGGCTATGTCATTTCCACTGCTGGTTTTTCGATGGACCAACAGAAACTTTCGCCAGTCCTACAGTGGCCTCGACCCGTGGGTTTACATCCTCTGCAGCATTTCCTGGGCTTTGCCAACTACTATCGGAAGTTTATTCGTAACTTCTCGTCTCTGGTCAAGCCCCTGACTGATATGACCAGAAAGGACGGTAACCTACAGAGTTGGTCTCCGGAGTCCATTAAGGCCTTTGAGACTCTCAAGGCTGCCTTTGTTTCTGCTCCCATGTTGGCACATCCTGATCCTACATTGCCTTTTATCCTAGAAGTTGATGCTTCTGAGACTGGAGTTGGCGCCCTTCTGTCTCAACGTCCTAACTCTGAGAGCGCTATGCATCCGTGTGGCTACTTTTCTAAGAAGTTGTCACCTGCTGAGTGCAATTATGAGATTGGTGACAGAGAGCTGTTGGCAAAAATTTTAGCCCTGAAAGAATGGAGACATCTCCTTGAAGGTACCACTGTGCCGGTTCTTATTCTTACTGACTTCTGACTTATTCTTTGGTTCTTATTCTTAATGACCATAAGAATCTTACATTCTTGTCTGAGGCTAAGCGCCTCTCTCCCAGAAGGGCTCTTTTCTTGTCGAGTTTTAATTACATTGTCTCATTCTTAACCGGTACTAAAAAAGGGCTGATGCCTTGTCACGACAATTTTCCTCCGCTTCCAAGTTGGAGTCGGTTCCAGTTCCTGTGATTCCTCCTGATCACATCTTGGCTACGGTTCGCGCCAGTCTTACTTCTCCTTTTGCCGCGTACACACGATCGAATTGTCTGGCGTACTTAGTCCGACATACAATCCGGCGGATAGTCTGGCAGACTTTCTACCGAACGGACTTGGCCACACACGGACACACAGAAAGTCCGACATTCGCTTGTGTGATGACGTACAGCACGTACGACGGGACTAGAAAAAGCCAGTATCCAATAGCTTCCTTTTTCGTACTTGCTTTGAGCATGCGTCATTCTTAGTCCGCCGTACTAGCATACTGACGAACGTATTGTCCGCTGAAACCCAAGTCTGACGGGAAGATTGGAGTGCAAAAATACTTTCTTAGTCCGCTGGACTTCACGCTGGAAAAGTCCGCTGAAGTCCACACACGATCGAATTGTCCGCTGAAATGCGTTTCGGTGGACTAAGTACGCCGGACAATCTGATCGTGTGTACGCGGCATAAGGGTGACAAAATTCTTACTGCTCAGGTCCATGCTCCTCCTGAGAAACCTTGTGACCGCTGCTTTGCCCCAGAGTCTCCGTACTGCCGTGCTCTAGACTTACCATTCTCCCAAGGTAGCTGGCTGCCAAGAGTGCCCAAAAGCCGCTGAGAACGGTCGAAAATAGCCAAAAGCCACCGAGAACAGCAGAAAAGCCCAGAAAACTCACAATCGACAGGGGATCGGCGTATAACACGCACCCACGATTTTCCCCTGATTTTAAAGGGAAAAAGGTAAATTACAGCTTGGTAAAGCATGTTAAACCTTGACCTTTTTTTAATCAGAATCCATCGGGAAAATGTTATATAAGTCTAAACATAAATTTTATCTTAAAGCGAATAAACCAGACACTCTTTTAACCCGAGCTCTTAAATCTAAATCGCCCCTTTAAACTGATTTGACTGAAATTATGTCATGATACATATACTAGTATTTCAGTAAAGATCCTCCACACCTTTCAAAAACATCTTAGCTCCTTATATAAAAAGGAAGGATCTTTTGATCAAACTTTAGCAGAATCATTTTTTTCACAAATCAAACTTCCTACTATTCCTTTAGCCCAATGTGTTTTTCTTGAAAGCCTCATTACAACTATCAAAATTCAATTAGCAATTAACTCTCTTAAACCAAATAAACTTCCAGGCCCAGATGGCTTCTCTGCCCTATACTATAAGAAATTCTCTCATATCCTTGCATCAATGTTAACAGACACATTTAATTCTTAGCTTAACGATCAATCCTTTTGCCCCGAAAAAATTAACGGCTATAATTTCAATGATCCCCAAACCTCAGTCAGACGATACATCTTGTTCTAACTATAGACCCATATAATTACTCAACCTTGACATTATGCTACTAGCGAAAGTCTTAGCGACCCACTTAAATAGTATAATAGGTTCTTTAACCGGTTCCCGACCGGCGCACGCCGATGTACGTCGGTAGAATGGCACGGGCAGGCAAATGGGAGTACCTTTACGTCCCTTTAAATTTGCTGCCCTGCCATCGCGAGTGCGCCACCGGCCGGTCGGGACCCCGGTGAGTCCGCGATCGTCTCACGGGACGGCTGAACGGAGAAATGCCGTTGCTAGGCAGAACGGGGAAATGCTGTTTACAACTAGTGATGCTGATCTCTGCTCCATGTGATTGGAGTAGAGATCAGTGTTCACTAAATGAAAGCCCAGCCCCTCACAGTTAGTAACACACCCCTAGGAACACTTAACCCCTACACTGCCACCCACTGGTTAACCCCTTCACTGCCAGTGTCATTTACACAGGAATCGCTGCATTTATATAGCAGTGATTGCTGTATAAATGACAATGGTCCCAAAAATGTGTAAAAAATGTCCGATGTGTCCGCCATAATGTCGCAGTCACAATAAAAATCGCTGATCGCCGCCATTCCTAGTAAAAAAAAAAAATTAATAAAAATGCCATAAAACTATCCCCTATTTTGTAAACACTATAACTTTTGCGCAAACCAATCAATAATCGCTTATTGCGATTTTTTTTACCAAAAATATGTAGAAGAATACGTATCGGCCTAAACTGAGGGAAAAAAAATGTTCTTTTATATATTTTTGGGGGATATTTATTATAACAAAAAGTAAAAAAATAATGTGTTTTTTTCAAAATTGTTGCTCTATTTTTGTTTATAGCGCAAAAAATAAAAAACGCAGGAGTGATCAAATACCACCAAAAGAAAGCTCTATTTGTAGGGAAAAAAGGACGTCAATTTTGTTTGGGAGCCATGTCGCACGGCCGCGCAATTGTCAGTTAACGCGACATAGTGCCGAATCGCAAAAAGTGGTCTGGTCTTTGACCAGCAAAATGGTCCAGGGCTGAAGTGGTTAATAAATAAACACCAGGTTCGGCTTTATCCCACAGTGGCAAGCGGCAGATAATGTATGCAGGACTACTTTACTAAATCAAGCAGCTAAACCATGACAAATACCCATCTCTCTCTTATCTTTAGATATCAAAAAAGCATTTGATACTGTTTTGTGGCCCTACCCAGGGCTGTTTTTAAGGCAAGGCAAAAGGGGCAGCTGCCCTGGGCCCTGTCATTGTTGTGGGGCCCAAAGCAGCTGCATCATACTTGACAACTATCCTGGTTTAAATTCCCTCATCCCTTGAGGTTTTAGTCCTGTGCTATGTTCCAATATCTCAGTGTGAAGTGATGTTACTAATGCTGCCCAGCTCTGCCCTATTGTGTAAAGATGACTCAACTGCAGACCCTGTGTTTACATGTAAATTACCGGCATTCATATGTATATAGTGACGGCATTCATATGTAAATAGGGGTGGCATTGATATGTATATCATGCCCCCCTGAGGTTATATCCACAGTCATCTCTAGCAACCAATCAACAAGCAGAAATCATGTGCTGTAACCTCTAGCAACTAATCAGTGAGCAGTAATGTGTGATGTAACCTCTAGCAACCAGTCAGTGAGTGTAAATGATACAATGTAACCTCTGGCAACCAATTGCAATAGCTGCCTGATCTGATTCAGTAAACTGATTTTGAGTCTCGCTGCTATTTATTGTATGTCTCAGAGCAGATGGAGAGCAAAACTGCATGGGGGGCCCCCAAGAAAAGTTTCGCCCAGGGTCCAATCAATATTAAAGACGGCCCTGGCCCTACCTATATTTCGTCCTGCGGAGTTGGGGATTTGGTCCTCATTTTCTTAGCTGGGTCTCCTCATTATACAAAAATCACAAAGCTTATGTTAAATATGCTGGATATAACCTACTTGACATCTGTAGGGGTACGCGCCAGGGATGTCCACTTTACCCACTCTTATTTGCCCTCCCTATTGAACCCCTTGCTGAATCAATCCATACTGACCCCTCTATTAAAAGTCTAGATTTAGCTGGTCACCAACATAAACTTTGCCCATCTGCTGATGATATCTTAATCTTTATGTCATTCCCTCATATTTCTGGTCCTAATCTTATAAGTAAACTTGATCACTTTGCCCACCTATCTGGTCTAATTATTAACTCTCAAAAATCTACAGCCTTAAATATATCTTTACCTTCTCATATTTTACAACAAGCGCAAACATCCCTCCCTTTCTCATGGTCCACTTCACACCTTCTTTACCTAGGAATAACTCTCACACCCAATCTTTGACATTTTCACTGCCAATTATCCTCTAATTTTGCATCAAATATATCATCTTCAGCCAAATGGTCCTCTCTACCATTATCTTGGATAGGTAAAACGAACGCAATAAAGATGGCTATACTGCCCAAAATTCTTTATCTTTTTCGAGTTTTACCTATCCCTGTTACAGCATACTTTCTCAGAATACTACAATATAAGGCATTACCTTTCATTTGGGGCTCCTTGAAAACCCATCTACCCAAACACACTCCAAAGCCCACCGGGGTCTAGGGTTTCCTAATTTTACCACTTATTACCATGCAGCTCAATTAGCCCCTATCCCTAAATATTACGCAAAATGTGAAATTCCACTTTGGCTTGCGCTGGAATCAATAGCTTGCGACCCACTTTATATAACCAACCTCATATGGTCTAATTCCTCCGACCGTAAAAAACTCAATAATCAATAAAATTAGTAAACGGACTACAACCTTCCCATATACCTCTTTTATCATTTCTTAAAAATCCACTTTTCTACTCTGCATGGTCTTCCCCTAAATCTTTTAAAGCATGGACCTCCACTAATCCAATTCAACTCTGTGAGTTATCATCCTCTACTTCATTCAAAACTTTCCCTGACATGTGAAAGTCACAAAATTTCTAATCAAGAGCTCTTTCGATATCGTCAGATTAAAAACATTTTTATGCCCTATATACAAGGAAGAATTAATTTAGATAAATGAACACGCTTTGAAAATATATGTAAACATGACCCACACACGAAGGGACTTATTTTAACTCTTTACACTCATCTTATTACTAAACCCAACTCAGACCCACCATGATATGTGGCTAAGTGGTAGATGGATCTTGGGTTTTCGTTGGTAGCAGCCGATTGAGATAAGATTTGGATCACAACTAAATCATCCTCGCAAAATGTAGCTGCCTTAGAGACAAATTACAAAGTACTCAAGCGGTGGTATTTGGTCCCTGTCAGAATTGTGAAATATGCTCCAAATTATTCTCCATCCTGTTTTCGTGGCTGTGGTGATCTAGGATCACATCTCCGTACGTGATTAGATTGCCTGCTAGCAAAAAATGTCTGGAAAGATGCATTTCTTATGATTTCAACACTGTTTGAAATCCCTATCAATCCTGATCCTACAATAGCACTTTTAAAACTTAAAACCAGCCACTCTCTCATACTGCCAATTCAAACCCCCATTATAGATCACTACAGCTGCGAAACAAACAATTGCTAAAGCTTGGAAATCCCATCCTTAATTGCTGAAACTAAACATAGAATCAATCAAGCAATGATTCATGCCAAAACAGAAGCTGTAACTCAAGATAAAATATCCAACTTTGAGAATATATGTAATCCCCAGTGACTTTGCCTTCCAATTTTAATGCTTCCCTACTAAGACCTTGGTAATCTCGATTTATACTTCAATTCTCTGCATTCATAGTATGTTTATTACCGGTGAGCCCTACTACCTCTCATTTCTTTCTTCCCTATCTATTTTTTCTCCTACCTTAGATTACTTTTTCTTTTATCTTCTTTCTTCTACTTTTTCCCCATAGTCTCTCTCTCCTCTTTTAATTTACTCATTATAAAGTTCTGGTAGCAGAACTGCTATTTCCCTGGTTATCATTATACCAATTGTACATAGTTCCAATATGTAGTATAAGATTTTCGATTCTATAATGAATTATTATTTATTTATTTTTAAAGACTATACTCTTGATAATAATTAAGACCTTTTTTTTTATCTGAGGTCATCTTATATTAATCACTTCAGCCCTGGAGGAATTTACCCCCTTCCTGACCAGAGCACTTTTTGAGATTCGGCACTGCGTCCCTTTAACAATTGCGCGATCGTGCGACGTGGCTCCCAAACAAAATTGACGTCCTTTTTTTTCCCACAAATAGAGCTTTCTTTTGGTGGTATTTGATCACCCCTGCGGGTTTTATTTTTTGTGCTATAAATAACAAAAGAGCGACAATTTTTTTCCTCAGTTTAGGCCAATACGTAGTCTACATATTATTGGTAAAAAAAAAAAAAAAAAAAAAAAATTATATAATAATAAGCGATTATTGGTTTGTGCAAAAGTTATAGTGTTTAGAAAATAGGGGATAGTTTTATGGCATTTTTATTAATAATTTTTTTTGTTTAAATGGCGGCGATCACCTATTTTTATCGTGACTACGACATTATGACGGACACATCGCACATTTTTGACACCATTGTTATTTATACAGCAATCAGTGCTATACAAATGCACGGATTCTTGTGTAAATTACACTGACAGTGAAGGGGTTAACCACTAGGTGGCAGTGTAGGGGTTAAGTGTGTCCTAGGGGCGTGTTGCTAACTGTGGGGGGCGTGGCTGTCTTTTACACATCACTGATCTCTGCTCCAATCACAGGGACCAGAGATCAGTGACACTGTTGCTAGGCAGCACGGGGAGATGCTTGTTTGCATCTCCCCGTTCTTCCTCTCCGTGAGACGATCGCGGGTATCCCTGCAGCGATCGAGTCCACGGGACCCACAACACGACTCACGGAGCTTCCCGTGGGCGCGGCGCCTCTTAAAGGGCAACTTACAGGTATGCGATTCTACCTGTATGTGCCCTTCAGCTGACGTATATTGGCGTGAGGCAGTCGGGAAGCAGTTAAAGGGGTTGTAAACCCTTGTGTTTTTTCATCCTATACATTAAGGTGAAAAAACTTCTGACAATGACCCAACTCCCCCAGTTTTACTCACCTGAGCCCTTTGTTCCCTCAGCAGAAACACATTGTACTCTCTGCCTGGGGTTCTCAGCTCTTCATTGGATAGATTGATAGCAGCGCAGCCATTGGCTCCCGCTGTTGTCAGTCAAATCCAATGGCATGGGTGCCGGAGGGCAGTGCCGAGTCCTGCATCCTGCATCTATAGACGCAAATGCTGGACACAGGAGCACACCCACAAGGTAACCCTCTGGGAGAGCGATTCTCCTAGGGGTTTATACGATGCGGGGAGGAGCTGATAGCGCCACCGGGAGACCCCAAAAGAGAATGATCGGGGCCACTCTGTGGAAAACAAACTCCACAGTGGAGGTAAGTATGAAATGTTTGTTATTTTAAAAAAAAGAAAAACTTAGGCCGCGTACACACGGGCGGATTGTCTGCCCAACTTAGTCCGCTGAATCGTGTTTCAGCGGACAATCCGCTCGTGTGTGGGCTTCAGCGGACTTTTTCAGCGGACAGTCTGACGGACTAAGTCTTTCGGAATTTCCGTAATTTTGTCATCCAAACTTGGTTTTGTCCGTCCAAACTTGGTTTCAGCCGACAGTCCGCTCGTGTGTAGGCAAGTTGGACGGACTAAGTATGGCGCATGCTCAGAAAGGATTTACACGGCCGAAGGTTGCATTGCAGTGTATTGGATGTCGTTTTTCTAGTCCCGTCGTACGTGCTGTACACGTCATCGCGCAAGCTTTCAGCGGACTGTCTGTTCATCGTGTGTGGTCAAGTCCGTTCATTCAAATGTTGAACGGACTGTCTGTCGGATTGTCTGACGAACTTAGTTGGGCAGACAATCCGCCCTTGTGTACGCGGCCTAACCCTATACAATCATTTCAACCTGGTCTAAGTTGGTTTTATCCTTTTTTATACAATGTATGATGTAAACTTTTGTGTAGCTAGATCTATACTAAAATTGTTTTAGTTAAACTACTTTTAGTTTATGTTGGAACTACAACTCAATATTATTACCGTATATGTTAACTTTTCTTTTGCTGCCACTTATGTATGCTAATTGTTAAAATTCAATAAACAAATTTAACAAGAAAAAAAAACATACAAACTGTCAAATAAATTTAAAACAGACGACAGCAAATATCATAGAGAACTAGGTACTAGGGCATAAAATACAATTAGTTTCCCATGCAGTGTAAAGAGTTTTCAAGCTTTCTTATAACAGAGCTGAATGACATGAATGCCACTGACTTTGTCTGATTCTGACAACTAAAGCTAACCTGGATGGAAAACTTTCCCCACTGACATAGTTCTGTAGCCATGTTCTTTAAAATACTGCGGGAGAGTGGAGTAATTCCCTGCATGCTTCCTCCAATACGAGTTGACGTCGAACAGTCTGGTGGTATCAGGTCTTCTTCCAGTTAAGAAAGAGACTCTGCTGGGCGCACACACCGATTGCTTCAAGAAAGAATAAGAAAGAGGCTTATTAGAAATGGCAGTGCTCTAGATAATAAGAATAGAAACAATGTTCTAGTTGCGTAACACTACCTGGCTCTGCGAGAAGCAGAGCTGTCAGTCATTTTAATGGCATGCTGCTATGCAGTATTTCCACATCTTTCAAAATTATAAATTAATGAGTGTCAAACTTCTATATTAGTCTGGAGATAAATATAACAATGTTCCCAGATTGACAGTATTTAAAATATTTCCGTATACCTAATCCAATGTCACCCATAGAGCTTAACAGTTTTCTTCATTTATTTTTAAGAAAGACAAAATGTAGAACAGACACATATCATCCTAGAAATTGAAACAAGAGACAGTAGCAGTGAGTGTTATCCACTATATTCATTAATAATAACAGGTATGTCTATGGTAAACAAGGTTTTCCTTATTTCATACACAGGTTATAAGAAAAATGCCCCTGTTTATTGTATAATATCAGGGCCTTCAAGAAGATCACGAAAACAGCCCTTCCCATTCTGTAACTATAAGCAGTGATATTGACAATGGAAGATCATTCATTGGGAACACAGGACAGGGAGACATCTGATTGTCACTCAATTCACTGCTCTAACATTAATCATTTTGGAAGACAATGAATCATTGTTTAACTTTCTCCATGGAAAACATATTGGAAAATCTTTGTGTATAAGGGCTCTTATCAACAGAATGCATGAAGGTAAAAACCTTGAGCCTTTACAACCACCTTTCTTTTCTTGGTTAATGTATATAAAGCTTTCAGCTTCTAGATATGAGAATTTCTGGATGCTTGGATATGATTAGAGTTTTTCCAACTGAGATAATTTATGTTTGACTTTTGAAAACGTCTTAAAAACATCACACAGACTAGCATTTCCCTTCCCCTGTATTGGGTTGATTTACTAGACTTTCCGGCAGACTAGGTCCAGAAGACTGGAATCCATCAAACAATTTGATCGTGTGTGGGCTCCAGCGGACTTTTTTTCGCCCAAAAGTCCAACAAACCTAGAAATAAAGCTTGTCTCAAATCTGTCCGACGGACTCGGCTTTCTAGTGTGCAAACCATTCGTCTGTGTGCTAGTCCGACGGACCAAATACGACGCCAGGGCAGCTATTGGCTACTGGCTATTGAACGTCCTTGTTTAGTGCAGGTTACGTCATCACGGTCAAAGGGGACTTAGTCCGGTCGCGTGTGACCAAGTCCGTCCGTTCAGAAGGTCAGTCGGTCCTCCATTGAAAGTCTGTCGGTAAGACCGTCGGACCTAGTCCGGTCGTGTGTACACGGCATTAGTTTAGTGAATGTGAAGTTCTAATTCAATTATGTGCAAATAAAAATACTTTTTATGTTTCTTTTTTGTTGCATGTGATTGGGTATTCCTTGCAAAGTGAATTTTCACTTCATTCAATAAACTAAATGAAAATTCCCTTACAAAGATAAAAAGCTTATTTGCCTTTGGCGTATCAACCCCATTGAGTCATATTTTCACTAATCATATTCAGGTGAAACTCAACTACAGTATCTCACAAAAGTGAGTACACCCCTCACATTTTTGTAAATATATTAGCAAAGTGTCATTTCTTCAGTGTTGTCACGTGAAAAGACATAATATATTTACAAAAATGTGGTGTCCTCACTTTTGTGAGATACTGTAGTTGAGTTTCACCTGAATATGATTAGTGAAAATATGATAACACTGAAGAAATTACACTTTGCTATATATATATATATATATATATATATATACATATACACACACACACACACATATATATATATACAAATAAATAAAAATGGTACCACTCTGTATATGTGTGTTCCACCAACGGAGCACTGTGGCTATTCACTATATTATCTGTGTATACTTACTGCAACTGCATCTATTTTGTACTATTTTAGTCACCATTTTTTAACTTTCCGTTTTAAACTTTCTACAATAAATGTATTGATTTTATATATTACATTACCTCGCCTTTATGGCTCCCATGCCCTTAAAAGTCCCATTAGAGGGTTTTTATTCTGTAGCTTGTATTAATTGGGGATGTGAAAAAACCTCTCCTGTGCTCCAAATCAGCAGCATTTGGGTCATAATATTTTTTTTCTTGTTTTCCTCCTCTAAAACCTAGGTGCGTCTTTTGGTTATGTGCGTCTTATGGAGCGAAAAATACGGTACATACTATGGACCACTTTAATTTGTACGCTATACACTACAGTACATTCCCAAAACATCTGCATTTCATAGACTGTGCTATACCTTACATTCTCCAGACAGCTGTACAATGTGTGTTACACTCATACCACTAGGATTTTATTTTCAGGAAATGGAAATTCCCATACAACAGACACACTTTGGGAAGCCTTAATATGACTTTACATAAGTCTGCTATTGACAAAAAAATAAAAACAGTGAAGGGGGTGTTCTGTGGTACATAAGCTACCAAAGCACAAAAAATGGGGTAGAGGTGGAAGGAGTGGTGGTGGAAGCCATAAAGGCTACAAAAGGAAATTTAGGTTTTTCATGATGGCTACTATGGTATCTGAAATTAAAATAATATAGTCGTATTTACTTACCTGCGCATAAGCATTGGTGAATAAAATACTATGAGAAGCCAACTGATCAATATTGGGAGATTTGATAATATCATCACCATAACAGCCTAGGCTTGTGCGGAGGTCATCAACAACGATCAGTAGGACATTCTTATCACCTATAAGGGTAGATAAATAAACTTTGTTCAGAAAAGAACTTGTTGAAGAATTATTCTACAACATCTAGATCAGGGGTGCCCTACCGCTGGCCCGCGCCCTCCGATGTGGTCCACCACGTCATGCTCTGAGATGGCGGGTCAACAAGCCCAGATCGCGGGTTCCAGATCCGCCATTTCCAAGTATCAGCGCGAAGAACGGAGTCGCCGCTAGAGGAAGCAGAGCCAATGCTTCCTGTATAGTGTGGGCTCCTTCACAGGTGGACTGATACCAAATGTACTCCGTCTGTGATAGGAAGCATCGGCTCTGCTCTCTACTGCAGCTTCATGCTTCTGTCACACTAATGCACGGAACCCGCGATCTCGGTCAGCAGCCAGCAGTACCAGTATCAGCCACCAGTATCAGTCACCAGTACAAGTACCAGCCAGCAGTACCAGTACCCACCAGCAGTACCAGCCAGCAATTACCACTACCCACCAGCAGTATTACTACAAGTCAGCAGTACCAGTATCCATCAGCAGTACCAGTACCAACCAGCAGTAACCACCACCAGTACCAGTACCCGCCAGCAGTACCAGTACCGCCAGCAGTACCAGTACCCGCCAGCAGTACCAGTACCCGCCAGCAGTATCAGTACCCGCCAGCAGTACCAGTACCCGCCAGCAGTACCAACCAGGAGTACCAGCCAGCGGTGTCTGCCAGCAGTACCAGCAGGCAGAACTCAACAGCAGTACCAGCCAGCAGTACCAGCACCTGTCCACAGTACCCAACAGCAGTACCAGCCCTGGAGGACAGCCAGCAGCAGCCACCAGTTATAACCACCTGGGGGACAGCAGCAACCAGCTGCAGGAATCCTGAGGAAGAAGTGAAGATCGAGGTCAGTTGAGATGTAAACCGCTGTGCATCAGTGTGAAAGCAGCCTTAGGCCCCTTTCACAAGAACAGTCCGATCGGGTCTGCCTGTCTGTTTTTCAGGCGGACCCAATCGGACCCTCCATTCACCTCTATAGAGCGCCAGATGTAAACATACTCGTGTCTGCTTCAACCCGCCTATCTGCAATCCGATCTGCTTAAAAAAACAGAAGGGGAATCTGTCCCCTTCTGTCTGGGCAGATCAGAGGGCCTTTAGGGTAGAGTGGGCTGCATCTGTGTCTGCTCTACATATGCAGAGTGGACACAGACCTGCCATCCATCCGCTACGCTCATTGTGGCCCGCAACCTGCTACCAAGTCGCTAAAGTGACCCTCGCTCCTCAAAAGGTTGGGCACCCCTGATCTAAATGTATGCCTATTCCACACTGTATGAGACAAGACATGAATTAGCATAGTATATTTCATTTACAGTATAAGTGAGTCCTTAGATGTGGTGGCTGCATCGGTTTTCACGTTTTTGGCCAAGAATATTTTCAGCAAGTACGGAAAATGCCTGTTGATCTTATAAGGGCTCATGCACACTGCATCTCATAGAAAGGGCTTCTACAGGCTTTTGAGTTTTTTTATGTTCTCATTTTTATCTGCCTGGAAACTCCCCTCCTTGTTAGTCAATGTGTCCATGCACACTACTGGCATTTTCAGAAGTTTACAGACACATACTCTTACAGGCAGAACAAATCCCCACCAAACTCACGTTTTTGAGAGGAGCTTACAAAACAGAAAAGATGCCTAATGCCGCGTACACACGACCAGACTTTTCGACAGACTAGGTCCAACGGTCTTTCCGATGGACTTTCGGCGGAGTTCCGACGGACTTTCTGAAGGAATGGACTTGGCCACACAAAAGCACACCAAAGTCCGACGGATTTGAATGTGATGACATACGACCGGACTAGAATAAGGAAGTTCATAGCCAATAGCTGCCCTAGCGTCGGTTTTTGTCCGTCGTTGGACTAGCATACAGACAAACTGATTTTTTGACCGGACTCGATTTGAAACATGTTTTATTTCTAGGTCCGTCTGACTTTTGGGGGGAAAAAAAGTCAGCTGAAGCCCATACACAATCGGTAATATCTGACAGAATGAATCTGTCCGATCATGTAGTCCGTTGAAAAGTCTGGTCGTGTGTACACTGCATTAGTGTGTTAAAACACGTGAAAAAGGTCAAAAACGCTCATAAAAATTTGAAAACACATTTGAAAAAATTAACTGGGGGGGGGTTTGTTGAAAAAAAAATGTTTATGCTCAAAGAAGCTCAATAAAAACGTGCAAAAGATCACAAAAAAGCACAAGCTAAAATGCCTATTAAAGCAGATTTTTTTTGAGCTACAGTGTGCATGAGCCCATAGAAATGAAGTGTTCTTGTAACTTCCTGTGAGATGAACAGAAAACAAAAACAAGCTTGTGTTCCTTCTGTAATCTACTAATTCCATCAACCTCCATGTAAAGGAAATGTGCAAAGGCAAACATGTTTATAGTAGGTTGGGTAGTTAGCCACCCAGGGACAGAAAGTGTGTTATTTACAGGATTCCCAGATCAAAATAAAAAAAAAAGCCTAAGGGCTCTTTCACACAGGCGGATCTGTGCCAATCTGCCCTGTGTTTATCTCTGTAGACTGCGCAGGGACGGACCTGTCAGAGCGCCGCTCTCCCCTATGGGAGATCGGATGATGACGGACCACAGAGTCCGTCATCACCCGATCCGATGACGGATGGAAAAAATGGAATTACGTACGGTAATGTCCTTTTCCAGGAGTCTTTCAGGACAGCCACCTTTGAGACACTGGCTCCTCCCCTCTTAGGAAACACCGCCTTCATTTTCATGATTTAAGCCTCCTCCTCCCTTCGTTCCTCAGTTCTTCCAGAGTACCTCCGGCCAACTGGGGAGACACAAGAACACGTCAAATAAACAAACTTTTAAGTCTTACCTGACGGCCTCATGTAATGAGTTCCCGATGATCTGCAAAAAACTTGGGTGGGAACCGGTGCGGTCCTGAAAGACTCCTGGAAAAGGACATTACCGTACGTAATTCCATTTTTCCCCAATCGTCTTTCAGGACAGCCACCTTTGAGAGGATAAGCGAGTACCCTGTCTTAGGGTGGGACCTACTGCTTGCAGCACCTTGTGACCAAAGGGCTTGGTCTTTGGCTGAGAGAAGATCCAATCTATAGCGCTTCACGAACGTAGAAAACTTGAACCACGTTGCGGCTCTACAGATCTGTTCAGGAGACACACCAGCCCACATTGTCTGCGGAGTTGCCGCTGTCCTGGCTGAGTGTGCTTTAATTCTAACTGGAGGCTTTAATACCCCAACCGCGCAAGTCTGCCCAATGGCTGACCTTAATCATCTGGTTAGCGTACGTCTAAAGGCTTTGGAACCCTTCCTAGCCCCTGGAAGTAACACCAAAGGTAAATCAGACTTCCTGAACTGGCTTTGTGTAACCAAAATAATGAAGGACACGTCCAATAAGATGTGTTCCTGTTCGCTCACTGGTTTTGAACGAAAAATAGGCAGCATAATCTCTCGGACTCTCTGAGGATTAGAGACTACCATTAGGTAAAAAGGCCAGAATGGTCTTAAAAACTGAATGGTCTGGAAAGGGAGTGCCTTAACAGAAAGGGTTTCGAGTTTACTCACTTTCCTTGCCGCAGTGATCGCCACAAAAAACACAGTTTTGAGAGTGATCAACCATAACCAGCCAGATTCCAATTGCTGAAAAAGGTTCCTTTGTGGGAACCTGTAAAACTAATGAGTGACCCCGACTGGGAAGGGGGCGACCAAGGGCTTGGTCTTTGCCTACTTAAGGCTCTAAGAACCTTACTATACCAAGGTCTGATGTTAGATGCCCTTCCAGGAATACGCTAAAAGCGAAAACCTGACTCTTCAATGTTTATGGGGCTAAACCTTTATCTGCCCCTGACTGCAGGAACTCTAGAACGGCTACGAGGCTGTGCACCTTGAAGGAGTTCTCTGAGCATCAACTGTTGAACCGTCTCCATACCTTCAAGAAAATGGTCTGAGTTTCTATTTACCTGCAATTCAGAAGAGTGGCTATTAAACAGTCTGAGACCTCTTTGCCCTTCAGCAATTCCTTCTCAGTAGCCAAGCTGCAAGAATCCACCTGGGGACCGCAGACTGGACCCTGGGACAAGGGACACTCCTAGACCGGGAAAACCCGGGGGGGGGGGGGTTCCACTGACAGGCCCTTCAGAATGGAGAACCACGGCCTCCTGGGCCCAAGAGGTGTGATTAGAAAATAGGTAGTAATCTCCACCTGAAAACTTCCCTGACCCTGCAGGAATCAGAACGGGAGGGGAGAAAGCATAGCACTTAGAGAAACCCTAACTCTGTGCTTTAGTGTGTCTGCTCCCGACCTCCCATCTCCCCTGTTCATGGAACAGGAGATGGCTTCCTTTGCGTTTTCCCTTGAGAAAAAGAGAGGTCTATCCAAGGAATCCCCCAACTCTGGGTGATCCATTCGAAGAACCTCCTGCTTGAGAACCTGGTTGCTCTGAGGAAATCTAATATCAGGATTTGCTCTCCTTCAAAACAGATCACTGAAAAGACAGGATTTTAATATTCGGCCCATCTGAGGATGGCCTTCGCTAGGACCCATAAGGATCTGCTCCAGGAGTCCCCGTCCTGTCGACGCAAGTCACTGCCAAGGGATTGTTTCCATGACTCTTACATGAAGTCTCCAGAGAACTCTGAGAGGTCCTGAGAACCAGATCTACTGTTCTCAACTCCCTCCAATTTGAGGATCTCTTAGATTCCTTCCTCTCCCAGGTACCCTGTACCAAACAGGAGTCTAGGTGTGTACCCCAACCTAAGCCGTTCGTATTGGTTGTAACCACCCTGGATACTGGGAAACTCCATTCTACGTCTTGTAACAAACGTGCTCCCTTTCCCAAAGGGACCTCTTTACCTGAGTTGGAACCAAAGAGTCCCAAGACCCCTGACTGTGGTCCCAAAGCTTCAAGATGAATAGTTTACAGAGGACGGTAACATGACCCCGTCCACTGAACTGCTAGGAGCGTGGCTGTCAGTAAACTCAACCTGCCTAACTGAGTTTTTGACGGTTGCCCTGGAGAAACAACAGTGCTCTGTCTATCTTCTGGATCTTCTCCAAGGAGGGAAGACCTTTTGTTCTGTTGAGCCCAGCACCTACCCCAGGAAGGTGACCCCCTGGTAAGGAATTTAAGTTGGGTTTCTCTAGGTTCAGAGGCCAACCCAGGCTCACTAACAGGTCTTTTGTTACCTGTTGATCCCAAATCGACTGCGTCAGAGAAGGTACAAACCGGAGAAGATCTTCAGGACACACGATCACCGAGACTCCCCTGAGACGCAGGAATGCCAGAACTTCTACCATCACTTTGGTGAAGATAGGAGGAGGAAAGGGATAGCCCAAAAGGGAAGTGCTTTGAACTGAATGTGTAGCACCCCTACAGAAGTTATCACTGCCAGCCTAAGGAAACGCTGGTGGTTCTCTGCAATGGGAATATGCAGGTATGCATCCATACTATCCATGCCCTGAAACAGTTTTGGTGGAAGAGGTGCCCTCACCCAGTGACCAAAACCAACGAAAGCCATCTGTAGGTGACTAAGACACACAGACGTTTCAGGTTCAGGATGAGCCTGAACTTTTTTCCCAAAGGCTTGTGAACCACAAAAATGTGAGAATAGGAGCCCTTTCTATATATCCTGCTGGGACCTGTATTACCACTTCCTGTTCCTCTAACTCCTGAAGAGGAAAGAAGGGCACATTTTGGCAGCTCAGTGACAAGGAGTCTCAAAAGAGGAGAGCTCTGAAAACTCCAAACGGTAACCTCTTACGATGATCCCCAACACAAACTGATTGGAGGTGATCATCTCCCACTGGGGGAGGAAGGCCCCTTTTTTTACTGCTCCCCATATTTCTTCTTAAGGGGAAAGGCCTTTTTTTATCAGCCGTGCGATCTAGCACTGCTTCAAGACCTGGCCCAAACAGCAGTAAATAGTAGCAGTAACAGCAGTCTCCTGTAAAAAGGATTCCAGAGCTTTGCTTTGGACGCCTTGTCCCCCTGCCATGTCTTCAGCCTTAAGGCCCTCCAGGCTGAGTTGGTCAGAGCCGAGGACCTTGCATACATTCGCATGGATTGAGCCGAAGCACCCGCAGTGTATGCTGACTCCTTAAGCACCATGGGAAAGGAGGATAGAAAAGTCTCCTCTGCCGTCATTGCTTCATGCATTAATCTGGATAAGCCAACACTTCATATTACGAGCCACCACTGTGGCTGCTATGTCAGGCTTAAAGATTTTCTTATGATAAATCCCAGGCATCCTTCAGAAGTGAATCCATCCAACAGCAGGTTTCCTGTAAAAAAGGATTACACAGAGCTTTTGCCTTGGACGCCTTGACCCCCTGCCATGTCTTCAGCCTTGAGGCCCTCCAGGCTGAGTTGGTCAGAGCCGAAGATCTTGCATACATTCGCCTGGATTGAATCGAAGCAGCGTATGCCAACACCTTAAGCAGCATGGGAAAGGAGGATAGAAAGTCTCCTCTGCCGTCATTGCTTCATGCATTAATCTGGCTAAGCCGACACTTCATATTATGAGCCACCACTGTGGCCGCTATGGCAGGCTTAGATATTTTCTTAAGAGAAAAAGCCCATGCATCCTTCAGAAGTGAGTCCATCATTTCAAACATAGGGTCTGAAAGTATTCCCATGTCCCTGAGGACAGGTCAGTATGCCTGGACGTCTGAAGAAAGGTAGTCTCTAACCTGGGAGATTCTATTCCAGACAAGAGCTTCCTCTTCCGCCCAAGAAAAAACCTTTGCTTTAATGCACCGGAAAAGAAAGGTTTTCCTTCGGGACCCCGCCATCCTGATGGCATCGATCAAGACATCTGATCGTGGGGTGACAATGCCTTCTTCCTAAAGTGGTATGAATAGCTCTCAAGAGCTTATCCACTTCATCCAGGGGGAAGTTTATATCGAGGGGTTCTTTTGGGTTCCCCACCCAAGCCCTCACCTTTATCAGATTCCCTTGGGAGTCTGAGACGGCACTGTGAACTTCTTCCTCAACTTCCTCTCTGGAACCCTCTAGACTCTCCCTTAACCTGCAGGAGGAACATCCATCGGGTTAGGTGGAACACTCTGCTGTGCTGGTGAAAGAGTGCTCTGGAGCTGAGGCCACTGGAACCTTCACAGAAGCCGCCAGGTATGCACCGTGTTCTGCTGCCTGTTTCCTGATGGCGCTCAAACAGGGACCTGAACCCTCTGAGGCCACTGGAACCTTAGGTTAAAGGTCTGACTGAGCTATCCGGTGCTTCAATACACTCTTTACCAAGTGCCTTTGAACCAGGGATTCCCCCAAAGAGGCTCTATATGAAGGACGCTCCCTCCTAGAACCAAGGGGAGACTTGCTCATGTCCTTCAGAGACCTAGAGATAAAAGAGCAGCATAAAATCCTAAAAAAAGAAACACCAGCACTACTTAAGAGGACCACCGGGAGTGCCCTCCCCTAGGATCAATCTTCATCTGGATCCCAGACGCACTGCCCTTCCCCCCGACCACCTAGGGGGAAAAAACACCAGTGGAGCTACTGGTTGTAAGGTAAGGGAACCCCTCGCCAGGGCTTTTACCTTTGAGTGGCTGGTGCCGTTACTCCTGGAGCTCCCGAAGCCACTGCTTTGGACATTCTCCTGTTGAGGAAGAGTGGTACGAACGTGCCTCCAACAGCTACCTGTGCAACTGTAGAAAGAGAGGCTGCACCAGCCGAACGCTAGGTTCCCCTCCACGTGCCGCGTCCGGAACCGGAAGACGCGGATCCAACGAAGAGGTCCGCCCCCACCGGAATTGACGTCGCCCGCCAACCGGTCCGGCCTCTGGCTCCCAGCCGACTGGATACACAGGGGGGCCTTGGACGTCCTCGTTGCAGCGCCCCACTGGGCGAAACGCAGGGATGAACCTCCCCAAAAACTTCCTGCTTTCCCCAAGCGAAGATTGGAGTGCGTATAGAGAAAAAGGTCAGTCAAAAGTTCAGCTTCCCCAGCCGACCGGACTGCCTGTTCCGTTAAAACACCCGCGGGTGAACGGACGGACGACCCTGTAAAACTTCCTGCTTTCCCCAAGCGAAGTTTAGGGTGTATAGACAGTACGAACGCTTCAGCTCCCCGCTGATCCGACTGTCAAGGGCCGACCGATAGACGGTCGGGTAACCGAGTGGGGCCGGGGCTCCGCTCGGATAGCTTCAGTCTCACCAACCGAATTCAGCTAAGGTTCCTTAGCGATGTCTCCCCACCGGAGGAAACACCATAACTGAGGAACGAAGGGAGGAGGAGGCTTAAATCATGAAAATGAAGGCGGTGTTTCCTAAGAGGGGAGGAGCCAGTGTCTCAAAGGTGGCTGTCCTGAAAGACGATTGGGGAAAGTAGGTTTTTCCTCTGTCACACTTTTTCGGATCGGAGTGGGTCGGATGTCAGCGGACATGTCACCGTTGACATCCGACACTCCAAAAACCTCTATGGAGCATCCGTTCAGGTCCGCCTAAAAAACTGGCAGGCGGACCTGAATAGATCGGTCATGTGAAAGAGGCCTAAAGCCTAGTAGCAGTTGGAGCCGCTGTACTAATGATCTGATGTGTTCTGACAGGAGTATGGCCCTCAGTCAGAACACTTTGTTCAGCGCTCTCAGCCAACTGGGAGGATGTAATGTATTACATTATTGTTTTTTGGGTTAAGCTACACCTTAAATATATGCACTATTGCTGCACTATGTATAAAAAATAAAAATAAAACTTAAAGAGTATAAATTTAAATAGAACAGAATGGAGAAGCACCAACCCATTGCGTGATCTCAGTATATTATAAACACCTGCATTTCTGTTCAGATAGGGGCTCTATAAAGTTTTAACTACATACAGACAGTCAGAAAGTAAACAGCTTTTGCTGTGCTCCCACTTCAGGAAACCCATAATGCTAGGCAAATCTTGTATTGGAGTGTTATGCTGGGTGCACATGGGCTGAAAATCTTCTGGTTCGGCAGTCTGTTTGACAGAAGCCAGTCTAAGGACCTGCTTTTGTTGAAGGGACATGTTGGAAACCAGCATCTAAATAGTGCTTGCAGCCAATGGCTGCGAGTGCTGATTAGTGTGTTCGACATGTTTATTTGTAAAAAGATTATGTAAAAGATCAGTTAAATTTTTAATTCAAAACCTAAAAGCATAGATGAAATGAACTCAAGTCCATGATATATTCCTTTATTCACCATTTGCGCCATTTATTTGCCTAAAGTGGCAGTCCAGCCATTGTTTTCTTTAGACAGTTTGAGAAGGTAGGAACCCTGATCACATTTGTTTGCGTTTTCTCCTTTACTTCTTGTCCCCAAGACACGACAGGTAATCTCCCTAAATGAAGGGGAAATTTCTCTTTTGAGATTGGATGCCCACATTGGGTGATTTTTCCTCACCTCTTGCTTGGGTAAAATAAAATGTGTCTAATTTTGTATTTCCAAACATTTTCTGTGCCATAGTCAAGGGACATGAAGTTCAAGTGATATTAAAAGCTGATTTTTTTTTTTAAATAACAAACATGTCATACTTACCTGCGCTGTGCATGCTCCATTCACACATGGAGCGTGGTTTGGCCCTGCCCTGGCTCTCTCGTCATTGGCTCACTGGCAGTGATTGACAGCAGCGGGGGCCAATGGCTGATGTCTCAGTGAATGAGGAAGAGTCTTTGGAGAGCCGCTGCTCTCATGCACATTGCTGGATTGACAGGTGGCTCATGTAAGTATTGGAGGAGGGGGGGAGCTGAGCGGCGGGTGCTGCGCACAGAAGGTTTGTTACTTTAATGCCTAGAAATTATGGCCTGGTGGGAGCACTGTTGTTATGGGAGAACATCATACAACGTCCTCCCAGAGCCTGCCTCTCGCACAGCCATGCAGTGGCACGGTCTTTCACTGGCTGTGTCCACCAAACACAGCTGATGACTGATCAGTGTACCGGCCCGCTGCCAGTGTCATGTGATTACCGTGACCAATCACAGCACATCACATGACAATTGTAAACAATGAATGGCTTCCTTTCATGCCATCTATTGTATACAATTGTGTTGCTAGCTGTGATTGGTCACAGTGAACACATGGTACAGACCAGCCAATCATAGCTAATCACAACAAGAGACACTGAATAAACTAGTAACCATTTTAATCAGTAAAAATGGTTACTTATACCAATCACTTCCCCAGAGTGGTACAGTGTTACTATAGTGTGTTAGATAAGAAAATAGTTTAGAAAAAAATACAAAAAAAAAATTAATTATTATTATTCTTCTTATTTTTTTTTTAACATACTGTCACCAGTCAGTGTCCCTTATCACTACCACGGCAGTTATATGAGAACGCTGTACTGCACTGGTTATTTTATTTCTTCAATTTCAAATAATTGTGACAAAAAAGTACAACTGAAAAAAAACTGGCTATGCCTCTTACTAAATACCTTTGACTATCTACATTCCAAAAAGGGGTAATTTGGGGGATATTTTTTACTCTCCTGCCATTTTTGGGCCTCAAGAAATGAGATAGGCCATTAGTACATCAGGATTCATCAATTTTCAAATATATTTGTTAGTTTGTGGACTATATAACTTTCCTTCAGACTGAATAATATACACTGATTTGGGTTATTTTCACCAAAAAAATGTAATGGAATACATTTTGACCTTTAATTTATGAAGAAAAAATATTTATTTGCTAAATTTTAACAGAATCAAAGAAAATGCCTGTTTTTCAAAGTTTTAAATTTTTTTTATGGCAAAAAATAAAAAGCCCAGTGGTGAGTAAATGCCACCAAAAGAAAGCTCCATTTGTGTGAAATAAAATGAAAAACATTTTATATGGTACTGCATTGCATCACTGCATGATTGCCATTCAAATTGTGACAGAGCTGAAAGATTAAAAATTGGCCTGGGCAGGAAGTGCCTGGTGTTGAAGTGGTAAAAGTTATTTTTCTTGTTTATTATTTTAATAACAAAAATCATATTTACCTGTTCTTTTTGGGTTCCCTGCTGGCTCTCCTGGCTCCCCTCCACCATGTGCCACCATAGCAAGTGGCTTGGAATGGGGGCACATGATCGTCACCTCACCTGCTGTGATTGAGAGCAGCAGGAACCAATAGCTTCTGCTGCTGTGTCTGAGCCAATGAGGAGGGAGACTGGCATTTCTCTTGTGCACAGCACTGGATCAAGATCGGGCTCGGGTAAATAAAAGTGGGAGCTGGAGGGAGAGGCTGCACACAAATTTTTTTTAGTGTAATGTAGAAAATGCAGTAAGATTTCAGAAAAACTTTAGCCTTAAAGTGTTACTAAACCCACAACAGTAAAATCAGTCTATATATATGCAGTAAAGCATGCTTGTTCTACTCACTGTAGGACCTAAGGAGTTAGTCCTCTGCATTGTGTAAAACGGTTGCTTGATCCTATATGCACAAATCCTCCTCTTTCTTTATCGTACATCACGGAACACAGAGCCACAGTAATTACTTTATGGGTTATATGGCACCTTCAGATGATGGACACTGGCACACCCTAAACAGGAAGTTCAAGAGGTGCTGTGCTGAGCTCCGCTGGAATATTCCTTGCTGGGGCAAGCTATGTAACCAGATCCATTCAAAGTGTCTTTTCCAGGCCAAATTGAATGGTACCCGGGCTTCGTGTCTGAAGAAACAAGGTTTTGTAATGCTTATCTTTTTAGAGAGCTTTTAGAGAGATTTGTTTTTTTCAGTCATATTCCTGGAGGGGTGCTTTACATGCTTAGGGCTGTGGATTCCCCAATAAAAAGGGGGCCCCAGTCCCTGAAGGTTTTTTAACGGAGCCCACCATGAGTGGTGAAGATTGGGTCTGTTACCACAGAATCCTGCAGCTGGATAAGGTAAGGGAGATCCCAAAGGAATTTTTCTAATTCTTGTGGGTTTTCTCCTTTAAAAGTAAATACCGTCATGCCTATAGTCACCACCAGGGGCTGTCAAGAGCATGCACCTGATTCCATGCTTGTCAGTCTCGCTCTGTGATACAGGCTGTACGCTTCGCCCAGCCAAGCTCCAGGTAAGACGTGGGGGGGTTTCTCCTTGGAATTTCCCCGCACCTGGATATCTCCATTCCAGGAGGCAGAGGGAGCATGGCGGCAGTCGGCGGTGGTCCGCGCCGCTCCCGCTGCCATTCCAACAGTTCCCATCAGCAGCTCTCCTTCACCCCAGCCCTCCTCCATGGGATTCGGTCGGATCGGAGCCTGCTTGCATGGCAAAATATTATAATTTGAAATAGATGGGGGGGCGCGGTGGGTGGTCGTAGAAAGGGGGTGGGGCTTAGCAGCGTTGGCGTGCTTCAGCGTCCACAATGCGGCCTGTGTAGCTATAAAATGCACCTTTTTTCAGGTGCATACAGCTGAAGGAGGGACACAGAGCGGACGGGTGGCACGTGAGTGTGGGTGACTCAGGCATTCCCAGGCACATTTAGTTAAGCATCAGGCTGAGCTTAATAGCAGAAGCAGTTGTTGGACCAGCAGTGGGTGCATTTTTTTGGTAGTACCTCTGCATTTGTGCTTAGCACTATGACCAGAGGGGGTAGTACAAATACCACAAAAACCAAGTGCACAAAGGGGTCACACACAAGCCCTAAGGACCCTCTAATGAGCCATCTGGATCATCAAGGGCCGCAATTGCTTCCGACACTTCAGCCCCTGTCTATATAACTGAGCAAGTTTTCTCCTCAGCTATGAGTGGATTGGAGGAAAGATTAGTGGCTTTAATTGCATCTTCAGAGAGTGGAATAAAACGCATTAGATCCCCTTCTACCACCCAGGATCCTCAAGCAGAGGAACAGTGGAAAGGGGAAGATGAATCCCCCTCAGGAGACCATGAAGAGGCTGATGATCTTCCGAGAGATCAAGTGGGGAAGGACCTTCTTCAGCTTCACATGCTGAGAAGTTGCTGGTGCATTCTCTTACTGAAATGGTCCACTCCACATTTAATCTACCCTTAACGGAGTCAGTTGAAGAGCCCACTTCTTGTTTGGGTTCACTAAAGCCTCCTCAAGCCTTGCATGCTTTTCCTGTCCATTCATTACTTGAAAAGCTTATGTATTTTGTAGTGATGCACCGAAATTTCGGCCGCCGTAACATATCGGCTGAAAATTTGTCGAAAGAGAAAAACGGCCGATAATGGAGCCGAAAATGGGGCGTGGCCTGGGTGGGGGCGGGGCTCCGACCCCCGCCCCTGGTGACGCCCATCATGGGGGGTGTATAGCGCAGGAGAGCCGCCTCCGCCGCTTGTTTGATCACAGCGCGGGGAACATCACAGCTTTCATTTCAATAGCTGTGTGTTCCCGGCCGCGCGCCGTCACACACAGCCCCTCCCCCTTGTCCAGGCACTTAGATAGACAGATCATCCGCATTATTGGACGGATGATCTGTCTATCAAAGTGCCCGGACAAGGGGGAGGGGCTGCGTGTGACGGCGCGTGGCCGGGAACACACAGCTATTGAAATGAAAGCTTTGATGTTCCCGGCGCTGTGATCAAACAGGCGGCGGAGGCGGCTCTCTTCCCTGCACACAGTGCACAGGCTGGCTGCAAAATGGCACACAGGCTGCAATGGGACACACTGGCTGCAATGGGGCACACTGGCTGCAATGGGGCACACTGGCTGCAATTGGCTGCAATGGGGCACACTGGCTGCAATGGGGCACACTAGCTGCAATTGGCTGCAATGGGGCACACTAGCTGCAATTGGCTGCAATGGGGCACACTAGCTGCAATTGGGCACACTGGCTGAAATTGGGCACACTGGCTGCAATTGGCTGCAATGGGGCACACTAGCTGCAATTGGCTGCAATGGGGCACACTAGCTGCAATTGGGCACACTGGCTGCAATTGGGCACACTGGCTGCAATTGGCTGCAATGGGGCACACTGGCTGCAATGGGGCACACTGGCTGCAATGGGGGATGCCTCCTGTACCACGTCCTCTGTCTCTGACCATCTCCTGTACCATGTCCCCAGTCTGACCATCTTCTGTACCGTGTCCCCTGTCTCTGACCATCTCCTGTACCATGTCCCCAGTCTCTGACCATCTCCTGTACCATGTCCCCAGTCTCTGACCATCTCCTGTACCATGTCCCCAGTCTCTGACCATCTCCTGTACCGTGTCCCCAGTCTCTGACCATCTCCTGTACCGTGTCCCCAGTCTCTGACCATCTCCTGTACCGTGTCCCCAGTCTCTGACCATCTCCTGTACCGTGTCCCCAGTCTCTGACCATCTCCTGTACTGTGTCCCCAGTCTCTGACCACCTCCTGTACCATGCATGCAGTCTCTGACCACCTCCTGTACCATGCATGCAGTCTCTGACCACCTCCTGTACCATGTCCCCAGTCTCTGACCATCTCCTGTACCGTGTCCCCAGTCTCTGACCATCTCCTGTACCGTGTCCCCAGTCTCTGACCATCTCATGTACCATGTCCCCAGTCTCTGACCATCTCCTGTACCGTGTCCCCAGTCTCTGACCACCTCCTGTACCATGCATGCAGTCTCTGACCACCTCCTGTACCATGTCCCCAGTCTCTGACCATCTCCTGTACCATGTCCCCAGTCTCTGACCATCTCCTGTACCATGTCCCCAGTCTCTGACCATCTCCTGTACCATGTCCCCAGTCTCTGACCATCTCCTGTACCATGTCCCCAGTCTCTGACCATCTCCTGTACCATGTCCCCAGTCTCTGACCATCTCCTGTACCATGTCCCCAGTCTCTGACCATCTCCTGTACCATGTCCCCAGTCTCTGACCACCTCCTGTACCATGTCCCCAGTCTCTGACCACCTCCTGTACCATGTCCCCAGTCTCTGACCACCTCCTGTACCATGTCCCCAGTCCCTGGCCACCTCCTGTACCATGTCCCCAGTCTCTGACCACCTCCTGTACCATGTCCCCAGTCTCTGACCACCTCCTGTACCATGTCCCCAGTCCCTGACCACCTCCTGTACCATGTCCCCAGTCTCTGACCACCTCCTGTACCATGTCCCCAGTTTCTGACCACCTCCTGTACCATGTCCCCAGTCTCTGACCACCTCCTGTACCATGTCCCCAGTCTCTGACCACCTCCTGTACCATGTCCCCAGTCTCTGACCACCTCCTGTACCATGTCCCCAGTCTCTGACCACCTTCTGTACCATGTCCCCAGTCTCTGACCACCTTCTGTACCATGTCCCCAGTCTCTGACCACCTCCCGTACCATGTCCCCAGTCTCTGACCACCTCCTGTACCATGTCCCCAGTCTCTGACCACCTCCTGTATAAAAATATTTTTTAAAAACAGTCATTTTCGGTATCTGTGCTGTTTCGGTATCGGTTTCGGTTTTCGGCCTAGTGTATTTTTCATTTTCGGTATTGGTTTCGGCACCAAAAAACCCATTCGGTGCATCCCTAGTATTTTGAGTGGGATCACCCAGATAAGCATTTTTTCCCTCCTAAAAAGTTTTCAACACTTTATCCTATGGAGGAAAAATTTACTAAGTTGTGGAGTATACCAGCAATTTACGCTGCTATATCCTCTGTGAATAAAAGTTTGATTTGTCCGGTTGACAATGCGCAAATGCTTAGGGATCCAACTGATAAAAAACAAAAATTGGAATTCCTGTTAAAAAAACATTTTCTCATTGGCAGGTTCAGTGGCTCAACCTGCAGTAGCGGCAATTGGGGTATGTCAATCCTTGAGAGACCATTTGAAATAGGTGCTCAAGGTGTTCTCTGAACAGCAGGCCCAGGAGTTAACCGAGCTGCCAGCAGCTTTGTGTTTTTCCATGACGCAACCAGAGATTCTATTTTTCAAACCTCTCGCCTTACGCTTGGGTTGGTACATATGCATAGAATCTTATGGTTGAAAAGTTGGTTCGCCCGAAGCGCCATGCAAAAAGTTCCTGGCTGGTTTTCCTTTCCACGGTGAAAAGCTGTTTGGGGAGGATTTGGACAAATACGTCTAAAAAATGTCAAGTCGGAAAAGTACCATTTTGCCACTTAAGAAAAATAGTAAACGTTCCTCATTTAAATGGGCTCTTTCTCCAGTGCGAGGGGCATTGGGCTCCCGGCAGTCGCAACGGCCTCCACCATCAGGTTCCAGAGGTAAACCTCAGGGTCAACCCCAGGGACAAAATAAATCCTGGGGGAGGAAACCCACAAGACAGAATGCTAAAGCCTCTAAATGGAGGGACGGCCTCGCTCGCTCAAGGGGGTGGAAGACTTCTGCAGTTCTCAAAGGTCTGGCAGAAAGAATTTTGACATGAGTGGTCTCCACAATATCTCTAGGTTACAAACTAGATTTCCGAGAATTCCCGTCTCCTCAGGTCAAATGTCCCAAAAGATCCAGAGAAAAAGTCTCTCTTTCTAGCGTTAGACCAACTTTTACTTTTGACGCAAAAAGGGATCACGGTGGTCCTCATGGAAGTGCAGGGGTTGGGGTTTTATTCAAACCATTTCACAGTGCCAAAACCAAATGGGGATGTCAGACCCATTCTAGATCTCAAAGATCTAAACCGGTTCCTGAAAATGTGCCCTTTTCGCATGGAATCAATCCAATCAGCAGTCTCCATTACAAGGAGGAGAACTTCTGGCATCAATCGACATCAAGGTTGCACACCTATTTTCCCCGCTCACCAGAATTATCTGCGTTTCGAAGTAGAAAAGCTTAATTTTCAGTTTGTAGCCTTGCCCTTCGGTCTAGCTACTGCACCACGGGTGTTTACAAAACTTCTGGCCCTTCCTCTGGCCAGATTAAGGACTCGCGGTATAACAATAATAATGTAACCCGCTTGGACCAAAGCATGGTCAACACACTAAACTACCTGGATTACCTAGGGTGGGTCCTCAATCTAGAGAAATCTTCTTTAAAGCCAGTAAGATTAGAGTACTTGGGTCTAATTATAGATACAGCCCAGAAGAAGGTGTTTTTACCCCAGGCAAAGATCAGCGCCCTAAATGAGCTGGTTCAGGTGGTCAGGGCAAAGAATGCTCCTTCCATTCGCCTTTTTATGAGGTTGTTGGGGAAGATGGTGGCTTCATTCGAAGCAGTTCCCTTTCGAAGCAGTTTCATTCAAGACTGCTGCAAAATAATATCCTATCAGCCTGGAACAAGAAGGTTCAAGCACTAGATTTTCCGATGCGTTTGTCGCCAAAAGTGTGCCAGAGCCTCAGCTGGTGGAGGATACCCGAGAATCTGCAGAAGGGGAAATCCTTCTTAATAATTACCTGGAAGGTGGTAACAACAGATGCCAGCCTTTCAGGTTGGGGAGCAAAGGACCATGCCCATCAACATTCTAGTGATTCGGGCAGCGCGTCTAGCCTTAAGGGCCTGGACATTCAGGTTGCAGAATTCTCCTGTCAGAATTCGAACCAACATTGCCACAGCAGTGGCTTATATCAATCACCAAGGGGGCACCAGAAGTCAGGCAGCCCAGGGAGAGGTAAACCATAACCTAACCTGGGCAGAAAAACATGTGACGTGCATATCGGCAATCTTCATTCCAGGGGTAGAGAACTGGCAGGCAGACTACTTAAGTCGCCAGCAGTTGTTCCCAGGGGAATGGTCCCTTCACCCCGACATCTTCCTGGCTATATGCCAAAGATGAGGGATCCCGGATGTAGATTTGTTTGCGTCCAGGTTCAACAAAAAAAGTCAACAACTTTGTGTCAAGAACAAGGGATCCACTCACATACGGAACAGATGCGTTGGTGACCCCGCGGGATCAGTTCTCACTGATTTATGCATTCTCTCCTATTCTGCTGCTACCTTGACTTCTTCGCAGGATCAAGCAGGAAAGGAAGTTGGTAGTTCTTGTGGCCCAGAAGATCTTGGTATGCAGAAATAGTAAAGATGGCGGTAAGAGCCCTATGGACCCTACCACCACTTCCAGACCAGCTATCACAGGGACCAGTGTTCCATCCTACTTTACGAACGCTAAATCTAACAGTTTGGCTATTGAAACCCACATTCTGAAGAATCGTGGGCTTTCAGGCTCAGTGATATCTACCTTGACTAATGCAAGGAAGCCAGCTTCCAGAGTCATTTATTATAGTGTCTGGAAGGCATATGTTTCCTGGTGTGAATCCAGGGGTTGGCATCCTAGGAAGTATGTCATAGGTAGAATTCTTGCCTTTCTGCAAATGGGGCTAGAGATGAAACTGGCCTTGAGTACTATCAAGGGCAATGTCTCAAACTTATCGGTATTGTTTCAACATCCGCTTGCTTCGTATTCTTTGGTCCGAAGCTTTATACAGGGGGTAACACGACTCAATCCACCAGTTAGAGCATCCCTGAACCCTTCGGACTTGAATTTACTGTCGGCACTACAGAAAAAGCCTTTTGAGCCGATACAACATATTCCTTTGGTCCTTTTGACAAGGAAGCAAATTTTTCTGGTAGCCATTTCTGCAAGAAAGGTATTAGTTGGCAGCTCTTTCTTGTAAAGAGCCATATTTAATAATTCACAAAGATAGAGTAGTATTATAGTAGTATAGAGTAGTATTGCGTCCTCATCCTTTCTGCCAAAGGTGGTTTCAGGTTTCACCTAAACCAGGATATTATTTTACCTTCATTTTTTCCAGAACCGTGTTATGAGGAAGAAAAGTCACTACATTCTTTGCATGGAGCAGTCAAAATCTATTTGAAGGTGACTGCTCACATTCAGAAAACAGATGTTTTATTTATAAACTATTTTATAATGGTCTCAAAAATGTGTCGAAAGTGTCCAATTTGTCCGCTGCAATATCGCAGTCCCGATAAAAATCAAAGCTCACCGCCATTACTAGTAAACAAAAAATAATAAAAATGCCATAAATCTGTCCCCTATTTTGTAGATGCTATAACTTTTGCGTAAACCAATCAATATACGCTTATTGTGATTTTTTTTTACCAAAAATATGTAGAAGAATACATATCGAACTGAACTGAGGGAAAAAATTGTTTTTGTTTTTTTAAATTTAGGATGTTTATTATAACAAATGTAAAAGATATTGTGTTTTTTTCAAAATTGTCACTCTTCTTTTGCTTGTAGCGCAAAAAATAAAAATTGAAGAGGTGATCAAATACCACCAAAAGGAAACTCTAATTGTGGGGAAAAAGGGACGTAAATTTTGTTTGGGTACAGCATTGCGCATGTCAGTTAAAGCGACACAGTGCCATATCGCAAAAAACGGCCTGGTCATTGAGCATCCAAATCTTCCGGGGCTGAAGTGGTTAATCGGGAAAAAAAAACATACAAAAAAACATAATATGCAATTTTTTCCTTTATTTAAAATAATAATGAGAAAAATTTTGTGTTACACAGGTATCCTGTCATGATGGGGTTTATAGTACAAGAAACCCCGCCAGGAACACCAAAGATGTGGCACTATCCCCCCCCCCCCCCCGCCTCGTACACAGGGGATTGTGTAACACTCGGACAGAGGCAGGACTGACAGGCAGGAAGGTGTGTACAGACCAAAGAATCGATAATGAAAATTGTCAACACCAATTTTCATTGATTTTGTTGATTAATCATTCCAGCCCTATTTAAATTTATTTACTGCTGAGTTTTAATAAACACACACTCACCTGTTCCACAGTCAACCAATGCAGCCGCCTAAAGCCTCGCCCCTTCCCCTCACCTCTCCTCTGAGCTGGCATCACTAGTGTGGGCACTGGGCTGTGACAGCCTGTGGCTCCACAGCCGGATGCGCACTGCACATGCGTGAGTCTTGCTAAGCTGTCCTGAATGACCGAGCAATCTTCTGGGACCTGTGACGTGTCCCAGAAGACTGGAGGGAGGGAGGGGGGCCGGAGTCACCTAGGTGGTGTAGGCAGAAGTGGTAGCTGGGTACTTGCCAAAACTAGGTATCCACCCCCCCCCCCCCCCCAAAGGAGTTAGGACTCCTTAAAGCGGAAGTTCCATTTTTGGGTGGAGCTCCGCTTTAAGAGATTGCATTTCCATGTTCTGTGTCCTGTGGGAGACCAGATATAGTGAATGCAGAGTCCTGGGTTTAGTAACCCTTTAAGCCCTCATTCACATTGGAGAGACTTATCATGCGATTTTTGACAGGTCAAATTACATGACAAGTCCCATCCCATTATCAGAAATCTCACTGTTCAAATAGATGCCAACTTTGTGTTGCCGCATTGATTCAAAAAAGTCTTTCCTGCACTACTTTTGGTGATTGCGGGTGCGACTTGAATAGACATCTGTGCATGAAGCCGTACAGAAGTCTTCCAAGTTGCACTGACATGCAGCTTTCAAATCGTGCCATTTTAGATGAAGATGCACGATTTCAAAGCTGCAGTCAATGTGAACAGCTGAAATCATTTAAAATGATGTAGGTGCTATATAAATCCTGTGTTATAATAATAATACATATAGAGCCTGTATTATAATAATAATACATATATATCCTGTATTATAATAATAATAATAATTATACATATAGATCCTGTATTATAATAATACATATATATCCTGTATTATAATAATAATACATATAGAGCCTGTATTATAATAATAATACATATAGAGCCTGTATTATAATAATAATAATAATACATATAGAGCCTGTATTATAATAATAATACATATAGATCCTGTATTATAATAATAATAATACATATAGCGCCTATATTATAATACTAATACATATAGATCCTGTATTATAATAATAATACATATAGATCCTGTATTATAATAATAATAATACATATAGATCATGTATTATAATAATAATAATAATACATATAGATCCTGTATTATAATTAACAATACATATAGAGCCTGTATTATAATAATACAGAGAGAGTGAGAGTAGCTACAAGCCGCTTACATGCAGTTCCGGTGTTCGGCCACATGATGGCAGAAGGTGTGAGTACAAAACAAACAAATTCCTGAGCGGGCACACGGCTTCCGGTGTGTGAAATCCGACCCATAAGAACGGATATAGTGTTCTATCATAGAATACATACAGGGTTATGAGTACACTATATATATATACTGTATAAAGCGGCTCTGTGATACAACCTGGAGCACATTCCAGCTGTTTTCCGCCTACAATGGAGGAAGCCGAGTGACCGAGCAGTAGGAAGAAGAAGAAGTAACTTGTAGGGGGATTCATGTTGGAGGAGACTGAGGAGGGATCCCTCTGTATATCATCCCCATCCACACCTCATCACATGACCCATCCACAGGAGTACTGCACTTCCTGGTCCATCACTCACACCGCCTCTGATTGGCTGCTTCAGTATGCTGACTGATGTATGGGAGATATTCATTGGTCCATCCTCCTGGCTCTACTAAAGAGGACAACTGATGTATGTCCATAGTCACCGGATTACAAACAATAAATCTGATAAAGGAGACTATCAAAAATAAAATCTAATAAAGGATAGATCTGTCTTTTTGTTATGCAGTTTAATAGAAGTGTGATTTTCTTGATTCAACAATTATACGCTATATTGGCAAAAGTATTGGGACGCCTGTCTTTACACGCACATGAACTTTAAAGAGGAAGTAAACCCTGATGGGTTTACTTCCTCTTTCATTCCCTGCACAGGCAAAGCATAATGGACTACTGTGCATCGCATAGTAGTCTAATATGTGTCACTTTCCTGACACAGGAGCCAGCGAAGTCACCGCTGTCCCCTGTAGTCCGGAGCGTCCATCTTCTTGGTGGGTCTCGCTGCTCCGCCGCTGTCATTTGGCTAAGCCGCGGTGACGTCACTCCCGCGCATGCGCACGGGAGCCGACACGCGCGGCAGCTCAGTCGTTGAAGATGCCACGCTCAGTGCGCTTGCGCGGCGCTGTCTACGGCGCATGCGCCGTAGACAGCGGTGCCTGTCTTCGGGCAAATATCTCTTAAACCGTGTAGGTTTGGAAGATATTTCTTGGACCTACAGGTAAGCCTTAATCTAGGCTTACCTGTAGGTCAAAGTGTGTTGTGAGGGTTTACAGCCACTTTAATGACATCCCAGTCTTAGTCCGTAGGGTTCAATATTGAGTTGGCCCACCCTTTGCAGTTATAACAGCTTCAACTCTTCTGGGAAGGCTGTCCACAAGGTTTAGTAGTGTGTCTATGGGAATGTTTAACCATTCTTCCAGAAGCTCATGTGCGAGGTCAGGCACTGATGTTGGACAAGAAGGTCTGACTCGCAGTCTCAGCTCTAATTCATCCCAAAGGTGTTCTATCGGGTTGAGGTCAGGACTCTGTGCAGCCAAGTCAAGTTCCTCAAACCCCAAACTCGCTCATCCATGTCTTTATGGACCTTTTTTTGTGCACTGGTCCAAATCATTTGGTGGAGGGAGGATTATGATGTGGGGTTTGTCTCCAGGTGTTGGGCTTGGCCCCTTAGTTCCAGTGATGGGAGCTCTTAAGGTGTCGGTATACCAAGACATGTTGGACAATTTCACGCTCGTAACTTTGTGGGAACAGTTTGTGGATGGACCCTTCCTGTTCCAACATGACTGCGCACCAGTGCACAAAACAAGAACCATAAGGACATGGATGAGCGAGTTTGGGGTGGAGGAACTTGACTGGTCTGCACCTCAACCTGATAGAACATCTCTGGGATGAATTAGAGCAAAGACTAGGAGCCAGGCCTTCTCGTCCAACATCAGTGCCTGACCTCACAAATGTGCTTCTGGAAGAATGGTCAAACATTCCCATAGACAGACATAGATATGTCCCTTTGAATTTGCTGCCATGCTATCGTGTGCACGTGTCAGTCGGGACCCCCGTGAGTCCGACTGTGGGTCCCACGGAATCAATCGCCCCAGGATACTCACAATCGTTTCACAGGGAGATGCCGATGTAAACAGCATCTCCCCGTTCTGCATAGCAACAAGTGACACTGATCTCTGCTCCCAGAGATTGGAGCAGAGATCAGTGATCTGTAAAACACAGCCACGCCCCCCACAGTTAGAAACATGCCCCTAGAATACACTTAACTCCTACACTGCCACCTCCTGGTTAACCCTTTCACTGCCAGTGTCATTTACACAGGAATCAGTGCATTTGTATAGCACTGATTGCTGTATAAATGACAATGATCCCAAAAATGTGTCAAAAATGTCCGATGTGTCCGCCATAATGTCGCAGTCACAATAAAAATCGCTGATCGCCGCCATTACTAATAAAAAATAATAATAATAAAAATGCCATAAAACCATCCCCTATTTTGTAAATGCTATAAATTTCAATCAATAATCGCTTATTGCAATTTTTTTATCAAAAATATGTAGAAGAATACGTATCGGCCTAAACTGAGGAAAAAAATGTTTTTTTTATATATTTTTTGGGGATATTTACTATATATAATGCTTTTTTTTCAAAATTGTCGCTCTTTTTGTTTATAGCTCAAAAAATAAAAAACACAGAGGTGATCAAATACCACCAAAAGAAAGCTCTACTTGGGGGGAAAAAAGGACATCAACTTTGTTTGGGAGTCACATCGCATGACCGCAAAATTGTCAGTTAAAGAGACACAGTGCCAAATCGCAAAAAGTGGTCTGGTCTTTGGCCAGCCAAATGGTTCAGTCTGAAAGTGGTTAAAGTTCATGTGTGTGTAAAGGCTGGTGTCCCAATACTTTTGGTAATATAGTGTAGATACATGTTCCTTCCTGTCCACCAAACCTGTTCCCAGATTATTACTATTATACGATTTATATAGCGCCAACAGTTTACGTAGCGCTTTACAATGTATAAGGGGGGACAACACAATTACAGTACAATACAAAAGGTACAGGAGGGCCCTGCTCATAGAGCTTACATTCTAAAGGGAGGGGGTGGATCATTCCCAGCCGTGGCTCAGCATCCTTCCTGTCCCTGGCTCTGTATCACCTGATAACCCCCCATCTCCAGCACCGTGTCCCCTGATCACTGATAACCCCCCATCTCCAGCACTGTGTCCCCTGATCACCCCCATCTCCAGCACCGTGTCCCCTGATCACCCCCATCTCCAGCACCGTGTCCCCTGATCACCCCCATCTCCAGCACCGTGTCCCCTGATCACCCCCATCTCCAGCACCATGTCCCATGATCACTGATAACCCCCATCTCCAGCACCGTGTCCCCTGATCACTGATAACCCCCCATCTCCAGCACTGTGTCCCCTGATCACTGATAACCCCCATCTCCAGCACTGTGTCCCCTGATCACTGATCACCCCCATCTCCAGCACTGTGTCCCCTGATCACCCCCATCTCCAGCACTGTGTCCCCTGATCACGGACACCCCTTCCCTCCCCCGGTGTCCTCGGTGATAAACTTCAGTGACAACTCTCTTCCTCCGCCTACTGCAGCTCGCAGGTCCCTGTACCGTAATGACTGATATAGAGGAGGCCGGAGAGTCAGAGTGCTCCGGGTGTGTGCGCATGTTGTAGGGAGAAGGCGGTGAGCGGTGTCGGTGGACATGTCCTGTGTGTAGAGCCCGGAGAGGGAGGGGGGACACCATGAATCTCCGGGGCCTCTTCCAGGACTTCAACCCCAGGTGAGCCGCTGTGTACGGAGCTGAGAGGGAGGAGAGCCGGGGCTCGGAGTGTGCGGAGAGCGGATAGGAGAGTCCGAGGAGTCTGAGGCCTAGTGAGGGGAAGGGAATGGCTGGGGGGACCGGACCGACTAGACGGGGCCTGCAATGCCTGATACAAGGGAAGGGGCAGTGATGGGGCAAGGCCATCTGGTGCCCAGGGCGAGGATGGCAAACTGTACCCCCCCCCCCCTATAAAGAAAGAGCCAGTGTCCTTTCAAAACCAGAAAACACTTAAAACAACACAACACTACAATCCAATACTGTCGCAGTAGCTGTACTGTATGTACTATGGTGATCAGCAAATGGTTAAAAGTTCACTTTACAGAAAATCTGTAAGGTGAACTTACATTGGAACCCCCCCCCCCCCCCCAGTTCTGCTAACCTGAAGTCCAGCGATCCCCCGCACCACTGACCCCCTTTACCCGTTATCACAGCCCCCTGCACCTCTGGGACCCTTTACATTACACAGACCCCTGCACCTCTGGGACCCTTTACATTACACAGCCCCCTGCACCTCTGGGACCCTTTACATTACACAGCCCCCTGCACCTCTGGGACCCTTTACATTACACAGCCCCCTGCACCTCTGGGACCCTTTACATTACACAGCCCCCTGCACCTCTGGGACCCTTTACATTACACAGCCCCCTGCGCCTCTGGGCACCTTTACATTACACAGCCCCCTGCGCCTCTGGGCACCTTTACATTACACAGCCCCCTGCGCCTCTGGGCCCCTTTACATTACACAGCCCCCTGCGCCTCTGGGCCCCTTTACATTACACAGCCCCCTGCGCCTCTGGGCCCCTTTACATTACACAGCCCCCTGCGCCTCTGGGCCCCTTTACATTACACAGCCCCCTGCGCCTCTGGGCCCCTTTACATTACACAGCCCCCTGCGCCTCTGGGCCCCTTTACATTACACAGCCCCCTGCGCCTCTGGGCCCCTTTACATTACACAACCCCCTGCACCTCTGGGTCCCTTTACATTACACAGCCCCCTGCACCACTTTACATTACACAGGCCCCTGCGTCTCTGGGCCCCTTTACATTACACAACCCCCTGCACCTCTGGGCCTCTTTACATTACAAAACCCCCTGCACCTCTGGGCCCCTTTACATTACACAACCCCCTGCACCTCTGGGCCCCTTTACATTACACAGCCCTCTGCACCACTTTACATTACACAGGCCCCTGCACCTCTGGGCCCCTTTACATTACACAGCCCCCTGCACCTCTGGGCCCCTTTACATTACACAGGCCCCTGTGCCCCTTTACGTTACACAGCACCCTGCATCTCTGGACCCCTTTACATTACACAGACCCCCTGCATGTTACACAGAGCCCCCTGTTCAGTGCAGATGACCACCTGCAGTGTAGCCCCCCTCGTTCAATGTAAATGTCCCCCTTTATTATAGCCCCCGTTCAGTGCAGACCCCCCTTCAGTGCAGTGTGCAGACACCCCCCCCCCCCCATTCAGTACCTCAGATCAGAGCGGCGGCACATGCTCAGCAGATCCCCTCCCCCTGTTTATACATAAACAGCTTCGCTCTGCTCGGCTGTGCCTGTGTGACATCCGGGATCGCACAGACAGCCTGCAGCCACAAGAGGAGGGGATGGTAGGTGCAGCGGTGTCACCCTGCACACCCCCTCCCCCTTGCATCACAATATAACTCGCCTCTCCCTGCCTGTGCCTGTCACTGCGCCGCTGCTTTAACCCACAGTGCTGCCACCGCTTCAGTTGCGGAGGGGGTGCTGGCTTGACACCCTCCCCCAGTTAGTCTGCACTTGGCACATCTTTGCAAGCAGGCACAGCTCTGCAGTGTTGTAGGGGTGGTCGGTGGTAGTCACTTGTTGCCCAGAACTGCGCCCCCTTCCTACAATATATTACTTCACCCAGGGCATCCTCCGCCCCTTCTGCCCACCCCTTGTACCGGCCCTGGGAAGGGGGCCAGGTACCCTGATATTGGGGGGAGGGGGGGGTGCCCTGCTATGGGGGAGAAGGGGGGGCCGGGTACCCTGATATGGGGGGAAGGGACCGGGTGCCCTGGAATATGGTGGGGGGGAAGGGGGCCGGTTGCCCAGATATAAGAGGGGGGGCAAGTGCACTGTTATATGGGGGGGAAGGGGGGCCAGGTGCCCTGGTATGGGGGGGAGCTGGGTGCCATGGGGGCTGGATTCCCTGACATGAGGAGGAAGGGGGCTGGTTGCCCTGGCATATGGGAGGGAAGGGGGCCACGTGCCATGGTATGGGGGGAGGGACCTGGTACCCTGATATGGGTGAGGGGGCCGGGTGCCCTGGTATGGGGGGGCTGGGTGCCATGGGGGCCGGATGCCCTGACATGAGGAGGAAGGGGGCCGGATGCCCTTGTATTGGGGGGGGGGGAGGGTGGCTGAGTGCCCTGGAAGGGGTAAAGTTAGCTGGGTACATTGGCTGGTATGGAGGTCTGACCTATTCTGCCAGCAATGGCACAGATCCTCCGTGTCTTGTATAGATCAGCTTGCTGTGGTGGAATGGCAGTCCTATACTACACGTAGTCATGTAGGAAGCAGAAGAAGGGTCCACAGCACACCGGGAGGGCCCAGAGATCTGACAGACCTGGCTCTGCATCGTTGGTACAGGTAGAGAGTCACAAGCTGCCTCATGCCTGATATTACTGGGCATTAACTTGGGAAGAGGGGGTCAAACTGGTACTGAAGAATGATTTAGGTTTTTGGCTCAGAAGGTATTGAGACCAGAGACCTCCGGCCATTTTCAGCAGCATGTCAACCGCAGCCGTTATAAATCCCTCGTAGTTTCTTTTAACCACTTACCGTCCCACCCACAGAACTTTTACTGCAAGTGGGTGGCACAGCCAGACATTGTCGCACATGGGCACACTGCTCCTGTGACTGCTGTGTCTACCGGACACAACGGATTAGTGTTGGCGGTAAAGCGGTCGGGGTATCACATAATTACAATGTAAACAAAACTGTTATGAGATGCGCAATTGAGAAGCATTCCTTCGTTTTTATACAGTGGACGTTGCTTCATCTTCATGGATTGAATACGCCATTGCTGGTAATGGTCGTCCTGTAATGTTTATTGTCTTCTGTTTTGCAGTAAATTTCTCATCTACGCCTGCTTGTTACTGTTTTCTGTTCTCCTCTCCCTGCGCCTTGATGGTATTATACAGTGGAGCTACTGGGCGGTGTTTGCACCAATATGGCTATGGAAACTGATGGTAATTGTTGGAGCCTCTGTGGGAACCGGAGTATGGGCACGAAACCCTCAGTACAGGTATTGTAATAGCAGCTATTTACCACCGTTCCGCCAGAGACTTTATTTTTTTTTTTTTAGTTTGTGCATACATTTTAAAATGTTCAGTTTTAGGCCTGAAGATGAGTTAAAATCTACAAACATTATCTATTTTCAGAATGCAAATACACTGGAGAATAATGCAACTGCAGTCAATTTGCCTTTAGTAATTCAACCCTGCTATATTATCCACTTTTTTTTTAGTGAATTATAAAAGAGGTCGTGTTGAGTAAACAGATTCCAAACATGTCAAGACTTAAAAATTAAAGGGGTTGTAAAGGTTCGTTTTTTAATTTTCTAAATAGGTTCCTTTAAGCTAGTGCATTGTTGGTTCACTTAACTTTTCCTTCGATTTCACTTCTAAATGTTTTTTCTTTGTTTTCTTTGTCTGAATTTCTCACTTCCTGTTCCTCCTCAGTAAGCTGTTCAGTAAGCTGTTCTGGCTGACTAACCACCGCTCGGATGATGGTGTGAAGTTTACTGAAGAGAAACAGGAAGTGAGAAATTCAGACAAATTTAAATGAAAAGAAGCATCAGAGTGGGAGAGTTTACTTCCTCTTTTTACATCCGCCCTAAAAAAACACAATAAATATTGAGCACACCCTGCATATGATTGTTGGCAAAAGTGCTAACCAATATTAAAACAAGTACTGCATAAGGTATTAAATACCCATTGTCTACCTGTGCCAACCTGTATGGATGTGATGGAGTTTATTATCTATTACCAGGACCCAGTTAAACTCTAGTCAGTATAAAGATAAAAGTATTCATTGGTCAGAACAGGCAAGCACAAGATTTTTTTATATTTGAGTGTTTTTTTTTAATACTGTATGTGATGTGTTCTCTGTAATAGATCTTTCAGTATGCATTAAATGTGCAATCTTATTCTTCTTCAGGTGTTTTCTGTAACATTTTTATTCTTTTTGATTCTGCAGGGCAGAAGGTGAAACCTGTGTGGAGTTTAAAGCAATGCTTATAGCGGTGGGGATTCACCTGCTGCTCCTAATGTTTGAAGTTCTTGTCTGTGATCGAATCGAGAGAGGAAACCACTACTTCTGGCTCTTGGTCTTTATGCCTCTATTCTTTGTGTCTCCGGTTTCAGTTGCTGCTTGTGTATGGGGGTTCCGACATGACCGTTCTCTAGAAGTAAGTAAAATGGGTCTAGAAAGAAAATTAAAAAAACGAAAAATTAATTCAGCAGCTACAGATACTGTAGATGCTGACTTTTAATATTGGGTCACTTACCTGTCCAGGATTCCCACAATGTTGGCACCCCAGCAGATTTTCTGATCAGCTGTCGGTTTACTGCACATGTGCGAAGAGCTCTGCACTTTCTAATTGGCCCGGTGGTGGAGGAAGGAGGGGGGCCGAATTTCCGATGGACAGCGGCATCTCCAGAAGTGGTAAAGGGGGACCTGTCTAAAACAGGTACCCGTTCACACACACACCCCCAAAAGGTGCCAAATGTGGCACCAGAGTGGAGGAGTAGACAGATAAGCCAAAGCTCTGCTTTTGAGTGGAACTCCCCTTTAATAGTCTAACCAGGACATTAGAATAATGAAGATAATAATTACTAAGCATTGATTTAAAGTGAGGGTTATGTTTCTTTTATTAAATGTATTTTCTATTTTATTTAAAAAATGTCTGCATGTATGCCCAGTAGGTGGTGATTTCTTCCAAAATCAGCAAATGCCAAAATCTCTGATAATAAGGATGTCCATACAGTGTCCGTTCTTCTTCTTCCTCTTCTTCTTCCTCTTCTTCTTCCTCTTCTTCTTCCTCTTCTTCTTCCTCTTCTTCTTCCTCTTCTTCTTCCTCTTCTTCTTCCTCTTCTTCTTCCTCTTCCTCTTCCTCTTCCTCTTCTTCTTCCTCTTCTTCTTCTTCCTCCTCCTCCTCTTCTTCTTCCTCTTCCTCTTCCTCTTCTTCTTCCTCTTCTTCTTCCTCTTCTTCTTCCTCTTCCTCTTCCTCTTCCTCTTCTTCTTCTTCCTCCTCCTCCTCTTCTTCTTCCTCTTCTTCTTCCTCCTCCTCCTCCTCCTCCTCCTCCTCCTCCTCCTCCTCCTCCTCCTCCTCCTCCTCCTCCTCCTCCTCCTCCTCCTCCTCCTCCTCCTCCTCCTCCTCCTCCTCCTCCTCCTCCTCCTCCTCCTTCTCCTCCTTCTTCTCCTCCTTCTTCTCCTCCTTCTTCTCCTCCTTCTTCTCCTCCTTCTTCTCCTCCTTCTTCTCCTCCTTCTTCTCCTCCTTCTCCTCCTTCTCCTCCTCCTCCTCCTCCTTCTCCTCCTTCTCCCTCAGCCAGTGGCTAAATAAAATAGATTCCTCCTGCAACTAATTGCCTGATATGCCTACAGTCTATGAACCTTCAGACTTTATCTTCATCTCGGAGTCTGTACAATCTCTGACAGATGAACCTACACCGAGGAGTCCATGCTCTCCCATCCCATCACTCCCAAACTGAAAAAGACAATTTGGGCTCTTATTTTTGCTTAACGCATCACCTTAAAGCTTGTGGTAGCCTCTACCAGTGCTGTCCCTAGTCTGTGCTCCTTTAGGTCTTCCAAGTCCACCAAGACCTTTCTGCTGCAACTGCGGTTTTCAGTTTTTCTTTGTGGCATGACTTTTATACCTCCCAAATATCAGCCTTGTAACTGTTTGAAAAGGATATTGTTAAAAAGCGGACTGCTTTTTCAGATCTGGCAGTCTCCTGTCTTTAAAGCGGTAGAAAACTTTAAAATAAAACAAAATAATGCGTTTCATACTAGCACAATATGAAAGACTTACCTTGAAATTAAGCCCTCAGGTGGTGCAATGTCCCCGCTGCAGAGGCTTCTATCTTTATTCAGTCTTCCTTCCAGATTTGCGGCTGCTAAGATGTCACTCCCACACATGTGCACGGGAGTCGCGGCCATGGCACAGAGCTCTGAAGGAACGGCACAGGTATGCCATTCCTTCAGACAACATGCGTCAATGAAATCACCGGCTGCTTCTCACTGGAATACCTTATAAATGGTGCAGGTTTAGAAATATTTTACCTAAAATTTACTTTTTTTTTTTTTTTTATAAGCTTACCTATAAATAAAAATCAAATGCAGGAATTTACTATCACTTTAACATGGCATCTGCCACCCCAGTGGAGGATGCACTTGTCTTTAAAAACCCCACTAACAAACGGCTAGAGGCCCATTCCAGAGATTGCTTCTCTGGCAGGCCCTGCACTGCAACCTTTCTCGACTATGACCCTAATCTGTCAAACCCTAGCTGATTGCTCAAAGGCTATTAGAAGGGATCTAAGCACTGTGGCAATTGGTCCCTTTGCTCACGGAGCTTTTGGAACTCATGCCTGCAGCCTTGAGCTACAGTGTGAGTGAGTTATTGAAGGTAAGTGAACATGAGGAGGACTCTGTTGGGCCGCAGAGCCTGCATTCAAAATGTGCTTGCATCGCATGGTCTTTGAGAGACAATGCCATTGGTGGCAAGAGTTCCCCAGAAAAAGAAGACTGGGATGATTCACCCCTTGGTAGAGGCGCAGAAAAAAATCCTTTTTGTTTACTGCATTTTGTTCTCAGTCATAATCCAAACCCAAATCTCCCCTCCCCGCAGATAAAATCTTCGGTATGAGGGTGCGCCTCCACTATCCAAAATGTGGGGACGTCTGTGGGCAATTGAGAACACTGGGACAGTTTGCATCTTAATACACCATCCAGCCACAGCAGCTTTCACAGGAAACTCATCCACATCATAAAAGACGGACCACAGGCAGTAGCCCCTCGGTATTGGTGTTTCCTCCAGTCAGACAGGAACTCTGAAGAAATTTTGTTATTTTTCTCTGGTCTTCTTGCTAGGTGGCAGGGACCTCCCGGCTACAGCATCCCAGAACAGGGGTAGTGAACCTGGGGAGGCAGGTAGCTTGGACTTTCTCGGGCTTCCCTAGAAAGGGAGTCTTGAATTTTTACTCCAGGGGACCCCTCTCTCCACAGGAGTCTGGTCAGCAGCATGCCTGTAGTTTCAGGTACACTGGCAGTGTGGGAGTTTGACTCAGGTGAGTCTTCAGGGGACAGTGCGGACTTATGGTGTCCTGATGCTTGGTGCTAAGCTCAATAGCGTAGTGGTCTGCGCTCCTACCTTGAAAGAAGAGCGGGTAGCAAACACTGACCTAGTGGTCGGGGCTACAAGCTCCATTCACTGTTCCAATGGAGGCTTTCATTCCACAGACCAGGTTCCTTGCTGCTTGACCTTTCAGGGCTTCAGAGAAGATGGTGGAAGCCATTTTGTCCTGTGCTGGTAAGTCACCAGGAAGGAGACTGTAAGCAGAGAAGCAGGTCTGGGACACCTGCAGACTCTGGCCCTAAGGCAAGAGAGTGGCAAACGGGGGTTCCTCTTTTCTTGCTCCCTGGTGAAGGGGGCACCAGGGGTTTTGAGATTATTCTCTGTACTATCCACAGACCGGCAGGGCTGATTTGAAGAGTCTGGCTGTGTGTGTATCCCTTTTTTCCTTCTAGTGATGGGGCTTCATTTGGGTCTCCCTAGGTAGATGGGTGCTGGTCATAGGGTGATCCGTCTGCACCTTGTCTCTTTATAAATGGCTCATTCTGCCTTGCGTCCTCTCACTCTAGGACAGAGGATGGGAGAAAAAGAGCAACCACCTAAGGGATGGATGCACAGCCTGCAAGTACAGGTTATCTACTGCCTGGATACCAGCTCCAGTGCTGCAACGCTCTCTGAAATGGTGTACAGATTAAGGGATTCCTAAAGAGCATTTGGGAAAAAATGCTCTTTAGGAAAGGCTCCTTCGCCGGAGGAGACGCAGCTATCCTCATGGGCGCTGAGGCTCTAGGGGAGCCCTCCCTTACTCACATTTGGTCAAGCACCATATCCTCTGTTGCTGGCTAAAATCCTGATGTTTGCTGATTAATATGGCTGGATCACGGCCGCTGGCCTCCCCAAATCTTTTTAAGGAAGTACTGCATGGCTGGAGCAGAAGTATTCAGAGTCCCTGACTACCTCCAGATGGGGGGAGGAGCGCACATCTGCAGAAGCAGGTGAACTATGTTGGTAAGCCAGGACCGTATGCAGCCTGCTATGCTGCAGGTCCCCCTGAATGGACAGCTATATGGGGGGTTTTGTGAGTATACCCGGGTGCCATCAACAGACACCAGGGAGGGAGCGTGATCAAGGAAGCAGTAGGCGGACCTCAAACTTCCCAGGAATATTACTGCAGACTTTATCTGGTTTGTAAAGGTACACCATATACTCTGGTTCCACCATGACACCTGTTTTAATTTTGGTAGATGGCCACAAGGTGGGTTACCCTTAGAAAGATGTCCTCTCTTTGGGTACTGGTTGCTGTGGGTGTTTGCTTCTTACAAACACAGGGTGAATGTGCTGTGTGTTCCTGTCCACCATTAGTGTGGTCATTTTGAAGGCAGAGGCCCCCACACCTACAATCTGCAGAGCCTGGGGCTGGCAATCTCAGAGATCAGAAGCTGCAGCCTGTTAACTCCTTCCCACACTTAATTCACGTTTGTGCATGTGCAGGGATCCTGGGGTCTGTTTACTACATGTTTACCATAAATTATAGTCTTTGCTTTCAGAAATTAAACCACAGCTAGCGGGGTCTTCTGTGGTTTAATTATGACTTTTTGTACTGGGAATCGAGCAATAGCCCCCCCCCCCCTAGGCTGAACTAGAGAAATAAATTTTGGACCCTGCAACATTCAATTGACAGGCTCCTGGGCGTAACCTCCATGCAAGGATTGCATGGCCAAACCCGTGTTTTAATTGCTTGTTAAATACCTGCAGTCGTTGGCCGCCTGATTTGCTACTGTTACACACTTCAGGGCTTAACCAAAGGTGTCAGAAGCTTTCGTTTATCACAAGATTTGGACATGTTATAAGCTGGGACACTTTGTCTGTCGCTCACCTTCGTGTGGGCTATATAAAGCAAGTTAAGTGTACAGCAATCTCTGTTAACATACATTGTTTTTAATATGTAGTTTATTTTTTTATGTCTAGGAGCTGAAGCTGTACCTATTATGGGGTAACGGTATCTGCTATGCACTGCAGTTTGTGTGCCTAGACTTCTATCACCTGGAGCTTCCTGGGTTCCACCACACAATAGATGTATGATAGATTAGTAGGCAGAGAGGCTATATCTATGACGTGATTATACAAATAGTTGGTTTTGTGGCATTAAATGCATATGAATTGCTGTGTGTGTGTGTGTGTGTGTGTGTGTGTGTGTGTGTGTGTGTGTGGGGGGGGGGGGGGTGTATTAGACGAGTACGCTATGTCTCTGACCTCTCACTTCTCCAAGTATGTTATAACTGTTTATTTACACAACACTGGTGCTTATGCTTGTGTTATTTGGGTTCAATTCTTTTGGTACCATTTGTGGTTCATGCCTCATGTGATCTAATGTATGGACTCTGAGGCTACGTTTCCTCTGTTGCGACTTTGGAGTGCAGCTTTGAGCAAACTTTACAGCCTCTGGATCATGTTTGCATCAGAGGTTGCATCAGGGTGGTGCTGAGACCTTTTCTAGGTTGCTGTGACTTTGAGTCACATGGATTGGAATGGATAACATTGAAATCAATGGGCTGTGACTTGTCATGCGACTTTGTGTTCAGGGTCAAATGGCATGTCGTACTAGTGGAAACTCAACCTAATATTTCTAATGACTGTTTGTATGAATTGGGAGGCTTTTACCTGACTTTTTTCATTGTCTCGTACAATCTCCAGTAGGTTGTCTTAGATGCATGAATATTCATGGACAGCAGGTGTGTACATGAGAATCTCTCATTGAGAGAATCTCTGGTCGCTGAGACCTTACCAAGGTATATTTATGCAATCTCTCAGGCCATACAGAAAAAATTCTAATTTGCAAATCAATAATTTTAAAGGTAACTGAGGAGGTTCCCTCTTTTATATTCTTGGTGTTCTTCCTCCAGGAAGGACTTGGTGTGGATGTGGACCCTTGCAGGTGCCCAGTGGGGTGAGTGGCCTCAGATGGTGCACGGGATGGGGCAGATCTCCCTGCATGGACTTTACTTGCATATCTGCTGTCTTTCAGCTTTATATATTCTTTAGAAAGTTCAGATCGTGTTGGAGCGTTTCTCTTTCTGTTGAGCACTGGAAATGTAGTCTGGGCATACAGGCAAGACAGCTGGTTGGAGGAAAGGCTCATGTGGTTAGAGACTTTCTCAGCTGTTCGTTGAATAGTTCAGCACTCTGCTAATCCCTTTTTGTAGCATCCTCCCCAGCACAAAACTATGGCTGCTTTTGCCTAGGTTGATGGAGAACTTGTCAAAAGTTAGGATAATAACAGAAGAAAGGAGCAGGAGACGGCTACTGGACTTGGTGCTTTTGAAGAGAGATAAGAAAACACTGCAGTTACAGTATATACTGTATGTGTGCCCAGCTCAAATTTCATGAATTGGGTTTACATTCACTTTAACATCGCCGTTGAGTTTGTAAAGCTTTATCGTTTGCATCACTGAGCCCTTTAATTGGGGTTGTGTGGTCACTATAATCTTTCCTAGGGTTTAGGATTTATACAGCAGTGTAAAACTTGTAGATGGCTCCTTCATGTGATGTGTTCCTGGCAGCACTAATGGGTAGGATTATGGTCTGTAGATGTGGTATCACGTTTTGCTATGTCTCTGATCCCTATACCTGATGACTGGGTATGTCACAACTCTGAGCAAAAATGTTTCCATGTCATTGTTGCTGATCTGCTACCTTCACTAACTTTGCCATCCATGTTCTTCTGAGCTCTGTAGTTCCTCTGCAGTAGCCTGCTGAACTTGCTGAAAAAAAAAACGTTATTGCCTGCCAAAAATCCTGTTTGTAAGACTGCTGGCTTCCATCCCTCTTCTAAGCTCAGCCATCGGTCTGACATGCCCAGTTGTAGTTCGATCCACAGCGAGCAGGGAGTTCTATTTCCTGTAGTGGGCAGAGGGGTCTCACAGCCCCCAGTCTGTCACTCCCATGGAGGTGGTGTCATCCTCCTCCTCCTGCTTCCGGCCAGCCTCCGCCCCTCCAATCCGCCTGGATCTCTGGCTGTGACAGGTATTGTATGCGAGAACACTGATCACTGTAATCTCCCGCTGGCATTGTGATTGACAGCGCACTGTGCCAATCCGGCGGGAGATTAGTGATCAGTGTTTCCTCATACAATACCTGTCACAGCCAGAGATGCATGCTGTGTCATCCGGGGATTTGTGCTAACAAACCCGCCATGCACTGGTAGGTCACGGAGTTGCACTGGGGGGTGCACTGATGAGCTGCACTGGGGGGGGCACGGATTGCTGTTAGCCCACGTACACACGGTCGGAGATTTTGCCAACCAAATCCGTCGGATTTTGCCCGTCGGATTTAGTCCAATGGATTGTGTCCGAAACTGTTGCATACACACGGTCGGGCCAAGTTGGCGAAAAATCCGATCTTTCAGAACGTGATGACGTAATTTCGTTATGATGGGACTACATTCAGGCTAGTAGCCAATAGCTTTGATGTAGGAATTTGATCTGAGCATGCGTGGCACTTGGTCCGATGAAAATGTTCTACACATGATCGGATTAGGTCCGTCCAGCCCAGTTGGTCGGGAAATCTTTCCAACATGTTGGAAAATTGGGTCGGACGGAGATTCGGACGGAATCAGTCCGATGCATACCACACACGGTCGGATTATCTGATGACACGGTCCGATAAGACTCATTCTGACAGATTCTCCGACCGTGTGTACAAGGGCTTAGAATGATCTCAAAGCTGCAGCAGGAGCAATATTTTGAATACTGAATTACAGCAGAGTACAGTGTTTATAATATAGTTATGGGATGTGTCTACAGTTCAGTAATGATTACATTAACCACTTGGGTACCGCGCTATTGCAAAATGACGGCAATAGCGCGGACCCACATTTTCGGGACTACGTCTATTGACGTAGTCCCGGTTACGAGCGGCCTGCGCGCCCCCTGAGGGGCGCGCGCGGCGCGCTCTGTGATCGGCGAGTCCGTGAGACTCGCCTGATCACCGATCCGTGTAAGGGGTCGATCCCGACCCCTTATCACGTGATCAGCTGTCAGCCAATGACAGCTGATAATGTGATAAAACGGAGCCGGTAATCGGCTAGTATTCCTCCTCGCGCTGACAGCGTGAGGAGAAAAAAAAAAAGCCGATCGCCGGCGGCCGTGTTCGGGACATCAGTCCCGATCACGGCCAGCAATTTAAACGGACACCTGCCCCCTGCCAGTGCCCACCTGCCACCCGCAGTGCCATCCTGAAATAAAGTAAGTGCCCCCCTGTCAGTGCCACCCAGCAGTGCCCATAGTGCCCACAGTGCCACCCAGCAGTGCCCACAGTGCCACCCAGCAGTGCCCACAGTGCCACCCAGCAGTGCCACCCACAGTGCCACCCAAAATCTGCCTCAAAGGTGCTGCACCCCAGTGCCGCCCATTAGTGCCCAGCAGTGCCGCCCATTAGTGCCCAGCAGTGCCGCCCATTAGTGCCCAGCAGTGCCGCCCATTAGTGCCCAGCAGTGCCGCCCATTAGTGCCCAGCAGTGCCGCCCATTAGTGCCCAGCAGTGCCGCCCATTAGTGCCCAGCAGTGCCGCCCATCAGTGCCCAGCAGTGCCACCTATCAGTGCCCATCAGTCCCATCTATCTGTGGTACCTATCAGTGCCCATCCGTGCCACCCATCCGTGCCACTTATCCGTGACACCCATCCGTGCCATCTTATCTGTGCCCATCTTTGCCCATCAGTGCCGCCTTATCTGTGCCCATCGGTGCCGCCTTATCTGTGCCTATTAGTGCCGCCTTAACTATGCCTATCAGTGCCCATCAGTGCCGCCTTATCTGTGCCCATCGGTGCCGCCTTATCTGTGCCTATTAGTGCCGCCTTAACTATGCCTATCAGTGCCCACCAGTGCAGCCTATCAGTGCCCACCAATGCAGCCCATCAGTGCCCACCAATGCAGCCCATCAGTGCCCACCAATGCAGCCCATCAGTGCCCACCAATGCAGCCTATCAGTGCCGCCTAATCAGCGCACTTCAATGAAGGAGAAAAATGACCCGTTTGCAAAATTTTATAACAAACTATTAAAACATGATTTATTTTTTATTTTTTTTTGCATCTTTTTTTGTTTGTTTAGCAAAAAATAAAACTCCGAGCTGTAACTAAATACCACCAAAAGAAAGCTCTATTTTTGGGAAAAAAATGATAAAAATTTCATTTGGGTACAGTGTTGTATGACCGCGCAATTGTCATTCAAAGTGCATCAGCACTGAAAGCTGAAAATTGGTCTGGGACTGAGGGGGGTTTAAGTGCCCAGTAAGCAAGTGGTTAAGTAAAGGCAATATGATTATTGTAACCTATCATACTGTGTGTTATGTATGGCTTGCTGGCTGCAGAATGAGGGGTGTGATTTATGTTTAAGTGGGTGAGTTCACATTTACATGTACAAGCCTAGAGTACCTCCCACATTCACTCCCAAAGATTTATGGGAATTGTAGGCTGATTAGTTAGAGAGAAGAGGATATGGTGCAATCACTGTTCTAAAAGATCCTCCCTGCCAGAAAAGATGATGCATTTTTTGAATCACAGAGCTGCCTTCCTGAAAATTGAATCAGTCATATCTCTTAAACCTGTAAGAAATTTTCTTTGAAAATCCCAGAGTGCTGCTTTAAGTTCAGTACTCTTTATACGTTAGACATCAGTACGTCTCTTTTACTCAGCCTTCCTAACAGGACAGCTATAGCAAGTCAATCTAAATGTTCTGTTACTACTACAGGCTCAGTCTCCTGAAGCGGTAATCTGCATAACTTACCACCAGCATCTCAATGTGCCATATGAAGTCAGACTTCCAACTTTGGGCAGAGCTCCTGTTTTTCATAAAGTTGTCAGGTTAATTTTTACCCAGTTCCTTTCTAAACTAACCATGGCTGTCGTACCAGCACTCAGAGGGGAGAAAAACCATTGAGATTATATATATATATATATAATATAAATTTAGTACAAAATATAGTATTGGAGCAGAAATCTTGCTGGATAGATACAAGGGCCTATTTATCTAAATGTCCATAGGTGTCTCATTGAATGAAGATTATGTAGGATGAGAGATTTGGAGATCTACCTCTAGTTTGCTTGTTCTGTTCTCGAGTCCAGATTAACCACTTTGCGCCCACTCTATAGCCAAAAGACGGCTAGAGACGCTAACTGCTTACTTCCCTAATGCGCGCCGCCGCGGGCGTGCATCGGGGAAGTTCTGTGTTGGCCGTGTCCCTCGGACACAGCCAATCACAGATCGTGCTAAATGGCCAATCACAGTGGCCATTTAGCACTCGATCGGGCTATACAATGAGAGGTGATCTCATATGTAAACATATGAGATCTCTCATCGCCGGCTCCCCTCCTCACACAGAGACTGCGTGTGAGGAGGGAGAGCTTCCGTGCTGCAGCTGCAGCGTCTGTACACACACACATGTGCCATCTGTCCTCAGTGCCACCTATTAGTGCCACCTGTCCCCATGCCACCTAACCGTGTCATCTGTTCCCAGTGCCACCTATACATGCCGCCCGTCCCCAGTGCCACCTGTCCCTAGTGCCATGTATCCCCAGTGCCACCTGTCACATGTCATCAGTGCCACCTGTCAGTGTGAAGTGTCATAAGTGCCACGTATAAGTGCCACGTATAAGTGCCATCTGTCATCAGTGCCACGTATAAGTGCCATCTGTCATCAGTGCCACGTATAAGTGCCATCTGTCATCAGTGCCACGTATAAGTGCCATCTGTCATCAGTGCCACGTATAAGTGCCATCTGTCATCAGTGCCACGTATAAGTGCCATCTGTCATCAGTGCCACGTATTTGTGTCATCAGTGCCACGTATTTGTGCCATCAGTGCCACGTATTTGTGCCATCAGTGCCACGTATTTGTGCCATCAGTGCCACGTATTTGTGCCATCTGTCATCAGTGCCACGTATTTGTGCCATCTGTCATCAGTGCCACGTATTTGTGCCATCCGTCAGTGTCACATCAGGGTCACGTGCCATCAGTGTCGCGTGTCATTGTCCTGGTGCTCCAGGGCCTTCAAAAGTGTAATAGGTAGTCAACAAGTTAGATGTGTAATTTATGCTCCTAGAACACGTGAAGGCGCTCCCTGCATGTTGGGTCTCTCTCAGTGGTCAGGCTGTGAAAAAGTCCCACACATGTGGTATCGTAATACTCAGTAGGAGTAGCAGAATTTAATTGGGGGTGTCATTTGTGGTATACCCATGGCACGTGAGAGAAATAACCTATTACAATGACAATTTTGTGGAAAGAAAAAATAAAAAAAACAAAAAAAATCTTCATTTTGCAAAGAATTGTGGGAAAAAATAACACCAAATCCTCACCATGCCTCTTACTAAATACCTTGGAATGTCTACTTTCCAAAAAAGGGTCATTTGGGGGGTATTTGTACTTTCCTGGCCTGTTTGGGTCACAAGAAATGAGATAGTTCACCAGTACTTCAGATGTGATCAATTTTGTATGATTCGCACCACAGCTTGTGGACTCTCTAACTTTCACAAAGACCAAATAATCACTAATTTTGGTTATTTTTACCAAAGATATGTAGCAGTATAAATTGTGGCCAAAATTTATGAAGAAAAATTAATAATTTGCATAATTTTATCACAGAAACAAATAAATATGTGTTTTTTTTTTTTTCCAAAATTTTTGGTCTTTTTTCATTTATAGCACAAAAAATAAAAACCCCAGAGGTGATCAAATACCACCAAAAGAAAGCTCTATTTGTGGGGAAAAAAAAGGACAAAAAATTTATTTGGGTAGTGTTGCATGACTGAGTAATTGTCATTCAAAGTGTGAGAGCACCGAAAGCTGAAAATTGGTCTGTGCAGGAGGGGTGTTTAAGTGCCCAGTAGGCAAGTGGTTAAGACAAGCGGGCATCAAAATATTACTATCACAAGGTGATTAAAACATGCGACGATTGAAGCCTACCAGGCATCATCGCTGTTTTCTCTGGAAAACATCCAAACTCATTCAGACAGAGCGGGGGCCATTTCTTGGGCTGAAAAGGTCAGCGCTTCTCCTCCCCAGATCTGAGGAACAGCATCCAGGTCCAGTTTCCAAACCTTCATGAAACATTACTGACTGCTCCTGTTCTCTAACCAGAAACAGGCTGTCGGAGGAAGGTGCTTAAAGCGGAGGTCCACCCTAAAATGGACCTCCGCTCATCGGAATCCCCCCCCCTCCGGCGCCACAATCGGCACCTTTCAGGGGGGAGGGGGGTGCAGTTACCTGGATAATCCAGGTAACTGCACCCACTTCCGGGCTAGCTCTCTGCGGAAAGGGGCGTACGTTCCGCAAGCGCCCGCCCCCTTCAGCAAGTGCCCCGCTGCCTGCTGGGAAACACACAGCTCCCAGAGGCAGCGGGGACCGTCCGGATTGCGCCGCGCGGCTCGCGCATGCGCAGTAGGGAACCGGGAAATGAAGCCGAAAGGCTCCATTTCCTGATTCCCATACCCAAGATGGCGGCGGGACCCGGCAGCCGAGCGAGCGATCGGCTTCGGGTGCCGACATCGCGGGCGCGCTGGACAGGTAAGTGTCACTATTTAAAAGTCAGCAGCTGCAGTATTTGTAGCTGCTGGCTTTTAAAAAAAAAAAAAAAAACGCGGAGTCCCGGTGGACTCCCGTTTTAATGCTGTGGTCCCGCCCTGATCAGGTAGTTCTATGTTGTCCTCTCTGTAAGCCATCCTGGAAGATTACTGGGTAAAATAAGAGTTTTTACCTGTTAACTCACTTTCCAGAAATCTTCTAGGCTGGCGTCAGTTCCTTCCCTTATTTTTATGAGGCTAATGATGTAATCCTAAGCTGGTTGCACGAATGGGAGTTTTTTGTTTCATCTGTGCCTTCAGTTATTAATTCTGAGGGGTTACTGTCTGTGGTCTGTCTTTTATGATGTGGATCATGTGTTTCCTGTGCTAGGTGGGAGGAGCCTATATCTAAGCCATCCTGGAAGATTACTGGAAAGTAAGTTAACAGTAATAACTCCATTTTTGTACTGACTGTGAAATCTATTTTTTTTTCAGCCCTCTGTTTGTGAGCATGCTCTCAGGACTGCTTTTTCTACAATATTAAAGGAGAAGTCCAGCCAAAGCTCATTTGGCTGGGCTTCTCCTATGGATCACAGAAGTGCAATTCGTTTTTGCACTCCTGTGACCTGTTTTCAGCAGAGAGCGGACTTAAGTCTCCTCTCTGCTGACGTCATGGATATCAGTCCAGGCACTCCGCTGTCATCCCAACAATGGAAGTCTGGACTGACACCCTGCGCAGCCTCTCGGCGAGCTGCTGAGAGCCTGAGACGGCCGCTCGGCCCCCTCCACATCTCTACACTCCAATGAGCTTTAAGGGAGATGAGCAGAGAGCTGTGACTGACAGTCTACAGTTCTCTGCTCACGGAGCTGTGAAAACTGAGTGATCAGCGATGTTCGATTGCTCGGTTTTCAGTGCAGGGGCCCTGGGGGATAGATGCAGCATCGGACCCATGCTGCATCCACCAAGGTAAGTATGATGGGGGGGGGGCCCTTAAGGCCTTCTGGGAGTAGGAGGAGGTTATCCTGGGCTTGCCAGTGTACAATCCCCCAGTTGGTGCAGTATAACAATGTCTAAGACTTCCTGTGTCCCTCCATGAAGTCCATGAAAAGGATTGAATAACAATTGTAGAGAACATGCACAGGCCCAGCAGAGAAGATTATAAGAAGTGGCTGTGGTATTCTGAGGAAGGCCGCACAGATGGTATCTCACTCAGTTGGGGGTAGTGGAATATATATACAGTAACTCTCACATTATGCTTATTTAGATATAGAAAATGTTTTTGTTTTCTTCTCTTTTGCAGTTGGAGATCTTGTGCTCTGTTAATATATTGCAGTTCATATTCATTGCACTAAGACTTGACGGCATCATCACTTGGCCATGGCTGGTAAGCATTTTTTTTCCCCCTTAGTTTTGATTTGAGCCATGTGTGTCTGCCACAGCTTTAACATTCTTGGATAGCTGAGGTTTAATTAGTTACATGTGGTAGTTTTTAATGTGTCATTTAACCATTTCTTTTCTATTTAGGTGGTGTGTGTGCCCCTCTGGATTCTTATGTCCTTCCTGTGTTTGGTGGTTTTGTATTATATTGTGTGGTCTGTCCTTTTCTTGCGATCGATGGACGTCATAGCCGAACAACGACGGACACATATCACCATGGCAGTTAGTTGGATGGCTATAGTTGTGCCGTTACTTACTTTTGAGGTATTTTAAAGTTGACAATGCAAACAAAAATATTTCTCATGCTAATATGGTCACATTTAAATGCCATTTACCCAAATACGTGTAAATGCTGGATTGTAGGTCTTACCTGCTTATTTTGAACCAATGGGTTTTATACATTGAGTCCCTGGCTCATAAACAAATAAGCAAATAAGGTATATCTGAGAAAAGACATACGTTCTAATCTGAATTCTTGGTCTGGGCCAACATTGAAGCAAGAATGTCAGTATGACCACCAGGCATTTTAATAGAGAGGTCAGCTGTTACAGAGCCTCTGTTTCTTTGACAGGATTACGTTAAGTCAGCTAATGTTAAAGCCCAACTCAGATCTTCCTCAGGCCATCATCCTGTAATGTTCTGAATGCTCTTTGGACCTTCTTTTGTAGTGGGCAGTCCTCAGTGATGCAGATCTGCACTGATGTGATGTCAGGACTGTCCTCTGCATTATTACGCTGGGTGCATAGTGCTGTAGCATTGTTTCCTCTGGGGCTGAGCCCTGAACACCCTGCACTTAACCTCTCTGGCGGTATGATTATTTCAGATTTTAGGTGCTGAAAGCGGTACAATTATTTTGCATGAAAATTTGGTGTTTTATATTGTAGTCCTGTAATTCTTAGAATAACTCACTTAAATCTGTCCAAACCAGAGTCTAGTAGACATCCCGGGTATGATAAAGTTTGAAAATATCAAATCATAAGATATAATATAATAAATAACTATAAATAATTATACCAAATAATATAACAATAAAAAAAATTATTCAATAATGTAATCCAATCAAAAACACTGAAATTTGCTCAGTTGCAGAATTCAGTCATTACTTTTTAGTATTTGATGACGAATCTCCCCACAAATCGCTATCGCTTATTTCTGTGATGGATTCTAATTTATTATCGCTGTTTTCTAGCTGGTCTAAAACCATTTTTGATGTAAAGGGACAGGTTTGGTTGCTATGGACAATCTCCAGTTTCCAGGCATAAAGAACAGTTTTTTATAAGATAAAACTGCATGCAGGACACTGGGCAGAACACTTGGGACAAAGGGGATGTGAAATAATCACATAAAGCAATGTAATTTGTAAGATTACATTATATTGTAATGTGTGTGTTTCACTTTTTGAATTTGGAGCCGTTCTCTGTCCCCGTGCATCACAACGCTCGCAGGGAACGGAGATCGGCTCCATGATACATCGAGCGGAGGACGAGCCACTCGTACAGCGGGGGGACATCGCTGGATCCAGGGGAGAAGGTAGGTAAACCTCCTCCTGCATTCAGCGATGCGGCCCCGAGTCTGGCTCGGGGTTACCGCTTTTGGTACAAAATCTCCACCCCGAGCCAGACTCGGGAATACCACCAGGGGGGTTAAAGTATCTTCTAAGTTTTCCATGTTGAATTATACTGGATGGTGAATATTGCAGCGAGAGCTGTTTTTATGTTTATTCCTCCTGGGGGGAATGAAAAAAATTGCCCAGAGTTGGCTTTTTATCAATTCATATTTGTGTTATTTTGTGTTTAGACAAAAGACCGGGTTATTGACTTTTACTGATGATTTTATGTTTTTATATTTGTCTTTTAGATTCTGCTTGTACATCGACTAGATGACCATAACTTGTTCTCCTACATCCCAATCTTTGTCCCTTTATGGCTTTCTTTAATCACTCTGATGGCAACAACGTTTGGGCAAAAAGGAGGCAATCACTGTGAGTAGTAATCAGTAGAGCAAATAATTTTAAGCGTATAAAATCCTGGCCTACAGTGAAGCTTTAGATTGTCACCCTTGTAATTTAAGTAAACCTTTTTGGGGTTCAGATATACAGATTATTTTAAATCACTTCAGCCCTGGAAGGATTTGCTACCTTCCTGACCAGGCCATTTTTTGCCATACGGCACTGCGCCGCTTTAACTGACAATAGCGCGTAGGGGTGCAACGGATCGTCGCCGATCCATGATCCGAACGGGTCACCTCACTCGGATCAGCACACGCCGCGGAGCGCTCCGCGGTCATGGTCTTAGGAAAGGCCGCGGCTTCAGCCTAGCTCCGAAGCGGCGGCCATCTTTCTACACCCAGGTCGTTTACAATGTGATCGCTCCGTCAAATGATGGAGCGATCACTTGTAAATAAGCCGGCATCATGTCTCTCCCCTCTCTGTACTGATCTGTACAGTGGAGGGGGAGAGATCGGATGGATCCAGTGCTGTGGGCTGCATCTGTAGTGCCCACAGCACTGCTCTTTGACAGCCAACCCAGCAATACTCTGCCGTACCTTGCCAATGCTCTGCCGTACCTTGCCAATGCTCTGCAATACCCTGCCAATGCTCTGCAATGCTCTGCCGTAACCAGCCATGCTCTGCCGTAACCAGCCATGCTCTGCCAATATTGCAGTGGGGGAGATGACGTGGATATTACAGTGGGGACTATATGGCGGTGGAATTTTCACAGGTTTTTGCAAATTCAATTATTTGCTGATCTGAAAAATTATCCGATCCGTGACTCTGATCCAAGGAACGATCTGATCCGTGAGTTTTTTGATCCGTTGCACCCCTAGCGCGGTCGTGCAACGTTGTACCCAAACATAATTTTTGTGCTTTTTTTTTATTTTTATTTTTATTTATTTTTTTCCCACAAATAGAGTTCTTCTGGTGATATTTGATCACATTTTTTTCACAAATAAAAAGAGCAGCAATTTTGAAAAAAACAATAGTTTGTACTTTTTTCCTATAATAAATATCCCCCCCAAAAAATCCTGCATCAGTTTAGGCCCATATGTATTCTTCTACATATTTTTGGTAAAAAAATCACAATAAGTGTATATTGTATTGATGCGTAGAAATGTCTACAAAATAGGGGATAGATTTATGGCATTTTTTATTATTTTCTTATTTATTTTTTTACTAATTGTCAGTGATCTGCGATATTTTTTTTATTAAGTCAGGGATCTTCACCCCACACCCGCTGTAACAATTAAAAAAGATCTTGGCTATTTGGATGGTACAAGGCCTATTCATTCATTCATTCATTCATTCATTCATTCAGTTCTGTAACTCAATGATCTACCATCAGCCTTTGAGGCTGACGGCTTGTAGTCTTTAATGAACTACTAGGGCATTGATGAGCGCTCTAGAGTAGTTCATTGAGCTTCCTGTCATTCAGTAACTGCCTGGCTGTCTGCAGGAGCCTGACATTACACCCAAAGCTACCTGCAAAAAATGTGCATTTATTTTTAAAAGTAAAGTTATCCTTTAATCAGTTGCCGCCTGCACACAGTCAAATGACGGTGGGGCGGCTATCATTCTGGGACGATGTCATATGACGGCGTCCCAATACGGCCACGCCATGTTGCTAGGACACCCTGATCTCTCTATTGTGCTGTTGTCTTCTGACAAGGGGGCTGCCCCCTTCCAGAACACAGTGATTGGCTGCGCGTGCTGATCGGATGCTGGTTTTCCAGCATACTCGTTTGTCAGAAGCCAGTTGTGAGACACACGGGCTGAAAGTTGGCCGGTGCCTTCTGAACCAACCGTTTTCAGACAATTTTCAACTAGTGTGTACCTAGCTTTAGGAACCAAGCATTCCTTTCTTTTCTTTTTTTTTCACACTGAGGGACACAGAAAGACTGAGTGTCAGGGTGTCTTGTTCTCTATTGGTGGATTGGACATTAACAAACTAAAAAAAATTGGGCTAGCCCAGGATAACTCGTTTAACTCCCAGCATGCCTTCTTTCTTTTTTTTTTTTTTTTTTTTTTTTTTTTTTTTTTTTTGCTAGTGTCCTAGGAGGATGGATGCCTTTTCTCTGCTCTTCAGGGAGAAAAAACGAACCTTTAGCTACTATTTCTTCTACAATCAAAATTCCTGCCATATGACTGCCGAGCAGGTTTCTACTGTATATGCAACTATCCAGACCAGCCTTTCCTCAGCAGTGCAGTACATGGGCCCCAGTAGCTTGGACTGTGACCTTCGGGCACTGGTCTCTGCATTGTGGCATTTTCCAGACTTTTGTGTTGTGGTCCACAGCTTTTTCCATAGTCCCAGGTGTGACCCTGTCTTTGAAGACTCACTTTGTGAGTAGGACGTTAGGGCTAAGGACCAAGAGTTAGACACTAGGATGGCTGGATGCCATTTAAAACTCCATTGGTTTTACCATGGAAGAGGTTAACGCTGAGAAATCAAGTGCTAAGTTCATCTGCTGTGTGGATTGTCGTGTGTGTGTGTGTGTGTGTATATATATATATATATATATATATATATATATATATATATATATATATATAATGTGTGTGTTTGCTCTGTACTCTTTCCCAGTAATCCTCATTGAGGAAACTTCTTATCACTGCTGCTCTCATTTGCAAGTCGCACATGGAATTCTCTTTGGTTCCTCTGTCTTCTGTTTACAGTTATCTTGTCACCATTGACCGCCTGACCCATCAGTGGGGCTTGTGAGTGTCTAAGGCTTGCCCTCGTACCAGAGCTACATTGCATTCCACCTTGCAGTGCAATATGCCTGGTTTTAGATGTATAGAGACAGTCCCACTGTACCTGGGGGCTCCAATAAACATTCCTTTAATTGTTCTCATTGTGCATGACACACAGGGGTTGAATTACTAAAATCTGGTGCAGCTGTGCATGGTAGCCAATCAGCCTCCTAACTTCAGCTTGTTCAATTAAGCTTTGACAAAAAAAAAAAAAATGGCAGTTGATTGGTTTTCTATACAGAGCTGCACTAGAGTCCAAACACTTTATGAATCACCCCCGCTGTACTATTGTGTTCTGATGACAAGAGCCCTTTCTACCGTCAGAACACACTAATCAGTGTTGCTGCCTATAGCTGGCGGAACTGATTGTTCAGGAAAAAAAAAAGACAGGCTGGTGTACAAAAGTTGATTGGTAGATCGGCTTCTGTGCAACTGGCCTGCCCATACATCAAAATCAAAAATTCGGCCAGTCCCTGCTGAACCGTCTACCTTCATTCACAAAGTTGCATTCCTTGTTGCCACTTTCTCTGTGAAGCAAGGGTCTGAGCTGTAGGCCTTATTTTGTAAAGCAATGTTTCTCAACTCCAGTCCTCAAGTATCCCCAACAGGTTATGTTTTCAGGAATTTTCTCAGATGAAATGACTGTGGTAATTACTAAGGCAGTGAAACTGATCAAATCACCTGTGCAAAATAATGGAAAGCCTGAAAACATGACCTGTAGTGGGGGACCTGAGGACTGGAGTAGTTTTTGGTCTCTTGCGTCAACCAGGACATTGTAGTCTGTAGTTTGCTTTGGGAGTGACCTTTACGTCACAGCCACTGCTTCCTTCAGAAAGACGGAGTCATTTCTGGGGGTTTCTGTACAGGTGAACCTGGCTTCTTTTTCCACCGTTTTTCGGTCACACAGACTCGCCATCTTTCAGATTTATCAGGTGCCATCTTTTTCTGTCAAGGCACTTTCCACTAGTTTCTCAGATTTGCAAGCTGCTACCTGATCTTTTGTTCACACATTCTTATTCTACCAGGTAGACGTTCAGGCTGTTAACCACCCCAAAGTTGTACTGCTTTTGGACATCTCAATAGCCTATATCCCTCAATGAATGAACAAGAAAATAGGATTTTGGTACTCGCCATAAAATCCTGTTCTTGAAGTGCAATGAGGGACCGGTGTTTTTTGATCTTGCTCTTGTTAATGCTTTGTTACAAAATTGGCATGCTGGGAATAGGAGAGATTATCGTGGGCCTGCCCACCTTTTTTTGTTGCGGTGGCGGTATACCCCCCACAGCCTAAGGCTTCCTGTGTCACACAATGAACTCCCAAGGAAAGAATTGTGTGGGGAGTACAAAAAAAAATCTATTTGATAATTCATAATTTGGGTCTGGGAAAGTTTGTCAAAGATTTAGGTGCCTTAACACAATTTGAAGCATAGGAAAGTATTGGCTATACAGTACCCTAACAAATCACAATCTTTTTTTTTTTCCAGGGTGGTTTGGCATTCGCAAAGACTTCTGCCAGTTCCTGCTGGAGATCTTCCCTTTTCTTCGGGAATACGGCAATATATCCTATGATATTCATCATGAGGACAGTGAAGATGCAGATGAAACGCCTGTGCCAGAACCTCCCAAAATTGCCCCAATGTTTCGAAAAAAGACTGGTGTAGTAATTACACAAAGCCCAGGCAAATATGTGGTGCCTCCTCCCAAGCTGAACATCGATATGCCAGATTAAAGGGACTTCAAGACATGAAGAACTTGCATAGGTGCACTTACCTGTTTCCAGCCCGAGGGTAAAAGCAGCTCTTCACAATGAGACCAGACTATATACGCTACTGACCTCACTTCATTTTTGTTCTTTTGCTTTGTTTTTTAAAAAAACTTTATTTTTAAAATGCAGCATAACAGTATCAGTGCTGCTGCATTGAAATCTTCTCTCCCTGACCATGTCAGCTCAGTTAACAGATGATCAATGTAGCTACTCATTACATGCTTGGACCTCTAAGCCCTTGTACACACGGTCGGACATTCCGTCAACAAAATCCGTCGGATTTTGTCTGACGGATTTTGTCCGAAACTTGTGTTGCATACACACCGTCGGACAAAGTTGCCGGAAAATCCGATAATTCAGAACGTGATGACGTTATTTAGTCACAACGGGACTACGTTCAGGCTAGTAGCCAATAGCTTTGATGTAGGAATTTGATCTGAGCATGCGTGGCACTTTGTCCAATCGGAATTCTCTACACATGATTGGACAAAGTCCGATCGCATAATGTTGTCGGAAAGTTTTATAGCCCAGCTCTCAAACTTGGTCCGTCGGATATTAAGACGGAAACAGTCCGATGGAGCCCACACACTGTCGGATTATCCGACAACACGGTCCGATCGGACATTTTCATCGGAATGTCCGACCGTGTGTACAAGGGCTAAGAGAATAAATTAATGTTATTGTGAAATGCCGCTTGGCATACCTGTAAAGGTTATTCTTGTGTTTGACGTGCAGCTAATATGCAAGGCTCCTTCTGCTTTGGGCAAAACTCTTGCATTACCTACTTTATACCACTAGTGTATTTTTATGTATGAAACATTGACCTATTAAAACCTGAGCACTGCTTCTGTAATAGTAAATAGGGGATCACTATTCTGGCCTGCCTCCAATTTCATGGAACCAGGACCCCACTTTTCACCTGCTAGAGAAACTGAATAGAGCAGCCACAATAAATTCTTAGGGGACCCCTAAAGGCACGCTTTTAACACTTAGTCTGGGCAAGGTGTGTGGTAGCCAGGCTATCTCTCCCTATTTAGAGCAGCTAACCAGTTTAAATTAAACACTCCATGAGTGCTATTATATGTAAAAACCGACTTCAGTCTACCTAGTGAATTTTAACAATAATTAGGAGGATGGCTTTTGCTCATAAAAGAAATTTGGGGTGGAGGGACTAACCTTCACCCTTTTTAAAAGGCAAAAGCAATAAGTAAATTTTTAGTTTTAGCCTGGCAAATCCATTTTGTTGATATGCCTACCTTTTAGAAATTGCAATTTACCCATGGCATCTGGTAGGTGACTGCATCTTTATGCAATTTTGAATAGGTATGGTCCTTGGAGGAAGATTATTTGAGTAGTATTCTAGCAGTAAAGTCACCAATCCTGTTCTGCATACTTGTTTTGGATCAGTGACCGTATTGAAGCCAGACAGCCAGGCAATTATTATTGTTTAGGTTATTAGCCATGACAAATTCCATATTTCTGTATGACAGTTTAAAATGTAAAAGGCCATTATATACCCTGGTTGTCAAAATGACGTTTTGTTCTTCATTGATCATCTCTAAGTAGAAATACCCTTTGACACTTAAAAAGATGGTAGTATTTGAGAAGCAGACATTGACCCAATCTTAACCCTGTTTTTTTGTTTTGTTTTGTTTTTTCTGTAGGTATTGCAGCCTTGCTTGTTTGTATAGTATTTATAAAATTGTTTTAGCAATGTAATATATTCTGTTCAAATTATACTTGTGTACAGTATAAATTTGTTAAATACAAAATATTTTTTTAAATAAGATTTGTTTGTAAAAAAATAAAGCTTATGTTTCCAGATTTGTCATTTATAATTTACATTTTAAATACTGTCGGATGTCTCGTCTAAACAAAAAGCCAGTACCTTTTTTCGTGTTTTTTTTTTTTTTTTTTTTCTTTCTTTCTTTCACACTGATCTAAAAAAATCACTATCTGAATTGAATGTTAATTATTATGCACTGAAACAGTGTTGCTTGTAAAGTTTACTGGCCAACCTTTATTAACATGTTTCTGTTGCAAGTGTTCAGTAAACTCTTTGAATGTCTTAAGATCTTTTGGTGTTTGGACTGTTATTTACAAATATACTAGAGCTGATGAGCAATGGAACATCGCAAAGCGGAGGTATTGATCTATAGTAACCATTCAACTGTTTATTTCGATTAGTAATGTATATCTCTTTTTTTGCACTATATACATGTACAAGCCTTCTTTTACAAATGATACATTCACTGCATGCCAAAGGAAGCTATGGGTTTGCTAATGAGACAACGCAGAAACTGCTTTATCCATAGATTTCCAGAGAACTAATCCTTACCATCCATATTATTAATATGCAGGGAGCTCTGGAAGCACAGCACATTCCCCACTTCCAACACCCAAGTCATTTGAGAAGTTTTCAGCTTGTGTAAAATCCCCGTCATCAAGTGTAAAGCCTCATACACACGGTCAGACTTTGTACAAACTTTTCCGTGGACTTTTGTACAAAGGGCATGGTCCACAAGTTTGTATTGCATACACACGATCGGACTTTTTGACAACAAACGCGAACGTAGTAACGTCACAACGTACTGACGCCACTTCAAAAGAGGACGTTCAATGACTCCAGCGCCACCTTTGGTCAACTTCTGTATTGTAGTCTGATCTTTTGCATTGGTTCTGAGCATGCGTGTTTGTACCTTGTACAAAAGTCCGATGCTTTTGCGTACACACGGTCGGACTTTGCTCCATCGGACTTTTGTTGCCAGAAAGTTTGTCCGTTCGCACAGCCAACAAAAGTCAGATGAAAACAGAAAAAGTTTGTCCGATGGAGCGTACACACAGTCGGATGTTGCTCCAAAACAGCTAATTTGCATGTTTGTTGTCAAAAAGTCCGACCGTGTGTACGGGCCTTAAGTGTTCGCTTAAATTATCAGTCAGCTGCAGAGCACTAATGAGGAAAGCTGCTGGGCCTGCATCCCTTTTAGATGTGTTCCTATTGGGAGTATCTCACCAATAATTTCATTTTTGTTACAGGGGATGCCTGAAATCTGACTTGTATCTTAGGCAGACTTCTGGGAAAATTGGTGAGCCAACCACACATGCAGGACTTGTATCACAATTGTATACGCTATTATTTTAAAAAAAAAATTCTTTATCTGCGATTTTCCCCCCGAAAGTGGAGTTACCCTTTAACCACTTAAGATCTGGAAGGATTTACCCCCTTTATGACCAGGCCATTTTTTGTGATACAGCACTACGTCGCTTTAACTGTCCATTGCGCGGTCGTGCAAAGTTGTACCCAAACAATTTGTGCGCTTTTTTTTCCCACAAATGGAGCTTTCTTTTGGTAGTATTTAATCACTTCCTGCGGTTTTTATTTTTTGTGCTATAAACAAGAGCGGCAATTTTTGGGAAAAAGCTAATTTTTTACTTATTGCTATAATATCACAAATTAAAAAAAAAACAAATTTCTTCATCAGTTTAGACCAATATGTATTCTTCTACATATTTCTGGTAAAAGAATCACAATTTTTTTTTTACCAGTAATGGTGATCAGAGAATTTATTTTATATCAGGACTGTGACATTACGGCAGGCAGATCGGACACTTTGGACACTGTTTTGGGACCAATGACATTTATACAGTGATGAGAGCTAAAAATAGCCACTGATTACTGTATAAATGTCACTGGCAGGGAAGGGGTTCGAGGGGTTAAATGTGTTCTAACTGTGGGGGGGATGGGACTGACTGGGGGAGGAGACCGATTGTTGTTCCTAAGCATTAGGAACAGAAGATCTGTCTGCTCACCCCTGACAGAATAGGGATTTGTGTGGGGCACGCGCATCGGCTCCTAAGTAAAGGGGTGGTTGTGAGTGCGCCCCTATATCCCTCAAAGTGCCCGCCGTACAGCTATGGCGATTCGCACAGGAGAGCCATTCTGCTGCTGTTAGATGACCGTGTGCGGTCGGCAAGCGGAAGATGTATCTTATAGTAGAACTGTAGGCAAAACTTTTTGTTTTTTTTCCTTTTGGATAGAGTAAGGGAGAGTTCTAACCGCTGTAAATTTTTTATTTTGCTATCTTTGTGCCATTGAGGAGATTTCCCTCAACTTTCTGTCCTAGTGATAGGAAATCCCTGCAAACTAAGGGAATTTGTGGACCCCCAGGCCACCCGATCTAGTGTCCGCACTGAGATATATTTCCTCTATTACTTTACTGGGGACAACCCATAATTTGGGATTTTCTTTTACTTTCCATAAATATGATAAACGGGACAAACAGAGCGGGAGAATCTCCCTAATGGGGGTACAGGCAGTAATAAAAACCGAATAGCTGTTCTAATCCATCTCCACTTGTAAAAAAAAAAAACCTGTTTAAACCTCTACGCTATTCAAAACAAAAGAAACGTTTGGATTAGCATATACAAACTAAGATGAAAACATACCCAATATGTGAATGTGGGCTGAACTGTTCCTGCATCCCATTCACATGCTTTTAGTGGAAGCGGTTTCTGAATCTCTTTCCATTAAACGCGTCCGATCAGAATCCTGCAATAATTCAGGTTCAATTCTTATTTGTCTGAGTATATTGTGTGCTGCTTAGTATGTGAAAACATTAGAAATACTGGCGTATAAAGCCCCATACACACTATCAGTTTTTCTGCTGAGTTTTTCCTTCAGATTTACCAAAACCATGTAGTGCAAGTGCCTGCCTGATTGCATACAAATTGAAACTCCTAAGGTTTGACCTCATATTATATGGTTTTGGTAAATCTGAAGGAAAAACTGATAGTGTGTATGGGGCATAGCACTCACTTTTTCACCATGAAAATCGGGTGCAAATAGCGTGTGCGTGTTATACGCCAATACTTCAATTTTAGCTGCCTCCGAGGGGACGAGCGTCATCAGATTACATACAGTGAGAATCTCATATTTACTTGGTGGCCTCTGTAATAGGAAGTCCCATCTTCTGGGCCCGCTTTGGACCACTGTTTTGTCTATCATAGGAGATTTTCACTGTATGTAATCTGCTGACGCTCATCCCTGTCCCCTCTAGGCTGCAGATGGGCATCAATTAGGCGGCACTGATGGCAATGGTGAGGCTGTTGCATTGATGGTAATGGTGAGGTTGCATTGATGGCACTTGTGAGGCTGCAGATAGGCACTGATCAGGCTGCATTGATGGCAGTGGTGAGGCTGCAGATGGGCACTGACCCTTATTTTGCTTCAACGTTCCTTATTTAATTTTTTTTCTGAAACATCCCTCTTAAAATGAATGTGCGTGTTATACTCAGATAAATACGGTAACTGTTGCTTATTATACAGGGTTTTTTTTTTTTTTGTTTTTAATTGTGTCAACAGTTTTTACAGCATTTTACAACATGAGGGCAGACAATACAGTTACAATACAGGACAATTCTCACAGGGGGTGAGGGAATGCTCAGACAGCTGTGCTGGGCAGTTTAATGTTCTTTTACGTTCAACAGTAAAAATAAAATTGAGATATACTGAGGCTGGAGCCATTTAACGTTGTAGTATGTCAAGATTTGCGCTAATGTTTACATGCATACGTAGACCTTATTGGCAGCCCCTGCTGCTCAGGGCCAACATATTATCAGCACCAATGTGTAGCCAGTGGCACTGAATGGGTCATTCATATGGCAAGACATGCTCAGAATTGCCTTTGGACATCAGTAATTTTGAATCCGCTGCGATTTATTCTGCCCACGTCACCATTTGCAATGCAAACAATGACTCGCTCATAGCAATGTAGCATGTAAAGCACAATAAGTTTCATCAGCTGCTGACTACACACTGTTGGTATTCATCATCTGGTGCCGGTAAAATGGATCAATAAAAGTTGTATAAATTACAAGTGGATTTTATTTGATAGAATGCAGAAAAAAACTACTCACATAAAAAAAATATATAATAATTACTTGAGTGAATATCAGATAAAAAAAAAACATCAGCTGGGTGCTATCCTGTAGATCAGGTTGGGCTGCAGAGATCCACAAACACACTGTACCCGCTGCTCGCTTCCTCGTCTGAGCAGGATGACATCACTACGTAAACGCTTGCATTTTATTGTGTTTTTTTTTTACTTCTACAGAAAGCGCTACATATGGCTTATCGAGGCTTGCATGGAGATTTAGGCCCCTTTCACACAGGGCGGATCCGTTCAGCAGGAGATCACTCCACTGATCGCTGAGCCGGCGGGTGACAGGTCCGTTTTTGCTCACAGAGCAGGGAAGGATCTGTCAGTGCCCCACTGATTTCTATGGGGAGATCGGACGAAAACGGACAGCATGTCTGTTTTCATCAGATCTCATCTCCTCCAACCTGCCAAGACGGATGGCAAATGTATTGCCATACGTCTCTTTTGAGCCGATTGAATGGCAGATGGGTGTCAGCGGACACATCTCCTCTGACATCCGCCTGCCCATAGGAGTCAATAGGTGGTCTGCTTGGATCTGCCTGAAAAACAGACAGGTGGATCTGAGCGGCTTATTGATTAGGCGATTTTGGCACCATCTTCTGGTTACAATAGATAATGCAATTTTTTTTATTTTTATTTTTTTTACCCTGTTTCAGTTAAAACCAAAGTGAGCAGAACTACTATCAGAGCACCGGGTGTTGGAGATAAAGTGGTTACTGGAATTTCCTGAGCAAGTGGATGATACAGCACAGACTTTTTACTATAAAAACTGGGAACTTTCACTTTTTTTTATATGTTTGCACAAATTTGTTTATTCACTGAGTTTTATGATAATTATGTGATTTTTGTCAGTTGAATGTACTAGTGCTGCACATATTTCCATGCATTTAAGATAAAACTATACCATCACTTTGAACCGGCCCTTAATGAACAAAGGTTGATGTGATTACTAAAAGTCTCATACTTTGGGTTTCAGTAGTGGTAAGGAATCTGTCCTCTTATTGTCTATTAATTTGTTTCACACATTTTAAGCCCTTTTTTTTTTTTTTTTTAAACAGTAAAACAATACATGTTTGCTTATCAGAAAGGGTTTCTTACACAGGAAACATTTTATAACCGAAATGGCCAGTTTTGTAATCTGATTTAACTTGTAAGGGTTCACTCTGATAAAGCAAACCAAGATATTGTAATGCCCCATACACACTATCAGTTTTTCTGCTGAGTTTTTCCTTCAGATTTACCAAAACCATATAATATGAGGTCAAACCTTAGGAGTTTCAATTTGTATGCAATCAGTCAGACCCTTCTACTAGATGGTTTTGGTAAACCTGAAGGAAAAACTCAACAGAAAAACTGATAGTGTGTACGGGGCATTAGATATCTTTTCACTTATAACTAGATACATGCATTCATTTATGTTCAGACTGACTCCAGCCAAAACATTTTAATAAGGCAGAGAACCGTTAGGACATCTGGCAACTTTTTTACTCTTTAAATATGGAAACCATCTCTTTATTACATGTCTATTACTGGAAAAATAAACTGGAAATTAAAGCGGTGTTCCAGCCGTGATATTTTTTAAAAGTCAACAGCTACAAACACTGTAGCTGCTGACTTGTACACTTACACTTACCTGTCCAGTGAGCTTGTGATGTCGGCCGCCCGAGGCTGATCCGTCCATCGGATTGGGTACTGGCGCCGCCATCTTAACGAACGGAAACGGCCGTGGAGCCTCACGGCTTCACTGCCCGTTTCCTACTGCTCGTGTGCAAGTCGCACATCGTTTTGTGAATGGCCCCGTTGTTTTCTGGGACAAACATATGTCCCAGAAGACAACAGGGCTGCTTGCCGAAGAGGAGGAAGCGCCGCGGAATAGGAAAAGGAAGATTAGGAAGACTGCCTAGCAACAGGGGTTTCTGGTAAGTAAAAAATTTTTTTTTTTTGTTAGGGTGGCCCTCCACTTTAAGGGAAATTCCCAACAATGGCAACAAAAATATGTGATTAAAAAGGAGGGGGCAAAGAAGGAAATAAAGTAAAAAAGTTGGTAAAAGGTCTGATATAAACAGTAACAGAGGTTATAAAATGTTACCGATTTCCAGAACTAAAAAAGTTTTTTTTCTGGAGTTAGGCAAATAGACATAAATACTAACTGGAAGACATTTAGTTTGCTAAAGCCTATAATATTATGAGCAATTGCCTTTTTTTTTCATCCCATGGTGCCAATCTCCTCAAGTCTCTTTCAGCCACATGCTGTTTGCACTCCAGCAGTGGATGACCATAATTGCTCTAGGCTTGCACCCAGACAGTGGACCATTCCTGAACAAAGTGTGTCATTACAGCTGATCGTTATCTTCGCCATAGGCACATGTGACAAGGACACAGAGCAATAGCACAACTGGGAGACAACTATCACCCTATAACAGGAAGTGGCGAATAAGGACATGGTAGGATTTCCAGTTATTCTTTAAAGTAGAATTCCAGGATAAACCTAACTAGTCTTAGAAATGCTCATTCTCCCTTCTTAACACCCTGCTGACTAACCTGTGTAAGGCCTCTTTCACATGTTCAGGTCCGCCTGTCAGTTTTTTAGGGGGACCTGAACGGTCTATGGAGCGTCGGATGTCAGCGGTGACATCTCCGCTGACATCTGACCCGCTCCAATCCGAAAAAGTGTGACGGAGGAAAAACCTACTTTTCCATCCGTCATCGGATCGGGTGACGATGGACTCTGCGGTCCGCCATCATCCGATCTCCCATAGGGGAGAGCGGCGCTCTGACAGGTCCATCCCTGCACAGTGTGCAGAGACAGACCTGTCAACTTCCTGCTCAATGGGGATCGACGGAGCAATCCCCGCTGAACAAGCGGATGTCCACGGGGCAGATCATCACTGATCCGTCCCGTGTGAAAGAGCCCTAAGAAGGATAGATTATATATATATATATATATATACACACACACACACACACACACATAGATTTATGATCCCTAGTCGGCCAGCGGTGGCTTTGGAGAAAAGAAGAGTGCTCAACAACAGCTAGTAAAGCCTAGAGCTATGACATTGCCCATAGACTACTATGGCCCATCCATTGTTTGAGCTCCCTCCTCTCCCCTACAATTGCTGCTGACTGACACAGGGGAGCTAGATCATGTAACCGGACCAGGGCCATCTGAAAACAGGTAAGTATATACATCTTTCTTTTACAGGTTAAGCCTAATACACACTATCAGATTTTCTGCAGATTTTTGTCTTCAGATTTACCAAAACCATGTAGTGCAAGGGCCTGCCTGATTGCATACACATTGAAACCCTTAAGGTTTGACCTCATATTATATGGATTTGGTGAATCTGAATGAACAAAAATCAGCAGAAAATCTGATAGTGTGTATGGGGCTTTAGTCAGTATAGATATTAGGAGGGGGGAAGGAGCATTTTCAGACTAGTCGGGGGGGCATTTTAAGACTAGTTAGGTTTATCATAGAATTCTGAAAGTTCCAGACATAAAAGATAAGTGCTCTTTTCCCCTTGCCCTCCACAAATACATACTTACCTTGATCCAGCGGCCATGGCCTTTGGTGTTTGTTTACATGCAGCACCACAAGTCTTCAGTGTTCTAGCTGTGTCTGTGCTTTACAACCCCCATAGACTCCTTTGGGGCTTGTTTACCTCCATCTCTGTCCTTGAGATGGATACTGAGTCCTAAAGGTCTATGAAACTGCAATGCACAGGCAAGAAGACTTGCAATGCTAGAAAGAAAAAACTGGAGGCTTTGGGCTGGATTGAGGTATGCTTCTGTGAAGAAGGATGGGGGGTTGGATTAGGTTGGGTGAAAGGCCAAAATGCAAAATTACAATTATCCTTTAAAACAATGTTCAAAATCACACTAACCAGAAAGCTTTTATGAGAAGTTAGTGCTTGGGTTTAGATCTAATATAAGGCCCCCTTCATACGCGTGATTAAACGCACACTCCGGATTCCAGCTGCAAGAATCAACAGATTCTTGAAGCTGGGGTGACAAGTGTATGCAAATAGTGGTTCATATGTATCTACACACCAAGCAGTTATCTGTGGTTAGGGCAGTGTTTCTCAATTCCAGTCCTCATGGCCCACTAACAGGTCATGTTTTCAGGCTTTCCATTATTTTGATTTGATCAGTTTCACTGCCTTAGTAATTACCGCAGCGGTTTCATCTGAGGGAAATCCTAAAAACATGACCTGTTAGTGGGCCATGAGGACTGGAATTGAGAAACACTGGTTTAGGGATAGATGAGCATCCCTAGATGCAGGTAAGCGCTTTGTGTGCAGATACATATGAACAGCGCCGCTGCTATTCGCATACAACTGTCACCTCATCTGATTTGTTTGCCGGTATCTGGTGTATGTGTCTAAAGGCAGTCTAGTGAACAACCTCATCATTTAACTGTTTACTTGCCAAAGGTGTGTGAAGTACACTTAGTCCATGTTTCATTCACGTTTGGAATGCTAGAAAAATGATACAGCACAAAAGTGGAAATGTTTTTTTTTCAGAACCTGCAGCTGTAATGTCATCCAGTTATGAAGGTATTAAATGATAGGGGATGGTCACTGTCCAAATGTCTTTGCCGCCTCTTGCTGGAATCGGTTCCAATAACCACCTGGGGTTGGAAACAGCAGTCAGGTATTTCCCTTGCAGACCAATCAGCAGAGCTTTATTTTCAAGTTCCAGGGTGTCTTTAGTGGGCACATCATCTGCACATTGCCAGGTATCACCGATGTCAATAAGACCTGTTTATAGAAGAGGAGAACCAATACGTTGGTTGAGTATATATAGTTTTCCATGCAGTATGTTTCTATATTGCTGGGAATGAGACAAAAAAGAAATTGGACTAAACTCCCAATCCTGGAGGAAATGTTGCTATTGGCTCCCTGCTCTACTAATGTGATCAGAAGATTAGGCATTTGATGGTGTAATCTCTGCTGGAAGGGAAGTTCTTCAGGAAAGCAGCTGATCCTCTCAAAGTGTAGTAGTCAAAACCTTTTTTTATTTTTATTTTGGATAGAGCGTGAAAGGATTAGAACTGTCAAGTTTTACTGCAATCGTAGGTTGTGTTGGAGAGATTTCCTCACTTCCTGTCTGGTAAAAAGGTTGTTCATGGGGCAGGAATTAGGGATAAACCTCACTAACCACACATAGACTAGAGATGAGCTCAGGCATATTTGGATAGGAGTGCGGACCTGCCTGAGTTGTCTCAAAGCCGACAGCCAATCATAGGCGATGGAGGTATTTCTCGCCACACAGGTGCACATAGGCAAGGGGTGTGTATAAATGTGTCTGCAGCATGGGGGATGCCTCTGCCACCTATGATTGGCTATCGACTGACGGCTTCCCAACAGGGTAGCTCTGATGGGTTTGACTTTGTGTCTGAACAAGCGTGAGCTCATGCCCTCCCTCTTATGCCGCTTACACAATTATCGTCAGAAAAAGCTCTGATGGTTTTCCCGTCTGAATTCCGCTCAAACTGTCTTGCCTACAAACGGTCAGACCAAATTCCGACCGCCAAGAACGTGGTGACGTACAACACATACGACGAGACTAGAAAAAGGAATTTCAATACCTAGTAGCCAAAAGCTTCCAACTCGTAGTTGAATCTGAGCATGCGTGAGTTTTCACGCATCAGAATTGCATACACACGATCGGAATTTCCGTTGGGAAAACTGAGAACATGCTATCAAATTTTTGCTGGTGGGAATTTGGCCAGCTAAATTCCGATGGAGCATACAAACGGTCGCATTTTCTGATAAAAAGCTCTCAACGGTCTTTTGCTGGCCGAAATTCCGATCGTGTGTACGCGGCATTGTAAGCTTGGAGGAGCAGGTCCCTCTAATCCTCTTGTTTTGAATTGTACTGTTGGTGTATTGTCATCCTTTATATTGTAAAGCACTGCGCAAACTGTTGGCGCTATATAAATCCTATATAATAATAATTACTGATACAGACATAAGTAAAAATGCTCTTTTAACCTCTTCCTGTCTGCCATATGTACATATGCTTCCTCGGACGGGAGTGGCGATATCACGATCATAGCTGCAGCCAAGATCGTGGTATCACTTTTTAGAGCAGTTGATGGGCTTTCATGTAAAAGTGATCCTAATGGCTTTACGGCCATGTGAATACTTTTACAGGCAGCAGAAGGGGGTGCCCCTCCTACCACCCCTTTTACCACGCTCTCTTGTCCCACTGGGCCTGGGGAGCCCCAATACATATGCACAGGATGCACTACACCGAGTGAGAACTAACCCGCTGTGACATCAGAAACTGAAAGCGACCAAGGATTCTGTCGAATTTCGAACAAATTTTCTTTTCAAAATCAGAAAGTTCGTTTTTTTGTGAACCGATGATGCCACCATTGATTTTCAAAATTCGGCCGACCAAGCCTTCAATTTCACCTCATGTTGCTGCAGAAAATAAATTTTGTGGCCGGGAATCTTCTTTTCTCTCCGTAAATTTTCTTTTCTTATTATATTTCTCGCACTATTCTCCCATCGTTGATTAGAAAATCGTTTGTTTTTCAAAAAATTTACAACAAATTCCTCAAATTTGATTTCCGGACGAAAATCGGCTGTTGCTGCATCCCACTAATGGTGCGAAATTCGTCCGAAAATTCTTAGATACGATTTTCGAAAGAAAATTCTTTCAAAATTCTAACCGTGTATGACCGGCATTACAGTTTGTTTGCAAGCCATTACTAGCTTGTAAAGCACCCGATCAAACTGATTTCATAGGGCAGAGGAAAGATATGGGGTCCAATACACCCAAGATCTCTCCATAAAGAAGACCTGTCATGGCCCATTTTTTTAATAAAAAAAAAAAAAAAAAAAAAAAAAAGGTACATGGTAAGAAAATAAATTTAAATAAAATAAATAATAAAGCGAAAAAGAAATTAACGCACCCCTGTTTTTTAAAGCGTCACTTATGGAGATTTTTAGTTGCCATAGTTTGTTACTGTTCCACTAGCGTATGCAATTTTAAAGCGCAACATGTTAGATATCTAGTTACTTGGCATAACATAATCTTTTACCAAAAAAATTGGGTATTATATTACGTTTGCTTGCACTAAATATAATTTAAATGTATTTTCTCCTGAAAATTTGCGTTTGAAAACCTGCTGCGCAAATTTCGTGCAACATAAAAATTGCAACAACAACCATTTTATTTTCCAGGGCCTCCTCTTATATATATATATATATATATATATATATATATAAAAATGTATTTTTGGGGGTTCTAGTAATTTTCAGAAATTATCTGGATTGAAGGTGGTTAAACTTAAGTAGCAGAATGCTAAAATCTGTGTCAGCTTTTTATCGTTGTATTTTTCCGTGTTTCCCTTATTTCGATCCGCGGATCCCTGGATACGGCTGGGGCCTCATTCTCATGGGCACGGAGGGCTGTACAGTATGAAGAAGGCAGAGGTTTATGCAGCTAGGAGTGACAGATGTTTGCATACAGCCATCTGCACAAATCAATGACAGGCTGCAGCTCTATGCCTGTCATTGCACATCTGAGCAGAAGGTTTATTCCAGGGATGATGATCCGTCACTGTCTACATACAGACTATTGGATATGCTCTCACACCAGCACAAGCGCAGCCTGTCACTGATCTACAGGCGGCTGTATGCAAACAGCTGTTGCTCCAATGCCAAGGCTTTAAGTCACATGACCTGGGAGCGTGAGATCAAAGCAGATTTTATTTTTTATTTTCTCCAGTGGTCATTTTTTCCCACCCATCTTTACTCTTGCAAGACTTTACCCTACAGGTTCTATTTGTATTAGAAGTACAAAAAGGATAATCAGGTAGCAGATCAAATAAAACCAGAATACATACCAGCAATGACTCCCCTGCCAGACTGCTCCCCTTTATCTAAGAGTTGCTGCACTTGAGCAGTGGGCATCCCCAGTCTGTCCTGCAGAATGTCTCTCCAGTCCTGGCCATCCCAGTCCTTCGCTGCTATGTGTATGGCTAGAGTGTTGTTCTTCTGGTCGGCCAGCAGAGGGCGCCAGCGCGTTTCCACAGTTTTCACCCCGTTCAAAAGCAAACCAGCATAGGGCTGCCGGAAAGACAGACAGCCGAGCTGCATGACCCGCCTTGTCTGTCTGTCCCGCTTGATATGATTATTATGTGTTTGTACACAAGTTTATAATACGTCTGCTCTAACGCTGCACCGGTCTATGGAGCACTTTACCCTGAACACGCTATAGCCGGAAGAGACGGGCTGCAGAGCCCTCTGCGTGCTAAGAATGGGATCAGCAGAAACTACATTTCCCACAACTCCCTCTGCTTTTGTATTGAACAAGAAAACTTTATTACATAAGGAATGTGAGCATTATATAGAACAGTCATGAGGTTCAGTTCTTCAAACTGTCCCCCCCATCGGATAGTGTCCCCCCCCCATCGGATAGTGTCCTCCCCATCGGATAGTGTCCCCCCATCAGATATTGTCCCCGCCATCAGATAGTGTCCACCCTATACTGTGCAGGCGCAGCGCTTGCACAGTGCGGAGGACAAAGGAGACGCCAAAAGTCTCCAAAGATGAACGGCGCCTGCGCACTTAATAGTACCTTCCTTCCGATGTTTTAAAAAAGCAGTTTGTAACAGCCCCTCGCCACACTTCGGGCACGGCTTCGCTCGGATAGTGTCCCCGCCCATCGGATAGTGTCCCCCCCATCGGATAGTGTCCCTCCCCATCGGATAGTGTCCCCCCATGGGATAGAAAATTGAGAGTGATTTTTATATATTTTTATATATTCCATCTTATTCTATTCGTTTTTTATATATATTCTATTCCCCTTTCTTTAACCAGTCTCTGCTATGTGAATTATGTGAATTTTGGATCTCCTTTCCGGTGTCCTCTCTAAAATTGAGAGTGATTTTTATATATTTTTTTTTTCTATATATTCCATCTTATTCTATTCTATTTTTATATATATTCTATTCCCCTTTTCCTAATCAGTCTCTGTTTTCAGCGTTACTCTTGGAGATTGATTATGACTCTCGTTAGGACCATCCACTATGGCCGTTATGCTGGAATTCCAACATTTCTGCCCGATATATTTTTGATCTTCTATGTAAATAATTTTAGCCATAATTATTGAGTTTTAATATACTTCTCACATCGCTTAGCCTATATATTAATAGTGGCCCAGAAAATAGGCCTAAGCGTTCTCTAGATCACTGTCTCCCTCCTAGACATTATTGTTTCTTTTATTCCATCTTATTCTATTCGTTTTTTTATATATATTCTATTCCCCTTTTTAACCAGTCTCTGTTATTTGAACTATGTGAATTTTGGATTTCCTTTCCGGTGCCCTCTCTTAAATTGAGAGTGATTTTTATACATTCCATCTTATTCTATTCGTTTTTTATATATATTCTATTCCCCTTTCTTTAACCAGTCTCTGCTATGTGAATTATGTGAATTTTGGATCTCCTTTCCGGTATCCTCTCTAAAATTGAGAGTGATTTTTATATATATTTTTTTTTTTATATATATATTCCATCTTATTCTATTCTATTTTTATATATATTCTATTCCCCTTTTCCTAATCAGTCTCTGTTTTCAGCGTTACTCTTGGAGATTGATTATGACTCTCGTTAGGACCATCCACTATGGCCGTTATGCTGGAATTCCAACATTTCTGTCCGATATATTTTTGATCTTCTATGTACATAATTTTAGCCATAATTATTGAGTTTTAATATACTTCTCACATCGCTTAGCCTATATATTAATAGTGGCCCAGAAAATAGGCCTAAGCGTTCTCTAGATCACGGTCTCCCTCCTAGACATTATTGTTTCTTTTTTTACTCTATTAATATCTCTTATACATAATATTTTTATTTATAGATGACTTTGTATTTTACTATGTTTTTTTGATGCTCTTTATCTATTTACTTCCAATTTTTATATTCGTTTAGTACTGCCCGCATCTATCATTTTTTTGTTGTAGATACCATTTTTAGAAACGAACGTTACTGCGCAGGTGCACTAACGAGACGTGTTGCTCTGATTTACTTTCGGAGCTGCGCCAATAAGAATGATGGTTCCCGGGCATTTCCCAGTGGCCTAAACAGCTAATGACCATCTACATTAAAAATCCCCCAAAAAATAATTGTAAGTGAAGTTTGTACACTCCTTGCCACTGTTATGTCTGCAGGCCATCATTCGACGTATATCAGTCCACGAGAAAATGGCCGTAGATGTGGCTATAATGGACTTCATGAAAATGGCTGCCAATTACTGACACTATTTATACGTTCGTCCTTACCCCAGTTGTTATTCCCTGATGAAGTCATTTGACGATACGCGTAGGAACACAATTGGCCAGTAAGGACACCGGAAGTGACGTCCGGAAGCACGAGCGTGACACGCGTGCGTTTAGCTGTGCTTTTTATTATTGTTTTAAATGTGAGTACCTACATCTTCGTTTTATACCCAATAAATTGTGAATACATGCTTCACCATTGGAGTGTTCCCCTTGTTTTTCCTGCATGCTACAACGTGTCCACGGTGAATGAGAGTCTAGGATTACATCACCTATTGTACCTGCATTACTGGACAACAAGCGTTACTTTGGAAATGCTGTTTACCTTACAGCAGTAAGGTAAGGTAATTACTGCACCTAGTGTGAGGATACAATACGCATAGGAGCACTGGTGGAATTCACTTCTTGTTTTTGGAGCACGCAGGATACTGCTTTGTTTATCACTAAATGGACATATTTTACCACCAAATGGACATGCTCTCTGTATAATTGTAGTTCACCTTTATATATATTTTTTTTTGGAGCTTTTGTTCAAAAACACATTTCACTGTTTATGGACTATTAGTATTTTGTTCATACACATGGTACACTGCACATGGACTATTAGCATTTTGTGCAATTTTTGATTTGTATTACACTTGTATAACGACACATTTTTTTTTTTTTTATTTTTTTTTTTTTGTTCTCCGTACCATATCATTTATATATGTGTGCACTCAACACTATCTCACTATCATCAATAGAAGATCTTTTTTACCAAGTTTTTTTTACCAAGTTTTTTATGTCAAGTTTTTTATGTTAAGTGCACAATCTGACCTGTGGTATTGCACTTTGGAATTTATGCACATTGTCTGAGCTTATTTAAATATACAGTTCCACATTTTACTTTATTTTATTTTTGTTTGGTTGGTACTTGAGTACATGTTAGTTTATTTTAGTTTAATTAGATTTATTTAGCTGGAGCGCAACACCATTTCTTAATTACCACCCCCCCGCATGGGATAGCGTCCCCCCATGGGATAGTGTCCCCCCCATCGGATAGTATCCCCCCCATCGGATAGTGTCCACCCTATATTGTGCAGGTGCAGCGCTTGCACAGTGTGGAGGACAAACGAGATGCCAAAAGTCTCCGAAGATGAACGGCGCTTGCGCACTTAATAGTACCTTCCTTTCACATGCTCCCGATGTTGTAAAACAGCAGTTTGTAACAGAGCCCCTCGCCACACTTCAGGCATGGCTTCGCTCGGATAGTGCCACCCCATCGGATAGTGCCTTCCCATCGGATAGTGTCCCCCCCATCGGATAGTGTCCCCCCCATCGGATAGTGACCCCCCATTGGATAGTGTCCCCCCATTGTATAGTGTCCCCCCATCGGATAGTGTCCCCCATCGGATAATGTTCCCCCATTGTATAGTGTCCCCCCCATCGGATAGTGTCCCCCCATCGGATAGTGTCCACCCTATACTGTGCAGACGCAGCGCTTGCACAGTGCAGAGGACAAAGGAGACGCCAAAAGTCTCCGAAGATGAATGGTGCCTGCGCACTTAATAGTACCTTCCTTTCACATGCTCCCAATGTTGTAAAAGAAGTGTGCCGAGGGGCTCTGTTACAAACTGCTGTTTTACAACATAGGGAGCATGTGAAAGGAAGGTACAAAATTTGGGTCCGTTCAAAAGTTCTGGTGCAAACCGAACCGGGGGGGTGTTCGGCTCATCCCTAGTAGAGACAAGGATAGCCAGCTAGAGATGATAGAGCCAGAGAGATACAGAGAGGATATAGCCAGAGAAGCTAAAGCTAGAGAGATAATAGACAGAGATGGTAGAGACAAGGATGATAGAGCCAGAGATGATATAGAGAGATGACATAGAGATGATAGAGCCAGAGGGATACAGAGAAAGGATAGAGCCAGAGAGGAAAAATATAGAGAGATAATAGTGATAAAAGTAGAGAATATAGAGATGATAGAGTGAGAGAGGCGCCTGTAAAGAGAGATGATAGAGGATACAGATAGATGGTAGAGCCAGAGAAACAAAGAGAGGATAGAGCTAGAGAGATGAAAGAGAGATGCCAGCTAGAGAGATGATAGAGCCAGAGAGATACAGAGAGAGGAAAAAGCCAGCGATGATATAGAGAGATAATAGAGCCAGAGATGATAGAGCCAGAGAGATACAGAGAGAGGATAGAGCCAAAGAGTATAGAGCTAGAGAGATGATAGAGATGCCAGATAGAGAGATGATAGAGCCAGAGAGATACAGAGAGAGGATAAATCCAGTGAGGATATAGAGATATAATAGAGCCAGAGAGGATAGAGCCAGAAAGGATAAAGCTAGAGAGAGATGATAGAGCGAGACAGATGTGCCTGTAGAAAGATGATAGAGATAGAGGATACAGAGAGATGATAGTGCCAGAGAGAACTTCACTTCCATTATGAAATCTGATGGTTGCCTAATCTTTCTAGCCTGACGGGTTGACTGATCTGACGGTCCTCTGCTATGACGGTTGAGGAATCTGACAGGTCGACTAATCTGACCAGATGACTAATCTGATGGATTGGATTTGAAAAAAAAACTGCACTGGAGTTTTACGGGTTGCCGGATCATCTAAAAAGATGTCCGCTTGGCAACTGATCCGATAGTCACCTAATCTTTCTAACCTGACATGTCAACGAATCTGACGGTCGACAAATCTGACGGTCGACAAATCTGACGGTCGACAAATCTGACGGGTCGGCTAAAAATCGAAAAATATGTCTGCTTGGCACCTTCAGGCTTAGAATAAAACTAGAGATAGATAATAATAGAGCTACAGAGAGATAGCACTAGAGATCATAGAGCCAGATAAAGCTAGATAGAGATAGTGATAATAGAGCCAGAGAGATGATAGAGCCAGAGAGGATAGAGAGAGCTGATAGAGCAAGAGAGAGCGGAGAGATACAGAGAAAAGAGTGATTACAGAGCCAGAGCGATGTGCCTGTAGAGAGAGATGATAGAGCCAGAGAGTATAAAGCTAGAGAGATGATAGAGCCAGAGATGACGGTTTACAAATCTGATGGTTTACTATTCTAACGGTTTACAAATCTGACGGTCGACTATTCTGACGGATCGGCTGATCATCTAAAAATATGTCCACTTGGCAACTTCAGGCTTAGAATAAAGCTAGAGATAGATAATAATAATAATAGATATAGAGCTAGAGAGAGAGAGAGAGATACAGCTAGAGAGAGCCAGAGAGCTATTACTAGAGTTTATAGAGCCAGATAAAGCTAGAGAGTGATAATAGTGATAATAATAGAGCCAGAGAGATGATAGAACCAAAGAGGATAAAGCTAGAGAGAGATGATAGAGCCAGTGATGACAGATAGAGATCATAGAGCTAGAGATATGATAGAGATGATAGAGCTAGAGAGATTATATAGAGATGATAGAGAGACAGATGTTCGGGCACGGCTTCGCTCGGATAGTGTCCCCTCATCAGATAGTGTCCCCCCATCAGATAATGTGCCCCCATCAGATAGTGTCCCCCTATCAGATAGTGTCCACCCTATACTGTGCAGGCCGCAGCGCTTGCACATTGCGGAGGACAAAGGAGACGCAAAAAGTCTCCGAAGATGAACGGCGCCTGCGCACTTAATAGTACCTTCCTTTCACATGCTCCCGATGCTGTAAAACAGCAGTTTGTAACAGAGCCCCTCACCACACTTCGGGCACGGCTTCGCTCGGATAGTGTCCCCTCCATCGGATAGTGTCCCCCCAATCGGATAATGTCCCATCGGATAGTGTCCCCCCCATCGGATAGTGTCCCCCCATCGATTAGTGTCCCCCCCATCGGATAGTGTCCCCCCATCGGATAGTGTCCCCCCCATCGGATAGTGTCCACCCTATACTGTGCAGGCGCAGCGCTTGCACAGTGGGGAGGACAAAGGAGATGCCAAAAGTCTCCAAATATGAACGGCACCTGCGCACTTAAGAGTACCTTCCTTTCACATGCTCCCGATGTTGTAAAACAGCAGTTTGTAACAGAGCCCCTTGCCACACTTCGGGCACAGCTTCGCTCGGATAGTGTCCCACCCCCGTCAGATAGTGTCTCCCCCCGTCAGATAGTGTCTCCCCCCGTCAGATAGTGTCCCCCCCATCAGATAGTGTCCCCCAATCAGATAGTGTCCCCCAATCAGATAGTGTCCACCCTATACTGTGCAGGTGCAGCGCTTGCATAGTGCGGAGGACAAAGGAGACGCCAAAAGTCTCCGAAGATGAACAGCGCCTTTGCACTGAATAGTACATTCCTTTCACATGCTCCCGATGTTGTAAAACAGCAGTTTGTAACAGAGCCCCTTGCCACACTTCGGACACGGCTTCGCTCGGATAGTGACCCCCCCCCATCGTATAGTATCCCCCCATCACATAGTGCCCCCCCATCAGATAGTGAACCCCCTCAGATAGTGTCCACTCTATACTAGAAGACGAACACCTTACACTGTGCAGGCGCAGCGCTTGCACAATGCGGAGGACAAATGAGACGCCACAAGTCTCCGAAGATGAACGGCGCCTGCGCACTGAATAGTACATTCCTTTCACATGCTCCCGATGATGTAAAACAGCAGTTTGTAAAAGAGCCCCTTGCCACCCTTCGGGCACGGCTTCGCTCGAATAGTGTCCCCCCCATCAGATAGTGTCCCCCCATCAGATAGTGCCCCCCATCAGATGGTGTCCCCCCATCAGATAGTGTCCACCCTATACTGTGCAGGCGCAGCGCTTGCACAGTGCGGAGGACAAAGGAGACGCCAAAAGTCTCCGAAGATGAACGGCACCTGCGCACTTAATAGTACTTCCTTTCACATGCTCCCGATGTTGTAAAACAGCAGTTTGTAACAGAGCCCCTTGCCACACTTCAGGCCCGGCTTCGCTCGGATAGTGTCCCCCCCATCGGATAGTGTCCCCCCCATCGGATAGTGTCCCCCCCATCAGATAGTGTCCCCCCATCAGATAGTGGCCCCCCATCAGATAGTGTCAGGTGTCCCCCCTATCAGATAGTGTCCCCCCCATCAGATAGTGTCCACCCTATACTGTGCAGGCGCAGCGCTTGCACAGTGCGGAGGACAAAGGAGATGCCAAAAGTCTCCGAAGATGAACGGCGCCTGCGCACCTGATAGTACCTTCCTTTCACATGCTCCCGATGTTGTAAAATAGCAGTTTGTAACAGAGCCCCTCGCCACACTTCGGGCACGGCTTCGCTCGGATAGTGTCCCCCCCATCGGATAGTGTCCCCCCCATCGGATAGTGTCCCCCCATCAGATAGTGTCCCCCCCTCGGATAGTGACCCCCCCATCGCATAGTGTCCCCCCATCAGATAGTGCCCATCCCATCAGATAGTGTCCCCCCATCAGATAGTGTCCCCCATCAGATAGTGCCCCCCCATCAGATAGTGCCCCCCCATCAGATAGTGCCCCCCCATCAGATAGTGTCCCCCCATCAGATAGTGTCCCCCCCATCAGATAGTGTCCACCCTATACTGTGCAGGCGCAGCGCTTGCACAATGCGGAGGACAAAGGAGACGCCAAAAGTCTCCGAAGATGAACGGCGCCTGCGCACTGAATAGTACATTCCTTTCACATGCTCCCGATGTTGTAAAACAGCAGTTTGTAACAGAGCCCCTTGCCACACTTCGGGCATGGCTTCGCTTGGATAGTGTCCACCCCATCAGATAGTGTCCCCCCATCAGATAGTGTTCCCCCATCAGATAGTGTCCCCCCATCAGATAGTGTCAGTTTTCCCCCCCATCAGATAGTGTCCCCCCCCATCAGATAGTGTCCCCCCCATCAGATAGTGTCCCCCCCATCAGATAGTGTCCCCCCATCAGATAGTGTCCCCCCCATCAGATAGTGTCCCCCAATCAGATAGTGTCAGTTTTCCCCCCATCAGATAGTGGCCCCCCATCAGATAGTGTCCACTCTATACTGTGCAGGCGCACCGCTTGCACAGTGCGGAGGACAAAGGAGACGCCAAAAGTCTCCGAATATGAACGGCGCCTGCGCACCTGATAGTACCTTCCTTTCACATGCTCCCGATGTTGTAAAATAGCAGTTTGTAACAGAGCCCCTTGCCACACTTCGGGCACGGCTTCGCTCGGATAGTGTCCCCCATCAGATAGTGTCCACCCCATCAGATAGTGTCCACCCCATCAGATAGTGCCCCCCCATCAGATAGTGTCCACCCCATCGGATAGTGTTCTCCCATCGGATAGTGTCCCCCCCATCATATAGTGTCCCCCCCATTGGATAGTGTCCCCCCATCAGATAGTGTCCACCCTATACTGTGCAGGCGCAGCGCTTGCACAGTGCGGAGGACAAAGGAGATGCCAAAAGTCTCCGAAGATGAACGGCGCCTGCGCACCTGATAGTACCTTCCTTTCACATGCTCCCAATGTTGTAAAAGAGCAGTTTGTAACAGAGCCCCTCGCCACACTTTGGGCATGGCTTCACTCGGATAGTGTCCCCCATGAGATAGTGTCCACCCCATCAGATAGTGTCCATCCCATCAGATAGTGTCCCCCCCCATCAGATAGTGTCCCCCCCATCATATAGTGCCCCCCCATCAGATAGTGCCCCCCATCAGATAGTGTCAGTTTTCCCCCCCATCAGATAGTGGCCCCCCATCAGATAGTGGCCCCGATCAGATAGTGTCCACTCTATACTGTGCAGGCGCAGCGCTTGCACAGTGCGGAAGACAAAGGAGACGCCAAAAGTCTCCGAAGATGAACGGCGCCTGCGCACCTGATAGTACCTTCCTTTCACATGCTCCTGGTGTTGTAAAATAGCAGTTTGTAACAGAGCCCCTCGCCACACTTCGGGCATGGCTTCGCTCGGATAGTGTCCCCCCATCAGATAGTGCCCCCCCATCAGATAGTGTCCACCCTATACTGTGCAGGCGCAGCGCTTGCACAGTGCGGAGGACAAAGGAGACGCCCAAAGTCTTCGAAGATGAACGGCGCCTTCGCACTTAATAGTACCTTCCTTTCACATGCTCCCGATGTTGTAAAACAGCAGTTTGTAACAGAATCCCTTGCCACACTTCGGGCATGGCTTCGCTCGGATAGTGTCCCCTCATCAGATAGTGTCCACCCTATACTGTGCAGGCGCAGCGCTTGCACAGTGCGGAGGACAAAGGAGACGCCAAAAGTCTCCGAAGATGAACGGCGCCTGCACACCTGATAGTACCTTCCTTTCACATGCTCCCGATGTTGTAAAATAGTAGTTTGTAACAGAGCCACTCGCCACACTTCGGGCATGGCTTTGCTCGGATATTGTCCCCCCATCGGATAGTGTCCCCCACATCGGATAGTGTCCCCCAATCAGATAGTGTCCCCCAATCAGATAGTGTCCACCCTATACTGTGCAGGCGCAGCGCTTGCATAGTGCAAAGGAGACGTCAAAAGGCTCCCGATGTTGTAAAACAGCAGTTCGTAACAGAGACCCTTGCCACACTTCGGGCACGGCTTCGCTCGGATAGTGTCCCCCCCCATCGGATAGTGTCCCCCCCATCAGATAGTGCCCCCCCATCAGATAGTGCCCCCCCATCAGATAGTGCCCCCCCATCAGATAGTGTCCCCTCATCAGATAGTGTCCCCCCATCAGATAGTGTTCCCCCCCATCAGATAGTGTCCACCCTATACTGTGCAGGCACAGCGCTTGCACAGTGCGGAGGACAAAGGAGACGCCAAAATTCTCAGAAGATGAACGGCGCCTGTGCACTTAATAGTACCTTCCTTTCACGTGCTCCCGATGTTGTAAAACAGCAGTTTGTAACAGAGCCTCTTGCCACACTTCGGGCATGGCTTCGCTTGGATAGTGTCCACCCCATCAGATAGTGTCCCCCCATCAGATAGTGCCTCCCCTTCAGATAGTGTCCCCCCATCAGATAGTGTCAGTTTTTCCCCCCATCAGATAGTGGCCCCCCACCAGATAGTGGCCCCACCATCAGATAGTGTCCCCCCCGTCAGATAGTGTCCCCCCATCAGATAGTGTCAGTTTCCCCCCCATCAGATAGTGCCCCCCCCCTCAGATAGTGTCAGTTTTCTTCCCCATCAGATAGTGGCCCCCCATCAGATAGTGGCCCCCCATCAGATAGTGTCCACTCTATACTGTGCAGGCGCAGCGCTTTCACAGTGCGGAGGACAAAGGAGACGCGAAAAGTCTCCGAAGATGAACGGCGCCTGCGCTCCTGATAGTACCTTCCTTTCACATGCTCCCGATGTTGTAAAATAGCAGTTTGTAACAGAGCCCCTTGCCACACTTCGGGCACGTCTTCGTTCGGATAGTGTCCTCCATCAGATAGTGTCCACCCCATCAGATAGTGTCCACCCCATCGGATAGTGTCCACCCCATCGGATAGTGTCCTCCCATCGGATAGTGTCCCCCCCATCGGATAGTGTCCCCCCATCAGATAGTGTCCACCCTATACTGTGCAGGCGCAGCGCTTGCACAGTGCGGAGGACAAAGGAGACGCGAAAAGTCTCCGAAGATGAACGGCGCCTGCGCACCTGATAGTACCTTCCTTTCACATGCTCCCGATGTTGTAAAATAGCAGTTTGTAACAGAGCCCCTTGCCACACTTTGGGCACGGCTTCGCTCGGATAGTGTCCCCCATGAGATAGTGTCCACCCCATGAGATAGTGTCCATCCCATCAGATAGTGTCCACCCCATCAGATAGTGCCCCCCATCGGATAGTGTCCACCCCATCGGATAGTGTCCACCCCATCGGATAGTGTCCTCCCATCGGATAGTGTCCACCCCATCGGATAGTGTCCTCCCATTGGATAGTGTCCTCCCATTGGATAGTGTCCCCCCCATCGGATAGTGTCCCCCCCATCGGATAGTGCCCCCCATCAGATAGTGTCAAACAGCAGTTTGTAACAGAGCCCCTTTCCACACTTCGGGCACGGCTTCACTCGGATAGTGTCCCCCCACCAGGTAGTGTCCCCCCACCAGGTAGTGTCCCCCCACCAGGTAGTGTCCCCCATCAGATAGTGTCTCCCCATCAGATAGTGTCCCCCCCATCAGATAGTGTCCCCCCATCAGATAGTGTCCCTCCCATCAGATAGTGTCCACCCTATACTGTGCAGGCGCAGCGCTTGCACAGTGCGGAGGACAAAGGAGACGCCAAAAGTCTCCGAAGATGAACGGCGCCTGCGCACTTAATAGTACCTTCCTTTCACATGCTCCCGGTGTTGTAAAACAGCAGTTTGTAACAGAGCCCCTTGCCACACTTCGGGCATGGCTTAGACGCTCGGATAGTGTCCCCCCCATCAGATAGTGCCCCCCCATCAGATAGTGTCAGTTTTCCCCCCATCAGATAGTGCCCCCATCAGATAGTGTCCCCCCATCAGATAGTGTCAGTTTCCCCCCATCAGATAGTGTCCCCCCATCAGATAGTGTCAGTTTCCCCCATCAGATAGTGCCCCCCATCAGAAAGTGTCCACCCCATCAGATAGTATCAGTTTCCCCCCCCCATCAGATAGTGTCCCCCCCATCAGATAGTGTCCCCCCCATCAGATAGTGCCCCCCATCAGATAGTGTCCCCCCATCACATAGTGTCAGTTCCCCCCCCCATCAGATAGTGACCCCCCATTAGATAGTCTCCCCCCCCATCAGATAGTCACCCAACCATCAGATAGTGCCCCCCATGAGATAGTGCCCCCCCATCAGATAGTGGCCCCCATCAGATAGTGGCCCCCCATCAGATAGTGTCCACCCTATACTGTGCAGGTGCAGCGCTTGCACAGTGCAGAGGACAAAGGAGACGCCAAAAGTCTCCGAAGATGAACAGCACCTGCGCACCTGATAGTACCTTCCTTTCACATGCTCCCGATGTTGTAAAATAGCAGTTTGTAACAGAGCCCCTCGCCACACTTCGGGCATGGCTTTGCTCGGATAGTGTCCCCACCATCGGATAGTGTCCCCCCTCATCGGATAGTGTCCCCCCTCATCGGATAGTGTCCCCCCCATCGTATAGTGTCCCCCCATCGTATAGTGTCCCCCCCATCGTATAGTGTCCCCCCATCGTATAGTGTCCCCCCCATCGTATAGTGTCCACCCTATACTGTGCAGGCGCAGTGCTTGCACATTGCGGAGGACAAAGGAGACGCCAAAAGTCTCCGAAGATGAACGGCGCCTGCGCACTTAATAGTACCTTCCTTTCACATGCTCCCGATGTTGTAAAACAGCAGTTTGTAACAGAGCCCCTTGCCACACTTCGGGCACGGCTTCGTTTGGATAGTGTCCCCCCATCGGATAGTGTACCCCCAATCAGATAGTGTCCCATCGGATAGTGTACCCCCCATCGGATAGTGTCCCCCCCATCGGATAGTATCCCCCCATCGGATAGTGTCCCCCCGATCGCATAGTGTCCCCCCGATCGGAAAGTGTCCACCCTATACTGTGCAGGCGCAGCGCTTGCACGGTGCGGAGGACAAAGGAGACGGCAAAAGTCTCCGAAGATGAACGGCGTCTGCGCACTTAATAGTACCTTCCTTTCACAGGCTCCCGATGTTGTAAAATAGCAGTTTGTAACAGAGCCCCTTGCCACACTTCGGGCACGGCTTCGCTCGGATAGTGTCCCCCCCCATGGGATAGTGTCCCCCCATGGGATAGTGTCCCATCGGGTAGTGTCCTCCTCATCGGATAATGTCACCCCATCGGATAGTGTCCCCCCCATGGGATATTGTCCACCCTATACTGTGCAGGTGCAGCGCTTGCACAGTGCGGAGGACAAAGGAGATGCCAAAAGTCTCCGAAGATGAACGGCGCCTGCGCTCTTAATAGTTCCTTCCTTTCACATGCTCCCGATGTTGTAAAACAGCAGTTTGTAACAGAGCCCCTCGCCACACTTAGGGCACGGCTTCGCTCAGATAGTGCCCCCCCATCGGATAGTGCCCCCCCATCGGATAGTGTCCCCCCCAATCGTATAGTGTCCCCCCCCATCGGATAGTGTCCCCCCATTGGATAGTGTCCACTCTATACTGTGCAGGCGCAGCGCTTGCACAGTGCAGAGGACAAAGGAGACACCAAAAGTCTCTGAAGATGAACGGCGCCTGCTCACTTAATAGTACCTTCCTTTCACATGCTCCAAATGTTGTAAAACAGAAGTTTGTAAAAGAGCCCCTCCCACACTTTGGGCACGGCTTCGCTCGGATAGTGTCCCCCCATCGGATAGTGTCCCCACCCATCGGATAGTGTCCCCACCCATCGGATAGTGTCCACCCTATACTGTGCAGGCGCAGTGCTTGCACAGTGCGGAGGACAAAGGAGACGCCAAAAGTCTCCGAAGATGAACGGCACTTGTGCACTTAATAGTATCTTCCTTTCACATGCTCCCGATGTTGTAAAAGAAGTGTGCTGAGGGGCTCTGTTACAAACTGCTGTTTTACAACATCGGGAGCATGTGAAAGGAAGGTACTATTAAGTGCGCAGGCACCGTTCATCTTCGGAGACTTTTGGCCTCTCCTTTGTCCTCCGCATTGTGCAAGCGCTGCGCCTGCACAGTATAGGGTGGACACTATCCGATGGGGGGACACTATCAGAGCGAAGCCATGCCCGAAGTGTGGCGAGGGCCTCTGTTAAAAAATGCTGTTCTCTGGCTCTATCATCTCTCTGGCTCTATTATTACCACTATTATCTCTCTCTTGCTTTATCTGGCTATATAATCTCTAGCACTATCTCTCTGGCTTTATCATCTCTATATCTCTTGTTTTATCATCTCTCTCTAGCTGTATCTCTCTCTAGCTCTATTCTTATCAGAATAGTCTGCATCTCTGTCGCTCTATCATCTCTGTCGCTCTATCATCTCTCTCTATCTCTAGCATGAGAGATGCTGGCTAGAGGGATGATAGAGCGACAGAGGTGATAGAGCCAGAGGATAAAGTCAGAAATAGATGATAGAGCCAGAGAGATGTGCCTGTAGAGAGATGATAGAGATGGAGCCAGAGAGGATAAAACTAGAGAGAGATGATAGATCAAGAGAGATGATAGAGCAAGAGAGATGTGCCTGTAGAGAGAGATGATAGAGATAGAGGATAGAGAGCTGATACAGCCAGAGGGAGGATAGAACCAGAAAGATAAATAGAAAGGATAGAGCCAGAGAGGAAAATTCTAGAGAGAGATAATAGATAGAGATTATAGAGATATGATAGAGTGAGAGAGGTGCCTGTAAAGAGAGATGATAGAGGATACAGATAGATGATAAAGCCAGAGAAACAAAGAGAGGATAGAGCTAGAGAGATGACGACAAAATGTTGACAAATCAGACTGGTCGGCTGAAAATCTAAAAATATGTCTGCTTGGCAACTTCAGGCTTAGAATAAAACTAGAGATAGATAATTATGATAGAGATAGAGCTAGAGCGATATACAGCTAGAGAGAGTCAGAGAGATAGTGCTAGAGATTATAGAGCCACAGTAAGTAAGGGTAAGGTTGCCGACCTTATCTTGCCGTCGCAGAGGGAGCAGAGGATGAGACATCTCCGGGAGGCCTTGCAGAAAGGTCTGTGCAATGCGTTGCCAGAGACTTGGAGGTTACAAACTCCTGGTCCTGGACAACGTGTTGCTGAGGCATTGGTCAGAAGGAGCGGTGGAGAAGGTGGTCATCTGACTGATGCGTTCAGACAATTTTTTAGTCTGCAGCCTCAAGGTATGATTGGTTCTAGCAACCATCGCCAGTGTCTGATTTACATGGTGCAGGAATACCTAGGGGCAAGGTCAGACTTGGACACATTCCCCACTGAAAATCCTCTGGCTTACTGGGTCTTGAGGATGGATCACTGGCCAGAGCTTGCACAGTATGCAATTGAGCTACTGGCCTGTCCTGCATCCAGCGTTCTTTCGGAACGCACCTTCAGTGCTGCTGGTGGCTTTGTTACTGATCACAGGGTGCGCCTGTCCACCGACTCAGTTGATCGACTGACCTTCATCAGGATGAATCAGTCTTGGATCACCCACAGCTACCAAGCACCTGAAGCTGATGTAACCGAATAATTTTTTTTGAAATATCACATCCCTTCAAGACTGCCTATGCTGATGCAGAGTGACTGTCCTGTTATGTTGATTGTCTATCCTCTTCCTCTTCCGCTGATATGTTGGAAGAACATTTTTGGTTCTGGGTGATGCCAACAGCCCAATTGTTCAGCCCCTGTTTAACAGGGGCGTTTAATTACAATTTTTAATGCAATGCTTTGCAGCAGGGCTCATTCCTGCACCACAACTAGAGTATATGGGAGAGGTTGCAGTGTCGTGACACCAGCACCAGTGCCTAAGGCCCAATTTTTCAGCCCTTGTTTAACAGGGGCATGTAATTACAATTCTTGATATAATATTTCACAGCAGGGCCCGTTCCTGTGCCCACTGAGAGTAACTGTGAGGACTTATAGTGTTGTGGCACCAGCACCAGCACCACAACCACCAAAGGCCCAATTTTTCTACCACTGCTCAACAATGGCATGTAATTACAATTCTTGATATAATCGTTCACAGCAGGGCGCCCCAGCGCCCACCAAGAGTCACTTTGAGGGCTTACAATGTTGTGGCAACACCAACACATTGTTCCGCCATTTCTGCAGAGCATATAGGGCAGGCCCCTACTTTCAAACATCCAACTTACAAACGTCTCCTACTTGCAAACGGAAGAAGACAACAGGAAGTGAGATGAAAAGAGGGACAGCAAAACAAATTATACAGGGGTGATAACCCTTCCCTAGGTTTTCCAAAAAGCTTAAAAATAGATTTTTTGACTGGAGCTACACTTTAAAAATGTACCAGTTGAAAATTACAAACAGATTCTACTTAACACAACAAACCTACACAGTCCCTGTGTAATAGATAAGAACTACAAATTAGTTCTTTGTTATCTGCTGCTATTTCTAATTAAAAAGTATAAATGTGCATGCACATTAGAAGTAAACACTCTCTGAGATACGTTCAGCTCGGCTACTTCTAAATTCTTATTTATTGGTGGGCGGTGTTGATATTTTATACAGAAAGATACGTCATTTCTATGTCAGTCTAATAGGTACATCTCATTGGTTACAATACAAGAGAAATGAAGAAACTTGATGCTTGAAGTTTGGTTGACGCTGGTTCCCTGATCTCAAATGCATTCTTCTAACGCGGGGGATGTAGGGTATAGACGCCATCTTGGCTCCGAACAGAAAGTCAATCTGTATATTACATAATAAGTAAGGAGAGTGGGAACATGTATACACATAAGCGAATAGACATTTTCTGATTATCATTATGTACATTAGATTCCTTAATAGGGATAAGCTTCGTGTTCGAGTCGAACGCATGTTCGACTCGAACATCGGTCGTTCGTGCGTTCGCCGAATTCCGAACGTTTGGGCCGTTCGCGGCAAAATTCGTGTGGCCCACAATGCACTGCGATGGCGCAATGCATTGCTGTCTCACGATTGGCCAAGCATGCACTGTGACCCCGCATGCTTGGCCAATCGCAGCGCCAGTAGCGAGGAGAGCAATGGTTGGCCACAGGCATCCTGCCTGTGGCCAATCATAGCTCAGACTGTGTAGTGCACGCCCCACACTATATAAAGCCGCCTTTCAGGCGGCCTCGTGTAGTGTTTGTTAGCATCTGAAGCAGTGGGTGTTCTGTGTACCTTCAACACAGTTACACACCAATCATTTTTGGCTGATTTACTATTTTGCTCTTGTGTAGTGGTTACTGTCTGTGCCCTGACCGCAGTATACACCACTATATTCACCTCACCTATATAGCTAGTGATCTAGCTTTAATAATAGAGCTTGCAGTCAGTAGTGTTAGTGCGTGCTGTCTGCGTGCTCTGTACCCAGTACATACCACTATATACACCTACATAGCTGTTCTCTATTTGAGCCCGATTGTCATTTGCTGGAGTTATTGGAAGTTGTGTGTGCCTCCAGCACAGCACAGTATACATCTGTATATACCCCTTTAACTCTGCTGTTTTCTGGTTATTATCTGCGTGCCCTGACCGCAGTATACACCGTGATATTCACCTCACCTATATAGCTAGTGGTCCATCTTTAACAATAGAGCTTGCAGTCAGTAGTGTCACTCAGGAGATAGTGCGTGCTGTGTGCCTGCTCTGTACCCAGTACATACCACTATATACACCTACATAGCTGTTCTCTATTTGAGCCCGATTGTCATTTGCTGGAGTTATTGGAAGTTGTGTGTGCCTCCAGCACAGCACAGTATACATCTGTATATACCCCTTTAACTCTGCTGTTTTCTGGTTATTATCTGCGTGCCCTGACCGCAGTATACACCGTGATATTCACCTCACCTATATAGCTAGTGGTCCATCTTTAACAATAGAGCTTGCAGTCAGTAGTGTCACTCAGGAGCTAGTGCGTGCTGTGTGCCTGCTCTGTACCCAGTACATACCGCTATTATCCACCTACATAGCTGTTCTCTATTTGGGCCCGATTGGCATCTGCTGGAGTTATTGGAAGTTGTGTGTGCCTCCAGCACAGCACAGTATACATCTGTATATACCCCTTTAACTCTGCTGTTTTCTGGTTATTATCTGCGTGCCCTGACCGCAGTATACACCGTGATATTCACCTCACCTATATAGCTAGTGGTCCATCTTTAACAATAGAGCTTGCAGTCAGTAGTGTCACTCAGGAGATAGTGCGTGCTGTGTGCCTGCTCTGTACCCAGTACATACCGCTATTATCCACCTACATAGCTGTTCTCTATTTGGGCCCGATTGGCATCTGCTGGAGTTATTGGAAGTTGTGTGTGCCTCCAGCACAGCACAGTATACATCTGTATATACCCCTTTAACTCTGCTGTTTTCTGGTTATTATCTGCGTGCCCTGACCGCAGTATACACCGTGATATTCACCTCACCTATATAGCTAGTGGTCCATCTTTAACAATAGAGCTTGCAGTCAGTAGTGTCACTCAGGAGATAGTGCGTGCTGTGTGCCTGCTCTGTACCCAGTACATACCGCTATTATCCACCTACATTGCTGTTCTCTATTTGGGCCCGATTGACATCTGCTGGAGTTATTGGAAGTTGTGTGTGCTTCCAGCACAGCACAGTATACATCTGTATATACCCCTTTAACTCTGCTGTTCTATAAAAAAGGCATCTGCAGGAGTTAGTGGGTGTTGTGTGCCTCCAGCACAATATAAACTACCCAACTACTGTTTTACCCAACTCCCTTCAGGCCATTACCATGTCTGGAAGGCCAGCAAGGAGAGGCAGACAGGCGCGAGCCGATAAAAGAGGGCAAGCAGGCTCTGTGTCTAGAGACAACAGTGCTGGTCGTGGACGCGGTGCATTGTCATCAGCACGTGGCCATGGGACATGCTTGTCCTTCTTTTCTGCAGCTGGACATGTTGAACCGCAACATGCCAACGACTTGGTAGAGTGGATGACCAAGCCCTCTTCATCCTCCTCATCCTCTCTCACCCAGTCTCAGGGTAGTAGAAAAGCAGCTGCCAACACATCGTCGTCCCTCCTCTCAATGTCATCATCAGTGACTCCTTCCCTAGACCCACCACGTCCTCCTGAGGAGTCTCCTGAACTCTTTGAGCACAGTGTTGGGTACATGCTCCAGGAGGATGCCCAGTGTTTGGTGGGCTCTGATGATGACACTCAGCTAGAGGAAGGCAGTAGCGTGAGCACAGAGAGAGGGGATGCTCAAGAAGGACAGCAATCTGGCAGTCATGTTCCACAAGCTGCAGCATACTGCCAGGTTTGCTACAGCGATGAAGAGGGAGGGGATGATGAGGGCACTGACTCCACGTGGGTGCCTGGAAGGAGGGAGGAGGAGGAGGAGGAGGAGGAGGCACATGTCCAACGAGGCAGGATGCCCTCCGGGGGCCAGCTTAGGGGCAGCACACCGACTGAATCACACCGCAGAGCTCCGCCTGCGCAGAGCGCTTCCTCTGCGCAGAGCGCTTCCTCTGCGCGTTATTCTAAAAGTTCTTTGGTGTGGGCCTTTTTTGAGACGAGTGCATCAGATCGCACCGCTGCTATTTGCAACATATGTCTCAAGCGTATCTCACGTGGCCAAAACATCAGCCGCTTGGGCACCACATGCTTGACCAGACATATGTTGACCTGCCATGCAGCTCGTTGGCAAGCATACCTCAAAGACCCACACCAAAGAACAAAGCGGACCTCTCCTTGCTCCTCATCAGCTGGCATCTCCAACCCCACTAGACCTTCAGTCCTCTCTGAAACCTGCTCTGAGAGGAATGAAGGTGTAGAATTAGGTGTGTCACAGCCAAGTGCTTCCGGGAACTCTGCTAGTGGTACATCCACGTCCGATTATAGCAGACAAATGTCCCTGCCCCAGCTGCTGGACCGGCGGAAGAAATTTACTCCCAGCCATCCACATGCCCAGCGGTTGAATGCTAGCTTGGCTAAATTGCTAGCACTTCAACTGCTGCCTTTTCAGTTGGTAGACTCGGCCCCCTTCCGTGAGTTTGTACAATGTGCGGTTCCTCAGTGGCAGGTCCCCAAACGCCACTTTTTCTCACGGAAGGCAATTCCGGCTCTCTACCGGCATGTGGAAGGCAATGTCCTTGCCTCGCTGGACAGGGCGGTCAGTGGTAAGGTGCATATTACCGCTGACTCATGGTCCAGCAGGCATGGACAGGGACGTTACCTGTCTTTCACGGCCCATTGGGTCACTCTTCTGGCTGCTGGGAAGGATGCAGGACAAGGTGCAGTAGTATTGGAGGTTGTTCCGCCACCACGCCTCCAAAATGCTACTATTGGTTGTGACACACCTCTCTCCTCCACCCCCTCCTCTTCTTCTTCCTCCATGGCCTCTTCCAGTGCTCTGTCCTCAGAACCAGCGGTGCTCCGTAGGCGTTGCAGGGGCTACGCAAGTATGCTGGCAAAACGATGCCATGCCGTGCTTGCGCTGGTTTGTTTGGGGGACAGGAGCCACACTGGGGCGGATGTTTTGTCAGCTCTGCAGGGGCAGGCCGAGAGGTGGTTGACGCCACGCCAGCTTAAGCCAGGAATGGTGGTTTGCGACAATGGCACCAACCTCGTCTCCGCCCTCCGACAGGGACAACTGACCCATGTGCCCTGTGTAGCTCACGTCCTTAACCTGGTGGTGCAGCGGTTCTTAGGCAGGTACCCCGGCTTACAGGATGTCCTGAAACAGGCCAGGAGAGTCTGTGTGCATTTCCGCCGATCATTTAATGCCTGTGCTCGGCTGGCTGAGCTCCAAAAGGAGTTGAACCTGCCCAAGAACCGCCTTATATGTGACATGCCCACCAGATGGAACTCAACATTGGCCATGCTGCAGCGGCTGCACACGCAGCAGAGGGCCATCAATGAGTACCTGTGCGACTACGGCACCAGGACAGGGTCAGGAGAGCTTGGTTTTTTCTCACCACGCCAGTGGGGCATGATCAGGGATGCATGCACTGTCCTGTCACCGTTTGAGGAGGCCACAAGGATGGTGAGCAGTGACAGTGCATGCATCAGTGACACTATACCTCTTGTCCACCTCTTGGAGCATACGCTGCGTGGAATAATGGACAGGGCACTTGAGGCAGAACAGAGGCAGGAAGAGGAGGACTTCCTTGCCTCTCAAGGCCCCCTTTATCCAGACAGTGTTCCTGCTGTGCCACCCATCACACAGGAAGAGGGTGAGGAGGAGGAAGAGGAGGAGGAGGATGATTGTGTCAGCATGGAGGTGGAGGCTGGCACTCAGCATCAGCAGCAGCAGTCTTATAGGGATGATTTACAGTCCCAAGAAACACGTGGACTTGTACGTGGCTGGGAGGAGGTAGCTGCGGATCATGTTGTCCTTAGTGACCCAGAGGACTCCGGACTGAATGCCTCAGCTAACCTACGCTGCATGGCCTCCCTGATCCTGCAAAGCCTGCGGAAGGATCCTCGTATTCTTCGGATCAAGGAGAGGGACCATTACTGGCTGGCCACTCTCCTTGATCCACGGTACAAGGGTAAGGTTGCCGACCTTATCTTGCCATCGCAGAGGGAGCAGAGGATGAGACATCTCCGGGAGGCCTTGCAGAAAGCTCTGTGCAACGCGTTCCCAGAGACTGGGAGGTCACAAACTCCTGGTCCTGGACAACGTGTTGCTGAGGCATCAGTCAGAAGGAGCGGTGGAGAAGGTGGACGTCTGACTGATGCTTTCAGACAATTTTTTAGTCCGCAGCCCCAAGGTATGATTGGTTCCAGCACCCATCGCCAGCGTCTAATTTACATGGTGCAGGAATACCTAGGGGCAAGGTCAGACTTGGACACCTTTCCCACTGAAAATCCTCTGGCTTACTGGGTCTTGAGGATGGATCACTGGCCAGAGCTTGCACAGTATGCAATCGAGCTACTGGCCTGTCCTGCATCCAGCGTTCTTTCGGAACGCACCTTCAGTGCTGCTGGTGGCTTCGTTACCGATCACAGGGTGCGCCTGTCCACCGAATCAGTTGATCGACTGACCTTCATCAAGATGAATCAGTCTTGGATCACCCACAGCTACCAAGCACCTGAAGCTGATGTAACCGAATAATTTTTTTTGAAATACCACATCCCTTCAAGACTGCCTATGCTGATGCTGAGTGACTGTCCTGTTATGTTGATTGTCTATCCTCTTCCTCCTCCGCTGATATGTTGGAAGAACATTTTTGGTTCTGGGTGATGCCAGCAGCCCAATTTTTCTGCCCCTGTTTAACAGGGGCGTTTAAGTACAATTTTTGATGCAATGCTTTGCAGCAGGGCTAATTCCTGCAAAAAAACTAGAGTGTATGGCAGAGGTTGCAGTGTGATGGCACCAGTGCCTAAGGCCCAATTTTTCTGCCCCTGTTTAACAGGGGCGTTTAAGTACAATTTTTGATGCAATGCTTTGCAGCAGGGCTAATTCCTGTAAAAAACTAGAGTGTATGGCAGAGGTTGCAGTGTGATGGCACCAGTGCCTAAGGCCCAATTTTTCTGCCCCTGTTTAACAGGGGCGTTTAAGTACAATTTTTGATGCAATGCTTTGCAGCAGGGCTAATTCCTGCAATAAAACTAGAGTGTATGGCAGAGGTTGCAGTGTGATGGCACCAGTGCCTAAGGCCCAATTTTTCTGCCCCTGTTTAACAGGGGCGTTTAAGTACAATTTTTGATGCAATGCTTTGCAGCAGGGCTAATTCCTGCAATAAAACTAGAGTGTATGGCAGAGGTTGCAGTGTGATGGCACCAGTGCCTAAGGCCCAATTTTTCTGCCCCTGTTTAACAGGGGCGTTTAAGTACAATTTTTGATGCAATGCTTTGCAGCAGGGCTAATTCCTGCAATAAAACTAGAGTGTATGGCAGAGGTTGCAGTGTGATGGCACCAGTGCCTAAGGCCCAATTTTTCTGCCCCTGTTTAACAGGGGCGTTTAAGTACAATTTTTGATGCAATGCTTTGCAGCAGGGCTAATTCCTGCAATAAAACTAGAGTGTATGGCAGAGGTTGCAGTGTGATGGCACCAGTGCCTAAGGCCCAATTTTTCTGCCCCTGTTTAACAGGGACATGTAATTACAATTCTTGATATAATATTTCACAGGAGGGCCCCTTCCTGTGCCCACCCAGAGTAACTGTGAGGACTTATAGTGTTGTGGCACCAGCACCACAACCACCAAAGGTCAATTTTTCTACCACTGTTCAACAATGGCATGTAATTACAATTCTTGACATAATCGTTCACAGCAGGGCGCTCCAGCGCCCACCAAGAGTCACTTTGAGGGCTTACAATGTTGTTGCAAAACCAACACCTTGTTCCGCCATTTCTGCAGAGCATATAGGGCAGGCCCCTACTTTCAAACATCCAATTTACAAACATCTCCTACTTGCAAACGGAAGGAGACAACAGCAAGTGAGATGAAAAAAGATGGACGACAAAACAAATTATACAGGGGTGATAACCCTTCCCTATGTTTTCCAAAAAGCTTAAAAATATTTTTTTTGACTGGAGCTACACTTTAAAAATGTACCAGTTGAAAATTACAAACAGATTCAACTTAACACAACAAACCTACACAGTCCCAGTCTTGTTTGCACCGCCTGTATACTGCTGTTCTGAGTATATAGGGCCTGGGGGCCACACGCATTTCCTTTTTTTAATATGGGTACAGGGTTCCCCTTAATATGCGTACAAGACCCAAATAGGCTGGTAATGGGCAGGGAGGGCTACCCATGCCATTTTTCTGAATGATTTTCAACCATATTGCAGGAACCAGATATAACATTAAAACCGCAAGCAGTTTTAAATGGTGTTATTTCCGCTTAATGTCATTTTGTGCAGGGACTGTTCTAAACACGGGAAACACGTGGCACTTCACAGGCATACTACAGACACCCACCAGGCACCATATTTAAAGGAATATTTCACTTTTTTTTTTTCACTTTAATCGTCATTAAAATCAGTGCTCCCACCAAAACGGTAGTTTTTAAAACTTTTTTTTGCAGTGACCCATGTCCCCTGAGGCAGGAGGCAGGTCGCCAAACCCTTTTTAGGACACTATCTTGCATATTAGCCGTTAAAATTAGCACTTTCCAATTCGAACGTTCGAGTCCCATAGACTTCAATGGGGTTCTAACGTTCGTACCGAACGCGGGGGTCGTTCGCAAGTTCTGGTGCGAACCGAACCGGGGGGTGTTCGGCTCATCCCTATTCCTTAACAGTCCCCCCCTAAAATGTCTATTTTCTTCTGTCCCTCATCTAAAGGTCCTCCTCACCTGGCCCATTCTCCTCAGCAACTCTTTTTAAGCTGTATATAGAGTTAGGCAGCAACTAGTTCACTACCCCCCTCGATACAGCTGGAGAAGGGCAATCAGGTGCTATCTACCCCTATAACCCTAGAGGATTGTGAGATTATGGACAGGGAGTGACTGTAGAGGAGGGAAGGGTTTGTCACCCTCCATCATAAGAGGGTCCTCTTCTTGGTGGAGAAATGTAGGTGGGCTGTTGTCTACAGCCTTGCTCATTAACTTCTTTACGAAAGGTAGAATACAGCATACAATCAGGGCTAAAAGAACCAGGATTATTAGTACCGTTACCCCTATCTGGGCGAGCACCTTCTGCCACCCACTCATCCAGCTAAAATATTTATTATATTATTGAGTTCTTCTTCAACTCCAATGTCAAATCTTCTAATTTCTTTATAGCTAAAGTTACTTTACCATTTGGGCCGGTATTATCAGGAATGTAGGTGCAACAGATTCCCGTTTTTTTCTATGATTTTACAGACACTTCCTTTCTCAGCTAACACCATGTCTAAGGCCACCCGGTTCTGGAATGTCATGTAGGAAGTGGGGGGTAACTGGTCAGCAATTCTCTGGAGGGCATCTTTAGTGTAATTAATGAATCTTTGTTGGTTGTAGTTTATGTAATTGATCCAATCTACATTCTTGTTCACAGTTATTATGGGGATCAAAGACTCAAAACCAACTTTTACCTGATCCCTGGATTTGAATTCATCAGGGACCCCCTTGGAACTCCTATAACTATGTATCAGGAGTATCTTCTGCTTGGATATGGAGGGGCATAATGACCTTTTCAAGGGCACATTCACCGGTCCAGATTCCCTCTAATCTGGTCCTATGTTCCAACCCACTGTCCCTCCCAGGAACCACAATTCTGTCCCCAGTAACAGTCTGTAAAACACACATATATATCCTTACCATCAGGGATGTCACTGTACCAATGGCATTGCCATGAAAGAGTCAAACGGACAAGGTACTATGTCACAGTAATCAAATGTAAAGGTGGTCACATGTGTACCTGAAAAGTTATACCAAAATGTAATTATGTTATCATTTTTTTTTTTTTGTGATGACCACCTCCTGGGCCTCCCCCCTAGACCAAACAGAAAAAGGATATGCAGCATGGTCGTCATGAAGTGGGCGGGATCTTGTCCTTGGGGGTGGAGCTTTCTTGCAGTGGGAAGCGTGTATTCAGGTATTCTTCCCGGCCAATTCCACTGAGGTGGCTGTGGTCAGCAAAACTTGGAATGGACCATCATATCTGGGTTCAAGAGAATGTTTTCTCACAAATTTCTTTACCAGCCCCCAATCTCCAGGCAGTAGTTGGTGTGTTCCTGTATCTAATTCAGGATCTGGAATGGAAGAAAACACCTGGACATGCATTTGGGTTAATTCTTGTGATAATGCGGTCACATAATTAGTCAACACATCAGATTGCAACTGTAATGCCGCGTACACACGGGCGGACTGTATGGCGTACTTAGTCCGTCAAAACGCATTTCAGCGGACAGTCCGCTCGTGTGTGGGCTTCAGTGGACTTTTTCAGAGTGCAGTCTGGCGTACTAAGTATTTCGGATTTTTCGAAATTCTGTCCGTCGTACTTTGGTTTCAGCGGACAATCCGCTCGTCAGTAGGCTAGTTCGACGGACTAAGAATGGCACATGCCCAGAAAGGATTTACACGGCGGAAGGGTGCTTTGCTGTGTATTGGACTTCCTATTTCTAGTCCCGTCGTACGTGCTGTACACGTCATCGCGCAAGCTTTCGACGGACTGTTTGGGTATCCGTGTGTGGTCAAGTCCGTTCAGTCGAAAGTATGACGGACTGTCCGTCGGATTGTACGACGGACTAAGTACGCCATACAGTCCGCCCGTGTGTACGCGGCATAACTGTTGTGGAAAGTGACAGCCAAGTCTGGGGCTGAACCAAACTAAATTTTATAAGGGGATAGGGCATATTTCCCCCGGGGTGTGTGTCTGACACTGAACAGGGCAGTGGGCAAACTGTCTGGCCGACTCATGTTAGTCTTTTGGGCCATCTTTAACATCCTGTTTTTCTAGTGTCCCTTTTATCCTTTCTACCTTCCCACTACTTTGAGGGTGGTAAGGGGTGTGTAGAGCCAACTGAACCCCCAGTGCTGCCCTAATCTTTTGTAAGGGTTACTGTGAAGGCTGGGCTTGATCGCTCTCTATCACCTCTGGGACCTCAAATCTACATACTATCTCACTCAGTAGTTCCTTAGCTGTGGTCCTGGCAGTCATGTCCACCTCCACTAGGGCGTATTCAAATCTGTCACTCCTTTGGCATTTGGGAGTGATCAATTTGTATCCTCTGGAAGAGGCATAGAGCTTTTGCCAGGTGCTTCTTCTGTGCCTTTTCTGTACATTCTGGGTTACATTTGTTGCAGATAGTGCATGATCTGCAGAAGTTGTTGGTCAATGGAGTAACTCATAAGTTCATAAGAGTCTTTGTCAAGTGGGCAGCTCCATTTGCCCATTGCACCATGGCTGGGTACATACTCCTGGGTAGTCAAGGCTTCTTGTTGCACTCGAATAGTCCATCTTTGAGAGTTGCTCCTCTCTGTTTCCAGCTTTCCTTCTCATCCAGACTTGCTGCTTCCTGTAATTCTTTCAGATAAACTCTGTCCACTGGGAGAGTCTGTAGGGTAAGCACGGACTGGTCTTCTTCTACCACCCTGCTGTCCACTTCCCGTGGACCACTCTCTGTCTGTTTGGTAGCTGAATCGGCTAGATTGCCTCAAGCTTCCTTCGAGTTGAGTTTGTCGTGTGCTTTACTTTTAGACTAGTCACTTGGGTCGGGAGAAGCAGGGCGTCCATCAAGTTCTTGATGGCTGAACTATGTTTCACAGGTGTTCCTTCAGCCGTCAGGAACACTCTGTCCTTCCAGATAACACCAAAATCATGGGCAACGCTGAAAGCATATCTTGAGTCCGTATGAATGTTGGCTCTTTTTCCCTCTGCCAATTTACATGCTGTAGTAAGTGCTTGCAGCTCTGCCACCTGTGCAGACATCACCGGTGGTAAGGTTTCAGTTTGGAGAATCGAGTTTTCAGTGGTGACCTGGATCCTGCGGCGGTATTTCACTCACGGTGGGGAGATGTGTGGTTTCCAGCCGCATTAGTTCGATGCAGTCATGGGGTGACAAGTCAGGACTCGACTCCTCCTGTCCCCCCTTGAGAAGTGGAAGAAGGGTGGTAGGTTTCAATGTTTGACAACGTAATAGAGTAATGCTGTCTAGAAGGTAGGAACTCAGGAGTCTCAAGTGTCTGGCAGTGGACGGATGTTTCGGCTGGATCTTGGTTGAGTATGGGAGCAATGTCATGGGGAGCAAGCAGAATGAGGCAGAGTCCGAGAGCCAAGTCCAAAGTTTTGTCAAACAAGGCTTGTACAGCAAAGACAGCTCACAGACACAATGGGCCTCCTCTTACTATCGCATCCAGCTGACAGGAATAATATCCTATAGGGCGTAGGCAGATGCCGTGTGATTGGGCGAGTACACCTGTAGCATGTCCCAGATGTTCGGATACAAAGGGCTTGAACGTTTTGTCGTAGTCTGGGAGCCCTAGCACCAAAGATGGTGTGCTTGAAGGCCTCAAAGTTGGATATTGCTTCAGGAGACATCTGGAAGGGGTCTGCTTTCAGGGTATCATACAAAGCTTGCATCAGTATGGAGCCTTCTGGAATCCATGCTCTGCAATACGAAATTAGTCCAAGAAAGGAATGAAGGGGCTTCTTGCCTTGTGGCAGTGGGATGTCAGAGATTGCTTTCACCCTGTCTTCAGTGAGGTGTCTTGTCCCATGGGACAAGACAGTGTCCAAGAACAATTACAGATGTTGAGCACCACTGCAATTTGGGCTTTGAGGCTTTGCAGCCCTGTCTGGCAAGATAGCACAACTGGCTTTCTGAGGTGACTTCAACAGTGGGTAAAAATAAAAATATAGAAGAACCGCGCTATTCAACAACAGGAGTAGCTTAAGCCAGATCAGTATAAACCTCTGTATAAATATAGTATACCTGTATGTAAAATACTACATAGGCTGCTGCCCCCCGGAAAAAAAGGGGATCCCTTAATAGGATTCCTTTTTAAGAGTGAAATAACTGAAATGGTATCGGGTTAAATGGCGCTACCTAAAAACAGGTTTCCATTCCAAAATGGACTCGTAGAGGATAAATAGATAGCAATAAAGGCCAAGGTCTTTTTTCCAAAGAACCCAATAGTCTCCCTCAGCCTAATACTAATTAAACTCTATGTAGATAAACTCAGGAAAACGGAAAAAACATCAGCTTCACCCAGAGAAGATTATATCAAACAGTGAGTGTAATAAATCTATAGGCCAGGGGTGTCCAAACTTTTTTCAAAGAGGGCCAGATTCGATGAAGTGAACATGTGTGAGGGCCGACCATTTTGCCTGACATTCTTTGAACCATTAAAATTCGGTCATTCGAGCACTCATACCTGGCCCAACAAAAATTCTCGTGCCTTTGTCGCGCTCGTTTGCCTGACACACAGACGAATGCTCTGTTCTTTGGGGGTACCGTTAAGTCTTAATGGTACCCCACACATTGGAAACATGGGGTGCTTTTGGTGCAGCGCAATTAAAAAAAAAAAAAAAGCTCTGGGACTTCTTTCCCTGCATTTTTGTGGGTATGGAAGCCCATTGAAATGCATGGGCTGCCCTACACACAGCATGCAGCCATGCAGATGTGAACCAAGGGCTTATTGGAGGGGCAGTAAAACTACATGGTTAAGCTGTTTTTACCACCCCCAACTTCTCCCCCTTTAGCTGCAGAGGGAGCAGCTGGGGGTGTACACATGCTGTGGCTGCAGCTGGAGGTATGCTCAGGGTGAATGGGCCTGCACTGCAACTACCCCGCAACTGTGTAGACTGCACAGTTGCGGTATAGTGATGCTACATTTACGGGCTTAAAACAGGTGGTGAGGAGGCAACATAATGCCTCTTTACCACCTTTCAAATGCCTCTGAAAAGCGATCTGTATATGGATTGCTTTTCAGAGGAGCAGCAATCCTGGCTGCTATCACACACACAAGCACCACAAAAGCAGTTCTGATGGTACAAGAATGGGGGGGGGGGGGGGTCTGGATTAAAAGTAACACACATGCATACACATACACACAGACATACACACATACAGACACATGCATACACATACAGACACATGCATATACTTACATACATACAGACACATGCACACACACACATACAGACACATGCACACACATACATACATACAGACATACACGCACATACATACACGCACATACAGACATACATACACACACACACACATACATGCACACAGATACATACAGACACACATGCTGCACACACATACAAACACACATACATGCACACACATACAGACAGACATACACGCACATACATACAGACACACATGCACATACGCATACATACAGACATACATGGACACACACACACATGCAATCATACATGCACAGACACACACACACACATGCACATACAGACACACATACACACACACACACATACATACAGACAGACATGCACACACACACATATAGACACACATGCACACACATACATACAGACATGCACACACATGCACAGACACACATACATACAGACACACATGCACACACACACACATACACACATGCACACATACATACATACATACAGACACACATGCACACACATGCATACAGACAGACATGCACACACATACATACATACAGACATGCACACACACACATACAGACACACATGCACACACACACATACAGACACACATGCACACATACACATACAGACACACATGCACATACATACAGACAGACATGCACACATATACATACAGACACACATGCACACATACAGACACACATGTACACACATACATACATACAGACACACATGCACATAAATAAAGCCTTTTTAAAACGAATCTAGCTTGTATTACAGTACCTTTCCATTCTATTTCCTCATTCAGCCGGGTACTGCACTGTAGGGGGAAGCAGAGAGCACAGCACACTCCTCTGCACTTTACTTTCACTTTTGAAGCCGACGGAGCTTCACACAGTGCCAGGGATCGGCTCATTTGACAGCCCTGATCCCGCAGCACACCAGGCGGGCCGTTCAAAACCGGACTGCGGGCCGCACTTTGGACATGCCTGCTATAGGCCACCAGGGACAGTGGTCACAAAACCTAGAATTCTAATATCGGGGACTAATAATCAAACCCATTACATATTAAGTCTCCAAAGCAGCGGAAATATCAAGAACTGATGGTGTTGGAACAGGCCCGAATACTTCCTTACAAAATATAATCAAACCCTCAATCTCAAATAGATTAAATTATAAGTTTAGGCCAAAAACCTGAAAACCACGTGTACCAAACTACATATACAACCTAATGCGATTATAAATCAAGTCGCAAAAAATGCGAAATTTTTTTTCCACTCAGTGGTAAACCTGCTACCAACAATACCATAGGTCCCCTATACCAGTGTAAAGTGATAAAGGTATATATGTATATGTAACGTTCATTAATAGACAACCTAGATTCACATGGTGTTTAGTGACAAAAAATATATATATATATATATATAAGCCTAAAACAGTGTTTATGTTAAACCCGTGTTTAGTGCCAAAAAATATATATATAAACCTAATAACTAAATATAAGGAATGTGTAAACACTTCACAAACCAGAACCCATGACAATTATAAATAAGAAATGTGTGTGTATTAGTGCACACAAGGGGTGAAAAATACGATAATAAAAAACCTTTTGGTGATAAAGGTAAAAGAATTCTCTAAACCATAAAAAATATATGTGAAAAGTGCATATACACATAAAAAAGTGAAAAAATAACAATACAAATAAAAATATAAAAATAAAGTGCAGAAAAATACAAAAAATATATGTGAAGTATACAGGACAAAAAATATATATATAAAATAAGTCCCAAATGAAAGTTCAATGGTGCTAATCCAGAAAAATCCTTAAAAATCCTTAAAGTGACTTTTGTGCTTCCTATGCAGTCTTCACTGTGACTTCTGTGCTCCCCACCAGGAATCCTACTCACCAGAAGTAAATACCCCTGCAGGGGTTGTGCGCCTTAAAGATCAATCTCCAGATATCCCGTTCTTTACTTTGTAGTAGATGACTGAGCATGTATCAACATGGATTCCATAAGTCCTCATGAGAAAAAAATGGAAGCCTCCATAGTGTAATCCGTTATAAAAAATGATTTATTGGCACAGTAAGTGTAAAAATATATATATAAAAAACAACCATAAAGGCAAAAAAACAGCACAACAAAAAATCAAAACAAGAAAAGACAAAAAATACTAAAAAATGGCCACAACTCTCATAAAGTGAGTTATATTGTGAGACCACAGTTCATCAGGGAGTTGGTGTAATAATCTCCCCAAAAAATTCCGGGTTGACCCCAGAAGTTACCATAAAAAAATTATATAATATTGCTACGAACATAAACGTAAAATGGAGTCACTATCTAGGGAAACCAGAACAAACCTCCCTATAGAGGTGATGGATCTCAGCTGTGTTCCCCCTGGGATAGAGTCCTTTCCGTAGTGTTCAAAAACAAAAGCACAATTCTTCCTCGGAAGCCGTATGATGGATCCGCGGTTTGCGCTCCACCTGCGTACCAAACACCGACGGCGACCCGGAAGTGACGTAAAAGCGTAGCTCCGTCGGACGCGTTTCGTCATAGACGTCTTCAGCGGCGGTGCCACGCTACCACGTCTCATACGTTATATAGGAAAAATTCCAGATGATCTAATTGGCCATTGCTCAGGTGCAAGATCCAATCAGGCACCAGCGGGGAAAAACTAGTATACGAGCGGGCAAGCAATCTTTCCACACAAATGGCAGTAAGCTCATACAGGAGAACAATCTTACCCCCCTGGAGAGCGAACGGGCCCGGTGCATATTCCTGATCCGACCCAATAAAAGCTTTCACTCCTACGGTTTCAAAGGAATAATAGAGCCTATTCCATGCACTCCAAAGTAAAAATAATAAAAAATAAAAATAAAAATAAAAATAGAATTGGCCAGCTCATATATGGTAATGAGTAAAAGAGTAAAAGAAAACCGTGTCAAAGTCAAATGCAATTTATCATATTAGAACATCATTCAGGTCTATCGACCCAAAGGGTGATCTATCCCAAGGGGGAATACAGCACCAATTTTACTACACCTTTCTTATAAACTATAAAGGCCCTTGGTTGTTTTATGGAACTAAATAATTTAACTAAGTAAATTACCGGCCATTTTACGAATAACCTCAAAAATGGTTCAGTATTCCAGGAATGTTTAAACGGACAACTTATATCTATCTAATTACAGTTAACCTATTCTGAAATAAAGATGTTAGTACATGTTAAACAAACACCTTCTAGGAATAGTTTCCAAAAAATTTGTTTCCTCATTACGACTAAAGGAATTTCTTTAAAAAGTGATGATTAATTAAAAAGAGTACTCTATGCGACACAATACAGGACAGCTATTAAGCGATAATCCTCATCAACTGCAGGTTAGTCAATATTTGCGTCGTATTGTACAGGACACAACTAAATACTTCACAATGGACATTTTCATCCACACCATGCAGAATCTGCATTATACACTTACACTATACGTGCAAAAAATTATTATTATTTATATGCAGACTAGCATTTCCTATCTCTGCACATAAAACCGTATATTCCTCTCCATACCATGTGAACTTGGAGTAGCAAACGGAAAACAAAAATAAAGGTGTGGCACTTAATGTCCGAAATTTTTTTTAACAGAAATATCTATATGAAAAACCGGGGGGTTAGAGACCCAGAAACATAACCATCAATACTCATATCTGTAGAACTATACGTCAAAAAGTGCATGCATATATATATATATATATATATATACTAATGCACATACATATATAAATGTGCATGGGAAAATTCATGTATCACACAGAGGAGGAACAGAGGAGGAAGATATGACCCAAACATACGCATAGTCAAAACCTATCACGGAAAAAAACAAATGGACAAGATTAGTATGTTCTAGAATCCAATGGTCGAAAATGCCATTACTGTAACACCATACACCATAATGTCAAGGTATAAAAATTGAAAGATAAAAATAAATAAAATAAAATAAGACTGATCAAGGGGCGTAACTCACAATAATGTGGGAACCCCCTTAAAAGGGAAGAAACCAGAACAAACTATGGGTTGGCTATGAAACAGTTCAGGTCTATATCCAGGTTGAGGCCCCGCGGCACCAACAGTGGGTAAGTCAGCTGCACAGTGGAGAAGGTCATCAACATACTGGAGGAGAATCACTTACAGGTGATCCTCTTGTTATGTGTCAAGGATGATAGCCGTAGCATTTGCAAACTAGCTTGGAGAGTTCTGTGCCCCTTTTTGGCATAACTGCCCAGGTATACTGTTTCTTTTCATGGGAGAAGGCAAAGAGGTACCTGCAGGAAGGATGCAGGGGTACACTGTAGAATGCATTTGCCAGGTCCACCACAGTGAAGTACTCAGCCATTGGAGGTACAGCTGATAATAAGGTATGTGGATTTGGCACAATTGGGGTGTCCAACACTGTGACTTTGTTAATTGCTCGCAGATCCTGCACCATCCCGTATCTGTCAGGTTCTCCCTTAGGTGTTTTCTTCTTGACAGGAAAAAGAGGTGTATTACATGGTGAGGTACAGGGGATCAAGGCCCCATTCTGGACCAAGGCAGCTACATGTTTCGAGATAGCTTCTGATTGAGCCAACTTAAGTGGGTATTGTGGTTTCCGGGGCAATGATGCGCCCTCTTTGAGCTTGACTTAAACTGGTGGCACTTTTAAGTGACCAATGTTTTCCAGGCCTGTGGACCATAGACACGCAGGGATTCTGTCAAGTACTTCTTTTGGTATTGGACTTGGAGTTATTGCTCCATGAAGTGTCATCATAAGAGGCAGAGAACACAAGGCAGATGAGTCTTACAAGGATAGGGGAGTATGTAACTTCACCCCCCCTTCAGGTGTGAAGATGATTGACGCCTGTAGTCTGGACAGCACATCAGCTCCTTGTAGATTCAAGGGACATGTAGAGGACACCACAAATCTGGTAAGCAAATCAGGAAATGTCCCCACTTGGAGAGGCTCAGTGAATGGACTGGAGCGGGGCACCCCATCCACTCCCACGCAGGAAACATCAATAGTGGAAAGGAAAGAATTATCAGGCAGGTCCTCAGCCCTCAACACACTCCTGGCTGCACTCATGTCAATGAGAAAAGTGGTAGGTTTTCCTTGTATAGGTAACGTGACCTTTGCTAGGGTTCCCCCAGTCTCATTTGAGGACACTGTCATAAGGGGTGACACGGGTTTTCTCATTTCCTAGTGATTGGGAACCCAGAGAATTTAGGGGATTCCAATAACATGTTGACTGCTGAACCACATTATGAAAGATGTATTTAATATACAAGCCTATGGTTTTAGCCATAGGCAGGGAGAACAAACTTTGTACAGTGCATGGTATACATTCAAATATGTTGTTCTGCGACAAGCTAGGCATCTGACTATATTTATACATTCTAAAAAGGGGGGGGGAAGTCTTGTGCGTCTCTTTGAAGGTCTGATCAAGTTGTAATTGTCTTTATATTCCCACAGGGATGGTCATTTCGCACCTAGGTGTCACTTCCAGATTCTCTGGGAAAATGCCATTCACAGATGGGGGTGTGATTGGCATTTAGACACTATCAAGACAGCTTTGAAAGCACATCCTGTGTATTTGAAACAAATACACTTGCTTAATCAGAATACAATTTTGATAATCATGACAAAATTGTTTATAAATAAATGGCGATTCCATTTACCCGATCAATCCCATCTTTTGGTCAAATTAAAAAATTGACCACATAACTAACAAAACATAAGATAACAGCACTAAACCAAACAATTCACATAGTGGTTGTGGACAGTTGGGTTCTTGACTATTCAGTGTAGAGATTCTTTTGGTGACAGTTAAAGCTGTGTAGGGCCTAAGTAGATGTGAATATTAATTGTCAAGATAATGGGGAAGATGGAAAAAACGAAGTCTCATAAAACATATAAAACCTAACACAAATGGCATTTTAAATAAAAGCAGATACAGCTACAATTCCTATCAATCGCTCCAACATCTCTCTAACTGCCTAATCTTAGTTGAAATATATATCTTTCTAGTTCATATTTCTCCTAATTTATGTACGCAATTTACTTCTGCAGAAAAACCTCATTTTGCTTTTTGAAGGCTAAACAAAAATGTAAAAATACAAAAAATGACTAAAATAAAAAATTACACGTTGATCTAACAATGTATGAAGAACGCCGAGTCTTTTGTTGATTCCTCCGCTGTAACTTTGACAGCTAGTCTATAAGACTCCACTGCAACACCTTAAGAACGCACACAATGTTCATACATGATCTTCTTTTCTTCAGGACTATCGCAGTCCACATGACAAGAAAGTTCCGGTAGGTGTGCAGATCTTTTTGCGTTTTTGATTTTCTTCTTAGACAGCTGACATGATAAGTATCAAAGTTCTTCAGACATTTACAAAGCTTTTGAAAGCACTCCTTTCCATCAATGCTGTTTGTGGCTGATGTCAAAAAGCCACGAAATCAGGGAGGAAATTTATGAAGATGGCATCACTCAGATTGTTAGTCCAACATTTGATCATTAACAAAAATGCCCATAAAGCCGTTGAGTTTTTTACTGCTGAAGTAAATTTATGTTCTAGAGGCAAATACGATCTAGAAAAAAAAAGAAAAACGTAAGCCATTATCATTCAGTATAAAATATTATTCAACTGTCATTTAATCTAAACTATCCTGAATTCAATGAAACATTTATCATGAACAATAGGCTTCTCAGAGGGGGGGCTGCTATCATATACATCTTGGATCAGTGATCCTACAGGAACGTAGACAAGAGAGCACAGAATACAGGATTTACAAGAATGACAGGGGTATAGTGCAGTACTGGGGTTCAGGGTTCACAGGAAGTCAGTTTCACAAGATACAGTTGATATACAAGGGTTCTAAGGCAGGAAGGATACCTAATGGTACTATCTGGGGAGAACACAGCATGTCCGCACATGTAAAAATGGTGAGGGCCCTTGAAAGGGCCGAGGCGCAGAGTCTAAGGAACTGCCTTGTCTTCTCCAGAGCTCTTAATGGTAGAGATGGGTTGTGCTGCAAACAGTTCCCCGGTTGCGGCCCTCTTACTCACCCAGGTTTGTGCCTGGACACACACACAGACATTGGGGACAGATACACAAAGACACATAAGACGGCTAGAAATGAGTAGCCATGCAAACAGTCACATAGGAATCTATAAGTGAAGTTGCATGGTGTCACCGAACAGGAAACTAGCTTAAAATAGACTTGGAGACACAAAGGCAGACTCGCTTGGGACATTATTATTCAAAGCCTAAGGCACTCTGCTTCAGCTTGAAAAGGCAGTACTGGCTGGGCAAGTAGCTAATTCAATTAACAGGAGGTCTAATCTCAACCGCAGACCTTATAAGTTAAAGCATTGGAACTAAATGCCAATAGTAATACATCACACACATAGGTTGGACTTAATGGACTTCTCAACCTCACCTACTATGTAATGCCAGCATACCTACTGATCTTTGAGAATAGAGGGGACAGATCTATAGAAAAGCAGAAGATCTGTGACAGGTCTGATTCAAAATCTTAATAATACCCAAGTAATGTTAACACTCAATGTAGTAATACTGACATACATGTAGTAATAATACATTCATTACTTTTATTTTATTTTTATTTATTTTTTCTTGTCATCATAGTTGTTTAAACTAGAGCAGCAATTATTCAATTCAATCTTAATAAAAACTTTTCATCATAAAAATAATATACAAAAACTATATAAGGCTCAGTTCCCACTATTGCGACTTAAAGTTGCAGAAACTTTGAAAAGGTTCTTGCGCTACCTTGATGCGACTCTGATCTAGAGACTGTGGAGATGAATCAAAGTCACACTCCAGAGTCTCTGAATTACGTGACTTTGGGGGTCACTATAGTGGAAACGTAGTCTAAGACAGGAGATGCTTAATTATCTAGGCCAGGGGTGCCAAACTCAATTTCATCGTGGGCCCCATCAGCATTATGATTGTCCTCAAAAGGGCCGGTTGTATCTGTACGATTAGATGTCCAACACATCCCCTCCCCTTACATTAGATGTCAAGAGCCACCCCACCATAAGAAGTTGAGTCCTCTACTCTCCCTAACATCACAGTGCAACCCTTTTCCTTATGCTACTGCTGGGAAGAAGCTGCATGCATTGCTTGAAAGCAGAAAGTACAGGGTCTGAAGGAGGACCAGAGGAGGGCTGGAGCTCTCCTGCAGCTGCAGGAGAGGTGCGAGGGCCACATGAAATGGCCTGGAGGGCCGGATTCAGCCAGTGGGCCTTGTTTGACACCTGTGATCTAGGGCATTGAAACTCTTAAAATTTCAAAACTCATATACGTCAGATCATAACACAACAAAAAAAAGATTTAACACTTCATACTGTAAATAGGAACAAGAAACTGGGCAGTATAGACTCAGATGGCTGCACCAATATTTAGCTAGTGGGTGGAGTGAAACCCATAAATGTTTACATATGAAAATAAAAAAACACTTTAGAACAATACTTCCATTGTTGAATTGTCTTTGAAGGCTGTGGTCTCCTGTTCTGAAGACCTTAAATAAATCAACTCAGGACATAGAACTAATCTGAGGAATAAGCATCAACATTTTAGTAACAAAACACATTATATTTTCCTCCTAAAAATAAAACAAACATTAGAGATATTTAACATTTTCTTTCTTAGATATTTTACCAGTGCACTTTTTCTAATACCCAAAAAAAAAAAAAATTGTTTGACGTCAAACTAAATGTTACCACGTGGATTTTATGTATGGTATACCATTACTATAAAAAAAACTATTATTCACCATGGTTAAAAATGAGCAGCTCAAAAAAAAAAAAAAAAAAAATGATATATATATATATATATATATATTTTTTTTTATAAGTTCCCCTTTGTCGACAGTTATACATCACCATACTGAGCATATTGGAAAACTTCTTCAAAAACAGTCTATGGAAACAAAGATTACCATTAATACACACAAACATGTAAATAAACATTATTAGGAGGTATTTAACCTTTAGGCAATATTATATTTCACACTAATTGTGTTGAACACTTGGGCCTCTGACCATTGACAGTGTAGCGGTTTCCATTACGCTGTTCCCGTGTGGTGATTCCACATCACATTCACTTTTGGTAACTATTAAAGGTATGTATGGCTTACCCATATGTGGATCCTGGAGGTGCTGATATGAGGAGGAAGGCACTAACCTTGGATTAGAAGCTGGTTTAGTAGCACATCTAAGGAGTTTAGTAATACATATTTTAAGACAATAATAAGAAACATATATTGCCAGGAAGAAACCCATGAAATAGAGGAGGACAGTTCCAATAGAATACAGAATATCAGAAAAGCCATTTACCGAGATTACCAAAAAGATTGTTAAACCAGCCCTTGATACTATCAGAACTACCATCAAGCATGGATTTAGACCTTCTCCTTAAGACTGCCACAGCTTCTTTTACCTTATTGATGTGATCAGTTATATTAATACTATAGTCAGGTATATACGTACAGCAAGTGTCATTAATTAATGCACATACTCCTCCTTGTTCAGCTAACAAGTAATTGAGGGCCATTCTATTTTGTAGGGCCACTATTCGAAGCTGTTTTTATTCTTGATTTAGCAGGATAACAGTTTCGGTCGTTTCATTCACTATTTTTTCCATTATTCGTGCCAGTCTCCTTATCATTTGTATAGCTCTGGCTGGGCCATACATGGGAAGTATTGTAGCTGCTAATCTATCATCTTCACTAATATCAAAATGGTCTGGTACATATCCGTCTTCCCAGACTCCATCAGTCCCTTTAAGGAGATGATTGCTGACAGGTACTTCTCTATGTTTTCTAGAGTGCCTTTGGGAGCTTCCTGTTGGGAGGTGCTTAAAATAGCTTACTTGTGGAAGCACATATCCTAAATAACAGGTGCCTTGAAAGTATTTAGGGATAAATCGGTAAGCATTATTTCCACATATAAAGAATAAGTTTAAGGGGAGTATGGTGCACTCATAGTATTTTAGCATTAAATGGGCCTGGAATACAATATCTTTCTGAGTCTGATTATCACTTATATTCAGACATTGAAGACGATCATATACGTTTACTTTGACATTACCATTTTCCATCCATGCCTCCTTGGGCTCATTCATACAAGTCCAATTAACAGTGTAATTTATTTCTTCTTGATTGATCTTCACTGGCAGTTAGATGGTGTGTTAGTACAATTCTTCAATTTATATTGACATTTGCCATGCCCTAGTTGATACACAGTAGTATTTTTATCAGGAATTACGATTGTTTTTTTTTTTTTTTGTTTACCTCTAACTGTGATGGTAGTATTACTCCCCGGTACAAATGTACTCTCGTCTGTTCTCCTATAGCAGTATTTCCCTTTACCTGGATATTGGAGTGTTAATCTATACTGTTCAATAGAAAAATTGGCTTTACATACATCTCTAATATTAATGTTAAACTCACTAGTCTCATTATCCCAGTAACATGGAGTTGTAGTCAGCGGATAGCCTTGCTTACCATGCTCTAGATGTGGCCCACAAATCCAACAGTTGGTCTTGTTTAGCATAAAGGCAGTTACATTAAGTAAGGAGAAATAATGATTTTGATCAACATGTAAAGCAGAGATTAGTGTTGTAAAAAAAACATGAGAGTAATACCACCTTCATTCTGCAGGTTCTGTGACCTTCTTTCAATGGCTAGTGTGTATCCAGGAGTCTTTGGATTAGAGTTTCACTGCTGTGTGTGTCACTAGTTGCATCTGAAATGGGCCCTCGTACCTGGGTTCAAGCCCTTTTTGTACGTGTTTCTTTACCACCACCCAATCTCCTGGGTTTAGAGTATGAGCTCCTGGGTCTGAGTTTGGATCATACCCAGAGGGTGCCTCTTCCAGGTATACTGCTACCCGGCCATAGTAAATGCAAAATAATGCTGACACTCTATGGTAATAGGAACAGAAAAATATGCATTAGCCAAATCAATAACAAATCATGTACCAACCGGTATACAGTTGGTTGTCCTGGTTCACCCTTTTTTTTTTTTTTTAACTGGAAATAGAGGAGTATTTGCAGGTGAAGTACATTTGGCAACTACATCCTTTTCCAGATATGGGTCAAGTTGTAATTGTATCCCTTCTATCTGTTATGGATTCAGGGGATACTGGGGCTTACGTGGAAGGTGAGCTCCTTCCTTTAGTTTGACATGTACAGGTGTCACATTCAACAATCCAACATCATACCTGTCAATTGCCCATAGAGTTTCAGGTACTTGACTCAAGTCAGGAATGTCAGCTGTATCTACACATTTAGCTAGTAGTATGGCAGCAGAAGCTTGATTTAACACCTCATCAGATAGGGGGGTTGTTACTTTAATTCCATCAGGTGTATACTGAATGCAGGCCTGTATTTGTGACAACACATCTGACCCTAGAAGATTCTCAGGAGTAGATGAGGACACTAAGAGACTAGTAATGATCTCTGTTTGGTTTCCTAATTTCAGTTTAACAGGTTTGGTTTCTTGAAGTGGGCATGGAACTCCTCCCAGTCCAATTCCATTAATTATTTTAAGCTCACAGTATATAGATTACCTTTTCTTTTAGAATAAGCAAATATAATATTTTTACGTTTGTTTTTTCATATTAAATTTACCACAGTGCAAAATGACTACACAGTGCACATGGTTTTACAATTTTAAGTCAATATTTACCCAAATTATATAGATCAAATTGTTCACGATTTTAAGTTAGAAATAAAAATTTTAGTCTCTATAATTTTAATAAATTTTTACACTTTACTGACAAAATATTTTTCTTGCTTCTAAATGTTTCAGTGACTTGTTACCTGGAATTGTCCTTGTGGCAATGTCCCGTCACTTTAAAACATACATCACAAACATCAAAACAAATCATCATGCCATTCATATTCATACTGTGTTACTATTATTTCATATTCATCAGTCCCTAACCTCAAGGAGCTTACAATCCTAAGGTCCCTAACTCACATTCATACATACACTAGGGACAATTTAGACAGTATACAATTAACCTACCAGCATTTCCCCGGAGTATGGGAAGAGACTGGAGTACCTGGAGGAAACCCATGCAGGCACAGGGAGAACATGCAAACTCCATGTAGGTAAAGTTGTGGTTTGAATCAACTGTTTTGCTGATACAGAACTTTGGGCATGCTAATACAACTAACATGACATAACACTCCATGGATCTCATACACATATATACAACAAACATAACTCTCACACTTACCCTGTAGACAAAAATATTATGCAGGACAATAAGTTTCTTTCATTTCCTCTTTTTTTTTTTTTTTTTTATAGCCTTTTAGTGGTACAACACCCCTGTGTGCTTTTGTTCCATTCCTTGAGGGACTCAGCCACTCCTGTTCCCAAGGTGAATCTTTGGCAATCCAGGAGAAGCTTTGGGATCACACAGACCCTAATCTGAGGTGTACTCGGTGGTACAATTCCCCATCTCACACGGTGGTGAGACTTCCTCAAGAATTCATCTATTATTAAATCCAATGGTCACACAGATACAATTTTACTTAATAATAGCAGGAACTGTATATCTGGCCTCCAATCCTGGCCAAGGATATGTACCAGATACACTGTACTTATCAGTCACACAGACCGACAGGCACACAACTGAGGGGGGGGTGTTAGTCACAGAAGCTGCTAAAAAAAAAAAAAAAAAAAAAGAAGGAAGATGTAACACACTCCTTTCTAAAAAGGAAACAGTCCACTTATATGCAAGATACATGGCAGCACATATGATAGGCACACAACTGAACAAGCACTCCTTTAGACAAGCCACTCATGCAGGACACACAGCATCACATATTCCAACAAATGGGGCAGTACAGTAACAAAAACATGTCAATAGGAGAAAATTCTAGAGTATAGAATCTGATAGTTCTGCTTCCTAAAGTCTTCCACATCAGCTTATAGGCACTGTGCAGAATAGGAGAGATAGTACATCTGCTCATGGTGTAGTTTTATGGAGAACTACGCAGATGCGAACCGAAAAAATAGAATTTCATTCAAAACTGGTACTATGGTTTCAAGCAGCACTGTTTTTTAAGCAGGCCGTCACCCTCAGCAATAAACCAGGGCCTCACCACACATAGCACCTTATCAGCCACAACCTATGAATGATCCCTTGAGTCCAAAGACCCGATTCTTGACCTGGCTGGTCACCCAGACGCAGGAAATGCAAAAATCCTAGATAAGCACACATTGCACCTGAAATAGGGCAAGTCATTCACACAGAACACACACTTGCAAGGACAGTAATAAGTACAGATAGTATGGAAAGTAAAAAGAAACATAACAAAATTCAACAGTCAAGGTTCTTGGAAAGAGTACTTCTACATGACACCGACTTACAGAAATAGGCACAGCACAAGGGGAAGTCACAGTAAGCAAAAAATTAGCTTACCTTTACCAGCAGAAGTGAATTCCCAGTTTGTGCTGCTCCATTTCTTTGCGATGTCTGTAGAGTTTCTTTTCCGGCATTCGAAGGACCAATTGATTGGGAACCCAGAGAATTTAGGGGATTCCAATAACATGTTGACTGCTGAACCACATTATGAAAGATGTATTTAATATACAAGCCTATGGTTTTAGCCATAGGCAGGGAGAACAAACTTTGTACAGTGCATGGTATACATTCAAATATGTTGTTCTGCGACAAGCTAGGCATCTGACTATATTTATACATTCTAAAAAGGGGGGGGGGAAGTCTTGTGCGTCTCTTTGAAGGTCTGATCAAGTTGTAATTGTATTTATATTCACACAGGGATGGTCATTTCGCACCTAGGTGTCACTTCCAGATTCTCTGGGAAAATGCCATTCACAGCTGGGGGTGTGATTGGCATTTAGACACTATCAAGACAGCTTTGAAAGCACATCCTGTGTATTTGAAACAAATACACTTGCTTAATCAGAATACAATTTTGATAATCATGACAAAATTGTTTATAAATAAATGGCGATTCCATTTACCCGATCACTAGCATGAGTTGGGGCGTGGTGGTGGAGGTTCATGTCCATGTTGCCCTTCACGGGGATCCCTGTCTTGTCTCGGATGTCTTGGGGTTCTGCATACTCTTCTGATGTGACCCCGCTTTCCACAGTTGTAACAGATGATCTTTTCCCTGGTATTGGGCAGTGGTGGTGGACAAGTGTAGGCGGGATCTTCGTCTTGTGTTACCATGAGGGGCGTTGGTTTTTTTTTCCCTTTTGGTTTTCTATCCCTCTGGCCACCAACAGTAAATCTGACATTGTCATTGAGCGATATTCAGGGTGGGCCACCATCAGGCTTTTTCTGATATCCTCTCTGAGTCCTGAGACAAAAGCAGATGAAAACATGTGTGTGTCTTTTCATAGAGGGAGAAGCCCAGATCATCAAAGGCCTGTATGAGTCTAGCATGATACTTCTCCACAGACTCCCCATTATCTTGGGCAACATCTTGGATTGTGTTGGTCTGATCTGCCAATTTCTCCTTTTCCCAGTCGCGGAGTTGTGCACAGAACTCCAAGCCTGAGATGTAAGAAGTGGCACTTGCCAGGCAGACATCATAGTAGGGCCGCCTGCATAACCGGCCAAAAGACATGTCCTGCTTTCATTTGGCATAGGCTGATCAAGTCTCTCCAGGCAGCTTAGTAAGTTTCTTGTAGCTGCACTATCCTGCGGTAGAAGGGCATTGGCTGCTTCTCTGGGTCAGGCAGACTTGTCACTAAGGTTGCTGCTTGTGATGGGGTAAAAGCGACATACATCACCAGTGCCCCTTCTGGTAACCGAGACTGGTGTTGGGGCGGGGGGCTGAGAATGGGCACTGTTTCTCATGGTTGTCAGCATATGTTTGAGATCCTCTCGAAACTGTGAGTCCGGAGCCGGATTAGGGGTTAAATCAGCAGGTGGCCTTGCTGCCTGTTGTTGGTCTTCCCACTCGGACGCTTCTTCATCATTAACATATCCGGCCTGTGAAGGTAGTGCTTCCATATTAGGGAAGACAGGTGTGTGGTAGGAACCATCCTGGTTTAAAACGGGAAGAACTGGTTATATGCCATGGCTGGGCCTATTGGGTGTACCAAGATGGTCGCCGGCAGGAAGTGCACTGGGCTGTGCCTGAAGTGAGGGCTTGGGTGTACCAAGATAGCCGCCTGGGAGTGGTCACAGTGGGTTGTGCTCGGGTTGGGGTGGTGAGAAGGGAGTGGGCGTTAGGCGGATAGCAGGGTTGTCCCTCTCCTCCTTCGTTCCAGTTTTTGTATATGGGGGCGGTACAGCCACATTATCAACTCTGTGATTCACATACATAGTACAATTTGCATATTTCTTGATTTCCTCTTCTATCCAACCCTCTTTGCAATGCCCTTGCCGTCCTGAACCATGCTTCTGCCACATCCAATAAGCCGTTATCACACAGAGCGCCTCTTTGTTCTCTTATCAGCACACACCATTCCTCTTCTTCTTGCAACATTTTCTCTCCTCTTCACAAAATCACATTCTAGCATTCCCTTCTCTCTCTCTCTCTCTCTCTCTCTCTCTCTCTCTCTCTTTCAGCGGACGGCTTAAGAGGAGAATACAGGCAACAAATTGGTTAATACTCCTCTGACTGCTGTTTTATCAAAGAATTCCTAGGGTGGGGGCTCGCATCCCTGCGAGAGATCTGTCTCCTCGCACACTCCTGACTGTTCTCTTCGAGGGTCAAAACTAGCATGTCAGAGGTGGTGTGGAGCAGTGGCTTATGGCCCAACTGATCCTTCAGGTAGCCACTTTCTCTCACCGTCACCCTCTTCGTGTATGGCAAACAGTAATGGACAAATACACACAGTACATGACATGACACCTGACACTCTTTGAACTGCAAAGATAGCTCTCGGGAAAAGCTCACCTGAGTCACAAGACTGCCAAATTCCAGCTAGCCTTCGTTCAGTCTGCCCAATTTCCGCAGCTGAGATTAACCCTCAAGGAAAGCTTTCCCGAGCAGAACATTTATAGACGTTTTGCAAGACTGCCACTTCCGCAAGCCTTCTTTCAAACTGCCCTAATTCACAGCTTGAGATTAACCCTCAGAGGTCCTACACAGCCAACCTCGAGTAACCCCGTCTATAAATTCCTGCAGAATTCCACCCCACCACAAGAGGTAGAATCTAGGGGCGAGGATGGACACACGCCTGCAGCTGCACTTTCAGTCTGCTAAATTTGCAGTCCTTCAGAATGACAGACACTGAACAGATAATAGTCAGCAGAAAACCATTAGCAGGTTCGTTAAAACAGCTCCAGGCGAGAAATAAGTTACCTGCCTCTTTGAACAATCGAAAGGAGCCAACAAGACAGAATCAACCGCCTCAACCAAAGAAGTCGTACAAATGGTAAGGATAAATATGCTTACCATACTGTTAGGGCTGCGCGCTTAACCCCCTTCTCTGATCTGGCCAGCCGTTCAGTCCTGGAATGCGGTCTCCCTTCGATTGTGGCCTGAAGCCCCACACACGGGCGCCAGTTGTAATGGATAAGAACTACAAATTAGTTCTTGGTTATCTGCTGCTATTTCTAATTAAAAAGTATAAATGTGCATGCACATTAGAAGTAAACACTCTCTGAGATACGTTCAGCTCGGCTACTTCTAAATTCTGATTTATTGGTGGGCGGTGTTGATATTTTATACAGAAAGATACGTCATTGCTATGTCAGTCTAATAAGTACATCTCATTGGTTACAATACAAGAGAAATGAAGAAACTTGATGCTTGAAGTTTGGTTGACGCTGGTTCCCTTATCTCAAATGCATTCTTCTAACGTGGGGGATGTAGGGTATAGACGCCATCTTGGCTCCGAACAGAAAGTCAATCTGTATATTACATAATAAGTAAGGAGAGTGGGAACATGTATACACATAAGCGAATAGACATTTTCTGATTATCATTATGTACATTAGATTCTTTAACACCTGTCTTGTTTGCACCGCCTGTATACTGCATTTCTGAGTATATAGGGCCTGGGGGCCACACATATTTCCTTTTTTTAATATGGGAACAGGGTTCCCCTTAATATCCGTACAAGACCCAAAAGGGGCTGGTAATGGGCAGGGGGGGGGGGCTACCCATGCCATTTTTCTCAATGATTTTCATCCATATTGCCGGAACCAGATATAACATTAAAACCGCAAGCAGTTTTAAATGACGTTATTTCCGTTAAATGTCATTTTGTGCAGGGACTGTTCTAAACACGGGAAACATGTCGCACTTCACAGGCATACTACAGACACCCCCCAGGCACAATATTTAAAGGAATATTTCACTTTTTTTCATTAAAATCAGTGCTCCCGCCAAAACGGCCATTTTAAATAACATTTTAGGCATTGACCCATGTCCCCTGGGGCAGGAGCCAGGTCCCCAAATGATATGATAGAGCCAGAGAGATACAGAGAGGATATAGCCAGAGAAGCTAAAGCTAGAGAGATAATAGACAGAGATGGTAGAGACAAGGATGATAGAGCCAGAGATAATAGAGCCAGAGATGATATAGAGAGATGACATAGAGATGATAGAGCCAGAGGGATACAGAGAAAGGATAGAGCCAGAGAGGAAAAATCTAGAGTGAGATAATGGTGATAATAGTAGAGAATATAGAGATGATAGAGTGAGAGAGGTGCCTGTAAAGAGAGATGATAGAGGATACAGATAGATGATAGAGCCAGAGAAACAGAGAGGATAGAGCTAGAGAGATGAAAGAGAGATGCCAGCTAGAGAGATGATAGAGCCAGAGAGATACAGAGAGAGGAAAAAGCCAGCGATGATATAGAGAGATAATAGAGCCAGAAAGATACAGAGAGAGGATAGAGCCAAAGAGTATAGAGCTAGAGAGATGATAGAGATGCCAGATAGAGAGATGATAGAGCCAGAGAGATACAGAGAGAGGATAAATCCAGTGAGGATATAGAGATATAATAGAGCCAGAGAGGATAGAGCCAGAGAGGATAAAGCTAGAGAGAGATGATAGAGCAAGAGAGATGATAGAGCAAGAGAGATGTGCCTGTAGAAAGATGATAGAGGATACAGAGAGATGATAGTGCCAGAGAGAACTTCACTTCCATTATGAAATCTGATGGTTGCCTAATCTTTCTAGCCTGACGGGTTGACTGATCTGACGGTCCTCTGTTATGACGGTCCTCTGTTATGACGGTTGAGGAATCTGACAGGTCGACTAATCTGACCAGATGACTAATCTTCTAAACTGATGGATTGCATTTGAAAAAAAAACTGGACTGGAGTTTTACGGGTTGCCGGATCATCTAAAAAGATGTCCGCTTGGCAACTGATCCGATAGTCACCTAATCTTTCTAACCTGACCAGTCGACAAATCCGACGGTCGACAAATCTGACGGTCAACAAATCCGACGGGTCGGCTAAAAATCTAAAAATATGTCCGCTTGGCACCTTCAGGCTTAGAATAAAACTAGAGATAGATAATAATAGAGCTACAGAGAGATAGCACTAGAGATCATAGAGCCAGATAAAGCTAGAGAGAGATAGTGATAAAATAGCCAGAGAGATGATAGAGCCAGAGAGGATAGAGAGAGTTGATAGAGCAAGAGAGAGCGGAGAGATACAGAGAAAAGAGTGATGACAGAGCCAAAGAGATGTGCCTGCAGAGAGAGATGATAGAGCCAGAGAGTATAAAGCTAGAGAGATGATAGAGAGAGGCTAGCCAGAGAGATGATAGAGCCAGAGATGACGGTTTACAAATCTGATGGTTTACTATTCTAACGGTTTACAAATCTGACGGTCGACTATTCTGACGGATCGCTGATCATCTAAAAATATGTCCAATAATAATAATAGATATAGAGCTAGAGAGAGAGAGAGAGAGATACAGCTAGAGAGAGCCAGAGAGCTATTACTAGAGTTTATAGAGCCAGATAAAGCTAGAGAGTGATAATAGTGATAAAAATAGAGCCAGAGAGATGATAGAACCAAAGAGGATAAAGCTAGAGAGAGATGCTAGAGCCAGTGATGACAGATAGAGATCATAGAGCTAGAGATATGATAGAGATGATAGAGCTAGAGAGATTATATAGAGATGATAGAAAGACAGATGTTTGGGCACGGCTTCGCTCAGATAGTGCCCCCCCATCAGATAGTGTCCCCCCATCAGATAGTGCCCCTCCCCCATCAGATAGTGTCCACCCTATACTGTGCAGGTGCAGCGCTTTCACAGTGGGGAGGACAAAGGAAACAGAGCCCCTTGCCACACTTCGGGCACGGCTTCGCTCGGATAGTGTCCCCCCCCATCGGATAGTGTCCCCCCCATCGGATAGTGTCCCCCCATCAGACAGTGTCCCCCATCAGACAGTGTCCACCCTATACTGTGCAGGCGCAGCGCTAGCACAGTGCGGAGGACAAAGGAGACGCCAAAAGTCTCTGAAGATGAACGGCGCCTGCGCACTGAATAGTACATTCCTTTCACATGCTCCCGATGTTGTAAAACAGCAGTTTGTAACAGAGCCCCTCGCCACACTTCGGGCATGGCTTCGCTCGTATAATGTCCCCCCATCGGATAGTGTCCCCCCAATCAGATAGTGTCCCCCAATCAGATAGTGTCCCCCCATCAGATAGTGCCCCCCATAAGCTAGTGTCCCCCCCATCAGATAGTGCCCCCCCCATAAGATAGTGCCCCCCCATCAGATAGTGTCCCCTCATCTGATAGTGTCCACCCTATACTGGGCAGGCGCAGCGCTTGCACAGTGCGGAGGACAAAGGAGATGCCAAAAGTCTCCGAAGATGAACGGCGCCTGCGCACTGAATAGTACCTTCCTTTCACATGCTCCCAATGTTGTAAAACAGCAGTTTGTAACAGAGCCCCTTGCCACACTTCGGGCACGGCTTCGCTCGGATAGTGACCCCCCATAGGATAGTGTCCCCCCATCAGATAGTGTCCCCCCATCAGATAGTGTCCCCTCCATCAGATAGTGTCCCCCCCATCAGATAGTGTCCCCCCATCAGAAAGGGTCCCCCATCAGAAAGTGTCCCCCCATCAGATAGTGTCCCCCCCATCAGATAGTGTCAGTTTCCCCCCCATCAGATAGTGTCCCCCCCAACAGATAGTGTCCCCCCAACAGATAGTGTCCCCCCAACAGATAGTGTCCCCCCCATCAGATAGTGCCCCCCCATCAGATAGTGTCCCCCCATCAGATAGTGTCCCCCCGGTTCAGATAGTGTCCACCCTATACTGTGCAGGTGCAGCGCTTGCACAGTGCGGAGGACAAAGGAGACGCCAAAAGTCTCCGAAGATGAATGGCGCCTGTGCACTTAATAGTAACTTCCTTTCACATGCTCCCGATGTTGTAAAACAGCAGTTTGTAACAGAGACCTTGCCACACTTCGGGCACGGCTTCGCTCGGATAGTGTCCCCCCCATCAGATAGCGTCTCCCCCATCCGATAGCGTCCCCCCATCAGATAGTGTCCCCCCACCAGATAGTGTCCCCCCCATCAGATAGTGTCTCCCCCCATCAGATGGTGTCCCCCCATCAGATAGTGTCCCCCCATCAGATAGTGTCCCCCCCATCAGACAGTGCCCCCCCATCAGATAGTGTCAAACAGCAGTTTGTAACAGAGCCCCTTGCCACACTTTCCTGCACGGCTTTGCTCGGATATTGTCCCCCATCAGATAGTGTCCCCCCCCATCAGATAGTGTCCCCCATCAGATAGTGGCCCCCATCAGATAGTGGCCCCCCATCAGATAGTGTCCACCCTATACTGTGCAGGCGCAGCGCTTGCACAGTGGGGAGGACAAAGGAGACGCCAAAAGTCTCCGAAGATGAACGGCGCCTGCACACTGAATAGTACCTTACTTTCACATGCTCCCAATGTTGTAAAACAGCATTTTGTAACAGAGCCCCTTGCCACACTTCGGGCACGGCTTCGCTCGGATAGTGACCCCCCCATCGGATAGTGTCCCTCTATCAGATAGTGACCCCCCATCAGATAGTGACCCCCCATCAGATAGTGTCAGGTGTCCCCCCCATCAGATAGTGTCAGGTGTCCCCCCCATCAGATAGTGTCAGGTGTCCCCCCATCAGATAGTGTCAGGTGTCCTCCCCATCAGATAGTGTCCCCCCATCAGATAGTGTCCCCCCCATCAGATAGTGTCCCCCCATCAGATAGTGTCCACCCTATACTGTGCTTGCGCAGAGCTTGCACAGTGCGGAGGACAAAGGAGACGCCAAAAGTCTCCGAAGATGAACAGCACCGCGCACTTAATAGTACCTGGCTTTCACATGCTCCCGATGTTGTAAAACAGCATTTTGTAACAGAGCCCCTTGCCACACTTCGGGCACGGCTTCGCTCGGATAGTGACCCCCCCATCGGATAGTGACCCCCCCCATCAGATAGTGACCCCCAATCAGATAGTGACCCCCCCCATCAGATAGTGTCCCCCATCAGATAGTGTCAGGTGGCCCCCCCATCAGATAGTGTCCCCCCCATCAGATAGTGTCAGGTGTCCCCCCATCAGATAGTGTCCCCCCATCAGATAGTGCCCCCCCATCAGATAGTGTCCCCCATCAGAAAGTGTCCCCCCATCAGATAGTGTCCCCCCATCAGAGAGTGTCCCCCTCATCAGATAGTGTCAGTTTCCCCCCATCAGATAGTGGCCCCCCATCAGATAGTGTCCCCCCATCAGATAGTGCCCCCATCAGATAGTGTCCCCCCATCAGATAGTGCCCCCCATCAGATAGTGTCCCCCCATCAGATAGTGTCCCCCCCATCAGATAGTGCCCCAACATCAGATAGTGCCCCCCCATCAGATAGTGTCCCCCCATCAGATAGTGTCCACCCTATACTGTGCAGGCGCAGCGCTTGCACAGTGCGGAGGACAAAGGAGACGCCAAAAGTCTCTGAAGATGAATGGCGCCTGCGCACTTAATAGTACCTTCCTTTCACATGCTCCCGATTTTGTAAAACAGCAGTTTGTAACAGAGCCCCTTGCCACACTTCGGGGATGGCTTCGCTCGGATAGTGACCCCCCCATCGGATAGTGACCCCCCCATCAGATAGTGACCCCCCATCAGATAGTGTCCCCCATCAGATAGTGTCAGGTGGCCCCCCCATCAGATAGTGTCCCCCCCATCAGATAGTGTCAGGTGTCCCCCCCATCAGATAGTGCCCCCCCATCAGATAGTGCCCCCCCATCAGATAGTGTCCCCCCATCAGAAAGTGTCCCCCCATCAGATAGTGTCCCCCCCATCAGATAGTGTCCCCCCCATCAGATAGTGCCCCCCATCAGATAGTGCCCACCCATCAGAGAGTGTCCCCCCCATCAGATAGTGTCCCCCGGTTCAGATAGTGTCCACCCTATACTGTGCAGGCGCAGCACTTGCACAGTGCAGAGGACAAAGGAGACGCCAAAAGCCTCCGAAGATGAATTGCGCCTGCGCACTTAATAGTACCTTCCTTTCACATGCTCCTGATGTTGTAAAACAACAGTTTGTAACAGAGCCCCTTGCCACACTTCGGGCGCGGCATCGCTCGGATAGTGTCCCCCCCATCAGATAGCGTCTCCCCCCATCAGATAGCGTCCCCCCATCAGATAGCGTCCCCCCATCAGATAGTGCCCCCCCATCAGATAGTGCCCCCCCATCAGACAGTGCCCCCCATCAGATAGTGTTAAACAGCAGTTTGTAACAGAGCCCCTTGCCACACTTTCCTGCACAGCTTTGCTCGGATATTGTCCCCCCCATCAGATAGTGTCCCCCCATCAGATAGTGTCCCCCCCATCAGATAGTGTCCACCCTATACTGTGCAGGCGCAGCGCTTGCATAGTGCGGAGGACAAAGGAGAAGCCAAAAGTCTCCGAAGATGAACGGCGCCTGCGCACTGAATAGTACCTTCCTTTCAAATGCTCCCAATGTTGTAAAACAGCAGTTTGTAACAGAGCCCCTTGCCACACTTCGGGCACGGCTTTGCTCGGATAGTGACCCCCCATCGGATAGTGTCCCTCTATCAGATAGTGACCCCCCATCAGATAGTGACCCCATCAGATAGTGACCCCCCATCAGATAGTGTCCCCCCATCAGATAGTGTCAGGTGGCCCCCCCATCAGATAGTGTCCCCCCATCAGATAGTGCCCCCCATCAGATAGTGTCCCCCATCAGATAGTGTCAGGTGCCCCCCCATCAGATAGTGTCCCCCCCATCAGATAGTGTCAGGTGTCCCCCCCATCAGATAGTGTCCTCCCCATCAGATAGTGCCCCCCCCATCAGATAGTGTCCCCCCATCAGATAGTGTCCCCCCATAAGATAGTGTCCCCCCCATCAGAAAGTGTCCCCCCATCAGAAAGTGTCCCCCCATCAGATAGTGCCCCCCCCATCAGATAGTGTCCCCCCCATCAGATAGTGCCCCCCATCAGATAGTGTCAGTTTCCCCCCAACAGAGTGTCCCCCCATCAGAGAGTGTCCCCCCATCAGATAGTGTCCCCCCCATCAGATAGTGTCCCCCCGGTTCAGATAGTGTCCACCCGATACTGTGCAGGCGCAGCGCTTGCACAGCGCAGAGGACAAAGGAGACGCCAAAAGTCTCCGAAGATGAATGACGCCTGCGCACTTAATAGTACCTTCCTTTCACATGCTCCCGATGTTGTAAAACAGCAGTTTGTAACAGAGCCCCTTGCCACACTTCGGGCACGGCTTCGCTCGGATAGTGTCCCCCCCATCAGATAGCGTCTCCCCCCCATCAGATAGCGTCTCCCCCCATCAGATAGCGTCCCCCCATCAGATAGTGTCCCCCCGATCAGATGGTGTCCCTCCATCAGATAGTGTCCCCCATCAGATAGTGTCAAACAGCAGTTTGTAACAGAGCCCCTTGCCACACTTTCCTGCACAGCTTTGCTCGGATATTGTCCCCCCCATCAGATAGTGTCCCCCCCATCAGATAGTGTCCACCCTATACTGTGCAGGCGCAGCGCTTGCATAGTGCGGAGGACAAAGGAGACGCCAAAAGTCTCAGAAGATGAACGGCGCCTGCGCACTGAATAGTACCTTCCTTTCACATGCTCCCAATGTTGTAAAACAGCAGTTTGTAACAGAGCCCCTTGCCACACTTCGGGCACGGCTTCGCTTGGATAGTGACCCCCCATCGGATAGTGTCCCTCTATCAGATAGTGACCCCCCCATCAGATAGTGACCCCCTCCATCAGATAGTGACCCCCCATCAGATAGTGTCAGGTGGCCCCCCCATCAGATAGTGTCCCCCCCATCAGATAGTGTCAGGTGTCCCCCCCATCAGATAGTGTCCCCCCATCAGAAAGTGTCCCCCCCATCAGATAGTTTTCCCCCCATCAGATAGTGACCCCCCATCAGATAGTGTCAGTTTTCCCTCCATCAGATAGTGGCCCCCCATCAGATAGTGTCTCCCCATCAGATAGTGTCCCCCCCATCAGATAGTGGCCCCCCCATCAGATAGTGGCCCCCCATCAGATAGTGGCCCCCCATCAGAAAGTGTCCCCCCATCAGATAGTGTCCCCCCATCAGATAGTGTCCCCCCCATCAGATAGTGTCCACCCCATCAGATAGTGTCCCCCCCATCAGATAGTGTCCCCCCATCAGAAAGTGTCCCCCCATCAGAAAGTGTCCCCCCATCAGATAGTGTTCCCCCCATCAGATAGTGTCCCCCCATCAGATAGTGTTCCCCCCATCAGATAGTGTCCCCCCATCAGATAGTGTCAGTTTTCCCTCCATCAGATAGTGGCCCCCCATCAGATAGTGTCTCCCCATCAGATAGTGTCCCCCCCATCAGATAGTGTCCCCCCCCATCAGATAGTGGCCCCCCATCAGATAGTGGCCCCCCATCAGAAAGTGTCCCCCCATCAGATAGTGTCCCCCCATCAGATAGTGTCCCCCCCATCAGATAGTGTCCACCCCATCAGATAGTGTCCCCCCCATCAGATAGTGTCAGTTTTCCCTCCATCAGATAGTGGCCCCCCATCAGATAGTGTCTCCCCATCAGATAGTGTCCCCCCCATCAGATAGTGGCCCCCCATCAGATAGTGGCCCCCCATCAGATAGTGTCCACCCTATACTGTGCAGGCGTAGCGCTTGCATAGTGCGGAGGACAAAGGAGACGCCAAAAGTCTCCGAAGATGAACGGCGCCTGCGCACTGAATAGTAACTTCCTTTCACATGCTCCCAATGTTGTAAAACAGCAGTTTGTAACAGAGCCCCTTGCCACACTTCGGGCACGGCTTCGCTCGGATAGTGACCCCCCCATCGGATAGTGACCCCCCCATCAGATAGTGACCCCCCATCAGATAGTGTCCCCCATCAGATAGTGTCAGGTGGCCCCCCCATCAGATAGTGTCCCCCCCATCAGATAGTGTCAGGTGTCCCCCCATCAGAAAGTGTCCCCCCATCACATAGTGTCCCCCCATCAGATAGTGTCCCCCTCATCAGATAGTGTCAGTTTCCCCCCCATCAGATAGTGGCCCCCCCATCAGATAGTGTCCCCCCATCAGATAGTGCCCCCCATCAGATAGTGCCCCCCATCAGATAGTGCCCCCCATCAGATAGTGTCCCCCCATCAGATAGTGTCCCCCATCAGATAGTGTCCCCCCCATCAGATAGTGCCCCCCATCAGATAGTGTCAGTTTTCCCCCCATCAGATAGTGGCCCCCCATCAGATAGTGCCCCCCCATCAGATAGTGTCCCCCCATCAGATAGTGTCCCCCCCATCAGATAGTGTCCACCCCATCAGATAGTGTCCCCCCCATCAGATAGTGTCAGTTTTCCCTCCATCAGATAGTGGCCCCCCATCAGATAGTGTCTCCCCATCAGATAGTGTCCCCCCCATCAGATAGTGGCCCCCCATCAGATAGTGGCCCCCCATCAGATAGTGTCCACCCTATACTGTGCAGGCGTAGCGCTTGCATAGTGCGGAGGACAAAGGAGACGCCAAAAGTCTCCGAAGATGAACGGCGCCTGCGCACTGAATAGTACCTTCCTTTCACATGCTCCCAATGTTGTAAAACAGCAGTTTGTAACAGAGCCCCTTGCCACACTTCGGGCACGGCTTCGCTCGGATAGTGACCCCCATCGGATAGTGTCCCTCTATCAGATAGTGACCCCCCCATCAGATAGTGACCCCCCCCATCACATAGTGACCCCCCATCAGATAGTGTCAGGTGGCCCCCCATCAGATAGTGACCCCCCATTAGATAGTGTCCCCCATCAGATAGTGTCAGGTGGCCCCCCCATCAGATAGTGTCCCCCCATCAGATAGTGCCCCCCCATCAGATAGTGTCCCCCATCAGATAGTGTCCCCCCATCAGATAGTGTCCCCCCATCAGAAAGTGTCCCCCCCATCAGATAGTGTCCCCCCCATTAGATAGTGTCCCCCCATCAGATAGTGCCCCCATCAGATAGTGTCCCCCCAACAGATAGTGTCCCCCCCCATCAGAGAGTGTCCCCCCCATCAGAGAGTGTCCCCCCCATCAGATAGTGTCCCCCTCATCAGATAGTGTCCCCCCCATCAGATAGTGTCCCCCCGGTTCAGATAGTGTCCACCCTATACTGTGCAGGCGCAGCGCTTGCACAGTGCAGAGGACAAAAGAGACCCCAAAAGTCTCCGAAGATGAATGGCGCCTGCGCACTTAATAGTACCTTCCTTTCACATGCTCCCGATGTTGTAAAACAGCAGTTTGTAAAAGAGCCCCTTGCCACACTTCGGGCACGGCTTTGCTCGGATAGTGTCCCCCACATCAGATAGCGTCTCCCCCCATCAGATAGCGTCCCCCCATCAGATAGTGTCCCCCCATCAGATAGTGTCCCCCCCATCAGATGGTGTCCCCCCATCAGATAGTGTCCCCCCCATCAGATAGTGCCCCCCCATCAGACAGTGCCCCCTCATCAGATAGTGTCAAACAGCAGTTTGTAACAGAGCCCCTTGCCACACTTTCCTGCACAGCTTTGCTCGGATATTGTCCCCCCATCAGATAGTGTCCCCCCCCATCAGATAGTGTCCACCCTATACTGTGCAGGCGCAGCGCTTGCATAGTGCGGAGGACAAAGGAGACGCCAAAAGTCTCCGAAGATGAACGGCGCCTGCGCACTTAATAGTACCTTCCTTTCACATGCTCCCGATTTTGTAAAACAGCAGTTTGTAACAGAGCCCCTTGCCACACTTCGGGCACGGCTTCGCTCGGATAGTGACCCCCCATCGGATAGTGACCCCCCATCAGATAGTGTCCCCCCCATCAGATAGTGTCAGGTGGCCCCCCCATCAGATAGTGTCCCCCCCATCAGATAGTGTCCCCCCCATCAGATAGTGTCCCCCCATCAGATAGTGTCTCCACCCATCAGATAGTGTCCCCCCATCAGATGGTGTCCCCTCCATCAGATAGTGCCCCCCATCAGATAGTGCCCCCATCAGATAGTGCCCCCCCATCAGATAGTGTCAAACAGCAGTTTGTAACAGAGCCCCTTGCCACACTTCGGGCACGGCTTTGCTTGGATATTGTCCCCCCATCAGATAGTGTCCCCCCCATCAGATAGTGTCCACCCTATACTGTGCAGGCGCAGCGCTTGCACAGTGCGGAGGACAAAGGAGACGCCAAAAGTCTCCGAAGATGAACGGCGCCTGTGCACTTAATAGTACCTTCCTTTCACATGCTCCCAATGTTGTAAAACAGCAGTTTGTAACAGAGCCCCTTGCCACACTTCGGGCACGGCTTCGCTCGGATAGTGACCCCTCCCATCGGATAGTGTCCCCCCGGTTCAGATAATGTTAACCCTATACTGTCCCCCCATCAGATAGTGTCAGGTGGCCCCCCCATCTGATAGTGTCCCCCCCATCAGATAGTGTCAGGTGTCCCCCCCATCAGATAGCGCCCCGCCCATCAGATAGTGTCCCCCCATCAGATAGTGTCCCCCCATCAGATAGTGTCAGTTTCCCCCATCAGATAGTGGCCCCCCATTAGATAGTGTCCCCCCATCAGATAGTGTCCCCCCGGTTCAGATAGTGTCCACCCTATACTGTGCAGGCGCAGCGCTTGCACAGTGCGGAGGACAAAGGAGACGCCAAAAGTCTCCGAAGATGAACGGCGCCAGTGCACTTAATAGTACCTTCCTTTCACATGCTCCCGATGTTGTAAAACAGCAGTTTGTAACAGAGCCCCTTGCCACACTTCGGGCACGGCTTCGCTCGGATAGTGTCCCCCATCAGATAGTGTCCCCCCATCAGATAGTGTCCCCCCATCAGATAGTGTCCCCCCCATCAGATAGTGTCAGGTGGCCCCCCATCAGATAGTCTCCCCCCATCAGATAGCGCCCCGCCCATCAGATAGTGTCCCCCATCAGATAGTGTCCCCCATCAGATAGTGTCAGTTTCCCCCCCATCAGATAGTGTCCCCCCCATTAGATAGTGTCCCCCCATTAGATAGTGTCCCCCCATTAGATAGTGTCCCCCCCATCAGATAGTGTCCCCCCGGTTCAGCTAGTGTCCCCCCGGTTCAGCTAGTGTCCCCCCGGATCAGATAGTGTCCACCCTATACTGTGCAGGAGCAGCGCTTGCACAGTGCGGAGGACAAAGGAGACGCCAAAAGTCTCCGAAGATGAATGGCGCCTGCGCACTTAATAGTACCTTCCTTTCACATGCTCCCGATGTTGTAAAACAGCAGTTTGTAACAGAGCCCCTTGCCACACTTCGGGCACGGCTTCGCTCAGATAGTGTCCCCCCCATCAGATAGCGTCTTCCCCCATCAGATAGCATCCCCCCATCAGATAGCGTCCCCCCATCAGATAGTGTCCCCCCATCAGATAGTTTCCCCCCCATCAGATAGTTTCCCCCCCATCAGATAGTTTCCCCCCCATCAGATAGTGTCTCCCCCCATCAGATGGTGTCTCCCCCCATCAGATGGTGTTCCCCCTATCAGATAGTGCCCCCCCATCAGACAGTGCCCCCCCATCAGATAGTGTCAACCAGCAGTTTGTTTCAGAGCCCCTTGCCACACTTTCCTGCACGGCTTTGCTCGGATATTGTCCCCCATCAGATAGTGCCCCCCCCCATCAGATAGTGTCCACCCTATACTGTGCAGGCGCAGCGCTTGCACAGTGCGGAGGACAAAGGAGACGCCAAAAGTCTCCGAAGATGAATGGTGCCTGTGCACTTAATAGTACCTTCCTTTCACATGCTCCTGATGTTGTAAAACAGCAGTTTGTAACAGAGCCCCTTGCCACACTTCGGGCACGGCTTCACTCGGATAGTGTCCTCCCCATCTGATAGTGTCCCCCCGGTTCAGATAGTGTTAACCCTATACTGTGCAGGCGCAGCGCTTGCACAGTGCGGAGGACAAAGGAGACGCCAAAAGTCTCCGAAGATGAATGGCGCCTGCGCACTTAATAGTACCTTCCTTTCACATGCTCCTGATGTTGTAAAACAGCAGTTTGTAACAGAGCCCCTTGCCACACTTCAGGCACGGCTTCGCTCGGATAGTGACCCCCCCATCGGATAGTGACCCCCCATCAGATAGTGTCCACCCATCAGATAGTGTCAGTTGGCCCCCCCATCAGATAGTGTCCCCCATCAGATAGTGTCCCCCCCATCAGAAAGTGTCCCCCCCATCAGATAGTGTCCCCCCCATCAGATAGTGCCCCCCCCATCAGATAGTGTCCCCCACATCAGATAGTGCTCCCCCATCAGATAGTGTCCACCCCATCAGATAGTGTCCCCCCCATCAGATGGTGTCCCCCCATCAGATAGTGTCCCCCCCCATCAGATAGTGTCCCCCCACATCAGATAGTGTCCCCCACATCAGATAGTGCTCCCCCATCAGATAGTGTCCCCCCCATCAGATAGTGCCCCCATCAGATAGTGGCCCCCCATCAGATAGTGCCCCCTATCAGATAGTGTCCCCCCATCAGATAGTGTCCCCCCGGTTCAGATAATGTCCACCCTATACTGTGCAGGCACATCGCTTGCACAGTGCGGAGGACAAAGGAGACGCCAAAAGTCTCCGAAGATGAATGGCGCCTGCGCACTTAGGTGTCCGTTTATGAAGGAGTGATCAGTGGAGATCCAGAGGATCGCAGCCCATAAACAGTATATAAACCAGAGATAATCGGGGGAGAAGTGTTTGAACTTGTTCTCCCGCTGATTATCTCCACACACTGAGAATCCTCATAGACTGACACAGTAACGGTCACTTTAGGAAGCTGTGATCTCAGCGCTTCACTGGTGATCTGTGTCAGAATTCACACTCCCTGATTCACCAACTCAGAGGTGGAGAACCGGGGAGTGAAGAGAGAATGTGGGGGGATCTGAGGAGGAAAGAGGAAGATAATTAACTTCCTTATGCCTCGTTCAGACCCCCCAACACTGTAACCATGTCCCCCTGTCATATGTATGTGTATACATATATATATTGTAAGGGATCTTCCCGGGGTAGGGTGTGTTTGGACACAGTTCACAGCAGACTTGGACTTTATAAAGTAGACCTTGGCGTTTATTCGTGGTACAAACAGTCCAACAAACAAAGTATACAGCAACACCGTGCTTCTTGTGTATAACAGGAACAAAATAATAACAAAAACAAACAACCTAGCCCGGCTGGGCGCTTACTAACAGGTTCTTCTCACCTATCTGACACTTATAAACACAGCGTCTTTCGCCTGGATATCGCAGGGTGGATTTTAGCTCCAGCAGTGGCTGTGCTTGCAGCTTCCTCAAACACACAGACTGTTCGTTTCCCTGGCTGAGAGCAAACACCTGCAGGCCCGCAGAGCCTTTACCTTCCCAGGCTAATTAGGATCAAAGCTCACCTGATCCAAAACCCAGAACTGGAACGAGGGATGGGGGGTGTGGAATGACAGGTCCCTCTACCAAACCTACCTGCCATTCCATATAAACCCAGGCCCGGCAAGATTAAATAACAACTCAGCAGCATATTGCTGCTGAGAAACTGATCCATCCTGGACTTACCATCTCACACTGTGTAGCAACCTAGGTGAGATGTACACCCCCTCAACCACTTCTCCAGTGACATGTCTACAATATATATATATATAATGTGTATATGTATATATATATATAATGTGTGTATATATACATGTATATATAATGTCTGTGTGTGTATACATGTATATATTATGTAGGGGGACGCTTTATTTCACTAACATTAATCACACCGCGTGTCAGTGTATTGAGCTGTGATAATTTATCACTGCTTAATAAATTGACATCTGTGTGTATCTGTGAATTTCTAGTACTGTAATCTCGTAAAGTCTCACGAGATTACAGTATTAGGTGCCGTTCTTCAGTGTTAGAAGCGTTTGTAGATCGCTTCACTCCTCCAAGTGTGAAGCGATCTACTCCGCTTCATGAAGTGGCACACAGAGGAGAAAGATCTCCTATGTGAATGCCGGAGAATGAAGCAGTGAATAGATTTCACTGCTTCATAAAAGGACACCTTAATAGTACCTTCCTTTCACATGCTCCCGATGTTGTAAAACAGCAGTTTGTAACAGAGCCCCTTGCCACACTTCGGGCACGGCTTCGCTCGGATAGTGTCCCCCATCAGATAGTGTCTCCCCCCATCAGATAGTGTCCCCCCATCAGATAGTGTCCCCCATCAGATAGTGTCTCCACCCATCAGATAGTGTCTCCACCCATCAGATAGTGTACCCCCATCAGATGGTGTCCCCTCCATCAGATAGTGCCCCCCCATCAGATAGTGCCCCCCCATCAGATAGTGCCCCCCATCAGATAGTGTCAAACAGCAGTTTGTAACAGAGCCCCTTGCCACACTTCGGGCACGGATTTGCTTGGATATTGTCCCCCCATCAGATAGTGTCCCCCCCATCAGATAGTGTCTCCCCATCAGATAGTGCCCTCCCCCCATCAGATAGTGCCCTCCCCCCATCAGATAGTGCCCCCCCATCAGATAGTGTCCCCCCATCAGATAGTGTCCCCCCCATCAGATAGTGTCCCCCCTTCAGATAGTGTCAGGTGGTCCCCCATCAGATAGTCTCCCCCCCATCAGATAGCGCCCCGCCCATCAGATAGTGTCCCCCATCAGATAGTGTCCCCCCATCAGATAGTGTCAGTTTCCCCCCCATCAAATAGTGTCCCCCCGGTTCAGATAGTGTCCCCCCGGTTCAGATAGTGTCCACCCTATACTGTGCAGGCGCAGCGCTTGCACAGTGCGGAGGACAAAGGAGACGCCAAAAGTCTCCGAAGATGAACGGCGCCAGTGCACTTAATAGTACCTTCCTTTCACATGCTCCCGATGTTGTAAAACAGCAGTTTGTAACAGAGCCCCTTGCCACACTTCGGGCACGGCTTCGCTCGGATAGTGTCCCCCCATCAGATAGTGTCCCCCCGGTTCAGATAGTGTTAACCCTATACTGTGCAGGCGCAGCGCTTGCACAGTGCGGAGGACAAAGGAGACGCCAAAAGTCTCCGAAGATGAATGGCGCCTGCGCACTTAATAGTACCTTCCTTTCACATGCTCCTGATGTTGTAAAACAGCAGTTTGTAACAGAGCCCCTTGCCACACTTCAGGCACGGCTTCGCTCGGATAGTGACCCCCCCATCGGATAGTGACCCCCCATCAGATAGTGTCCACCCATCAGATAGTGTCAGTTGGCCCCCCCATCAGATAGTGTCCCCCCATCAGATAGTGTCAGGTGTCCCCCATCAGATAGTGTCCCCCCATCAGATAGTGTCCCCCCCATCAGAAAGTGTCCCCCCCATCAGAAAGTGTCCCCCCCATCAGATAGTGCCCCCCCATCAGATAGTGCTCCCCCATCAGATAGTGTCCACCCCATCAGATAGTGTCCCCCCCATCAGATGGTGTCCCCCCATCAGATAGTGTCCCCCCCCATCAGATAGTATCCCCCACATCAGATAGTATCCCCCCACATCAGATAGTGTCCCCCACATCAGATAGTGCTCCCCCCATCAGATAGTGTCCCCCCCATCAGATAGTGTCCCCCCATCAGATAGTGTCCCCCCCATCAGATAGTGCCCCCATCAGATAGTGGCCCCCCATCAGATAGTGTCCCCCCCATCAGATAGTGCCCCCATCAGATAGTGACCCCCCATCAGATAGTGCCCCCCTATCAGATAGTGTCCCCCCGGTGCAGATAATGTCAACCCTATACTGTGCAGGCGCATCGCTTGCACAGTGCGGAGGACAAAGGAGACGCCAAAAGTCTCCGAAGATGAATGGCGCCTGCGCACTTAGGTGTCCGTTTATGAAGGAGTGATCAGTGGAGATCCAGAGGATCGCCGCTGATCACAGCCCATAAACAGTATATAAACCAGAGATAATCGGGGGAGAAGTGTTTGAACTTTTTCTCCCGCTGATTATCTCCACACACTGAGAATCCTCATAGACTGACACAGTAACGGTCACTTTATGAAGCTGTGATCTCAGCGCTTCACTGGTGATCTGTGTCAGAATTCACACTCCCTGATTCACCCACTCAGAGGTGGAGAAACGGGGAGTGAAGAGAGAATGTGGGGGAATCTGAGGAGGAAAGAGGAAGATAATTAACTTCCTTATGCCTCGTTCAGACCCCCAACACTGTAACCATGTCCCCCTGTCATATGTATGTGTATACATATATATATATATAATGTGTGTATATATACATGTATATATAATGTCTCTGTGTGTATACATGTATATATTATGTAGGGGGACGCTTTATTTCACTAACATTAATCACACCGCGTGTCAGTGTATTGAGCTGTGATAATTTATCACTGCTTAATAAATTGACATCTGTGTGTATCTGTGAATTTCTAGTACTGTAATCTCGTAAAGTCTCACGAGATTACAGTATTAGGTGCCGTTCTCCAGTGTTAGAAGCGTTTGTAGATCGCTTCACTCCTCCAAGTGTGAAGCGATCTACTCCGCTTCATAAAGTGGCACACAGAGGAGAAAGATCTCCTATGTGAATGCCGGAGAATGAAGCAGTGAATAGATTTCACTGCTTCATAAAAGGACACCTTAATAGTACCTTCCTTTCACATGCTCCCGATGTTGTAAAACAGCAGTTTGTAACAGAGCCCCTTGCCACACTTCGGGCACGGCTTCGCTCGGATAGTGTCCCCCCATCAGATAGTGTCTCCCCCCATCAGATAGTGTCTCCCCCCATCAGATAGTGTCCCCCCCCATCAGATAGTGTCCCCCCATCAGATAGTGTCCCCCCATCAGATGGTGTCTCCTCCATCAGATGGTGTCCCCTCCATCAGATAGTGCCCCCCCATCCGATAATGCCCCCCATCAGATAGTGTCAAACAGCAGTTTGTAACAGAGCCCCTTGCCACACTTCGGGCACGGCTTTGCTTGGATATTGTCCCCCCATCAGATAGTGTCCCCCCCCCATCAGATAGTGTCTCCCCATCAGATAGTGCCCTCCCCCCATCAGATAGTGCCCTCCCCCCCATCAGATAGTGTCCCCCCATCAGATAGTGTCCCCCCATCAGATAGTGTCCCCCCCATCAGATAGTGTCCCCCCTTCAGATAGTGTCAGGTGGTCCCCCATCAGATAGTCTCCCCCCCATCAGATAGCGCCCCGCCCATCAGATAGTGTCCCCCATCAGATAGTGTCCCCCCATCAGATAGTGTCAGTTCCCCCCCCCATCAAATAGTGTCCCCCCGGTTCAGATAGTGTCCCCCCGGTTCAGATAGTGTCCCCCCGGTTCAGATAGTGTCCACCCTATACTGTGCAGGCGCAGCGCTTGCACAGTGCGGAGGACAAAGGAGACGCCAAAAGTCTCCGAAGATGAACGGCGCCAGTGCACTTAATAGTACTTTCCTTTCACATGCTCCCGATGTTGTAAAACAGCAGTTTGTAACAGAGCCCCTTGCCACACTTCGGGCACGGCTTCGCTCGGATAGTGTCCCCCCATCAGATAGTGTCCCCCCCATCAGATAGTGTCAGGTGGCCCCCATCAGATAGTCTCCCCCCCATCAGATAGCGCCCCGCCCATCAGATAGTGTCCCCCATCAGATAGTGTCCCCCATCAGATAGTGTCAGTTTCCCCCCCATCAGATAGTGTCCCCCCCATCAGATAGTGTCCCCCCATCAAATAGTGTTCCCCCGGTTCAGATAGTGTCCCCCCGGTTCAGATAGTGTCCCCCCGGATCAGATAGTGTCCACCCTATACTGTGCAGGAGCAGCGCTTGCACAGTGCGGAGGACAAAGGAGACGCCAAAAGTCTCCGAAGATGAATGGCGCCTGCGCACTTAATAGTACCTTCCTTTCAAATGCTCCCGATGTTGTAAAACAGCAGTTTGTAACAGAGCCCCTTGCCACACTTCGGGCACGGCTTCGCTCAGATAGTGTCCCCCCATCAGATAGCGTCTTCCCCCATCAGATAGCGACCCCCCATCAGATAGCGTCCCCCCATCAGATAGTGTCAGGTGGCCCCCTCATCAGATAGTGTCCCCTCCATCAGATAGTGTCAGGTGTCCCCCCATCAGATAGTGCCCCCTCATCAGATAGTGTCCCCCCCATCAGATAGTGTCAGTTTCCTCCCCATCAGATAGTGTCCCCCCATCAGATAGTGTCCCCCCCATCAGATAGTGTCCACCCCCATCAGATAGTGCCCCCCCATGAGATAGTGCCCCCCATCAGATAGTGTCCCCCCCATCAGATAGTGTCCCCCCGGTTCAGATAGTGTCCACCCTATACTGTGCAGGCGCAGCGCTTGCACAGTGCGGAGGACAAAGGAGACGCCACAAGTCTCCGAAGATGAACGGCGCCTGCGCACTTAATAGTACCTTCCTTTCACATGCTCCCGATGTTGTAAAACAGCAGTTTGTAAAAGAGCCCCTTGCCACACTTCGGGCACGGCTTCGCTCAGATAGTGTCCCCCCCATCAGATAGTGTCCCCCCATCAGATAGTGCCCCCCCATCAGATAGTGCCCCCCCATCAGATATTGCCCCCCATCAGATAGTGCCCCCCCATCAGATAGTGCCCCCCATCAGATAGTGCCCCCCATCAGATAGTGCCCCCCATCAGATAGTGTCGCACCCATCAGATAGTGCCCCCCATCAGATAGTGTCCCCACATCAGATAGTGTCCAGCCTATACTGTGCAGGCGCAGCGCTTGCACAGTGCGGAGGACACAGGAGACGCCAAAAGTCTCCGAAGATGAACGGCGCCTGCGCACTTAATAGTACATTCCTTTCACATGCTCCCGATGTTGTAAAACAGCAGTTTGTAAAAGAGCCCCTTGCCACACTTCGGGCACGGCTTCGCTCGGATAGTGTCCCCCCCATCAGATAGTGTCTCCCCATCAAATAGTGCCCTCCCCCCATCAGATAGTGCCCCCCCATCAGATAGTGTCCCCCCATCAGATAGTGTTCCCCCCATCAGATATTGTCCACCCTATACTGTGCAGGCACAGAGCTTGCACAGTGCGGAGGACAAAGGAGACGCCAAAAGTCTCTGAAGATGAACGGCGCCTGTGCACTTAATAGTACCTTCCTTTCACATGCTCCCGATGTTGTAAAACAGCAATTTGTAACAGAGCCCCTTGCCACACTTCGGGCACGGCTTCGCTCAGATAGTGTCCCCCCATCAGATAGTGTCCCCCATCAGATAGTGCCCCCCCATCAGATAGTGACCCCCCCCATCAGATAGTGTCCCCCCATCAGATAGTGTCAGGTGCCCCCCATCAGATAGTGTCCCCCCATCAGATAGTGTCAGGTGTCCTCCCCCCATCAGATAGTGTCCCCCTTCAGATAGTGTCCCCCCATCAGATAGTGTCAGTTTCCCCCCATCAAATAGTGTCCCCCCGGTTCAGATAGTGTCCCCCCGGTTCAGATAGTGTCCCCCCGGTTCAGATAGTGTCCACCCTATACTGTGCAGGCGCAGCGCTTGCACAGTGCGGAGGACAAAGGAGACGCCAAAAGTCTCCGAAGATGAACGGCGCCAGTGCACTTAATAGTAAATTCCTTTCACATGCTCCCGATGTTGTAAAACAGCAGTTTGTAACAGAGCCCCTTGCCACACTTCGGGCCCGGCTTCGCTCGGATAGTGTCCCCCCCATCAGATAGTGTCCCCCCATCAAATAGTGTCCCCCCGGTTCAGCTAGTGTCCCCCCGGTTCAGATAGTGTCCCCCCGGATCAGATAGTGTCCACCCTATACTGTGCAGGAGCAGCGCTTGCACAGTGCGGAGGACAAAGGAGACGCCAAAAGTCTCCGAAGATGAATGGCGCCTGCGCACTTAATAGTACCTTCCTTTCACATGCTCCCGATGTTGTAAAACAGCAGTTTGTAACAGAGCCCCTTGCCACACTTCGGGCACGGCTTCGCTCAGATAGTGTCCCCCCCATCAGATAGCGTCTTCCCCCATCAGATAGCGTCCCCCCCATCAGATAGCGTCCCCCCATCAGATAGTGTCCCCCCATCAGATAGTGTCCCCCCATCAGATAGTTTCCCCCCCATCAGATAGTTTCCCCCCCATCAGATAGTGTCTCCCCCCATCAGATGGTGTCTCCCCCCATCAGATAGTGTCCCCCCCATCAGATAGTGCCCCCCCATCAGACAGTGCCCCCCCATCAGATAGTGTCAACCAGCAGTTTGTAACAGAGCCCCTTGCCACACTTTCCTGCACGGCTTTGCTCGGATATTGTCCCCCCATCAGATAGTGCCCCCCCCATCAGATAGTGTCCACCCTATACTTTGCAGGCGCAGCGCTTGCACAGTGCGGAGGACAAAGGAGACGCCAAAAGTCTCCGAAGATGAATGGTGCCTGTGCACTTAATAGTACCTTCCTTTCACATGCTCCTGATGTTGTAAAACAGCAGTTTGTAACAGAGCCCCTTGCCACACTTCGGGCACGGCTTCACTCGGATAGTGTCCTCCCCATCTGATAGTGTCCCCCCGGTTCAGATAGTGTTAACCCTATACTGTGCAGGCGCAGCGCTTGCACAGTGCGGAGGACAAAGGAGACGCCAAAAGTCTCCGAAGATGAATGGCGCCTGCGCACTTAATAGTACCTTCCTTTCACATGCTCCTGATGTTGTAAAACAGCAGTTTGTAACAGAGCCCCTTGCCACACTTCAGGCACGGCTTCGCTCGGATAGTGACCCCCCCATCGGATAGTGACCCCCCATCAGATAGTGTCCACCCATCAGATAGTGTCAGTTGGCCCCCCCATCAGATAGTGTCCCCCCATCAGATAGTGTCCCCCCCATCAGAAAGTGTCCCCCCCATCAGATAGTGTCCCCCCCATCAGATAGTGCCCCCCCATCAGATAGTGTCCCCCACATCAGATAGTGCTCCCCCATCAGATAGTGTCCACCCCATCAGATAGTGTCCCCCCCATCAGATAGTGTCCCCCCATCAGATAGTGTCCCCCCCATCAGATAGTGTCCCCCCCCATCAGATAGTATCCCCCCACATCAGATAGTGTCCCCCACATCAGATAGTGCTCCCCCATCAGATAGTGTCCCCCCCATCAGATAGTGCCCCCATCAGATAGTGGCCCCCCATCAGATAGTGCCCCCTATCAGATAGTGTCCCCCCATCAGATAGTCTCCCCCCGGTTCAGATAATGTCCACCCTATACTGTGCAGGCGCATTCGCTTGCACAGTGCGGAGGACAAAGGAGACGCCAAAAGTCTCCGAAGATGATTGGCGCCTGCGCACTTAGGTGTCCGTTTATGAAGGAGTGATCAGTGGAGATCCAGAGGATCACCGCTGATCACAGCCCATAAACAGTATATAAACCAGAGATAATCGGGGGAGAAGTGTTTGAACTTGTTCTCCCGCTGATTATCTCCACACACTGAGAATCCTCATAGACTGACACAGTAACGGTCACTTTATGAAGCTGTGATCTCAGCGCTTCACTGGTGATCTGTGTCAGAATTCACACTCCCTGATTCACCAACTCAGAGGTGGAGAACCGGGGAGTGAAGAGAGAATGTGGGGGGATCTGAGGAGGAAAGAGGAAGATAATTAACTTCCTTATGCCTCGTTCAGACCCCCCAACACTGTAACCATGTCCCCCTGTCATATGTATGTGTATACATATATATATATATATATATATATATATAATGTGTATATGTATATATATATATATAATGTGTGTATATATACATGTATATATAATGTCTGTGTGTGTATACATGTATATATTATGTAGGGGGACGCTTTATTTCACTAACATTAATCACACCGCGTGTCAGTGTATTGAGCTGTGATAATTTATCACTGCTTAATAAATTGACATCTGTGTGTATCTGTGAATTTCTAGTACTGTAATCTCGTAAAGTCTCACGAGATTACAGTATTAGGTGCCGTTCTCCAGTGTTAGAAGCGTTTGTAGATCGCTTCACTCCTCCAAGTGTGAAGCGATCTACTCCGCTTCATAAAGTGGCACACAGAGGAGAAAGATCTCCTATGTGAATGCCGGAGAATGAAGCAGTGAATAGATTTCACTGCTTCATAAAAGGACACCTTAATAGTACCTTCCTTTCACATGCTCCCGATGTTGTAAAACAGCAGTTTGTAACAGAGCCCCTTGCCACACTTCGGGCACGGCTTCGCTCGGATAGTGTCCCCCCATCAGATAGTGTCTCCCCCCATCAGATAGTGTCCCCCCCATCAGATAGTGTCCCCCATCAGATAGTGTCTCCACCCATCAGATAGTGTCTCCACCCATCAGATAGTGTACCCCCATCAGATGGTGTCCCCTCCATCAGATAGTGCCCCCCCATCAGATAGTGCCCCCCCATCAGATAGTGCCCCCCCATCAGATAGTGTCAAACAGCAGTTTGTAACAGAGCCCCTTGCCACACTTCGGGCACGGCTTTGCTTGGATATTGTCCCCCCATCAGATAGTGTCCCCCCCATCAGATAGTGTCCCCCCCCATCAGATAGTGTCTCCACCCATCAGATAGTGTCTCCACCCATCAGATAGTGTACCCCCATCAGATGGTGTCCCCTCCATCAGATAGTGCCCCCCCATCAGATAGTGCCCCCCCATCAGATAGTGCCCCCCCATCAGATAGTGTCAAACAGCAGTTTGTAACAGAGCCCCTTGCCACACTTCGGGCACGGCTTTGCTTGGATATTGTCCCCCCATCAGATAGTGTCCCCCCCATCAGATAGTGTCCCCCCCCATCAGATAGTGTCTCCCCATCAGATAGTGCCCTCCCCCCATCAGATAGTGCCCTCCCCCCCATCAGATAGTGTCCCCCCATCAGATAGTGTCCCCCCCATCAGATAGTGTCCCCCCTTCAGATAGTGTCCCCCCTTCAGATAGTCTCCCCCCCTTCAGATAGTCTCCCCCCCATCAGATAGCACCCCGCCCATCAGATAGTGTCCCCCATCAGATAGTGTCCCCCCATCAGATAGTGTCAGTTTCCCCCCCATCAAATAGTGTCCCCCCGGTTCAGATAGTGTCCCCCCGGTTCAGATAGTGTCCCCCCGGTTCAGATAGTGTCCACCCTATACTGTGCAGGCGCAGCGCTTGCACAGTGCGGAGGACAAAGGAGACGTCAAAAGTCTCCGAAGATGAACGGCGCCAGTGCACTTAATAGTACCTTCCTTTCACATGCTCCCGATGTTGTAAAACAGCAGTTTGTAACAGAGCCCCTTGCCACACTTCGGGCACGGCTTCGCTCGGATAGTGTCCCCCCATCAGATAGTGTCCCCCCATCAGATAGTGTCCCCCATCAGATAATGTCCCCCATCAGATAGTGTCAGTTTCCCCCCATCAGATAGTGTCCCCCCCATCAGATAGTGTCCCCCCCATCAGATAGTGTCCCCCCATCAAATAGTGTTCCCCCGGTTCAGATAGTGTCCCCCCGGTTCAGATAGTGTCCCCCCGGATCAGATAGTGTCCACCCTATACTGTGCAGGAGCAGCGCTTCCACAGTGCGGAGGACAAAGGAGACGCCAAAAGTCTCCGAAGATGAATGGCGCCCGCGCACTTAATAGTACCTTCCTTTCACATGCTCCCGATGTTGTAAAACAGCAGTTTGTAACAGAGCCCCTTGCCACACTTCGGGCACGGCTTCGCTCAGATAGTGTCCCCCCCATCAGATAGCGTCTTCCCCCATCAGATAGCGTCCCCCCATCAGATAGCGTCCCCCCATCAGATAGTGTCAGGTGGCCCCCCATCAGATAGTGTCCCCTCCATCAGATAGTGTCAGGTGTCCCCCCATCAGATAGTGTCCCCTCATCAGATAGTGTCCCCCCCATCAGATAGTGTCAGTTTCCTCCCCAACAGATAGTGTCCCCCCATCAGATAGTGTCCCCCCCATGAGATAGTGCCCCCCCATGAGATAGTGCCCCCCATCAGATAGTGTCCCCCCCATCAGATAGTGTCCCCCCGGTTCAGATAGTGTCCACCCTATACTGTGCAGGCGCAGCGCTTGCACAGTGCGGAGGACAAAGGAGACACCACAAGTCTCCGAAGATGAACGGCGCCTGCGCACTTAATAGTACCTTCCTTTCACATGCTCCCGATGTTGTAAAACAGCAGTTTGTAAAAGAGCCCCTTGCCACACTTCGGGCACGGCTTCGCTCAGATAGTGTCCCCCCCATCAGATAGTGTCCCCCCATCAGATAGTGCCCCCCCATCAGATAGTGCCCCCCCATCAGATATTGCCCCCCCATCAGATAGTGCCCCCCCATCAGATAGTGCCCCCCATCAGATAGTGCCCCCCATCAGATAGTGTCGCACCCATCAGATAGTGCCCCCCATCAGATAGTGTCCCCCCATCAGATAGTGTCCAGCCTATACTGTGCAGGCGCAGCGCTTGCACAGTGCGGAGGACAAAGGAGACGCCAAAAGTCTCCGAAGATGAACGGCGCCTGCGCACTTAATAGTACATTCCTTTCACATGCTCCCGATGTTGTAAAACAGCAGTTTGTAAAAGAGCCCCTTGCCACACTTCGGGCACGGCTTCGCTCGGATAGTGTCCCCCCCATCAGATAGTGTCTCCCCATCAAATAGTGCCCTCCCCCCCATCAGATAGTGCCCCCCCATCAGATAGTGTCCCCCCATCAGATAGTGTTCCCCCCATCAGATATTGTCCGCCCTATACTGTGCAGGCGCAGAGCTTGCACAGTGCGGAGGACAAAGGAGACGCCAAAAGTCTCTGAAGATGAACGGCGCCTGTGCACTTAATAGTACCTTCCTTTCACATGCTCCCGATGTTGTAAAACAGCAATTTGTAACAGAGCCCCTTGCCACACTTCGGGCACGGCTTCGCTCAGATAGTGTCCCCCCATCAGATAGTGTCCCCCATCAGATAGTGCCCCCCCATCAGATAGTGACCCCCCCATCAGATAGTGTCCCCCCATCAGATAGTGTCAGGTGCCCCCCATCAGATAGTGTCCCCCCATCAGATAGTGTCAGGTGTCCTCCCCCCATCAGATAGTGTCCCCCTTCAGATAGTGTCCCCCCATCAGATAGTGTCAGTTTCCCCCCATCAAATAGTGTCCCCCCGGTTCAGATAGTGTCCCCCCGGTTCAGATAGTGTCCCCCCGGTTCAGATAGTGTCCACCCTATACTGTGCAGGCGCAGCGCTTGCACAGTGCGGAGGACAAAGGAGACGCCAAAAGTCTCCGAAGATGAACGGCGCCAGTGCACTTAATAGTAAATTCCTTTCACATGCTCCCGATGTTGTAAAACAGCAGTTTGTAACAGAGCCCCTTGCCACACTTCGGGCCCGGCTTCGCTCGGATAGTGTCCCCCCCATCAGATAGTGTCCCCCCATCAAATAGTGTCCCCCCGGTTCAGCTAGTGTCCCCCCGGTTCAGATAGTGTCCCCCCGGATCAGATAGTGTCCACCCTATACTGTGCAGGAGCAGCGCTTGCACAGTGCGGAGGACAAAGGAGACGCCAAAAGTCTCCGAAGATGAATGGCGCCTGCGCACTTAATAGTACCTTCCTTTCACATGCTCCCGATGTTGTAAAACAGCAGTTTGTAACAGAGCCCCTTGCCACACTTCGGGCACGGCTTCGCTCAGATAGTGTCCCCCCCATCAGATAGCGTCTTCCCCCATCAGATAGCGTCCCCCCCATCAGATAGCGTCCCCCCATCAGATAGTGTCCCCCCATCAGATAGTGTCCCCCCATCAGATAGTTTCCCCCCCATCAGATAGTTTCCCCCCCATCAGATAGTGTCTCCCCCCATCAGATGGTGTCTCCCCCCATCAGATAGTGTCCCCCCCATCAGATAGTGCCCCCCCATCAGACAGTGCCCCCCCATCAGATGGTGTCAACCAGCAGTTTGTAACAGAGCCCCTTGCCACACTTTCCTGCACGGCTTTGCTCGGATATTGTCCCCCCATCAGATAGTGCCCCCCCCATCAGATAGTGTCCACCCTATACTTTGCAGGCGCAGCGCTTGCACAGTGCGGAGGACAAAGGAGACGCCAAAAGTCTCCGAAGATGAATGGTGCCTGTGCACTTAATAGTACCTTCCTTTCACATGCTCCTGATGTTGTAAAACAGCAGTTTGTAACAGAGCCCCTTGCCACACTTCGGGCACGGCTTCACTCGGATAGTGTCCTCCCCATCTGATAGTGTCCCCCCGGTTCAGATAGTGTTAACCCTATACTGTGCAGGCGCAGCGCTTGCACAGTGCGGAGGACAAAGGAGACGCCAAAAGTCTCCGAAGATGAATGGCGCCTGCGCACTTAATAGTACCTTCCTTTCACATGCTCCTGATGTTGTAAAACAGCAGTTTGTAACAGAGCCCCTTGCCACACTTCAGGCACGGCTTCGCTCGGATAGTGACCCCCCCATCGGATAGTGACCCCCCATCAGATAGTGTCCACCCATCAGATAGTGTCAGTTGGCCCCCCCATCAGATAGTGTCCCCCCATCAGATAGTGTCCCCCCCATCAGAAAGTGTCCCCCCCATCAGATAGTGTCCCCCCCATCAGATAGTGCCCCCCCCATCAGATAGTGTCCCCCACATCAGATAGTGCTCCCCCATCAGATAGTGTCCACCCCATCAGATAGTGTCCCCCCCATCAGATAGTGTCCCCCCATCAGATAGTGTCCCCCCCATCAGATAGTGTCCCCCCCATCAGATAGTATCCCCCCACATCAGATAGTGTCCCCCACATCAGATAGTGCTCCCCCATCAGATAGTGTCCCCCCCATCAGATAGTGCCCCCATCAGATAGTGGCCCCCCATCAGATAGTGCCCCCTATCAGATAGTGTCCCCCCATCAGATAGTCTCCCCCCGGTTCAGATAATGTCCACCCTATACTGTGCAGGCGCATTCGCTTGCACAGTGCGGAGGACAAAGGAGACTCCAAAAGTCTCCGAAGATGATTGGCGCCTGCGCACTTAGGTGTCCGTTTATGAAGGAGTGATCAGTGGAGATCCAGAGGATCGCCGCTGATCACAGCCCATAAACAGTATATAAACCAGAGATAATCGGGGGAGAAGTGTTTGAACTTGTTCTCCCGCTGATTATCTCCACACACTGAGAATCCTCATAGACTGACACAGTAACGGTCACTTTATGAAGCTGTGATCTCAGCGCTTCACTGGTGATCTGTGTCAGAATTCACACTCCCTGATTCACCAACTCAGAGGTGGAGAACCGGGGAGTGAAGAGAGAATGTGGGGGGATCTGAGGAGGAAAGAGGAAGATAATTAACTTCCTTATGCCTCGTTCAGACCCCCCAACACTGTAACCATGTCCCCCTGTCATATGTATGTGTATACATATATATATATATATATATATATATATATAATGTGTATATGTATATATATATATATAATGTGTGTATATATACATGTATATATAATGTCTGTGTGTGTATACATGTATATATTATGTAGGGGGACGCTTTATTTCACTAACATTAATCACACCGCGTGTCAGTGTATTGAGCTGTGATAATTTATCACTGCTTAATAAATTGACATCTGTGTGTATCTGTGAATTTCTAGTACTGTAATCTCGTAAAGTCTCACGAGATTACAGTATTAGGTGCCGTTCTCCAGTGTTAGAAGCGTTTGTAGATCGCTTCACTCCTCCAAGTGTGAAGCGATCTACTCCGCTTCATAAAGTGGCACACAGAGGAGAAAGATCTCCTATGTGAATGCCGGAGAATAAAGCAGTGAATAGATTTCACTGCTTCATAAAAGGACACCTTAATAGTACCTTCCTTTCACATGCTGCCGATGTTGTAAAACAGCAGTTTGTAACAGAGCCCCTTGCCACACTTCGGGCACGGCATCGCTCGGATAGTGTCCCCCCCATCAGATAGTGTCTCCCCATCAAATAGTGCCCTCCCCCCCATCAGATAGTGCCCCCCCATCAGATAGTGTCCCCCCATCAGATAGTGTTCCCCCATCAGATATTGTCCACCCTATACTGTGCAGGCGCAGCGCTTGCACAGTGCGGAGGACAGAGGAGACGCCAAAAGTCTCAGAAGATGAACGGCGCCTGTGCACTTAATAGTACCTTCCTTTCACATGCTCCCGATGTTGTAAAACAGCAATTTGTAACAGAGCCCCTTGCCACACTTCGGGCCCGGCTTCGCTCAGATAGTGTCCCCCCATCAGATAGTGTCCCCCATCAGATAGTGCCCCCCCATCAGATAGTGACCCCCCCATCAGATAGTGTCCCCCCATCAGATAGTGTCAGGTGCCCCCCCATCAGATAGTGTCCCCCCATCAGATAGTGTCAGGTGTCCTCCCCCCCATCAGATTGTGTCCCCCCATCAGATAGTGTCCCCCCCATCAGAAAGTGGCCCCCCATCAGATAGTGTCCCCCCATCAGAAAGTGTCCCCCCCATCAGAAAGTGTCCCCCCATCAGATAGTGTCCCCCCATCAGATAGTGTCCCCCATCAGAGAGTGCCCCCCATCGGATAGTGTCCCCCCCATCGGATAGTGTCCCCCCCATCAGATAGTGTCAGTTTCCCCCCCCATCAGATAGTGTCCCCCCCATCAGATAGTGCCCCCTATCAGATAGTGTCCCCCCCACCAGATAGTGTCCCCCATCAGATAGTGTCCCCCATCAAATAGTGTCCCCCCATCAGATAGTGCCCCCCATCAGAGAGTGCCCCCCATCAGAATCAGATAGTGTCCCCCCATCAGATAGTGCCCCCCATCAGATAGTGCCCCCCATCAGATAGTGTCCCCCATCAGATAGTGTCCACCCTATACTGTGCAGGCGCAGCGCTTGCACAGTGCGGAGGACAAAGGAGACGCCCAAAGTCTTCGAAGATGAACGGCGCCTGCGCACTGAATATTACATTCCTTTCACATGCTCCCGATGTTGTAAAACAGCAGTTGGTAACAGAGCCCCTCGCCACACTTCGGGCATGGCTTCGCTCGGATAGTGTCCCCCCATCGGATAGTGTCCCCCCCATCGGATAGTGTCCCCCCAATCAGATAGTGTCCCCCCAATCAGATAGTGTCCCCCAATCAGATAGTGTCCCCCCAATCAGATAGTGTCCACCCTATACTGTGCTGGCACAGCGCTTGCATAGTGCAAAGGAGACGCCAAAGGAGACGCCAAATGTCTCCGAAGATGAATGGCGCCTGCGCACTTAATAGTACCTTCCTTTTACATGCTCCCGATGTTGAAAAACAGCAGTTTGTAACAGAGCCCCTTGCCACACTTCGGGCACGGCTTCGCTCGGATAGTGTCCCCTCCATCGGATAGTGTCCCCTCCATCAGATAGTGTCCCCTCCATCAGATAGTGTCTCCTCCATCAGATAGTGTCCCCTCCATCAGATAGTGTCCCCCCCATCAGATAGTGCCCCCCATCAGATAGTGCCCCCCATCAGATAGTGTCAGTTTCCCCCCCATTAGATAGTGTCCCCCCATCAGATAGTCTCCCCATCAGATAGTGCCCTCCCCCCCATCAGATAGTGTTCCCCATCAGATAGTGTCCCCCCATCAGATAGTGTTCCCCCCATCAGATAGTGTCCCCCCGGTTCAGATAGTGTCCACCCTATACTGTGCAGGCGCAGCGCTTGCACAATGCTTAGGACAAAGGAGACGCCAAATGTCTCCAAAGATGAACGGCGCCTGTGCACTTAATAGTACCTTCCTTTCACATGCTCCCGATGTTGTAAAACAGCAGTTTGTAACAGAGCCCCTTGCCACACTTCAGGCTCAGCTTCCCTCAGATAGTGTCCCCCCATCAGATAGTGTCCCCCCATCAGATAGTGTCAGTTCCCCCCCATCAGATAGTGCCCTCCCTATACCTTGGAGGCGCAGCGCTTGCACAGTGCGGAGGACAAAGGAGACGCCAAAAGTCTCCGAAGATGAATGGCGCCTGCGCACTTAATAGTACCTTCCTTTCACATGCTCCCGATGTTGTAAAACACCAGTTTGTAACAGAGCCCCTTGCCACACTTCGGGCACGGCTTCGCTCGGATAGTGTCCCCCCATCAGATAGTGTCTTCCCCCATCAGATAGTGTCTCCCCCCATCAGATAGTGTCCCCCCATCAGATAGTATCCCCCCATCAGATAGTGTCCCCCCATCAGATGGTGTCCCCCCATCAGATAGTGTCCCCACCATCAGATAGTGCCCCCCATCAGATAGTGCCCCCCATCAGATAGTGTCAAACAGCAGTTTGTAACAGAGCCCCTTGCCACACTTCGGGCACGGCTTTGCTCGGATATTGTCCCTCCCATCAGATAGTGTCCCCCCATCAGATAGTGTCCACCCTATACAGTGCAGGCGCAGCGCTTGTACAGTGCGGAGGACAAAGGAGACGCCAAAAGTCTCCGAAGATGAACGGCGCCTGTGCACTTAATAGTACCTTCCTTTCACATGCTCCCGATGTTGTAAAACAGCAGTTTGTAACAGAGCCCCTTGCCACACTTCGGGCCCGGCTTCGCTCAGATAGTGTCCCCCCCATCAGATAGTGCCCCCCATTAGATAGTGCCCCCCCATCAGAGAGTGCCCCCCATCATATAGTGTCCCCCCATCAGATAGTGTCCCCCCCATCAGATAGTGTCCACCCTATACTGTGCAGGCTCAGCGCTTGCACAGTGCGGAGGACAAAGGAGACGCCAAAAGTCTCCGAAGATGAACGGCGCCTGCGCACTTAATAGTACCTTCGTTTCACATGCTCCCGATGTTGTAAAACAGCATTTTGTAACAGAGCCCCTTGCCACACTTCGGGCCCGGCTTCGCTCGGATAGTGTCCCCCCCCATCGGATAGTGTCCCCCCCATCAGATAGTGTCTCCCCATCAGATAGTGCCCTCCCCCCATCAGATAGTGCCCCCCATCAGATAGTGCCCCCCATCAGATAGTGCCCCCCATCAGATAGTGTCCCCCATCAGATAGTGCCCCCCCCATCAGATAGTGACCCCCCATCAGATAGTGTCCCCCCATCAGATAGTGTCAGGTGCCCCCCATCAGATAGTGTCCCCCCATCAGATAGTGTCAGGTGTCCCCCCATCAGATAGTGTCCACCCTATACTGTGCAGGCGCAGCGCTTGCACAATGCTTAGGACAAAGGTGACGCCAAAAGTCTCCGAAGATGAACGGCGCCTGTGCACTTAATAGTACCTTCCTTTCACATGCTCCCGATGTTGTAAAACAGCAGTTTGTAACAGAGCCCCTTGCCACACTTCGGGCCCAGCTTCGCTCAGATAGTGTCCCCCCCATCAGATAGTGTCCCCCCATCAGATATTGTCAGTTCCCCCATCAGATAGTGCCCTCCCCCCATCAGATAGTGCCCCCCCATTAGATAGTGCCCCCCCATCAGAGAATGCCCCCCATCATATAGTGTCCCCCCATCAGATAGTGTCCACCCTATACTGTGCAGGCGCAGCGCATGCACAGTGCGGAGGACAAAGGAGACGCCAAAAGTCTCCGAAGATGAATGGCGCCTGCGCACTTAATAGTACCTTCCTTTCACATGCTCCCGATGTTGTAAAACAGCAGTTTGTAACAGAGCCCCTTGCCACACTTCGGGCACAGCTTCGCTCGGATAGTGTCCCCCCCATCAGATAGTGTCTTCCCCCATCAGATAGTGTCTCCCCCCATTGGATAGTGTCCCCCCATCAGATGGTGTCCCCCCATCGGATAGTGTCCCCCCCATCAGATAGTGCCCCCCCATCAGATAGTGCCCCCCATCAGATAGTGTCAAACAGCAGTTTGTAACAGAGCCCCTTGCCAAACTTCGGGCACGGCTTTGCTCGGATATTGTCCCCCCCATCAGATAGTGTCCCCCCCATCAGATAGTGTCCACCCTATACCATGCAGGCGCAGCGCTTGCACAGTGCGGAGGACAAAGGAGAAGCCAAAAGTCTCCGAAGATGAACGGCGCCTGTGCACTTAACCACTTGCTTACTGGGCACTTAAACCCCCCTCAGTCCCAGACCAATTTTCAGCTTTCAGCGCTGATGCACTTTGAGTGACAATTACGCGGTCATACAACACTGTACCCAAATGAAATTTTTATCATTTTTTTCCCACAAATAGAGCTTTCTTTTGGTGGTATTTAGTTACAGCTCGGAGTTTTATTTTTTGCTAAACAAACAAAAAAAGATGCAAAAAAAAAAAAAAGAAAATCATGTTTTAATAGTTTGTTATAAAATTTTGCAAACGGGTCATTTTTCTCCTTCATTGAAGTGCGCTGATTAGGCGGCACTGATAGGCTGCATTGGTGGGCACTGATGGGCTGCATTGGTGGGCACTGATGGGCTGCATTGGTGGGCACTGATAGGCTGCACTGGTGGGCACTGATAGGCATAGTTAAGGCGGCACTAATAGGCACAGATAAGGTGGCACCGATGGGCACAGATAAGGCGGCACTGATGGGCAAAGATGGGCACAGATAAGATGGCACGGATGGGTGGCACGGATAAGTGGCACGGATGGGTGGCACGGATGGGCACTGATAGGTACCACAGATAGATGGGACTGATGGGCACTGATAGGTGGCACTGATAGGTGGCTCTGATAGGTGGCACTGCTGGGCACTGATGGGCGGCACTGCTGGGCACTGATGGGTGGCACTGCTGGGCACTGATGGGCGGCACTGGGGTGCAGCACCTTTGAGGCAGATTTTGGGTGGCACTGTGGGTGGCACTGTGGGCACTGCTGGGTGGCACTGTGGGCACTGCTGGGTGGCACTGTGGGCACTATGGGCACTGCTGGGTGGCACTGACAGGGGGGCACTTACTTTATTTCAGGATGGCACTGCGGGTGGCAGGTGGGCACTGGCAGGGGGCAGGTGTCAGCTTGAATTGCTGGCCGTGATCGGGACTGATGTCCCGAACACGGCCGCCGGCGATCGGCTTTTTTTTTTTCTCCTCGCGCTGTCAGCGCGAGGAGGAATACTAGCCGATTACCGGCTCCGTTTTATCACATGATCAGCTGTCATTGGCTGACAGCTGATCACGTGATAAGGGGTCGGGATCGACCCCTTACACGGATCGGTGATCAGGCGAGTCTCACGGACTCGCCGATCACAGAGCGCGCCGCGCGCGCCCCTCAGGGGGCGCGCAGGCCGTTCGTAACCGGGACTACGTCAATAGACGTAGTCCCGGCAATCTAGGTCCGCGCTAATGCCGTCATTCGGCAATAGCGCGGATCCCAAGTGGTTAATAGTACCTTCCTTTCACATGCTCCCAATGTTGTAAAACAGCAGTTTGTAACAGAGCCCCTTGCCACACTTCGGGCCCGGCTTCGCTCAGATAGTGTCCCCCCCATCGGATAGTGTCCCCCCATCAGATAGTGTCCCCCATCAGATAGTGCCCCCCATCAGATAGTGACCCCCCCATCAGATAGTGTCCCCCCATCAGATAGTGTCAGGTGCCCCCCCATCAGATAGTGTCCCCCCATCAGATAGTGTCAGGTGTCCCCCCCATCAGATAGTGTCCCCGCATCAGATAGTGCCCCCCCCATCAGATAGTGTCCACCCCATCAGAAAGTGTCCCCCCATTAGATAGTGTCCCCCCATCAGATAGTGTCCCCCCATCAGAAAGTGTCCCCCCCATCAGATAGTGCCCCCCCATCAGATAGTGTCCCCCCTTCAGTGAGTGTCCCCCCCATCAGATAGTGTCCCCCCAATCCGATAGTGTCCCCCAATCAGATAGTGTCCACCCTATACTGTGCAGGCGCAGAGCTTGCATAGTGCAAAGGAGACGCCAAAGGAGACGCCAAAAGTCTCCGAAGATGAATGGCGCCTGCGCACTTAATAGTACCTTCCTTTCACATGCTCCCGATGTTGAAAAACAGCAGTTTGTAACAGAGCCCCTTGCCACACTTCGGGCACGGCTTCGCTCGGATATTGTCCCCCCCATCAGATAGTGTCCCCCCCATCAGATAGTGTCCACCCTATACCGTGCAGGCGCAGCGCTTGTACAGTGCGGAGGACAAAGGAGACGCCAAAAGTCTCCGAAGATGAACGGCGCCTGTGCACTTAATAGTACCTTCCTTTCACATGCTCCCGATGTTGTAAAACAGCAGTTTGTAACAGAGCCCCTTGCCACACTTCGGGCCCGGCTTCGCTCAGATAGTGTTCCCCCCATCGGATAGTGTCCCCCCATCAGATAGTGTCCCCCATCAGATAGTGCCCCCCATCAGATAGTGACCCCCCCATCAGATAGTGTCCCCCCATCAGATAGTGTCAGGTGCCCCCCCATCAGATAGTGTCCCCCCATCAGATAGTGTCAGGTGTCCCCCCCATCAGATAGTGTCCCCGCATCAGATAGTGCCCCCCCCATCAGATAGTGTCCACCCCATCAGAAAGTGTCCCCCCCATTAGATAGTGTCCCCCCATCAGATAGTGTCCCCCCCATCAGAAAGTGTCCCCCCCATCAGATAGTGCCCCCCCATCAGATAGTGTCCCCCCTTCAGTGAGTGTCCCCCCCATCAGATAGTGTCCCCCCAATCCGATAGTGTCCCCCAATCAGATAGTGTCCACCCTATACTGTGCAGGCGCAGAGCTTGCATAGTGCAAAGGAGACGCCAAAGGAGACGCCAAAAGTCTCCGAAGATGAATGGCGCCTGCGCACTTAATAGTACCTTCCTTTCACATGCTCCCGATGTTGAAAAACAGCAGTTTGTAACAGAGCCCCTTGCCACACTTCGGGCACGGCTTCGCTCGGATATTGTCCCCCCCATCAGATAGTGTCCCCCCCATCAGATAGTGTCCACCCTATACCGTGCAGGCGCAGCGCTTGTACAGTGCGGAGGACAAAGGAGACGCCAAAAGTCTCCGAAGATGAACGGCGCCTGTGCACTTAATAGTACCTTCCTTTCACATGCTCCCGATGTTGTAAAACAGCAGTTTGTAACAGAGCCCCTTGCCACACTTCGGGCCCGGCTTCGCTCAGATAGTGTCCCCCCCATCAGATAGTGCCCCCCCTCAGAGAGTGCCCCCCATCAGAGAGTGCCCCCCATCATATAGTGTCCCCCCATCAGATAGTGTCCCCCCCATCAGATAGTGTCCACCCTATACTGTGCAGGCTCAGCGCTTGCACAGTGCGGAGGACAAAGGAGACGCCAAAAGTCTCCGAAGATGAACGGCGCCTGCGCACTTAATAGTACCTTCCTTTCACATGCTCCCGATGTTGTAAAACAGCATTTTGTAACAGAGCCCCTTGCCACACTTCGGGCCCGGCTTCGCTCGGATAGTGTCCCCCCCCATCGGATAGTGTCCCCCCATCAGATAGTGTCTCCCCATCAGATAGTGCCCTCCCCCCATCAGATAGTGCCCCCAATCAGATAGTGCCCCCCATCAGATAGTGCCCCCCATCAGATAGTGTCCCCCATCAGATAGTGCCCCCCCATCAGATAGTGACCCCCCATCAGATAGTGTCCCCCCATCAGATAGTGTCAGGTGCCCCCCATCAGATAGTGTCCCCCCATCAGATAGTGTCAGGTGTCCCCCCCATCAGATAGTGTCCACCCTATACTGTGCAGGCGCAGCGCTTGCACAATGCTTAGGACAAAGGTGACGCCAAAAGTCTCCGAAGATGAACGGCGCCTGTGCACTTAATAGTACCTTCCTTTCACATGCTCCCGATGTTGTAAAACAGCAGTTTGTAACAGAGCCCCTTGCCACACTTCGGGCCCAGCTTCGCTCAGATAGTGTCCCCCCATCAGATATTGTCAGTTCCCCCATCAGATAGTGCCCTCCCCCCATCAGATAGTGCCCCCCCATTAGATAGTGCCCCCCCATCAGAGAATGCCCCCCATCATATAGTGTCCCCCCATCAGATAGTGTCCACCCTATACTGTGCAGGCGCAGCGCATGCACAGTGCGGAGGACAAAGGAGACGCCAAAAGTCTCCGAAGATGAATGGCGCCTGCGCACTTAATAGTACCTTCCTTTCACATGCTCCCGATGTTGTAAAACAGCAGTTTGTAACAGAGCCCCTTGCCACACTTCGGGCACGGCTTCGCTCGGATAGTGTCCCCCCCATCAGATAGTGTCTTCCCCCATCAGATAGTGTCTCCCCCCATTGGATAGTGTCTCCCCCCATTGGATAGTGTCCCCCCATCAGATGGTGTCCCCCCATCGGATAGTGTCCCCCCCATCAGATAGTGCCCCCCATCAGATAGTGTCAAACAGCAGTTTGTAACAGAGCCCCTTGCCAAACTTCGGGCACGGCTTTGCTCGGATATTGTCCCCCCCATCAGATAGTGTCCCCCCCATCAGATAGTGTCCACCCTATACCATGCAGGCGCAGCGCTTGCACAGTGCGGAGGACAAAGGAGACGCCAAAAGTCTCCGAAGATGAACGGCGCCTGTGCACTTAACCACTTGCTTACTGGGCACTTAAACCCCCCTCAGTCCCAGACCAATTTTCAGCTTTCAGCGCTGATGCACTTTGAGTGACAATTACGCGGTCATACAACACTGTACCCAAATGAAATTTTTATCATTTTTTCCCCACAAATAGAGCTTTCTTTTGGTGGTATTTAGTTACAGCTCGGAGTTTTATTTTTTGCTAAACAAACAAAAAAAGATGCAAAAAAAAAAAATCATGTTTTAATAGTTTGTTATAAAATTTTTCAAACGGGTCATTTTTCTCCTTCATTGAAGTGCGCTGATTAGGCGGCACTGATAGGCTGCATTGGTGGGCACTGATGGGCTGCATTGGTGGGCACTGATGGGCTGCATTGGTGGGCACTGATAGGCTGCACTGGTGGGCACTGATAGGCATAGTTAAGGCGGCACTAATAGGCACAGATAAGGCGGCACCGATGGGCACAGATAAGGCGGCACTGATGGGCAAAGATGGGCACAGATAAGATGGCACGGATGGGTGGCACGGATAAGTGGCACGGATGGGTGGCACGGATGGGCACTGATAGGTACCACAGATAGATGGGACTGATGGGCACTGATAGGTGGCACTGATAGGTGGCTCTGATAGGTGGCACTGCTGGGCACTGATGGGCGGCACTGCTGGGCACTGATGGGTGGCACTGCTGGGCACTGATGGGCGGCACTGGGGTGCAGCACCTTTGAGGCAGATTTTGGGTGGCACTGTGGGTGGCACTGTGGGTGGCACTGTGGGCACTGCTGGGTGGCACTGTGGGCACTGCTGGGTGGCACTGTGGGCACTATGGGCACTGCTGGGTGGCACTAACAGGGGGGCACTTACTTTATTTCAGGATGGCACTGCGGGTGGCAGGTGGGCACTGGCAGGGGGCAGGTGTCAGCTTGAATTGCTGGCCGTGATCGGGACTGATGTCCCGAACACGGCCGCCGGCGATCAGCTTTTTTTTTTTCTCCTCGCGCTGTCAGCGCGAGGAGGAATACTAGCCGATTACCGGCTCCGTTTTATCACATGATCAGCTGTCATTGGCTGACAGCTGATCACGTGATAAGGGGTCGGGATCGACCCCTTACACGGATCGGTGATCAGGCGAGTCTCACGGACTCGCCGATCACAGAGCGCGCCGCGCGCGCCCCTCAGGGGGCGCGCAGGCCGTTCGTAACCGGGACTACGTCAATAGACGTAGTCCCGGCAATCTAGGTCCGCGCTAATGCCGTCATTCGGCAATAGCGCGGATCCCAAGTGGTTAATAGTACCTTCCTTTCACATGCTCCCAATGTTGTAAAACAGCAGTTTGTAACAGAGCCCCTTGCCACACTTCGGGCCCGGCTTCGCTCAGATAGTGTCCCCCCCATCGGATAGTGTCCCCCCATCAGATAGTGTCCCCCATCAGATAGTGCCCCCCATCAGATAGTGACCCCCCCATCAGATAATGTCCCCCCATCAGATAGTGTCAGGTGCCCCCCCATCAGATAGTGTCCCCCCATCAGATAGTGTCAGGTGTCCCCCCCATCAGATAGTGTCCCCGCATCAGATAGTGCCCCCCCCATCAGATAGTGTCCACCCCATCAGAAAGTGTCCCCCCCATTAGATAGTGTCCCCCCATCAGATAGTGTCCCCCCCATCAGAAAGTGTCCCCCCATCAGATAGTGCCCCCCCATCAGATAGTGTCCCCCCCATCAGATAGTGTCCCCCCAATCCGATAGTGTCCCCCAATCAGATAGTGTCCACCCTATACTGTGCAGGCGCAGAGCTTGCATAGTGCAAAGGAGACGCCAAAGGAGACGCCAAAAGTCTCCGAAGATGAATGGCGCCTGCGCACTTAATAGTACCTTCCTTTCACATGCTCCCGATGTTGAAAAACAGCAGTTTGTAACAGAGCCCCTTGCCACACTTCGGGCACGGCTTCGCTCGGATAGTGTCCCCCCATCGGATAGTGTCCCCTCCATCAGATATAGTCCCCTCCATCAGATAGTGTCTCCTCCATCAGATAGTGTCCCCTCCATCAGATAGTGTCTTCCCCCATCAGATAGTGCCTCCCCCCATCAGATAGTGCCCCATCAGATAGTGCCTCCCCCCATCAGATAGTGTTCCCCCATCAGATAGTGTCCCCCATCAGATAGTGTCCCCCCATCAGATAGTGTTCCCCCCATCAGATAGTGTCCACCCTATACTGTGCAGGCGCAGCGCTTGCACAGTGCGGAGGACAAAGGAGACGCCAAAAGTCTCTGAAGATGAACGGCGCCTGTGCACTTAATAGTACCTTCCTTTCACATGCTCCCGATGTTGTAAAACAGCAGTTTGTAATAGAGCCCCTTGCCACACTTCGGGCCCAGTTTCGCTCAGATAGTGCCTCCCCCCATCAGATAGTGCCTCCCCCATCAGATAGTGCCTCCCCCACATCAGATAGTGCCTCGCCCACATCAGATAGAGCCCCCCATCAGATAGTGCCTCCCCCATGGGATAGTGTCGCCCCCCCATGGGATAGTGTCGCCCCCCCATGGGATAGTGCCTCCCCCACATCAGATAATGCCTCCCCCATCAGATAGTGCCTCCCCTCCATCAGATAGTGCCCCCCATCAGATAGTGCCTCCCCCATCACATAGTGCCTCCCCATCACATAGTGCCCCATCAGATAGTGCCTCCCCCGATCAGAGAGTGCCCCATCAGATAGTGCCTCCCCCCATCAGATAGTGCCTCCCCCCCATCAGATAGTGCCCCCCATCAGATAGTGCCCCATCCGATAGTGCCTCCCCCATCAGATAGTGCCCCATCACATAGTGCCCCCCCATCAGATAGTGCCCCCCATCAGATAGTGCCCCCCATCAGATAGTGCCCCATCCGATAGTGCCTCCCCCATCAGATAGTGCCCCATCACATAGTGCCTCCCCCATCAGATAGTGCCCCATCAGATAGTGCCTCCCCCCATCAGATAGTGCCTCCCCCCATCAGATAGTGCCCCATCAGATAATGTCTCCCCCATCAGATAGTGCCTCCCCTCATCAGATAGTTCCCTATCAGATAGTGCCTCCCCCATTAGATAGTGCCTCCCCCATCAGATAGTGCCCCATCACATAGTGCCTCTCCCCATCAGATAGTGCCCCATCAGATAGTGCCTCCCCCCATTAGATAGTGCCTCCCCCCATCAGATAGTGCCCCATCAGATAGTGCCTCCCCCCATTAGATAGTGCCTCCCCCCATCAGATAGTGCCCCATCAGATAGTGTCTCCCCCCATCAGATAGTGCCTCCCCCATCAGATAGTGCCTCCCCCCATCAGATAGTGCCTCCCCCATCAGATAGTGCCTCCTCCCATCAGATTGTGCCCCATCAGATAGTGCCTCCCCCATCAGATAGTGCCTCCCCTCATCAGATATTTCCCCATCAGATAGTGAGTCCCCCATTAGATAGTGCCTCCCCCCATCAGATAGTGCCCCATCACATAGTGCCTCTCCCCATCAGATAGTGCCCCATCAGATAGTGCCTCCCCCCATCAGATAGTGTCTCCCCCCATCAGATCTTACCCCATCAGATAGTGCCTCCCCCCATCAGATAGTGCCTCCCCATCAGATAGTTCCCTATTAGATAGTGCCTCCCCCATTAGATAGTGCCTCCCCATCACATAATGCCCCATCAGATAGTGCCTCCCCCATCAGATAGTGCCTCCCCCATCAGATAGGGCCTCCCCCATCAGATAGTGCCTCCCCCCATTGGATAGTGTCGCCCCCCTCATGGGATAGCGTCGCCCCCCCATGGGATAGTGTCCTCCCATCATATAGTGCCTCTCCCCATCAGATAGTGCCTCATCAGATAGTGCCTCCCCCCATTAGATAGTGCCTCCCCCATCAGATAGTGCCCCATCACATAGTGCCTCTCCCCATCAGATAGTGCCCCATCAGATAGTGCCTCCCCCCATTAGATAGTGCCTCCCCCCATCAGATAGTGCCCCATCAGATAGTGCCCCATCAGATAGTGTCTCCCCCCCATCAGATAGTGTCTCCCCCCATCAGATAGTGCATCATCAGATAGTGCCTCCCCCATCAGATAGTGCCTCCCCCATCAGATAGTGCCTCCTCCCATCAGATAGTGCCCCATCAGATAGTGCCTCCCCCATCAGATAATGCCTCCCCTCATCAGATATTTCCCCATCAGATAGTGAGTCCCCCATTAGATAGTGCCTCCCCCCATCAGATAGTGCCCCATCACATAGTGCCTCTCCCCATCAGATAGTGCCCCATCAGATAGTGCCTCCCCCCATCAGATAGTGTCTCCCCCCATCAGATCTTACCCCATCAGATAGTGCCTCCCCCCATCAGATAGTGCCTCCCCCATCAGATATTGCCCCATTAGATAGTGCCTCCCCCATTAGATAGTGCCTCCCCATCACATAATGCCCCATCAGATAGTGCCTCCCCCATCAGATAGTGCCTCCCCCCATCAGATAGGGCCTCCCCCATCAGATAGTGCCTCCCCCCATTGGATAGTGTCGCCCCCCTCATGGGATAGTGTCGCCCCCCCATGGGATAGTGTCCTCCCATCATATAGTGCCTCTCCCCATCAGATAGTGCCTCATCAGATAGTGCCTCCCCCCATTAGATAGTGCCTCCCCCCATCAGATAGTGCCCTATCACATAGTGCCTCTCCCCATCAGATAGTGCCCCATCAGATAGTGCCTCCCCCCATTAGATAGTGCCTCCCCCCATCAGATAGTGCCCCATCAGATAGTGTCTCCCCCCATCAGATAGTGTCTCCCCCCATCAGATAGTGCATCATCAGATAGTGCCTCCCCCATCAGATAGTGCCTCCCCCCATCAGATAGTGCCTCCTCCCATCAGATAGTGCCCCATCAGATAGTGCCTCCCCCATCAGATAGTGCCTCCCCTCATCAGTTAGTTCCCCATCAGATAGTGAGTCCCCCATCACATAGTGCCTCTCCCCATCAGATAGTGCCCCATCAGATAGTGCCTCCCCCATCAGATAGTGTCTCCCCCCATCAGATAGTGTCTCCCCCATCAGATTTTACCCCATCAGATAGTGCCTCCCCCCATCAGATAGTGCCTCCCCCATCAGATAGTGCCCCATTAGATAGTGCCTCCCCCATTAGATAGTGCCTCCCCCATCACATAATGCCCCATCAGATAGTGCCTCCCCCATCAGATAGTGCCTCCCCCCATCAGATAGGGCCTCCCCCATCAGATAGTGCCTCCCCCCATTGGATAGTGTCGCCCCCCTCATGGGCTAGTGTCGCCCCCCCATGGGATAGTGTCCTCCCATCATATAGTGCCTCCCCCCATCAGATAGTGCCTCCTCCCATCAGATAGTGCCTCCTCCCATCAGATAGTGCCTCCCCCCATCAGATATTACCCCATCAGATAGTGCCTCCCCCTATCAGATAGTGCCTCCCCTCATGGGATAGTGTCCCCCCATCAGATAGTGCCTCCCCCCATCAGATTTGTCAACCGATTTGTCAACCGTCAGATTATTCGACAGGTCAGATTTGTCAACCATCATATTTGTCAACCGTGAGATTTGTCAACCATCAGATTTGTCAACCGTCAGATTTGTCAACCGATATGTCAACCGTCAGATTTGTCAACCAATTTGTCAACCGTCAGATTTGTCAACCGTCAGTGCCTCCCCCCATCAGATAGTGTCCCATCAGATAGTGCCTCCCCTCCATCCGATAGTGCCCCATCAGATAGTGCCTCCCCCAATCAGATAGTGCCTCCCCCCATCAGATAGTGCACCCCCATCAGACAGTGCCTCCCCCCATCAGATAATGCCTCCCCCCATCAGATAGTGCCTCCCCCCATCAGATAGTGCCCCATCAGATAGTGCCTCCCCCCATCAGATAGTGTACCCCCATCAGACACTGCCTCCCCCCATCAGATAATGCCTCCCCCATCAGATAGTGCCTCCCCCATCAGATAGTGCCCCATCAGATAGTGTCTCCCCCCATCAGATAGTGTCTCCCCCCATCAGATAGTGCCTCCCCCATCAGATAGTGCCCCATTAGATAGTGCCTCCCCCATTAGATAGTGCCTCCCCCATCACATAATGCCCCATCAGACAGTGCCTCCCCCATCAGATAGTGCCTCCCCCATCAGATAGGGCCTCCCCCATCAGATAGTGCCTCCCCCCATTTGATAGTGTCGCCCCCTCATGTGATAGTGTCGCCCCCCCATGGGATAGTGTCCTCCCATCATATAGTGCCTCCCCCCATCAGATAGTGCCTCCCCCATCAGATATTGCCTCCTCCCATCAGATAGTGCCTCCCCCCATCAGATAGTGCCCCATTAGATAGTGCCTCCCCCATTAGATAGTGCCTCCCCCATCACATAATGCCCCATCAGATAGTGCCTCCCCCATCAGATAGTGCCTCCCCCATCAGATAGTGCCCCATCTTGTCAACCGTCAGATCTGTCAACCGTCAGATTATTCGACAGATCAGATTTGTCAACCGTCAGATTTGTCAACCGATTTGTCAACCGTCAGATTTGTCAATCGATTTGTCAACCGTCAGATTATTCGACAGGTCACATTTGTCAACCATCAGATTTGTCAACCGTCAGATTTGTCAACCGATTTGTCAACCATCAGATTATTCGACAGGTCAGATTTGTCAACCGCTTTGTCAACAGTCAGATTTGTCAACCGATTTGTCAACCGTCAGATTTGTCAACCAATTTGTCAACCGTCAGATTTGTCAACCGATTTGTCAACCTTTAGTGCCTCCCCCATCAGATAGTGCCTCCCCCCATCAGATAGTGCCCCATCAGATAGTGCCTCCCCCATCCGATAGTGCCCCATCAGATAGTGCCTCCCCCATCAGATAGTGCCTCCCCCCATCAGATAGTGCACCCCCATCAGACAGTGATTCCCCTATCAGATAGTGCCTCCCCCATCAGATAGTGCCCCATCAGATAGTGCCTCCCCCAATCAGATAGTGCCTCCCCCATCAGATAGTGCCCCATCTTGTCAACCGTCAGATCTGTCAACCGTCAGATTATTCGACAGGTCAGATTTGTCTACCGTTAGATTTGTCAACCGTCAGATTTGTCAATCGATTTGTCAACCGTCAGATTTGTCAACCGATTTGTCAACCGTCAGATTATTCGACAGGTCAGATTTGTCAACCTTCAGATTTGTCAACTGTCAGATTATTCGACAGGTCAGATTTGTCAACCATCAGATTTGTCAACCGTCAGATTTGTCAACCGTCAGATAGTGCCTCCCCCCACATCAGATAGTGCCTCCCCCACATCAGATAGTGCCTCCCCCATCAGATAGTGCCCCCCATCAGATAGTGCCTCCCCATCACATAGTGCCATCCCTCATCAGATAGTCCCTCCCCCATCAGATAGTGCCTCCCCCATCAGATATTACCCCATCAAATAGTGCCTCCCCCTTATCAGATAGTGCCTCCCCCATGGGATAGTGTCCCCCCATCAGGTAGTGCCTCCCATGAGATAGTGCCTCCGCCCATCAGATAGTGCCTCCCTCATCAGATAGTGCCCCACCACATAGTGCCTCCCCCCATCAGATAGTGCACCATCAGATAGTGCCTCCCCCCATCAGATAGTGCCTCCCCCCATCAGATTGTGCCTCCCCCATCAGATAGTGCCTCCTCCCATCAGATAGTGTCCCCCCATCAGATAGTGCCCCATCAGATAGTGCCTCCCCCCCATCAGATAGTGCCTCCCCCATCAGATATTGCCCCATCTTGTCAACCGTCAGATTTGTCAACCGTCAGATTTGTCAACCGTCAGATTATTCGACAGGTCCGATTTGTCAACCATCGGATTTGTCAACCGTCAGATTTGTCAATCGTCAGATCATTCGACAGGTCAGATTTGTCAACCGTCAGATTTGTCAACCGTCAGATTATTCGACAGGTCAGATTTGTCAACCATCAGATTTGTCAACCGTCAGATTTGTCAACCGTCAGATTATTCGACAGGTCAGATTTGTCAACCATCATATTTGTCAACCGTGAGATTTGTCAACCGTCAGATTTGTCAACCGATTTGTCAACCGTCAGATTATTCGACAGGTCAGATTTGTCAACCGTCAGATTTGTCAACCGATTTGTCAACCGTCAGATTATTCGACAGGTCAGATTTGTCAACCGTCAGATTTGTCAACCGTCAGATTTGTCAACCGATTTGTCAACCGTCAGATTATTCGACGGGTCAGATTTGTCAACCGTCAGATTTGTCAACCGTCAGATTTTTCGACAGGTCAGATTTGTCAACCGTCAGATTTGTCAACCGATTTGTGAACCGTCAGATTTGTCAACCGATTTGTCAACCGTCAGATTATTCGGCAGGTCACATTTGTCAACCGTCAGATTTGTCAACCGATTTGTCAACCGTCATATCATTCGACAGGTCAGATTTGTCAACCGTCAGAATTGTCAACCGTCAGATTATTTAACAGGTCCGATTTGTCAACCATCAGATTTGTCAACCGTCAGATTTGTCAATCGTCAGATTATTCGACAGGTCAGAATTGTCAACCGTCAGAATTGTCAACCGTCAGATTTGTCAACCGTCAGATTTGTCAACCGTCTGATTATTCGACAGGTCAGATTTGTCAACCGTCAGATTTGTCAACCGTCAGAATATTTGACAGGTCAGATTTGTCAACCGTCAGATTTGTCAACCGATTTGTCAACCGTCAGATTTGTCAAACGATTTGTCAACTATCAGATTTGTCAACCGATTTGTCAACTGTCAGATTTGTCAACCGATTTGTCAACCGTCAGTGCCTCCCCCCATCAGACAGTGCCTCCTCCCATCAGATAGTGCCCAATCAGATAGTGCCTCCCCGCATCAGATAGTGCCTCCCCCATCAAATAGTGCCCCATCAGATAGTGCCTCCCCCATCAGATAGTGACTCACCCCATCAGATAGTGCCTCCCCCCATCAGATACTGCCTCCCCCATCAGATAGTACCCCATCAGATAGTGCCTCCCCCCATCAGATAGTGCCCCATCAGATAGTGCCTCCCCCATCAGATAGTGCCTCCCCCATCAGATAGTGCCTCCCGCATGGGATAGTGTCGCCCCCCCGTTGGATAGTGTCGCCCCCCATGGGATAGTGTCCCCCCCCATGGGATAGTGTCCCCCCATCAGATAGTGCCTCCCCCATCAGATAGTGCCTCCCCCATCAGATAGTGCCTCCCGCATGGGATAGTGTCGCCCCCCCCATTGGATAGTGTTGCCCCCCATAAGATAGTGCCTCCCCCCATGGGATATTGTCCCTCCATTAGATAATGCCTCCCCCCATAAGATAGTGCCTCCCCCATCATATAGTGCCTCCCCCACATCAGATAGTGCCTCCCCCCATCAGATAGTGCCTCCCCCCATCAGATAGTGCCCCATCAGATAGTGCCTCCCCCCATCAGATAGTGCCCCCCCATCAGATAGTGCCTCTCCCATCAGATAGTGCCCCAACAAATAGTGCCTCCCCCATCAGATAGTGCCCCATCTTGTCAACCGTCAGATTTGTCAACCGTCAGATTATTCGACAGGTCAGATTTGTCAACCGTCAGATTATTCGACAGGTCAGATTTGTCAACCATCAGATTTGTCAACCGTCAGATTATTCGACAGGTCAGATTTGTCAACCGTCAGATTTGTCAACCGTCAGATAGTGCCTCCCCCACATCAGATAGTGCCTCCCCCACATCAGATAATGCCTTCCCAACATCAGATAGTGCCTCCCCCATCAGATAGTGCCTCTCCCCCATCAAATAGTGCCCCATCAGATAGTGCCCCCCCACATCAGATAGTGCCCCCACATCAGATAGTGCCTTCCCCATCAGATAGTGCCTCCCCCATCAGATATTACCCCATCAAATAGTGCCTCCCCCTATCAGATAGTGCCTCCCCCATGGGATAGTGTCCCCCATCAGATTGTGCCTCCCATGAGATAGTGCCTCCCCCCATCAGATAGTGTCTCCTCCATCAGATAGTGCCTCCCCCCATGGGATTGTGTCCCCCATCAGATAGTGCCTCCCCCATCAGATAGTGCCTCCCCCACATCAGATAGTGCCTCCCCCATCAGATAGTGCCTCCCCTCCATCAGATAGTGCCTCTCCCCCATAAAATAGTGCCCCATCAGATAGTGCCTCCCCCCATCAGATAGTGCCCCCCACATCAGATAGTGCCCCCATCAGATAGTGCCTCCCCCCATCAGATAGTGCCCCCATCAGAAAGTGCCTCCCCCCATCAGATAGTGCCCCATCAGATAGTGCATCCCCCCATCAGATAGTGCCCCATCAGATAGTGCATCCCCCCATCAGATAGTGCCTCCCCCCATCAGATAGTGCCCAGCATCAGATAGAGCCACATCAGATAGTGCCTCCCAAATCAGATAGTGCCCCATCACATAGTGCCTCTCCCCATGCGATAGTGCCCCATCAGATAGTGCCTCCCCCCATCAGATTGTGCCTCCCCCATCAGATAGTGCCTCCCCCCATCAGATAGTGCATCCCCCATCAGATAGTGCCCCGCATCATATAGTGCCCCATCAGATAGTGCCTCCCCCATCAGATAGTGCCCCATCAGATAGTGCCTCCCCCATCACATAGTGCCCCATCAGATAGTGCCTCCCCCCATCAGATTGTGCCTCCCCATCAGATAGTGCCTCCCCCCATCAGATAGTTCCCCATCAAATAGTGCCTCCCCCCATCTGATAGTGCCTCCCCCATCAGATATTGCCCCTTCTTGTCAACAGTCAGATTTGCCAACCGTCAGATTATTCGACAGGTCCGATTTGTCAACCGTCAGATTTGTCAACCGTCAGATTTGTCAACCAATTTGTCAACCATCAGATTTGTCAACCGATTTGTCAACCGTCAGGTTTGTCAACCGATTTGTCAACCGTCAGTGCCTCCCCATCAGATAGTGCCTCCCCCCATCAGATAGTGCCTCCCCCCATCAGATAGTGCCCCATCAGATAGTGCCTCCCCCCATCAGATAGTGCCTCCCCCATCAAATAGTGCCCCCCATCAGATAGTGCCTCCCCCATCAAATAGTGCCTCCCCCATCAGATAGTGTCTCCCCCCATCAGATAGTGCCTCTCCCCATCAGATAGTGCCTCCCCCATCAGATAGTGCCTCCCCCATGGGATAGTGTCGCCCCCCCCATTGGATAGTGTCGCCCCCCATGGGATAGTGTCCCCCCATGGGATAGTGTCCCCCCATCAGATAGTGCCTCCCCCCATCAGATAGTGCCTCCCCCATCAGATAGTGCCTCCTCCCATCAGATAGTGTCCCCCCATCAGATACTGCCCCATCAGATAGTGCCTCCCCATCAGATAGTGCCGCCCCCATCAGATAGTGCCTCCCCCATCAGATAGTGCCCCATCAGATAGTGCCTCCCCCCATCAGATAGTGCCTCCCCCATCAGATAGTGCCTCCCCCATGAGATAGTGCCTCCCCCCATGAGATAGTGCCTCCCCCATCAGATAATGCCTCCCCCCTCAGATAGTGCCCCCCCATCAGATAGTGCCCCATCAGATAGTGCCTCCCCCCATCAGATAGTGCCTCCCCCATCAGATAGTACCCCATCTTGTCAACCGTCAGATTTGTCAACCGTCAGATTATTCGACAGGTCAGATTTGTCAACCGTCAGATTTGTCAACCGTCAGATTATTCGACAGGTCAGATTTGTCAACCGTCAGATTTGTCAACCGATTTGTCAACCGTCAGATTTGTCAACCGATTTGTCAACCGTCAGATTATTCGACAGGTCACATTTGTCAACCATCAGATTTGTCAACCGATTTGTCAAACGTCAGATTTGTCAACCGATTTGTCAACCGTCAGATCATTCGACAGGTCAGATTTGTCAACCGTCAGATTTGTCAACCGTCAGATTATTTGACAGGTCCGATTTGTCAACCATCAGATTTGTCAACCGTCAGATTTGTCAATCGTCAGATCATTCGACATGTCAGAATTGTCAACCGTCAGATTTGTCAACCGATTTGTCAACCGTCAGATTTGTCAACCGTCAGATTTGTCAACCGTCTGATTATTCGACAGGTCAGATTTGTCAACCGTCAGATTTGTCAACCGTCAGAATATTTCACAGGTCAGATTTGTCAACCATCAGATTTGTCAACCGTCAGATTTGTCAACCGATTTGTCAACCGTCAGATTTGTCAAACGATTTGTCAACTATCAGATTTGTCAACCGATTTGTCAACTGTCAGATTTGTCAACCGATTTGTCAACCGTCAGTGCCTCCCCCATCAGATAGTGCCTCCCCCATCAGATAGTGCCTCCCCCATCAGATAGTGCCTCCCCCATTAGATAGTGCCTCCTCCCATCAGATAGTGCCTCCTCCCATCAGATATTACCCCATAAGATAGTGCCTCCCCCCATGGGATATTGTCCCTCCATCAGATAATGCCTCCCCCCCATATGATAGTGCCTCCCCCATCATATAGTGCCGCCCCCACATCAGATAGTGCCTCCCCCCATCAGATAGTGCCACCCCCCATCAGATAGTGCCTCCCCCCATCAGATAGTGCCCCCCCATCAGATAGTGCCTCTCCCATCAGATAGTGCCCCAACACATAGTGCCTCCCCCATCAGATAGTGCCCCCATCAGATAGTGCCTCCCCCATCAGATAGTGCCCCATCAGATAGTGCATCCGCCCATCAGATAGTGCCCCGCATCATATAGTGCCCCATCAGATAGTGCCTCCCCCATCAGATAGTGCCCCATCAGATAGTGCCTCCCCCATCACATAGTGCCCCATCAGATAGTGCCTCCCCCCATCAGATTGTGCCTCCCCATCAGATAGTGCCTCCCCCCATCAGATAGTTCCCCATCAAATAGTGCCTCCCCCCATCTGATAGTGCCTCCCCCATCAGATATTGCCCCTTCTTGTCAACAGTCAGATTTGCCAACCGTCAGATTATTCGACAGGTCCGATTTGTCAACCGTCAGATTTGTCAACCGTCAGATTTGTCAACCAATTTGTCAACCATCAGATTTGTCAACCGATTTGTCAACCGTCAGGTTTGTCAACCGATTTGTCAACCGTCAGTGCCTCCCCATCAGATAGTGCCTCCCCCATCAGATAGTGCCTCCCCCCATCAGATAGTGCCCCATCAGATAGTGCCTCCCCCCATCAGATAGTGCCTCCCCCATCAAATAGTGCCCCCCATCAGATAGTGCCTCCCCCATCAAATAGTGCCTCCCCCATCAGATAGTGTCTCCCCCCATCAGATAGTGCCTCTCCCCATCAGATAGTGCCTCCCCCATCAGATAGTGCCTCCCCCATGGGATAGTGTCGCCCCCCCCATTGGATAGTGTCGCCCCCCATGGGATAGTGTCCCCCCATGGGATAGTGTCCCCCCATCAGATAGTGCCTCCCCCCATCAGATAGTGCCTCCCCCATCAGATAGTGCCTCCTCCCATCAGATAGTGTCCCCCCATCAGATACTGCCCCATCAGATAGTGCCTCCCCATCAGATAGTGCCGCCCCCATCAGATAGTGCCTCCCCCATCAGATAGTGCCCCATCAGATAGTGCCTCCCCCCATCAGATAGTGCCTCCCCCATCAGATAGTGCCTCCCCCATGAGATAGTGCCTCCCCCCATGAGATAGTGCCTCCCCCATCAGATAATGCCTCCCCCCTCAGATAGTGCCCCCCCATCAGATAGTGCCCCATCAGATAGTGCCTCCCCCCATCAGATAGTGCCTCCCCCATCAGATAGTACCCCATCTTGTCAACCGTCAGATTTGTCAACCGTCAGATTATTCGACAGGTCAGATTTGTCAACCGTCAGATTTGTCAACCGTCAGATTATTCGACAGGTCAGATTTGTCAACTGTCAGATTTGTCAACCGATTTGTCAACCGTCAGATTTGTCAACCGATTTGTCAACCGTCAGTTTATTCGACAGGTCACATTTGTCAACCATCAGATTTGTCAACCGATTTGTCAAACGTCAGATTTGTCAACCGATTTGTCAACCGTCAGATCATTCGACAGGTCAGATTTGTCAACCGTCAGATTTGTCAACCGTCAGATTATTTGACAGGTCCGATTTGTCAACCATCAGATTTGTCAACCGTCAGATTTGTCAATCGTCAGATCATTCGACAGGTCAGAATTGTCAACCGTCAGATTTGTCAACCGATTTGTCAACCGTCAGATTTGTCAACCGTCAGATTTGTCAACCGTCTGATTATTCGACAGGTCAGATTTGTCAACCGTCAGATTTGTCAACCGTCAGAATATTTCACAGGTCAGATTTGTCAACCATCAGATTTGTCAACCGTCAGATTTGTCAACCGATTTGTCAACCGTCAGATTTGTCAAACGATTTGTCAACTATCAGATTTGTCAACCGATTTGTCAACTGTCAGATTTGTCAACCGATTTGTCAACCGTCAGTGCCTCCCCCATCAGATAGTGCCTCCCCCATCAGATAGTGCCTCCCCCATCAGATAGTGCCTCCCCCATTAGATAGTGCCTCCTCCCATCAGATAGTGCCTCCTCCCATCAGATATTACCCCATAAGATAGTGCCTCCCCCCATGGGATATTGTCCCTCCATCAGATAATGCCTCCCCCCCATATGATAGTGCCTCCCCCATCATATAGTGCCGCCCCCACATCAGATAGTGCCTCCCCCCATCAGATAGTGCCACCCCCCATCAGATAGTGCCTCCCCCCATCAGATAGTGCCCCCCCATCAGATAGTGCCTCTCCCATCAGATAGTGCCCCAACACATAGTGCCTCCCCCATCAGATAGTGCCCCCATCAGATAGTGCCTCCCCCATCAGATAGTGCCCCATCAGATAGTGCATCCGCCCATCAGATAGTGCCCCGCATCATATAGTGCCCCATCAGATAGTGCCTCCCCCATCAGATAGTGCCCCATCAGATAGTGCCTCCCCCATCACATAGTGCCCCATCAGATAGTGCCTCCCCCCATCAGATTGTGCCTCCCCCATCAGATAGTGCCTCCCCCCATCAGATAGTTCCCCATCAAATAGTGCCTCCCCCGATCAGATAGTGCCTCCCCCATCAGATATTGCCCCTTCTTGTCAACAGTCAGATTTGCCAACCGTCAGATTATTCGACAGGTCCGATTTGTCAACCGTCAGATTTGTCAACCGATTTGTCAACCGTCAGATTTGTCAACCGTCAGATTTGTCAACCGTCAGATTTGTCAACCAATTTGTCAACCATCAGATTTGTCAACCGATTTGTCAACCGTCAGGTTTGTCAACCGATTTGTCAACCGTCAGTGCCTCCCCCATCAGATAGTGCCTCCCCCCATCAGATAGTGCCTCCCCCCATCAGATAGTGCCCCATCAGATAGTGCCTCCCCCCATCAGATAGTGCCTCCCCCATCAAATAGTGCCCCCCATCAGATAGTGCTTCCCCCCCATCAAATAGTGCCTCCCCCATCAGATAGTGCCTCCCCCATCAGATAGTGCCTCCTCCCATCAGATAGTGTCCCCCCATCAGATACTGCCCCATCAGATAGTGCCTCCCCCATCAGATAGTGCCGCCCCCCATCAGATAGTGCCTCCCCCATCAGATAGTGCCCCATCAGATAGTGCCTCCCCCCATCAGATAGTGCCTCCCCCATCAGATAGTGCCTCCCCCATGAGATAGTGCCTCCCCCCATCAGATAGTGCCTCCCCCATCAGATAATGCCTCCCCCCCTCAGATAGTGCCCCCCCATCAGATAGTGCCCCATCAGATAGTGCCTCCCCCCATCAGATAGTGCCTCCCCATCAGATAGTACCCCATCTTGTCAACCGTCAGATTTGTCAACCGTCAGATTATTCGACAGGTCAGATTTGTCAACCGTCAGATTTGTCAACCGTCAGATTATTCGACAGGTCAGATTTGTCAACCGTCAGATTTGTCAACCGATTTGTCAAACGTCAGATTTGTCAACCGATTTGTCAACCGTCAGATCATTCGACAGGTCAGATTTGTCAACCGTCAGATTTGTCAACCGTCAGATTATTTGACAGGTCCGATTTGTCAACCATCAGATTTGTCAACCGTCAGATTTGTCAATCGTCAGATTTGTCAACCATCAGATTTGTCAAACGATTTGTCAACCGTCAGATTTGTCAACCGATTTGTCAACCGTCAGATCATTCGACAGGTCAGATTTGTCAACCATCAGATTTGTCAACCGTCAGATTTGTCAACCGTCAGATTATTCGACAGGTCCGATTTGTCAACCATCGGATTTGTCAACCGTCAGATTTGTCAATCGTCAGATTATTCGACAGGTCAGATTTGTCAACCATCAGATTTGTCAACCGTCAGATTTGTCAACCGTCAGATTATTCGACAGGTCAGATTTGTCAACCATCATATTTGTCAACCGTGAGATTTGTCAACCGTCAGATTTGTCAACCGATTTGTCAACCGTCAGATTATTCGACAGGTCAGATTTGTCAACCGTCAGATTTGTCAACCGATTTGTCAACCGTCAGATTATTCGACAGGTCAGATTTGTCAACCGTCAGATTTGTCAACCGTCAGAATATTCGACAGGTTAGATTTGTCAACCGTCAGATTTGTCAACCGTCAGATTATTCGACAGATCAGATTTGTCAACCGTCAGGTTTGTCAACCGATTTGTGAACCGTCAGATTTGTCAACCGATTTGTCAACCGTCAGATTATTCGGCAGGTCACATTTGTCAACCGTCAGATTTGTCAACCGATTTGTCAACCGTCAGATAATTCGATAGGTCACATTTGTCAACCGTCAGAATTGTCAACCGTCAGATTATTTAACAGGTCCGATTTGTCAACCATCAGATTTGTCAACCGTCAGATTTGTCAATCGTCAGATTATTCGACAGGTCAGAATTGTCAACCGTCAGATTTGTCAACCGTCAGATTTGTCAACCGTCAGATTTGTCAACTGTCAGATTTGTCAACCGTCTGATTATTCGACAGGTCAGATTTGTCAACCGTCAGATTTGTCAACCGTCAGAATATTTGACAGGTCAGATTTGTCAACCGTCAGATTTGTCAACCGATTTGTCAACCGTCAGATTTGTCAAACGATTTGTCAACTATAAGATTTGTCAACCGATTTGTCAACTGTCAGATTTGTCAACCGATTTGTCAACCGTCAGTGCCTCCCCCCATCAGATAGTGCCTCCTCCCATCAGATAGTGCCCAATCAGATAGTGCCTCCCCGCATCAGATAGTGCCTCCCCCGTCAAATAGTGCCCCATCAGATAGTGCCTCCCCCATCAGATAGTGACTCACCCCATCAGATAGTGCCTCCCCCCATCAGATACTGCCTCCCCCTTCAGATAGTACCCCATCAGATAGTGCCTCCCCCCATCAGATAGTGCCCCATCAGATAGTGCCTCCCCCATCAGATAGTGCCTCCCCCATCAGATAGTGCCTCCCGCATGGGATAGTGTCGCCCCCCCCGTTGGATAGTGTCGCCCCCCATGGGATAGTGTCCCCCCCCATGGGATAGTGTCCCCCCATCAGATAGTGCCTCCCCCATCAGATAGTGCCTCCCCCATCAGATAGTGCCTCCCGCATGGGATAGTGTCGCCCCCCCATTGGATAGTGTCGCCCCCCATAAGATAGTGCCTCCCCCCATGGGATATTGTCCCTCCATCAGATAATGCCTCCCCCCATAAGATAGTGCCTCCCCCATCATATAGTGCCTCCCCCACATCAGATAGTGCCTCCCCCCATCAGATAGTGCCTCCCCCCATCAGATAGTGCCCCCCCATCAGATAGTGCCTCTCCCATCAGATAGTGCCCCAACACATAGTGCCTCCCTCATCAGATAGTGCCCCATCTTGTCAACCGTCAGATTTGTCAACCGTCAGATTATTCGACAGGTCAGATTTGTCAACCGTCAGATTATTCGACAGGTCAGATTTGTCAACCATCAGATTTGTCAACCGTCAGATTTGTTAACCGATTTGTCAACCGTCAGATTTGTCAACCGTCAGATTTTTCAACCGTCAGATTTGTCAACCGTCAGATTTGTCAACCGATTTGTCAACCGTCAGATTATTCGACAGATCCGATTTGTCAACCGTCAGATTATTCGACAGGTCCGATTTGTCAACCGTCAGATTTGTCAACCGTCAGATTATTCGACAGGTCAGATTTGTCAACCGTCAGATTTGTCAACCGTCAGATAGTGCCTCCCCCACATCAGATAGTGCCTTCCCCACATCAGATAGTGCCTTCCCAACATCAGATAGTGCCTCCCCCATCAGATAGTGCCTCCCCCATCAGATAGTGCCCCATCAGATAGTGCCCCCCCACATCAGATAGTGCCCCCACATCAGATAGTGCCTTCCCCATCAGATAGTGCCTCCCCCATCAGATATTACCCCATCAAATAGTGCCTCCCCCTATCAGATAGTGCCTCCCCCATGGGATAGTGTCCCCCATCAGATAGTGCCTCCCATGAGATAGTGCCTCCCCCCATCAGATAGTGTCTCCTCCATCAGATAGTGCCTCCCCCCATGGGATTGTGGCCCCCATCAGATAGTGCCTCCCCCATCAGATAGTGCCTCCCCCACATCAGATAGTGCCTCCCCCATCAGATAGTGCCTCCCCTCCATCAGATAGTGCCTCTGCCCCATCAAATAGTGCCCCATCAGATAGTGCCTCCCCCCATCAGATAGTGCCCCCCACATCAGATAGTGCCTCCCCCATCAGATAGTGCCTCCCCCCATCAGATAGTGCCCCCATCAGATAGTGCCTCCCCCCATCAGATAGTGCCCCATCAGATAGTGCATCCCCCCATCAGATAGTGCCCCATCAGATAGTGCATCCCCCCATCAGATAGTGCCTCCCCCCATCAGATAGTGCCCAGCATCAGATAGAGCCACATCAGATAGTGCCTCCCAAATCAGATAGTGCCCCATCACATAGTGCCTCTCCCCATCAGATAGTGCCCCATCAGATAGTGCCTCCCCCCATCAGATTGTGCCTCCCCCATCAGATAGTGCCTCCCCCCATCAGATTGTGCCTCCCCCCATCAGATTGTGCCTCCCCCCATCAGATAGTGCCCCATCTTGTCAACAGTCAGATTTGCCAACCGTCAGATTATTTGACAGGTCAGATTTGTCAACCGTCAGATTTGTCAACCGTCAAATTATTTGACAGGTCAGATTTGTCAACCGTCAGATTTGTCAACAGATTTGTCAACCGTCAGATTTGTCAACCGATTTGTCAACCATCAGATTTGTCAAGCGATTTGTCAACTGTCAGATTTGTCAACCGATTTGTCAACCGTCAGTGCCTCCCCCCATTAGATAGTGCCTCCCCCATGGGATATTGTCCCTCCATCAGATAATGCCTCCCCCCATCAGATAGTGCCTCCCCCATCATATAGTGCCTCCCCCACATCAGATAGTGCCTCCCCCATCAGATAGTGCTCCCCCATCAGATAGTGCCTCCCCCATCAGATAGTGCCCCAACACATAATGCCTCCCCCCATCAGATAGTGCCCCACCTTGTCAACCGTCAGATTTGTCAACCGTCAGATTATTCGACAGGTCAGATTATTCGACAGGTCAGATTTGTCAACCGTCAGATTTGTCAACCGTCAGATTATTCGACAGGTCAGATTTGTCAACCATCAGATTTGTCAACCGTCAGATTTGTTAACCGATTTGTCAACCGTCAGATTTGTCAACCGATCTGTCAACCGTCAGATTATTCGACAGATCCGATTTGTCAACCGTCAGATTATTCGACAGGTCCGATTTGTCAACCGTCAGATTTGTCAACCGTCAGATTATTCGACAGGTCAGATTTGTCAACCGTCAGATTTGTCAACCGTCAGATAGTGCCTCCCCCACATCAGATAGTGCCTCCCCCACATCAGATAGTGCCTCCCCCCATCAGATAGTGCCCCATCAGATAGTGCCCCCCCACATCAGATAGTGCCCCCACATCAGATAGTGCCTCCCCCATCAGATATTACCCCATCAAATAGTGCCTCCCCCTATCAGATAGTGCCTCCCCCATGGAATAGTGTCCCCCATCAGATAGTGCCTCCCATGAGATAGTGCCTACCCCCATCAGATAGTGCCTCCCCCACATCAGATAGTGCCTCCCCCCATCAGAGAGTGCCTCCCCGACATCAGATAGTGCCTCCCCCATCAGATAGTGCCTCCCCTCCATCAGATAGTGCCTCTCCCCATCAGATAGTGCCCCATCAGATAGTGCCTCCCCCCATCAGATAGTGCCCCCCCACATCAGATAGTGCCCCCATCAGATAGTGCCTCCCCCATCAGATAGTGCCTCCCCCCATCAGATAGTGCCCCATCAGATAGTGCCCCCACATCAGATAGTGCCCCCCCACATCAGATAGTGCCTCCCACACATCAGATAGTGCCTCCCCCACATCAGATAGTGCCTCCCCATCAGATAGTGGCTCCCCCATCAGATAGTGCCCCATCAGATAGTGCCTCCCCCATCAGATAGTGCATCCCCCATCAGATAGTGCCTCCCCCCATCAGATAGTGCCCCGCATCAGATAGTGCTCCATCAGATAGTGCCTCCCCCATCAGCTAGTGCCCCATCACATAGTGCCTCTCCCCATTAGATAGTGCCCCATCAGATAGTGCCTCCCCCCATCAGATAGTGCCTCCCCCATCACATAGTGCCCCATCAGATAGTGCCTCCCCCCCATCAGATAGTGCCCCATCTTGTCAACAGTCAGATTTGCCAACCGTCAGATTATTCGACAGGTCAGATTTGTCAACCGTCAGACTATTCGACAGGTCAGATTTGTCAACCGTCAGATTTGTCAACCGTCAGATTTGTCAACCGATTTGTCAACCGTCAGATTTGTCAACCGTCAGATTATTCGACAGGTCAGATTTGTCAACAGTCAGATTTGTCAACCGTCAGAATATTTGACAGGTCAGATTTGTCAACCGTCAGATTTGTCAAACGATTTGTCAACTATCAGATTTGTCAACCGATTTGTCAACTGTCAGATTTGTCAACCGATTTGTCAACCGTCAGTGCCTCCCCCCATCAGATAGTGCATCCTCCCATCAGATAGTGCCCAATCAGATAGTGCCTCCCCGCATCAGATAGTGCCTCCCCCATCAAATAGTGCCCAATCAGATAGTGCCTCCCCCATCAGATAGTGACTCACCCCATCAGATAGCGCCTCCCCCCATCAGATACTGCCTCCCCCATCAGATAGTGCCCCATCAGATAGTGCCTCCCCCCATCAGATAGTGCCCCCATCAGATAGTGCCTCCCCCATCAGATAGTGCCTCCCGAATGGGATAGTGTCGCCCCCCCATTGGATAGTGTCGCCCCCCATGGGATAGTGTCCCCCCCATGGGATAGTGTCCCCCCATCAGATAGTGCCTCCCCCATCAGATAGTGCCTCCCCCATCAGATAGTGCCTCCTCCCATCAGATAGTGCCCCCATCAGATATTACCCCATAAGATAGTGCCTCCCCCCATGGGATATTGTCCCTCAATCAGATAATGCCTCCCCCCCATCAGATAGTGCCTCCCCCATCATATAGTGCCTCCCCCACATCAGATAGTGCCTCCCCCCATCAGATAGTGCCTCCCCCCATCAGATAGTGCCCCATCAGATAGTGCCTCCCCCCATCAGATAGTGCCCCCCCATCAGATAGTGCCTCCCCCATCAGATAGTGCCCCATCTTGTCAACCGTCAGATTTGTCAACCGTCAGATTATTCGACAGGTCAGATTTGTCAACCATCAGATTTGTCAACCTCAGATTTGTCAACCGATTTGTCAACCATCAGATTTGTCAACCGATTTGTCAACCGTCAGTTTATTCGACAGGTCCGATTTGTCAACCGTCAGATTATTCGACAGGTCAGATTTGTCAACCGTCAGATTTGTCAACCGTCAGATTATTCGACAGGTCAGATTTGTCAACCGTCAGATTTGTCAACCGTCAGATAGTGCCTCCCCCCACATCAGATAGTGCCTCCCCCACATCAGATAGTGCCTTCCCAACATCAGATAGTGCCTCCCCCATCAGATAGTGCCTCCCCCCATCAGATAGTGCCCCATCAGATAGTGCCCCCCCACATCAGATAGTGCCCCCACATCAGATAGTGCCTTCCCCATCAGATAGTGCCTCCCCATCAGATATTACCCCATCAAATAGTGCCTCCCCCTATCAGATAGTGCCTCCCCCATGGGATAGTGTCCCCCATCAGATAGTGCCTCCCATGAGATAGTGCCTCCCCCCATCAGATAGTGTCTCCCCCAGTCAGATAGTGCCTCCCCCCATGGGATTGTGTCCCCCCATCAGATAGTGCCTCCCCCATCAGATAGTGCCTCCCCCACATCAGATAGTGCCTCCCCCATCAGATAGTGCCTCCCCTCCATCAGATAGTGCCTCTCCCCCATCAAATAGTGCCCCATCAGATAGTGCCTCCCCCCATCAGATAGTGCCCCCCACATCAGATAGTGCCCCCATCAGATAGTGCCTCCCCCCATCAGATAGTGCCCCATCAGATAGTGCATCCCCCCATCAGATAGTGCCCCATCAGATAGTGCATCCCCCCCATCAGATAGTGCCTCCCCCCATCAGATAGTGCCCAGCATCAGATAGTGCCACATCAGATAGTGCCTCCCCCATCAGATAGTGCCCCATCACATAGTGCCTCCCCCCATCAGATAGTGCCCCATCAGATAGTGCCCCCCCACATCACATAGTGCCCCCACATCAGATAGTGCCTTCCCCATCAGATAGTGCCTCCCCCATCAGATATTACCCCCATCAGATAGTGCCTCCCCCATCAGATAGTGCCTCCCCCCATCAGATAGTGCCCCATCAGATAGTGCCCCCACATCAGATAGTGCCCCCCCACATCAGATAGTGCCTCCCACACATCAGATAGTGCCTCCCCCACATCAGATAGTGCCTCCCCATCAGATAGTGGCTCCCCCATCAGATAGTGCCCCATCAGATAGTGCCTCCCCCATCAGATAGTGCATCCCCCATCAGATAGTGCCTCCCCCCATCAGATAGTGCCCCGCATCAGATAGTGCTCCATCAGATAGTGCCTCCCCCATCAGCTAGTGCCCCATCACATAGTGCCTCTCCCCATTAGATAGTGCCCCATCAGATAGTGCCTCCCCCCATCAGATAGTGCCTCCCCCATCACATAGTGCCCCATCAGATAGTGCCTCCCCCCCATCAGATAGTGCCCCATCTTGTCAACAGTCAGATTTGCCAACCGTCAGATTATTCGACAGGTCAGATTTGTCAACCGTCAGACTATTCGACAGGTCAGATTTGTCAACCGTCAGATTTGTCAACCGATTTGTCAACCGTCAGATTTGTCAACCGTCAGATTTGTCAACCGTCAGATTATTCGACAGGTCAGATTTGTCAACAGTCAGATTTGTCAACCGTCAGAATATTTGACAGGTCAGATTTGTCAACCGTCAGATTTGTCAAACGATTTGTCAACTGTCAGATTTGTCAACCGATTTGTCAACCGTCAGTGCCTCCCCCCATCAGATAGTGCATCCTCCCATCAGATAGTGCCCAATCAGATAGTGCCTCCCCGCATCAGATAGTGCCTCCCCCATCAAATAGTGCCCAATCAGATAGTGCCTCCCCCATCAGATAGTGACTCACCCCATCAGATAGCGCCTCCCCCCATCAGATACTGCCTCCCCCATCAGATAGTGCCCCATCAGATAGTGCCTCCCCCCATCAGATAGTGCCCCCATCAGATAGTGCCTCCCCCATCAGATAGTGCCTCCCGAATGGGATAGTGTCGCCCCCCCATTGGATAGTGTCGCCCCCCATGGGATAGTGTCCCCCCCATGGGATAGTGTCCCCCCATCAGATAGTGCCTCCCCCATCAGATAGTGCCTCCCCCATCAGATAGTGCCTCCTCCCATCAGATAGTGCCCCCATCAGATATTACCCCATAAGATAGTGCCTCCCCCCATGGGATATTGTCCCTCAATCAGATAATGCCTCCCCCCCATCAGATAGTGCCTCCCCCATCATATAGTGCCTCCCCCACATCAGATAGTGCCTCCCCCCATCAGATAGTGCCTCCCCCCATCAGATAGTGCCCCATCAGATAGTGCCTCCCCCCATCAGATAGTGCCCCCCCATCAGATAGTGCCTCCCCCATCAGATAGTGCCCCATCTTGTCAACCGTCAGATTTGTCAACCGTCAGATTATTCGACAGGTCAGATTTGTCAACCATCAGATTTGTCAACCTCAGATTTGTCAACCGATTTGTCAACCATCAGATTTGTCAACCGATTTGTCAACCGTCAGTTTATTCGACAGGTCCGATTTGTCAACCGTCAGATTATTCGACAGGTCAGATTTGTCAACCGTCAGATTTGTCAACCGTCAGATTATTCGACAGGTCAGATTTGTCAACCGTCAGATTTGTCAACCGTCAGATAGTGCCTCCCCCACATCAGATAGTGCCTCCCCCACATCAGATAGTGCCTTCCCAACATCAGATAGTGCCTCCCCCATCAGATAGTGCCTCCCCCCATCAGATAGTGCCCCATCAGACAGTGCCCCCCCACATCAGATAGTGCCCCCACATCAGATAGTGCCTTCCCCATCAGATAGTGCCTCCCCCATCAGATATTACCCCATCAAATAGTGCCTCCCCCTATCAGATAGTGCCTCCCCCATGGGATAGTGTCCCCCATCAGATAGTGCCTCCCATGAGATAGTGCCTCCCCCCATCAGATAGTGTCTCCCCCAGTCAGATAGTGCCTCCCCCCATGGGATTGTGTCCCCCCATCAGATAGTGCCTCCCCCATCAGATAGTGCCTCCCCCACATCAGATAGTGCCTCCCCCATCAGATAGTGCCTCCCCTCCATCAGATAGTGCCTCTCCCCCATCAAATAGTGCCCCATCAGATAGTGCCTCCCCCCATCAGATAGTGCCCCCCACATCAGATAGTGCCCCCATCAGATAGTGCCTCCCCCCATCAGATAGTGCCCCATCAGATAGTGCATCCCCCCATCAGATAGTGCCCCATCAGATAGTGCATCCCCCCCATCAGATAGTGCCTCCCCCCATCAGATAGTGCCCAGCATCAGATAGTGCCACATCAGATAGTGCCTCCCCCACCAGATAGTGCCCCATCACATAGTGCCTCCCCCCATCAGATAGTGCCCCATCAGATAGTGCCCCCCCACATCACATAGTGCCCCCACATCAGATAGTGCCTTCCCCATCAGATAGTGCCTCCCCCATCAGATATTACCCCATCAAATAGTGCCTCCCCCTATCAGATAGTGCCTCCCCCATGGGATAGTGTCCCCCATCAGATAGTGCCTCCCATGAGATAGTGCCTCCCCCCATCAGATAGTGTCTCCCCCAATCAGATAGTGCCTCCCCCCATGGGATTGTGTCCCCCCATCAGATAGTGCCTCCCCCATCAGATAGTGCCTCCCCCACATCAGATAGTGCCTCCCCCATCAGATAGTGCCTCCCCTCCATCAGATAGTGCCTCTCCCCCATCAAATAGTGCCCCATCAGATAGTGCCTCCCCCCATCAGATAGTGCCCCCCACATCAGATAGTGCCCCCATCAGATAGTGCCTCCCCCCATCAGATAGTGCCCCATCAGATAGTGCATCCCCCCATCAGATAGTGCCTCCCCCCATCAGATAGTGCCCAGCATCAGATAGTGCCACATCAGATAGTGCCTCCCCCATCAGATAGTGCCCCATCACATAGTGCCTCCCCCCATCAGATAGTGCCCCATCAGATAGTGCCTCCCCCCATCAGATAGTGCCCCATCAGATAGTGCCTCCCCCCATCAGATAGTGCCTCCCCCATCAGATTGTGCCTCCCCCATCAGATAGTGCCTCCCCCCCATCAGATAGTGCCTCCCCCCATCAGATTGTGCCTCCCCCATCAGATAGTGCCTCCCCCCATCAGATAGTGCCCCATCTTGTCAACAGTCAGATTTGCCAACCGTCAGATTATTCGACAGGTCAGATTTGTCAACCGTCAGATTTGTCAACCGTCAGATTTGTCAACCGTCAAATTATTCGACAGGTCAGATTTGTCAACCGTCAGATTTGTCAACCGTTTTGTCAACCGTCAGATTTGTCAACCGATTTGTCAACCATCAGATTTGTCAACCGATTTGTCAACTGTCAGATTTGTCAACCGATTTGTCAACCGTCAGTGCCTCCCCCCATTAGATAGTGCCTCCCCCATGGGATATTGTCCCTCCATCAGATAATGCCTCCCCCCATCAGATAGTGCCTCCCCCCATCAGATAGTGCCCCCCCATCAGATAGTGCCTCTCCCATCAGATAGTGCCCCAACACATAGTGCCTCCCTCATCAGATAGTGCCCCATCTTGTCAACCGTCAGATTTGTCAACCGTCAGATTATTCGACAGGTCAGATTTGTCAACCGTCAGATTATTCGACAGGTCAGATTTGTCAACCATCAGATTTGTCAACCGTCAGATTTGTTAACCGATTTGTCAACCGTCAGATTTGTCAACCGTCAGATTTTTCAACCGTCAGATTTGTCAACCGTCAGATTTGTCAACCGATTTGTCAACCGTCAGATTATTCGACAGATCCGATTTGTCAACCGTCAGATTATTCGACAGGTCCGATTTGTCAACCGTCAGATTTGTCAACCGTCAGATTATTCGACAGGTCAGATTTGTCAACCGTCAGATTTGTCAACCGTCAGATAGTGCCTCCCCCACATCAGATAGTGCCTCCCCCACATCAGATAGTGCCTTCCCAACATCAGATAGTGCCTCCCCCATCAGATAGTGCCTCCCCCATCAGATAGTGCCCCATCAGATAGTGCCCCCCCACATCAGATAGTGCCCCCACATCAGATAGTGCCTTCCCCATCAGATAGTGCCTCCCCCATCAGATATTACCCCATCAAATAGTGCCTCCCCCTATCAGATAGTGCCTCCCCCATGGGATAGTGTCCCCCATCAGATAGTGCCTCCCATGAGATAGTGCCTCCCCCCATCAGATAGTGTCTCCTCCATCAGATAGTGCCTCCCCCCATGGGATTGTGGCCCCCATCAGATAGTGCCTCCCCCATCAGATAGTGCCTCCCCCACATCAGATAGTGCCTCCCCCATCAGATAGTGCCTCCCCTCCATCAGATAGTGCCTCTGCCCCATCAAATAGTGCCCCATCAGATAGTGCCTCCCCCCATCAGATAGTGCCCCCCACATCAGATAGTGCCTCCCCCATCAGATAGTGCCTCCCCCCATCAGATAGTGCCCCCATCAGATAGTGCCTCCCCCCATCAGATAGTGCCCCATCAGATAGTGCATCCCCCCATCAGATAGTGCCCCATCAGATAGTGCATCCCCCCATCAGATAGTGCCTCCCCCCATCAGATAGTGCCCAGCATCAGATAGAGCCACATCAGATAGTGCCTCCCAAATCAGATAGTGCCCCATCACATAGTGCCTCTCCCCATCAGATAGTGCCCCATCAGATAGTGCCTCCCCCCATCAGATTGTGCCTCCCCCATCAGATAGTGCCTCCCCCCATCAGATTGTGCCTCCCCCCATCAGATTGTGCCTCCCCCCATCAGATAGTGCCCCATCTTGTCAACAGTCAGATTTGCCAACCGTCAGATTATTTGACAGGTCAGATTTGTCAACCGTCAGATTTGTCAACCGTCAAATTATTTGACAGGTCAGATTTGTCAACCGTCAGATTTGTCAACAGATTTGTCAACCGTCAGATTTGTCAACCGATTTGTCAACCATCAGATTTGTCAAGCGATTTGTCAACTGTCAGATTTGTCAACCGATTTGTCAACCGTCAGTGCCTCCCCCCATTAGATAGTGCCTCCCCCATGGGATATTGTCCCTCCATCAGATAATGCCTCCCCCCATCAGATAGTGCCTCCCCCATCATATAGTGCCTCCCCCACATCAGATAGTGCCTCCCCCATCAGATAGTGCTCCTCCATCAGATAGTGCCTCCCCCATCAGATAGTGCCCCAACACATAATGCCTCCCCCCATCAGATAGTGCCCCACCTTGTCAACCGTCAGATTTGTCAACCGTCAGATTATTCGACAGGTCAGATTATTCGACAGGTCAGATTTGTCAACCGTCAGATTTGTCAACCGTCAGATTATTCGACAGGTCAGATTTGTCAACCATCAGATTTGTCAACCGTCAGATTTGTTAACCGATTTGTCAACCGTCAGATTTGTCAACCGATCTGTCAACCGTCAGATTATTCGACAGATCCGATTTGTCAACCGTCAGATTATTCGACAGGTCCGATTTGTCAACCGTCAGATTTGTCAACCGTCAGATTATTCGACAGGTCAGATTTGTCAACCGTCAGATTTGTCAACCGTCAGATAGTGCCTCCCCCACATCAGATAGTGCCTCCCCCACATCAGATAGTGCCTCCCCCCATCAGATAGTGCCCCATCAGATAGTGCCCCCCCACATCAGATAGTGCCCCCACATCAGATAGTGCCTCCCCCATCAGATATTACCCCATCAAATAGTGCCTCCCCCTATCAGATAGTGCCTCCCCCATGGAATAGTGTCCCCCATCAGATAGTGCCTCCCATGAGATAGTGCCTACCCCCATCAGATAGTGCCTCCCCCACATCAGATAGTGCCTCCCCCCATCAGAGAGTGCCTCCCCGACATCAGATAGTGCCTCCCCCATCAGATAGTGCCTCCCCTCCATCAGATAGTGCCTCTCCCCATCAGATAGTGCCCCATCAGATAGTGCCTCCCCCCATCAGATAGTGCCCCCCCACATCAGATAGTGCCCCCATCAGATAGTGCCTCCCCCATCAGATAGTGCCTCCCCCCATCAGATAGTGCCCCATCAGATAGTGCCCCCACATCAGATAGTGCCCCCCCACATCAGATAGTGCCTCCCACACATCAGATAGTGCCTCCCCCACATCAGATAGTGCCTCCCCATCAGATAGTGGCTCCCCCATCAGATAGTGCCCCATCAGATAGTGCCTCCCCCATCAGATAGTGCATCCCCCATCAGATAGTGCCTCCCCCCATCAGATAGTGCCCCGCATCAGATAGTGCTCCATCAGATAGTGCCTCCCCCATCAGCTAGTGCCCCATCACATAGTGCCTCTCCCCATTAGATAGTGCCCCATCAGATAGTGCCTCCCCCCATCAGATAGTGCCTCCCCCATCACATAGTGCCCCATCAGATAGTGCCTCCCCCCCATCAGATAGTGCCCCATCTTGTCAACAGTCAGATTTGCCAACCGTCAGATTATTCGACAGGTCAGATTTGTCAACCGTCAGACTATTCGACAGGTCAGATTTGTCAACCGTCAGATTTGTCAACCGTCAGATTTGTCAACCGATTTGTCAACCGTCAGATTTGTCAACCGTCAGATTATTCGACAGGTCAGATTTGTCAACAGTCAGATTTGTCAACCGTCAGAATATTTGACAGGTCAGATTTGTCAACCGTCAGATTTGTCAAACGATTTGTCAACTATCAGATTTGTCAACCGATTTGTCAACTGTCAGATTTGTCAACCGATTTGTCAACCGTCAGTGCCTCCCCCCATCAGATAGTGCATCCTCCCATCAGATAGTGCCCAATCAGATAGTGCCTCCCCGCATCAGATAGTGCCTCCCCCATCAAATAGTGCCCAATCAGATAGTGCCTCCCCCATCAGATAGTGACTCACCCCATCAGATAGCGCCTCCCCCCATCAGATACTGCCTCCCCCATCAGATAGTGCCCCATCAGATAGTGCCTCCCCCCATCAGATAGTGCCCCCATCAGATAGTGCCTCCCCCATCAGATAGTGCCTCCCGAATGGGATAGTGTCGCCCCCCCATTGGATAGTGTCGCCCCCCATGGGATAGTGTCCCCCCCATGGGATAGTGTCCCCCCATCAGATAGTGCCTCCCCCATCAGATAGTGCCTCCCCATCAGATAGTGCCTCCTCCCATCAGATAGTGCCCCCATCAGATATTACCCCATAAGATAGTGCCTCCCCCCATGGGATATTGTCCCTCAATCAGATAATGCCTCCCCCCCATCAGATAGTGCCTCCCCCATCATATAGTGCCTCCCCCACATCAGATAGTGCCTCCCCCCATCAGATAGTGCCTCCCCCCATCAGATAGTGCCCCATCAGATAGTGCCTCCCCCCATCAGATAGTGCCCCCCCATCAGATAGTGCCTCCCCCATCAGATAGTGCCCCATCTTGTCAACCGTCAGATTTGTCAACCGTCAGATTATTCGACAGGTCAGATTTGTCAACCATCAGATTTGTCAACCTCAGATTTGTCAACCGATTTGTCAACCATCAGATTTGTCAACCGATTTGTCAACCGTCAGTTTATTCGACAGGTCCGATTTGTCAACCGTCAGATTATTCGACAGGTCAGATTTGTCAACCGTCAGATTTGTCAACCGTCAGATTATTCGACAGGTCAGATTTGTCAACCGTCAGATTTGTCAACCGTCAGATAGTGCCTCCCCCACATCAGATAGTGCCTCCCCCACATCAGATAGTGCCTTCCCAACATCAGATAGTGCCTCCCCCATCAGATAGTGCCTCCCCCCATCAGATAGTGCCCCATCAGATAGTGCCTCCCCCCATCAGATAGTGCCCCATCAGATAGTGCCCCCCCACATCAGATAGTGCCCCCACATCAGATAGTGCCTTCCCCATCAGATAGTGCCTCCCCATCAGATATTACCCCATCAAATAGTGCCTCCCCCTATCAGATAGTGCCTCCCCCATGGGATAGTGTCCCCCATCAGATAGTGCCTCCCATGAGATAGTGCCTCCCCCCATCAGATAGTGTCTCCCCCAGTCAGATAGTGCCTCCCCCCATGGGATTGTGTCCCCCCATCAGATAGTGCCTCCCCCATCAGATAGTGCCTCCCCCACATCAGATAGTGCCTCCCCCATCAGATAGTGCCTCCCCTCCATCAGATAGTGCCTCTCCCCCATCAAATAGTGCCCCATCAGATAGTGCCTCCCCCCATCAGATAGTGCCCCCCACATCAGATAGTGCCCCCATCAGATAGTGCCTCCCCCCATCAGATAGTGCCCCATCAGATAGTGCATCCCCCTATCAGATAGTGCCCCATCAGATAGTGCATCCCCCCCATCAGATAGTGCCTCCCCCCATCAGATAGTGCCCAGCATCAGATAGTGCCACATCAGATAGTGCCTCCCCCATCAGATATTGCCCCATCACATAGTGCCTCCCCCCATCAGATAGTGCCCCATCAGATAGTGCCCCCCCACATCACATAGTGCCCCCACATCAGATAGTGCCTTCCCCATCAGATAGTGCCTCCCCCATCAGATATTACCCCCATCAGATAGTGCCTCCCCCATCAGATAGTGCCTCCCCCCATCAGATAGTGCCCCATCAGATAGTGCCCCCACATCAGATAGTGCCCCCCCACATCAGATAGTGCCTCCCACACATCAGATAGTGCCTCCCCCACATCAGATAGTGCCTCCCCATCAGATAGTGGCTCCCCCATCAGATAGTGCCCCATCAGATAGTGCCTCCCCCATCAGATAGTGCATCCCCCATCAGATAGTGCCTCCCCCCATCAGATAGTGCCCCGCATCAGATAGTGCTCCATCAGATAGTGCCTCCCCCATCAGCTAGTGCCCCATCACATAGTGCCTCTCCCCATTAGATAGTGCCCCATCAGATAGTGCCTCCCCCCATCAGATAGTGCCTCCCCCATCACATAGTGCCCCATCAGATAGTGCCTCCCCCCCATCAGATAGTGCCCCATCTTGTCAACAGTCAGATTTGCCAACCGTCAGATTATTCGACAGGTCAGATTTGTCAACCGTCAGACTATTCGACAGGTCAGATTTGTCAACCGTCAGATTTGTCAACCGATTTGTCAACCGTCAGATTTGTCAACCGTCAGATTTGTCAACCGTCAGATTATTCGACAGGTCAGATTTGTCAACAGTCAGATTTGTCAACCGTCAGAATATTTGACAGGTCAGATTTGTCAACCGTCAGATTTATCAAACGATTTGTCAACTGTCAGATTTGTCAACCGATTTGTCAACCGTCAGTGCCTCCCCCCATCAGATAGTGCCTCCCCCCATCAGATAGTGCATCCTCCCATCAGATAGTGCCCAATCAGATAGTGCCTCCCCGCATCAGATAGTGCCTCCCCCATCAAATAGTGCCCAATCAGATAGTGCCTCCCCCATCAGATAGTGACTCACCCCATCAGATAGCGCCTCCCCCCATCAGATACTGCCTCCCCCATCAGATAGTGCCCCATCAGATAGTGCCTCCCCCCATCAGATAGTGCCCCCATCAGATAGTGCCTCCCCCATCAGATAGTGCCTCCCGAATGGGATAGTGTCGCCCCCCCATTGGATAGTGTCGCCCCCCATGGGATAGTGTCCCCCCCATGGGATAGTGTCCCCCCATCAGATAGTGCCTCCCCCATCAGATAGTGCCTCCCCCATCAGATAGTGCCTCCTCCCATCAGATAGTGCCCCCATCAGATATTACCCCATAAGATAGTGCCTCCCCCCATGGGATATTGTCCCTCAATCAGATAATGCCTCCCCCCCATCAGATAGTGCCTCCCCCATCATATAGTGCCTCCCCCACATCAGATAGTGCCTCCCCCCATCAGATAGTGCCTCCCCCCATCAGATAGTGCCCCATCAGATAGTGCCTCCCCCCATCAGATAGTGCCCCCCCATCAGATAGTGCCTCCCCCATCAGATAGTGCCCCATCTTGTCAACCGTCAGATTTGTCAACCGTCAGATTATTCGACAGGTCAGATTTGTCAACCATCAGATTTGTCAACCTCAGATTTGTCAACCGATTTGTCAACCATCAGATTTGTCAACCGATTTGTCAACCGTCAGTTTATTCGACAGGTCCGATTTGTCAACCGTCAGATTATTCGACAGGTCAGATTTGTCAACCGTCAGATTTGTCAACCGTCAGATTATTCGACAGGTCAGATTTGTCAACCGTCAGATTTGTCAACCGTCAGATAGTGCCTCCCCCACATCAGATAGTGCCTCCCCCACATCAGATAGTGCCTTCCCAACATCAGATAGTGCCTCCCCCATCAGATAGTGCCTCCCCCCATCAGATAGTGCCCCATCAGACAGTGCCCCCCCACATCAGATAGTGCCCCCACATCAGATAGTGCCTTCCCCATCAGATAGTGCCTCCCCCATCAGATATTACCCCATCAAATAGTGCCTCCCCCTATCAGATAGTGCCTCCCCCATGGGATAGTGTCCCCCATCAGATAGTGCCTCCCATGAGATAGTGCCTCCCCCCATCAGATAGTGTCTCCCCCAGTCAGATAGTGCCTCCCCCCATGGGATTGTGTCCCCCCATCAGATAGTGCCTCCCCCATCAGATAGTGCCTCCCCCACATCAGATAGTGCCTCCCCCATCAGATAGTGCCTCCCCTCCATCAGATAGTGCCTCTCCCCCATCAAATAGTGCCCCATCAGATAGTGCCTCCCCCCATCAGATAGTGCCCCCCACATCAGATAGTGCCCCCATCAGATAGTGCCTCCCCCCATCAGATAGTGCCCCATCAGATAGTGCATCCCCCCATCAGATAGTGCCCCATCAGATAGTGCATCCCCCCCATCAGATAGTGCCTCCCCCCATCAGATAGTGCCCAGCATCAGATAGTGCCACATCAGATAGTGCCTCCCCCATCAGATAGTGCCCCATCACATAGTGCCTCCCCCCATCAGATAGTGCCCCATCAGATAGTGCCCCCCCACATCACATAGTGCCCCCACATCAGATAGTGCCTTCCCCATCAGATAGTGCCTCCCCCATCAGATATTACCCCATCAAATAGTGCCTCCCCCTATCAGATAGTGCCTCCCCCATGGGATAGTGTCCCCCATCAGATAGTGCCTCCCATGAGATAGTGCCTCCCCCCATCAGATAGTGTCTCCCCCAATCAGATAGTGCCTCCCCCCATGGGATTGTGTCCCCCCATCAGATAGTGCCTCCCCCATCAGATAGTGCCTCCCCCACATCAGATAGTGCCTCCCCCATCAGATAGTGCCTCCCCTCCATCAGATAGTGCCTCTCCCCCATCAAATAGTGCCCCATCAGATAGTGCCTCCCCCCATCAGATAGTGCCCCCCACATCAGATAGTGCCCCCATCAGATAGTGCCTCCCCCCATCAGATAGTGCCCCATCAGATAGTGCATCCCCCCATCAGATAGTGCCTCCCCCCATCAGATAGTGCCCAGCATCAGATAGTGCCACATCAGATAGTGCCTCCCCCATCAGATAGTGCCCCATCACATAGTGCCTCCCCCCATCAGATAGTGCCCCATCAGATAGTGCCTCCCCCCATCAGATAGTGCCCCATCAGATAGTGCCTCCCCCCATCAGATAGTGCCTCCCCCATCAGATTGTGCCTCCCCCATCAGATAGTGCCTCCCCCCCATCAGATAGTGCCTCCCCCCATCAGATTGTGCCTCCCCCATCAGATAGTGCCTCCCCCCATCAGATAGTGCCTCCCCCCATCAGATAGTGCCCCATCTTGTCAACAGTCAGATTTGCCAACCGTCAGATTATTCGACAGGTCAGATTTGTCAACCGTCAGATTTGTCAACCGTCAGATTTGTCAACCGTCAAATTATTCGACAGGTCAGATTTGTCAACCGTCAGATTTGTCAACCGTTTTGTCAACCGTCAGATTTGTCAACCGATTTGTCAACCATCAGATTTGTCAACCGATTTGTCAACTGTCAGATTTGTCAACCGATTTGTCAACCGTCAGTGCCTCCCCCCATTAGATAGTGCCTCCCCCATGGGATATTGTCCCTCCATCAGATAATGCCTCCCCCCATCAGATAGGGCCTCCCCCATCATATAGTGCCTCCCCCACATCAGATAGTGCCTCCCCCCATCAGATAGTGCCCCCCCATCAGATAGTGCCTCCCCCATCAGATAGTGCCCCAACACATAATGCCTCCCCCCATCAGATAGTGCCCCATCTTGTCAACCGTCAGATTTGTCAACCGTCAGATTATTCGACAGGTCAGATTATTCGACAGGTCCGATTTGTCAACCGTCAGATTTGTCAACCGTCAGATTATTCGACAGGTCAGATTTGTCAACCGTCAGATTTGTCAACCGTCAGATTATTCGACAGGTCAGATTTGTCAACCATCAGATTTGTCAACCGTCAGATTTGTTAACCGATTTGTCAACCGTCAGATTTGTCAACCGATTTGTCAACCGTCAGATTATTCGACAGGTCCGATTTGTCAACCGTCAGATTTGTCAACCGTCAGATTATTCGACAGGTCAGATTTGTCAACCGTCAGATTTGTCAACCGTCAGATAGTGCCTCCCCCACATCAGATAGTGCCTCCCCCACATCAGATAGTGCCTCCCCATCAGATAGTGCCTCCCCCCATCAGATAGTGCCCCATCAGATAGTGCCCCCCCACATCAGATAGTGCCCCCACATCAGATAGTGCCTCCCCCATCAGATAGTGCCTCCCCCATCAGATATTACCCCATCAAATAGTGCCTCCCCCTATCAGATAGTGCCTCCCCCATGGAATAGTGTCCCCCCATCAGATACTGCCTCCCATGAGATAGTGCCTCCCCCCATCAGATAGTGTCTCCCCCAATCAGATAGTGCCTCACCCCATGGGATTGTGTCCCCCCATCAGATAGTGACTCCCCCATCAGATAGTGCCTCCCCCACATCAGATAGTGCCTCCCCCATCAGATAGTGCCTCCACTCCATCAGATAGTGCCTCTCCCCCATCAAATAGTGCCCCATCAGATAGTGCCTCCCCCCATCAGATAGTGCCCCATCAGATAGTGCATCCCCCCATCAGATAGTGCCCCATCAGATAGTGCATCCCCCCCATCAGATAGTGCCTCCCCCCATCAGATAGTGCCCAGCATCAGATAGTGCCACATCAGATAGTGCCTCCCCCATCAGATAGTGCCCCATCACATAGTGCCTCCCCCCATCAGATAGTGCCCCATCAGATAGTGCCCCCCCACATCACATAGTGCCCCCACATCAGATAGTGCCTTCCCCATCAGATAGTGCCTCCCCCATCAGATATTACCCCATCAAATAGTGCCTCCCCCTATCAGATAGTGCCTCCCCCATGGGATAGTGTCCCCCATCAGATAGTGCCTCCCATGAGATAGTGCCTCCCCCCATCAGATAGTGTCTCCCCCAATCAGATAGTGCCTCCCCCCATGGGATTGTGTCCCCCCATCGGATAGTGCCTCCCCCATCAGATAGTGCCTCCCCCACATCAGATAGTGCCTCCCCCATCAGATAGTGCCTCCCCTCCATCAGATAGTGCCTCTCCCCCATCAAATAGTGCCCCATCAGATAGTGCCTCCCCCCATCAGATAGTGCCCCCCACATCAGATAGTGCCCCCATCAGATAGTGCCTCCCCCCATCAGATAGTGCCCCATCAGATAGTGCATCCCCCCATCAGATAGTGCCTCCCCCCATCAGATAGTGCCCAGCATCAGATAGTGCCACATCAGATAGTGCCTCCCCCATCAGATAGTGCCCCATCACATAGTGCCTCCCCCCATCAGATAGTGCCCCATCAGATAGTGCCTCCCCCCATCAGATAGTGCCCCATCAGATAGTGCCTCCCCCCATCAGATAGTGCCTCCCCCATCAGATTGTGCCTCCCCCATCAGATAGTGCCTCCCCCCCATCAGATAGTGCCTCCCCCCATCAGATTGTGCCTCCCCCATCAGATAGTGCCTCCCCCCATCAGATAGTGCCTCCCCCCATCAGATAGTGCCCCATCTTGTCAACAGTCAGATTTGCCAACCGTCAGATTATTCGACAGGTCAGATTTGTCAACCGTCAGATTTGTCAACCGTCAGATTTGTCAACCGTCAAATTATTCGACAGGTCAGATTTGTCAACCGTCAGATTTGTCAACCGTTTTGTCAACCGTCAGATTTGTCAACCGATTTGTCAACCATCAGATTTGTCAACCGATTTGTCAACTGTCAGATTTGTCAACCGATTTGTCAACCGTCAGTGCCTCCCCCCATTAGATAGTGCCTCCCCCATGGGATATTGTCCCTCCATCAGATAATGCCTCCCCCCATCAGATAGGGCCTCCCCCATCATATAGTGCATCCCCCACATCAGATAGTGCCTCCCCCCATCAGATAGTGCCCCCCCATCAGATAGTGCCTCCCCCATCAGATAGTGCCCCAACACATAATGCCTCCCCCCATCAGATAGTGCCCCATCTTGTCAACCGTCAGATTTGTCAACCGTCAGATTATTCGACAGGTCAGATTATTCCACAGGTCAGATTTGTCAACCGTCAGATTTGTCAACCGTCAGATTATTCGACAGGTCAGATTTGTCAACCGTCAGATTTGTCAACCGTCAGATTATTCGACAGGTCAGATTTGTCAACCATCAGATTTGTCAACCGTCAGATTTGTTAACCGATTTGTCAACCGTCAGATTTGTCAACCGATTTGTCAACCGTCAGATTATTCGACAGGTCCGATTTGTCAACCGTCAGATTTGTCAACCGTCAGATTATTCGACAGGTCAGATTTGTCAACCGTCAGATTTGTCAACCGTCAGATAGTGCCTCCCCCACATCAGATAGTGCCTCCCCCACATCAGATAGTGCCTCCCCATCAGATAGTGCCTCCCCCCATCAGATAGTGCCCCATCAGATAGTGCCCCCCCACATCAGATAGTGCCCCCACATCAGATAGTGCCTCCCCCATCAGATAGTGCCTCCCCCATCAGATATTACCCCATCAAATAGTGCCTCCCCCTATCAGATAGTGCCTCCCCCATGGAATAGTGTCCCCCCATCAGATAGTGCCTCCCATGAGATAGTGCCTCCCCCCATCAGATAGTGTCTCCCCCAATCAGATAGTGCCTCACCCCATGGGATTGTGTCCCCCCATCAGATAGTGACTCCCCCATCAGATAGTGCCTCCCCCACATCAGATAGTGCCTCCCCCATCAGATAGTGCCTCCACTCCATCAGATAGTGCCTCTCCCCCATCAAATAGTGCCCCATCAGATAGTGCCTCCCCCCATCAGATAGTGCCCCCCACATCAGATAGTGCCCCCCACATCAGATAGTGCCCCCATCAGATAGTGCCTCCCCCCATCAGATAGTGCCCCATCAGATAGTGCATCCCCCCATCAGATAGTGCCCCATCAGATAGTGCATCCCCCCCATCAGATAGTGCCTCCCCCCATCAGATAGTGCCCAGCATCAGATAGTGCCACATCAGATAGTGCCTCCCCCATCAGATAGTGCCCCATCACATAGTGCCTCCCCCCATCAGATAGTGCCCCCCCACATCAGATAGTGCCCCCACATCAGATAGTGCCTTCCCCATCAGATAGTGCCTCCCCCATCAGATATTACCCCATCAAATAGTGCCTCCCCCTATCAGATAGTGCCTCCCCCATGGGATAGTGTCCCCCATCAGATAGTGCCTCCCATGAGATAGTGCCTCCCCCCATCAGATAGTGTCTCCCCCAATCAGATAGTGCCTCCCCCCATGGGATTGTGTCCCCCCATCAGATAGTGCCTCCCCCATCAGATAGTGCCTCCCCCACATCAGATAGTGCCTCCCCCATCAGATAGTGCCTCCCCTCCATCAGATAGTGCCTCTCCCCCATCAAATAGTGCCCCATCAGATAGTGCCTCCCCCCATCAGATAGTGCCCCCCACATCAGATAGTGCCCCCATCAGATAGTGCCTCCCTCCATCAGATAGTGCCCCATCAGATAGTGCATCCCCCATCAGATAGTGCCTCCCCCCATCAGATAGTGCCCAGCATCAGATAGTGCCACATCAGATAGTGCCTCCCCCATCAGATAGTGCCCCATCACATAGTGCCTCCCCCCATCAGATAGTGCCCCATCAGATAGTGCCTCCCCCCATCAGATTGTGCCTCCCCCATCAGATAGTGCCTCCCCCCATCAGATAGTGCCTCCCCCCATCAGATTGGGCCTCCCCCATCAGATAGTGCCTCCCCCCATCAGATAGTGCCTCCCCCCATCAGATAGTGCCCCATCTTGTCAACAGTCAGATTTGCCAACCGTCAGATTATTCGACAGGTCAGATTTGTCAACCGTCAGATTTGTCAACCGTCAAATTATTCGACAGGTCAGATTTGTCAACCGTCAGATTTGTCAACCGTTTTGTCAACCGTCAGATTTGTCAACCGATTTGTCAACCATCAGATTTGTCAACCGATTTGTCAACTGTCAGATTTGTCAACCGATTTGTCAACCGTCAGTGCCTCCCCCCATTAGATAGTGCCTCCCCCATGGGATATTGTCCCCCCATCGGATAGTGCCTCCCCCATCAGATAGTGCCTCCCCCACATCAGATAGTGCCTCCCCCATCAGATAGTGCCCCCCCATCAGATATTGCCTCCCCCATCAGATAGTGCCCCAACACAATGCCTCCCCCCATCAGATAGTGCCCCATCTTGTCAACCGTCAGATTTGTCAACCGTCAGATTATTCGACAGGTCAGATTTGTCAACCGTCAGATTTGTCAACCGTCAGATTTGTCAACCGTCAGATTTGTTAACCGATTTGTCAACCGTCAGATTTGTCAACCGATTTGTCAACCGTCAGATTATTCGACAGGTCCGATTTGTCAACCGTCAGATTTGTCAACCGTCAGATTATTCGACAGGTCAGATTTGTCAACCGTCAGATTTGTCAACCGTCAGATAGTGCCTCCCCCACATCAGATAGTGCCCCCCCACATCAGATAGTGCCCCCACATCAGATAGTGCCTCCCCCATCAGATAGTGCCTCCCCCATCAGATATTACCCCATCAAATAGTGCCTCCCCCTATCAGATATTGCCTCCCCCATGGAATAGTGTCCCCCATCAGATAGTGCCTCCCATGAGATAGTGCCTACCCCCATCAGATAGTGCCTCCCCCATATCAGATGGTGCCTCCCCCCATCAGATAGTGCCTCCCCGACATCAGATAGTGCCTCCCCCATCAGATAGTGCCTCCCCTCCATCAGATAGTGCCTCTCCCCCATCAGATAGTGCCCCATCAGATAGTGCCTCCCCCCATCAGATAGTGCCCCCCACATGAGATAGTGCCCCATCAGATAGTGCCTCCCCCATCAGATAGTGCCTCCCCCCATCAGATAGTGCCCCATCAGATAGTGCCCCCACATCAGATAGTGCCCCCCCACATCAGATAGTGCCTCCCCCACATCAGATAGTGCCTCCCCCACATCAGATAGTGCCTCCCCCCATCAGATAGTGCCCCATCAGATAGTGCCACCACATCAGATAGTGCCTCCCCCCATCAGATAGTGCCTCCCCATCACATAATGCCATCCCCCATCAGATAGTCCCTCCCCCATCAGATAGTGCCTCCCCCATCAGATAGTGCCTCCCCCCTATCAGATAGTGCCTCCCCACAGGGATAGTGTCCCCCATCAGATAGTGCCTCCCATGAGATAGTGTCTACCCCCATCAGATAGTGCCTCCCCCACATTAGATAGTGCCTCCCCCCATCAGATAGTGCCTCCCCCCATCAGATAGTGCCTCCCCCCATGGGATTGTGTCCCCCCATCAGATAGTGCCTCCCCCCATCAGATAGTGCCTTCCCACATCAGATAGTGCCCCCCCACATCAGATAGTGCCTCCCCCCATCAGATAGTGCCTCCCCCATCAGATAGTGCCTTCCCCCATCACATAGTGCCCCATCAGATAGTGCCTTCCCCCATCACATAGTGCCCCATCAGATAGTGCATCCCCCCATCAGATAGTGCCTCCCCCATCAGATAGTGCCCCCCCACATCAGATAGTGCCTCCCCCACATCAGATAGTGCCTCCCCCACATCAGATAGTGCCTCCCCCCATCAGATAGTGCCCCATCAGATAGTGCCACCACATCAGATAGTGCCTCCCCCCATCAGATAGTGCCTCCCCATCACATAATGCCATCCCCCATCAGATAGTCCCTCCCCCATCAGATAGTGCCTCCCCCATCAGATAGTGCCTCCCCCCTATCAGATAGTGCCTCCCCACAGGGATAGTGTCCCCCATCAGATAGTGCCTCCCATGAGATAGTGTCTACCCCCATCAGATAGTGCCTCCCCCACATTAGATAGTGCCTCCCCCCATCAGATAGTGCCTCCCCCCATCAGATAGTGCCTCCCCCCATGGGATTGTGTCCCCCCATCAGATAGTGCCTCCCCCCATCAGATAGTGCCTTCCCACATCAGATAGTGCCCCCCCACATCAGATAGTGCCTCCCCCCATCAGATAGTGCCTCCCCCATCAGATAGTGCCTTCCCCCATCACATAGTGCCCCATCAGATAGTGCCTTCCCCCATCACATAGTGCCCCATCAGATAGTGCATCCCCCCATCAGATAGTGCCTCCCCCATCAGATAGTGCCCCGCATCAGATAGTGCCCAATCAGATAGTGCCTCCCCCATCAGATAGTGCCCCATCACATAGTGCCTCCCCCGTCAGATAGTGCCCCATCAGATAGTGCCTCCCCATCACATAGTGCCCCATCAAATAGTGCCTCCCCCCATCAGATTGTGCCTCCCCCATCAGATAGTGCCTCCCCCCATCAGATAGTGCCTCCCCCATCAGATAGTGCCCCGCATCAGATAGTGCTCCATCAGATAGTGCCTCCCCCATCAGCTAGTGCCCCATCACATAGTGCCTCCCCCCATCAGATAGTGCCCCATCAGATAGTGCCTCCCCCCATCAGATAGTGCCTCCCCCATCACATAGTGCCCCATCAGATAGTGCCTCCCCCCATCAGATTGTGCCTCCCCCATCAGATAGTGCCTCCCCCCATCAGATAGTGCCCCATCTTGTCAACAGTCAGATTTGCCAACCGTCAGATTATTCGACAGGTCAGATTTGTCAACCGTCAGATTTGTCAACCGTCAAATTATTCGACAGGTCAGATTTGTCAACCGTCAGATTTGTCAACCGTCAGATTTGTCAACCGATTTGTCAACCGTCAGATTTGTCAACCATCAGATTTGTCAAGCGATTTGTCGACTGTCAGATTTGTCAACCGATTTGTCAACCGTCAGTGCCTCCCCCCATTAGATAGTGCCTCCCCCATGGGATATTGTCCCTCCATCAGATAATGCCTCCCCCCATCAGATAGTGCCTCCCCCATCATATAGTGCCTCCCCCACATCAGATAGTGCCTCCCCCCATCAGATAGTGCCCCCCCATCAGATAGTGCCTCCCCCCATCAGATAGTGCCCCATCAGATAGTGCCCCCCCACATCAGATTGTGCCCCCACATCAGATAGTGCCTCCCCCATCAGATAGTGCCTCCCCCATCAGATATTACCCCATCAAATAGTGCCTCCCCCTATCAGATAGTGCCTCCCCCATGGAATAGTGTCCCCCATCAGATAGTGCCTCCCATGAGATAGTGCCTACCCCCATCAGATAGTGCCTCCCCCACATCAGATAGTGCCTCCCCCCATCAGATAGTGCCTCCCCGACATCAGATAGTGCCTCCCCCATCAGATAGTGCCTCCCCTCCATCAGATAGTGCCTCTCCACCATCAGATAGTGCCCCATCAGTTAGTGCCTCCCCCCATCAGATAGTGCCCCCCCACATCAGATAGTGCCCCCATCAGATAGTGCCTCCCCCATCAGATAGTGCCTCCCCCCATCAGATAGTGCCCCATCAGATAGTGCCCCCACATTAGATAGTGCCCCCCCACATCAGATAGTGCCTCCCCCACATCAGATAGTGCCTCCCCCACATCAGATAGTGCCTCCCCCATCAGATAGTGGCTCCCCCCATCAGATAGTGCCCCCATCAGATAGTGCCTCCCCCACATCAGATAGTGCCTCCCCCACATCAGATAGTGCCTCCCCCCATCAGATAGTGCCCCATTAGATAGTGCCCCCACATCAGATAGTGCCTCCCCCCATCAGATAGTGCCTCTCCATCACATAATGCCATCCCCCATCAGATAGTCCCTCCCCCCATCAGATAGTGCCTCCCCCATCAGATAGTGCCTCCCCCTTATCAGATAGTGCCTCCCCACAGGGATAGTGTCCCCCATCAGATAGTGCCTCCCATGAGATAGTGTCTACCCCCATCAGATAGTGCCTCCCCCACATCAGATAGTGCCTCCCCCCATCAGATAGTGCCTCCCCCCATCAGATAGTGCCTCCCCCCATGGGATTGTGTCCCCCCATCAGATAGTGCCTCCCCCATCAGATAGTGCCTCCCCACATCAGATAGTGCCCCCCCACATCAGATAGTGCCTCCCCCCATCAGATAGTGCCTCCCCCCATCAGATAGTGCCCCCATCAGATAGTGCTTCCCCCACATCAGATAGTGCCTCCCCCACATCAGATAGTGCCTCCCCCCATCAGATAGTGCCCCATTAGATAGTGCCCCCACATCAGATAGTGCCTCCCCCCATCAGATAGTGCCTCCCCATCACATAATGCCATCCCCCATCAGATAGTCCCTCCCCCCATCAGATAGTGCCTCCCCCATCAGATAGTGCCTCCCCCTTATCAGATAGTGCCTCCCCACAGGGATAGTGTCCCCCATCAGATAGTGCCTCCCATGAGATAGTGTCTACCCCCATCAGATAGTGCCTCCCCCACATCAGATAGTGCCTCCCCCCATCAGATAGTGCCTCCCCCCATCAGATAGTGCCTCCCCCCATGGGATTGTGTCCCCCCATCAGATAGTGCCTCCCCCATCAGATAGTGCCTCCCCACATCAGATAGTGCCCCCCCACATCAGATAGTGCCTCCCCCCATCAGATAGTGCCTCCCCCCATCAGATAGTGCCTTCCCCATCACATAGTGCCCCATCAGATAGTGCCTTCCCCCATCACATAGTGCCCCATCAGATAGTGCATCCCCCCATCAGATAGTGCCTCCCCCCATCAGATAGTGCCCCGCATCAGATAGTGCCCAATCAGATAGTGCCTCCCCCATCAGATAGTGCCCCATCACATAGTGCCTCCCCCATCAGATAGTGCCTCCCCCATCACATAGTGCAACATCAGATAGTGCCTCCCCCCATCAGATTGTGCCTCCCCCATCAGATAGTGCCTCCCCCCATCAGATAGTGCCTCCCCCCCATCAGATAGTGCCCCGCATCAGATAGTGCTCCATCAGATAGTGCCTCCCCCATCAGCTAGTGCCCCATCACATAGTGCCTCCCCCCATCTGATAGTGCCCCATCAGATAGTGCCTCCCCCCATCAGATAGTGCCTCCCCCATCACATAGTGCCCCATCAGATAGTGCCTCCCCCCATCAGATTGTGCCTCCCCCATCAGATAGTGCCTCCCCCCATCAGATAGTGCCCCATCTTGTCAACAGTCAGATTTGCCAACCGTCAGATTATTCGACAGGTCAGATTTGTCAACCGTCAAATTATTCGACAGGTCAGATTTGTCAACCGTCAGATGTGTCAACCGATTTGTCAACCGTCAGATTTGTCAACCATCAGATTTGTCAAGCGATTTGTCAACTGTCAGATTTGTCAACCGATTTGTCAACCGTCAGTGCCTCCCCCCATTAGATAGTGCCTCCCCCATGGGATATTGTCCCTCCATCAGATAATGCCTCCCCCCATCAGATAGTGCCTCCCCCATCATATAGTGCCTCCCCCACATTAGATAGTGCCTCCCCCATCAGATAGTGCCCCCCCATCAGATAGTGCCTCCCCCATCAGATAGTGCCCCAACACATAATGCCTCCCCCCATCAGATAGTGCCCCATCTTGTCAACCGTCAGATTTGTCAACCGTCAGATTATTCGACAGGTCAGATTATTCGACAGGTCAGATTTGTCAACTGTCAGATTTGTCAACCGTCAGATTATTCGACAGGTCAGATTTGTCAACCGTCAGATTTGTCAACCGTCAGATTATTCGACAGGTCAGATTTGTCAACCATCAGATTTGTCAACCGTCAGATTTGTTAACCGATTTGTCAACCGTCAGATTTGTCAACCGATTTGTCAACCGTCAGATTATTCGACAGGTCAGATTTGTCAACCGTCAGATTTGTCAACCGTCAGATTATTCGACAGGTCAGATTTGTCAACCGTCAGATTTGTCAACCGTCAGATAGTGCCTCCCCCACATCAGATAGTGCCTCCCCCACATCAGATAGTGCCTCCCCCATCAGATAGTGCCTCCCCCCATCAGATAGTGCCCCATCAGATAGTGCCCCCCACATCAGATAGTGCCCCCACATCAGATAGTGCCTCCCCCATCAGATAGTGCCTCCCCCATCAGATATTACCCCATCAAATAGTGCCTCCCCCTGTCAGATAGTGCCTCCCCCATGGAATAGTGTCCCCCATCAGATAGTGCCTCCCATGAGATAGTGCCTACCCCCATCAGATAGTGCCTCCCATGAGATAGTGCCTACCCACATCAGATAGTGCCTCCCCCCATCAGATAGTGCCTCCCCGACATCAGATAGTGCCTCCCCCATCAGATAGTGCCTCCCCTCCATCAGATAGTGCCTCTCCCCCATCAGATAGTGCCCCATCAGATAGTGCCTCCCCCCATCAGATAGTGCCCCCCCACATCAGATAGTGCCCCCATCAGATAGTGCCTCCCCCCATCAGATAGTGCCTTCCCCCATCACATAGTGCCCCATCAGATAGTGCCTTCCCCCATCACATAGTGCCCCATCAGATAGTGCATCCCCCCATCAGATAGTGCCTCCCCCATCAGATAGTGCCCCGCATCAGATAGTGCCCAATCAGATAGTGCCTCCCCCATCAGATAGTGCCCCATCACATAGTGCCTCCCCCGTCAGATAGTGCCCCATCAGATAGTGCCTCCCCATCACATAGTGCCCCATCAAATAGTGCCTCCCCCCATCAGATTGTGCCTCCCCCATCAGATAGTGCCTCCCCCCATCAGATAGTGCCTCCCCCATCAGATAGTGCCCCGCATCAGATAGTGCTCCATCAGATAGTGCCTCCCCCATCAGCTAGTGCCCCATCACATAGTGCCTCCCCCCATCAGATAGTGCCCCATCAGATAGTGCCTCCCCCCATCAGATAGTGCCTCCCCCATCACATAGTGCCCCATCAGATAGTGCCTCCCCCCATCAGATTGTGCCTCCCCCATCAGATAGTGCCTCCCCCCATCAGATAGTGCCCCATCTTGTCAACAGTCAGATTTGCCAACCGTCAGATTATTCGACAGGTCAGATTTGTCAACCGTCAGATTTGTCAACCGTCAAATTATTCGACAGGTCAGATTTGTCAACCGTCAGATTTGTCAACCGTCAGATTTGTCAACCGATTTGTCAACCGTCAGATTTGTCAACCATCAGATTTGTCAAGCGATTTGTCAACTGTCAGATTTGTCAACCGATTTGTCAACCGTCAGTGCCTCCCCCCATTAGATAGTGCCTCCCCCATGGGATATTGTCCCTCCATCAGATAATGCCTCCCCCCATCAGATAGTGCCTCCCCCATCATATAGTGCCTCCCCCACATCAGATAGTGCCTCCCCCCATCAGATAGTGCCCCCCCATCAGATAGTGCCTCCCCCCATCAGATAGTGCCCCATCAGATAGTGCCCCCCCACATCAGATTGTGCCCCCACATCAGATAGTGCCTCCCCCATCAGATAGTGCCTCCCCCATCAGATATTACCCCATCAAATAGTGCCTCCCCCTATCAGATAGTGCCTCCCCCATGGAATAGTGTCCCCCATCAGATAGTGCCTCCCATGAGATAGTGCCTACCCCCATCAGATAGTGCCTCCCCCACATCAGATAGTGCCTCCCCCCATCAGATAGTGCCTCCCCGACATCAGATAGTGCCTCCCCCATCAGATAGTGCCTCCCCTCCATCAGATAGTGCCTCTCCACCATCAGATAGTGCCCCATCAGTTAGTGCCTCCCCCCATCAGATAGTGCCCCCCCACATCAGATAGTGCCCCCATCAGATAGTGCCTCCCCCATCAGATAGTGCCTCCCCCCATCAGATAGTGCCCCATCAGATAGTGCCCCCACATTAGATAGTGCCCCCCCACATCAGATAGTGCCTCCCCCACATCAGATAGTGCCTCCCCCACATCAGATAGTGCCTCCCCCATCAGATAGTGGCTCCCCCCATCAGATAGTGCCCCCATCAGATAGTGCCTCCCCCACATCAGATAGTGCCTCCCCCACATCAGATAGTGCCTCCCCCCATCAGATAGTGCCCCATTAGATAGTGCCCCCACATCAGATAGTGCCTCCCCCCATCAGATAGTGCCTCCCCATCACATAATGCCATCCCCCATCAGATAGTCCCTCCCCCCATCAGATAGTGCCTCCCCCATCAGATAGTGCCTCCCCCTTATCAGATAGTGCCTCCCCACAGGGATAGTGTCCCCCATCAGATAGTGCCTCCCATGAGATAGTGTCTACCCCCATCAGATAGTGCCTCCCCCACATCAGATAGTGCCTCCCCCCATCAGATAGTGCCTCCCCCCATCAGATAGTGCCTCCCCCCATGGGATTGTGTCCCCCCATCAGATAGTGCCTCCCCCATCAGATAGTGCCTCCCCACATCAGATAGTGCCCCCCCACATCAGATAGTGCCTCCCCCCATCAGATAGTGCCTCCCCCCATCAGATAGTGCCCCCATCAGATAGTGCTTCCCCCACATCAGATAGTGCCTCCCCCACATCAGATAGTGCCTCCCCCCATCAGATAGTGCCCCATTAGATAGTGCCCCCACATCAGATAGTGCCTCCCCCCATCAGATAGTGCCTCCCCATCACATAATGCCATCCCCCATCAGATAGTCCCTCCCCCCATCAGATAGTGCCTCCCCCATCAGATAGTGCCTCCCCCTTATCAGATAGTGCCTCCCCACAGGGATAGTGTCCCCCATCAGATAGTGCCTCCCATGAGATAGTGTCTACCCCCATCAGATAGTGCCTCCCCCACATCAGATAGTGCCTCCCCCCATCAGATAGTGCCTCCCCCCATCAGATAGTGCCTCCCCCCATGGGATTGTGTCCCCCCATCAGATAGTGCCTCCCCCATCAGATAGTGCCTCCCCACATCAGATAGTGCCCCCCCACATCAGATAGTGCCTCCCCCCATCAGATAGTGCCTCCCCCCATCAGATAGTGCCTTCCCCATCACATAGTGCCCCATCAGATAGTGCCTTCCCCCATCACATAGTGCCCCATCAGATAGTGCATCCCCCCATCAGATAGTGCCTCCCCCCATCAGATAGTGCCCCGCATCAGATAGTGCCCAATCAGATAGTGCCTCCCCCATCAGATAGTGCCCCATCACATAGTGCCTCCCCCATCAGATAGTGCCTCCCCCATCACATAGTGCAACATCAGATAGTGCCTCCCCCCATCAGATTGTGCCTCCCCCATCAGATAGTGCCTCCCCCCATCAGATAGTGCCTCCCCCCCATCAGATAGTGCCCCGCATCAGATAGTGCTCCATCAGATAGTGCCTCCCCCATCAGCTAGTGCCCCATCACATAGTGCCTCCCCCCATCTGATAGTGCCCCATCAGATAGTGCCTCCCCCCATCAGATAGTGCCTCCCCCATCACATAGTGCCCCATCAGATAGTGCCTCCCCCCATCAGATTGTGCCTCCCCCATCAGATAGTGCCTCCCCCCATCAGATAGTGCCCCATCTTGTCAACAGTCAGATTTGCCAACCGTCAGATTATTCGACAGGTCAGATTTGTCAACCGTCAAATTATTCGACAGGTCAGATTTGTCAACCGTCAGATGTGTCAACCGATTTGTCAACCGTCAGATTTGTCAACCATCAGATTTGTCAAGCGATTTGTCAACTGTCAGATTTGTCAACCGATTTGTCAACCGTCAGTGCCTCCCCCCATTAGATAGTGCCTCCCCCATGGGATATTGTCCCTCCATCAGATAATGCCTCCCCCCATCAGATAGTGCCTCCCCCATCATATAGTGCCTCCCCCACATTAGATAGTGCCTCCCCCATCAGATAGTGCCCCCCCATCAGATAGTGCCTCCCCCATCAGATAGTGCCCCAACACATAATGCCTCCCCCCATCAGATAGTGCCCCATCTTGTCAACCGTCAGATTTGTCAACCGTCAGATTATTCGACAGGTCAGATTATTCGACAGGTCAGATTTGTCAACTGTCAGATTTGTCAACCGTCAGATTATTCGACAGGTCAGATTTGTCAACCGTCAGATTTGTCAACCGTCAGATTATTCGACAGGTCAGATTTGTCAACCATCAGATTTGTCAACCGTCAGATTTGTTAACCGATTTGTCAACCGTCAGATTTGTCAACCGATTTGTCAACCGTCAGATTATTCGACAGGTCAGATTTGTCAACCGTCAGATTTGTCAACCGTCAGATTATTCGACAGGTCAGATTTGTCAACCGTCAGATTTGTCAACCGTCAGATAGTGCCTCCCCCACATCAGATAGTGCCTCCCCCACATCAGATAGTGCCTCCCCCATCAGATAGTGCCTCCCCCCATCAGATAGTGCCCCATCAGATAGTGCCCCCCACATCAGATAGTGCCCCCACATCAGATAGTGCCTCCCCCATCAGATAGTGCCTCCCCCATCAGATATTACCCCATCAAATAGTGCCTCCCCCTGTCAGATAGTGCCTCCCCCATGGAATAGTGTCCCCCATCAGATAGTGCCTCCCATGAGATAGTGCCTACCCCCATCAGATAGTGCCTCCCATGAGATAGTGCCTACCCACATCAGATAGTGCCTCCCCCCATCAGATAGTGCCTCCCCGACATCAGATAGTGCCTCCCCCATCAGATAGTGCCTCCCCTCCATCAGATAGTGCCTCTCCCCCATCAGATAGTGCCCCATCAGATAGTGCCTCCCCCCATCAGATAGTGCCCCCCCACATCAGATAGTGCCCCCATCAGATAGTGCCTCCCCCCATCAGATAGTGCCCCATCAGATAGTGCCCCCACATCAGATAGTGCCCCCCCACATCAGATAGTGCCTCCCCCACATCAGATAGTGCCTCCCCCATCAGATAGTGGCTCCCCCCATCAGATAGTGCCTCCCCCCATCAGATAGTGCCTCCCCCCATGGGATTGTGTCCCCCCATCAGATAGTGCCTCCCCCATCAGATAGTGCCTCCCCACATCAGATAGTGCCCCCCCACATCAGATAGTGCCTCCCCCCATCAGATAGTGCCTTCCCCCATCACATAGTGCCCCATCAGATAGTGCCTTCCCCCATCACATAGTGCCCCATCAGATAGTGCATCCCCCCATCAGATAGTGCCTCCCCCCATTAGATAGTGCCCCGCATCAGATAGTGCCCAATCAGATAGTGCCTCCCCATCAGATAGTGCCCCATCACATAGTGCCTCCCCCATCAGATAGTGCCCCATCAGATAGTGCCTCCCCCATCACATAGTGCCCCATCAGATAGTGCCTCCCCCCATCAGATTGTGCCTCCCCCATCAGATAGTGCCTCCCCCCATCAGATAGTGCCTCCCCCCCATCAGATAGTGCCCCGCATCAGATAGTGCTCCATCAGATAGTGCCTCCCCCATCAGCTAGTGCCCCATCACATAGTGCCTCCCCCCATCAGATAGTGCCTCCCCCCATCAGATAGTGCCTCCCCCCATGGGATTGTGTCCCCCCATCAGATAGTGCCTCCCCCATCAGATAGTGCCTCCCCACATCAGATAGTGCCCCCCCACATCAGATAGTGCCTCCCCCATCAGATAGTGCCTCCCCCCATCAGATAGTGCCTTCACCCATCACATAGTGCCCCATCAGATAGTGCCTTCCCCCATCACATAGTGCCCCATCAGATAGTGCATCCCCCCATCAGATAGTGCCTCCCCCCATTAGATAGTGCCCCGCATCAGATAGTGCCCAATCAGATAGTGCCTCCCCCATCAGATAGTGCCCCATCACATAGTGCCTCCCCCATCAGATAGTGCCCCATCAGATAGTGCCTCCCCCATCACATAGTGCCCCATCAGATAGTGCCTCCCCCCATCAAATTGTGCCTCCCCCATCAGATAGTGCCTCCCCCCATCAGATAGTGCCTCCCCCCCATCAGATAGTGCCCCGCATCAGATAGTGCTCCATCAGATAGTGCCTCCCCCATCAGCTAGTGCCCCATCACATAGTGCCTCCCCCATCAGATAGTGCCCCATCAGATAGTGCCTCCCCCCATCAGATAGTGCCTCCCCCATCACATAGTGCCCCATCAGATAGTGCCTCCCCCCATCAGATAGTGCCTCCCCCCATCAGATAGTGCCCCATCTTGTCAACAGTCAGATTTGCCAACCGTCAGATTATTCGACAGGTCAGATTTGTCAACCGTCAGATTTGTCAACCGTCAAATTATTCGACAGGTCAGATTTGTCAACCGTCAGATTTGTCAACCGATTTGTCAACCGTCAGATTTGTCAACCATCAGATTTGTCAAGCGATTTGTCAACTGTCAGATTTGTCAACCGATTTGTCAACCGTCAGTGCCTCCCCCCATTAGATAGTGCCTCCCCCATGGGATATTGTCCCTCCATCAGATAATGCCTCCCCCCATCAGATAGTGCCTCCCCCATCATATAGTGCCTCCCCCACATCAGATAGTGCCTCCCCCCATCAGATAGTGCCCCCCCATCAGATAGTGCCTCCCCATCAGATAGTGCCCCAACACATAATGCCTCCCCCCATCAGAGAGTGCCCCATCTTGTCAACCGTCAGATTTGTCAACCGTCAGAGTATTCGACAGGTCAGATTATTCGACATGTCAGATTTGTCAACCGTCAGATTTGTCAACCGTCAGATTTGTCAACCGTCAGATTATTCGACAGGTCAGATTTGTCAACCATCAGATTTGTCAACCGTCAGATTTGTTAACCGATTTGTCAACCGTCAGATTTGTCAACCGATTTGTCAACCGTCAGATTATTCGACAGGTCCGATTTGTCAACCGTCAGATTTGTCAACCGTCAGATTATTCGACAGGTCAGATTTGTCAACCGTCAGATTTGTCAACCGTCAGATAGTGCCTCCCCCACATCAGATAGTGCCTCCCCCACATCAGATAGTGCCTCCCCCATCAGATAGTGCCTCCCCCCATCAGATAGTGCCCCATCAGATAGTGCCCCCCACATCAGATAGTGCCCCCACATCAGATAGTGCCTCCCCCATCAGATATTACCCCATCAAATAGTGCCTCCCCCTATCAGATAGTGCCTCCCCCATGGAATAGTGTCCCCCATCAGATAGTGCCTCCCATGAGATAGTGCCTACCCCCATCAGATAGTGCCTCCCATGAGATAGTGCCTACCCACATCAGATAGTGCCTCCCCCCATCAGATAGTGCCTCCCCTCCATCAGATAGTGCCTCTCCCCCATCAGATAGTGCCCCATCAGATAGTGCCTCCCCCCATCAGATAGTGCCCCCCACATCAGATAGTGCCCCATCAGATAGTGCCTCCCCCCATCAGATAGTGCCCCATCAGATAGTGCCCCCACATCAGATAGTGCCCCCCCACATCAGATAGTGCCTCCCCCACATCAGATAGTGCCTCCCCCATCAGATAGTGCCTCCCCCATCAGATAGTGCATCCCCCCATCAGATAGTGCCTCCCCCCATCAGATAATGCCCCGCATCAGATAGTGCTCCATCAGATAGTGCCTCCCCCATCAGCTAGTGCCCCATCACATAGTGCTTCCCCCCATCAGATAGTGCCCCATCAGATAGTGCCTCCCCCCATCAGATAGTGCCTCCCCCATCACATAGTGCCCCATCAGATAGTGCCTCCCCCCATCAGATTGTGCCTCCCCCATCAGATAGTGCCTCCCCCCATCAGATAGTGCCTCCCCCCATCAGATAGTGCCCCATCTTGTCAACAGTCAGATTTGCCAACCGTCAGATTATTCGACAGGTCAGATTTGTCAACCGTCAGATTTGTCAACCGTCAAATTATTCGACAGGTCAGATTTGTCAACCGTCAGATTTGTCAACCGATTTGTCAACCGTCAGATTTGTCAACCGATTTGTCAACCATCAGATTTGTCAAGCGATTTGTCAACTGTCAGATTTGTCAACCGATTTGTCAACCGTCAGTGCCTCCCCATTAGATAGTGCCTCCCCCATGGGATATTGTCCCTCCATCAGATAATGCCTCCCCCCATCAGATAGTGCCTCCCCATCATATAGTGCCTCCCCCACATCAGATAGTGCCTCCCCCCATCAGATAGTGCCCCCCCATCAGATAGTGCCACCCCCACCAGATAGTGCCCCAACACATAATGCCTCCCTCCATCAGATAGTGCCCCATCTTGTCAACCGTCAGATTTGTCAACCGTCAGATTATTCGACAGGTCAGATTTGTCAACCGTCAGATTTGTCAACCGTCAGATTATTCGACAGGTCAGATTTGTCAACCGTCAGATTTGTCAACCGTCAGATTATTCGACAGGTCAGATTTGTCAACCGTCAGATTTGTCAACCGTCAGATTTGTCAACCGTCAGATTATTCGACAGGTCAGATTTGTCAACCGTCAGATTATTCGACAGGTCAGATTTGTCAACCGTCAGATTTGTCAACCGTCAGATTATTCGACAAGTCAGATTTGTCAACCATCAGATTTGTCAACCGTCAGATTTGTCAACCATCAGATTTGTCAACCGTCAGATTTGTCAACCGTCAGATTATTCGACAGGTCCGATTTGTCAACCATCAGATTTGTCAACCGATTTGTCAACCGTCAGATTATTCGACAGGTCATATTTGTCAACCGTCAGATTTGTCAACCGATTTGTCAACCGTCAGATTTGTCAACCGTCAGATTATTCGACAGGTCAGATTTGTCAACCGTCAGATTTGTCAACCGTCAGAATATTTGACAGGTCAGATTTGTCAACCGTCAGATTTGTCAAACGATTTGTCAACTGTCAGATTTGTCAACCGATTTGTCAACCGTCAGTGCCTCCCCCCATCAGATAGTGCCTCCTCCCATCAGATAGTGCCCAATCAGATAGTGCCTCCCCGCATCAGATAGTGCCTCCCCCATCAAATAGTGCCCCATCAGATAGTGCCTCCCCCATCAGATAGTGACTCACCCCATCAGATAGTGCCTCCCCCATCAGATACTGCCTCCCCCATCAGATAGTGCCCCATCAGATAGTGCCTCCCCCATCAGATAGTGCCCCCATCAGATAGTGCCTCCCCCATCAGATAGTGCCAACCCCATCAGATCGTGCCTCCCGCATGGGATAGTGTCGCCCCCCCATTGGATAGTGTCGCCCCCCATGGGATAGTGTCCCCCCCATGGGATAGTGTCCCCCCATCAGATAGTGCCTCCCCCATCAGATAGTGCCTCCTCCCATCAGATAGTGCCCCCATCAGATATTACCCCATAAGATAGTGCCTCCCCCCATGGGATATTGTCCCTCCATCAGATAATGCCTCCCCCCCATCAGATAGTGCCTCCCCCATCATATAGTGCCTCCCCCACATCAGATAGTGCCTCCCCCCATCAGATAGTGCCTCCCCCCATCAGATAGTGCCCCATCAGATAGTGCCTCCCCCCATCAGATAGTGCCCCCCCATCAGATAGTGCCTCCCCCCATCAGATAGTGCCCCATCTTGTCAACCGTCAGATTTGTCAACCGTCAGATTATTCGACAGGTCAGATTTGTCAACCGTCAGATTTGTCAACCGTCAGATTATTCGACAGGTCAGATTTGTCAACCATCAGATTTGTCAACCTCAGATTTGTCAACCGATTTGTCAACCATCAGATTTGTCAACCGTCAGTTTATTCGACAGGTCCGATTTGTCAACCGTCAGATAGTGCCTCCCCCACATCAGATAGTGCCTCCCCCACATCAGATAGTGCCTTCCCAACATCAGATAGTGCCTCCCCCATCAGATAGTGCCTCCCCCCATCAGATTGTGCCCCATCAGATAGTGCCCCCCACATCAGATAGTGCCCCCACATCAGATAGTGCCTTCCCCATCAGATAGTGCCTCCCCCATCAGATATTACCCCATCAAATAGTGCCTCCCCCTATCAGATAGTGCCTCCCCCATGGGATAGTGTCCCCCATGAGATAGTGCCTCCCATGAGATAGTGCCTCCCCTCATCAGATAGTGTCTCCCCCAATCAGATAGTGCCTCCCCCCATGGGATTGTGTCCCCCCATCAGATAGTGCCTCCCCATCAGATAGTGCCTCCCCCACATCAGATAGTGCCTCCCCCATCAGATAGTGCCTCCCCCATCAGATAGTGCCTCCCCTCCATCAGATAGTGCCTCTCCCCCATCAAATAGTGCCCCATCAGATAGTGCCCCCCCACATCAGATAGTGCCTTCCCCATCAGATAGTGCCTCCCCCATCAGATATTACCCCATCAAATAGTGCCTCCCCCTATCAGATAGTGACTCCCCCAATCAGATAGTGCCTCCCCCCATGGGATTGTGTCCCCCCATCAGATAGTGCCTCCCCATCAGATAGTGCCTCCCCCACATCAGATAGTGCCTCCCCCATCAGATAGTGCCTCCCCTCCATCAGATAGTGCCTCTCCCCCATCAAATAGTGCCCCATCAGATAGTGCCTCCCCCCATCAGATAGTGCCCCCCACTTCAGATAGTGCCCCCATCAGATAGTGCCTCCCCCCATCAGATAGTGCCTCCCCCCATCAGATAGTGCATCCCCCCATCAGATAGTGCCCCATCAGATAGTGCATCCCCCCCATCAGATAGTGCCTCCCCCCATCAGATAGTGCCCAGCATCAGATAGTGCCACATCAGATAGTGCCTCCCCCATCAGATAGTGCCCCATCACATAGTGCCTCCCCCCATCAGATAGTGCCCCATCAGATAGTGCCCCCCCACATCAGATAGTGCCCCCACATCAGATAGTGCCTTCCCCATCAGATAGTGCCTCCTAGACTTGTGCAAAATGGAAAATTTCGTTTTGTTTCGGTTCGTTGTGATTCGTAAAATACATCATTTCGTTCTGTTATATTCGTTATGTTACGTTAATACGTTTTCGGATAATTCGTTATTATTCGTAGAGTGTCGAATTCATTCGTTCGCATTCGTTGAAATTCACTATTTATGTATTTATAGACATTCGTGATATTGATTCGTAGTTTGGAAAGTCGTTTGTTTATTGAATCTTTTAACACACACACTGACAACGTCTCTTCTCCTCGTCTCAAATACAATACAACACCCTTCTAACTAAGTTCTCAGGAATGCACTTTGCCAGTAATCCATCCTCCGGCACAAAATTAATTAGCTGATTGGACTATAAGATTTACTTTGAGCTGACCTTTTGTTTCATTAGATCTTTAAAGAATTCCGAATCATGTCGAATTCATTCGAATTCATTCGTTATATTTCCTTCGTATTCGTTGTTATTCGTTATTTTTTTATTCGGACATTCGGATGCATCTGAATGTCCGAAAGATGCAAAATTCGGCCGAATTTTGATTCGTTACGAAACGAATTGCACAAGCCTAGTGCCTCCCCCATCAGATATTACCCCATCAAATAGTGCCTCCCCTATCAGATAGTGCCTCCCCCATGGGATAGTGTCGCCCATCAGATAGTGCCTCCCATGAGATAGTGCCTCCCCCCATCAGATAGTGTCTCCCCCAATCAGATAGTGCCTCCCCCCATGGGATTGTGTCCCCCCATCAGATAGTGCCTCCCCCATCAGATAGTGCCTCCCCCACATCAGATAGTGCCTCCCCCATCAGATAGTGCCTCCCCTCCATCAGATAGTGCCTCTCCCCATCAAATAGTGCCCCATCAGATAGTGCCTCCCCCCATCAGATAGTGCCCCCCACATCAGATAGTGCCCCCATCAGATAGTGCTTCCCCCCATCAGATAGTGCCCCATCAGATAGTGCATCCCCCCATCAGATAGTGCCCCATCAGATAGTGCATCCCCCCCATCAGATAGTGCCTCCCCCCATCAGATAGTGCCCAGCATCAGATAGTGCCACATCAGATAGTGTCTCCCCCATCAGATAGTGCCGCATCACATAGTGCCTCCCCCATCAGATAGTGCCCCATCAGATAGTGCCTCCCCCCATCAGATAGTGCCTCCCCCCATCAGATTGTGCCTCCCCCATCAGATAGTGCCTCCCCCCATCAGATAGTGCCTCCCCCCATCAGATAGTGCCTCCCCCCATCAGATTGTGCCTCCCCCATCAGATAGTGCCTCCCCCATCAGATAGTGCCTCCCCCCATCAGATAGTGCCCCATCTTGTCAACAGTCAGATTTGCCAACCATCAGATTATTCGACAGGTCAGATTTGTCAACCGTAAGATTTGTCAACCGTCAAATTATTCGACAGGTCAGATTTGTCAACCGTCAGATTTGTCAACCGATTTGTCAACCGTCAGATTTGTCAACCGATTTGTCAACCATCAGATTTGTCAAGCGATTTGTCAACTGTCAGATTTGTCAACCGATTTGTCAACCGTCAGTGCCTCCCCCCATTAGATAGTGCCTCCCCCATGGGATATTGTCCCTCCATCAGATAATGCCTCCCCCCATCAGATAGTGCCTCCCCCATCATATAGTGCCTCCCCCACATCAGATAGTGCCTCCCCCATCAGATAGTGCCCCCCCATCAGATAGTGCCTCCCCCATCAGATAGTGCCCCAACACATAATGCCTCCCCCCATCAGATAGTGCCCCATCTTGTCAACCGTCAGATTTGTCAACCGTCAGATTATTCGACAGGTCAGATTATTCGACAGGTCAGATTTGTCAACCGTCAGATTTGTCAACCGTCAGATTATTCGACAGGTCAGATTTGTCAACCGTCAGATTTGTCAACCGTCAGATTTGTCAACCGTCAGATTATTCGACAGGTCAGATTTGTCAACCATCAGATTTGTCAACCGTCAGATTTGTTAACCGATTTGTCAACCGTCAGATTTGTCAACCGATTTGTCAACCGTCAGATTATTCGACAGGTCCGATTTGTCAACCGTCAGATTTGTCAACCGTCAGATTATTCGACAGGTCAGATTTGTCAACCGTCAGATTTGTCAACCGTCAGATAGTGCCTCCCCCACATCAGATAGTGCCTCCCCCACATCAGATAGTGCCTCCCCATCAGATAGTGCCTCCCCCCATCAGATAGTGCCCCATCAGATAGTGCCCCCCCACATCAGATAGTGCCTCCCCCATCAGATATTACCCCATCAAATAGTGCCTCCCCCTATCAGATAGTGCCTCCCCCATGGAATAGTGTCCCCCATCAGATAGTGCCTCCCATGAGATAGTGCCTACCCCCATCAGATAGTGCCTCCCCCACATCAGATAGTGCCTCCCCTCCATCAGATAGTGCCTCTCCCCCATCAGATAGTGCCCCATCAGATAGTGCCTCCCCCATCAGATAGTGCCCCCCCACATCAGATAGTGCCCCCATCAGATAGTGCCTCCCCCATCAGATAGTGCCTCCCCCCATCAGATAGTGCCCCATCAGATAGTGCCCCCACATCAGATAGTGCCCCCCACATCAGATAGTGCCTCCCCCACATCAGATAGTGCCTCCCCCACATCAGATAGTGCCTCCCCCATCAGATAGTGGCTCCCCCCATCAGATAGTGCCCCCATCAGATAGTGCCTCCCCCATCAGATAGTGCCTCCCCCATCAGATAGTGGCTCCCCCATCAGATAGTGCCCCCATCAGATAGTGCCTCCCCCATCAGATAGTGCATCCCCCCATCAGATAGTGCCTCCCCCCATCAGATAGTGCCCCGCATCAGATAGTGCTCCATCAGATAGTGCCTCCCCCATCAGCTAGTGCCCCATCACATAGTGCCTCCCCCCATCAAATAGTGCCCCATCAGATAGTGCCTCCCCCCATCAGATAGTGCCTCCCCCATCACATATTGCCCCATCAGATAGTGCCTCCCCCCATCAGATAGTGCCTCCCCCCATCAGATAGTGCCCCATCTTGTCAACAGTCAGATTTGCCAACCGTCAGATTATTCGACAGGTCAGATTTGTCAACCGTCAGATTATTCGACAGGTCAGATTTGTCAACCGTCAGATTTGTCAACCGATTTGTCAACCGTCAGATTTGTCAACCGACTTGTCAACCGTCAGATTATTCGACAGGTCAGATTTGTCAACCGTCAGATTTGTCAACCGTCAGATTATTCGACAGGTCAGATTTGTCAACCATCAGATTTGTCAACCGTCAGATTTGTCAACCGATTTGTCAACCGTCAGATTATTCGACAGGTCCGATTTGTCAACCGTCAGATTATTCGACAGGTCAGATTTGTCAACCGTCAGATTTGTCAACCGTCAGATTATTCGACAGGTCAGATTTGTCAACCGTCAGATTTGTCAACCGTCAGATAGTGCCTCCCCCACATCAGATAGTGCCTCCCCCATCAGATAGTGCCTCCCCATCACATAGTGCCATCCCCCATCAGATAGTCCCTCCCCCCATCAGATAGTGCCTCCCCCATCAGATAGTGCCTCCCCCATCAGATATTACCCCATCAAATAGTGCCTCCCCCCTATCAGATAGTGCCTCCCCACAGGGATAGTGTCCCCCATCAGATAGTGCCTCCCATGAGATAGTGTCTACCCCCATCAGATAGTGCCTCCCCCACAACAGATAGTGCCTCCCCCATCAGATAGTGCCTCCCCCCATCAGATAGTGCCTCCCCCCATGGGATTGTGTCCCCCCATCAGATAGTGCCTCCCCCATCAGATAGTGCCTCCCCACATCAGATAGTGCCCCCCCACATCAGATAGTGCCTCCCCCATCAGATAGTGCCTCCCCCCATCAGATAGTGCCTCCCCCCATCAGATAGTGCCTTCCCCCATCACATAGTGCCCCATCAGATAGTGCCTCCCCCCATCAGATAGTGCCCCATCAGATAGTGCCTCCCCCATCACATAGTGCCCCATCAGATAGTGTCCCCCATCACATAGTGCCCCATCAGATAGTGTCCCCCCATCAGATAGTGCCCCATCAGATAGTGCATCCCCCCATCAGATAGTGCCCCGCATCAGATAGGGCCCAATCAGATAGTGCCTCCCCCATCAGATAGTGCCCCATCACATAGTGCCTCCCCCATCAGATAGTGCCCCATCAGATAGTGCCTCCCCCATCACATAGTGCCCCATCAGATAGTGCCTCCCCCCATCAGATTGTGCCTCCCCCATCAGATAGTGCCTCCCCCCATCAGATAGTTCCTCCCCCCATCAGATAGTGCCTCCCCATCAGATAGTGCCCCATCTTGTCAACAGTCAGATTTGCCAACCGTCAGATTATTCGACAGGTCAGATTTGTCAACCGTCAGATTTGTCAACCGTCAGATTATTCGACAGGTCAGATTTGTCAACCGTCAGATTTTTCAACCGATTTGTCAACCGTCAGATTTGTCAACCGATTTGTCAACCATCAGATTTGTCAACCGATTTGTCAACCGTCAGATTTGTCAACCGATTTGTCAACCATCAGTGCCTCCCCCATCAGATAGTGCCTCCCCCATCAGATAGTGCATCCCCCCATCAAATAGTGCCCCCCATCAGATAGTGCCTCCCCCCATCAGATAGTGCCTCCCCCATCAGATAGTGCCTCCCCCCATCAGATAGTGCCTCCCCCATCAGATAGTGCCTCCCCCATGGGATAGTGTCGCCCCCCATTGGATAGTGTCGCCCCCCATGGGATAGTGTCCCCCCATGGGATAGTGTCCCCCCATCAGATAGTGCCTCCCCCATCAGATAGTGCCTCCCCCATCAGATAGTGCCTCCTCCCATCAGATAGTGTCCCCCCATCAGATAGTGCCCCATCAGATAGTGCCTCCCCCCATCAGATAGTGCCCCCCCCCATCAGATAGTGCCTCCCCCATCAGATAGTGCCCCATCAGATAGTGCCTCACCCCATCAGATAGTGCCTCCCCCCATCAGATAGTGCCTCCCCCCATGAGATAGTGCCTCCCCCCATCAGATTGTGCACCCCCATCAGATAGTGCCTCCCCCATCAGATAGTGCCTCCCCCATCAGATAGTGCCCCATCAGATAGTGCTTCCCCCTTCAGATAGTGCCTAATCTTGTCAACCGTCAGATTTGTCAACCGTCAGATTATTCGACAGGTCAGATTTGTCAACCATCAGATTTGTCAACCGTCAGATTATTCGACAGGTCAGATTTGTCAACCGTCAGATTTGTCAACCGATTTGTCAACCGTCAGATTTGTCAACCGATTTGTCAACCGTCAGATTTGTCAACCGATTTGTCAACCGTCAGTGCCTCCCCCCATCAGATAGTGCCTCCCCCATCAGATAGTGCCTCCCCCATGGGATAGTGTCCCCCCCCATTGGATAGTGTCGCCCCCCATGGGATAGTGTCCCCCCATCAGATAGTGCCTCCCCCATCAGATAGTGCCTCCTCCCATCAGATAGTGTCCCCCCATCAGATAGTGCCCCATCAGATAGTGCCTCCCCCCATCAGATAGTGCCTCCCCCATGGGATAGTGTCGCCCCCCATTGGATAGTGTCGCCCCCCATGGGATAGTGTCCCCCCATGGGATAGTGTCCCCCCATCAGATAGTGCCTCCTCCCATCAGATAGTGTCCCCCCATCAGATAGTGCCTCCCCCATCAGATAGTGCCTCCTCCCATCAGATAGTGTCCCCCCATCAGATAGTGCCCCATCAGATAGTGCCTCCCCCCATCAGATAGTGCCCCCCCCCATCAGATAGTGCCTCCCCCATCAGATAGTGCCCCATCAGATAGTGCCTCACCCCATCAGATAGTGCCTCCCCCCATCAGATAGTGCCTCCCCCCATGAGATAGTGCCTCCCCCCATCAGATAGTGCACCCCCATCAGATAGTGCCTCCCCCATCAGATAGTGCCTCCCCCCATCAGATAGTGCCCCATCAGATAGTGCTTCCCCCTTCAGATAGTGCCTAATCTTGTCAACCGTCAGATTTGTCAACCGTCAGATTATTCGACAGGTCAGATTTGTCAACCATCAGATTTGTCAACCGTCAGATTATTCGACAGGTCAGATTTGTCAACCGTCAGATTTGTCAACCGATTTGTCAACCGTCAGATTTGTCAACCGATTTGTCAACCGTCAGATTTGTCAACCGATTTGTCAACCGATTTGTCAACCGTCAGTGCCTCCCCCCATCAGATAGTGCCTCCCCCATCAGATAGTGCCTCCCCCATGGGATAGTGTCCCCCCCATTGGATAGTGTCGCCCCCCATGGGATAGTGTCCCCCCATGGGATAGTGTCCCCCCATCAGATAGTGCCTCCCCCATCAGATAGTGCCTCCTCCCATCAGATAGTGTCCCCCCATCAGATAGTGCCCCATCAGATAGTGCCTCCCCCCATCAGATAGTGCCTCCCCCATGGGATAGTGTCGCCCCCCATTGGATAGTGTCGCCCCCCATGGGATAGTGTCCCCCCATGGGATAGTGTCCCCCCATCAGATAGTGCCTCCTCCCATCAGATAGTGTCCCCCCATCAGATAGTGCCCCATCAGATAGTGCCTCCCCCCATCAGATAGTGCCGCCCCCCATCAGATAGTGTCTCCCCCATCAGATAGTGCCCCATCAGATAGTGCCTCCCCCCATCGGATAGTGCCTCCCCCCATGAGATAGTGCCTCCCCCATGAGATAGTGCCTCCCCCCATCAGATAGTGCACCCCCATCAGATAGTGCCTCCCCCATCAGATAGTGCCTCCCCCCATCAGATAGTGCCCCATCAGATAGTGCTTCCCCCTTCAGATAGTGCCTAATCTTGTCAACCGTCAGATTTGTCAACCGTCAGATTATTCGACAGGTCAGATTTGTCAACCATCAGATGTGTCAACCGTCAGATCATTCGACAGGTCAGATTTGTCAACCGTCAGATTTTTCAACCGTCAGATTATTCGACAAATCAGATTTGTCAACCATCAGATTTGTCAACCGTCAGATTTGTCAACCATCAGATTTGTCAACCGTCAGATTTGTCAACCGTCAGATTATTCGACAGGTCCGATTTGTCAACCATCAGATTTGTCAACCGTCACATTTGTCAATCGTCAGATTATTCGACAGGTCAGATTTGTCAACCATCAGATTTGTCAACCGATTTGTCAACCATCAGATTATTCGACAGGTCAGATTTGTCAACCGTCAGATTTGTCAACCGTCATATTATTTGACGGGTCAGATTTGTCAACCGTCAGATTTGTCAACCGTCAGATTATTTGACAGGTCAGATTTGTCAACCGTCAGATTTGTCAACCGTCAGATTTGTCAACCGATTTGTCAACCGTCAGATTTGTCAACCGATTTGTCAGACATCAGATTTGTCAACCGATTTGTCAACCGTCAGATTTGTCAACCGATTTGTCAACCGTCAGTACCTCCCCCATCAGATAGTGTCTCCCCCTTCAGATAGTGCCCCATCAAATAGTGCCTCCCCCCATCAGATAGTGCCTCCCCCCATCAAATAGTGCCCCCCATCAGATAGTGCCTCCCCCCATCAGATAGTGCCTCCCCTCCATCAGATAGTGCCTCTCCCCTAGCAGATAGTGCCCCCTCAGATAGTGCCTCCCCCCATCAGATAGTGCCCCCCCACATCAGATAATGCCCCATCATATAGTGCCTCCCCCCATCACATAGTGCCCCATCAGATAGTGCCTCCCCCCATCAGATAGTGCCCCATCAGATAGTGCATCCCCCCATCAGATAGTGCATCCCCCCATCAGATAGTGCCTCCCCCCATCAGATAGTGCCCCGCATCAGATAGTGCCCCATCACATAGTGCCTCTCCCATCAGATAGTGCCCCATCAGATAGTGCCTCCCCCCATCAGATAGTGCCTCCCCCATCACATAGTGCCCCATCAGATAGTGCCCCCCCATCAGATTGTGCCTCCCCCATCAGCTAGTGCCCCCCATCAGATAATGCCCCCCATCAGATAGTGTCCCCCATCAGATAGAGTCCCCCCATCAGATAGTGTCCACCCTATACTGTGCAGGCGCAGCACTTGCACAATGCGGAGGACAAAGGAGATGCCAAAAGTCTCCGAAGATGAACGGCGCCTGCACACTTAAAAGTACCTTCCTTTCACATGCTCCCGATGTTGTAAAACAGCAGTTTGTAACAGAGCCCCTTGCCACACTTCGGGCACGGCTTCGCTCGGATAGTGTCCCCCCATCAGATAGTGTCCCCCTCATCAGATAGTGTCCCGCCATCAGATAGTGTCCACCCTATACTGTGCAGGCGCAGCGCTTGCACAGTGCGGAGGACAAAGGAGACGCCAAAAGTCTCTGAAGATGAACGGCGCCTGCGCACTTAATAGTAGCTTCCTTTCACATGCTCCCGATGTTGTAAAACAGCAGTTTGTAACAGAGCCCCTTGCCACACTTCGGGCCCGGCTTCGCTCAGATAGTGTCCCCCCCATCGGATAGTGTCCCCCCATCAGATAGTGTCCCCCCCATCAGATTGTGCCCCCCCCATCAGATAGTGCCCCCCCTTCAGATAGTGTCCCCCCATCAGATAGTGTCAGTTTCCCCCCCATCAGATAATGTCCACCATCAGATAGTGCCCCCCCATCAGATAGTGCCCCCCATCAGATAGTGCCCCGCCCCCCCATCAGATAGTGTCTCCCCATCAGATAGTGCCCCCCCATCAGATAGTGCCCTGTCCCCCATCAGATAGTGTCCCCCCCATCAGATAGTGTCAGTTTTCCCCCCCATCAGATAGTGTCCCCCATCAGATAGTGTCAGTTTTCCCCCATCAGATAGTGATGGGTCGACTATTCTGACGGTCGACAAATCTGACGGTTGACGGTCGACAAATATGACGGTCGACTATTCTGACAGTCGTCAAATCTGACGGTCGACAAATCTGACGGTCGACAAATCTGACGGTCGACAAATCTGACTGTTGACGGTCGACAAATCTGACGGTCGACTATTTTGACAGTTGACTATTCTGATGGTCAACTATTCTGACGGTCGACTATTCTGATGGTTGACAGTCGACAAATCTGACGGTCGACTATTCTGACGGTTGACTATTCTGACGGTCGACAAATCTGACGGTTGACGGTCGACAATTCTGACGGCCGACTATTCTGACGGTCGACTATTCTGACGGTCGACAAATCTGACGGTCGACTATTCTGACGGTCAATTATTCTGACGGCTGACAAATCTGACGGTTGACGGTCGACAAATCTGCGGCCGACTATTCTGACGGCCGACTATTCTGACGGTCGACAAATCTGACGGTTGACGGTCGACAAATCTGACGGGCGACTATTCTGACGGTCGACTATTCTGACAGTTGACGGTCGACCATTCTGACAGTTGACGGTCGACTATTCTGACGGTCAACAAATCTGACGGTCGACTATTCTGACGGTCGACTATTCTGACGGTCGACTATTCTGACGGTCGATTACTCTGGCGGTCGATTATTATTATTATTTGACGCAGGGTTCCACTTAATATCCATACCAGACCTGAAGGGCCTGGTAATTGAATTTGGGGGACCCCACACGTTTTTTTTAATTTTTTTTATTTTATTTTTTTTTATCAATGACTTTCAATGAGTGTTCTCTGTATTACGGAGCCGATAATTCATAATAGCTGCGAGTGATTTGAAAGGACTTTTTTTCCTGCAGAAATGACACTTTGTGCAGGGACAGTTCTAAGCACGGGAAACATGCGCCCCTTCACAGGCATACTATAGACACCCCCCCCCCCTACGAAATTTAAAGGAATATTACACTTTTATTGTTTCACTTTAATCATTATTAAAATCACTGATCCCGAAAAAACTGCCATTTTTAAAACTTTTTTTTGCATTGATACATGTCCCCTGGGGCAGGACCCAGGTCCCCAAACACTTTTTAGGACAGTAACTTGCAGAATTTTTTCTCTCTGTCAAATCTTTTTTCTCTGTCGAATATTTTCTCTATATAATCTTGGAGTAATAGAGGTAAGGTTAGGCACATTCGACCACATTCGAACTGTTGTAACAACAAAAATGAAAATAAAGCATTTATTTATGTCGAAACTTTCGTTTTGTGGATTCTGTGCTTTCGTTATCGTTTGTCAAAACGAAAACGAAAATAGCTGAAATTCGGACGAAAACTAATGCACATGTCTACTCTTTTTAAATGGGTGGAACTCCACTTTAACTGACTCTTACTTCAAGAAGGAGAAGCTGCGTAAGCCCAAGAACTAGGAGCAGGGCTCAAGTCCTGCAGGAACGCATGGGAACGGAGTTCCTGTACTTTTTCCACAACAGGAACTCAGTTCCCGTTAGCAGCCGTGTCCTGCAAGACTTTGAAGTATATGAGCTGTGTGGTAGGTGCTACAACAGAAGCCGCCGACACAGCTCACAATAGTAAGTGCCGCACACCTGACCATTTAGGCATTGCCAGTAGGGGGCCCCATGACAGCTTCCGCTCCGATCTACCTATCAATCACAGCTGGCTGACGGGTAGATCAGGTCCCTGCTGCTAAGAGATTGTATTTAGTCAGCCGTCTCGTGATGCGCTCACCCCCCTGCCGGCCCCTCCCGATTTTCTGTCTCCTCACCCCCCCCCCCCAGTCTCCTGAATACTTGCTCTGTGTGTCCCGCTGAATCCCCCCCTTCTATCTTCAGTGCCATATGATGAGAGAACCCAGAGGAGGAGCACAGCTATTCTGCTCACAGGACATGCAGGGAGAGAGGTGAGCTGAGGGAGGAACATCAGTTTGGGGTGGTAAGCTGAGCACAATACCTGGCAAAGTTTTATGCCAGGAGGGAAGTTTATGTGGAAATATGTGAAGGGTTGGAATAACAGCCAGTGTGTGTTGGAGCCCTGCAGAGTTTGCAGCCCCCCAAGTAGGGTTGCCACCTTTTCTTCAAGCCAAACCCGAACATTTTAGTGTTGTAAGCCAATTTTTTTTGTAGTATACATTATAAGATTGTAAAAGACCTGGGGCACTGTTGGGTGTCCCAATGAGAGTAGTAATACAGCGTGCTATGCGCGCCATGGCGAACAGTAGGTGTGTCCATATTGCATTGGTTAAACAAAAGCATTTTTGTATTCATAAAATATTCTTAGATTAAAAAAACAAATGTCACTGTAAATATATGAACTTAACCTATCTTAAAAGTGGACAGTGTCAGTCAGCAGGACAGTGGATGTTAGAAGTAGATGAGTGGACGACACCAGTATGAGAGTGGACACGATTGAAAACCTGGACTGTCCGGGTGACTCTCCGACAGGTGGCAACCCCAACTACTGCTTGCTTAACCCATTCCATTTAATCGAATGTAATGAGGAAGTGATATTTCACCTCCTGCCTGCCTGTCAAATGCCTTCTGAAAAGCAATCCAAATGCGGATTGCTTTTCAGAGGGCCCTACATGTGTAAATGAACCCTATGTCTGTTCAGCCATTCCAGTATTTTCTGTCAATTCAGTAGATAACTGGGCACAGGAACAGGGCTATTAATGTTTACTTGGGGACATTGCGGAGTAACCCCATGGTCTGCACCAATTACAAAAAAAAAAAAGGCCCTGGCCCCCCCCCCATCTACTTAGCTGGGGGAAGGAACAGGACTATTTAGGGCCCTTTAACACTACCGGGCAGCAAAATCTGCAATCAGCAAGATTCTTCTATGTTTCAGATGTGTTTCCTGGTGCGTTTTTGGGTTGCCTGTACCTGTGAAAAATTGACACATGACTCAAAAACCCACCAAAAACTTGAATGGAAAGCTGCATTTTTGGTGTGGTTTTTTAACACCGCACCAAATATGCAGCATGCAGGACTTTTCAAAACGCACTACACCCACAGCGCAGTGGTGTAAATCATCCCCATTGCAAAGTAAAAACGCATCAGTGTGAAAGGGGCCTTAGGCTACTTTCACAGTGGCAATTAGAGCTGGTGCGAATTGTAACAGTTCCTGATGTGGCTCTCAGCAGCTAGGTGTGGCTGCTGGCCCCCTTCACTATAGTGAAAGAGAAGGGATCTCATGGCTCCAGGAGCAAACATGCAGTGTCTCTTCGGCTGGGAAGCCACAGGTGCTGGCTATTACCACTAGCAACAGACGAAAAACAGGCTCTGGACTGCCGCAGCAGACCAGAGCTTGTTTTTTGTCCCCTTCACTATAGTGACATTTTGCCAATCCGGCATCCAGCAGCAATCAGTACAGGTAACCATTGGCCATTCAGAGAGGAACGAATTGCTGCGGCCCCTGGTGAAATGTCATTATAGTGAAGGAGGCCTGCTGCCGCACCTACTCACCAACAGCTGCCACAGGAATCTCTAATACCTGCTGCTACTATTCCCACAAGCCCTAATTGCCAAGGTGAATGTAGCCATCAGGTGTTAGTGATTTGCCTTCCTTGAACAGTTTAATTGCTAATTTACAGCACATTACTGGAGATGGACTTTAAGAAAATTAGGGCACGGAGGAACAGAAGCTGGAGTTGGGCTTTAGGCAGTGGCGGCTGGTGCTCAAATTTTTTTTGGGCGGCGCAAACAAACTGAAATAAAAACCCCATCAATTGCAGCCACCGTGCCCATCAAGTGCAGCCACCGTGCCCATCAGTTGCTGCCAGTGTGCCCCCTGCCCGGCACTTACCAGTCTCGGGTCACGGTGATGGCCTCCACGCTTCCTCAGAGTCCTCGATGTCTTCTCCTGTCCTCTGCTATGATTGGACGCCTGATAGGCATCCAATCACAGTGCCTGTCACTTCAGACAATCAGGTGACAGGTAACCAGACCCGAGCATCCTGATTGGTTGGTTGAGAGGTGGGTCAGTGTTAGTAAAGCAATTTATTCGCTTCCCTAACACAACACTGTGTAAACAGTGAACACACAGCGTTGCTCCCGCTGTTTACCAATTTGGAAGCCTATAGCTCTAATCGGGCACTTCCAAAAACACCCCTACCACTGGAATTCAGATGCCCGACAAGGAGCTGGACACCTGAAAAGGGGGCGGCAGTGGCAACCATAGATAGATTCATGCATTGCATGAATCTATCTATTGGTAATAGAGGGGTGCAGGAGAGAGGGGGTGGCGCTCCTGCACCCTTTATGGATGTACTGCCACTGGCTTTAGACTTGGTTCACACTGGAGCTGGCAGAGGAACGCTGTGCTCCCTGTTCTCCATTTCAGGAACAAATCGGGAATTAATCTATGCCTGAATTCGGCCCCCGAAGCAGAGCCAAAGATGCGCAGTGCGCTCCTTGGCCATCCTGGAGATATGTGAACCGGTTCCATAGAGAGCCGGTCACATTCTCCTGCTATGCGAATTGGATGTGGGGAAACCCTCATTCAACTTGCATAGGTGTGACCCCAGCCTAAAGTGAACTGGACATTCCCTAAAACTTTGTAAGGCAACAAAAGATGCCGAAGTTGTTCAAGCACCTTAGCAGGACTAGTTAAAGCTTATCAGGGAGCAGCGGAGTAATCCTTAATTCAGTGGTTCTGACAAATAAATCAGAATGCCGACAATCCGCCGGGGCATGTAAAAAAAAAAAAAAAAAAAAAAGCAGAAGGTGGAGGTCAGTAGTATGGCAGAGGTAATATGTAATACAGAGGGTAACCATCAGTGGCCCACACACTGTCACAGGCAGCCCCTGTGCACATCAGTCTTGTCCATCCTGTGCCCCCCCCCCTTGCCCCAGGTTCACATCCTCACAGATGCACACAGGCAGCCCCTGAGTTCAGTTTTTATCCACCATGCACCCCCACATCCTCCTCTTACCAGCAGAGATAAGCAAGGCAAAGACCCCCCATTAACTCCTCACCTCCTAATCTAACAACCAGGATACAAGAGTGTGATCAGGCTGGGGAAAGAACAGAAGTAGTTAATCCTTATCTTGCAGCATTCTTTATGTCACGCTCCAGACCTCCACGTCTCTATCAATCCCCCGGACTTGGAATTGCCGGGAACTGCAGCACAGGGATTACTTCACCTGTGCCCAAAAATCATCAAATAGTCCCGTTGGAGTAATCCTTGTACTGCGGCCCCCAGCAATTACATGCCCTGGCGGATTGATATACACAAGGGGGACCGGGACTATAGTTTAATTGTCGGGAGCAGCTGTACAAATTTTAGGGCTCTGCTGACTGATTTAACTAGTTCTGTTCCTTCCTCAGCCCCCAGCTGCTACCCTAATAAGCACTAGCTACGTTCCTTCCCCTGACCCCCAGCTTCGGCAGTCTGATCTGAATGAATCATGTGTCCGGGATCCAGGGAGACTGAAAACCGGACACATGATTCAAAACCCGTATTGTCCGGGTGAATCCCGGACAGTTGGCAACCCTACCCCCAAGCTAACATACATCTCCTAAGCAGGAACACATCACTATCTCCCCAAGCATTCTGTCCAGATAATGTGCAGTTAATTTATGACCTTTCCGTTTAACCCTGTGTTATCCAACTCTGTTCAACAAAAAGTGTAAACTCACCACATAAACACTCTATATACAAAATAACATTCCCCAATAAAGATCAGAACATGATGTTCACATTTGCATGGAAGCACAATTGAATGAATGCTGATTATTCAGAGAATTACCGTATTTATGTTTATTGAGGATTGTTTTTTTTTCTTATGTACTAACAGTTAAACTTCATACACACAATACGAAAATTGGATGAAAAATACCACTTTTAAAGCGTTCGTGCATATGAGCATATCATTTTTTTTTTTTTTTTTTGGTGGTGGAGTGGATCTTGGGTGGGAGTTCCCACACTTTTTTCCCCAGGACTTGACCCCTGACTAGGAGGGAGAGATTTTTGACACTGAGAAGGAAAATTATGCAGTGATACAGCAGTGCAAAGCAGATCCGAAGTTTGTGGACTCACAGCTCCTGCCTCTTATTAAGGAAGAGCCCCAGCTTCATAGGCGAAGCTTTAAATCTTTTTAACGATTACCGTATTTATCGGCGTATAACACACACCTCAAGTTTAGGAGGGAATTTTAAGGAAAAAACTTTTAGGAGGGAAGTTTAAGGGAAAAAAAAAAACTTACATTTAAATGCCCATCAATGCAGTCTTATCTGTGTCCATTGCAGCCTTGTCAGTGCAGCCTTGCCCCAGTGTCTATTGCAGCCTTGTCATTGCAGCCTTCCCCCCAGTGTTTATTGCAGCCTTGTCATTGCAGCCTTGCCCCAGTGCAGCCTTTCCCCCAGTATCTATTGCAGCTTTGCCCCAGTGCAGCTTGCCTCCAGTGTCCATTGCAGCCTTGACCCAGTGCAGCCTTGCCCCCACTGTCTATTGCAGCCTTGTCATTGCAGCATTGCCCCAGTGCAGCCTTTCCCCTGTCCAAAACCTCTGACTATCTCTTCCTGTACCATGTCCACAGCCTCTGACTATTTCTTCCTGCACCATGTCAGGATCCACACTCAGATATGTAACAATATTTTATATATATATATATATATATATATATACACACACATATTATATACATGTTTATACCCACCCAGTTATATGCCTTTCTTTACTTCAATGCTTTGGGCTCTAGCCCCAGATCATTTACAGATCTAGCAACACCCCTGCAGTAGGCTTAAAGCAGTAGTAAAGGCCGCTTGGTCACTTGTACCTACAGGTAGGCTTATAATAAAACATACCTGTAGGTACAATGAATACCTTTTAAATGTGCATCATTTAGGAGATATTCACAATTTCTGCAGCTGGTCATGTCACTGGTGCATGCACTCTGCACTCTGAATTGAGGGCATGCTGAATGTTTCATCAATCCAGAGCACTGTGCTGTGGCTGTGCACATGCATGGGAGTGTCGTCATCGTGGCTCAGGCCATTCAAATGGTCAAAGCCCCACAAACCCCAAAGAAAGACCAGTGAAGATGGAACCCCTGTCAGGGGAGGCAGCATGCCACTGGAGGGATCCCTTTTACATGTAAGTATATTATAATGTGCTAGTATACACCACACACTAGCACATTATACTGTTAACTAGCAAATGGACAGGTTTTTTTTAGACTTCTACTTTAAGGGGTGACAGCCAGGGTAGAATAATGGGAGCTGTTGTATTTTTGGGGGTGCCAAGCGAGGGGGCTGTCATCTTTCTCTTCCTTGCTTCCCTTTTTGATGAGTCACTAAACCAGAACAGAGTTATTAACGCAAGGACACAAGTGACAGCATCTTCAAGGCAACTGAGCAATTCCTGTATTTCTGTCTTTAAGGCTGGGTTCACACTATTGCCGCATGCGGCTCACAGCAGGGGTCCGGTGCATCCCTGTTCACTGTTTCAGGTCTGATTGCAGCCAAAATTTTTGCCTGAATTCGGACCTGAAAAAGACGCACGGGACCCCTGTGCAAATTCGCACCGGAGTCGCAGCGAAGATATGTGAACCGTCTCCATAGAGAGCCGGTCAAAATCTCTTGCTATTGCCTGCATCCAATTCGCAATAGTGTGAACCAGGGGTCAAGTGCTGGGGAAAAAAGTGTGGGAACTCTCACCCAAGATCCACTTCCCCACCAAAAAAAATAAAAATAAATAAAGGTACGCTCATATGCATATATATTTCACAGAAAATACAGTACATTTATTGTAAAGTGCCAGTTTACAAATACAAAATAAGTTAACTTGTCAAACAGAATAATCAACACAATGGGTGATGATCTTTCCCTCGCAGGGAATTTCTAACACAAATACATCCTGTTCCAAATTCAAATACAGCAAATTAGAAAATATCACACAAACTGGAATAACGTTGCCCTTGCCGTGCAAGATTATCGGCAACGGATCAAAAAACTCACGGATCGGATCATTCCTTGGATCTGAGTCACAGATCGGATCTTTTTTCGGATCAGCAAATAATAATTGAATTTGCAAAAACCTGTGAAAAATGTCACCACCATATAGTCCCCACTGCAATATACATCTCCCCTACTGTAATATCCACGTCATCTCCCCCAATAATATTTTGGCTGAGCATGGATGGGTATGGCTGGGTATTAGCAGAATATGTATTGGCAGGGTAAGTATTGGCAGGGTATTGCAGAATATTGGCAGGATAAGTATTGGCAGGGTATTGCAGAGTATTGGCAGGGTATGGCAGATTATTGCTGGGTATTGCAGATTATTGGCAGGGCATTGCAGCGTAAGTATTGCAGAGTCTTGGCAGGGTAAGTATTGCAGAGTAAGTATCGGCAGGGTATGTATTGCAGAGTATTGGCAGGGTATAGCAGAGTATTGGTGGAGTAATGCAGAGTATTGGTGGAGTAATGCAGAGTATTGGTGGAGTAATGCAGAGTATTGGCGGAGTATTGGTGGAGTAATGCAGAGTATTGGCGGAGTATTGGTGGAGTAATGCAGAGTATTGGTGGAGTAATGCAGAGTATTGGTGGAGTAATGCAGAGTATTGGCGGAGTAATGCAGAGTATGGGCGGAGTAATGCAGAGTATTGGCGGAGTAATGCAGAGTATTGGCGGAGTAATGCAGAGTATTGGCGGAGGGGTAATGCAGAGTATTGGCGGAGGGGTAATGCAGAGTATTGGCGGAGGGGTAATGCAGAGTATTGGCGGGGTAATGCAGAGTATTGGCGGAGTAATGCAGAGTATTGGCGGAGTAATGCAGAGTATTGGCGGAGTAATGCAGAGTATTGGCGGAGTAATGCAGAGTATGGGCAGAGTAATGCAGAGTACTGGCAGAGTAATGCAGAGTACTGGCAGAGTAATTCAGAGTATTGGTAGAGTAATTCAGAGTATTGGCGGAGGGGTAATGCAGAGTATTGGCGGAGTAATGCAGAGTATTGGCGGAGTAATGCAGAGTATGGGCGGAGTAATGCAGACTATTGGCGGAGTAATTCAGAGTATTGGCGGAGTAATGCAGAGTATTGGCGGAGTAATGCAGAGTATTGGCAGAGTAATGCAGAGTATTGGCGGAGGGGTAATGCAGAGTATTGGCGGAGGGGTAATGCAGAGTATTGGCGGAGGGGTAATGCAGAGTATTGGCGGGGTAATGCAGAGTATTGGCGGAGTAATGCAGAGTATTGGTGGAGTAATGCAGAGTATTGGTGGAGTAATGCAGAGTATTGGCGGAGTAATGCAGAGTATTGGTGGAGTAATGCAGAGTATTGGCAGAGTAATGCAGAGTATTGGCGGAGTAATGCAGAGTAAGGGCGGAGTAATGCAGAGTATTGGCGGAGTAATGCAGAGTATTGGCGGAGTAATGCAGAGTATTGGCGGAGTAATGCAGAGTATTGGCGGAGTAATGCAGAGTATGGGCAGAGTAATGCAGAGTACTGGCAGAGTAATTCAGAGTATTGGCAGAGTAATTCAGAGTATTGGCGGAGGGGTAATGCAGAGTATTGGTGGAGTAATGCAGAGTATTGGCGGGGTATTGCAGAGTATTGAGTAATGCAGAGTATTGGCAGGGTACTGCAGAGTGCTAGTGACTAACCTGGTTTACTTCTCGCTCGGGAGAGAACTGGGTAGAGGGGAGGGAGGAGACAGTCCGTATGCCAGTGGCGTGTGTCTGCCGCTGGCTGCGCTGGAGGCCGCATGCGCACTGCCCACTGACTCCGTGCGTGCCCATGTGTACGGCCGATGTCATGTGACCGGTTGCTAGACGCGGAGCGGCCCTAGCCTAGCAACCAGTCACTGACTCGGGCGGCAGAGGAGCGACGGGCTACGCACGAGTGGCGGGCTACTCGGGCTGCTAATGGGAACGGCGTTCCCGTTGTGGAAATAGTACGGGAACGCCGTTCCCATGCGTTCCCGCAGGACTCGAGCCCTGGTGTGAACCCAGCCTAAAACCCAACTTTGGGAAAATAAAAAACGATCCCAGGGTCAATAGCTTGTTTTGCTTTGGGGAGAGGAGAAACAGTTTTACTTCCCTAAACTCCCTTGGCAAGCAGAGCTCCCTCCTGATCAGGCGGTGGACTGCCCCTTTGCGTCCTCGTGTCCAGTAAAGGACTTCAGATCCTACTCTGGTCCTAATGGCATCAGGACTCTAGACTGGTGGAGCGTTGAGGTGTAGGTGTTTGCGAAGAGGAGTGTAAATATTGTTTTATGGTTCCCTTAAGCCTGGTACACACTACTAGTTGGGCAGGGCTGAACAAAAAAAAAAACCTGACATCTCAGGAGGAGCCACTCTACTAGCAATGCAATGTTGGTACAGCGATCTCCCCCACTTAGCTATTGTTCCACCAGAACACTCCAATTGCTGAGAGCGCTGATCGGGAACCTTTCGTCAGACCTTTTTCAGTCATGGCTCTTCGACAGAAGCTGTCAAAAGGCCGGCTTCTGTCGGACCAGCTGCAGTACACATGTGCCGAACGTCAGAAGGTTTCTATTGAACCGACCAATGCCATTTACATTTGGCCCATGTGCACTGGGCTTTAAACATAAAAAAGCAATTGCCCCCTGCAGTGCTGGCACAACCCCACTACAAGTATCATTTTTTATTTGGCTGAAGTTGGGCTTTAGTGATGGCAGCTCATAAATGTCCTTGCAAACTATTTTAAAATGTTAGCAAATATGGTCTAGCCACATAAACCAGTGTGGATTGGCACCCCTTTTTTTCCAGGACTGTTTTTCTGGAATGGTCCCGTATATCAGCCCTGACTCAAATGGTGATTGTACTGGATTTTCATAATGACTGATAATTCCCCATCCTCATTTTTTTTCTCTGATTCTTAAAGATCACAAAGATAAATAATATTATGTACACCACTTGCTTTTTTTAAATTCTGTTGGAATATGTAGAGCGCGATGCCTCAAACATCTAAATCACTATAATAAAGCCTGGGATTGCATACTCCACAGAATGAGCGCTGAGCAATGAAAATCTAAATGAGAATGACAAATGCAGCATGTTACAGGAAATACTATGTCAGCCATTTGCTCACTGTTCCCTGTCCGCATCCTTTCACTTTTATCCTAGCAGAACATAAGTGGAGTTAAAGTGATACCAATGGATTGAAAGGCAAATAATCAGCTTTGGGTGGATGCAAATGGGCTTTGCTATGCACTGGTTAAATAGAAATACCTTATTTTTTTTACTTTTTTGGTGACCGTTTCTCAATTCTGAAAATGTCAATGACACAATATGACTACCTTACCCTGCATTCTGAACCTGGAGATATATTGTAATGTCGTGTACACACGACAGAATTTTGAGAGACTAGGTCAGACGGTCTTTCCGACGGACTTTCGGCGGAGTTCTGACGGACTTACCAAATGAACGGACTTGGCCACACGCAATCACATCAAAGTCCGACGGATTCGAACATGATGACTTATGACTGGACTAGAATAAGGAAGTTCATAGCCAGTAGCCAATAGCTGCCCTAGCGTCGGTTTTTGTCCGTCGGACTAGCATACACATGAACAGATTTCTCGGTCCGGCGGAGTTCCGGCGGAAAAATTTGAAACATGTTCCATTTCTAAAGTCTGTCGGATTTTTGCTAATCAAAAGTCCGCTGCAGCCCAAGCATGATCGAATGGTCCGCCGGCATCGTTCCGTCGGACCTTTGATGTGGAAAAGTCCGCTCGTGTGTACGCGGCATTAGAGATACACACTGAGCTGTGCAGGACTCTCAAGAATTACAACATTTCCCTACCCACAGCAAAATATATTGTTTCTGTTGAAGATTAATGGGAGCCAACTTGCATAGCTCCCAACTGCCCCTGATTTGGAGGGACTGTCCCTGATTCAGAACAAAGTCCCTCTGTCCCTCTTTCCTCCTCATTTGTCCCTCATTTTGGTCTGATCTATATAGTTGTACATAAAGTGCACTATTTATCTTTCAAAAAGTGTTTCCCAGTGCTAAACCTTTCATCTAACTTCTAAATCGCTGCATTTGTAAACGTCTAAAGCCAATATAAAAGAATTGTATAAGTAAAAAAAAATCACTTGTGGGTTTAACTCATTTTTTTAATGGTATAATTCTCTTTTAATGGGGCATGGCAGGGGATGCGTCCCTTGTCTAAATAATTTTGCTAATAGGTTTCCCACATTCCCATCTTAAAAAGTTGGGAGGTATGCACTTATATCATCATTTTGTGTCTATTGGTCATGGTTTCACCCTATTTATTCCTTGGTCTTAATTTACTAGAACTGGACAGTGCAAAATCTGGTACAGATTTGCATAGAAACCAATCAGCTTCCATCTTTTTGTCAAAGCTTAATTGAAAAAGCTGAAGTTAGAAGCCAATTAACCACCATGCACAGCTGCACTAGATTTTGCACTCTCCAGTTTTAGTAAATCATCCTCCTTCTATGGAAGGTTTTACTCATTATGCCTTCTTTCCAATATCCTTTAAAGTGATATTACAGCTTTTTTTTTTAAATAACAAACAGATTATGCTTACCTGCTCTGTGCAATGGTTTTGCACAGAGCAGCCCCAATTCTCCTCTTTCCAGGTCCCATGCCATTGCTCCTGGCTCCATGCTCCTGCACAAGCAGCTTGCTGTGGGAGCACCCAAGCAGATAAGCTCCCAACCCGCAAATCTGAGTGTCCATTCACACACACCCTTTGTCTCCTGATTGGCTCACTGGCTGTAATTGCATGGCCCCCGCTGCTTCCAAAAGTCAATCAGGAGTGTGAGTCCCTGGAGAGGACATGGCTGGATGGAGAGGGGGCTCGGGTAACTATTAGGGGGGCTGTGGGGCTGCTGCACACAGAAGGTTTTTTACCTTCATGCATAGAATGCCTTTACAACCACTTTAACTGCACACTTCCTTAGCTGCGATGCAGCTTACTGACCATACTTCACTTGCCATGTGGGAGAAACAATCCCAGCAGCGTTTTCTCCTAAGTAGAATACCTGGAGAACCTCAGCCAAACTATTTCAACTGCCAATTCTCAAATAAAATGACACAATTTTATATATGATTTATTAGTGGACACCTAGTTGCATTCTAGCCATTACTGTAGTTAGAGGCTTCATGTAATTTTAAGTTCAAGGGCCTCCTAAGAATTTCAAAAGTGGCATGATGTCACAAAGTAGGCAACGAGATTGGTCGGTGACAGGCTCCAACTGCTTTGGTAGAGTTTGAAAAATGTTCAATTTGGGGAGTAGTGGTGGCTTCAGTTTTTGCCCAAAGATGACATGAGATTGTCGAAAGCAAAGTACTAATGATCCGAAAATCGTCAGTCAGCTCGTCGTACAAATTTTTCCATCCGATTTTTGTATTGTGTGTATGGGCCTTTACTGTGTTGATCTAGGCAAGAACCCTAAGATAGTAGGGCCTCATGCACACTGGACGTTTTTCTTGATCATACATCACGGGACACAGGAGCTTCATTACATAGTGGGTTATATAGGCATCTCTGGTGATTGGACACTGGTTAACCCCAATTAAGGAGAATTCCTCCCCTATATAACCCCTCCCATATGGGAGGCACCTCAGTTTTTTCGCAGTGTCTATGGTGGTTGGTCACATAAAACTTTAGCTCTATGCAGGTCCCTGTGGGGGCCTAAGGGCTGCAACAAACCGGATCCATACCTCGGGCCGATATTTGACTCCCAAGATGGTATGGTACCCGGGCCTCGTCAGCCGAAGAAACAAGGTTTGGCCTGTAAGTCCTCTCCTATTGGAAGACTGGGCTCTGGGAAAACCAGACTTGGTGTACTGTTTATACAGAGCGCACAAAAGTTTCTGGCAGAGTCTCTTACATGGTCCAGGTAGGAGGCTCTTCCGAGAAAGAGCCCCAGATAAACCTGAAGGTTGGCTAACACTGCCCGCCGTGATGGGTGAAGGCTGGAATTTGTCTGTTTCAGAAATTCCTGCGGCGAGGACAGGTAAGGGAAGTAAATCCTATATATATAATTATATGATGGATTTCTTCATTTTGAGTAGTTGTATGTCTTACCTGGTTTCCACCACTAGAGGGAGTAAGAGCAGCCTGATGCATACTTACATGCCTTTCAGTACACACGGTCAGTGAAGCCTGGTTCTCCAGCTGTCTCAAGTCTCCACTGCAGTCCCTGCCACAACAAGGTAACACAGGGGTCCCACGTAGTCTGGGGGTCCCACGCAGCTCTGGTGGAGTTCTCCTTTCCCCCCTGGATCCCACGGTCCACGTGCACGCGCGTGCGCCGGGCGCGTCCCTGGCCTGATGGAGGAGGGGGGAGTGTGGTTGTGAGCCGTGCACGGCGCTGTACTGCGCAGGTGCCAGGCGGCAGATTTAAAAAGCACAGAGCGTCAGGGGGCTGTAAGTGGAGACACAGGAGTTGTGGGCAGTAAGCATCCGTGGGGATTGGATCCAGGCAAACCTTAGACACCTACTCAGCATCAGGTTGTGCAGTTTAAGCATATATATTTATTGTGAGACTTTAAGCACAACAGTGATTGCACTTGTACTAGTACCTCTGCTTTGTAGCTTAGGACTATGTCTTTTCGTAAGAGGGTCTCAGGGGGAGGTAGCAAAGGCACTGGTAAATCATCGCCTAGGTCCAGGGGTTCTAAAAGTGCCTGTAAGTTACCATCCCCCCCTGCAAGACTGGAGCCAGCCTCTCAGGACGAGTCAGTGCCGATGTCAGGTTTTGCAGCCTCTCCTAATGTCTCAGCCCCGGTTTATGTCACTGAGGACTCCCTTAGGGCTACATTGGAGGGTTTTGAAGGGAGAATAATTAATTTTATTTCTGCTTCCCTGAAAGATAGCAGGAAAAGGGGTAGATCCCCTCCCTCTGCTGAAATTCCTCTCTCAGATGATTCTTCTGACAATGAGGAGAGATCCCTGTCTTGGGACAGGGATCATGAGCAGTCGGATGAATCAGAGGAAGAGGAGATAGTCCCCTCCTCCCAGGCGCTCAGAAAACAGGTGCAGTATTATACTGAATTGGTGCGTACCACATTCAGAATGCCTGCTGCTGAAGTCGCTACGTCCTCTGTTTCTTCCCTGGGAGTCAGGAAAGCCCCACAGACTGCCTATTCCTTCCCAATTCATACCTTAATGGATGAATTGTTATATGAGGATTGGGGACATCCCGATAAACTGTTTGCTCCTCCTAAAAGGTTTCGATGCATTATCCTCTGGGGGAGAGTTTCACCAAGAAGTGGGGGGTCCCATCTGTTGATGCGGCTGTTTTTTGCGTGAATAAAAACCTGACTTGTCCCTTGGATAATGCGCAGGTATTTAAAGATACAACTGATAAGAAGCTGGAAACCTTATTAAAAGCCTCCTTTTCCATGATTAGCACTGTAGTGCAACCTACAGTCGCAGCCGTGGGGTTGTGCCAGTTCCTCAAGGAACAGGTTAAGCAGATGCTTGGGCTCCTTCCCAGCGAGGAAGTAGAGAAGTATGCAGAAATGCCTCATATTCTGTGTTTCATGATTGATGCGATTTTGGATTCTGTCCAACAAGCATCACGTTTGTCCCTCATGTTGGTACACATGCGAAGGGCCCTATGGCTAAAGAATTGGGCAGCTGAACTGTCATGCAAGAAGCATTTGATTGGGTTCCCGTTTAAAGGGGAATGTTTGTTTGGAGAAGAATTAGACAAATTCGTCCAAAAAATTTCAGGAGGTAAATCTACTCTCCTTCCAGCCAAAAGGAGCAAGAGTCCTTCATTCAGGCGTGCTCTCTCTCCCAGAGCATCAAGCTCTAAGCAGTGGCGACAGCCTTCTCAACCCTCCTCTACAGGAAAGGCTAAGGGCCGAGCCCAGGGGCAGAAAAAGACTTGGGGGCGAAAGCCTGCCAAGCAGAGCCCAAAAGCTTCCTTGTGAAGGCCCCCCCCCGCTCGGCCGAGTGGGGGGAAGGCTCCTGCAGTTTGCAGGAGCCTGGCGGGAAGAGATCTGGGACAAGTGGGTGATCTCTTCGGTATCTCTGGGCTACAGGCTAGAGTTTCAGGAGATTCCACCTTCTCGCTTTCTAAGGTCAAGGATCCCCAGGGATCCAGTAAAGCAAAAACCGCTATTTCTGGCCTTAGGTCACTTACTATCCCAGGGGGTGATAGTAGAAGTGGACCCAAAAGAACAGGGTTCAGGGTTTTACTCAAATCTCTTCACCGTTCCGAAGCCAAATGGAAGTGTCAGACCTATCCTAGATCTGAAGGATCTGAACCGTTTTTTACACATCTGGTCCTTCCGAATGCAGTCAATCCGCACTGTGGTCTCCTCCCTGCAAGGGGGAGAGTTTATGGCATCAATAGACATCAAGGATGCATTTCTCCATGTGCCAATTTTTCCCCGCACATCAAAAATTTCTAAGGTTCGCGGTAGAGCGGCACCATTTTCAATTTGTGGCCTTGCCGTTCGGGCTTGCTATGGCCCCTCGAGTCTTCACAAAGATTCTGGACCCTCTCTTGGCAAACCTAAGAGCTCAGGGTATAGCCATCATGGCTTATCTAGGCGATTTGCTTCTCATGGAGAAAACAGTAGTGTTCCTGAACCACAGCGTCACCAGAACGCTAGAACACCTGGAACGCCTAGGTTGGATTATAAACCTAGAAAAGTCGTCCCTACAGCCTGCCACCAGGTTGGAATACCCGGGTATGATCATCGACACCGCTCAGGGCAAGGTGTTTCCTCCAAGGCCGAAGGCCTTGGCCATTGGGGATCTGGTGCACCTAATTCTGGGCAGGAGATCTTCCCCCAATCGATTGTGCATGAGACTGTTAGGGAAAATGGTCGCCTCCTTCGAGGCCGTCCCATTCGCCCAGTTCCACTCAAGTTCTCTGCAAAGATGTATCCTTGCGGCTTGGAACAGGAAGCCCCAATCCTTGGATCTTCCTATGCGTTTATCCCCAGGGACACACAGGAGTCTCATCTGGTGGTTACAAACCAAGAATTTTCTGAAGGGCAAAACTTTTCTTCCTCTTCCATGGAAGATTATCACGACAGATGCCAGCCTGACAGGCTGGGGAGCAGTGTTGGAGGAGACGTGCTCGCAGGGGAAATGGTCTGCGATCGAGAAGCTATGGCCCATAAATGTCTTGGAGTTCCGGGCAGTTTATATGGCTCTCATAAAGTGGTCTTACAGACTACGAGGTCTCCCTGTTCGGGTTCAGTCCGACAATGCCACAGCAGTGGCTTATATCAATCACCAGGGCGGTACCAGGAGTCTGGTGGCCCAAAAAGAGGTTAATCGCATACTTGTCTGGGCAGAAAAGCATGTTCCGTGTCTTTCTGCATTCTTCATTCCAGGAGTGGAAAATTGGCAGGCGGATTTTCTGAGCCGCCAGCAGTTGTGCCCAGGAGAATAAGCTCTGCACCCTGACATGTTTTGGAACATATGTTGCAGATGGGGTACTCCAGGCGTAGATCTGTTTGCATCCAGGTTCAACAGGAAACTGGACAATTTTGTGTCAAGGACAAGAGATACACTTGCTCAGGGGTCAGTTGCTCTGACAGTTCCCTGGGATCAGTACAATCTGATCTATGCCTTCCCCCCGAGCCCGCTTCTGTCGCGGTTCCTGGGAAGAGTCAAGAGGGAGACAAAATCGGTCCTTTTGGTGGCCCTGGCTTGGCCCAGGCGATCGTGGTACGCAGAGATCATGAAGTTGGCAGTAGGCAGGCCATGGATCCTCCCTCTCCGGCCAGATCTGCTCTCACAGGGTCCAATTTACCATCCTGCTTTACACAGTCTGAATTTGACGGCTTGGCTGCCGAAACCCACATTCTGAGAGACCGTGGCCTTTCGGGGCCAGTCCTTTCTACTCTGGTCAATTCCAGAAAGCCGGCCTCCAGGCTTATTTATTACAAAATCTGGAGGGCATATGTTTCCTGGTGTGAACTCAGGAAATGGCATCTTAGAAAGTATGTCATTAACAGGATCTTGGCCTTTCTCCAGTCAGGCCTAGAAATGAATTTGGCCATAAGCACTATCAAGGTGCAGATTTCGGCCCTGTCAGTGTTTTTTTCAGAAGCCACTTGCATTGCATTTCCTGGTGCGGGCTTTCATCCAGGGGGCCATGCGGATAAGACCGCCAGTCAAACCTCCAGTATGCCCATGGGATCTGAATTTGGTTCTCTCGGCTTTGCAGGGGCAACCATTTGAACCTTTGCATCTGGCTTCATTAGTTCTCCTGACTAAAAAATTGGTCTTCTTGGTAGCCATATCCACAGCTAGAAGAGTATCAGAGCTAGCAGCTCTTTCCAGCAAGGAGCCGTATCTAATTATTCATAAGGACCGGGTGGTCATGCGTCCCAACAGGTCCTTTCTACCTAAGGTGGTTTCGGGATTCCATTTTTTTTATTTTTTATTTTTTTTTTTATAATTGTAATTTTTATTAATTTTCAAAGCAAAAACAATACACTTGTGCATTGGAAAATTCAGTAGGCAAAGATAAATATAGATCATAGCGAAAAACATTAGTTACAGAAGACAGAGAAAAATGACCACATATGCAGACACAAGGGTGAACTGCATAACCATGTCTTGTACAATGAATAACAAACAGTTTATGTAAATGAAAACAAACAATTCGGTGCAACAGGAGGTCGGTGGCCAGAAAAAGGCAAAACAACCGAACATTCACATGGTCATCATAATGAGTCCCCGGGGGGGGATAAATTACCCGGAGGATTAGATAGGGAAAGGTGGGGGTGGTAGCCAGCAATAAAGTGCCACGATCGGCAACTGCAGTCAGATGGGTATACAGATAGGGGGGCCCCGTATTCCGACCGATCCCAGGGTTCCCACACTTTATCAAACTGGGGGACCAAATCATGCACAGAGGCTGTCAGATACTCCATTCTCCTAATTTCAGACACCAATTGGAGAAATCTAGGCCAGGGTGGAGTTGCTCCGGACAGCCAACACAGCGGGATAAGCCTCTTAGCAGCTAGTAAAATATAAGAGACCAGCCGATTGGTATTTTTAGGTATGCCTGGAGTGGGGAGACCCAGCAAACAGTATAAGGGATCGATCGGGAGGGACACCACCGTCACCTCCACCACCAACGACCCCACCGCTATCCAAAAAGGCCTTATCAAAGGGCATTTCCAGAAAATATGAAACAGAGACCCAACGTCAAGTCCACATCGCCAACAGCATGGTGAGACTGAAGGATCGTATTTTTGGATGACATCGGGGGTCCTATACCAAAACATAAGGATTTTTATTGCTGTTTCCCTTTGCGTGACACACTTAGAGGATTTAAAGGTAGAGGACCAAATCCTATCCCATGTCTGCAGGGTGATAGGTTTGTCCAACAACTGAGACCACCTACTCATATACAGATGTGCAAGTTCGTTTAGAGGAGTTGACTCATGGAGGATTCAGTGAACAGAGGAAATTAAATTAGGTTGATGGGGACCCTGTGCGCAGAGGTGCTCAAAGGCTGTAGGACTGTCAAGGATTAAAGTCGGAGATTTGGAGCTAAAGAAGTGTCTGACCTGTAGGTAGAAGTAAAACGAGTGTCATATTTTTCCCGCAAGGTCTCAAAAGCATGGAGTCTACGTGAAACAGGGTGTACCAGGTTTCTGAGTTGGAAAAGAGGGGGATCTAGCCACGGGGAAATCCTACCCATAGACAAGCCATCAGGGATAGTAGGGTTAAATAGGACATTCGTGAGGGGGGGGGGGCAGGCCGAGGAGAGGGAGTACTTTTTGTTACACTTTTGCCACAAGTCTAAAGTGAAGGACATTGGGGCCGTACATTGACGTCTAAGGTTAGGGTGTAGTGGGGATGTAGCGCCCCAGATCAGGGAGCATGGGTGAACCGGATACAGGACCCCCTTCTCAATTGCAGCCCATCGACTCGTTACATTAAGAGAGGACCAGGTAGCAATGATTCGTAAATGCGTAGTGTGATAATATTTCACAATATCCGGAGCTCCCAATCCCCCTCGACCCCTAGGCGCAAACACCACTGAGCTGGCAAAGCGATGGGACCTGTCAGCCCATATAAATTTTAGAAAACGTCGTCGGAGAAGTTTAAGCTGTGGGGTTGGGATGGCAACTTGCAGTGTCTCAAAATGGTAGAGCAGTCTGGGCAAGACTGACATTTTAAGGACGTTGATCCTGCCCAGTAGGGATACAGGGTATTTAGACCAGGTCAGTAGTGAATTATTTATATCCTGAAACAGGGCAGGAAAATTTGCACGGAACAGGTGGGAATAAGAAGGAGTCAGAGAAACCCCCAAGTATTAGAGTGAGTCGCTGCACCATCTGTAGGGATAAGATTCTTTTAGTCTAGAGAGTTCTGTGGCGGGGATGTGTATGGAAAGGGCCTCAGTCCTGGAGGTGTTGACCTTGTACCCAGAAATACCCCCAAAGGAAGTTAGTAGCTTGTGCAGTGAGGGGAGGGAAATCTGTGGGTTGGTAATAGTTAGCAAGATGTCGTCTGCAAAAAGCGATAATTTATACTCTCCCTGTCGCATCACCACCCCACGGATATCTGGATGAGAGCGTATGGCCTCGGCCAGGGGTTCTAGACATAAAATAAATAACAACGGAGACAGAGGACACCCCTGCCGAGTACCATTTAATAGGGGGAAGCGAGGCGACAGAAAGGACGACATCTGTACCTGGGCAGTAACCGTTGAGTACAAGGCTTCAAGTGCCCTCAAAAAGGGGCCCTTGAACCCATAGACCTTGAGCGTGGCGAACATATAAGGCCAGCTAAGCCTATCAAAGGCCTTTTGGGTGTCTAAACTAAGTAGAAGTGCTGATTTGTTGGTCCTATCCAGAAGGTCGACCACCAGGTTGATCGTACGGCGGGTGTTGTCTCCGGCGTGTCTGCCAGGCACAAACCCCACCTGATCTCTGTAAATAAATTTGGGGGCAAGAACTGATTGCCTGGAGGCAAGGATTTTCGTAAATATCTTGTAGTCAGAATTCAGATGGGCTATAGGCCTATAATTGTCTGGGGTGGAGGGATCCTTACCCGGCTTGGGAATCACGGAGATGAAGGAGTATGAAAAGTGGGGATGGGGAGGGGTGCCCTTTAGTAGAGAGTCAAATAAATTGAGCATGTGTGGTCCCAAAATGTCTAGGTAGGTTTTATAGTAGAAATAGGGGAGACCATCGGGGCCAGGTGACTTATGCGATGGAAGTTCCCGTACCACGTCGGAGAGCTCCTCCGCCGTTACTATCTTATTAAGGGCCTCTAAATCACTCGGCGAGAGCTTAGGGAGTTTAAGATTGGAGAAAAAAGCCTTAAATTTCTCTCGAGTAAAGTGAAAATGGTTTTCTGGTGATAGACAATTGTAGAGTTTGTGGTAAAATTTGCCAAAGATGTTTGAAATTTCACGGGGGCAATAGGTCCTAGATCCATCAGGCCGGGAGAGAAACTCAGGAAAGGAGTTGAATGCGCGCGGACGTAGTTTGTTAACTAACATTTTATGTGGTTTATTGGAAAATTCGTAGAATTTCTGCCTCATCCAAAGCAGCGATTTGGCTGCCTGGTCGAGTTGCGCTGTTTTAATCTGTTCTCTAAGGAGAGTGACCCTCTGCAGCCTCTCCACCGTGGGGGCCCAGGAGCTTCCGCTCAGCCAAGAGAAGAGCAGAAGTTAGCGATCGGATAAGTTCAGACCTGTCTCTCTTCAATCTAGAGCTTTCTGCAATACAGGCGCCTCTAAAAACGGCCTTATGGGCCTCCCACAGGGTGGAATAATCCGGGACCGACCCTTTGTTCAGTTGGAAGAATTCTGTAAGACTCTTCGCAAGGACAGAGCGGGAGCTTTCATATTGTAAGAAATGATTAAGCCTCCAGTGACAGGATCTAGGTTAGGCCTGGGTGAGCAAGAGATCTAAGGTAATGGGGGCATGATCAGACCAGGTAATTGGCAACACTTCAGAATCGACCACGTGTGGGATGAGAGGGGCAGATATAAGAAAGTGGTCGAGCCGCGAATACATTTTATGAACAGGAGAATAAAAGGTAAATTGCTGAGCTGTGGGGTGTTTAATCCTCCATGAGTCGAAAAGCTGATGGGATCTAATAAGCTGACGAAATGAGGTGGCTTGGGAAGCCATCCTCCTGGAGGGTGTGGATGAGAAGAGAGTTTTTCTATCTCTAGAGGGAGACATGACCAAGTTAAAGTCTCCTCCGACTATCATAAAAGGCTGGGACGGGCAGTGAGGAGAATCAAGTAAGCCACCAAGGAAATCAAGCTGACCAACATTGGGGGCATACAGGTTGACAAGAGTCAGGGAAGTGTTAACGCGATGGCATTCTAAAACTAGGTATCTGCCATGAGGATCTGCATGGGATTTTTTAACCTTAATGGGACACGACTTTTTGATCAAAATCGGCACACCTGCCTTGCCTGTGGGGTCAGAGGCTAGGAAGGAGGTAGGGAAGTGTTTGGAGGCAAACTTAAGGGAGCCATCTGCTTTAAAGTGGGTTTCTTGCAACATAATCACGTCCGCACCGGAGGACCCGAATTCCTTCAGGGCCTGCCAGCGCTTACGTATGGATCCTAAGCCTTTTACATTATAAGACAGAATTTTTAAGGCCATAAGGGTGGATTAAATAGATAAGCATTTGTAAGTACCTGGGAATCGTGGTACAGTCTATTGTAAGTAACATTAAACCGGGACATCAATCGACTGAATGTGTCTTTGGCTTCAGTTAAACCCCGGCGATGGGAATAAAGTAAGAGTACCCAAAGCCAGGATAAGCTGAGGCCTAACCAACCTATGTAGTGCATAAGAAAACAATGAAACTGAGCTATAAAAGTGGACATAGCAAAACATAAAACTTTAGTAAAATACATTAACAAAGACATCAGAAAAATAATAACAAAAATAAAAAGAACAAAAAAAAGAAGAGAACATCTAGATGACCTGAGGGAGTCATGTGCCTCAGGGGACCCAGGGAATCAACCCTGGTCAGGAGGGTCATGGCCGGACGATCACCAGGGGTGGTCGGACTGAAAAGTGGAAGGGCCCCCTACTCTCCTTATGAGATCGGAATTTAACAAATAACATTAACATCGTATAGTTCTTGTAGAAAATCGGGACCCCATGGGACGGGGAAAAAAAGTCCCAGCTTGAAAAGTCCCAGCTTGAAAAGTCAAGGCGAAGGACAAACTGAATGTTACCATAACAACAGGAACTGCTCCCTTTAAATTCACAGGGGAAAGGGAGAAGATGAGGGATGATAAGCAGTAAACAAAACTGAACCATGAGGGTTCAGGGGGGTTGTTTGGAGGGCCGTGGACACTGGGGTGTGGAGAGGTTCCTCTTGGATTGCTTCTCACGGGAGTCCAGATGCGGCTTGGAGTGTTGGGTAGCGGGCAAATCTGGGCTTTGGCGGGATGCATGTCCTCCTCAGGAAGAGGGGGGAGGCCAAGGCTCTTTAAAAAGGATTCGCTTTCCGCAAGGTCCCGTAGGGTGTGCTGAGCTCCGTTTTTTGACACCATCAGACGAAAGGGGAACCCCCAGAAGTATGGAACCTTGTGATGTTGCAAGTAGGAGGTGATCGGCCGAAGGTTCCTACGTTTAGCCAGGGTGATGGGAGAGAGATCACTAAAAATCTGCAATTTCACCCCTTGGTAGATAATTTGAGGTTTGTTGCGCGTGGATTGGATCAATGCCTCCTTGCTTTCGAAGAAGTGGAACCGGACAACAACATCCCTGGGTCTGGCTCCAGCAGGAGGTTTGGGGGCCAGAGAGCGATGAGCCCTATCAAGGCACCAGTCTATGTCCACGACCATGGGCGCCAGGGTGTTAAAGAGGCCCAGGAGGTAAGGACGTAGATCAGAGTCTCCCACAGTCTCCGGGATACCTCTAAAGCGTAAGTTCTGGCGCCTCTCTCTATTTTCCAGGTCCTCCTGTTGCAGCTGCAGTTGGGAGACTGAGAGACAGGGGTTATGGTTGTCCTCTTCAACGGCGTGGACATAGCTAACCATCTCGTCAAATTTATTTTCGAGTGTGTCCGTACGCTCTCCCAGCTGATTAATCTCCTTTCTCAGTTCCACCTCAAGTTTAGTTACCTCGGCTGAGACATTAGTTGTGATCTGTTGAAGCAAAAGGTGTAGTTTGGTGTCCAACTTGGCATCCAAAATAGCAGGGGTAAGGATCCCCTGCGTTGGAGGGGGACCCGGGTCAGGGGCCTGGGGAGCATTAGCTGGAGGGGTGCCAGAGCTCTCAATCCCCAGAATTGAATCCATAGTGGTGAAGGGATCCGGCGGGGAATGAGAGGGGGCAAGTTGAGATCTCGTAACAAAATGATCCATAATAGGCCCTGTCTGTTGTTCAGGGTTTTGTTTGTAGTGTTCCGGTTGCTGACCGATTTTACCCATGGGGTGCTTTGGTACTGTAAAGAAAAGAAAAGCTTACCCCCGGATCTGTTAGTAGCTAGTGATGCTTAGTGAGGGTCGCGGAGAGCAGGTAGGCCCCTTAACTCATTTAAGAGCCACGGTGGTTAAAGGTGATGGTGAACATGTTGATTGCTGGTGGTGGGTGCAGTCGATTCCAGGAGGTTTTATTTCCCCTTCACCCTATGAAGCTGTGATAATGGTGGTTATGTGAAACTGGGTGTAGCAAGATGGCCCCCAGGATCCAATACAGGCCGGAGCCAGGGCCTTGCCTGGAGAGGGCTGCCAGATAGACAGTTGTTGCCTGCTGCAATAAGACGTGGGTTTCAGTCCCTCAAATACTCTCAGGGGAGTCTCAAATAGGTATCCACCTGGCTATGGCGATAGTAACTGTAAGGTACTGGGTGTAGCAAGATGGTCGCCTACACCCAGAATAGGCCGGAGCCAGGGCCTTGCCTGAGTAGGGCTGCAGAGGATGTTTACTGTGTCTGCTGCAAAAACATGCAGTCTTTAGCCCCCCTTGGAGAGGCAGGGACAGACAGTGTGAGCACCCACCTGGCGGGAGAAGGGGAGATCTAAAAGGGGGGGATCCACAGAATGCTCCTTGGGAGACTCGCCAGACTAGGTGGGGTCAGGGTAGAGTAATCCCAGATAGTGTCCGCCTGTTGGATGCAGCGTTGAAGGGCCACCTCCTGAGTCTGCTGTACTCCGCCTGAGTCTGCGGTGTCCGGCGGATCCCGTAGGAAAGTGCGGTGTCTCCGGAGGCCTCGTAGACCGCAAGATGGCGGCCGGCAGGGCGGCCTATGAAGAATCTAACGGGTCGGATCCCGCGGTCCACCAGGCTCGGATTCAGGCCAAAATGGCACGTACTTGTAGCAGGGATCCCGGCGGACAGGATGAGCTATCTTTTGTGCAAACCGAGCAATCCTCAGCGGAGGATGGCTACGGATTGCCTGCAGGCCAGCGGAGCTCCGATGGCGTGCGTCCATCCTCGGGTCCGGCTGGCCACTTCGGGATTCCATTTGAATCAAGACGTAATCCTACCATCCTTTTTTCCGGACCCACAGTCCGCAGAAGAAGAATCTTTGCACACTTTGGATGTGGTTAGAGCAATCAGTATATATCTTCAAGCAACTGCTCAGATAAGGAAAATTGATTGCTTGTTTATTTTGCCGGAAGGCCCTAGGAAAGGCCAGGCGGTGTCAAAATCCACTCTCTCAAGGTGGATTAGACAGGTTATTTCTCAGGCCTATAGTGTAAAGGGGAAGATCCCTCCTTTTCAAGTGAAAGCGCACTCAACGAGGGCTGTAAGTGCTTCTTGGGCAGTGCATCACCTCCCTGGCTCAGATCTGTAAGGCTGCAACTTGGTCATCAGTCCACACATTCACCAGATTCTATCAGATGGATGTCAGAGGGCAAAAGGATATCGCCTTCGGGCGCAGTGTACTGCAGGCTGCAGTTTAGGTCCTCCGGTCCCTGGCGGTCTATAATTATGATCTGTGTCTCCCTCCCCTCAATCTGAGCATTGCTTTGGGACATCCCACTATGTAATGAAGCTCCTGTGTCCCGTGATGTATGATCAAGAAAATGGAGCATCTGGTGTTTACAAGTTTACAAGCGTCTGGCGTCGTTTCTGCCAAATCTCTGCTGCCAGAATAAGAAGAGAAGAGTTAGCAAAACTCCCTATGTGCATGAGGCCTTAGTGTTTTAGGGTTACAGAACACCTCCCTCTTTCTTCATTAACTAAGGAAAATAGGGGGGGGTTTGTAGTTAAAGCAACCTGTTCAGGTCTGATGAACTTGAGATAACACTACAGAGTCCATTGGAAGTTACAAGCTTACTGGATTTCTGGCAGGATCAACAGGTATATTTTTTGCTCTTATCAAACTATTTCAATTGTACTTTATATTTAACAGACAAAAATGAGCAAATAAGAGAAGTTCGATGTTACACCTCTTTCAAATGGTTGTTCTTGAAGGAGAAGTCCAGCCTAAGCTCATTTGGCTGTACTTCTCCTATGGGTCACAGGAGTGCAATTTGTCTTGCACTCCTGTGACCTGTTTTCAGCAGAGAGCGAGCTGAACAGATTTCAGTCCAGACACTGCGTCATCACAACAATGGATGTCTGGATCTGCCAGGTGCTGATACCCGTCTCAGCGACCTGCTGAGAACCTGAGACAGCCGCCAGGGTTGCCAACGGTCAGTATTTTTACTGGCAGCCAGTAAAAAACAGGCAATTTACTCCTGCAAATAAATGCCAGTAAAGGGAAAAATTTGCCAGTTAAAAATATGGCTGTGATGTTTGGCTCCATCCAGAGTCGTTGAGACCATCCAAGTCCCTGCTACAGTGTGTTCAGGCAGCTCTGGTGGAGGCAGTATCCGAGCGTGTCGTGTGATGTCATGGTGCAAGAGAGCCATGTTGACTAGTATTTATGATTATGTGCATACACCTCAATCATTGTAGTAGTATGGACATATACATATCTAGATCTGAGAGATCTTGTACAAAAGAGATAGTTCTATCAGCAATACACATTTATTTATAGGGTTACATAATATATACAAATTACACACCAGACAGTATTTACATCACAATATACAGTGTAGGTCCCCTGGCTTACAGGATATTTACAAATTACTCACAGAACCATATTTACAATACAATATAAGGTGCAAGTTCAGAGTTAGATTACCTGTTAACTTCAGGTCAGCCCATGGTGACTGCCGTGTGCTCCCACACCAGAGTGAGCTGGCTTGCTCACAAAGCATTATATCCCCCCCTACTTTCTGTAGTGTGGCTAATATAATTCTCCCTAATTGGTCACTGTACCTAGTAAATGTATATTGGGAACAGCCTGATTGGATGAGTCAAAGAAAGCTGTTGTTTACTTCCCAGGTGAGATGTTATCAGGGAAAACAAAAGGCCAAGCTTTGAAGTTGAACTAATTACAGTAACACCAACACAACACTCAATACTTTAAATATATATTTCCCTCTAAGGGAAATATATTTCTAATTACAATATTGTACAGGTATTAATGGAGATTTCACATAAACTCATAAGGCTACAGATGGCCCCTTGTGGCCAGTTGAGAATATGAGACTCGGCCACACATAGAATAATGGTTTATGTGCAATCTTCTTTAATATTTGGAACGTTTGGCTTTGCCCTCTGAAATGAAATAAAACTCTTTGAGAAGAAAAAAAAACTTTTAAACTCTCCATCTCTACAGTTCACATTTCTGAATCCCAGTATCGGTAGTCCTCACTTGTTCTGAATGTAATAAGTCCATAATAAAATCATAGGATACAAAACACAAAAAAAAAAAAAAAAAAGGGATAAAAAAAAAACATGAGGATTCTTGTTCTCAACCGTCCAATAATAATAGTGCAAAAGTCAATAATGTCAATCTGGTCATGTTGCCCTTGCTTCTGGGACAGCCTTCCATGGTGATTCCTGTTGGATACCGCATACAGTAATGGCCTTTGGACCAGCTTTCCTGGCTAAGATTATACTTTGTTAATGTGGACAGAGGTAGAGAAAGAAAACCACAAGTACATTTGAGACACATGCATTCAAATTAATGCTTGTCTGGTAAGTCTGAGCAGTTAGGACCTTTTATTAGAATTACCATAGATATACTGCGACATACTAATGAGACCCCTTTCTCAGTGACATGTGTAACAATTTGGTTACGCCCTTCAGCCAGGTGTCTGATTTCCATCCCCCATCTTTCTTCCTCCATGGTCATATGCCTGCAAGTAACTCTTCTCTGCCTTCTGCTGTATACCACTGTGTGTCTGTGTATGACCCTTCAAGTGTGCAGGGGGCTCTTGTTGCCATCGCAACTCACCCCTAACTCCTTTAACTGAAGCTATGTTCAGTGCTGGTCCCAAACATTGGGCATACCGCTCCGTCCTTGGCTACCATGTGTAGCTACTGCACGAGCCCTGCCTTTAGCAGGCTACGGAAGAGGTCATCACTTTAAGAGTTCTCATTGCAGATTAGGCAGTGTCGCCTACGCAGACAAACATAACTTGATTTCAGAATACTGATAGGTGTGATGTCACCAGTCACTAGTGGCTGCAGGAAAAATCTAACTAAAATACTCTTAAGTACAAATGTACTATACTCCCTGCTATTTGCCAATCCCTATGAGTCTCACCAGTCCCAGTATATCTATGATATTCACGCAATGCTCTTTGAACTTATTGTGGCACAAAAAGGAAAAACTGAGCAACATAAAAAAAGAAAAATGATCAATGACCACATCTGATGACTGCCCAATATTAGAACAGAAGAGAGGATTGTATGTCACATATACACAGAAAATAGTCACATGGTTGTAGCTAAACCCTAATGTTACTATTGTCATGATAATAGCTACAATGACCTAAATTCATATAAAACAATTATCCAATGTCATAAGAGAAAAACAAAAACCATCCCCAAAATGCTAAAGGGAAGCTTTTAATATTCTATATCAACATTTGTAATTGCTTTAAATGTTCTCCATATAATGTTCCCCATACTCCCCTCATTTTTTTTTTTATTTCACCTTAGGCAAGCCAAACTGAAGAATCACCAAAAAAAAATAAAAAATAGGTGATATAGGAAGTAAAGAAAAAAAAAATAGTTTTCCTTAAGAGAAAAAGTTGAAGGAAAAAAAAAACTAAACAATAAAGAAAAAAAAAAAAACTATTCAGATTGAATGCTGCCTCAACCTTTAATTTGTTAAAGAGCCTTGAATCTGTAATTGTGTTAAACAAAATGATTGAATCTGCCTTCAAACATTGCTCAACACCCTCTCTCGGTGGTGATTAACATATTAATTGACTCTCCGTGCAAATTCATTTGCAAGTCAAGCGGGCCACAAAAATTTGTATTAGAGAGCGCAGGACCTCTGTTTATTGAAACAGACCGCCCTAAAAACATTTTTAGAATTTAGTTAGGCCTGACTGTAATTAATTCCATTCAAGGCTTCTCCTTAAAACCAACATAAAATTATGTTTTAAGGTCCTCATCTGTGTTTCACAATACTTTGCCCCGTCTGGGTCCAATCATCCATCCTTGTTTGGGCAGTTACCCTAAAATACAAAACTTAAAAATCATTAATAACACCTCACTGTACCTCTCTGAGAGGTTCATAATGGTCTACAATAGTAGTGGATGCTTGGAACAGACTTCAAGCCAAGGTAATGGGTCCATTAACCGTAAGTACAGTCAATAATGTCCAGGACCCACCCCCTTATCTATACTCGAACAGACCAAAAATTATGGAAAAACTGGGGGGGGGGGGTTTGTAAATACTTAAATTCTAAATGACAATATGTAGATCTATAACCTTCACACATATTAGCATCACATGAGTTAATTTGGAAGGAAAAACAAAACAAAACACAAGACCTACTGAATCCATAAGATGCCACAAGGTGCAAAGTAATGTATCATGGTAGTTTCCGAGTGTCAGAGTGAAAGAACCTTCACTCTAAACCACAGGAAAGGAGAAAACAAAAATATACACAACATCCCTACAGTTCCTCATAGTTATAGGGATTGAGATTTCATATTTTTGCACAGGTTATTTATTCGCAAGTACATTTAAACTTGTAAAAAAAATTATAAATTTAAACTGGTACCAGTATTGAGCTCATTTCCAATGAAAAAAAAAAAAAAAAAAAAAAAAAAAAATTATAAACAGTACAACGCATGCGCATTAGTGTGATCACACTTATTTATGGCCATAAAGCAATGTTGAGTACACCCCATAAGAAAAAAAAATCTTTGTTTACACATGGACAGTTCATACCCATGCATTCCATCACTCAAACATACACATTCATTTCGATTGCATCCCATACATCCTGGATAGCACTTTGGTATTTGCAAATGAATTGTTATGTGTTTCTGCAAACGGGAGAGAGAGAAAAAAAAAACAACCAAGAACACCAACCAAAAACAAAAAATAAAAATAAATTGAAGCAAGAGTAAGTTTCTGTACTAAGCAAAACTTATACCCTATACCTTTGAATATTTATGGCAGTCTTCTGATCCTTTGGGGAAGATAAACACCTATATTACTAATAACTATGTTTGAATACCTAGCCTACTATACATTACCTTAGGTGTATGTATTTATGTATATATATCTATATTGATACATCTTCTTAACATGTAAATACTTTTTCATGAGCTCCCTGCACCTGGAAAATATAACTTATACAAAAGTTATTACCCTTTTCCCTTTCTTTGGCACAAAGAAAGCAAACACTACCACATTGTTACATTTACATTGGTATATGTTCACTGACATCCGCACTTGGATCTGGTGAAAATAAATTACTCAGATCATAGACATCTGAATGACACATTAGATCTGGTACTTCTTTCACTGTTTCTACATTGCTTATATTTAAGTTTTGTTCCCCGTAAGGGGAAGTCCTAGCAGATAATATAGATAGATTGGGCCTCCCTCCTGTATTTTCTGTTTGAATGGAATAGACGGTTTTCTGTGGGGTCTTAACAATTTGATCAAAAGATTGTTTTATTTCTTTCAGTTCTTTATTACACTGTACCACATCTGCATGGCATGCTTCATATTTTTCCTTAAGAACATGTTGTGATGTTTCCATTATTTTATTGGTATTTTCCCAATTATGAATATGTGCCTTCAGTAGCTTAATCTCATTTTCAAGAGACGTAATTGTGGTTATTAACGTAAGTTCTTTCAGAACTGATCTCCTGTGCTGTAATCTGAGATCGCTTTCCATGGTATTTACATTCAAAGGGGAGCATGAGGCTATTTGCCTTTGACTAGTAACTGTGGAGCCATGTCTATAGATCTTATCTTTGGAGGCATTGTAATTGTAATGATGTCTCTTTCTGTTTGAAAAGGTGGCCAATTCTCCTGTAGTGTGACTTGCTAAATAGGTATTTTTGTTTGTACGCTGGTGATAAATCTTTGATTTCACAGAATTAGACCTTCTGGCTACATGAAAATAATTGTGCATACAATCCATGATACTTTGATATGAATCTTTAAGAGGATTTATAAAAAATCCACATTGAATTTTAAATTTTGGATGGGCATTAGATATTAGGAGGGTTTTGTACTCTGGGTCCTCTCTGTTTACATTTCTCCGTTTGCCTACATAGTAAGCTGACCATAGCCTGTTTGCATAAAGAAGTGGATTCTCATTATTTTCTTGTTTTGTTCTAAACGCTGCTATTAAGCCTAGGTCAAAGGGATATAATATTTTTAGCAGTTCATCTACAGTTTCATTGTAATCTGCTCTTCCTTCTTTAACATGGTCTGGTAAGGAAGACCATGTGTCTAAGTTAACTGTTAATAGTAAAACTTTAACCTGATCTCTGGAGTTGGCAACTCCCAGCAATTTACATCGTTGCAAGACATTATCTGCATGAAATGTTATGTGCACTCCTGGCAATAGTTTGCCAATATTGTTAGCTACAAGTAGCACATTTTCTAAAGACTGTCTGTCCTCCCTATCCATCTTTTGTACTGTACTCTCAATTCCTGTTACATGCACTTCACTCACTGCAGGAACCATCTTTCAAACTTTTTTTTTTAATCGACTGAATCTTCATGCCTAGAAACATTGGGCAACAGCTGTTTTCATCTCCTTCTAATGTATCTGGACTCTTCATGTACAAATTCTATATTATATTTAGCTTTTAACCTAAGTGATGTGTTCCTTAGTATACTAACAGTAGGCTTCCTAATGATCACACACTGTACAACACAGCTATTTTTTATAGCCCATTTCTATATTGAGCACCTAGATCACCCAATGTTACTTTTTAGCATTCAGATGAAAAACCCTTTCATAGTGTGCCTTTTGTAGATATTGCAACCCCTTGAGATATTGCTGAAAGAGACCACCAATTTTTCCTGTCCCTTCGTCGGTCGCCATTTGTTGACTAGTATTTATGATTATGTGCATACACCTCAATCATTGTAGTAGTATGGACATATACATATCTAGATCTGAGAGATCTTGTACAAAAGAGATAGTTCTATCAGCAATACACATTTATTTATAGGGTTACATAATATATACAAATTACACACCAGACAGTATTTACATCACAATATACAGTGTAGGTCCCCTGGCTTACAGGATATTTACAAATTACTCACAGAACCATATTTACAATACAATATAAGGTGCAAGTTCAGAGTTAGATTACCTGTTAACTTCAGGTCAGCCCATGGTGACTGCCGTGTGCTCCCACACCAGAGTGAGCTGGCTTGCTCACAAAGCATTATATCCCCCCCTACTTTCTGTAGTGTGGCTAATATAATTCTCCCTAATTGGTCACTGTACCTAGTAAATGTATATTGGGAACAGCCTGATTGGATGAGTCAAAGAAAGCTGTTGTTTACTTCCCAGGTGAGATGTTATCAGGGAAAACAAAAGGCCAAGCTTTGAAGTTGAACTAATTACAGTAACACCAACACAACACTCAATACTTTAAATATATATTTCCCTCTAAGGGAAATATATTTCTAATTACAATATTGTACAGGTATTAATGGAGATTTCACATAAACTCATAAGGCTACAGCCAAGTAGAGCAGGCCAGAGCCTTGTGTGTGGGTCTGCAGGACAGGAGCAGGGTAGGTCGGGAGCGGGACTGTGAGTGCTGTTTAGACCGGAGTGGACTGAAGGGACCAAGAGTCAACTTCATCTGTGTGTGTGCCTTCCTATTCTAATTTCTTGCCCTCCTGAGTCCCATCCCTGAGCTACTTACTTATGTAGTGGCCATAACCCGTTGCAGGGCGGCCTTGACTGAATGGGCTTACTGATTAACTTCTCCTGGCCTGCTCCTCCGAATCTAGGGGTTCCCAGGGTTGATACCCAACGACTTGTACACTGACACAGATGAAGTCCCTTTTAAAAGGTTTATTTTGCAGTAGAACATTCACAAATACAGTCTCTTTAGGGAACAGAGGGCACGGGTGAAGAACTCAGGTACCTTGAACTGCAGGTTTAACACAGTCTCTATTTCCACCCAGAGAGTAGCCACTCGCAGCTGGGCACTTCAAAGCTGAACAGATCTCTAGCCAGAGATCATGGCAGTCAGCACGTTGACTCAAAACTTGAACAATCAACTGGGAGTATACAGGAACCTTTTTCCAACCATACCTGGAACGTTTCCCTCTTCCTTTGAGGTACTGGAAAAGTGTGAACTCATCAATGTCCTTCCCAACTCAGTAACCAGGCACTTCTCAGGATGCCACTTGCCAGCCCTCCTCTGGAGAGTCCTCCCCGGGTCACTTCCACGAGCTGCGGTGTCCCTCCAAGCCAAGAGTACACCCTTACACTTTGAATCCTCCCTCAGTTACAGCGCCTTGGACCAGCCATTTCTTAGACTCGGGAACAGACGGATCCCTATCCCCAACCAGACGGGTCTACCAGGGGCCACTGACAGGAACATGTTGTGGGATGTAGAACACCCCGTGACCGGGACCCCTCACAGGGCTACCCTGGTCCTGGAACCAGAACAGACCACATGAGTCTCACAAACAACTCCGGAACCCGAAACACGTGACCCACACCCTCTTAAGTACCCCCTTCCAGACTCCTCAGCGGGCCCTGGCACTCCCGCTGATTGGCTCCGAGAGGGCCTATACCCGAACATCCAACCAGACTTGGTTCTAGCCTGTCCTGTGCACCTCACCGCTCACATGACCAGGCAGAACTTCTAAACACAGCCTGGCCAGACTGGTGTTAGGCCTACCTACAATAATTAACCCTCAGAACCTTTTTTTGTCCTGAAGTCAACAACTAAATTTACAAATTTGATCCCAAATGTCATCCGCTACACTTACTATATCGAAACTAAAATAAGAAATATGTTTTTCGCCCTAATATTTACTTTAAATCATATTGCTAATTGCATATTGTACTTGTTCGCAGCCTAAATACTAAAATTTGCACTTAAAACTGTAATTTTGTAACTTCTGGAAATGCCAGTAAAAACTTGGCTGTGCCAGTAAATTTTAGGTGTTTTGTCAGTAAATTTCAATCTGATAGGTTGGCAACACTGTGCTCCGCCCCTCCACAGCTCAGAGCTCCAATGAGCGAAGAGGAAGCAGAGCAGAGAGCTGTGTCTGACACTCTACAGCTCTCTGCTCATGGAGCTCTGAAAACCAAGTGATCGGTGATGTTCAATCGCTCGGTTTTCAGTGCAGAGGCACCGAGGGACAGATACAGCATTGGACCGATGCTGCATTCACCTAGGTAAGTATAAATGGGGAAAAAGAAAAAAAAACATACTTCTCTTTTAAGTGTGCCCAAGTGTGAGGGCTGCACTTGCATGCACAGATAAGTACAGGTGTAATGTGCATCCCTGTGCAGGCAGTCCCATTCATGTCAGTTGGGACACAGTGGCTGCACAGGCACTGCTCCAAATTTGACATCCCTGTGGGTGCACGCAGGTGTCTGTGTTTGGGGACCTGCACCCATGCAGAGGAATGGGACAGCGGACAGAAATTATACTTAGTGCTCTGGATTGAGAAAAGTACACACTGTAGAGAGATATGCTTTGTTTATATTTCATGTCTAAGGTTTATAACCACTTGACAGTTGAGGATAACAAACATATTATCATATGGGTTTCCTCTGTCACCTTACTAATTGATATGACCAGCCTGTTTTTTACAAAGATTAATGGCTAAAGCTTAAATGCTCACATAAGTGAATGAGGTTTCAGGGAGACAAAGCTTGCCTCAAGGTAAAGTGCCTCTGCTGTGCTGTTACTTTGGAACACTTAGCTTATAGTAACCTGGAAATCTCTTGTCATTTATAAAATGCTGGTAAAACAGAGTTTGTTTACTATCCGGTTTCCAGTTTACTATCCTTTAACCCATTCGCTGCCAGGCTCTGATCTCCATTTTTTAAGTCAGGTGGCCAGACCACTTTTTGCTTCTTTTTAATTTTTTTTTTAAATCATTTATCAGAATTTTTTTTACAAAACTATATTTTAAAAATACACAACAATTATTTTTAGCTCACACAAACACATTACTTGGAAAATTTCTACTAAATCTAAAATATATAATTATATTGAGGTAATAAATAGCAAATATTTGTAAATGCTTAATTGCGCCTTTTTGAAAGAAGACTCCAAAAACTGTAAATAAGCAGCTTTTGCTTTAAACCTTGCGGTAACCCACAATCTGGAGTGCCATGTAGTGCAAAGGACTGCCCTTCTACAAGCTCATGGTCACTGGTCATAATCACTGCAGCAACTATGAGCTAACAGCCTAAGCGCAGTGATGGCAAACCTTGGCACCCTAGATGTTTTGGAACTAAATTTTCCATGATGCTTAGCTACACTGCAGAGTGCATGGGCATCTGTGCAGGTATGCAAATGTAGTTCCAAAACATCTGGAGTGCCAAGGTTTGCCATCACTTGTCTAAGGGAATTCAGCGGCTGTTAGGGTTGCAAAGCCAAACTGCTGCCAGCAGTTCTGCTACTCCATAAAGGTTAGGATGGCAGCAAAATGGTTAAACTTCAGATATGTTAAAATAAATATATGATAAAAACATATAAGAGAATTTCAAGAAGTATTTGAGGTTCTAGAGATGCTGCATGTAAGCTCCTAGGTCATTATGCCAAGACTATTTTGTTCCTCCCGGTCGCCCTGCTGCCATATTTTCTGCATAGTAAAACAGCTATTGGTGAATGCCATTGTACGGCATGTTCCTTATTTCACGTAGCTCATTCATAAATGTAGTACAATCAGAATATCTCTTCTTTACAGGAAGCCATTACTCAGGGCTAGCTAGCAACTGTGTAAGTCATGGCAGAGAATAAATAATACACAAGCAAATTTCAAACTTCAACTTATCCCTGTAGTATAAAACATAATTAATAGAAAACTAGTTTTAGCTGCATTTAGCATACAAAATTGTAAAGTTTCCAAGGAACAGTAATTACTTTATTGTTTCACTTAGCATAAAACTGGCCATACACTAGTAGAATTTTGTTTGAAAATTTTTCATTTAAGAACATTTGGACACTTTTCTAACCACTATTGGGGTCAAATGGACATTCATTTCAGCCCTAATAATGGGAAAATTCATAGGAGCAGGATGGAATTATTATTATTTTTTTTTTGAATGAATGAATATTTAGAAGCAAATATTCTTTTAGTTCAAGAAAGCCCAGTCACTCCAAAAATAAGATAAATGTTTGTAGCACTAACCCCTGAATGAGCTGCTGATTAGATTGGGCCTGCACACTTCTTAGAAACCCCACTAACTTAACTCAATCCCCTTGGCACAGCTGGGGTGCAATGTAATACAGTGCAATATAAAACAATGCAAAAGTACCTGTATTGTACCCTCAGGATCCACTGGCTTCACCTAGTGGGAAGAAACAGTACACCACACAACTGGATACTTAATCAGAAATATCTTTACTGCTAAATATTTACACAGGTGATTACAGGAATTGTGCTGTCATCCCAACGTAGGACGACAGCACAATGTATTTCAATATAACACAATACAATATGTATATATATATGTATAAAGTTGGGATTTTTGCAGTGCTTATATGCGATTGATACAGAAAAAAATGTATAAAGAATATAGTAGAAACACTTTGTTTATTTGAATACAATTAAAATAACACACATGGTGCATTGTTGAACAATTTACACATGTTTTAGGGGTCCTGTAGACAGAAAATTGAGGTACTTGCAACAATTCATCCCGACATGTTTCGCAATAGCTTCTTCAGGGGATGTACAAGCCCCTGCCAGATCAACCCTCAAATGCACGGAGCATCAGCCTCAGTGTGGTAGAAAGTGTGTATGACCTTGCACCCAACGTCGGCTGCTCAACATAGGGGGGCATAGAAGGAGGTAAGACGGTAGGCAACTTTGTATCAAACTGAACTGTAGCAACTGATGTTGAAAGCAGTTACAACGTTTTTTCAACTGCGCTATAGATGTACTGCTCAGAGAATCAGTGTCTCCACCTGTGTATCGGAGTCACATTTAACATTCACCAAGTTCCGCTCTTCCGCCAAGTTTACACACAGTCCCTCCGTGTCTTTTCTGTCTACAGGACCCCTAAAACATGTGTAAATTGTTCAACAATGCACCATGTTTGTTATTTTAATTGTATTCAAATAAACAAAGTGTTTTTACTATATTCTTTATATATTTTTTTCTGTATCAATCGTATATAAGCACCACAAAAATCCCAACTTTGTTCTCTCCACTTAGAAATAATTTTTGCAACTGGGATGAGGTGCCTATTGTATATGGGTGTTTTCTGGCAGCTAGGACCAAAATTTACATATATATATATGTATAAACTGGGAGCTCCCCTGCTTTAAATGCTATATGTGAGTCCTCACTTAAAGTACTATCCGGGTCTTCTTTTCTTCGCTAGCTAAAGTCACTCCTTTGTATTTGTAATCCAAAATTCATGGAGGATTAAGCTGAAATGCTCCTGGTATAACTCATATAACTTATTTACAAATGCTTGAGGCATCAAGGTGGATAGGCCTCAAGCCTGCTTAGTGTCAGTTGCTCTGCTGTGCTTCCATGGAACTACAGGTTCCAGTGAGGCCTGTATGTGAGTCTAACTGCGTGCAAAAGTTAACAAACGGTGGGTTGCAACCCGCTTACCAACTGGATCAGAGTTTCGCGTGATCACTTTGGTCCAGTGACTGTAGATTACCTTTCTGTCAGCTGGGCCAGACCCTCTGTATCGCTCCATTGAATCAATCCGGTTCTCCGGTTCTCCGATTCTCCGCTGAGTGTCTTTGGACCTTCTCAATCCGACTACCGTCTTTCAGGCTCCGTCAGGTCACCTCACAAACAAACAGGCTGTCGCTCTGCGATGCTGTCGGCCGCTGTCTCCAGGAAACCTCTCTGCAGATCCGCACAGGCAGGCAGCGTGGTCTCAAGAGACCTAAAATGCACGATTGGGTCCCTTTTATCCCCTACCCAGCATGCACTGCGTAAAAGAGTGTTCATGGGTAGGTCACACAGACTCCTGGGTAACAAGGTCAACCTTCAGAATCCAAACAAACAGTCACTTCCTGTTCAAGTCTTTAGGTTGTTCTGAGGTCATAATAAACCGGTGCTTTACCCATATTTGGTCACTAGATGGCCCTGGTATGAAACCACAATAATGTCCATAAACCTTACATTAAGCATGCATAACCACATCAATAGGCAAGGATGTCAGCGCTACATGTTAAAAGCAAAAAATTTTTTAACAACTCCCCACTGACATTTGTGATGTCATTAAAGGTATTGATGAGAATTTTCACACAAATGTTTATTCAAAAATCTTCTATGCTTTAAAATGTTGTGAAGCAACTCTTAGGATTTGACTAGATTTCTTCCTTTTCACTCTAGAAATCTAAGAAATCATGACTTTTATTTTGGCCTGTTTGGTTATACCTGGCACTGCTATGATTCACGCCAACCAGAAAATAATAGTGGATGGATTGCATTCTTGATTTTCAATTCCCTGGCCAGGAGATAAAAGGAGTTTGATTGGAGGTGAGGTATTTATGACCCAGTGACATAGGGGCTGGTGGATTTAACCACAGAGTGTACAAGTGGGCCAGGTATCCAGCACACTTGCATGTAGGAGACTCTACTGCGGGCACAGGTCTTCAACAGTGTAAAGACAGGACTTGTTGCCTGTATTAATAATCCTTTAATAATGTGTGTATAGCGGATGACATTTTGGACAAAATGTCATTCATGTGTAAATTTAGTTTTTTGCCTTAGAACAATAGGATTTCTGAGGGTTAATTATGTAGGTTAACCTTGACATCAGTTTGGCTGGGCTGTGTTAGAAGTTCTGCTTGGTCATGTGTACAGTGAAGTGCACATGACAAGCCAGAACCAGGCCTGGTTGGACGTTTTGGGTATGAGCCTTCTCGGAACCAATCAGTGTGTGTGCCGGGCCCCACTGAGGAGTCTGGGAAGGGGTACTTAAGATGTGGAGGTCACGTGTTCAAGAGAGGAGTTTGTGAGGCCCGTGTGGTCTGTTCTGGTTCCAGGACCGGGGTAGCCCCGCGAGGGGTCCCGGTCACGGGGTGTTCGACATCCCACAACATGCTTCTGTTGGTTACCCCCAATAGACCTGTCTGGTCTGGGGTAGGGATCTGTCTGTTCCCGAGTCTCGGAACCGGCTGGTCCGAGCCGCAGTAACTGAGGGAGGATTCAAGTTGTCCGGGTGTGCTCTCGGCTTGGAGGGGCACCACAGCTCGTGAAAGTGACCGGGGGAGGACTCTTCAGAGAGGGCCGACAGGTGGCATCCTGAGAAGTGCCTGGTTACTGAGTTGGGAAGGACATTGACAAATCCACACTTTTTCCAGTACTATCAAGGAGACAGAGAACGCTCCAGGTACTGAAGAAAAAGGTTCCTGTTCACTCCCAGTATAACTTCTACACGTTCAGAGGTTTTGACAAGTTCCAAATCAATGTGCTGATTGCCATGGTCTCTGGCTAGAGATCTGTTCAGCCGTGAAGTGCCAAGCTGCGAGTGGTTACTCTCTGGGTCGTATTAGAGACTTTGTTATGTCTGCAGTTCAAGGTGCCTGAGCTCTTCACCAATGCCCTCTGTTCCTATATGAGACTGTGTTATTGGATGTTACCCCTGCAAAATAAAACCTTTCAAAAGGACTTTATTGGTGTCAGCGTCCAAGTTGTGGGATATGAACCCTGGGAACCCCTAGACGTGGAAGAACAAGCCAAGCGGTGGTAACCGGTAAGCCCAACAAAGGGTTATGGCCGCTACATATATATATATATATATATATATATATATATATATATATATATATATATATATATATATACAGTACAGACAAAAAGTTTGGGCACACCTTCTCATTCATAGAGTTTTCTTTATTTTCATGACTATGAAAATTGTAGATTCACACTGAAGGCATCAAAACTATGAATTAACACATACGGAATTATATACTGAACAAAAAAGTGTGAAACAACTGAAAATATGTCTTATATTCTAGGTTCTTCAAAGCAGCCACCTTTTGCTTTGATTACTGCTCCGCACACTCTTGGCATTCTGTTGATGAGCTTCAAGAGGTAGTCACCTGAAATGGTTTTCACTTCACAGGTGTGCCCTGTCAAGTTTAATAAGTGGGATTTCAAGCCTTATAAATGGGGTTGGGACCATCAGTTGTGTTGTGCAGGAGGTGGATACAGTACACAGCTGATAGTCCTACTGAATAGACTGTTAGAATTTGTATTATGGCAAGAAAAAAGCAGCTAAGTAAAGAAAAACGAGTGGCCATCATTACTTTAAGTTATGAAGGTCAGTCAGTCCGAACAATTGGGAACACTTTGAAAGTGTCCCCAAGTGCAGTCGCAAAAAACATCAAGCGCTACAAAGAAACCGGCTCACATGAGGACCGCCCCAGGAAAGGAAGACCAAGAGTCACCTCTGCTGCGGACGATAAGTTCAACCGAGTCACCAGCCTCAGAAATCGCAGGTTAACAGCAGCTCAGATTAGAGAACAGGTCGATGCCACACAGAGTTCTAGCAGCAGACACATCTCTAGAACAACTGTTAAGAGGAGACTGTGTGAATTAGGCCTTCATGGTAAAATAGCTGCTAGGAAACCACTGCTGAGGACAGGCAACAAGCAGAAGAGACTTGTTTGGGCTAAAGAACACAAGGAATGGACATTAGACCAGTGGAAATCTGTGCTTTGGTCTGATGAGTCCAAGTTTGAGATCTTTGGTTCCAACCACTGTGTCTTTGTGCGACGCAGAAGAGGTGAACGGATGGACTCTACATGCCTGGTTCCCACCGTGAAGCATGGAGGAGGTGTGATGGTGTGGGGGTGCTTTTCTGGTGACACTGTTAGGGATTTATTCAAAATTGAAGGCATACTGAACCAGCATGGTTACCAGAGCATCTTGCAGCGGCATGCTATTCCATCCGGTTTGCGTTTAGTTGGACCATCATTTATTTTTCAACAGGACAATGACCCCAAACACACCTCCAGGCTGTGTAAGGGCTATTTGACCAAGAAGGAGAGTGATGGGGTGCTGTGCCAGATGACCTGGCCTCCACAGTCACCGGACCTGAACCCAATCGAGATGGTTTGGGGTGAGCTGGACCGCAGAGTGAAGGCAAAAGGGCCAACAAGTGCTAAGCATCTCTGGGAACTCCTTCAAGACTGTTGGAAAGCCATTTCAGGTGACTACCTCTTGAAGCTCATCAACAGAATGACAAGAGTGTGCGGAGCAGTAATCAAAGCAAAAGGTGGCTACTTTGAAGAACCTAGAATATAAGACATATTTTCAGTTGTTTCACACTTTTTTGTTAAGTATATAATTCCACATGTGTTAATTCATAGTTTTGATGCCTTCAGTGTGAATCTACAATTTTCATAGTCATGAAAATAAAGAAAACTCTTTGAATAAGAAGGTGTGTCCAAACTTTTGGTCTGTACTGTATATATGTATATATATTTTACATATATTTACATACATTTATTATATATTTTATATATATATATATATATATATATATACAGATATACACACACACACATCTGTATGTCCTGCTGATCATAAATATGTGGATATTGTAATTGTTTATGTCTTCAGTAATCACAATGGGACCTCACACCAGAGCATGCACATAACTTTGTGCAAGGATTTTTTTTTTTGTTGAATTGTCTTATTTAATTACGCATTCATCATTTTAATAGTATTTTAAGGGTAGGCCATTTTCTGTCTAAACACAAATGGCTGTTTTACTTCAAATATATATTACCTGGCTATGTTTTATATACTCCTTCTAACAGGGAACAGGATTAATGCTAGTAACATAACTTGTTCACAGCATATCTGTGGCTGAGCTAATTAAATTAAAATACAGTCTGTACAGTGAAATCTAACAAGGTGGCTCCTTTTGCTAAATGAACCTTTATTTTGTTGCTCTTTTGAGATATAGATTGTATATGTTGTAGGATGTTGTTTAAATTACATTTGCTTTTTTCAGTTTTTCTCTCTCTCTCTCTCTCTCCTGCTCCATGATTTGTAATACAATGAAAGGCAACCAAAGTGTAGAATGCATTATATTTTTTATTGTATGTATGTATTTCACGATTCAGATTCAGTTTCTTGCCCACAAAGCATGGCATGAAGAATTTATACTGCAGAAAACCTTGTTGTCTTAATAGCTAATTCATTTACATGGTTAGTGAGATGCCTCTCTTTTCCACTTTGCTTCGTAAAGCATTTATCGTGTTGTATGCAGCGACTGCATAATGAGCACCTGCAGTGAATACTTGTGTAATACATACAGCACTTGACAGGATCAAATCTACAGCGGTTTACACTTTAATCACAGGCTTCTTTTACAGGACTGAAGTAGATCTTTGTATGTAACCTCCCCAAAGGTTTTTCCACAATTTACCTTTTTGTGGGACCCTGTAAACATTAATATCACAGTCACATACTACGGTAAGCAGTTGCCCATGCAGGGGATTTTCACCAGCAAAAACAGGTAACAGAAATTGCCAAGCCACCTAGCTTTCTCTTCAGCAGCACCGCTGCTCTTGTCACTGGTCCTTCAGACCATCTCTCTCAGCTTATCCTGGCTCGCTGGGCTTTCCTGGCTCACTCAGCCTGTATAGGTCCACTCCTGGCCTCTCAGTAGGGGTTCTCCTTACACTCAGGGCTCGCTTACTCCTCAAAGACTTTCAGAGTCAGTCAGTCTTCTGGACTCATCTCAGCATTCTAAAGCCTTGTGCACACGATCAGATTTTTGGCAGACAAAGACTTTTGTCCAAAGGGTGTGTGCCTGGAACTTGTCTTGCATACAAAGGGTACACAAATGTTGACCAACAAACACGAACATAGTGATGTTCCACAAGGAATTTCAGCTCTTGAGCGCCACCCTTTGGGCACCTTCTGTTAATGTTGTGTTTGGTAAGCATTGATTCCGAGCATGTGTGTTTGTACTTTGGACTTTTGTGTGACGGACTTGTGTACACACGATACGAAAATCTGACAACAGACCGTTGTCCGCCGAAAAATTTGCTAGCCTGCCATCCAACATTTTTTTTTTTTCCAAAGAAGTTTATTGAGAATTTCAAATTACACTCATAGTGTACATGCAGTAAGGTACATAAGCATGGAACAGTAAAACAGGAAAATGCAGTTCAGCTAACATTAACTTGGCATAAATCCAACTACAAAATACAGAATACAAAATCGCATGTTGCCCGTTTGACGGACTTGTCCTAAATAAACAGATTCAATTACCATGTGCCCTCTTGTAGTTGTCTAAAAGGTAGGATAGCATATATGCCCGGAAGGAAAATAACATATATTCCGGGGGTATATGTGGGGTTCTGCAGCAAATTCCTAGAGCACTGTTAGAAGAAGTAGGTGCAGACTATCCGGCTCAGGGAAAAAGCTCGGCTTAGGGGTGTATAAAATTTCATTGAGAAATTGGGGTGCAGCTACTGGTAGTCAAGCGCACCTATGTCAAGTCTCCATTTAAGCCATCCACCCCTAAGGGGAACACACTGTGGATGGAGGGGAACTGCCAACTAAATAGTAATGTGTATTGGGAGACTGGAAATGGTCCAGGAAATGAGTCTCACCTATTGGTGGCCCGTGGACGTGTCATCCAACATTTGTTGGCGGAAAGTTTGACAACAATTGTCTGAAGGAGCGTACTAACAGTCGTATTTTAGGCAGCCTGTCATCACACAATTCCCAATCCAATCATGTGTACGAGGCTTAAGTCTCCCAGACTCACTCAGCTACCCCAACTCTCTCAGTCCCATGGTCATAAAACCTTTCACCCAGCATGGAATTCTTTCTCTTGAGTAGAGTAGTGCTGTCTCCTCACAGGAACACACCTGTCTCCAAATGGGAGCTCTGACCATTGCCCAAGTCCTTCATTATTAGGCCTGTACTCAGAACCTACTAGTCTCCTGCAAGACCTGGACAATGGGTTGAAGATTTCTTTCCCCCCAAGGCACTGGAAATCTCCAAACTATGAAGCCCAATCCGGCAATACCAAAATCCGGAGAAAGCTGTAAAGACAATTTTCTCTGTTCACAATCGATACTCCAGTCCAGAATCCCGCACTCTGCATACATACAAACCCTGTGTCCTTTTTACAACAATTTTCACAGTGGCAGGGCCTTACACTGTCACAATATCTTTGGACTCTAGTGATGTAAAAGCTATGATTTGGTTTCTGCTATGGCCTTTATGAGGGGGTCCCACTCTTCATAATCACCAAATGAACAAAATGTGTGAGAACAAGCAAAATTGGGTGGTTACACCAAAACTTCCAGATGAAAAGAAAAAGAGTCATGCTTACAATTCTAAGGAACTCTAATGCCGCGTACACGCGATCGGAAATCCCACCAGCAAACGTGAGGTTTTAGTCGGAAAATGTGAGCATGTGTATTCTCCATTGGCCTTTTTCACCAGTAAAAGAATGAGAGCAGGTTCTCTATTTTTTGGTCTGAAAAAGTTCCAAATGAAAATTCCGATCTTCTGACGCAATTCCAATGCGCAAAACTCCTACACATGCTTGGAAACAATTTGACGCATGCTCGGAAGCATTGAACTTCATTTTATGGGCTCGTCGTAGTGTTGTACATCACTGCGTTCTTGGCGGTTAAAAGTTCAGAGAACTTTTGTGTGCCCGTGTGTATGCAAGCCGAGCTTGAGCGGAATTCAATTGGAAAAACCATCCAAGTTTTTTCCGACTGAAATTCCTCTCGTGTTAAGGGGCATTCGTTTTGGAGTAATCATATAGAAAAAAAAACACAGAGATGGACCTTTTAAAAAAAATGCTGATGCAAAATACCTGAGGTCTGCATGGAACCCTTTGGTGGTTAGTGTGTGGCTCTAGGACTTCAGCATCCAGTTGTCAGTGTTTTCCCTGCCTAAATGCTATTAAAGTCTGATCAGCATGAGACTTAATACAGTACAAGGAGGAGTGTTTCTGGGTTTCCCCTGGGACTGCATCATGTGAATGGTGACATTTCGAAAGTGAAGGTGTGGGAATAACTCACTCTGAGCTGGTCCCCATGCTAATGAGTAGGTCATACAAAGTATTTACTGTAGCACCAAATGTGAACTATGAAAACTGCCACACTATTAGGTTTAGTTTACATTTTCAGTTGGGGGGGGAGTAAAACACACCTTCCTTAGTGGACCCTCACACCCCTGATGACATCATTCTATGATGAAACGACGTAGGGAGGAGTCGGCGATATGACTTAAGTGCATGCTGGGATGCTGCGGCCATCTTTCTGGTGGGGACTGCTGGAATCATATACAAACACAAACCAATTTTGTAAGGTGAAAATGTGAGTTCATTCCCCTGTTTACCTACAGTAAAGCATTGTTTAGTATACTGCGCAATGAGGTTTATCTCCTTCTATTCACATGGGATGACATAGGTGTGATCATTACTGAGTGCATATAGAACAAGGATAGCTGTTACCTGGGGTTGCTGCATCCATTATCCGGTCGGCTGTCACAGGAATGTGGTGTATGGAGATTTATCGGCTTCCTTTATCATTCATATGCGTATGTGGCCCTTGTAGTGAGGGTCCACTAAGGAGGGTAAGCGGCTGTGTGACTGGGTGCCGTGATGCCGTGATGGTTTCTTCTGTCAATTACCTCCTGCTCACCACTGTTTAATTTGAACTGCATATTCGATCCTGGATTTCTTTTTTTATGGACTTTATTTACATGCACTGCACCTTATTCATATAATCATTATGTACTGTCCATTCCCTTTTCTCTTCATATGTACTTTTTATCTCTGATCTTTTATGATTTTGTTGCAGGGGATGTCAAATATGAGGACAGTTATTTTAAAAGAAGCTGTATGGAGCATTGATTTGTAAAATACTTTTTTTTGCTAGTATCTCCTGCAGTCTTGTTTAACCCTTCAGTTGTCTGAACATCTTGTACATGTTCGTTGTCTCCAAGGTTCCCTTCAGTATGTCGACAGTCTCTGGCTGTTTGCTGTCCCTGACTATTTCTTGAGCCACATACATACATAAAATATGAGGTCCAGTCATAAAGCAGCAGTATGGCAGTGGTAAAGCTGCTTTAAAAAAAGAATACTGCAAATTTATTGCAGAACTAAATGAAAACAAAAACGAGCCTGATAGCGTGACTTGACATAGTCACGTGGCTCGCTCTTGTACAATCACTGAGTTTTGTCTGTTGCGTTAAGTGCAGGCTCCGTAGGACACCACAATCTCCATACCTCGGCCTGCACTTTATAAATAACCTGCAACAGGCCACCATATAAAATAACTTAAACAAAAAGAAAGAGCAGGTTCATAGTTGCCAACATTGTAAAAAGATTTATAGGGACACTTTTTTTGTCTGCAGGCAGAGTCTTATTGTAATTAGGGGTGGGGGCATTCATTTTTAGGCGTGGAGTAGAGGGGAAAGGAAAATGCGGTTGGGTTTAAGCGAAATAGTGGGCGTGGCTTAAAGGGGCGTGGGTCAAAGGGTGTGTGGTCTGAGATGAAAGAGGGATGGAGGGAGAAAGAAAGAAATAGGGAGGAAAGGAGAGAGAAGGAAGGAAAGAAAGAGGGATGGAGGAACAACAAGCCCAGATCCTATACCACAATAGAAATATGCGTATTACATAAATGTTAACAATCAGCAGATAAAGATACTCCAAACATCTGGTATTAGCGCTTTAATCATTCCAGCACCATGGAGGTCACTTTTACTTAAAGCGGAAGTTAAATTTTTGGGTGAAACTCCACTTTAACATGGCAATTCTACTAACATTTGTTTTTTAATCATAGTTTTTTTTTCTCCCGGATTTATGGCTCTCTGTCTGAGCTAATATAAGGCTAATGTGGAATCATTCAAAGGTCTCCCGAGAGTGGTGGGACCATTTGGAGAAAGTGATTTTGTTACAACAAAAGCACATATTGACATACTTATACATAAGCGGTCAACTGCTTCTGGTGAGTGGACACTTCTAAGCCCCTGTACACACGGTCAGAGATTTCAACAACCAAATCCGTCGGATTTTGCCCGTCGGATCTTGTCCGAAACTGCTGCATACACACGGTCGGACTAAGTTGTCGAAAAAATCTGATCATTCAGAACGTGATGACATAATTTCGTTACGATGGGACTACGTTCAGGCTAGTAGCCAATAGCTTTGATGTAGAAATTTGATCTGAGCATGTGTGGAACTTGGTCCGATCAAAATTCTCTACACATGATCGGAGTATGTCCGATCGAACCAGTTGGTCGGAAAATATTTCCAACAAGTTGGAAAATTGGGTCCGACGGATATTCCGACAGAATCAGTCCGATGCATACCACACACAGTCGGATTATCCGACAACACGGTCCGATAGGACACATTCCGATGGATTCTCCGACCGTGTGTACAAGGGCTAAGGCTGGATTCAAACCTATGCATTTTTAGTGCTTTTTGCATTTTACAGATTTGCACTACAGAACATGTTCCATAGGAAACCATGTTAACTGGACTGTAATGCAAATCTGCAAAATGCAAAATGCACTAAAAATGCATAGGTGTGAACCCAGCCTTAATGAGCACTCTAAAAAACAAAGCAGTTCAAGGGATGGAAAAGTGTAGCACTGTTTGGATGGAACACTTTAAGGACTTTTTTGAAGCACTTTATTGAACGTTGGCACTATTGTTTGGTACACTTGCACATAGTTTTGAAGCACTTTACTGGACTCTGACTCATAATACTTGATATGTTTATATACAGGTATGATTATTATTAGGTATTTATTTATGCACAGTGCATTTTGAGGGAGTTTTGTGATTTCGAGACTTTTGAATAAACACACACATTAGGTTGTAACTTTGCCATTTTGAGCACTTTATTGATTCAACATTGGATCAGTGCTGCTCTTTCTTTTTGTTTTAGTCACTACAGTGCAATATAGGTGCACATAGAGTATATATAGGTGCACATATAGGTGCACATACAGTGCAATATAGGTGCACATCAGCTGGGTAGTCAACATATACTGCATATATAATAAAAAAATGTTTTATTTACTTCTTTAGCACAGGTAACATTGGAATATTACGTTACAGTACGAGTTACGGCAAATTATGCAGTTCCTAAAAAATAACGCAGCCAATTTGGATTTTTTCCTCTAAAAAATCCCACAGGAAATGCTCAAACTAATTACATGTACCCCTCAAGCTTTGTTGCCTTTTTCCACACATGCTCTTGTATGATACTCCCTTAATGAATACTCTCCCACAACATGACCCTCATTATATGTGACTAAACTATATTTATTGCCCCTGGTCACTTAAAGGTAACCTTACCTGGATCAGCCTGCAGTGCAGCCTTCACCTTGCAAGGATATTCTCTCTTTTCTCCACTTTTCTATAGGGCAAAGTTAAAGCCCCTCCTCCTTTATTCCACAAATGTGCTTCTCCTTTGATTTTAAAATGGGAATTGGTAGTGGAAAAAATTCAGGCTACATAGGACACAGAGAGATCACGCAGGATGCCGCTCAAGCTGTCCTTATTCTAATCTGCAAATGATAAGGGTGTCCTACTGGATCCCGGCTCTTATACCCCGGCTAATATGCCTATATTTTATCGCTTGACTATAGAAAATCAAATTTTTCTATACAAACCAAGGTACTACTATTACGTTTAACTGGTACTAATTAAAATAATATCTGCTAAATCCATAAATGTTCCATATGCGTGTCTTTTCAGTTTCATGTATAAATCTGTCCATGACCTGTACTTCTTCCATGGGTAAGCCATATTCTCTGATCTGTAGATGACACAGAAAGGAGAAAATTGTGCATAAGTGTGATATAATTAGAACTGAAATAGTAATTATTGTAATGGATGCAATGTGTTAATTTACCTTGGATTCATGTGATTTCCCATTAAAAAGCACATTTATATCTAACAGTTCCTGTAGCTGCAGTTCAAAGTGTCTGATGATTGTGGCACTTTTTCTTCTTAATTGAAACTGGTCAAGCAGTGGACAATCAAAGCATTAGATTTATAAAGGAAAAAAAAAGTGTTTCAAGAAAAAGTGATTTAGTGTTCTCTCCACACTGCACAGATTCTGCATATATTCTTACATAGTTACATAGTACAGTAGGTGAGGTTGAGAAAAGACACAAGTCCTTCAAGTCCAACCTATGTGTGTGTGTATATACCTGTATGTTGTGGTCATTCAGGTGCTTATCTAATAGTTTTTTGAAACTATTGATGCCCCCCGCCGAGACCACCACCTGTGGAAGGGAATTCCACATCCTTGCCTTACAATAAAGAACCCTCTATGTAGTTTAAGTTTAAACCTAATTTCTTCTAATTTTAATGAGTGGCCACGTGTCTCGTTAAACTCCCTTTCGCAAAAAAGTTTTATCCCTATTGTGAGGTTGCCAGTATGGTATTTGTAAATTGAAATCATATCTCAAGCGTTTCTTCTCCAGGAAGAATAAGTTCAGTGCTCACAACCTTTCTTCATAACTAATGTTCTCCAGACCCTTTATTAGCTTTGTTGCCCTTCTTTGTACTCATTCCATTTCCAGTACATCCTTCCTGAGGACTGGCGCCCAAAACTGGACAGCATACTCCAGGTGCGGCCAGACCAGAGTCTTGTAGAGTGGGAGAATTATCCTGGAGTTAATCCCTTTTTTAATGCATGCCAATATTCTGTTTGCTTTGTTAGCAGTAGCTTGGCATTGCATGCCATTGCTGAGCCTATCATCTACTAAGAACCCCAGGTCCTTTTCCATCCTAGATTCCCCTAGAGAATCTCCCCCCCCCCCCCCCCCAGTGTATAGATTGCATTCATATTTTTGCCAACCAAATGCATTCTTTTAAATTTTTCTACCTAAAACCTCATTTGCCTTGTAGTTGCCCATCCTATTAATTTGTTCAGATCTTCTTGCAAGGTTTCCACATCTTGCAGAGAAGTTATTGCCCTACTTAGCTTAGTATCCTCTGCAAATACAGAGATTGAACTGTTTACCCCATCCTTCAGGTCATTTATGAACAAATTAAATAGGATTGGTCCCAACACAGACCCCACTACCCACCCCGACCATTCCGCATATTCCCCATTTATTACCACCCTCTGAACTCGCCCTTGTAGCCAGTCTTCATTCCATGTACCCACCCTATGGTCCATATCAATAGATCTTATTTTGTACAGTAAATGTTTATGGGGAACTGTGTCAAATGCTTTTACAAAATCCAGATATACCACGTCTATGGGCCTTCCTTTATCTAGAGGGCAACTCATCTCCTCATAGAAGGTTAATAGATTGGTTTAGCAAGAATGATTCTTCATGAATCCAATACAACGAGTACCTGTGTCAGTATGGCACAACGACAGGCTGGCTCTGCTTTTTTTCCCCATGTCAATGGCTGCTCATAAAGGATGCATTCACTGTACTGTCACCATTTGAGGATGGTGAGCCACGACAATGCATGCATCAGTGACACAATCCCTGTTGTGATCCTGCTGGAGCAGACACTGCATGGCATTATGGACAGGGCACTCAAGGCGGAGCAGGGGGGGGGGGCGAAAGAAGGACTTCCTTTCCTCTCAAGGCCACTTTATGCAGACATCATTGTTCCTATGCCACAGAACACATAAGAGAAGAGAGAGGAGGAGGATAATTCTGGGAGTTTCAAAGGCATTGATGCAGAGGAAGACATACCTCAAACAGTAAGAGATGGTTTTCCATCCGCAGAACCTTTGGGAGTAGCACATGGTTGGGAGGAGGCAATTCCAGATACTATAATCTTCAGTGACCCAGATGAGTCTTCTTCTCATGCCTCCACAAATTTATGGTGCATGGGCTCCCTCATGTTTCAAAGCCTGCGAAAGGTCCCAAGACTACCTGGCGTAAAGGAAAAGGATTACTATTGGTTGGCAACCCTCCTTGACCACCATGAAAAGACAATCACAGAACTCATCCTGTCCCCACAGAGAGTGCAGAAGAGGAAATCTAAAGGACACCTTAAAGAGAAGTTTATCCAATGCTTTTCCTGACTGTTGTAGGTTACAGTGTCATGGAAAATGTAATTTTGAGGCTTCTGTTGGTTAAGAGAGGAGCGGTGGAGAAGGTGGCCATCTAAGTGATGCATTTCTGAATTTTTTTAGTCCTCGCCGCCTAGGGCTGTCAGCTTCCACATCCCATGGGCAGCATCTGCATCACATGGTGGATGACTATCTAGGGGCTAAAATGGAGATGGAGAGCTTTCTAGTTGACGATCCACTGGCTTGCTGGGTCATGAGAACAGACCACTGGCCAGAACTTACCCAATACGCTATTGAGCTGCCCTGCTTTCAGGTTTTGTTACAGATCATAGAATGTGTCGGTTCCACAGACTCCGTGGACCATCTGATTAAAATTAATCAGTCCTCGATTACCAGCAGCTATGAAGCCACTGATGCCGATGTCGCCAATTAAGTGTTTTTGGGATGTGGAATCTCTGCAGGTCTTCTAGGCTGCCTAGTGTTGTGGGTGTTGATTTCATCTGGAAGAATGTATTTGGTGTAGGTTTCATGGGCACAATTAACACTCAAAGAACAATTTTTACACACTTGTTTGACAGGTGCATATGCAATTTTTGACAACAAGTCCAATTCTTGCTTTCATGAAGCGTACCTATATAGGGTTACCGTGGGAAGGCACCATTGACACCCAAAGACCAATTTTTCCACACCTGTTTGGCAGGTGCATATCATTAAAATTTTTGACAGCAAGGCCAGTTCTTGCTTTCATCTAGAGTACCTCTATAGGGTTACAGTGTAAAGGCACCACGACACCAAAAGAACATTTTTTTCCGCACCCGTTACAGAAGTAGAAATCCAAAGTATGTGGTAGAGACACCGGAATTTATCCAAAAAATCTCTAACCTGGTTTCCTGTGCACTACATTCTGGTCTCATCATACAGACTAGCTCCCCAAGCCATTGCTAACAAAATAAAGAAAGCTTTCAGGGAAAATGTAATTTTTTGGGCTTTATAAATGCACTTATTGCAGCAGCAGCAGCTTCTATACAAAGTACAGATGTGCCACTTTACAGGTGGACTAAGGCACTATATTAAAAGGAATTTTTCATTTTTATACGTTCACTGCTCATTTAAAAAAAATTAAGTTTCTTACAAACTTTTTTTTCATTGATACATGTCCCCCAGGGCAGTACCTGGACCCCATAACCATTGTATGCCCAATTACTTGCATATAAGCCTTCAAAATGGGCACTTTTGATTTTTCACGTTCTGGTCCCATAGACTTCAATGGGGTTTGTTACTTGGTTCCGAACTTTACCGATGTTTGAAAGTTCTGGTGTGAGCCGAGCAGGGGGTTGTTTGGCCCACCTCTACCTTTCATTAGAGATGAGCTAAACACCCCCCGGTTCGGTTTGCACCAGAACTTTCGAACGGACCCCAAATTTGTACGAACTTTAGAACCCCATTGAAGTCTATGGGACTCGAACGTTCGAAATTAAAAGTGCTAATTTTAACGGCTAATATGTAAGATACTGTCCTAAAAAGGGTTTGGGGACCTGGCTCCTGCCCCAGGGGACATGGGTCAATGCCTAAAATGTTTTTAAAAATGGCCATTTTGGCGGGAGCACTGATTTTAATGACGATTAAAGTGAAAAAAAAGTGAAATATTCCTTTAAATATGGTGCCTGGGGGGTGTCTGTAGTATGCTTGTGAAGTGCCACGTGTTTCCCGTGTTTAGAACAGTCCCTGCACAAAATGACATTAAACGGAAATAACATCATTGAAAACTGCTTGCGGTTTTAATGTTATATCTGGTTCCTGCAATATGGTTGAAAATCATTGAGAAAAATGGCATGGGTAGCCCTCCCTGCCCATTACCAGCCCCTTTGGGTCTTGTACGCATATTAATGGGAACCCCGTACCCATATTAAAAAAAGGAAATGCGTGTGGCCCCCAGGCCCTATATACTCAGAACAGCAGTATACAGGCGGTGCAAACAAGACAAGGACTGTGTAGGTTTGTTGTGTTAAGTTGAATCTGTTTGTAATTTTCAACTGGTACATTTTTAAAGTATAGCTCCAGTCAAAAAAACTATTTTTAAGCTTTTTGGAAAACATAGGGAAGGGTTATCACCCCTGTATAATTTGTTTTGTCGTCCATCTTTTTTCATCTCACTTGCTGTTGTCTCCTTCCGTTTGCAGGTAGGAGATGTTTGTAAGTTGGATGTTTGAAAGTAGGGGCCTGCCCTATATGCTCTGCAGAAATGGCGGAACAAGGTGTTGGTTTTCCCACAACATTGTAAGCCCTCAAAGTAACTCTTGGTGCTGTGAACGATTATATCAAGAATTGTAATTACATGCCATTGTTGAACAGTGGTAGAAAAATTGACCTTTGGTGGTTGTGGTGCTGGTGCCACAACACTATAAGTCCTCACAGTTACTCTGGGTGGGCACAGGAACGGGCCCTCCTGTGAAATATTATATCAAGAATTGTAATTACATGTCCCTGTTAAACAGGGGCAGAAAAATTGGGCCTTAGGCACTGGTGCTGGTGCCACCACACTGCAACCTCTCCCATATACTCTAGTTTTATTGCAGGAATTAGCCCTGCTGCAAAGCATTGCATCAAAAATTGTAATTAAACGCCCCTGTTAAACAGGGGCAGAAAAATTGGGCTTTAGGCACTGGTGCTGGTGCCACGACACTGCAACCTCTCCCATATACTCTAGTTTTATTGCAGGAATTAGCCCTGCTGCAAAGCATTGCATCAAAAATTGTACTTAAACGCCCCTGTTAAACAGGGGCAGAAAAATTGGGCTTTAGGCACTGGTGCTGGTGCCACCACACTGCAACCTCTCCCATATACTCTAGTTTTATTGCAGGAATTAGCCCTGCTGCAAAGCATTTCATCAAAAATTGTAATTAAACGCCCCTGTTAAACAGGGGCAGAAAAATTGGGCTGATGGCATCACCCAGAACCAGAAATGTTCTTCCAACATATCAGCGGAGGAGGAAGAGGATAGACAATCAACATAACAGGACAGTCACTCAGCATCAGCATAGGCAGTCTTGAAGGGATGTGATATTTGAAAAAAAATTTATTCGCTTACATCAGCTTCAGGTGCTTGGTAGCTGTGGGTGATCCAAGACTGATTCATCTTGATGAAGGTCAGTCGATCAACTAATTCGGTGGACAGGCGCACCCTGTGATCGGTAACAAAGCCACCAGCAGCACTGAAGGTGCGTTCCGAAAGAATGCTGGATGCAGGACAGGCCAGTAGCTCAATTGCATACTGTGCAAGCTCTGGCCAGTGATCCATCCTCAAGACCCAGTAAGCCAGAGGATTTTCAGTGGGAAAGGTGTCCAAGTCTGACCTTGCCCCTAGGTATTCCTGCACCATGTAAATCAGACGCTGGCGATGGTTGCTGGAACCGATCATACCTTGGGACTGCGGACTAAAAAATTGTCTGAAAGCATCAGTCAGACGGCCGCCTTCTCCACCGCTCCTTCTGACTGATGTCTGTAACCTCCCAGTCTCTGGGAACGCGTTGCACAGACCTTTCTGCAAGGCCTCCCGGAGATGTCTCATCCTCTGCTCCCTCTGCGATGGCAAGATAAGGTCGACAACCTTACCCTTGTACCGTGGATCAAGGAGAGTGGCCAGCCAGTAATGGTCCCTCTCCTTGATCCGAAGAATACGAGGATCCTTCCGCAGGCTTTGCAGGATCAGGGAGGCCATGCAGCGTAGGTTAGCTGAGGCATTCAGTCCTCTGGGTCACTAAGGGCAACATGATCCGCAGATACCTCCTCCCAGCCACGTACAAGTCCACGTGTTTCTTGGGACTGTAAATCATCCCTACAAGACTGCTGCTGCTGATGCTGAGTGCCAGCCTCCACCTCCATGCTGACACAATCATCCTCCTCCTCTTCTTCCTCCTCCTCATCCTCTTCCTGTGTGATGGGTGGCACAGCAGGAACACTGTCTGGATAAAGGGGGCCTTGAGAGGCAAGGAAGTCCTCCTCTTCCTGCCTCTGTTCTGCCTCAAGTGCCCTGTCCATTATTCCATGCAGCGTATGCTCCAAGAGGTGGACAAGAGGTACAGTGTCACTGATGCATGCACTGTCACTGCTCACCATCCTTGTGGCCTCCTCAAACGGTGACAGGACAGTGCATGCATCCGTGATCATGCCCCACTGGCGTGGTGAGAAAAAACCGAGCTCCCCTGACCCTGTCCTGGTGCCGTAGTCGCACAGGTACTCATTGATGGCCCTCTGCTGCGTGTGCAGCCGTTGCAGCATGGCCAACGTTGAGTTCCACCTGGTGGGCATGTCACATATAAGGCGGTTCTTGGGCAGGTTCAACTCCTTTTGGAGCTCAGCCAGCCGAGCACAGGCATTAAATGATCGGCGGAAATGCACACAGACTTTCCTGGCCTGCTTCAGGACATCCTGTAAGCCTGGGTACCTGCCCAAGAACCGCTGCACCACCAGGTTAAGGACGTGAGCTACACAGGGCACATGGGTCAGTTGTCCCTGTCGGAGGGCGGAGAGGAGGTTGGTGCCATTGTCACAAACCACCATTCCTGGCTTAAGCTGGCATGGCGTCAACCACCTCTCGGCCTGCCCCTGCAGAGCTGACAAAACATCCGCCCCGGTGTGGCTCCTGTCCCCCAAACAAACCAGCGCAAGCAAGGCATGGCATCGTTTTGCCTGCGTACTTGCGTAGCCCCTGGAACGCCTACAGAGCACCGCTGGTTCTGAGCACAGAGCACTGGAAGAGGCCATGGAGGAAGAAGAAGAGGAGGGGGTGGAGGAGAGAGGTGTGTCACAACCAATAGTAGCATTTTGGAGGCGTGGTGGCGGAACAACCTCCAACACTACTGCACCTTGTCCTGCATCCTTCCCAGCTGCCAGAAGAGTGACCCAATGGGCCGTGAAAGACAGGTAACGTCCCTGTCCATGCCTGCTGGACCATGAGTCAGCGGTAATATGCACCTTACCGCTGACCGCCCTGTCCAGCGAGGCAAGGACATTGCCTTCCACATGCCGGTAGAGAGCCGGAATCGCCTTCCGTGAGAAAAAGTGGCGTTTGGGGACCTGCCACTGAGGAACCGCACATTGTACAAACTCACGGAAGGGGGCCGAGTCTACCAACTGAAAAGGCAGTAGTTGAAGTGCTAGCAATTTAGCCAAGCTAGCATTCAACCGCTGGGCATGTGGATGGCTGGGAGTGAACTTCTTTTGCCGGTCCAGCAGCTGGGGCAGGGACATTTGCCTGCTATAATCGGACGTGGGTGTACCGCTAGCAGAGTGCCCGGAAGCACTTGGCTGTGACACACCTAATTCTACACCTTCATTCCTCTCAGAGCAGGTTTCAGAGAGGACTGAAGGTCTAGTGGGGTTGGAGATGCCAGCTGATGAGGAGCAAGGAGAGGTCCGCTTTGTTCTTTGGTGTGGGTCTTTGAGGTACGCTTGCCAACGAGCTGCATGGCAGGTCAACATATGTCTGGTCAAGCATGTGGTGCCCAAGCGGCTGATGTTTTGGCCACGCGAGATACGCTTGAGACATATGTTGCAAATAGCAGCGGTGCTATCTGATGCACTCGTCTCAAAAAAGGCCCACACCACAGAACTTTTAGAATAACGCACAGAGGCAGCGCCCTGCACAGGCGGAGCTCTGCGGTGTGATTCAGTCGGTGTGCTGCCCCTAAGCTGGCCCCCGGAGGGCATCCTGCCTCATTGGACATGTGCCTCCTCCTCCTCTCTCCTACCGTGGAGTCAGTACCCTCATCATCCCCTCCCTCTTCATCGCTGTAGCAAACCTGGCAGTATGCTGCAGCTTGTGGAACATGACTGCCAGATTGCTGTCCTTCTTGAGCATCCCCTCTCTCTGCGCTCACGCTACTGCCTTCCTCTAGCTGAGTGTCATCATCAGAGCCTACAAAACACTGGGCATCCTCCTGGAGCATGTACCCAACACTGTGCTCAAAGAGTTCAGGAGACTCCTCGGGAGGACGTGGTGGGTCTAGGGAAGGAGTCACTGATGATGACATTGAGAGGAGGGAAGACGATGCGTTGGCAGCTGCTTTGCTAGTACCCTGAGACTGGGTAAGAGAGGATGAGGAGGATGAAGAGGGCTTGGTCATCCACTCTACCAAGTCATTGGCATGTTGCGGTTCAACATGTCCAGCTGCCGAAAAGAAGGACAAGCGTGTCCCATGGCCACGTGCTGATGACAATGCACCGCGTCCACGACCAGCACTGTTGTCTCTAGACACAGAGCCTGCTTGCCCTCTTTTATCGGCTCTCGCCTGTCTGCCTCTCCTTGCTGGCCTTCCAGACATGGTAATGGCCTGAAGGGAGTTGGGTAAAACAGCAGTTGGGTAGTGTAAATTGCGCTGGAGGCACACAACACCCACTAACTCCTGCAGATGCCTTTATTATAGAACACCAGAGATAAAGGGGTATACTGTAATGGAGTCACACAACACCCACTAAGCCCTGCAGATGGCTCTATTAGAGAACAGCAATAAACGGTAGATACAGGTGTATATTGTGCTGGAGGCACACAACACCCACTAACTCCTGCAGATGCCTTTATTATAGAACACCAGAGATAAAGGGGTATACTGTAATTGAGTCACACAACACCCACTAAGCCCTGCAGATGGCTCTATTAGAGAACAGCAATAAAGGGTAGATACAGGTGTATATTGTGCTGGAGGCACAAAAAACCCACTAACTCCTGCAGATGCCTTTATTATAGAACACCAGAGATAAAGGGGTATATACAGATGTATACTGTGCTGTGCAACTTCCAATAACTCCTGCAGATGGCAAGTGGGCTCAAATAGAGAAGAGCTATGTAGGTGGATATAGCGGTGTGTACTGGGTACAGAGCACGCAGACAGCACGCACAAGCTCCTAACACTACTGACTGCAAGCTCTATTATAAAAGATAGATCACTAGCTATATAGGTGAGGTGAATATAGCGGTGTATACTGCGGTAAGGGCAAGCAGACAACAACCACTACAGAAGAGCAAGATCGAAAATCGGCCGATAACGATCGGTGTGTACTGTGGTGAAGGTACACAGAACACCCACTAACTGTTTCAGACGCCAACACACTACACAAGGCCGCCGCGCTGGCGGCCTTATATAGTGTGGGGCGTGTACTACACAGCCTGAGCTATGATTGGCCACAGGCATCCTGCCTGTGGCCAATCATGGCTCTCCTCGCTGCTGGCGCTGTGATTGGCCAAGCATGCGGGGTCACAGTGCATGCTTGGCCAATCATGAGCCAGCAATGCACTGCGATGACGCAGTGCATTGTGGGCCGTGAGCGCCACACGAATTTGGCGCGAACGGCCCATAACGTTCGGAATTCGCCGAACGGGCGAACAGCCGATGTTCGAGTCGAACGTATGTTCGACTCAAACACGAAGCTCATCCCTACCTTTCATCCCTTACCTGCCTAGGACCTGTTCTTAAAACAAAAAGGTAGATGATCTCTGACCCTACTTCAATGAATTACCAGGTCCTGTTGTGAATCTCAAATGATGACAATGGTGCATGCTGTGCATGTTCATTGATGACTTTGGAAAGGATTGGGTCTGCTTGCAGGGGATATTTTAACATATTGCTTTGCACTAAAGAACCCCTGCTAGATGCTACAAGTGCTCTTTATCACAACCTATAGAACAACAAAAGAACCCCCTTAAGTGGGACTGTACTGGGCAGACAATTGGATGAAAACTGTGTTTATAAAATGAACAAAACTATATTTATACAAAGTACAAAGGAAGCTAAAAGCATTGGTGCGGTTGATACATATAAAGTATCTCACAAAAGATAGTACACCCCTCACATTTTTGTAAATATTTTATTATATCTTTTCATGCGACACAACTGAAGAAAAGATACTTTGCTACAATGTAAAGTAGTGAGTGTACAGCTTGTATAACAGTATCAATTTGCTGTCCCCTCAAAATAACTCAACACATAACCATTAATGTCTAAACCACTGACAAGAAAAGTGAGTAAACCCCTAAGGCCGCGTACACACGGGCGGACTGTTGGCTCAACTTTGTCCGCTGAACAGTGTTTCACCGGACAGTCCGCTCGTGTGTGGGGCTTCAGCGGACAGTTTCAGCGGACAGTTTGACGAACAAAGTTTTTCGGAAATTCCGAAAAACTGTCCGCTGAAACTTGGTTTGAGCGAACAGTCCGCCCGTGTGTAGGCTACTTTCGAAATGAGCAAACTGTTCCTGCTCGGAGGGAAGTCCGCTTATTTCGAGCACGTGTGCAGGTAGGCGGGGCCCGCGACGGAGACGTCGCGGGCTCCGCCGCCTGGAATGGACTTAAAGGGGAACCCCAACGCCGAAAAAAATCGGCGTGGGGGTCCCCCCAAAGTCCACAACAGACCCTTGTCCGAGCACGCTACCCGGCCGGCCAGGAAAGGGTGGCGAGCGAGCGCGCCCCCCCTCCTGAGCCGTACCAGGCCGCGTGCCCTCAACATGGGGGGTGCCTTGGGGAAGGGGGGGCCGCGCGGCCCCCCCCACCCCAAAGCACCTTGTCCCCATGTTGATGAGGACAAGGGCCTCTTCCCGACAACCCTGGGCGTTGGTTGTCGGGGTCTGCGGGCGGGGGGCTTATCGGAATCCGGGAGCCCCCTTTAATAAGGGGGCCCCCAGATACCGGCCCCCCACCCTATGTGAATGAGTATGGGGTACAATGTACCCCTACCCATTCACCTGTAAAATAAAAGTACCCAAAAAAAAAAACACAACACACGAGATAAAATATTTTATTGCACAGCTCCGGGGGTCTTCCGTCTTCGGGGGTCTTCTCGCCGGACTCCTCCGCTATCTTCTTGTAGCTCTTTTGCTAGCGGAGGAGTCCGGCTTTCTTCCTCCCCGCCGCCAGCCTCTTCTCCCGACTTCGGGGGTCTTGTCCCCCTCTTCGGTTCTTCTGCCGGGCCACCGCGCCTTCTTATAGCTCTTTTGCAGACGGTGGCCCGGTCTTCTGTCGCCGCTGTCGCCGCTGTCGCCGCTGTCGCCGCCGCCTTCCGTTCTTGTTCTTCTTGTTCTTCTCCAGGAGATGTTGACACGTCGCTCTCTCCGGCCGGAATGCCAGAGCCGCGCTGTGCGGCCACTTATATAGTGACAATGGGGCGGTGTCACATGGTATATGTCACATGGGTTGGTCACATGGGTTGATGTCACATGGGGACTATGACATCGTAAGGGGGCGGGGTCACCATGTGACCAACCCATGTGACATATACCATGTGACACCGCCCCATTGTCACTATATAAGTGGCCGCTCAGCGCGGCTCTGGCATTCCGGCCGGAGAGAGCGACGTGTCAACATCTCCTGGAGAAGAACAAGAAGAACAAGAAGAAGAACAAGAACGGAAGGCGGCGGCGACAGCGGCGACAGAAGACCGGGCCACCGCCTCTAAAAGAGCTATAAGAAGGCGCGGTGGCCCGGCAGAAGAACGGAAGGCGGCGACAGAAGAACGGAAGGCGGCGACAGAAGACCGGGCCACCGCCTGCAAAAGAGCTATAAGAAGGCGCGGTGGCCCGGCAGAAGAACCGAAGAGGGGGACAAGACCCCCGAAGATGGAAGACCCCCGGAGCTGTGCAATAAAATATTTTATCTCGTGTGTTGTGTTTTTTTTTTGGGTACTTTTATTTTACAGGTGAATGGGTAGGGGTACATTGTACCCCATACTCATTCACATAGGGTGGGGGGCCGTTATCCGGGGGCCCCCTTATTAAAGGGGGCTCCCGGATTCCGATAAGCCCCCCGCCCGCAGACCCCGACAACCAACGCCCAGGGTTGTCGGGAAGAGGCCCTTGTCCTCATCAACATGGGGACAAGGTGCTTTGGGGTGGGGGGGGGGGCGCGCGGCCCCCCCTTCCCCAAGGCACCCCCCATGTTGAGGGCACGCGGCCTGGTACGGCTCAGGAGGGGGGGTGCGCTCGCTCGCCCCCTTTCCTGGCCGGCCGGGTAGCGTGCTCGGACAAGGGTCTGTTGTGGACTTTGGGGGGACCCCCACGCGATTTTTTTCGGCGTTGGGGTTCCCCTTTAAGTCCATTCCAGGCGGCGGAGCCCGCGATGTCTCCGTCGCGGGCCCCGCCTACCTGCACACGCGCTCGAAATGAGCGGACTGTTGCCTCGTGTGTGGGCGAGTCCGCTCATTTCAAAAGTTGCGCGGACTTAGTACGACGAACAAAGTTTGCCGTATTTGTCCGCTCAAAAAGTGCCGTGTGTGGGCGTGTTCGTTCATTCAAAAGTTTGAGCGGACTGTTTGACGAACTTAGTTTCGGCAGACAGTCCCCGCGTGTGTACGCCGCCTAAGTGAAAATGTCAAAATTTTGTGTGGCCACCATTATTTTCCAGCACTGCCTTAACCCTCATGGGCATGGTGTTCACCAGAGCTTTGCAGGTTGCCACTGGAGTCCTCTTCCACTCCTCCATGACGACATCACAGGGCTGGTGGGGTTTAGGTCTGGAGACATGCTTTGCCAGTCCATCACCTTTACCCTCAGCTTTAATATTGATTGGACCCTGGACAAACGTTTTCTTGGCCCTCCCCCATAAAATTTCGCTCTCAACCTGCTCTGAGACATATCATAAATAGCAGCTAGACTTAAAATCAGTTTACTGTATCAGATCAGGCAGCAATTAGTTGCCAGAGGTTACAGTGTACAGCTTACTGACTGGTTGCTAGAGGCTACAGCACATGATTTTTGCTTGTTGATTGGTTGCTAGAGATTACTATACAGTAATACTGCTCACTGATTAGAGGTTATAGCACATCATCTCCTCACTGCAAGGGGGCATGATGTACATACGAATGCCGTCTTTATTTACATATTTATGCCGCCAGATGCAGCTATTTATATATGAATGCTGCTATTTACATATGAATGCTGGTTATTTACATGTAAACACAGGGTCTGCAGGTGAGTCATTTGTACACAACAATAGGGCAGAGCTGGGCAGCAATAGTGACAGCACTGAGATATCAGGATACAACATGGGACTAAAACTTCAAAGGACAAGCAAATTTAAACTGGGATAGTTGACAAGTATGAAGCAGCTTCTTTGGGCCCCACAACAATCACAGGGCCCAGGGCAGCTGCCCCTTTTGCCCTGCCTTAAAGATGACTGGGGGGGTGTTCACTATGCCCGCAGGGGACCAAAGAAGCTTCAAAGCCCACTGGGGTCACCCAGATCAGGACCACAAAGACTGTTACCAATTCCTCATTTAGGAAAGGATGAGAACTTTTAGCTGCTAAAGAGAATGTATGTGGATAGTACGGACATAATTGGATAAAAAAAAAAATGACCACTGCTTTTAGCTTCCTTTGTACTTTGTCTAATTTGGTATAAACAACGTTTTTCTATTATTTTTATAAACACAGTTTTCCTCCAATTGTCTGCCCAGTACAGTCCCACTTAGGTGGTTCCTTAGTTGTTCTATATCATTTAGGGATGTGGGCACAATTTACATACTCTGCTTTAACTAGTGATTGTATTATGTAATTTATCACATTCTAGGTTGTCAGAAATGGCCCAGTAATCCTAATTTGCTCAGTTATTTCTGCCTTTAGTCAAAATGACTAAATTGTTGACTGTTGACTATGCAGATGCATTTGCTTTGGTCACACACAAGATGGAGCAATTGTTCTTTTTTTCAGAAGTACTTTCATAACACTCATATTTCACAATAAAATGCTGAAATCACTAGTTTTCTCCCAAATGTGTAATGGCTGTAAGTGCATGTGGGGAAAATGTTTTATAATATATAGCACAAAGATATTTGGTCTAAAAGAAATTAAGTTGTTAATTTATTTAAAGGACATCATCACCCAGGAACAAAAAGGGAATAGCTTGCAGCTTACCAGTCCTTAGATGGGTAGCTGCATTACTTTTAATTTGTCAGACTAAAATTTTCAACAAGTACAGAAAATACCTGCTGGTCCTGCAAAAAATACTGTGCCTTTGTCACTTCCTGTATATTGAACTGATATAGCAAACCATATTACCTTTCTTTCAAGCTATCTGCTGTAAATTATGAATCCCCCATCCTCAAGTGGTGGGGAGAAAGAGAGGAGGACATGTTTTTAATCCTGTCCTTAGGTGACAACCATGGCTTCTTCCATGGATAGAGTGATTGAGCGTAGCCACTGTAGAACAGAAAATGTGTCATTCATAGGATTACCTGGTGAAAATAAAAAACAAAACCTAAAAAAGGAAAATAATGCTGCTGCCACATCTAATAAATATACACATATTCACATATACACATATTCCAGGCATTTTCTGCTATGGGGCTATGTTAGAGATATTTATAAATGCTCTCTGTCTCTGTAACAATAGTTTTACCTGGCAGGAACTAAGGGATAATCTGCAGCAGGAACACAGACAGCACAACAACTGACAGGGTTTCTACCCCTTCTACCCCTACCCCTCAAAAACAGGCTTTTATATTTCTACTAGTGTGGCAGTTGGATATTTTACATCACTTACTATATGGTGAAATCTTATGGCACCCCAGAGAGCAATAAAAATCCAACAAGGGTTCTGACCCTTCTCCGCCATATCCCAAATATGAAGAGAGAGTTTTAGCTTTAGATACACCTTAAAGTGAACATGGTCTTTGTTCACTTAGAACACAACAAGTTGACTATAAAGCCGAACGTTGGCTCCAACATTACCCCATTCCACTAGGAAAAGGAAAGCAATACCAAGAGAACAGGATACCTTTTTCATACAAGTACATGATACAGCAGGTACATATCAGGAATATGAAGTGTTAGGGTAACAAATGCTTTGAGTCCATAAAAATAAACATTCCCCAACAACTCTTTTTTTTTTTTATTATACCCCAGCACTTGCAGTTTACAATTTTGAACACTGCTGACTTATGCTCTCTCTTGATGCTGCTTCCTTGAACTTTACAGGAGTTACCTGTGGACAGGGCAGTCTGGAGGCAGTCTGTTATTTTGGAGAAAGGCGGGAAGAGGAGCAGGAGAGAGTTTTGCCATCCTAGGCTATGGGACTATGTGTTTCTATAGATGCAAACAGTGTAAGGAGACACAACTATAGTTCCTGCATGGGTAACTATAGTTCCTGCATGGATAACTCCCTGGAATGCTGCAAGGGGAAGGAGCCACTCTGAAACAAGAGAAGTGGGGCAGCAATCATATAACTAGCTTAAAACTGGAACAAGGCAATGGTTAAAAGATTTAGGAGCGGCACATTAAATAAGTGATTCAATCAGCTGCTGAAAACTGAGAGTTTTATATCCTTTTAGCTTCTCATAACCCATATTTTTGAAAGGTCTCTGATTCCTGGAGTTCTTTTTCAAATTTGCAACATGCACCGTGTTTACCAATATTCATGTTACTTAATGAGCCACCTCTACTCCTGTAGTAAATCAACCCCACGGTATTTTTCTGAAATGCTAAAATAAAGTAGATTGAAATAATTGTCAAGTTCACTTTAAACTAGACATGTGCGATTAGTTTCGTACGAATCTCAAATTCGTACGAATTTCCCTAAATTCGTACGTTCGGGAGGATCCGAAATACGAATTGCCATGCGTCCGAATTTTGTACGAAATACAAACTTTTGTTTACGAATCCCCAGGAGGAAGTCAGCACAGCACAGGGATGGTGGAAGCCCCTTATCTAACAAAAATTTGTATTTCGGATAGGAAATTCTTCAACGGAATTTGGTATTTCGGATAAAAAACAAACTTCCATCAGCATGGACTGTCATATTGAGGTATATTTTTGCCTTTAAATTCATCGTAAAGAACGTTCATACAAGTTAACGAACCTAACGACAATTCATATTTCGTACAAATTGAAATTGAATTTCGGACACGAAATACGTAGAACGAATTCATTCTAATACGAACCGTAATGGAACGAAATGAATTTATTGATGGTGCCCATGTCTACTTTAAACCAACATACAGGTTTAAAAAAAAAAAAATGAGATTGAAGTTCTTTAATAGAAAACATTATGGTAAAACGCAGACTGTCATCATTAAAAATGATTTTAGGATTCAAAAGAGAAGGTTTTTTAACTTTTAGGCTGATTCTTATTTAGAGCTTTTGTTTATTTTATAAGTTGAACAACTCTCAAGAGTGTGCCTCATAAATAACTGGTGGAAGGGAGTATGGAATATCTGAGCCGGGGCAACTATTGCAACATTTCGAGTCTGTGTCCCACATTTATTTCTTCCAAGCAAAGGTTAAATGCTAATATGGAAACAAAGTGTGTGTCACATTCCTGCACATCAGCTATGCACCAGATTGTGTGGGTAACAGCGAGGAAAACACTGAAAGGAAATGCCTTTAATATTTCTTAAACATAGTAATCATGTTTCATTTGGCATCGTCCACAGCACTCCACAGGAAAATGTCCCTCTTTACTTTTGGAATGATATTTTTTGATTATTCCATGGGGGAGGATTGCAGGATCCGATTCACTTTGCTGAATATCAAACTAGTCAGAGAGATATCAAAAGTAATAGTGGAGATATTTCTGGCACAAGGGAGGATTACATTCCTCTCTGCCTCTGTTTACACTTGGTGTCTCTTCAGTAAGACACTGGAAAGTCTTGTGGGAAGATGAAATGGGCCACCTACACGCTCCCATAACATTTGTCCAAATGCCTCAACTTGTGTTGGCGACTGTGTTGACCAGTTGCGATTAGCAACGCAATTAAAATGGCAGATCAGGAGGGCAAGAGTTTTTTGATGTTTTATTTCTACAAATAAGTATAATTAATTAATTAATTAAGCTTTTGAGTGAAGCATGATCTTAAAAACAAAATATTGCCAAGTTCCCATTTTTAGAAGTTAAAGAGCAATTGCACTCAGGGGTTGAATTACTAAAACTGGTGAGAGCAAAATTGGGAGCAGCTCTGCATAGAAACCAAGTTTCTAGTTTTATTGTCAAAGCTTAATTAAGCAAGCTGAAGTTAAAAGCTGATTGGCTACCACGCAGAGCTGCACCAGATTTTACACTACACAGTACACTACTGTACACTACACAGTTTTAATAAAACCCATTTTTGTATTAATCCTACAATTCATGCCTCAAAGATGTGCTTTGGTGCTTTCTGTAAATTGTGTGCATAATATAAATAGGGATTAGACTGTGTGTTTATACAACCAGAGTGTAGTGCGTCTACTGTTAAATAAATCCTTGACTAGTCACAAAGCTCTAGCTATTCCACTTAGACCACCATTTACAGAATGAGTTGTCTGAAATAAGTGCACCTTCAGTTGAATTTGGCTTCTTTTTTGACCATGCAGAACTAGGTGATACTACAGTCTCATTTTTTTTTTCATTAAAAATAACAAACATGTTATTCTTAAGTGCTCTGTGCAGCGGTTTTGCACAGAGCAGCCCAGATCCTCCTCTTCTCGAGTCCCTCTTTGGTGCTTCTGGCCCCTCCCTCCTGTTGAGTGCCTCCACAAAAAACAGCTTGCTATGGGGGCACTCGAGCCGAGCCACAGCTCCCTGTGTCCATTCAGGCACGGAGCCATAGCCCGGCCCCGCCCCCTCACTCTCCCCTCATTGCTGTCTCAGCCAATGAGGAGGGGAGTCCCAGGCAGCCAAGTCTCTAGTGCAACATCGCTGGATTTAAATGCACCTCAGGTAAGTGTTAAGGGGGCTGAGGGGGGCTGCTGCACACAGAAGGTTTTTTTTTTATCTTAATGCATAGAATGCATTAAGATAAAGAAAACCTTCTGTGTTTACAACCACTTTAAGAATTTACCTATCTATGTCTATAGGTCCATACTTTCCAACTTTGTAAAGTGTTGAAAAGGGACAAGTTTTAGCACACAGTATGTAGATAAAGTCCCTGCCACAGGCCTGGTTACATAGACTATAAAGATCTAAAGACTATAAGGACGATAAAGACCTCTATTTTTCTTTTATATTGGCTTTTCGAAAAAACAAGTAATATAGAGGTTAAATACAAAGTTTAGAGCAGCATAACACTTTCAGTAGTAAAATAGCATATTTTTTATAGAAACCGTCAAACCAAAAAAGGGACAACTAATGCCACGTACACACGATCAAACAAGCGGGTGGAAAAGTCCGGCAAACTCAAGTCCGCCAAACAATCCCCCCGTATGTAGCCTCCAGCATACTTTTTTGACCCGAAAGTACGGCGGACTTAGAATGTAGTTTTACACTCCAATCTATATACCCCTACCCATTCACCTGTAAAATAAAGTACAAAAAAAACACAACACACAAGATAAAATAATTTATTGCACAGCTCCGGGGGTCTTCCGTCTTCGGGGGTCTTCTCGCTGGACTCCTCCGCTATCTTCTTGTAGCTCTTTTACTAGCGGAGGAGCCCGGCATTCTTCTTCGTCTCCGCAGCCTCTTCTTCCGACTTCGGGGGTCTTGTCCCCCTTTTCGGTTCTTCTGCCGGGCCACCGCGCCTTCTTATAGCTCTTTTACAGGCGGTGGCCCGGTCTTCTGTCACCGCCGCCGCCTTCCGTTCTTCTTCTTCTTCTTCTCCTAGAGATGTTGACTTGACGTTCTCTCCGGCCGCAATGCCAGGGACGCGCTGCGACTTATATAGGAACAAGGGGCGGTGTCACATGGGTTGATGTCACATGGGCTGGTCACATGGGTTGATGTCACATGGCGACAGTCCCAGCATCCTCAGGGACTGTGACATCGTAAGGGGGCGGGGTCACCATGTGACACCAACCCATGTGACATCAACCCATGTGACACCGCCCCTTGTCCCTATATAAGTCGCGTCGCAGCGCAGCGCGTCCCTGGCTTTGCGGCCGGAGAGAACATCAAGTCAACATCTCTAGGAGAAGAAGAAGAAGAAGAAGAACGGAAGGCGGTGGCGACAGAAGACCGGGCCACCGCCTGTAAAAGACCTATAAGAAGGCGCGGTGGCCCGGCAGAAGAACCGAAGAGGGGGACAAGACCCCCGAAGTCGGAAGAAGAGGCCGCGGCGACGAAGAAGAATGCCGGGCTCCTCCGCTAGTAAAAGAGCTACAAGAAGATAGCGGAGGAGTCCGCAAGAAGACCCCCGAAGACGGAAGACCCCCGGAGCTGTGCAATAAATTATTTTATCTTGTGTGTTGTGTTTTTTTTGTACTTTATTTTACAGGTGAATGGGTAGGGGTGCATTGTACCCCATACTCATTCACATAGGGTGGGGGGCCGGTATCCGGGGGCCCCCTTATTAAAGGGGGCTCCCGGATTCCGATAAGCCCCCCGCCCGCAGACCCCGACAACCAACGGCCAGGGTTGTCGGGAAGAGGCCCTTGTCCTCATCAACATGGGGACAAGGTGCTTTGGGGTGGGGGGGGCCGCACGGCCCCCCCTTCCCCAAGGCACCCCCCATGTTGAGGGCACGCGGCCTGGTACGGCTCAGGAGGGGGGGGGGCGCTCGCTCGCCCCTCCTTTCCTGGCCGGCCGGGTAGCGTGCTCGGACAAGGGTCTGTTGTGGACTTTGGGGGGACCCCCACGCCGATTTTTTTCGGCGTTGGGGTTCCCCTTTAAGTCCATACCAGGCGGCGGGGCCAGCGACGTCTCCTTCGCGGGCCCCGCCTACCTGGAGACGCGCTCGAAATGGGCGGACTTTCCTCCGCGTGTGTGGGCGAGTCCGTTCATTTCAAAAGTAGGGCGGATAGTATGTCGGACTTAGTACGCCGTATTAGTCCGCTGAAAAAGTGCCGTGTGTGGGCAAGTAGCCCGTTCGGAAAGTCCGACGGACAGTCTGGCGGGAAGTCCGCCAGACTAAGTACGTCGGACAGACGGCTACGTGTGTACGCGGCTTAAGGCTGCACAAGGGACAGAGGGACTTGGTCTCAAAGGAAGGACAGTCCCTCGAAATAAGGGACAGTTGGGAGATATGATAAGAATCTTGATGATGACATAATTTAAAGTGGCTCTGATGAAAAAACATTCTTTATCTTAATGCATTCTCTGCATTAAAGAAAAACAAGTTTTACAATTTGCTGTCCTCCTCCACCTCCCTAAATACTTATGTAGCCCTGACCCCCGAAGGAGCTGCTGAGTTTATTTGGGCCTGTACTCTGCAATTAAAACCCCACTGACTTGGCTCAGTCCCCTTGACACAGCTGTGGTGAAATGTTGGTGTGAAGATAATGGTGAAGGATAAGCCCACAATATACAATGTAACAACAGTATACCTTTTGTTATTACCTGGGTATCTGATGTTCCACCTGCAGGAAAAGGAACAATACTCCACACCAATTGTACTTAACCGGAAACATACTTTTACTGGGGTTAGTGTAAAATAGTAATTACAGCATTTGCACTGTCACACCAACATAATGTAACAGCACAATAAGAATACACAACCCTTTGTACATATCAATTTGTCTCAGATTATCCCTGAGAGTGTCTCTCCAATTGGGACTAGTGCTCAGAGTGGCTACGACCTACTCTGGGCACCTTCCCACTTCCTGCATACTCTGGTGAATGCAAAATGCAAAGTGATAAATATAGTACAACACAATCACTAGGGAGCTTCCCCTACTTTAATAGGATGCAAGGCCTTGTGATAAAAGATGCAGTATATTAGTCTTCTTTCTTCTGCTAGCTATTTGTGTTGTAACAATTGTAATCCAACAGTGAATCAACAGTGGAACAACAAGGAACAACATGAGATGAATATTAGAACAAATCCTGTGGTGGGGTAATTGACTTTGGGTAACAGAGTAAAGTGAAAGGTAGGCTTGAGGCCTGCTTAAACTCAGTCTTTTATCAGGCTCCCCTCTGTGGGACTACAGGTCCCAGCAACACTGTGTTAAAGTACTAGGTGTATGAAAGTGCATTTAGGAAACTGTGGGCAGCAGCCCTCTCACCACACTGGGTCTGAAGAATGGAACAGCTCCACTCCGCTGGTCTGAGTCTTGCTTCTCACCGGCCGGCTCCGTCACACTGCTCCACTCCGCAAGATGAACCGGGTCCCGCTGACGGCTCAGACAGGTGTCTCTGGATCCTTTCTGATCCGGTCATAAAGTCCTTCCAGCGATCAGGTAACAGACAGAGTCTTTAGTTGTTCCGCTCCGTATGGCTGTAGGCCGCGCTCTCTGGAGACTTCCTCACAGGTCCTTACAGGCAGGCCATGCATCCAGAAGAGGAAGAAAATGGCCATGCGTATCCTTTCATAGCCTACCAAGCATGCAGTTGAGTCCAGAAGAATCATGGGTAGGTCATCTGGCATTCTGGGTAGGTAGGTCATAGCAAAAATGTAAACAACAGTCACTTCCTGTTAGATTTCTAGTGTTATAGAAAATAAAATACTAACAGTCAATTTCTTGTATTGGCCACTATATGGTACCAAATACTAAGCTATAACAGTGCTCATAGACTTACATTGCATTATGCTAGTAGGCAAAAATATCAGCGCTATACTTACTTAAGTCCTCAATCAATCCAATGCTGTGCCCAGCTGCATCTCTTCTGTTCACTCTTCCTCTTCACACAGGGACTCTGGCAACAGAAATTGGCTCCTTCTGCTATTCATGAAAATCTGTAAAGGAGGAAGTAGGGCCAAGCCATGCTGTGTGTATGTCTATGGACACAGCCAGCTCAGGAGTGAGCATGTACATAGAGAAGTGGAGGAACCTAGATCACCGGCGATGGAACCTAGAAGAGGAAAGAAGAGAATCTGGGCAGCAGGTGAGTGTAACACATTTATTATTTTAATTTAAAGAAAAAAAAGTCTTTAGTAAAACTTTAAACAGGTTCTGGCTATAAGCTTATGCCAGTACAGGATGATGTACAATGACCAACTACTGTTACAGGTTAGCAGGTCACTATTGTGAGATACGTCTTATTAATGGTGCTGACTGTGCTGCTTTCATTTTTATCTTCTGACTGCATAGAGTGGAATGAGTATACATGTCTATGGCAGTGTTGGTTGTTAAAAGCTCTGAAGGGTGGTCAAGTTGGGTATGCACAGTCAATTGCCTTTTTGGTCCTTGGGCAGCACAAAAAAGAAGCTCCATCTCCTTCATAAATATATTTATAACTTATAACAGTGTGTAAATAATCTATTATTATTAATATTATTGCTATTATTACTAATATTAGCAGCACTTGTAGTAGCAATATTCAAAATCAATAATCTAAGTTGATAATGCTGTATTATTATTAAAAACTGTGTTGCAATAAACTAACAGTAACCTTTCCACTTAAGACTTAATCTGACTGTCAAGTGTTTCTGGACGTTACTGAAAAACCTACAGTATATTGCCTAAGACTCTACGGTTTCATAAACAACTTCAAGGTCAGATTTCTCATTAAACTCCCTCCATTTCTATGGATCATTGCTTTTTAACTGACTTAAGAAAACAAAGTTGTTCAGGATATTTGACTTGCAGTGAAATTTGGTTCCTTCCCAGCAGGTGATGCTGTTTCACAACCTGAAATTTCCGAGAGAAGATTAGTAATCTGCAGGAAACTGAATAAGGAGACTTTTAATTGCTTAATATATTCTTTCTGCGCCTGGGCTCTTCCAGACAGAGCTTAGTCATCTGAGGACTCTGGAACACTGAAAACTCAGCAAAGTGAAAAGCAGCACCGTGAAGGTTTTTCATATGAAAAAAAGAGATCTGAACTTGTTTTAATATCTGCGCAAATAGCAATGTTGACCAATGCCATTACCCCAAGTCACAACTATATGGATTGGAGCAAACTATACCACTGACGAGTGCTTCCAACGGTCAGCTTTTTTTAAAATTTGCTTTAAATCTTTTTCTATGAGAGAAAAAATATAGTACCTGCTTAAAAAGTGTCAGCTGAATTTGTACTTTGTTGCTTACTTAAATTACATGTATCTGCAGAGAGCAATAAAGCAACAGATCTTGTGGCAGGATCAAAAGCTAAAAAAAAAATAAAACTATGTCGGGAGTGGGTGCCCAGATAAACAAAACATGCTGTTATTTCTATTAGCGTACTGAGGTTACTAAAGGCAAATAGGTATTTTGAAAATTAAGTTGCACTTTGCATGAGAACTTTCTAATGAATCTGGTGATATTTCACTTTGCAAAGCATCCCCAATCATGTATAAGGAAAAGAAAAAAAACTTTATATTTCTTTCAATGTGATTGTATGGTAAAAGTCAGCAGAGTTTCACCCCAGTCACTATGCTCTGGTGAAAACTCCCTTTCAAAGTGAGCAGTCTATTTGCCTTTAGTAACTCAACCCTGCGGCACCATTTGTTATCTTTCCACTTTGCCCAGGGCATAGATAAGGGAGGGTTAGGGAATTCCTAATCCTCCCCAGAATGTCCTGCCCAAATGCCCAATGAGTATCTCTGCTGCACCCCTCAGCCTCAGCAATAGTGCAGGCTGCTCAGCTATCAGAAATATCAAAATACATTGGATGACAGCATCTACCCTCTGCTGCTGCCCACCGCTGTCAGTTACAGTGGTTGGTTGCATGGACCACCGGCATCATAGCAACCAATTACATGCATGCCTCGTCCCCAGGCCTCAGAATTCAGAGAAGGAGGAGGGCAAGGATGAGACTTCCTCCTCCAGACCTGCCCAGTCCCAGTGCCCCACCTTTCAGCTTCCACCTGCCCTATAGATGCTTTCTGTACTGAGAAAGATTGGACCCTGAAGTGAGGGTATCTTTGGGGACCATAATGTAAAGGGGGGGGCTCTGGGGATCATGATGTAAGGGGGTTCTGGGGACCATGAGCTAAGGAGGGCTCTGGGGATCATGATGTAAGGGGAGGCTATGGGGACCATGATGTAAGGAAATGGGACTCTAGGTATCCTGATCTAAGGAGGAGAGACTCTGGGTATACCGATGTAATGAGGGAGGAATCAGGGGACCCTGATTTAAGGTGGAGTGAATCTGGGGACCCTGATTTAAGGAAGAGGGACTTTGGTGACCCTGATGTAAAGAGTGGGGACTCTGGAAACCTTGATGTTAGCGGTCTCTTGGGACCATTATGTAAGAGGAGACTCTGGGGGCCATGATGTAAAGGGGGCTTGGGGATCATTATGTAAGAAGGGGGCTCTGGGGACCTTGATTTACAGAGAGGGGACTCTGGAGACCCTGATTTAAGGGAGAAGCTCTGGGGACCCTGATGTAAAGGGGGTTTTGGGACCATGATGTAAGGGGAAACTATGGGGACCATGATGTAAAGAGATGGGACTCTGGGTATCCTGATGTAAGGAGGAAAGACTCTGGGTATCCTGATGTAAAAAGGGGGACTCTGGGGGTCTTGATGAAAGGGGGAGTGAATCTGGGGTCCCTGATTTAATGAAGAGGTACTCTGTTGACCCTGATGTAAAGAAGGGGGACCCTGGGGACCTTGATGTAAGGGGGGCTTGTGGGACCATGATGTAAGAGGAGGCTCTGGGGGCCATGATGTAAAGGGGCTCTGGGGACCTTGATGTAAGAAGGGGGGCTCTGGGGACCTTGATTTAAAGAGAGGTGTCTCTGGGGACCCTGATGTAGGGGGAATTCTGGGGACCCTGATGTAATTGAGGCTTTTGGAACCATGATGTAAGAGTAGGCTGTAGAGGCCATGATGTAAAGGGGCTCTGGGGACCTTGATGTAAGAAGGGGGGCTCTGGGGACCTTGATTTAAAGAGAGGTGTCTCTGGGGACCCTGATGTAGGGGGAATTCTGGGGACCCTGATGTAATTGAGGCTTTTGGAACCATGATGTAAGAGTAGGCTGTAGAGGCCATGATGTAAGGGGGGGCTCCAGGGATCATGATGTAAGGGAAGACTATGGGGACCATGATGTAAGGAGATGGGACTCTGGGTATCCTGATGTAAGGATGAGAGACTCTGGGTATCCTGGTGTAAGGATGAGAGACTCTGGGTATCCTGACGTAACGATGGAGGAATCTGGGGACCTTGATGAAAGGGGAGTGAATCTGGGACCTTGATTTAAGGAAAAGGGACTCTGGTTATACTGATATAATGAGGGAGGACTCTGGGGGCCTTGATGCAAGGGGGGAACTTGGGACCACAATGTAACGGAGGCTCTGGGGGGTTTTGATGCAAAGGGGGCTCTGGGGACCTTTTATTTAAAGAGATAAGACGTTGGGGACCCTGATAAAAGGGGGGAACTCTGGGGACCCTGATGTAAAAGGGGAATCTGGGGATCCTGATGTAAAGGGGGAGCAGTGGCTTGAGACTAATATAGAAGACAGAGATTTATACACTCTAGGGGAAATGTACTAGAATTGGTGCACACAGAATCTTGTGCAGTTGTGCATAGTAACCAATTAGCTTCTAGGTTTTATTGTCAAAGCTTAATTGAACAAGCTGAAGTTAGAAGGTGATTGGCTACTATGCATAGTTGCACCAAATTCTGTGTGCACCAGTTTTAGTAAATCTCCCCCATGTATACTGATTTATGTGGCTGGGATTAACAGCTGTATGTAGATAGCTCCAGCACTGAGCCTGTACAATTCAATGACAGGCTTTCGGCAGCCACTGCTAATCCTTACTGTTTGCACAACCAGCAATTACTTGCACTTTGTATGCAACCAACTAACCTTATCAGCACAGGTATTCACTGGCTGTTTATTCACCGCTATCTGCACACAGCTGTCAATCCTAGATGCAGGAATCAGTAGATTCCTGCCACTGGGATTTGCAGTGTTGTTAAATACCTGTGAAAATGCAGTCATAGGTCCCTTTCACATGGGCTTTCTGATGAGGTCCATTTGTCAGTTTTTCAAGTGGACCTGATTATAACTGAAAATTGTATATTTATCTTTCCGTAATTTTCCTTTCCTGACGCATCTCCATGGTAGCACACACTGGGTTGTGACTCCGCCCCCACAACCTGACAGGATTGGTTAGCTATAAATTTGAAGGATAGGCACCCCCTTCATTCTCTGTAATTACCATCTTAAAGAAGGATGGGAAGCTGTGTGCTGCCATGGAGATGCGTCAGGAAAGGAAAATTATGGAAAGGCAAGTATACAATTTTCCGTTTTCCTGACGCATCCTGGCAGCACACACTGGGAAATAACTCGCCAATTGGGTGGGTGCAAGTTAAATGAATGTATGCCTGGAGGACCAGGTTGCTGCCCTGCAAATTGTCTCAGGAGACACTCTGCAATACACTGCCCAGGAAGCTGCCACTGCCCTTGTTGAGTGAGCCCTAATGCCTCCAGGTACCGGCAGATTCTGAATGTCATAGGCCTTCTTGATTGTCTTTAGCAGCCAAGATGAAATGGTGTGAGATGATGCCATATGGCCTCTTCTCCCTCCATGGGGAATCCCCAATAGGTTTTTGGTCTTCCTGAAAGACACTGTAGCTGACAGATAATTTCTAATAGTAGTCTTAACATCCAAAGCATGCGATTGACCCTGATCATCTGTAAATGACGGAAGATTGATTATAATGGAAGGATGATGACACCTTTGGAGTAAATTGGTCTGAGGGTTTCAGAACCACCCTGTCTGGGTAAAAGACCAGGTAGGGCTCTGAAATCATTAATGCTTGTATTTCTGACACTCTCTTAGCAGAAGTGATGGTGATAAGGAATGTTAATTTTAAAGTTAAGTTCCATAATGTAATCGAGTCAGCTGGGTGAAAGGGGGAATCTGATAGAGTATTCAGGACTATCAATAAATCCCATGCTGGGAAAGTTGGTCTTCTTGGGGGCCTGATATTAACACATGCTCTTATAAACTGAATTAGAAGAGGGTGATTGGCCCACTTGACACCTGTCTTTGCTGAAAGAGCCAAAACCTGTACTTTGAGTGTACTTGAACTGAGTCTTTGTAGACAAACCTGCTTAAAGAAACTCCAAAACTTGCAGAACTTCTGGAGATAAAGGGTCCCAACCATTCTGCTGGGCCATAGATGTGGACTTGTCCCATATTCTGTCATAAGTGACATTAGTTGTGTATTTCCTAGCCTGGAGAAATGTTGAAATGACCTCTTGTGAACAGCCTTGCTCTAGGAATCTAATCCTCTCAACATCCAGGCAATCAGATGGAGCCTCTCTGGGGCTGGATGGAGGAACTGACCTTGGTGAAAAAGATCCTGAGACAATGGAAGAGGTAGTGGATCCTCGAGACTGAGCTGCAGCAGAGTTGCGAACCAAGGTCTCCTGGGCCAGAAAGGAATTATCGCTATCAATGAGGCGGAAGACCTCTTGAGCTTGGATAGGAACCTCGCAATCAGAGGCGTTGGTGGAAATATGTATCCCAATTGAAAGTTCCACTGATGAAGAAGGCAGTCCACCCCCTCCACAGATGGGTATGCCGCTCTTGATAGGAACCTCTGCCACTTGGTGTTTGAGGGTGTCGCTGCCTGATTGATCTCTGGAATTCCCCAGATTTGGGTCAGGAGATTGAAGACTTGATGAATAAGAACTCTCTGCTCAAATAGTCGGCTAGCAGGTTCTGAGGTGCTGGAACATATACTGCTCGCAGATCTAATAAAAATATCTGAGCCGATTTTAGGATGGGACACATTCCTCCACCAGTGTACTGCTTCTGGTACCTCCTTGTCGCTGGATATATTTTACTGCCACCTTGTTATCCCTCTGATTAGAACAACACTCTTCCCCTTCAAGGATGGCCAAAGGCTAGGAGGGCCTGGAAGGCTGCTCTGAGCTCTAGGACATTCAATTTTAGATCCTTCGCTTGGAACTGCCATCGACCTTGAGCCATCTGATTCTGATAGTGAGCTACCCAACCTGTCTGGCTTGCATCCAAGGTGATCACCTCTGGTGCTGGGTGGACTATCGGTCTGTGTCTCCTTAGATTGTCTGTATGCATCCACCACCAAATTGACTGCTTCACGATGCAATGAATGGTGATCGACTTGAGCATTGATGTTCCATTCTACTGGGTAAGGAATGAGTACTGCAATGTCCTCATATGCCATTGTGCCCATTGGATCATCAGTAGAGTGGCTGACATTGACCCTAAAATGCTCAGACAGACTCTTTTTGGAAGGAATTTAACTGCCATTAGCCTCCTTAACTTTTGCAGTGAAGGGCCTATCTTCTCCTGAGGTAGACTGACTCTGTTTGATCGAGTATTGAGTTCTGCCCCTAAAAAGGTCATACTTTAAATAGGCTGGAGACTGCTCTTTTTACAATTGATCAACCACCTGAAACTCTGAAGTGTGTTGATCGTTATAGTGCGATGGGGAATCCGTGTTTCCTGAGTGTCTACTAGGAGAAGAATATTGTCTAAATACTGATGGAGCCTCTGGCCTTTCTCCTTCAGAAGTGCGACCACAGGTAGGAGAGTCTTGTTAAATGTTCTGGGAGTGGAGGAGATGCCAAATGGAAGACACTGAAACTGGAAATGTTGATAATCAACTGAAAATTGCAGAAACGTTTGAAAGGCGAGGTGTATGGACACATGTAGATAGGCATCCAATAAGTCTACGGAAAGCATCCAATCTCCTAAACTTACCGCTAACAGAATTGATTGGAGGCTCTCCATTTTGAAGGCTTCTACTTGAATACTTCAGTTGAGTCCTTTCTGGTCCACAACAGGTTGTAAGTCGCCTGTCTTCTTTCTTTCCAGGAACAGAGAGGAGTAATACCACTTCCTTCTTCAAATTTATAGTTAACCAATCCTGTCAGGTTGTGGGGATGGAGTCACAACCCAGTGTGTGCTGCCATGATGCGTCAGGAAAAGATCCATGCAGGTCTATGGACAGGAGCATGTAAATGCAGTTCTGTCTATTTACATCTGCCTGCCTCTGAGTCTGTCCAGTTCCAGAAAAAATTGGAAAAGAACTGCATCCCTCCCCATTTTTCTGGACCTAAATGTGACAGAGCAGAGAAAACCTGATGTAAACAGACACAAGCCCGTTTACATTCAGCAGCCCAAAGATCCAACATGAGTCTGCAAATGTTTGCTGACAAAATTGTGAATGGGCATTGATCCCATTCTGCTCTGATTCAGCAGGGGATTTGTTCACGGTTACCTTGCTGAATAGAGCAGAACCTGCCATGTAAAAGGATCCTTAGTGTAAAACCTAAGCAAGTGCAAAGATCACCAAATTGTGGTGGGCAATGCATTCAGTGCTTTTTTACCCTTTTAAAAATGAATGGTAATGTTGTCTCCTCACGACCTGTTTTAACACCTAAAAAAACTGCACCACCACACTGCAAATGCATGGTGAATGGGTCATGCTTGGTGGGTACTACTGTCTGCTGAGCAGGACAGCCAGATTCCCCTGTCTTCTGCCTTGACAGCTTAAGGGGGAATGGTTGTGGGGGTGCTGAACCCGCTCCCAGAAAGAAAGCTATACTTATAGCCCCTGTACATACGGTCGGAAATTCAGACGGAAAAGGTCCGATTGGACCACGTTGTCGGATAATCCGACCATATGTGGGCTACATCGGACTTTTTCCGTCAAAATGTCCGACCAACAAAGTTTGAGAGCTGGATATAAAATTTTCCGACAACATGATCCGATCGGACTTTGTCTGATCGTTTGTAGAGAATTCTGATTGGACAAAGTTCCACGCATGCTCAGATCAAATTACGAGATCAAAGCTATTGGCTACTAGCCTGAACGTAGTCCCGTCGTAATGAACGAACGTCATCGCGTTCCAAACTATCTGATTTTCCGACAACTTTGTCCGACTGTGTGTATGCAACACCAGTTTCGGACAAAATCCGTCGGAAAAAATCAGACGGATTTTGTTGTCGGAATGTCCGACCACGTGTACAAGGGCTAAGACTAAAAGGGCCCATGACAAAAACAAATCAAAAATTCCATCATCTTTATAATGTAGCAATCAGACATTGAACTATTGCTATTAAAATAAGATTGCATTAACCAGAGCAGAGTAACATAAATACATTTTTATATTCATATTAGATAACCTATAATAATACATTTATTTAAAAACAAAAGATGTGTTTGCTTTCTTGTACATCAGGGGATTAAGATCTGTTCCTCATCAACCCAGCCTATAGATCTTGTGAGTCTTATTCATGGGGATTCTCTGTATTAAAACTACCCAGGGTAAATAACACATTCTACTATTGACAACAAAAAACTGGTCACTTATTAGACACAAATCCTTTATAAAAATACATTTCGAAATAGGAGATTTTCTATAGAGAATGCTTGAGATTTCACCGCTGATGTATGGACAGACAATAGCTGGATTATTCACTGTGAATATTAATTTGATTCACACATAGATGTCAGGCTTGTTATGTTCACATTTGCTTGCAATATCTCGAATCATCCACAAAGGTTTAAACAATCTACATAGCCATTGTTCAATCAAGATTCATAAAAGCAGTCAGGACCTGTTAGTGCTAATGACCACCTTGCTTCTCGCACTGTGCTTTCATTTTGTCGTTGTAATGATGTATCTGTATAACAGTGGGTTTAAGGAGATAATTGTACTATAAATCACAGCCTATGATCACAGTCACTTCGGCAGATTCATGGAGCACAGAAGACATGTTTTATCTGCAGGCTGAGCTGCCACAAGATGGAGTTTTGTGTCAAAACATGAATTTATCAAAAGGTTGGGAGTCAATGCTATCAACAATTAGATTTTCACAAGTAAACTGGAGATTAGAGATGAGTAAACCTCATCAAGTTTATCATCGAACCCGTTGCCAAATAAACACATTATGGTCCTATTTTCCCTACAGTAAATGTGCACCACGATTCACAAAAGCGAGGTGCCTCCAGCACACCAACTTGCTTTGAACAAGCCTTTATTTGCCACATGTGGAATGTTTCATTACTAAAGCCTGATGAAAGAGTCCTTTTGTGGCACTGTTCCCCATGTGACAAATAAAAGTTTGTGCTAAGTAGGGAGGAGCTCAGTGTTTGTTCCCAACATAAATTTGGCCCGAACACTGGCTGTTTGGAGGTTTGCATACCCCTTGTCCTTACCACAGATGTCACCAAGCCTAATCAATTACATGGCTGGGAATCCCCTGACCATGTAAACAAATGGGCGGGGAATGGAGCGGGTTTCATAATAGCCTAAATATGGCCACATGGCCATATTTGTGAAATAACATTGCCTAAATATAGTCATAGCCATATTTGGGAAATTATGTGTCCATAAACAAACCAAAACAACCACAAATCCCTTTAACCACTTCCAGCCCGCGCTATAGCCGAAAGACGGCTACAGAGCGGACACTAACTGCTGGGAGAGCGTCCCTGGACGTCCTCCTATTTACTTCCCCTCTGCGCGCCGCCGCGGGCGCGCATTGGGGAAGTTCTGTGCCGTGTCCCTCCCTCCAATCACAGCGGCCATTTACAGCGCAATCGGCGTGTCCAATGAGAGATGATCTCATATGTAAACATATGAGATCATCTCTCAGCGCCGCTCTCCCTCTTCACACAGACAGTGTGTGAGAAGGGAGAGATGAACGGCTGCAGTGGCCGTAAGTGAAAAAAAAAAGTAAAAAAAAGTGCCATCCGCCCCAGTGCCGTCCTCCCCCAGTGCCATCCGCCCCAGTGCCATCCTCGCCCAGTGCCATCCTTGCCCAGTGCCATACGCCCCAGTGCCATCCTCCCCAGTGCCATCCTCCCCAGTGCCACCTGCCCCCAGTGCCACCTGTTAGGGCTATCTGTCCCCAGTGCCACCTGTTGTCAGTGCCATTTGTCCCCAGTGCCATCTGTCATCAGTGCCACGTATAAGTTCCATCTGTCATCAGTGCCACGTGTCATCAGTGCCACATAGTGCCATCTGTCATCAGTGCCACCTGTCATCAGTGCCGCGTATCAGTGCCAAATAAATAAAAAATCTTAATTTTGCAAAGAATTGTGAGAAAAAATTACAACATCAAAAAGCTCCCTATGCCTCTTACTAAATACCTTGGAATGTCTACTTTCCAAAAATGGGTCATTTGGGGGGTATTTGTACTTTCCTGGCTTGTTCGGGTCACAAGAAGTGAGATAGGCCACCAGTACATCAGATGTGATCAATTTTGTATGATTCGCACCATAGCTTGTAGACTCTCTAAGTTTCACAAAGACCAAATGATATCCACTAATTTGGGTTATTTTTACCAAAGATATGTAGCTGTATAAATTCTGGCCAAAATTTATGAAGAAAAATTAATAATTTTCATAATTTTTGCACAGAAGCAAAGAAATATGCGTTTTTTTCAAAATTTTCGGTCTTTTTTCATTTATAGCGCAAAAAATAAAAAACCCAGAGGTGATCAAATACCACCAAAAGAAAGCTCTATTTGTGGGAAAAAAGGACAAAAAATTCATTTGGGTACAGTGTTGCATGACTGAGTATTTGTCATTCAAAGTGTGAGAGCACCGAAAGCTAAAAATTGGTCTGGGCAGGAGGGGTGTTTAAGTGCCCAGTAGGCAAGTGGTTAATGCTAAAACTCTATTATTTTAATTGAAGCACTGGATTTTATTGAAACAATACTCATGGCTCTGTTTTATTTTCTCACAGTAAATTAAATGTCATTACCCCTATCTTTTTGTTTATATTATTGCTACTTTTGTCCCTAACAGATTGTTGACATGAGCTTAGAACTTTGCAAGACAATTCACTTATAAATGAGCGAGCTAATGGGGATATTTTCATGCTTTTTTTTTTTTTTCGATCACCAACAGAAAGGATGCAGTTAATTTCCTCATCATCGCTTTTTTTCTTTTGTTCATTATTTCAAAGTGTTCTGCTCATTCTGCACTCCTCAGTGTCTATAGGAATCACAAACGCATTGATAGTCGTCCAAATAACATTTTTTCAGTGCATGGGATACTGCCAAACTTTCAAAACATTCTGTTCTGTTTCCAGCATTCCTTTAATTAGAGCTGAGAGTCTGATTTAAAAAAAATGCCCTTTGTGTTTAACTTTACACTCTCTAGCAGCAGAGCTGCAGGCTAGTATACCAGTGCAGTGATTACCTTGGAGAAAGTGCATTGCTAACATATATCAAATGAAATGTGAAGTTTTCTTATTTGTCTTCTTTTTCTGAAGTACTACTATTAATATAGAGAAGCTGTAGCGATACCAATTACAGTAACTGGGACAATTCATTAAAACCATAGACCAAAAAATGAACAAAAAAGAGTATAATTTTTGCCATTAACGGCCAATCAGATTTCATCTTTTTTTAAATGGAAAAAACTAACAAGAATTCTGATTTGTCAATATGGGCAACAGTACTTTCCTGCTTTTTTTTCCCCTTTTTTTCAGTTTTAATAAATCGACCCTAGTGTCTTGAAGTGAATTAATATTTTAAGAGAATTTATATTTGGAAACTCTGGAGGTAATTACTTTCTAAGCAACATCAGCTGCTTGTTTGCTGCTATAAATATTAAAAAGGATTGCATACACACAGCATAAAGTGTTATATATCAATGTGTTCTTAAAAAGAAAAATATATATACATTTCTGCAAATTTTTTTGTGAAAACATCAGGTGTCAGGGAAAACAATCCCCTTGGAGGGAGTTAATTCCCCAAAGCCACCTGTAAACTTCAAACTTTTAGGGCAGAACTGACACTGATTAGCGGATTACAAGAAGTAACTGCAGTAAGAACTTAGAACTTACTCAAAGTAAGAACACTTTGATATATAAAGCCCTAAATAATTCCATGCATTTATAATAAAGCTGAACCAAACAGCTCAATACACAGATGTAACATATATAAGGGAACTATTTTACCTGTCAAATGATTTGCATTTTTTGGGCATCCAGATCTGAAATTTACACAGTTCTGCAACACAGCCCTGTCTCAAAGGAGAGGTGACCTGATTTTTTTCTTCAGCATTTTGGTAACACTTTTAGAATATGTCCCTTCTCTAGTTTGTGACAGCAGCAGGTCAGTCACCAGTCGAGATGGGCCGAATGACCCCCCGTTGGGTTCACGGCAGAACTTTCAAACATTGCAAAGTTCAGAACCGAATAACAAACCCCATTGAAGTCTATGGGACCCAAACTGGAAAAATCAAAAGTGCCAATTTTAAAGGCTTATATGAAACTAATTGGGCATACAATGGTTATGGGGGTCTGGGTACTGCCTTGTGGGACATGTATCAAAGAAAAAAAGGTTTGTAAATAACATCATTTTTAAATCAGCAGCGATTTACTGATGCCTTAAGTGAAACCATAAAAATGAGAAATAACAATAAAAATTAAAAATGTATTTAAATATAATGCCTGGGGGAGCCTGTAAAGTGGCATATCTGCACCATGTATAGAACCTGCTGCAGCAATAACGACAGCCAGGGTGGTCTCCCTCCATAGGAAGCTCTTGCTGCTAAGTAAAGTGGAGGGTAAGAGCAACTTTTTGTCCTGACCTGGGATTCCAGGAATTAGAAGTTAAAGCAGACCAATCGGGCTCAGTTTAAGTATGCGATTCAGAATTTTTTGCAGTGACTTTTTTCCATTCCCGTTCTATGAGGGTACTAGTTGGATTTTCTCCATCAGGGTCTGGGAGGATGTGCCATTCTTTTAGCAGGGAAATCCCTTTTTCCAAGGAAGTTATCGTATAGGTGTGGTTGTCTTTGGTGATAGTTAGCTTAGTGGGGTAGCCCCATCTGTATGCGATTTTGTGGCGTCAGAGAACTTTAGTCACCGTATTTAGGTTCTTCCTTTTCTGAAGTGTATATTGTGACAGGTTAGCAAAGAATTGCAGATGCTGGTATTGTGAGGGGACTTGGTCTTGTTTCTGCATAAGTGACCTAAGAAGTTCTTTTGCATGAAAGAAATTTAGGCAGAGGAGTACATCCCTAGGGATGTGATCCGACAGGTGGGATGGCTTGGGTAAATAGTGAATTTTATCAATGGTGACATCTAAGTCAGTGAGACCGGGTGAAAGATTTTTAAAGAAGGTCACAGCGTAAAGGTTCCATTCAGATTGCTGTACGGATTCGGGGATCCCCCTTATTTTTAAGTTGTTCCTTCTGGAACTGTCCTCCATGTCAGCTAATTTAGCTTTGATCCATTCATTATCTTTCTCCCTCTCATCATGAGCATCAACTAGATCATTAATTGTTTCTGCGTATTCCTCCATCTTGGATTCTATATGATCCACTCGGTTCCCCACTGCTTGCACTTCCTGATTAAATCTGTGCATACAGGTAGCCATGTCTGACTGTATAGTTGTGCGTAAAGACAGGAGAATGTCATTTAGCACTGTATCTAACACAGGTTGGTTTTGAGTAGGAAAATTTTCTGGCATTTCTCTGGGATCCTCTCCTGAGTCTGATGCAGGACTCCTCTCTGGGCCAATCCACTGCCATCCAGCCTGGGTTTAGACTTGGCAGGGCTATTGGTAGATGGGGAGGGAGGGTATGAGTCCCAGCTAGCTGGTGAGTAGCTTTTGGAAGGAGGATTACCTTTTTTTTTTAGGCCCCCATGAGCGGGAATCTGCCGGCGGTGTAAGGCCTCGGCGTCATTTTGCTTGCCTCCGTCCAAAGAAATAGTGGTAAAGAAGCCTGTGACATGCTGGGGCTTCCGATCGCCTCGTCACTTGCTGGACATGTTCCCCGCCTTTGATTTGGAGTGTTTGGTGTCCCGATCTGTGTTGTTATGTGCTGCTATTTCCCTGGATTTCCGGAGCTCCTGAATTAAGCTTCCATCCGGCTCTGCATCAGGCCATGCCCCCCTGAGTACCTTTTTTAATAAGCTCTGCACTACCAAATTGAGGCAAGGCACATGTGTCAACTTTTACTGTGTAAGGAAGGACAGGAGGTTTGTGCCATTATCGCGCACACCGCCATTCTTGGCTCCAGATGGCGTGGCGTAAACCACTTCTGGACCTGCCTGTGCAGAGCTGCAAGAATCTGCTTCAGTGTGGCTCCTGTCCCCTAGAAATACCAGCTGAAGCACTGCATGGCACCTTTTAGCCTGACATATTGAATAGCCCCTTGACTGCTTAGGGGGTTCATGTGGTTCATAGGACAATTCAGCAGAGGAGGGCATGGAGAAGGAGGGGGTAGAGCTGACAAATCACGCATCATCACTAGCTGTATGGAGACGTGGCGGCACAACAAGCTGTGGCACTGAGCCCTAGACTGCATCCTTCAAAGTTGCAAGCAGAGTTACCCAGTGTGCTGTGAACAAATTATATCGTCCCTGACCATGCTTGCTGGACCATGTGTCAACAGTAATGCGAACCTTGTGGCTGACTGCTTTGCCCAACAATGCCACAACATTGCTTCCACGTTATGGTAGATAGCTGGATTGGCCTTACGTGAAAAGAAATAGGGACTGGGAACCTGCCATTGTGGTACAGCACATTCTACAAAATCATGAAAGGGGGCAGAATCCAGCAGGGGGTAAGGCAGGAGTTGTAAAGCCAGCAGCTTTGACAAGCTTAAATTCCAGGAGTGTTAGGTACCTGGTGGGGAGCCTGACTTGGCAGGAGAAGACCTCTTTTACGACTCTGGTTCAAGGCCCACTGGAATGGAGACAGTGGCCCCGTAAGCACAGCAGAGTAGGAGTGTCTGAGCTGGTTGCAGCGGCTGGTGTGGAGTGAAGAGATGATCCTCCAGATAGCTGGAACTGCAGAAGATGGCAGAGCAGGTGGTGGATCAGCAACCAGAGGTCGTGGGCACTGGAACCGCGGCAGCAGGACCTGGATGGAACACGGCTCACTCAGAGCAAACAGAGCTATGATTAGACAGGCCAGGTCACAACTTTTTGTCCTGACCTGGGATTCCAGGAATTAGAAGTTAAAGCAGACCAATCGGGCTCAGTTTAAGTATGCGATTCAGAATTTTTTGCAGTGACTTTTTTCCATTCCCGTTCTATGAGGGTACTAGTTGGATTTTCTCCATCAGGGTCTGGGAGGATGTGCCATTCTTTTAGCAGGGAAATCCCTTTTTCCAAGGAAGTTATCGTATAGGTGTGGTTGTCTTTGGTGATAGTTAGCTTAGTGGGGTAGCCCCATCTGTATGCGATTTTGTGGCGTCAGAGAACTTTAGTCACCGTATTTAGGTTCTTCCTTTTCTGAAGTGTATATTGTGACAGGTTAGCAAAGAATTGCAGATGCTGGTATTGTGAGGGGACTTGGTCTTGTTTCTGCATAAGTGACCTAAGAAGTTCTTTTGCATGAAAGAAATTTAGGCAGAGGAGTACATCCCTAGGGATGTGATCCGACAGGTGGGATGGCTTGGGTAAATAGTGAATTTTATCAATGGTGACATCTAAGTCAGTGAGACCGGGTGAAAGATTTTTAAAGAAGGTCACAGCGTAAAGGTTCCATTCAGATTGCTGTACGGATTCGGGGATCCCCCTTATTTTTAAGTTGTTCCTTCTGGAACTGTCCTCCATGTCAGCTAATTTAGCTTTGATCCATTCATTATCTTTCTCCCTCTCATCATGAGCATCAACTAGATCATTAATTGTTTCTGCGTATTCCTCCATCTTGGATTCTATATGATCCACTCGGTTCCCCACTGCTTGCACTTCCTGATTAAATCTGTGCATACAGGTAGCCATGTCTGACTGTATAGTTGTGCGTAAAGACAGGAGAATGTCATTTAGCACTGTATCTAACACAGGTTGGTTTTGAGTAGGAAAATTTTCTGGCATTTCTCTGGGATCCTCTCCTGAGTCTGATGCAGGACTCCTCTCTGGGCCAATCCACTGCCATCCAGCCTGGGTTTAGACTTGGCAGGGCTATTGGTAGATGGGGAGGGAGGGTATGAGTCCCAGCTAGCTGGTGAGTAGCTTTTGGAAGGAGGATTACCTTTTTTTTTTAGGCCCCCATGAGCGGGAATCTGCCGGCGGTGTAAGGCCTCGGCGTCATTTTGCTTGCCTCCGTCCAAAGAAATAGTGGTAAAGAAGCCTGTGACATGCTGGGGCTTCCGATCGCCTCGTCACTTGCTGGACATGTTCCCCGCCTTTGATTTGGAGTGTTTGGTGTCCCGATCTGTGTTGTTATGTGCTGCTATTTCCCTGGATTTCCGGAGCTCCTGAATTAAGCTTCCATCCGGCTCTGCATCAGGCCATGCCCCCCTGAGTACCTTTTTTAATAAGCTCTGCACTACCAAATTGAGGCAAGGCACATGTGTCAACTTTTACTGTGTAAGGAAGGACAGGAGGTTTGTGCCATTATCGCGCACACCGCCATTCTTGGCTCCAGATGGCGTGGCGTAAACCACTTCTGGACCTGCCTGTGCAGAGCTGCAAGAATCTGCTTCAGTGTGGCTCCTGTCCCCTAGAAATACCAGCTGAAGCACTGCATGGCACCTTTTAGCCTGACATATTGAATAGCCCCTTGACTGCTTAGGGGGTTCATGTGGTTCATAGGACAATTCAGCAGAGGAGGGCATGGAGAAGGAGGGGGTAGAGCTGACAAATCACGCATCATCACTAGCTGTATGGAGACGTGGCGGCACAACAAGCTGTGGCACTGAGCCCTAGACTGCATCCTTCAAAGTTGCAAGCAGAGTTACCCAGTGTGCTGTGAACAAATTATATCGTCCCTGACCATGCTTGCTGGACCATGTGTCAACAGTAATGCGAACCTTGTGGCTGACTGCTTTGCCCAACAATGCCACAACATTGCTTCCACGTTATGGTAGATAGCTGGATTGGCCTTACGTGAAAAGAAATAGGGACTGGGAACCTGCCATTGTGGTACAGCACATTCTACAAAATCATGAAAGGGGGCAGAATCCAGCAGGGGGTAAGGCAGGAGTTGTAAAGCCAGCAGCTTTGACAAGCTTAAATTCCAGGAGTGTTAGGTACCTGGTGGGGAGCCTGACTTGGCAGGAGAAGACCTCTTTTACGACTCTGGTTCAAGGCCCACTGGAATGGAGACAGTGGCCCCGTAAGCACAGCAGAGTAGGAGTGTCTGAGCTGGTTGCAGCGGCTGGTGTGGAGTGAAGAGATGATCCTCCAGATAGCTGGAACTGCAGAAGATGGCAGAGCAGGTGGTGGATCAGCAACCAGAGGTCGTGGGCACTGGAACCGCGGCAGCAGGACCTGGATGGAACACGGCTCACTCAGAGCAAACAGAGCTATGATTAGACAGGCCAGGTCACAACGGTTAGCCAATCAGGCAGATACAGCAGGCAAAGGCAAGGTCACAGGTTGGCAGAGGCTTGGCAGCAGTAATCAAGCAAGTCCATAAGCAAGGTCAGGCAGGCCGAGATCAGGGTTGGAGAGGTCAGCGAGGTTAGACGGAAGCCTGGTCAGTAATCACAATCAAACAGGCAGGTATCAGGAGTCTCAGGTACAGAGCTGCAGACAAACAGCGCCACACAAGTGCAGCTGTCATCTTTAAATAGGGCCACTGGCGCCAAACAGCGCTGACGCTCATGCGTGGTGCGTCACACACGCCGGCGCACACACACACGCTGATGCCTGGATTGCCCAGCGGTGAGTGCGTACGCACGCAGAATTGCCCGTTCAGTGCGGGTAGAGCCCTGACAAGGAGGAACAATTTAAAAATTAGGGGGATCCCTGAATCTGTGCAGCAACAGGACCTGGGCCTCTATACTGCTACCTTGTTCAAATCTCTCATACCAAGTCTTACAGACTTGGACATTACCATTGACAGAATTCATCGCCTGCCTAAACCATCCCATTTACCAGACCAAGTACCTAGGGACACAATACTCAGACTGCATTTCTTTCATGTAAAAGAACAGCTAATGACTATAATGAGAAAGCAAGAGCAGATTCCGTCACAGTATCAAAACCTGCAATTCTTTGCAGACTTGTCGCAATATACCCTGCAAAAATGTAAAAGCCTAAATATTGCAACGAAAGTATTACGCATCCATAAAATCGTGTACAGATGGGGCTACCCCAGAAAAATAACTATCACTAAGGGTAATAACAAGTTAACAAAGTTAATGAAAATAAATCATATATTTTAGACTTGGGATTAGACAATACCACCAGCAATAAGCTCAAAGCACAATTTCCATACAAGTGGACTATGGAAGGGATAAAATATTTAGGAATAACTCTAACAGATGATACCAACAGCATTGCAGAGGCAAACTACACTCCCTTTTTACTAAAATTAAACCAGAAACTACAAGCTATAACTAGAACAGAATCAACATGCTCTGGCCATCTTGCGGCCTTCAAGATGATGATACTTACTCAATTTATTTATCTATTCAGGACCCTCCCAATATCAATCCCAGATAGTTTCTTTGCCAGAGCACAGTCCATGGTTAATGGATTCCTTTGGCAGGTAAAGAAAGCTAAATACGCATTCCATAAATTGATTAAATCCAGAAAGGCAGGAGGAGTGGGGCATGTCCTGCTGAAGAATTATTACCTTGCGGCAATTTTGGCCCAGCTAAAACATTGGTTTCCCGGAAACCCTAGCTCCAGATGGCAGGAATTGGAATAATTTCTGTCCCCTAATCATAGATTATACGATCTGATATTAGCTAGCGGATTTATGCCACACTCCCCCTCCAAGCTTTCCCCTACCATGGAAGCCTCTATCCAGACATGGAAAATCCCTTTCCCATCACCAGCTTACAAATACTGATAATAAACCTGAATATTAAACACTGAGGGTCAAAAGGTTTTAAGACAACCTTTATATAGGCCCTGAGATTAAAACTTTTAAGCCGCATACACACGGGCGGACTGTCTGGCCAACTTAGTCCATCGAAACACATTTCAGCGGACAGTCCGCTCGTGTGTGGGCTTCAGCGGACTTTTTCAGCGTGCAGTCTGGCGGACTAAGTATTTCGGAATTTCCGTAATATTGTCCGTCATACTTTGGTTTCAGCAGACAATCCGCTCGTGAGTAGGCTAGTTCGACGGACTAAGTATGGCGCATGCTCAGAAAGGATTTACACGGTGAAAGGTTGCATTGCTGTGTATTGGACTTCCTATTTCTAGTCCCGTCGTACGTGCTGTACACGTCATCGCGCAAACTTTCGACGGACTGTTTGTGCATCCGTGTGTGGTCAAGTCTGTTCATTCGAAAGTAGGACGGACTGTCCGTCGGATTGTCTGACGGACTAAGTTGGCCATACAGTCCGCCCGTGTGTACGCGGCTTCAGAGAAATACAGTTTGAACGTAACTTAGAATCCAAAGAATATTACACATATCTACAAATCTCACATCTATTAACCTCCATCATTGATACCAACACAAAGATCCCCTGAAGGGTTTATCTATACTTCACAAATTCTACAACCTCCATCAAAGGCATATCCCTGTTTTATAACCTACTACACCAGAAATCAGTATTCAGCAAGTCACCCTCTATGAGGACTTGGGAAATTGACTTCAATGCATCCTACACCCTAGAACAATGGAAACAAGCAATTTCGTCCACATACAAAGCGACCAGAAGCGTGAACTTATGGGAATTATATCAAAAGATACTCGTAAGATAATATTTAACCTCTACATGATTAGCAGGATTTTACTCTCACATATCACCACTATTCTGGAGAAAATGCGGCAATGGAAGAGGTTCCATAACACATATTTTTTGGTCATGCCCACAGTTGAGAAAATATTGGTGCAGTACCTTTCGTCTCATAGAGCATATTACCAAAGCCCCATGTTCAGCCAATTCCAGTATGGCTATATTATCCTTAGAAACAGACACACTGCCTCACTCTATGAGGAGTATAATCACTCAGGTCCTTACCAGAGCTCGTCTTGAAATAACAAGAAGATGGTTAAAAGATGAAATACCAACACTTAGAGATGTGATCAGAACCACTAACCTCAATGAAATATACTTTGTTAAATGTGCAGTAATGCACTCAAATTTACTGCGTTAAATACACAGTAATGCACTGAAATATACAGCATTAAATGTGCAGTTATGCACTGAAATATACTTTGTTAAACGTACATTAACGGAGTGAAATATACTGTGTTAAACATGCAGTAAAGTCCAGAATTGACAGCGTTAAATGTGCATTAATGCACTGAAATAAACTGTGTTAAACGTGCAGTAATGCTCTGAAATATACTTTGTTAAATGTTCACTAACGCACTGAAATATACAGCGTTAAAAGTGCAGTAACGCAGTGAAATATACTGTGTTAAACATGTAGTAATGCAGTGAAATATACTGTGTTAAACGTGCAGTAACGCACTGAAATGTACAGCGTTAAACATGCAGTAATGCACATACCTGTACTGCGTTACACGTGTAGTAACGCACTGAAATATACAGCGTTAAAAGTGCAATAACGCACCAAAATAGACTGTGTTAAATGGTCAGTAACGCACTGAAGTATACAACCTTAAATGCACAGTAATGCACTGAAATATACAGCATTAAACGTGCAGTAACACACTGAAATATACTGCTTAAACGTGCAATAACGCACTAAAATATACTTTGTTGAATTAAAATATACAGTGTTAAATGTGCAGTAATGTATAAATGAATAGGTAAAGTCGCGCTACGGACTACTCACCCTATGAGTGCTAAAAACAAAAAATGGTAATAAAACCCTTTAAGAAGTAAATTTTCGGGGTTAGAGCTGCCTTTACCTGAAACCTCCACCTCCTAGTATGGGGGGGGGGGGTTAAAGTTTTAAGGATAAGATTAACAGGTTATGGCGCTAAACCCGAAGTATATATAAATATGCTCTTAGTGACCTTTCTCCAACCTCAGTGGTATTATAAGTGCTAGTTGAACCCTATAGGAATTAAAGTGCAAATGCGTGCTGACTCCAGAAGACGTCACTCTGACGAAACGCGTAGGGCGTGGCCACCTTGTGGCACCCTTTCCATAGCCAGAGGTGGCCGGCGGCCGGCGGAGATTATACGCATTGTTTTTATGGCTAAATGTGAGTAGATTTTTAATTTAATAAACAAAGAATCTGTTTAAAACATACTACACCATGGATGTGTTTTCCCTTATGTGCATTTAATAACAGTCCATACGAATGGAAGAGTGAACATATCCTCAGCACACCAGCAGCAGCACCCAGACAGCAACACAGTGGCTTACACTGTGAAGGGCCATCTAGCCCCATAGGGGTACAAGTTCTGGTGAGAGCATTCACATACCATAGCACTGAGTGGCACACCGGGGATGAATGTTTTCTCTCCATTGAAGATTTGCACTGTTTGCACTAGTCACTTGATTTGGCATCATTATCATCTATAATACCAATATTGGACACTTGTAGCGTTTTTTATGCGACTGTTTCCTAAATTGAAGATTGGCACCTCTTTGCACTTTTTTCACTGGTCACTTTTTATCATGTGTCACAGATAGCCAGGATATTACTGAGGGACATGTTTAGTGATTCTATGCGGCTTTGAAAAGTTTCCTTTATGCATAAGGACTTGGTATCAACTATTATTCATATGAACTACTTTCCGTATGAATTTTTTGCAGTTTGATTTATTGTTATATGGCACTTATATGAATTTTTAGATTTTTTGATTATGTTTTCCTTTTTTGAGGTCATTACCATACGACACTCATATTGATTTAACTAAGTAGAGTCAGCACGCATTTGCACTTTAATTCCTATAGGGTTCAACCAGCACTTATAATACCACTGAGGTTGGAGAAAGGTCACTAAGAGCATATTTATATATACTTTGGGTTTAGCGCCATAACCTATTAATCTTATCCTTAAATGTGCAGTAATGCACTGAAATGTACTTTCTTAAATGTGCAGTAACACACTTAAATATACAGCGTTAAACAAGCAGTAACACACTGAAATATGCTATGTTAAAGGTGCACTAATGCACTGAACTATACTACGCTAAATGTGCAGTATCTCACTGAAATATACTGTGTTAATTGTGCAATAACGCACTGAAATATACTTTGTTAAACGTGCAGTAATGCACTCAAATTTACTGCGTTAAATGCACAGTAATGCACTGAAATATACAGTGCCTTGCGAAAGTTTTCGGCTCCCTTGAACTTTTCAACCTTTTGCCACATTTCAGGCTTCAAACATAAAGATATAAAATTTAAATTTTTTGTGAAGAATCACCAACAAGTGGGACACAATTGTGAAGTGGAACGAAATCTATTGGATATTTTAAACTTTTTTAGCAAATAAAAAACTGAAAAGTGGTGCGTGCAAAATTATTCGGCCCCTTTACTTTCAGTGCAGCAAACTCACTCCAGAAGTTCAGCGAGGATCTCTGAATGATCCAATGTTGTCCTAAATGACTGATGGTGATAAATAGAATCCACCTGTGTATAATCAAGTCTCTGTATAAATGCACCTGCTCTGTGATAGTCTCAGGGTTCTGTTGAAAGAGCAGAGAGCATCATGTTGACCAAGGAACACACCAGGCAGGTCCGTAATACTGTTGTGGAGAAGTTTAAAGCCGGATTTGGATACAAAAAGATTTCCCAAGTTTTAAACATCCCAAGGAGCATTGTGCAAGCGATCATTTTGAAACGGAAGGAGTATCAGACCACTGCAAATCTACCAAGACCTGGCCGTCCCTCTAAACTTTCAGCTCAGACAAGGAGAAGACTGATCAGAGATGCAGCCAAGAGGCCCATGATCACTCTGGATGAACTGCAGAGAACTACTGCTGAGGTGGGAGAGTCTGTCCATAGGACAACAATCAGTCGTACACTGCACAAATCTGACCTTTATGGAAGAGTGGCAAGAAGAAAGCCATTTCTCAAAGATATCTATAAAAAGTCTCGTCTAAAGTTTGCCACAAGCCACCTGGGAGACACACCAAACATGTGGAAGAAGGTGCTCTGGTCAGATGAAACCAAAATTTAACTTTTTGCCCACAATGCAAAACTATATGTTTGGCGTAAAAGCAACACAGCTCATTACCCTCAACACACCATTCCCACTGTCAAACATGGTGGTGGCAGCATCATGGTTTGGGCCTGCTTTTCTTCAGCAGGGACAGGGAAGATGGTTAAAATTGAGGGGAAGATGGATGCAGCCAAATACAGGACCATTCTGGATGAAAACCTGTTGGAGTCTGCAAAAGACCTGAAACTGGGGTGGAGATTTATCTTCCAACAAGACAATGATCCCAAACATACAGCAAAATCTACAAAGGAATGGTTCACAAATAAACGTATCCAGGTGTTAGAATGGCCAAGTCAAAGTCCAGACCTGAATCCAATCGAGAATCTGTGGAAAGAGCTGAAAACTGCTGTTCACAAACGCTCTCCATCCAACCTCACTGAGCTCGAGCTGTTTTGCAAGGAAGAATGGGCAAGAATTTCAGTCTCTCGATGTGCAAAACTGATAGAAACATACCCCAAGCGACTTGCAGCTGTAATCACAGCAAAAGGTGGCTCTACAAAGTATTAACGCAAGGGGGCCGAATAATTTTGCACGCCCCACTTTTCATTTTTTTATTAGTTAAAAAAGTTTAAAAAATCCAATAGATTTCGTTCCACTTCACAGTTGTGTCCCACTTGTTGAAAAGTTCAAGGGGGCCGAATACTTTCGCAAGGCACTGTACATCATTAAATGTGCCGTAAAGAAATATACTTTGTTAAACGTGCAGTAACGCAGTGAAATATATTGTGTTAGATGTGCAGTAAAGTCCTGAATATACAGCGTTAAATGTGAACTAATGCACTGGAATATACAGCGTTAAACGTGCAATAACTAAACAAAATAGACTGCGTTAAACGTGCAGTAATGCACTGAAATATACAGCGTTAATTGTGCAGTAACGCATTGAAATATACAGCGTTAAACGTGCAATAACACACTAAAATATTCTTTGTTGAATGTTAAATATGCAGTAACAAACTGAAATATACAGTGTTAAATGTGCAGTAATGCACTGAAATATACTTCCTTAAACGCGCAGTAATGCACTGAAATATACTGTGTTAAACGTGCAGTAATACCCTTAAATATATAGCATTAAACATGCACTAATGCACTGAATTATACTGCATTAAACGTGTAGTAACGCACCTGTTAAATGTGCAGTAAAGTCCCAAATTTACAGCCTTAAATGTAAACTAATGCACTGAAATATACTGCATTAATCGTGCAGTAACGCAATGACTATACTGTGTGAAACATCTAGTAACATACTGGAATATACAGCATTAAACATGAAATAACGCACCAAAATAGATTGTGTTAAACGTGCAGTAATGCACTGAAACATACAGCATTAAACTGCAGTAATGCACTAAAATATACTGTGTTAAACGTGCAATAACACACTGAAATATACAGCAATTTCCGCAGCAATCTGACCCAGAAGTGGAAACGGGTAACCATCAAAACTAGGTACCTGCTCGCCCTTCTCCTCCAAAAAGTGGCAGTGTTGCAGTGAAGGGGGAGGATGCAAACAAGCGTAACTTTCCCTTTTGGGTGAAGTTCTGCTATAAATTGATGGTGCTCTATAAATGTCTGTAACAAATTATGAATAAATAAGGTAGAAGGTTTTTAATTTGATAAATACTGTGTATCATGAACAAATACTTTTTTTTTTTTTTAATACAATACTCATTTTCATCTTTTTTTGTCATTGCATCTCTGTGCTGCTGATCTCCTGAAGCTTCTTTAGAAAAATCTGCAGACCAGCTTATGTTTTTCAGCAGATAGCAATACATTCTTCAGGAAGAGTTACACAGGCAAGCATACATCTGAAGGATGTTCAGATGATCAAGGGATCTTTTGGTGGTTTAATCTAAAGCCAATGGCAGCATAGGGGTCTGTCTATCAATGTTTTCAACCACATATTTTTCAATTTGCATCCTATGTGAAAAAGGCATGGATATTCAGATGAAAATTTAGTGAAAACATTGAAAAATGACCCCTAAGTTTCCATTCCACATTTCCACATACTGATATGATTCCATATGATACAATAATATGCTGTTACTGCTTATTTTTTTTTAATATGCACTCTGTGTTAGTTGCTGCAGTCTCTTGACAATTGCAACACATCATACTTATGCAGTACAGTTTCCTATACGCTGTGGAGAAATTGACAAATTCTGAAACTTTCTGCTTGGAGCCAAGAGACACAAAATAATTGAGAGAATAAATGAATTTCTAACTGTCCTGTGGTTGAGTCATGCATGCTGCTACACTTACTTATTTAATTACTGCCCTCATTTAACTTATTTCAATGCTGGTTTGAAAATGTAAGATTAATGCATTCAATGACTCACCACAAAATACATCATGGGTGGCTGGTATGTGGGTTTATCATTGCTAGTGGTCTGGACAATTTTAAAGTAATCAAGCAATTTTCCTACTAATAGTCAACTTTGATATTATTTGTGTGTCCGATTGTTAACTATAAACTGATAAAAGATGTGATTTAACTTACGGATTACAATGCTACCTAAAGTATTTCTAAAGCCAAAAATGTTTTTTTCATTTGTTTTGCCATCACTGTCTCATTAGGGACTTCACTTACCTTCACTTTCTGTCCCGTAGAATCAACAAGAAGTGAGACAATATCTTTGCAATTTATGGAAAATACCCTCCTAGACAGTTTTTACCAGAACAAGTGTCCACACTGCAAAGCTTCAGCTGTTCCTGTGGCAGATCAAAATTTGGGGTTTTGCCCTCACTTTCCTGATGACATTGGTGAACAAGACAATTAGGGTAAGTGAAAAAGAGAAATGTATTTTGCCTTTGGTTATGCTGTAAAATCTAAAATACTATAGTATAATTTGTATCTGCACTGACCCATCTGCCCTTCTATCAATTTACTTACGTTCCTGTTTTCTTCACATTTCCATTGGTTTAGAGATACCCATAGGTAGGCAGCAAGATTAAAGGGCAGTGAGACATATGCTTATCTTTAAACTTGTCAACAATGAACAGAATCTATGGACACACAGTTATAGTGGATCATCAGGCAAACTAGTGGTTGTTTTAGGGGCGTGTCCAAGATGGCAACCAGGGTGGATGCACCTTAAGAGAGCTCTGCTGCCATGTGATTCTTTCATGTGCTCCCCTACTGAATCTGCAGTTTACAGGTCCATTATCAATATCTACTTCTTCAGTGCCCAGGACTGACTACGACTAAAAGCAGGCAGCAATCTGCAACCCATAACATGTTAAACACTGCATATTATTCCAGCGGGTTGGGAGACCAGTATGTCAACTAAGACAGAGGACAGAGAACCCTCACTACTGGAACAAGCTAACTTCTCTGCTCTATAGGCAAGCAACAACTACCACTCTCGTGGCAAAAATGGACTCTCTACATACAGATTTCAGACTGATTTGTAAGGATATGGACACATTTCAGGCCTATTTGACAGACACAGATCGCAGTGTGGGAGACTCAGAGCACACCATCAGGGATCACACCACCACTGCGCACCCTCCAGACAAAAGTTAATTTGTTAAAGGCCTGGGTGGAAGATGCAGAGAACTGCAACTAGAGGAATAATATATGCATCCTGGGTCTGCCAGAGGAAGGGGAGGGTTTGGATCCTGCAGCTTTTGATAAGCACTTTAAACTCCAATTCCCTGCTCCCTCGGGTGCCATTTTCCTAATTCCAAGTTTAGCCTCCCCCCCAGGCGCCCCACCGCATACTTCTATCATTCATCTCCTCAACTGAGACCATGACCTGATACTGCAGGAGACCAAAAAACTGGATGCCTTATACTTTGAGGCTGTAAATTAATGATTTTTTCCTGACTACGCTGTGGACACTATAGCTGAGAATAAAAAAAACTGATTTAGCTAAATCTTCTCATGTCATGAAAAATGGTTACTTCAACTCACTATATCCACTAGAAATATATTTGTTGATGTTGAGGCCCTTTAGCAAAGCTGTATTTTCTAAGATTTCACCAGTAAGCCTCCTCTAGACCACTGCACCTTTCCGAGTTACATCTAGGTGTACACAGTTATGCACCATCAGCACCAGCCAGGTGAGAAGGAATATATAGCTATACCAGTCAATTTTGGTTACTGATATACAAATTAGGTGGACATTAGGGCTTTTTAATCAATGTGAGTGTTCATTGTGTGGTGTGGTACCATTTACTTGTGTTTTGTTCTATTGTCTGACATCAATAAACATATTTCTAGTGAGTTGATGTAAAACTTTTTCATGACATGAGATAGTTGAGCTAAATCAGTTTTTTTTATTCTCAATAAAAGTGTAAGTTACTCAACCATAGCTTCCATCGCATTTACATGTGCCTTTTGGCTTAAAGAGATATTTTTCAGTGTTACTAAGGGTAGTATCTTGAGGGTTATTATTCTTTATTGTTTGGTACTCTGTGGACACACAAATGCTTAAACTATCCCTTGACTACATGCAGCGAGGAGGGTTTCTTCCATCCACTTTAATTGTGTGGATAGGGGAATTAAGTCATTATTTTTTGTTCAACTTGCTGATTAAACAAAAAAAATTACTCAATTATGGCCAGCCTTAACGACAACATGCAAATAACATTTACCTAATGGTGACCAGATTTAAAATTGATACATGTTAAATATTACACTTTGCCCACTTCTATGCCTTTCTGCCTTTTATTTAAAACTTCATCCTTTGCTTTTCTGTTTTTAAGATTAAAATAAAAAGCCTATGGGGCCTCACCTCTGCCTAATCTTGGAAGTCATAATTAGTGATGGACGAACGTTTCGCCCGGCGGTCGTTTCGCGGCGAATTTCCGACATTCGCGGTCCGCACGTTCGAACGCCTTTTTCCATCGTTCGCCGCGGCGGACTTACGTGTTTAATGTATACAAGAACTTTAACCTTTGGTGACACGTTTATCATGTGATACAGGACAGCCAATTGAGACATGACAGCACATGGACACTTGGACATTCCCCCTAACCTATAAATACACCCGATCCGGTGGCCATTTTACATTCTTTCTTCTGTTACGATAGGGACAGGTTCCTGTGTGGAGTAGGGAGAGATAAACCACTAGCTATTTGGTACACAAAAGTTCTTTTCAGGACTGGTATAGGTGTTAGGTGTTGATAGGTTTGCTGTGCTGCTGATTCTTGCAGCAGCCTGAGTGTCTTTTGTTAGTTTAGAGAAAGGGAAAGGACGGTGTATGCTACAGGGACAGCCAGATTAGTCTTTCATCATCATCATCATCATCATCATCATTAGCTGTTACTATCAAGGTCCACAAAAGAGCTGTTCCAGTAACCACTAATCGTTCTCTTTTTTTGCCAATTTGTATAGGGACAGGAAGGAAGCAGTGTTGTCAGGCAGTGAGGGTAATTTTAAAGACTTGCTGTTATTATTAGTTCCACAAAGGTTCTTTTCAGGACTGGTATCAGTGGTACAGTAATAGGCTTGTACATGTATAATATTCTTTCTTCCAAATATAGAAAGGATATTATACTTGACTGCTGCCCTTCTGCTGCAGTCTGCTAAACATTCACAACTCACTTGTTCCACAAAAGTTCTTATAAGGACTGGTAACTTGGTATAGGGTGCTACGGTACATAGGCTTGAGTGCGGTACAGTCTGCTGTTCTGTAAGGACCGCTATCGGTCCACAATAGATAGGGTTGACGTGCACCACTGCTGACCGCTGCCCTATACTGCAGCAGTCCTTCAGCGGTATAGGGACTGACGTACAGTCTGCTAATCACTAACACACAACCTGCTTGTTCCACAAAAGTTCTTATAAGGACTGGTAACTTGGTATAGGGTGCTACGGTACATAGGCTTGAGTGCGGTACAGTCTGCTGTTCTGTAAGGACCGCTATCGGTCCACAATAGATAGGGTTGACGTGCACCACTGCTGACCGCTGCCCTATACTGCAGCAGTCCTTCAGCGGTATAGGGACTGACGTACAGTCTGCTAAACACTAATACACAACCTGCTTGGTCCACAAAAGTTCTTATAAGGACTGGTAACTTGGTATAGGGTGCTACGGTACATAGGCTTGAGTGCGGTACAGTCTGCTGTTCTGTAAGGACCGCTATAGGTCCACAATAGATAGGGTTGACGTGCACCACTGCTGACCGCTCACCTATACTGCAGCAGTCCTTCAGCGGTATAGGGACTGACGTACAGTCTGCTAATCACTAACACACAACCTGCTTGTTCCACAAAAGTTCTTATAAGGACTGGTAACTTGGTATAGGGTGCTACGGTACATAGGCTTGAGTGCGGTACAGTCTGCTGTTCTGTAAGGACCGCTATCGGTCCACAATAGATAGGGTTGACGTGCACCACTGCTGACCGCTGCCCTATACTGCAGCAGTCCTTCAGCGGTATAGGGACTGACGTACAGTCTGCTAAACACTAACACACAACCTGCTTGGTCCACAAAAGTTCTTATAAGGACTGGTAACTTGGTATAGGGTGCTACGGTACATAGGCTTGAGTGCGGTACAGTCTGCTGTTCTGTAAGGACCGCTATCGGTCCACAATAGATAGGGTTGACGTGCACCACTGCTGACCGCTCACCTATACTGCAGCAGTCCTTCAGCGGTATAGGGACTGACGTACAGTCTGCTAATCACTAACACACAACCTGCTTGTTCCACAAAAGTTCTTATAAGGACTGGTAACTTGGTATAGGGTGCTACGGTACATAGGCTTGAGTGCGGTACAGTCTGCTGTTCTGTAAGGACCGCTATCGGTCCACAATAGATAGGGTTGACGTGCACCACTGCTGACCGCTCACCTATACTGCAGCAGTCCTTCAGCGGTATAGGGACTGACGTACAGTCTGCTAATCACTAACACACAACCTGCTTGTTCCACAAAAGTTCTTATAAGGACTGGTAACTTGGTATAGGGTGCTACGGTACATAGGCTTGAGTGCGGTACAGTCTGCTGTTCTGTAAGGACCGCTATCGGTCCACAATAGATAGGGTTGACGTGCACCACTGCTGACCGCTCACCTATACTGCAGCAGTCCTTCAGCGGTATAGGGACTGATGTACAGTCTGCTAATCACTAACACACAACCTGCTTGTTCCACAAAAGTTCTTATAAGGACTGGTAACTTGGTATAGGGTGCTACGGTACATAGGCTTGAGTGCGGTACAGTCTGCTGTTCTGTAAGGACCGCTATCGGTCCACAATAGATAGGGTTGACGTGCACCACTGCTGACCGCTGCCCTATACTGCAGCAGTCCTTCAGCGGTATAGGGACTGACGTACAGTCTGCTAAACACTAATACACAACCTGCTTGGTCCACAAAAGTTCTTATAAGGACTGGTAACTTGGTATAGGGTGCTACGGTACATAGGCTTGAGTGCGGTACAGTCTGCTGTTCTGTAAGGACCGCTATCGGTCCACAATAGATAGGGTTGACGTGCACCACTGCTGACCGCTGCCCTATACTGCAGCAGTCCTTCAGCGGTATAGGGACTGACGTACAGTCTGCTAAACACTAATACACAACCTGCTTGGTCCACAAAAGTTCTTATAAGGACTGGTAACTTGGTATAGGGTGCTACGGTACATAGGCTTGAGTGCGGTACAGTCTGCTGTTCTGTAAGGACCGCTATCGGTCCACAATAGATAGGGTTGACGTGCACCACTGCTGACCGCTGCCCTATACTGCAGCAGTCCTTCAGCGGTATAGGGACTGACGTACAGTCTGCTAATCACTAACACACAACCTGCTTGTTCCACAAAAGTTCTTATAAGGACTGGTAACTTGGTATAGGGTGCTACGGTACATAGGCTTGAGTGCGGTACAGTCTGCTGTTCTGTAAGGACCGCTATCGGTCCACAATAGATAGGGTTGACGTGCACCACTGCTGACCGCTGCCCTATACTGCAGCAGTCCTTCAGCGGTATAGGGACTGACGTACAGTCTGCTAAACACTAATACACAACCTGCTTGGTCCACAAAAGTTCTTATAAGGACTGGTAACTTGGTATAGGGTGCTACGGTACATAGGCTTGAGTGCGGTACAGTCTGCTGTTCTGTAAGGACCGCTATAGGTCCACAATAGATAGGGTTGACGTGCACCACTGCTGACCGCTCACCTATACTGCAGCAGTCCTTCAGCGGTATAGGGACTGACGTACAGTCTGCTAATCACTAACACACAACCTGCTTGTTCCACAAAAGTTCTTATAAGGACTGGTAACTTGGTATAGGGTGCTACGGTACATAGGCTTGAGTGCGGTACAGTCTGCTGTTCTGTAAGGACCGCTATCGGTCCACAATAGATAGGGTTGACGTGCACCACTGCTGACCGCTGCCCTATACTGCAGCAGTCCTTCAGCGGTATAGGGACTGACGTACAGTCTGCTAAACACTAACACACAACCTGCTTGGTCCACAAAAGTTCTTATAAGGACTGGTAACTTGGTATAGGGTGCTACGGTACATAGGCTTGAGTGCGGTACAGTCTGCTGTTCTGTAAGGACCGCTATCGGTCCACAATAGATAGGGTTGACGTGCACCACTGCTGACCGCTCACCTATACTGCAGCAGTCCTTCAGCGGTATAGGGACTGACGTACAGTCTGCTAATCACTAACACACAACCTGCTTGTTCCACAAAAGTTCTTATAAGGACTGGTAACTTGGTATAGGGTGCTACGGTACATAGGCTTGAGTGCGGTACAGTCTGCTGTTCTGTAAGGACCGCTATCGGTCCACAATAGATAGGGTTGACGTGCACCACTGCTGACCGCTCACCTATACTGCAGCAGTCCTTCAGCGGTATAGGGACTGACGTACAGTCTGCTAATCACTAACACACAACCTGCTTGTTCCACAAAAGTTCTTATAAGGACTGGTAACTTGGTATAGGGTGCTACGGTACATAGGCTTGAGTGCGGTACAGTCTGCTGTTCTGTAAGGACCGCTATCGGTCCACAATAGATAGGGTTGACGTGCACCACTGCTGACCGCTCACCTATACTGCAGCAGTCCTTCAGCGGTATAGGGACTGATGTACAGTCTGCTAATCACTAACACACAACCTGCTTGTTCCACAAAAGTTCTTATAAGGACTGGTAACTTGGTATAGGGTGCTACGGTACATAGGCTTGAGTGCGGTACAGTCTGCTGTTCTGTAAGGACCGCTATCGGTCCACAATAGATAGGGTTGACGTGCACCACTGCTGACCGCTGCCCTATACTGCAGCAGTCCTTCAGCGGTATAGGGACTGACGTACAGTCTGCTAAACACTAATACACAACCTGCTTGGTCCACAAAAGTTCTTATAAGGACTGGTAACTTGGTATAGGGTGCTACGGTACATAGGCTTGAGTGCGGTACAGTCTGCTGTTCTGTAAGGACCGCTATCGGTCCACAATAGATAGGGTTGACGTGCACCACTGCTGACCGCTGCCCTATACTGCAGCAGTCCTTCAGCGGTATAGGGACTGACGTACAGTCTGCTAAACACTAATACACAACCTGCTTGGTCCACAAAAGTTCTTATAAGGACTGGTAACTTGGTATAGGGTGCTACGGTACATAGGCTTGAGTGCGGTACAGTCTGCTGTTCTGTAAGGACCGCTATAGGTCCACAATAGATAGGGTTGACGTGCACCACTGCTGACCGCTCACCTATACTGCAGCAGTCCTTCAGCGGTATAGGGACTAAGAGTTTTGTCACAGGGTCATTTAAAAAATGACAGGCAGAGGAAGAGGCAGGCCCTTCCGCAGGGGTGGTAGGGGTAGGGCAGGAGCAACAGGCTTGAGCCAAAGTGGGAAGTTGCAGAAGGTGCGTTCAATTACTTTAAAGGATGCACCAGACTTGGTTGAGTGGCTCGCTCAGCCTTACTCTTCTGCACCCTCCTCATCCTCTCGATCTGCACCCTCTTCTTCACTCTCTGCTATGTGCACCCCCAAAGACACTACCACCAACAACACGACCACCACCACCACCACCACATACCTTCCGCTTGAGTCACTGGAATTATTTTCCGATCCATATCAAGAGGACATTTCTGATGCGCAGCCACTCTTGGTATTGGATCAGGAAGAGGAGGTAGCAACAAGCGCTACTCAGCAGTCTGACGCCAGTACCCAGATCAGCCCAAGGAGGAGGTTGGTCCCCGGTGTTGCTGCCTACTCCGAGATCTCTACTTATAGCGGTGGGGAAGGTGACGTTGATGATGACGTGTCTAGTGATGTCACGTGGGTGCCCACAAGAGAGGAAGAGGAGGGGAGTTCAGAGGGAGATATGGACCAGCAGATAGGGAGGAGAAGCAGCAATGACTTACATTGCACAGCAGGGACAAAGCAGACTGCAAATGTATCAGGAGCGAGTCATCGACCATGTACGGTCACATCTGGCGCTCCCAGGACACCGGCACATGGCTCCGCAGTGTGGGCTTTTTTTAACGTGTCCGCTGCTGACAATAGCGTTGCCATCTGCAATCTTTGCAGTCAACGCGTTAGTCGCGGTAAGCCCAATACTCACCTAGGGACGACCGCCTTAAGAAGGCACATGAGCAGCCATCACCGAGCCCAGTGGGAGCAACGGAACACACAAAGCCACACTGCAGGCTCTCACCGTCCAGCCTCGTCTTCTACTTCTCCTTCTCCTCTCTCCTCACAATTGTCCTCCACTCCACCTTCCATCACGCCAAGCTCACATTTTTCTGCAAAAAGGCAGGCTTCCGTGGGCCTAATGTTTGAGCGTAAAAAAATGATGATGCCGGATAACCCTCTTGCCCAACGGTTGGCGGCTGGCTTGTCAGAACTCATAGCCCGCCAACTACTGCCATATAAACTGGTGGACTCGGAGGCCTTTCGCAAATTTGTGGCCATTGGAACACCACAATGGAAGGTCCCAGGAAGGAAGTATTTCTCAGAGAAGGGCATCCCAGAGCTATATGGCCATGTTCAGCGGCAAGTGAATGTATCTCTGGCACACAGTGTCGGTGCCAAGATACATCTGACCACAGACACGTGGTCTAGCAAACACGGGCAGGGAAGGTATATCAGTTTTACTGCCCACTGGGTGAACCTTCTGACGGCCGTCAAGCATGTAACCCGTGGCACCCGTGTAGATTTGGTTTTACCGCCACGGATTGCATGCAGGCCTGACTCTTCTTCTCCTCCTCCTACTCCATCCTCCTCCCTCTCCTCCTCAGCTGCCTCCTCCTTTTCCGCTGCTAGCGTCTCTTCCACTGCACCGCCCAAGCTCCCCAGAACCTATTCCACATGCCAGGTGAGACGTTGCCATGCCGTGCTGCGTCTGTTGTGCCTGGAAGCAAAGAGCCACACTGGCCCGGCACTCCTTTCAGCTTTGCGTTCACAGGCAGATGAGTGGCTAACACCGCTCAATTTGACAGTTGGTAAAGTGGTGTGTGACAACGGTGCCAATCTGCTTAGCGCATTGAAACAGGGCAAAATCACGCACGTGCCGTGCATGGCACACGTCTTAAACTTGGTCGTGCAGCGATTCCTTGTCAAATACCCTGGGGTCCAGGACATCTTGCGGCAGGCAAGGAAAATCTCGGCCCATTTCAGAAGATCTTACACGGCCATGGCTCGCCTTGCTGACATTCAGCGGCGACACCATCTGCCGGTCAGACGTCTTATTTGCGATTGCCCGACGCGATGGAACTCAACCTTCTATATGCTTGATAGGCTGCTCCAGCAGAAACGTGCAGTTAACGTCTACCTGTATGAACTCTGCGAAAGAAACGGTTCTGGGGAGCTGGGTTTTTTTTCACCGCGCCAGTGGCTGCTCATGCGCGACACATGCAGACTTCTGCGGCCATTTGAGGAGATCACCAAACTGGTCAGTCGCAGCCATGGCGCCATCAGTGACATGGTACCTTATGCCTTCTTTCTGGAGCGTGCATTGCGTCGTGTCATTGATCAGGCTGTGGAGGAGCAGGAGCGGGAAGATGAGGAAGTCGCAATGCTGGATGAATTCCCAGGGGGGGCTACTCTATCTGAGACAAGTCAACAACAGGAGTCTGATGAGGAGTCAGAGGAGGATGGTGCCGGGGCGGATGAGCAGGAGCAAGAAGAGCATGCTTTAAACCTTTCTGGGATCCCTGTTGTGCGAGGATGGGGAGAGGAGAATGAAGAGGACGACATTATCCTGGATGATGAGCAGGAGCCAGGCCACCACACCGCTTCCACTTTAGTGCAAATGGGGGCCTTCATGCTCCAGTGTTTTAATAGGGACCCCCGTATAAAAAGCATGAGGGTCAAGGACCAGTACTGGGTGGCAACGTACTTAGACCCCCGGTACAAACACAAAATGGCGGAAATGTTACCGCCGTCGCAGAGGGCTGTCAGAATGCAGCACTTCCAGGCCTTGCTTCGAGAAATGCTGCATTCTGCTTTTGCGTGCGCTGGCAGAGGAGCAATTCCCACTCCCAGAGAAGGATTTGCGGGTACCAATCCAACAGCGCCTGCAAGAAGAGGCCGGTTTGAAGATGTGTTGGTGACTTCGGATATGAGGTCATTCTTTCAGCCGACCCATCGACAGGTGTCATCCGGATCCAGCATCAGGGAACGCCTAGACCGTCAGGTGTCCGACTACATTGGGTTAACGGCCGATGTGGACGCTCTGAGGAGTGATGAACCCCTAGACTACTGGGTGGGCAGGCTTGACCTCTGGCCAGAGCTTGCCCAATTTGCAATCGAACTGTTGGCTTGCCCCTCATCCAGTGTCCTGTCCGAAAGGACGTTCAGCGCAGCAGGGGGGATTGTGACCGATAAGCGTACTCGCCTAGCTCACCACAGTGTTAACTACCTCACATTTCTAAAAATGAATGAGGCATGGATCTCGGAGGAATTCAACACATGTGACCAGTAGACCATGTATATGTCTATAAACTATTTTTTTAATCAAGCACACAGACCTTCTTAATTCATTTGGCTCACTTCCTTGACCCAAAAAAGCACACCGTACTATATGCCCCTACCCTCCTCTTTGAAGAGGTTGAGCGGTGTCATATTTCTACTGGGGCTGCTTATGATATCCCTGTGCTGTGCTGACTTCCTCCTGGGGGTTCTTATTATGAAGGGATCACACTATCCCTGTGCTGTGCTGACTTCCTCCTGGGGGTTCTTATTATGAGGGGATCACACCATCCCTGTGCTGTGCTGACTTCCTCCTGGGGCTGCTTACGGTGCTGCTGTCAGTGCTGTATGTCACGGTGCTGCTGTCAGCGCTGTATGTCACGGTGCTGCTGTCAGCGCTGTATGTCACGGTGCTGCTGTCAGCGCTGTATGTCACGGTGCTGCTGTCAGCGCTGTATGTCACGGTGCTGCTGTCAGCGCTGTATGTCACGGTGCTGCTGTCAGCGCTGTATGTCACGGTGCTGCTGTCAGCGCTGTATGTCACGGTGCTGCTGTCAGCGCTGTATGTCACGGTGCTGCTGTCAGCGCTGTATGTCACGGTGCTGCTGTCAGTGCTGTATGTCACGGTGCTGCTGTCAGCGCTGTATGTCACGGTGCTGCTGTCAGCGCTGTATGTCACGGTGCTGCTGTCAGTGCTGTATGTCACGGTGCTGCTGTCAGCGCTGTATGTCACGGTGCTGCTGTCAGCGCTGTATGTCACGGTGCTGCTGTCAGCGCTGTATGTCACGGTGCTGCTGTCAGCGCTGTATGTCACGGTGCTGCTGTCAGCGCTGTATGTCACGGTGCTGCTGTCAGCGCTGTATGTCACGGTGCTGCTGTCAGCGCTGTATGTCACGGTGCTGCTGTCAGCGCTGTATGTCACGGTGCTGCTGTCAGCGCTGTATGTCACGGTGCTGCTGTCAGCGCTGTATGTCACGGTGCTGCTGTCAGTGCTCTGTATTACGGTGCTGCTGTCAGATGCCTCTATCACGGTGCATGTGTCATTCCGGTATGTCACGCTGCTGGTGATCATCTCCTGCACCCTCTTCTTTGCCTACCCTGGTCCCTGACCTTCCCTCTCCTCCATTGCCTTCATTAGCTCCATAGTCCTGAATTGTTAGAACAATTTCCCAAATAAAATAAAAATGCTTGTAGTTATCGATCCCAAATTCACCTCATACATGTATTATGTCATTGTCCAGATGGTGGGACTACGTTTTACCCCCTAATAATTACCACGTGGCCGCAAATTCGACATGAAGGTTTGCAAAGTTCGCCTCCCATTGAAGTCAATGGGGCCCGCGGCGAACGTTCGGTTTCGCGAACGTTTGGGTCCGTTCGCATTTCGCTTTCGCGAAACGTCCCGTCGGAAGTTCGTCCATCACTAGTCATAATTATGCCCATTCTCTGCTTGCTTCAAAATGTCTTAGCCCTTGTACACACGGTCGGACATTCCGACAACCAAATCCGTCGGATTTTGTCCGACGGATTTTGTCTGAAACTGTTGCATACACACGGTCGGACAAAGTTGTCGGAAAATCCGATCGTTCAGAACGTGATGACGTTATTTCGTTACAACGGGACTACGTTCAGGCTAGTAGCCAAAAGCTTTGATGTAGGAATTTGATCTGAGCATGCGTGGCACTTTATCCGATCGAAATTCTCTAACCATGATCGGAGTATGTCCGATCGGAGCATTTTGTCTGAAAATTTTACCAACAAGTTGGAAAACTTGGTCCGTCGGATACCCTGACGGAAACAGTCCAATGGAGACTACACACAGTCGGAATATCCGACAAAACGGTCCGATCGGACACATTTCGTCAGAATCTTCGACCATGTGTACAAGGGCTTACTGTTTCCTAATCTCTGCATCTGTCTATCTGCCAATCTGTCTATCTGTCTGTCTTAAACATACATTTTTACATTCACCTAGAGTTCTGCTTTGTAGGAAGCAGTTTAAAAACAAAATGATATATTTTCATTATTTCAGTGATTCTACCACATATTATTTTAAGTTGATCATAGAGAGTGATAACCATATTTGCCAAAACAAGCTTTTAATAAACCTGATAGAATTTGAAAAAGTACAGCAGAGTATTGATTTATTTTCTTTCTCATTGTCTAGTAAATGAAAATATTCTACTTTTTTTTTATTTTTTTATTTTTTTTTACAAATTCTGCTAGTTTTAGGTTATTGATTCACAGATGTACAGACTTTATATTGCATGGCAGAATACCTTGGTGCAATACCCATGTATAATTCTTACAGCTTGGTCTATGGAGTAAGTTGTTTGCTTTGGCACCAATTACATTGTGATCAGCAGTTGGATAAAGGTGCCATTAACTCTCTTATGCTTGAGGGAACTCTGACAAAATTGTTCTGCTTTGCAGGTGCCTGGAGCACAGAAAGGATAACACTACAATAATTGTCTGTCTCAGACAATAAAAACAGTCTTATGCTTTAAACTTCAATCAGTTCTCGTATCAGCATTTCCGATACTTCACAGTTACAGAAAAATGATAAAGCGCAATATAATCAGCACACCACTTAAGTTTTACACAGTAGCTGTACTATAGAAAATGTTCTTTATTCTTGGTAGTTTTTTTGGGGAATCTCTGTCACAAAAAACAGTCATTGTGTATGCAGAAGTTAAATTAGATAAATAATCATGTAACTCTGAGTTTGTATGTCAAGCAGGGCTGAATTTACAAAATATGCTGCCCAAGGCACATGTAAATGATGATGCTCTTATCTACAAGCTCTGCTCTAAGTTTTATGTGATTATTTTAGTAGAGACTAATGTTCATACCTGATAACTCTGGATTTCAAATGGATACTCTGGCTAATCAGAAGGATTACACATTCTATGGGCCATCGAAAATTCCATCTGGTTTGGGCATAGAGTTGGAAGGGGATCCTCACCACAGCCCTGGAGAGAAGACATGGAATTTGGATATTGCTAGATACTTGTTTTTGTTTAACAATATATTACTTTTTTTCCCTACAAGTGTTATCTTTTGTGCACTCTTATTTTTCAAACACCTATACATGTTTACCAAAGTGTATATGTTCTGACAAGGAGCTTCCTTGTTTCCAATCCTCTGACAAGGACCCCTCCCACCTTTTCAGACTATCCTGTTATGCACTTTCCCAAATATACTTCAATGGCTTGCAAATCAAAATATTACCTCTTTTTGTGAATTCTCTTCCTGACAACTCTTTTCCAAACTTTTTTTGAGAATCTCCTTCTCCAAGACTCTCTCTGATTTTGCCATTCTCCTCTTCTATACTCACCCCTCTCAAAATACATTGACCAATGGTCAACAAAACTCGACATCCCGTGCTCATCTAAATATAAGGAAAACCATTTATTTAAAGTGATTGCAAAAGGTAATTTTTTCATGGTAAAATAAAAAGGATGTTATACCTACCTACCATTCCCTTATCTCTTCTTTGGCAGCCTCCCCGCATTGCCTATTCCTCTCTCCTCTGGTTCCCTCCTTAGAAAGCCAGATGCTATGGAGGCACCCATGCATGCACGCTTCTGAGACAGGTTTTGTGGGTCCATAGACACACTGTCAGAAACCATGAATCAGACCGAGACAGAAGTACAATTAAATAACACTTGTTTATTAAATTAAAGGTAAATAGAAAAAGCATAGTCAAAGCATAGCCAAAGTCCATCAACCGGATTGAGTAGTCAGCCAGGCCAGAGCTCAATAACCAGATCGGGTAATCAGCCAGGCCAGAAGTCAGGGATCCAAGTAGAGCAACAGAAAGCAGGATAAGGAGCCAGAAGGGATGTCAGCAAGCCGGTCTTTAAACAGAACCGCAAGAGATGGTTTCTTGTGATGTGACCAAGGCGAAGGCAGAGGTGAAGTGAGCTGGACAGCTTTAAGTAGGCAGGTCAGACGAGCATGATCAGGAACAGCTGGTAACTGTGGAGAGAGATGAGAGCTGGCAATTATCCGACAGCTGAGCAGCCAGCCCAGAGAAGGAAGGGCTAAGCCAGCCCTGACACACACACATTGCTGGCAAGCCATGCCTCTACCCCCCTCACAAGTGTTTGACTGCCAGCCGCAGGAGCCTATGGCTCCCTCTGCTCTCAGTAGCTCCTGTGAGACCAAGAAGTGAGAGGACCATTGCTGCAGATGAGATAGCACTGGAGCAGTGACAGTACAGATAAGAGTTTAGAGAGGGGGTTGGGGCAGCACAGGTAGTGGGGCATTTTTTACCTTAATGCAGGGAATACATTAAGGCAAAAAAAATCTGACTTTAGAACCACTTTAAACAATTGGCTGTCTTTGATGAGTAAACCCCAGGAAACTAGCTTTATAATCCTCATTAAATATACCCATCAGCTCCAGATCTATGCTGGAGATGTCAAAAAATACCAGGCACCATGTTGCATATCTGGTGGTTCTGTACCCCAATAAGTAATTTTGATCTATACCAAAACTACAGGAGCCACCATTCCTAATATTCCCCAAACTGTACTGCTTTCCATGATACCCTAAAAAAAAAAAAAAAAAAATCTAAAGAAGACATTCTTCAAAACATCCTCACTGCAGCTTCCACTGTGATCCCACATAGTTACCTAGTTTATCTGGTTGATAAAAGTCCATCTAGTTCAACCCATAGCAAAAAATAATAAAAAAATGCCTGGACTCTCAAGAACTTCACAACTATCTTTTGGTTTAACTGACCTGTTTTCGTTTTATCTGATAGTGGTGATGATGGGGAAGAGATTCTAAACCCCTCTTCCCTCTAGGCCAGGGTTTCTCAACCAGGGTCCCGTGGAACCCTTGGGTTCCTCTAGAGGTTGCTAGGGGTTCCCTGAGCAATGGTCAATTTCTGCCTCTCAGGTAAGTTATCAAGGACACCAATGATCTTTTTAGTTATCTGTAGGGGGTAATTCTTCCCAATAACCACAAGTGTTAGAAGCATTCTTCTCATTGACCATCACACTAATGTATGATGAGTTGTAGATTTTTCATTTTTAGCAGGGGTTCCCCAAGACCGGAAAATTATTTCCAGGGATCCTCTGTGTTGAAAAAGGTGAGAAAGGCTGCTCTAGGTCTAATCTTTCCCCACTCATTGTCCTCTAACTATCCACCTACTCTGTCCAATCTTATCATCTCCAACCTTCCCTCTTATTGTTTATCTTACCCCCACCCCCTCACTTTACCATACATATTTTTTGACAAAATTGTTCCCACTGTTCCTCATATATACTTACCAGCACTTGGGTTATTTGTTACACTCAAACAAAATCATTTACCGCTACTTAGTGAAGGCAACAATACACACAATGTTTTTTTTTTACAAAAGGAAAATCCACTTTGCACTACAAGTACAAACTACAAGTGCACTTGAAATTGCACTGAAATTGCACTTGGAAGTGCAGTCGCTGTAGATCTGAGGGGGGCGTGCAAGGAAAATAAAAAACAGCATTTTAGCTTGCACATGATTGGATGATAAAATCAGCAGAGCTTCCCCTAATTTCAGATCTAACCCTCGGATTTACAGCGACTGCATGTCCAAGTGCACTTTCAGTGCAATTTCAAGTGCACTTTGCACTTGTAGTTTGCACTTGTAGTGCAAAGTGGATTTGCCTTTCGTAAATAACCCCCAATGTGTCGTTATGCGCTTATGTTTCTATGATTGTTTTAATATGTCTATGCAATATGTCATCTGTACCCCTCCCATTCTTTATGTTCTGTATCCCTTGTTTTTCTTATCTGAAATTCAATAAAAACTTTTGGGGAAAAAATAAACAGAAGACTTCCAGCACACACTTTTCCCTAGAGGACTGCTCAGTTGTGACACACTCTCTCACAAGTGTACAATGTAACAACTCACTAAAATTAAACTCTAGGTAGCACTCACTCTTCTCCTCCACAAAGACCTGACTAAATTATACAAAGTGCTATAATGTCCCCAAAAAAGTGGCCTAAACTATAATAATGTTTCTAGTTTATCCAGTAAGGGGTAGTAGCCTGTTCATGGTACATACTCCTTCTCCTTCCATACCAGCATCTCTATCTGGATGTCAAGGATGTCATAGAGCTCAGTGAATCAGCACTGAAGAGTACGGCTTTGGGAAGGGATTCTCTTTTAAGGCACTGTTTCATGTTTGCTACATATATGCCTGATATGCTAGGCGGGAAAACCTAAATTTTTCCATTATTAAAAACATAATAAGTAAAAGGAAAAAAAAAAGTTTCTTTTAGGGGCAATGAATTGTCAAATAATAGTCAGGTATTTTTTTTATGGTAATAGGTTGAGTTGCAGTTGACTTTGTGAAGCATTTCATTATTGCATTACTGTCACTGATGATTGTCACTTCCTAGAATTTTATCTTGTAATTTCATGACACTGATGCTAAACGATCAGTAGAATCTCCATTAAAGTCTAATCAGAGGGGGAATCTTGATACTACATTCTGGCCATTTTTAAGGCTGATAAACAAGGTATTGCCAAAAAGGGAATATGGAGCTTGTTAATGCCAAAAAGACATGTACCAATATAAGAAATATATACAAATACCATACATAGGGGAGAGGTCCTACTTTTAATGCATCTGAAGGCAAAATGGGAAAATACACAAATCATTTAAGTAATATGGAGTATTACTCGAAGTGTCGATGATAATTTTCCGGTGATCCACTGACACTGGGTGTTGGCATCTATGGTGTTGATCGAAACATGCTAAATAATATTAGGTGCAAAGATACCATGCTGCCTATCTGCCCATATGCTAGGTAAGGAGCGAAGACAACCTCAGCCCCAGCCCCTCCCAGGCCATGCCCCCTGTTACATTCCACCCCGCCCACAGGGCTTAGTCATCCCTATAACTAAGCCCTGTGGTCAGGGTGAAATGCATCATGGGGCATGGCCTGGGAGGAGCCAAGACTGAGGCCATTCTTGATTCTTACCTAGCATATGGGCTAATAGGCAGTGCAGCATTTTTGCACTTAATATTACCAATCATTTAAATTACAAGCTTGAGATAAGCCTTTAAGCTGTATGTGGTGTTATTAAACACTCAGATTTTTATGGAAAGCACCAGTGACCCTGTATTGTGGCATCACACATTTTGGAAGTGTAATACATTTTTTAACTTTTACGTTAAACTTGGCTACAGCATCACTGCAACACCTTATTCTTATCATCCAAACAATCAGAAGGTTTACTCTTAAAAAAAACAAAACTCACTTTGTACAATTTGGCCAGTGGCAACAGTTTAACAGTATAGTTTGTGATCTTTCAGTTGAAATTGGAGTGAGGACACACTGAATGAATTTAGGTGCTAGTGTGCTCTTGTGGAGCTTCCAGTGTGTCCCTGAATCTTTAAAGAGGAATGGCATACCCACCTTTAATCTATCCACTGTTACACATGCTTCAATAGCATACTTTAAAGAGGAGCCTTTGGGAGGCAATGCAACTTCCATATATCAACTTGCAAATGTGTGCAATTAAAATATATGTTTTTAGTGCAACCTATTATACAGCGCTGTTATGTTTTATTTGCAGGGAAACCCTTTGTTTTTGTGTCTATGGTTTTCAAAAAAAAAACTCCTAACAGTGTCATTGAGGCAGCCTGTGTCCCCATTTCTAATCCTCTCAGAGATCAGTGGATTGGAGGCACATTGGTTGCAACAGGAGATGCATCCATCATCAGGAAATCTGGCCAAGAGGTTTTTATGCAATACCCACCCAAAATGCTGCATTTTGCATTCCTTCTTAGATAGGGGCAATAGATCAGCAATTTTCCAGTTGTATCAGGGTTAAAATTTGGTGGCTGTGCCTATACCTATCTTTCATTGCCCACATGTTAGGGTTCCTGCATAGGCATTGGAGCATGAATGTGCCCATTTTTTTTTTACAAATCTCTAGCAGTTCTTGGTGTCAATAAGGACAAAACTATCCTCAACCATCTCACTCCACTGACATACCCAACCCTCTTCCGCCTCTTGCCTTGGCCTAACAGGGATGGAGGCAGTAAACAAATTATCCTGTTAGTCCCAAGACAGCAGGAAGTTCTCCTCTTCCTCCTCTTGCTATGCCTCCAGTGCCCAGTTTATCAGGCCTTGCAGAGTCTGCTCTCATAGAAACATGAAAGGATTTGAATCTCTAATTGTTGCCTCATCACAGCTTTCCATTTTGTTTGCCTGTTCAAAAGGTGCCAATATTCTAAAGACTTCCTAAATATTGAGCCACTGATGTGGTGGGGAGAACACTAGCATCCCAGAGCCTGGCTTTATAATCATAATAGCACACACAATCATTGATAGCCTGCTGATGCTGTTGTAGCCTCTGTAGTATGTAGATGTGTCAAAGTTCAGACAGTTGGCTGGCATGTAGTGTCCCTACACATGTTTGTCTGACTACATGCTTGTGGTCAAATGGACCCTGTTGCTGACAGCATGTTCCAGAGAGATGGACATGGACACATTGCCTTCCACATGCTGGTGCACTTGACAGTTAGCTCCAGCTGCAGGAACAACACTGCCTTTTACTGCTCCCTGCTTGATGTCCCCTACTTCTATGGTCCTGGTATTATCTCCCTCATCCTCAATAACTGAAACCAGAAATTGCTGTGCATGATCAAGACTATATTTCTGCAGCAAGTTACTTATAAATAAATTCCAACATATTCTCTATGCCAGTTTGTGGGGCTATAGTGGTATTAGCAGAAGAGGAGGAGGAGGAAGAAAAGGGAAGATATGTGAGAGTTGTTCCTGGAAGGATAAGAGAGGACTTTATCAGCTTCCCAACTATCTCCTCTGCATGCTCTGGCTGTATAGTAGGGCTACTCTCAGATAGAAAAGGCAGATATGCCCTACCTCAATTATAGCTTTCTTCTGTGGAACCCCATCTCTACTACCTTCTGCTTCTTCCTTTAGACCTGCCAGACATTTTGAATAAAGAGGTATGCCTAACCTTAATTGCAGCTATGGCAATAGGATGAAAAACATATGGCGCTTTGATGCACAATACATTTACTGTACAAGTAGTCAGTGATGTGCTGAAAACAAAGTGCAGCTTTGCCAGTGGCAGCAAAAAGTGTACAATGCAAACCACATAAAAGCAAACCAATTAAATAAGATGATTGTTTAGTATTTTTTGGGGGGATATAGCACCAAACACGTGTATTATAGATTGCATAATATCCAGTGCCATCAGTGCCTCCTACAAAGCTACTCCAATCACAAGGCTCATATTACAATTCTCCCATAAAGCATTGCATACTGTTAATAGAGGAGGAGCAGTTGAATGACAACTGTTAATTCTCACAGCACTGGAAGATAGCTGCTTAGGGCAATATTTGGTGACCATGAAGGAGATATAATATTGACCCCAACCATAGGACAACTATAGGACTTTAAAGGTACCATACAAATTGTTAAGTTAAATTAATATTTGCATAAATGCTTATTGATACGCAATTCTTAAAAAATGTGGATATAAACAGTACATTAAAGACCTAATTGTGCTGTTCAAAATATTCATATAAAATGGATACCATACACTTCTCCACAAGGTTCCAAATACACTATTTTTCACATATATTCAGATGCAAAATCATTCCAGCTTTGTCATCTTATTATGGAAGCAGATTTTTCTCAGGCACTAGGCCCACTTATTCAGAAGACAACGTGAGGTAAGTATCTGCAATACAAACCATACTGCTAGATTGATGCCACAGAGGCGGGGCCTGGTCAGTACAATCGTTTTTATGTGGTTTGGGTCACTATTTTATCTGCCTGAAGTACAGGTGTTTATACCAATCCTAATTGAAAAATATAACTATTTGACTTTATTTTTCTAAAACTTACAAGACTCTTAAGGAAGCACTAAAAAGGAAAATTTTAACAAGAAGTAGCAGCCTGTAGGTAATATAAACATCATTACATACAGTGCCTTGAAAAAGTATTGATTCCCCTTACAACCAAAAACGTAAATGTATTTTATTGAGATTTTATGTGATAGACCAACACATAGTGGCACATAATTGTGAAGTGGAAGGAAAATGATAAATGGTTTTCAATTTTTTTTACAAATAAATATGTGAAAAGTGTGGCGTGCATTTGTATTCAGCCCCCTTTAGTCTGATACCTCTAACTAAACTTTAGTGGAATCAATTACCTTCAGAAGTCACCTAATTAGTAAATAGAGTCCACCTGTGTGTAATTTAATCTCAATATAAATACATAAATACAGTATAAATACAGTGAAGCCCTCAGAGATTTGTTAGAGAACCTTATTGAACAAAGAACAACATGAATTAAAAGGAACACACCAGAAAGGCCAGAGATAAAGTTGTGGAGAAGTTTAAAGCAGGGTTAGGTTATAAAAAAAATCCCAATCTTTAAACATCTCACGGAGCACCGTTCAATCCATCATCTGAAAATGGAAAAGTATGGCACAACTGCAAACCTAAAAAGATATGACCGTCCACCTAAACTGACAGGCTGGGCAAGGAGAGCATTAATCAGAGAAGCAGCCAAGAGGCTCATGGTAACTTTGGAGGAGCTGCAGTGATCCACAGTTCTGGTGGGAAAATTTGTGCACAGGACAACTATTAGTCATATACTCCACAAATCTGACCTTTATGGAAGAGTGGCAAGAAGAAAGCCATTGTTGAAAGAAAGCCATAAGAAGTCCCGTTGCGGTTTGCAAGAAGCCTTGTGGGGGACACAGAAAACATGCAAGAAGGTGCTCTGGTCAGATGACACCAAAATCAAACCTTTTTGGCCTAAAAGCAAAATGCCACATTATGTGTGGCAGGAAGCTAACTCTGCACATCACCCTGAACACACCATCTCCACTGTGAAACATTGTGATAGCAGCATTATGTTGTGGGGATGCTTTTCTTCAGCAGGGGCAGGGAAGCCAGTCAGAGTTGATGGGAAGATGGATGGTGCCAAATACAGGGGGATCTTAGAATAAAACTTGTTATGCCATGTACACGATTGGAATTTCGGCCAGCAAGAGACTGATGAGAGCTTTTCATCGGAAAATGTGACCATGTGTATGCTCCATTGGAATTTAGCTGGCTGAATTCCCGCCAGAAAAACTTTGAGAGCATGTTCTCAATTTTCCCAACGAAAATTTCGGATCGTGTGTAAGCAATTCCGACACGCAAAAAAATTACGCATGCTCAGAATCAAGTACGAGACGAAACTGCTCGGTCTGGTAAAACTAGTGTTCGTAATGGAGATAGCAGATTCTTCACGCTGCAAATTTTTAAATCTTTCAATGCCGCTCATTCTCTTCTTCTTTATAATGCTCAAAGAAGTTGTTTTGCTGCTCATATTCACACAGAGTTCTCACAAACTTCTTACTTTATTATTTCTAGGGATCTCCTGAATAATCTTTATTTTAATTAAAGCCAGATCTCCATAATACATTTTATAGTCCTTTTTTTTAATCAACATTTTTTTTCTTTTTATTATTTTCTTGTGATCTCCTTTTTATTTATTTATGTCACGTTTCCACATCACCATTATTATCTTGTATTTGTAAACCTCAAGGAGGTTGTTTGATGTTGGTGTCCCTTGTTAATTTTGACATTGTATTTATGAAATGTACCTGCCTACTCACCTCCAAAATTTGCTATTTGGTATTTAAAGAAAAACACATATTTTCTGAAACAAAAATCACAATTTATTTTCCATCATAATAAAAAAAATAAAGAGAAAGGCAACGCTGGAGAAACTGCTTGAAAAGGCAGACATTAACTTTGTGGCTAGAAAACTTGGTAGCTTAAGAAGTCCATATAGAAGGGAGGTTAATCTGGTCTAGGACTCCCAGAGAACAGGAACAGCAGCAGGTGACATATATGTCTCCAGGCTGTGGTCCTACAACAAGCTGCATGTTCTGTCAGACCAGACTGAACCCAGGCAATCACTTTAGACTCTTCCGTGCAACCTTCCCTGCACGTTGCCCTGCAGCCTTCCCTGGAGGCTGTGGCTCTGGAGGTGAACTTGTGGCAAGAGGAGGAGGAGGAAGAGTAGGAGGAGGATGGGGGTGCACACACAGGTGGACATCATCCATCATTTGGCCCCTCAACCCCTTGTGGATGGCCTCAAAAAATATTTTTTCACAGTTGAGGCATTGGCCCTCCTCCATTTTCTGTAAATTAGAGGCTATGTAGATGTCATAGGCCTCTACAGCATCGAGGGGGGATTTAATTAGCCTCCTTAACGAGGATCAGTGCTGCCTACTCCGTTTTACTCCCCTTCCTGGGCCTTTTGGGTGGAAGGTGGAGGGAAGGGACCTGGGATTGGGTGTGACTGGGCCCCACCACCTCCTGGCTGACACTTAGCTCCACCTCCTCCTGTGTGCCACATTCCAGAGCCTCGTCCTGGCTGAGGACTTCCTGTGTATGAAAAAGGGACATCGTTTTCGTTTTTTGGTTCATTAATCACACACAATTTTCAGCTCATGACTGTTGCAAACTGAATGTTAATAAATAGAAAAGACTATAATTCTGACCCGAGCATTTTTCATTCTTGTCACAATCATTTTTGGTCCTTACTGTCTATTGATATGTTAAACACTTTTTTGTTATCAATAATAACATCTAGTTACCAACAATCATTTTCCCATAAAAAATAGTTTTCCAAATACTATACCTGGCTCCATCTGGGCTCCTCAATTTCTTCCTAGATGGAAGGCCCAGGTTGGTCCTCAGAAGCCTCAGCTGGGGTTGAGGGAAGGGTGGATGGAAGGCTGGATGGAAGGGGGGCCAGAAGAGTCTAAAGTGATTCCCTGGCTTCCATCTGGTCATCCAGAAACTGCATCCTGTTGTAGTACCCCAGACTGGGTACATAGACATCTTCGGCTGCAGCTCCTGACCTCAGGAACCTCTGGACCTTCTGATACTCCTTCCTATAGGTGCTTCTTAAGCTACCAATTTTAGTTTCCAGAGCCCTCATGTCTGCATTGGGGGCCCAAGTCTTTACAAATTTAAGCAGTTTCTTCAGCGATGCCTTCCTAGCTGCTTTATTGTGATATAACGTTTTTTTCACCTCCCATAAATTTCTCATATCTCGATATTTATCAAGGAATTCACCCAGGAATTCTCTGATCTTTAAATGGATATGTTTTCTCTGCAAGACCAAACAAAAGACAAAAACAGTCATCTCAGGCTAATCTTATCCCAATATAGGCCTCAATCTAGATTCAGTATAGGCCGCTCATGTCCCAAGTTAAAATCTTTCCTTTGTTATAATGTTTGTTGCGTGTTAGCCTTATATACACTGTGCCCGCGCCACCCGCCCCTGATGTTCTTTCTAGAATATTCCACGCCCCGTCTCTTTCGTCGTAATGGGAGAGGAACATGGCGGATACACAGCAGGTGCATAATAGCCTTAACGAGGAGGAGGAAAGCCCCGAGCCAGAAACGCCATGATCCAGGAGGAGATTTAAGGCCACACATATGTTCTTTGTAGAGATGTTGGAGATGGTCGACATCTTGAGGAGGAACGACTATGATGGGAATTATGGTCCGTACCCAAACCCAAATCTGAGAAAGGCCAAGATCATGAATAAAGTTGTGAAGAGTCTGCACAAGAATTTTGGGGTACGCCGATCCAAGGATCAATTGCAGAAATACTGGTCAGACCTCAAATTAAGGGAGCAGGATCAATACAGAAGAATCAAGAAAGTTCTTCGAAAAAGTAAGTATTTGTCGTGTGTTTCTATTATTATTATTTACTTGCATGCTGCGCCATGTGCTTTTCTTTACTGTTGGACATTTTATAATGGCTACTTTCATGTTCATGGGCACAGTATTCGGTCGTAGTAAACATCATTTGTTTGCCAAATAAATATGATGTTTTTCCCAGATACGGGATTAAATACATTTGGTCATGCTAATTTTTATTGTCAGAGAAGTTTAGGACATTGTTGTCTAGATGTGTTTGAACCTCGAAGGAAGAGCAAACTAGATTCAGTGTAATGTAAGGAGAGGACACTCAGCAGCTGTTTACACATCTGGACACATCTGCACTAGTGTGGGACAAAAGAACAAACTTTTTAGGGTGTCCCACACAGGTACTACAGTGGATACTTTGGGTGCCTCCAGGTGTGAAACTTGTCCAAAAAAGGTAAGTATTCCAGCTTTAGTAAGGGAATAAATAATGTGTTCAGCTTGGAACTCTACCCAAACAGACAATTGTACCCCACTTCCAAGCAATGTTTCACATTCATATTTGTTGCCTCAAATATCTGCGTGCTAATATACCTTTTGTTTCATTCTCATAGGGGAGCAAAGAATGGGGAAATATGAGGTCACCAGGGACCCCCCCCCCCCACCTCCTGAAGAAGGGGAAAATAGGTTACCACAATCAGAGAATGTGGAGGAAGGAGAGGTGGTTGACATTAACACCACAACAGGTGAGTGTCTGACACCACAGATTCAGGTAAGAGATGTATGCCTGCATATTTATAATACATGGTGTGTATTTTTATTTTAATGTTATGTACAGGTTGTGGAAGAACATCTCATCATTTCACCTGTGACAGTGCCCAAAGGCTAATCCAGGACATTATGTGGTGTATTCAGGATTTAGACTTGATAAAAGGAAAAACTTTGGAGATTGAACAAAAACTTAAGAACATGATTGATGTCTTCGGAAGAATCTAATTTCCCAAAAATTTGGCACCATTTTTTTTTAATTTTTACATTTTGGAAACATTTTATAAGTCAAATTTTCGAAGATGCACACAGTGTGTCAACATGTGCTATCTGCCATCAGGGGATATCAATGTATGGGTTTTGTGGCTGCAACCCCTACCTCGTAACTCAAGTAGGAGAGAGAAAGTGGTTGCACCCCCAAAACACGTCCATTGATCCCCCTTGATGGGAGATAGCACATGTTGATATTATGCATGGGGGATCAGGATGGAAATCCCCAGTTTGACTCCCAATTTGTGTGCATCTTCAAAATTTGGCTTTAACAGGGGTGCCATCACCCTATCTGTTGAAGGCAAGATCTACACATTTTGGACAATATATTGCCTTAAAAGTTTTTCAATGTTGAACTTTGTAAGTTCCAGAGTTGTGTATGTTATGTTTTGAAACATGGCTGTTTATGTAACCTAAAAAAATAAAATAATATTTTGATAACTCAAAATGTGTTACTTTAAAAAAACAACGCACATGTGAATGTGTACGGAGTAAAAGGTTTTATACTCGACAATGTGTGGCTTCTTCTTTCAATGATCAATACCAGTTTTTGTGTTGAAGTTGGTATTTACAGTGACAATGGATGTTATTTAATAAGGGAAAAACCACTTGGCACTACAAGTGCTCTAGGAGAACCTAGAAGACAGCAAAAAGAAACACAAGCAGTAAATCCAAAACAGGATTTTAGCTGATTAAATATAAAATGTATTCCATATGTGCTGGCAAAGCAATGGCCCCCATAATAGTCCAAATAATTTTGAATACAAATGCATGCCACACTTTTCATAAATTTTTTTGTAACAAAAAATTTGAAAACTAGTTTTTTTTCCTTCCACTTCAAGATTATGTGCCACTTTATGTTGGGCTATCACATAAAACCCCAATAAAAAACATTTGGAAACTTTCAAGGCGTATGAATAATTTTTCAAGGCACTGTATAACTAATGTGTTTGCTTTGGTGTTTGGTGCTCAAGTAAAAACACGTTTCAGCTTCAGCTTTAAAATAATATCCTGCCTAACAATTTGATTGGTGTTCTTCTTTAAAGTGTTTCATAGATATTATAGTTTTCTGAATATGTTTATTTAAAGGGTGAAACAGATACAGGTTACAAACAGGAATGTTGTATAGAAAAAAATGTCTAGTGATCTAAAATAAGTCCAATAATTATATGTTTATAATTACAGGCTGTATAATTGAATGTTTATTATGTTTTAAATGGTAAGAAGGTGAAGCTACATCAAACTAAATTTTCTTACTCATTAAACAGGGTTATTTGAGGACAATCTACATCTGTATTTTTTAAGCATAAAAAACCTCCTCTTCCACATTGCATATAAGAACACTGTAATTGCTTTCAGTTTTTCAGTTATTTTTATTTGTTGCCTGTTGCTTCCAACTTTTGAGTTGGAAATATTGACTCACAAGGCTTTTGCCCTCATCATGTATAATACACTTATTTGCCATCTTGTTCTCATCTTCCATTTTGTCTTAAATATTTTAAAATCTATAATCTGCTAAGTGTTCAACACATTGACATTTTCTCTTTTCCAGAACTCCTCCTCTTTTATGTTTCATGTGATATGACAGCTGTTATTGAAACCTCCCTAAATTCTCAGACTAAAACTTCATTTTTGGATATTACCAAAGACTGTTAAAAAAAAAAAACACAGAATATATGTCTACTTATGTTAAAATTGCAGTTAGAAGATTAACTCTCTAACAAATTGCAGTTAGATGATTGTTAATTCTCTAGCATATGAACTATGGGGGTTATTTACTAAAGTAAAATCCCCTTTGCACTACAAGTGCACTTGGAAGTAAAGTCGCTGTAGATCCAAGGAGGACATGTAAGGAACATAAAAAGCAGCATTTTAGCTTGCACATGATTGGATGATAAAATCAGCAGAGTTTCCACTCTGTTCAGATCTACCCCTTAGATTTAGAGTGACTGCACTTCCAAGTGCACATGCAGTGCAAAGTGGATTTTTATTAGTTATTTCATTTATAATGCATTTTATCAGATACTTGATGTAACAAGTCCGAACAATTGCCTGATTTTAATTGCTTTCACACGTCTTAAAATAAAAGTTTTGATATCTGATAACAAGAAGTCAGTGTTCCCGGAGAAGGGTGTGGTCTAAATTATCAGGATAGTAAATGAAGGCACCGCTGTTAAGTTACTTCCTGTGCCAAGACGTACAATAAAAGTTTTCAGCACTGGCTGGTCTGAGACCCCAATTTCCATCCCTGCCATTGGCAGAGAGTGTTGATCAGAGTGTTCTGGTGGGGGGGCGTCCCCCTGTCAAAACACAACAGCTCAGTGGGGGAGATCAATGGACTAACCTCTCATGCTGGGTTGCACAAAAACTGTTATTCCACGTACACACAATCAGATTTTCCGAAAACAAATGTTCGATGGGAGCTTGTTGTCAAAAATTCCAACCATGTGTAGACTCCATCTGACATTTTTTGTCAGAATTTCTGACAACAAAAATTTGATAGCTGGTTCTCAAATTTTCTGACAACAAAATCCGTTGTCGGAAATTCAGATCGTGTGTACACAATTCCAACGCACAAAATTCCATGCATACTAGGAATCAAGCAGAAGAGCCGCACTGGCTATTGAACTTAATTTTTCTCAGCTCGTCGTACATGTTGTACGTCACCGCATTCTTGACGATCGGAATTTCCGACAACATTTGTGTGACTGTGTGTATGCAAGACAAGTTTGAGCCAACATCCGTCAGAAATAAATCCCAGGATTTTGTTGTCAGAATGTCCGATCATGTGTATGCGGCATTAGTGTGTACCCCAAGTCAAACGTGTATGGCATCTACACTGAGCAAAATTATAAACGCAACACTTTTCTGTTTGCCCCTATTTATCATGAGCTGAACTTAAAGATCTATGACTTTTTCTGTGTACACAAAAGGCCTATTTCTCTCAAATATTGATCACAAATCTGTCTAAATCTGTGTTAGTGAGCACTTCCACTTCTCCTTTGCCGAGATAATCCATCCACCTCACAGGTGTGGCATATCAAGATGCTGATTAGACAGCATGATTGTTGCAAATGTAAAAAGACCACTCGGGAGGTCTGAAAATCAGTCAGTATCTGGGGTGACCATTTGCCTCATGAAGATTCAGGAGTCCACCTGAATGTTATGGTTTACGGGAAATACAACCTGAAGGTTGGAATCCCTGACAGATCTGTAGAATATAATGTAGTCAGGGAAAGCTACTCCCTTAATATCCTTTGTTCTAACATGAGTTAAAGTGGCTGTAAACCACAGACATAAAATATGAGAAAAGCACACCCTTCTATACTGTGTGCTTGTCTCTCTCTACAGCTCTGAGTGTCATTTCTCTCTACTGCCTAGTTTTTCACCCTAGAGATCCCACAGGAGAAGAATTTGTAGGATGACATATTATTTACACCGTTTTCAATTAGCGGAAATAGAAACTAATTTAAGGGATATTACCATGATTTGCCTGAATGTATCCAAGGGATTTTTTTTTTTAGATGTTTTCATTCCATCCTGATACTGATTACTAGCCAGTCCCATACATAATAAAGATACACACCTAAAACTATTTGTCTTTTTTACGGCAAAACTGTGGTTGTACTGACCATACTGCGTGGTCTGTAAAAGCAGAATCAGTTCATACTACTAAAAAACCTAGAGAAAGTTTAGTCTGATGTTAAAAACAAACAATATGAGGTCTGGAATTCACAAACTGGAATGTCCATACAGTACACGTCTTCATTTTGCAAGTTTGGGGGTGACCTGTAGAGGGATACTATTTCATTAATGCTTACTGGCCTTCAAATACATCATTTTATTTCATTAGTCCAAACCCATGGAAGTGGAATATCTTATGCAATGGTGTGGATCTGCCTATATGATGATTGGAATGCCAATGAATATGGATACGAGATGTGTGCACATGGCTATTGATTAACAAGACTCATATGGATATGATTTTAGATTTGGACCCGAATTTAGATCGATGTTTTGCAATGCCATTGGTGAGGTCTGGTGAATGTTCAAACAATTGACAGGGAATAATTAAGGTAAAATTAATTAGGGTAAAATGTGTGCAACTCTAATGTGAGAACCAAAAAAAAAAAAAAGATAACTTTGTTCCTGCAATGGTTACGGCTAGAGTCCCTATAGAAAAAGCTTCAGATTTGGCTGTCCCTATATTTTCATCTCACCTGTCAAATTCCTTTGCAAAGTGCAATTTTCTTTGCCTATTTGACCTTAGTAAATCAACCCCAATTCGTATCAGATGCATGGAAGATAACATTATCTGATTTTAGAGTTGATAGGTAGGATAGGCGATGTGCAGCATTTATGAAAAATTGAATTTATATATTAAAAAGTTTGTCAGAGTCAGGATATTTTTAAAATTGAGCCAAGAGATACCATAGATACTGCATTAGGAACCAGAGGCATGATATTTGGCACCCTAAGCACTATGGATCTTGAAGTATTCAGAAACAAGCAAGGATTTGAAGCAACTGCCTCGCTATGTGAAACAATGAAACTGAAATTTTAGGGTTTAAAAGCTGGATAGTCTAAAGAGCAGGAGGAAATTCAACTTGATTTTTTGTATACTCGAGTACTGTCTGAGTTGTTGCAGGACCTCAGACTAATGAGAGTATCCACTTGATTCAAGGAGACAAGCTAATAAGGTAGCGCCAAACCTTCCTATGAGTCACATGGAGAGGTGGATGACTATTTAGCCAATTCTACAAACAATTGGTAACCACCCCAATCTATAGCTAGCCTTTGCAGTAAGGTGCACATGGAAGGACAATGCACATTACGAATAAACAAAAAATTCCCAGCACACTTACTAGCTAGGCTGCAAAAAAACAAAACACTGACCCTGTCTAACAATTCATGCTAAAAACAGAGTGTTTCATTTGTACACATTTGCAAATAAGCTGCAGTGCCTACGCCAGAGATCCTCTGTATGCTGCAGTTCTAACTCTATAGTTTTGAGATTCTCCAAGTTGAAGAACATATAGGAGTGGACTGATTGGGTCCAGGTTTGCCCCCATCCCTACTTATAGGAAGAGGCTTCCATGTGTACCTTATTGCATTAGACTAGTTATAGATTGGGGTGGTTGTCAATTTTTTGTACAGTTGGTTGAATATGGTGCAGGAAAGCATTGGATGCCTTCAGCTGCCATTGTGTTCTTGCAGGATGTCCCCTGCATCGCCGCATCAAATTCAACCAACTGTACAAACAAGCGGCAACCACCCCAATCTATAACTAGCCTTTGTGGTAAGGTGCACATGGAAGTGCAAAGCACATCACTAACAAACTAAAAAATTCCCAGCACACTTACCAGCTAGCTTGTAAAAAACAAACAAACTGACCCATCTAACAATTCACGTTAAAAAGAGAGGGTTTAGTCTGCAAACATTTGCAAATATATTTGTAAGCTGCAGTGCCTACTCCTATGCTCGTCTGTATACTGCGGTTCTAGCCTTATAGGTTTTGAGAGTCTTCAGGTTGATACACACACTGTATAGCAGCGGACAGATTAACCACTTGCTATGACGTCCTCCCAGAATTGCGCTCCTGCTAACAGCGGCCATTTACCATGTGATTGCTCCATCAAATGACACCCATCCATCCCTCTATATAAGCCATCCACACTCAGCCATCCCGCCATCCATGCTCATCCATCCCGCCATCCACGCTCATCCATCCCACCATCCACACTCATCCATCCCGCCATCCATGCTCAGCTATCCTGCCACCCATGCTCAGCCATCCCACCACCCACACTCCATCTATCCCTCTGTATAAGCCATCCACACTCAGCCATCCGTCATCCATGCTCATCCATCCCGCCATCCACGCTCATCCATCCCGCCATCCACACTCATCCATCCCGCCATCCATGCTCAGCTATCCTGCCATCCACGCTCAGCCATCCCACCATCCACACTCAGCAATCCCGCCATCCACGCTCAGTAATCCACATTCATCCACCCCGCCATCCACGCTCAGCCACCATCCCGCCATCCACGCTCAGCCATCCTGCCATCCACGCTCAGCCATTCCACCATCCACGCTCAGCCATCCCGCCATCCACGCTCAGCCATCCCGCCATCAATGCTCAGCCATCCTGCCATCCACACTCATCCATCCCGCCATTCATACTCATCCATCCATGCTCAGCCATCCCTCTGTCATACTTATCCACCCAACCATACTCAGCCATTCATACTCAGCAATACTCATCCATCCATCCATGCTCAGTCATCCTATCTATCCCCAGCCATACTCAGACATACTCAGCCATACTCAGCCATACTCAGCCGTACCCAGCCATACTCAGCCGTACCCAGCCATGCTCAGCCATACTCGGCAATACCCAGCCATACTCAGCCATACTCAGCCGTACCCAGCCATACTCAGCCATACTGAGCTGTACCCAGCCATGCTCAGCCATACTCACGATACCCAGCCATACTCAGCCGTAAACAGCCATACTCAGCGGTACCCAGCCATACTCAGCGGTACCGTGCCGAATCACGGCTACAGGGCGGTTTGATAACTCTGGGAGGGCGTACTATGACATCTTCCCAGAATCACGCTTCCGCACGCCCCCTGGGGTGCACATATGGGAGCATCACGGATCATGGTGAATGGCCACTGACAACGGCCATTTACCAGGTGATCGCTCCGTCAAGTGATATCCGGTTCCTCTCTCCCCTCTCCGTCCAGTGTGAGAGGAAAGGGGAGAGATCGGATTCAGCATCGCTGTGGGCTGGAGTGTAGTTTGAACAAACCCCAAATATTTCATGCAAGTCTAATCTGTGTATTTTGTCCTTCAGTTTATATGCACGTATGTGTAAACAAGCACTTAATAGTTGTCAAAACCTCACATCAACTGTTTTTACCATGGAACCTGTTGCAGGGATAGAACACCCTGCTTCTACCGCAGTCAAGTTTGGGTGCTATCATGGTAAAAACCCTTGTGTTACACCCTAGATTACATGATGTGTAATCTTTGAATCTGGACCACCTCAGTCAATAGATAGTGATGGGTGTTGTAAAAGGGAAAGTGTTCTATTTTACCAAGGAAAATAAAAGGCAACAGTGCTGTATAAGGAAGGGTCATGCTTAATGAATGCATAGAGAAAAGAGTAGCATGAAAACAGGAGGATATACAGTAGTAGTGACAATATGCAATAGGGGGAAATGAAAGCGAGGAGGGAGTAGAAAGTTGGAAGGATGGCTCAGTATCTATAAACATTCACAAGAAATAGTCATAAAAGTGTGAAACAAAAAGTGTACAAAAACACAACAAAAATATATTTGAGGTAGACAATATGATAACTGAAAATGCAGTATACACTGACTTTACACTTATATATATTTTGTAGCTCCCTTTTCTGTATTCTTTTATAAGGATTCCTAAGTAATTTTGTAGTTTTAAATGATAGCAACATTAAACATTACAGCCAAATGACAAACACAGAAGAAAACATATACTGTGTCTTGCAAAAGTATTCATACCCCTTGAAATTTTACACATTTTGTCATGTTACAACCAAAAACATAAATGTATTTTATTGAGATTTTATGTGATAGACCAACACAAAGTGACACATAATTATGAAGTGGAAGGAGAAAGATAACTGGTTTTCAATTGTTTTTACAAATAAATATGTGAAAAATCAGGCGTGCATTTGTATTCAGCCCCCCAAGTCAATACTTTGTAGAACCTCCTTTCACTGCAATTACAGCTGCAAGTGTTTTTTGGGGATGTCTCTACCAGCTTTGCACATATAAAGAGTGACATTTTTGCTCTTATTTTCAAAATAGCTCAAGCTCTGACAGATTGGATGAGCTTGGATGAGATTGGTGAGCGTCTGTGAACAGCAATTTTCAAGTCTTGCCACAGATTCACAATTGGATTAAGTTCTGACTTTGATTGGGTCACTCTATCACATGCATATGATTTGAACTAAACCATTCCATTGTAGCTCTGGCTGTATGTTTAGACTCATTGTCCTGCTGGAAGGTGAAGCTCTGCCCCACTCTCAGATTGCCCTGTATTTGGCTCCATCCATCTTCCCATCAACTCTGACCGGCTTCCTTGTCCCCGCTGAAGAAAAGCATCCCCACGATATGATGCTGTCACCACCATGTTTCACGGTGGGGATGGTGTATTCAGGGTGATGTGCAGTGTTAGTTTTCCGCCACACATACCGTTTTTCTTTTAGGCCAAAAAGTTACATTTTGGTCTCATCTGACCAGAGCACCTTCTTCCACATGTTTGCTGTGTCCTCCACGTGGCTTCTCACACACTGCAAATGGGACTTCTTATGGCTTTCTTTCAACAATGGCTTTCTTCTTTCCACTCTTCCATAAAGGCCAGATTTGTGGAATGTACGACTAATAGTTGTCCTGTGGACAGATTCTCCCACCTGAGCTGTGGATCTCTGATGTTCCTTCAGAGTTACCATGGGCCTCTTGGCTGCTTTTCTGATGAATGCTCCCCTTGCCTGGTGTTTCAGTTTGGGTGGAAGGTCATGTCTTGGTAGATTTTTAGTTTTGTCATACTCTTTCCATTTTCCAATGATGGATTGAAAATGGCTCTGTGAGATGTTCAAAGCTTGGGATTTTTTTTATAACCTAACCCTGCTTTAAACTCCTCCACAATACACTACAAATGTATGCCATACTTTCCACATATTTATTTGTAAAAAGTGTTTAAAAACATTTATCATTTTCATTTTATTTCACAATCACGTAACACTTTGTGTTGGTCTCTCACATAAAATCCCAAAAAATACATTTACGTTTTTGGTTGTAACATGACAAAATGTGGAACATTTCAAATGGTATAAATACTTTTTCAAGGCACTGTACATGTCTGTTCTTCTCATGAGTTGACTTTTGGTTAGTCTGAATGCATGAATGTATACAACTTATCCAAAGAACATTGTACACAAAATATGGCTGCTCCAGCTGTTATAAAGACTGGTTGGCTGAGGCCACAGCAATGGTTGTATAAAATGAACACCAGAAAGTACATGGGGGTTAATTTTATTTTTATTGAGTTATAACTGTTTTTCATTCTTTGGCACAGTGAATTCCCCATGCTAGTTTCCTCTAATAAAAATAGGTTTATTATCTTTCTGTCTGGTTGAGTCAAGCTACTGGTCTTCTTTTTAGCAGTTACAACAGTTTAACCTTTTTTATTATAACATCTAGCTATACTATTATCTTCTTAAATATTAACTAGCAAAAAAAAAAAAAAAGCATTTGATAAATAGAGATTAATTTGATGGGCAGGGAATATAACAGAGTGAAATGGTAATCACTGCTTTTTAGACTATTTTCCATAGTTAGCTAGTCTATTGCTTGTGCCTCCCAATTTGGCATGTCAGTGCTTTAATAGTAATGGACTTGTTTTACCTTCATTGATGATTAGTATATTTCATAGTTCCTGTTTGCTGCTTTTCATTTACAATGTATCACATCACAAGTGTTGGAGCAACATGCAATATTATTTTTTCATGAATGATAAAATGTAATTTATACTTACTGCAATTTTTGTGTTCTGTAAAACAGTAACAATATAATAATTTGTGAAAACAGCTTAGGTAGTTTTAACAGGATACACGGGGGAGCAGACATGGTGGTTTATTGCATTAAAGCAAAATTTCTGCAAAAATAGCAAGATAAAAATGAATAGCCCATTAAATTATGCAACCATAAAACCAGTTTTTACGGCATTATGTGCATTCAGTCCAAAGATTTCCCCTCACACTACATTTTCTGTTGCAAGGTGTCCTCAGTCTGATGGTCCTGGACCCACCCCAGTCTGTAAAAGGAGAACCAGCACAGTGATCTGAAAAAGGAGAAGCAGCACAATGATGGGCTCATCTCTCTGCTTCCTTCTCCTTTCAGCATGCATTCAGCAAGCAAGTATCAAACATTCACAAAGATGGCTGCCACATGCAAAGTTATGTGGCAGACTCCAGCTCTCTTTAGCTCCACTCAATGTGTTTCACGCGTTAGAGTTTTTGATACTTGCTTCTTATATTGGTTTGTTGATGTCAGAAACCATGAATCAGACCGAGACAGAAGTACAGTTATATCAGACTTGTTTTATAATAAAAGTAAATAGAACAAATGTAGTCAAAACATAGCCAAATTTCGGTAACCGGAACTGATAGTCAGACAAGCTAGAAAGTCAGGAAGCCAGGGAACAGCATAGTGGAACAACATATAAAACGAAATATCAATCAGCGCTGAACACAACAAATAAATGAAATAATAAACAACATGCAGCTAGACTACTATAGGTCAAAATACCAAATCCCACAATACAAAGTAAAAAAGTAACAATACAGCGCATAGATAAATAATATAAGTGAATAATAAAGTGACACTCTATTAGTGCATCTAAAAACAAAAGTCCATAGATACAAAAAAACAAGTAGAGTTGTCAAGGAAAAGATCCGCTTGTGCAGTGTGCCTTCAATCGACAAAACAAGTGATGATGTGATTCCTTCACCAATAAGCAAGATGGACTCTCACCTCAAAATATGGACCCCTGATTTAACAGACAGGTCAGAAAACGCATGTTCCCATCATGGGTTAATCACAGCATTCAGTAGATATAGCGGTAGTGCTCAAAGATTGAATCCTTTTCAGTATCCTCAAGTTAATATGATTCCATATAAAAACATAAAGAACAAAATCTAGTGCTCTCCGTTTAAACGAATTTATTTTAAAACAGAAATGAAAGAGATACACTCACATTCTGGTGCACTGATCTCCAGTGCTGAGTGCTGGGCATGAAAACAAATATAGCACAGCGTCCATGCATGGATCAGTATAGCAGCTTGCGGATGACGTCACGGCTTAGGTCACGTGGTCCGTACGCGTTGCGTCCCCGAAAGTAGGCGGGACTTCATCAGCGGCGACGGCCTGACGTCGGACAGCCGCTTTTAAGCTGGTATACTGATAATGAGCCAATGAGAGAGAAGAAGATAGTGCGCAAGGCAGTTTCACAGAGACAACACACATCAAGCGTGACTCCGGAAGCCAAATTAACACTTAATCAATTACCGGAAAGAGAGGAAACATTATAAAAACTAATAAAACTAAAACCATAGAGGGGTGCATATGAATTGAACCACATCAGTAGCAACATACATACGTTACACAACCCATTGCCATCAAATGGAGCATATTAGATAGCAAGAAAAATTCCTAATAACCATAAAAAAGCAGTATTATAGCGCCGATGTGGGGACACATAAGTGTCTCTCAGCCCATCATTGCACCCCTGCAGAACATAAGATAAAACCACAAAGCCGCCGACGCCATCAGCAAGCAACACTGATCCATGCATGGAAAAAACAATTAATACAAAAATAATGAATTACATAATAAAAATGAATACCAAAATAAATGACTATAAAAATCTAAATAAAATAAAAATAAATAAATATAAAAATAAAAATAAAAATAAAAATAAATGTGAAAATAAAAATAAAAATAAAGATGGTACATACATGTATAAAATTAGCAAAATTATCTATCCGAAATGAAGCAGTTTAAATCAAAATCAACGTTCAAGCCACTCGGGGCAAGAACCCTTGTTTCATGAATCCAATGCGACTCACGTCTGCTCAGTTGGCGTATGAAGTTACCTCCACGCCAATGTTTCGTAACCTTCTCTATCCCCCAGAAACTCAAACTTTTGGGATTCTGAGCATGTACCAATTTAAAGTGTCGAGATACATTGTGTGTCCTCAGACCCTTCTTATTATTATTTACATGCTCACCTAATCTCACATGGAGAGGCCTGGACGTCCTGCCAATATATTGGAGGCCACATCCACATTGTAACATATATACCACCCCTACCGTAGAGCAAGTGATCAATTGATCGATCTTGTACTCCCTATTGTTACTAGTAGCAACAAAGGATTTCCTCTTTTTTACATTGCATCTGGAGTGTTTGCAAGCAGTACACCTACCACATGCATAAAAACCAGACAAGAAAGAGAAAAGCCTGCTTTCAGTTTGTACAGGAGGATCAATGACACTGGGGGCTATCTGATCACGTAACGAAGGAGCCTTTTTATATATAAAAGAGGGGCGTGCGGGTAAGAGAAGTCCTAATACCCGATCCTGTTTCAGTATAAACCAGTTTTTAGCAACTAATTTTTCGAATTTCTTGTGCTGGACATTATAATCCAGAACCATTCTAAAGTTGACACCTCCATCTACTGGTTCTTTTATTTTATCTCCTAACAAAAGAGATCTATCCAACTGTTGGACTCAAGCTACTTCATGATCTAGACCAGATCTGTCATAGCCTTTTTCCTGAAATTTGGAGGATAGAATTTGAGCCTGAAGCGCAAAATCGTCCACTTTAGAACAATTACGTCTTAATCTGACATACTGTCCTCTGGGGATGTTGCACAGCCAAGACTTATGGTGGCAGCTCCCCAGAGGAATGTATGAATTGCGATCGGTTGGTTTGAAATAATTCTTCAGAGACAACCCATCCTTATCTTTACTAATCTCCAAATCAAGGAATACCATACGTTCCTGACTAATGTTCCAAGACAGCTGGATGTTCTTATCATTCGTGTTCATAGTCCCAATGAAATTGTCCAGACCCGCTCGATCACCATCCCATATCATAATCAGGTCATCAATAAATCTTTTGTAGCAGATTAATTCATGGGGGCGATTACGAAAGACGACGTCCTCCTCCCAGTGGGCCATAAATAAATTGGCCACACTGGGAGCGAACTTAGCCCCCATGGCAACACCCCTGGTCTGTAGATAGAACTGATGATTAAACCAAAAATAATTTCTGGTCAAACAAAAATTTAAACATTTACGGAAGAATTTTTTATGGCACTCAGAAAGATCGGAAAATGTGGACACGGCCCACTGAACCGAAGCCTGCGCGTCATTGTGCCCAATAATTGTATACAGGGAGCCAACATCAGCAGTCACAAGGAAACAGGATGCCGAACATTCTAATGATTCAAGGATTTGTATGATGTGTTTGGTGTCTTTAAGAAATGCCTTTGTTTTCAACACCAAGGGCTGCAAAAGGTATCTATATATTGGCCCACCCTAGATGAAATAGAATCGATGCCATTAACTATAGGCCTGCCGGGAGGATTAACACAATCCTTATGTATCTTCGGCAGGCAATATATAATGGGGGTCCTACAAAACAACGGATCAAGATAAAGTCCCTCTTTTTTATTTAAAACAGTCTTGTTTTTTCCTTCCTCTATTAGCCAATGTAATTCATCCTTATATTGTAACATAGGATCTTTATTTAGCACTTGATATGTATCTATGTCACTCACAAGTCTATTCATTTCGGACATATAATAGTTTTTATCTAGAATGACCAACCCACCGCCCTTGTCGGCGGGGCGTATAATGATGTCATCCCTACTTTTTAAGGACTCCACACCTAGTTTAATATACTGGGGATCTTTCACTTTACGTATTTTTAGTGTATCTAAATCATTTATTACGACATTTTTAAAAACCTCCAGAAACTTGTTATCAGTATTAAGAGGATTAAACATAGATTTGTTACGGAGATTAGAATGTTGAGTTTCAAAAGTTCTAACCTGTTTAGTCGGATTAGACAAAAAATATTTTTTCATATTCAGATTCCTAATGAACTTCTGAATATTAACATAAGTATGACATTTATTTAGATTCCGAACGGGAGCAAATTTTAAACCTCTATCTAAAACCTTCAGTTCATTGTCACTTAATGTGCATCCACTAAGGTTATAGATACCCGCTCCTACTGGGGTTTTTGTTTTTTGAATTCTCCTACCCCCTCTCCTTCCTCTCTCTCTTTTCTTTTTCGAACCTGACTGCCTGACCGAGGGGTTCCGTGGGGTTGCTGTTTCCACCACTCCTGATGGGTAGGTGGTTGTACATAAGGTGGATTGGTGGGTTGATGGATTGGTGGTTGCACATAGGGGCCCCCCCCCCGGACCACCCCGTGCGCCCAAAAAATCCCCTCCCTCACCTGTTGGACCATATTGTAATGTCGCAAATCTGTTGGACACAGGTATAGGGTACCTCACAGGACCACCATACGAAGCCCCCTGGTGGGAAATGTGTTCATGCTGGTAACCTCCCTGTCTGTTTGGGGAGTGGTAGCCATAATAGTATTGGGAGTCATTCCCAGGACCCTCCCTAGGACCCCAATTCCCATTGAAATTGCTATTACCTCTCCCCCTATTTTTCCCACGATTATTAGGGGCACCCCTCCCGTACGTACCTCCCCTAGGGGAGTTACTTCTATTGCCACTTGATCCAATTTGGGGATACTGTGGAGTGGGAATGGCTTGAGAACCTGGAGGGGGTAAAGAGGTTATGACATCAACCTCAATAGGAACATTATTAGGACTATCTCCCTCAGATTGATTCATCTTCTGCCATTTAAACACATTCCCCCCATTGAAATCATCAGAATCCCTCAAGAATTTTTTATTTTTCTTATTTTGGACCTCAACATCCCACTTAGTAACCTTATCCCTTAGTTTAACAGAGAGTCTGGTAAAGTCAGGAGTATCTTTAAACGGTTCAATAGAGCTCCTGATATCATTTATCTGGGTTTCCAAAATAGTAATTTTCCTTTGCTTTCGTTTCAGCAAAAAATCCATCAGTTCCAGACCTTTTTCCAAGAAAAAACCTTCCCATTCCAACATGGAGTCTCTATCGAGAAGCCCATCGTTGGGGGGAACATCCCATCTCAAGCGACGAGGTATTAATCTGGCTGAAATATATTGCTGAAAGGAAACAATATCCCACCAAGCTTTAACCTTTTTCTCAAAAACATGACCAAGTTTTCTGAAGGCCTGAACAACATCTGGGGTTTGTTCTAAGGAGGGAGTGCGTGAGAAAATATCACTCAACTTAACTTCCCTTTTTTCCAAATATTGAAAAACATCCATGTTAGCAGCTGTAATTGTAGTAAATTGGTGCAAAAAACTATAAAACGAAAAATCAATCAGCGCTGAACACAACAAATAAATGAAATAATCAACAACATGCAGCTAGAATACTATAGGTCAAAATACCAAATCCCACAATACAAAGTAAAAAAGTAACAATACAGCGCATAGATAAATAATATAAGTGAATAATAAAGTGACACTCTATTAGTGCATCTAAAAACAAAAGTCCATAGATACAAAAAAACAAGTAGAGTTGTCAAGGAAAAGATCCGCTTGTGCAGTGTGCCTTCAATCGACAAAACAAGTGATGATGTGATTCCTTCACCAATAAGCAAGATGGACTCTCACCTCAAAATATGGACCCCTGATTTAACAGACAGGTCAGAAAACGCATGTTCCCATCATGGGTTAATCACAGCATTCAGTAGATATAGCGGTAGTGCTCAAAGATTGAATCCTTTTCAGTATCCTCAAGTTAATATGATTCCATATAAAAACATAAAGAACAAAATCTAGTGCTCTCCGTTTAAACGAATTTATTTTAAAACAGAAATGAAAGAGATACACTCACATTCTGGTGCACTGATCTCCAGTGCTGAGTGCTGGGCATGAAAACAAATATAGCACAGCGTCCATGCATGGATCAGTATAGCAGCTTGCGGATGATGTCACGGCTTAGGTCACGTGGTCCGTACGCGTTGCGTCCCCGAAAGTAGGCGGGACTTCATCAGCGGCGACGGCGTGACGGATTTCGGATAGATAATTTTGCTAATTTTATACATGTATGTACCATCTTTATTTTTATTTTTATTTTCACATTTATTTTTATTTTTATTTTTATATTTATTTATTTTTATTTTATTTAGATTTTTATAGTCATTTATTTTGGTATTCATTTTTATTATGTAATTCATTATTTTTGTATTAATTGTTTTTTCCATGCATGGATCAGTGTTGCTTGCTGATGGCGTCGGCGGCTTTGTGGTTTTATCTTATGTTCTGCAGGGGTGCAATGATGGGCTGAGAGACACTTATGTGTCCCCACATCGGCGCTATAATACTGCTTTTTTATGGTTATTAGGAATTTTTCTTGCTATCTAATATGCTCCATTTGATGGCAATGGGTTGTGTAACGTATGTATGTTGCTACTGATGTGGTTCAATTCATATGCACCCCTCTATGTTATTAGTTTTATTAGTTTTTATAATGTTTCCTCTCTTTCCGGTAATTGATTAAGTGTTAATTTGGCTTCCGGAGTCACGCTTGATGTGTGTTGTCTCTGTGAAACTGCCTTGCGCACTATCTTCTCTCTCATTGGCTCATTATCAGTATACCAGCTTAAAAGCGGCTGTCCGACGTCACGCCGTCGCCGCTGATGAAGTCCCGCCTACTTTCGGGGACGCAACGCGTACGGACCACGTGACCTAAGCCGTGACGTCATCCGCAAGCTGCTATACTGATCCATGTATGGACGCTGTGCTATATTTGTTTTCATGCCCAGCACTCAGCACTGGAGATCAGTGCACCAGAATGTGAGTGTATCTCTTTCATTTCTGTTTTAAAATAAATTCGTTTAAACGGAGAGCACTAGATTTTGTTCTTTATGTTTTTATATGGAATCATATTAACTTGAGGATACTGAAAAGGATTCAATCTTTGAGCACTACCGCTATATCTACTGAATGCTGTGATTAACTCATGATGGGAACATGCGTTTTCTGACCTGTCTGTTAAATCAGGGGTCCATATTTTGAGGTGAGAGTCCATCTTGCTTATTGGTGAAGGAATCACATCATCACTTGTTTTGTCGATTGAAGGCACACTGCACAAGTGGATCTTTTCCTTGACAACTCTACTTGTTTTTTTGTATCTATGGACTTTTGTTTTTAGATGCACTAATAGAGTGTCACTTTATTATTCACTTATATTATTTTTCTATGCGCTGTATTGTTACTTTTTTACTTTATATAGTGGAACAACAAGCAGGGTCTGGAGCCAGAAAGAATATCATCCAAGCAAGTCTTTAACAGGAATGCAGGAGATAGTCTCTGTGATGTTGACCAAGGCCAAGGCAGAGATCATCTGACCAGTTGTTATGATGGTCAGAAATATAGCAATGTAGGAATTGCTCCAAGGACTGATTGGCTTGCTCTGTGACCCCATTATACGCAGAGGAAAAAGCAAGCTGAATTCCCAACTTTGCACAAAAGGCTCGCCAGAACTGGGCCACAAACTCACTACCCCTGTCCGAGACATTCATCTTGGGTAGCCCATGTAAGCAATAGATCTCCCAAGCAAAAATGGAAGCCAGTTCCTTAGAAGTGGGCAACTTCTTAAGTGGAATACAATGACACATCTTAGAGAACTGGTCAAGCACCATAAGGATAACTGTGTTGCCCTAGGAGTTGGGTAACGCCACAATGAAACCCATAGACAGGTGGGTCCAGGGCCTCTCCATTGGGTATGGGTTGTAGGAAGCCCACTGGAAGGTGCAGTGGAGTCTTACTCTGAGCATACACAGAACAGGCAGCTACGAAGGCGGTTACGTCAGCATGTAGCCTAGGCCACCAGAATTGTTGGGAAATGGCCCAAAAGAGTTGATTCTTCCCAGGGTGGCCAGCAGCCTTGGGAGAATGGTAAGTCTGGAGCACAGCAGTATGGAGACTCTCTGGGACAAAGCAGCGATCATCAGGTTTCTCAGGAGGAGCATGGACCTGAGAAGCAAGAATTTTGTCACCCAAAGGAGAAATGAGGCTGGTGCGAACCGTAGCCAGAATACGATAAGGAGAAATCACAGGAACCGGAACCGACTCCATCTTGGAAGTGGAGGAAAATTGTCTTGGCAAAGAGTCAACCCTTACATTCTTATTACTGGTAAGAATGGGACAATGTAATTGAAACTAGACATGAAAAGAGCCCACCACGTCCATCTGGGAGAGAGACATTTAGCCTCAGACAAGAATGTGAGATTCTCATGGTCAGTAAGAATGAGAACCGGCACAGTGGTATCTTTGATGAGATGTTTCCATTCTTTCAAAGCTAAAATGATCGCTAACAGCTCTCTCTCACCAATCTCATAATTGCACTCCGCAGGTGACAATTTCTTGGAAAAGTAGCCACAAGGATGCATAGCGCTCTCAGAGGTAGGGTGTTGAGACAGGAGGGTGCTGACTCCAGTCTCAGAAGCACCAACCTCAAGGATAAAAGGTAACATAGGATCAGGATGTGCCAACAGAGGAGCAGAAACTCTCAAAGGCCTTAATGGACTCCGAAGGCCAACTCTGTGGGTTACCATCCTTTCTGGGTTACCTTTCACAAAGATCAGCACGGCTCGTGCATGTGCAGTGGGTAGCTTCACAGCCAGGTGCCCATAGTAAATATGCCAGCAGCGGACACCTGAAGCCCAACAAAGAACTGGTTGGGGAGAGCACCACATTGGACCCTGGGACAGGTGAATGTTGTTTTCTTTCAACTTAGCAGCTACAGTATTTGTAGCTTCAGGCGTTTAATTTTTTGCAAAGCGGTATTAAACTCCAAACCAAAAATCCAATATAATGTAGCTTATCAATCATTAGATGTGGTGGCTGCATTCATTTTCTTATTTTATGCTTTTTCCCCTGTTTTCCCCTGGTGACCTGGCCAGTAAGGCTGGATTTATACTTATGCATTTTTAGTGCTTTTTGCATTTTGCAGATTTGCGCTACAGTCCATTTACCATGGCTTCCTATGGAACACGTTCTGTGGGGCAAATCGGCAAAATGCAAAAAGCACTAAAAATACATAGGTGTGAATCCAGCCTTACACACCTCCTGTATTAGCCCTTGTACACACGGTCGGAGATTCCAACGGAATGTGTCCGATCGGACCGCTTTGTCGGATATTCCGACTGTGTGTGGTCTCCATCAGACTGTTTCCGTCGGAATATCCGACGGACCAAGTCTTCCAACTTGTTGGTAAAATTTTCCGACAAAATGCCCCGATCGGACATACTCCGATCATGTGTAGAATTCCGATCGGACAAAGTAGCACGCATGCTCAAATCAAATTCCTACACCAAAGCTATTGGCTACTAGCGTTAACGTAGTCCCGTTGTAAGGGAATAACATCATCACGTTCTGAACAATCGGATTTTTCGACAACTTTGTCCGACCGTGTGTATGCAACAGTTTCGGACAAAATCCGACGGACAAAATCCAACGGATTTGGTTGTCGGAATCTCCGACCGTGTGTACAAGGGCTTAGAGTGCCTCCACTCTAGATGAAGGAGCACAAGGGGCAGATTTTGACAGCAGCATAGTCAGTCTGGGGGGAAGGGAGAGTTAGAAGTACTGGCAGAACTGAATACACTAATAAATGGAAGCCAAACTCCTGCTAATACGGTATAATCTGTTACAACAAACAGTTGTTTTCCTTTTGGGATAAAAGTTTTACAAAAATAAATAAATCTGATCATTTTTTAAAAGGTTAAATGCAAGAACACTTTTCTGTTGAAAAACCACAGACTTACTGACCAGATTGCCAAATGAAAAAAAAATAAAGAAAGCCTAAAAAAGAAAACAAATGCAACCATCACATCTAATGCCATGTACACATGACTGGGCTTTCCGGCAGACAAGGTCCGACGGTCTTCCCAGTGGACTTTCGGCGGACTTCCGACGGACTTTCCGAATGAACAGACTTGGCCACACACAATCACACCAAAGTCAGACGGATTCTAAAGTGATGACGTACAATCAGATTAGAATAAGGAAGTTCATAGCCAGTAGCCCATAGCTGCCCTAACGTCTGTTTTGGTCCGTCGGACTAGCATACAGACGAACAGATTTTTCGACCGGACTCGAGTCCGTCGGAAAGATTTGAAACATGTTCTAAATCTAAAGTCCGTCAGATTTTTAGACAGCAAAGGTCCAATGAAGCCCACACACGATGGAATTGTCCGACGGATTCGTTCCGTTGGACCTTTGCTGTCGAAAAGTCCGGTCGTGTGTACACGGCATAAGAATTGGTAAGCTGCCATACAAATTTTTTTTCTTTTTGCGTTTATTAGTGTTGTAAGTGGTAGTGGATAAAGGTTGCATATGGAACAGACACATGGGGGGGCGGGGTGCTTTGAATGAATATGGACTTCTGGTGTGTTTCTGTGTCTTTAACCAGTTCCCCACTAGAGATTTTTTTATTTTTTGCTCTCATGTTAAAGTCTGCATTTTTGGCTATAAAATGACTTAAAAGTATGAATAGGTAGGGGAATTGGTAGGGATTTTGATGGTGCTTAATATCAAAAATACAAATAATATATAATACAAAATTGTATACATTTTCTTAGGATCAAGGTTAAAATGGTATATACATAAAAAACAACAGTGGTATACAGTGGTGGTCTGGATGGTCAGAAAGTAGATTGAATGAAGATATATTATTGCACATTATCCCAACATGTTTCGCAGGTATGCTTCTTCAAGGGATGTGCGATTAATCAAGCAATAAACACTATAGGTTTGAAAAGAAACACACACAAAATACATTGGTTATCAATATTTACAAGAGGACATATTGAAAGAGAAGCACCACTTAGATAGCGAACAAAGCTTACCTAGGACCAATCAACCCATTTCAAACCACTGCCAGATGATATACAGCCACTAAATAGCCCCACACGTCTAGTATCACCAGACAAACCGTAGAGAACGAAAAGTCCAGCTGAAGAAAGGGAAAGTATAATGAATTATGTTTATCTAGGGACTAAAAGTCAATACTGTTGCACATATTGCAACATTAGGGATAAACATCCTCCAATATCAATGAGATACTAATAATAATCTACCCATGATTAATTATAAAAACGTACTTACATAAGAAAAAGTTTGCGGAGCCCAAACAAGGGAATGACTAGAGATGCAACATCCAACAAGCCAAGCAGAGTTGTAGTTTAAAAGATAAAGTACTGCAATCAAAATCAAGAAGTATAGAAAAGAGAAATACCAGAGGGTATATGTATATAAAGAAAAACAGGTCTCCTAAACAAGGGCATAGCAGCGGAGAAAATAACTCCAGACATGCATAACGCATGGTGTAAAATGGGGAGAGTAGAGATAAGCACATGACAAAGTTGAGGCACAGCATTATCATGTCATATGAAGCAACTACGCAGCAGCTATAAAAACCTATAGTCAAACGGACTTACCAAATGCTATAGCTCTTTAGATTTTAGTCATGCCCGCTGTCTCTTGCCACGAGGGCTGACTTTATATAGCTGGCTTTTATAGTGCCCTACCACCGAGCCGACGTCTGACGTCACCGGCTCGATGCAGACAATAAAGCGCTAGTGCGCATGCTCCAAGGGCTCAAGAAGCCCTGAGCCTACATTACCCATAGTGCAGCAGGAAAAAAGGGGGAGGGCGGTGATGGGATGCCATCGCCACTGTGAGACAGAACAAGCGGTGATGCGGCATCATCACTGCACAAGCTAAAAGCCACTCCCCCAGCCCCGTGCTCCAGTAGGAAAGCAGGCCCGAGTTAGAAAACACAGGTAATCACAGGCTGTGAGGGGAATGATAAACGTAATCAGGCGAGTTGGCTCAAAGAGAGCGCAGCATGACCTATCAACATGATAGGTCATGCAGTGCCCTGGGTATCCATACGGCTAAATGGTGCACATACGTGAAGACAAAAATGGAAAAGGCAGTGAATGAAAACGGGGAGCATAGGAGGGGAAAAAAGGAAGAGCTCGCATATCAAAGCACAATGAATAAGACCACAGTAAAACATATGTGCAGGGGTGCGAATCGATCAATATACCTCTATGAAAAACAGAAAAGAAAAGAAAAAACAATCATGAAGACTTGAAAGTACCCCCCTGTAGAATAAAAATATGGTAGGTTACTTTTTATGTCCCATGACAGTTGTGCAACTGTTTATTGAAGCGCTATAAAAAAAATTAACATTAATTTAATTGTACTGAAACACAATTTAATCCCACATTTTTGTGTAAAAATGAAAAGATAATGTAGTGTGGAGTAAAAAAAAACCAAATATGTCAAGCTTCAAAGCTGCGCACGTTTGCAAAATGGTGGAAAATGATGGTACCCAAAATGATCAATAGATTGTGCTTTGAATGCATTTACAGCTCATCAGTTTAGAATAAAACCAAAAACGTTGGACCTAGAATGATTGCTCTCACTCACACTCACACATTGTTTACACCGATATACCTTATAACATACACATGCATTTACATTTGTGGGTGTGCAAAGGCAACTGGGTTGATTTTAATGTTTCTTATTATTTTTATTAATTTAAATTTATTTTTCTTTATTTCTATCAACAACAGGGCTAACAAGCCCCCCTATTTGATAACGTGGGCAGGTCATAGGTCTGTAAAGCAAATTATGATACTGCACTTTTTGACAAGTCCTTTATAAAAAACAAAACTGTTCCGCAATATAAATTCACTGTCATTTGTGTTGCCCATCAATGCAGATCCTCGCCAATCACAATAAAGTCCTCTAAACTCTGCATTACTTAAAACAGATGAAAAATACTATTTCATTAATTTTTAATATTCAAAGTAAACTCTCCAATCCATCCATGTCTCTTTGCTTTATTTTGTTGAGAAATCATTTGAAAAACACCCCCTAGCATTTATGGCCATCTTAAGGGCAGATGATTCATACTGTATAGCATTACTTCCTGAAATCCATCTGCCCTTAGCTCAAACATGCATGCAGGAGAGTGTACCCCTCCTACTATCCCCCCTCCTGGAGTCTCCTGGGATGTATGACATAATTTGCCTAGGCAAGAAACCAGGAAGTAACTGAAGAAATTCAAAAAATACAAGTAAAGTTAAAGTGAATATGACACACTTTCCTATCTATTTACTAATACTAGAAGCATGAGGATTAAAAATAATCAATGTTGGTTGGGAGAGTGAAGTTCCAATTTAAGCCTGACTTCTGTAGTCTTTGTTACTAACTCCTGACCTCTGATCTCTGAATTATTTATTACTAACTCACGCACTCTGTGTTACCTACTATTGACCTCTGAATTCTGTGTTATTAACTCCTAACCCCTGCATTCTGTTTTACATTTTTCTGACCTTTGAACTTTGTGTTGCATACTGCTGACATCTGAACTTTGCACTACTTACTTCTGACACCTTTATTCTGCATACTCTCCATATTTTACTCCTGACCCCTGCACTCTGCCTTACATACCACTCATAGGTGTGCACAGCCTATTGAAATAGGATGTGCACCCCAAAGCTCAAACACACCTGCCTTTCTCTGTAGCCTCAGATGCATTGGGCAGTGGATGCATGGGAAATGCTCTGTGCTTACTATGTTTACTATGATTCAGTTATGAATGGACACAGTGAGCGAGTGTGTTCACTGTGTTCAGAAAAGGAACTTTTTACTTGCCCCTTCCCCTTCTCTCCATCCGTAAACATCCCCCGCAGCAGCCAGGGGGGAGGAGGGAAGCCAGCAGCACTGCAAGGTGGGGGAGGGGTCAACAAAGGGGAGGGGGATTGGCAATGTACATAGTGATTAGGGTGTGCCCGGGCCCCCTGTGCACATCTATGATGCAACTTACTCCTGACCTCTGCACTCTGTGAATCATGTAAATGTCAGGGTTCTCACTGAAGTTAAAAAGGTGGGATGTTTATATTTTTACAGTGACATTTGCTTTACCGTTATATGTTTCTTTGAAACTTTCTTATTTTTATTAATGGAGTGTTTGCTAGGTTATTTTCCTGAAAAAAAGGTGCCTTGCACCCCGGTGTTCTTCCATGCTGTTCAGGTAGCTCTCCATCTTTCCAGGGTTCCTACACCTACTCTAAGCCCTTGTTCACGCGGTCGGACATTCGACGAAAAATGTCCGACCGGACCGCGTTGTCAGATAATCCAACCGTGTGTGAGCTCCATCAGACTGTTTCCGTCGGAATATCCGACCGACAAAGTTTTAGAGCTGGGTTATAAAATTTTCAGACAACATGATCCGATCGGACAAAGTGCCACGCATGCTCAGATCAAATTCCTAGACCAAAGCTATTGGCTACTAGCCTGAACGTAGTCCCGTCGTAACGAAATAACGTCATCACGTTACGAACAATCGGATTTTCTGACAACTTTGTCCGACCGTATGTATGCAACACCAGTTTCGGACAAAATCCAACGGATTTTGTTGTTCGAATGTCCGACCGTGTGTACAAGGGCTTACTTTTGGAAGCAGATATATACATAGGCCTTCTGTGTTAACTAGCTGGATCGCATATTGGGGAATTTTTTTATTGCTCTCCTTAGTAAATGCATGGTGCTCTGGGATTTCTGTGTCAAATTGCATCATGTTATATAAAAAAAAATATAATAAATATACTTTATATTATATAGAAAATGTTTTTAAAATGTTAAAAAAAAAACAGAAAAAGGAAAATAAATGTGACTTGAAATCGTAGCTTTTCTTTAAAGAACCTGTACATCAATGCAATAAACAGTGGCTATGTTTCAGAGAAGTCGCTTCCTCCATATCTCTCTCGGAGAATATGCTGTTTCAAGCTCTCTCAGATGCTGCTCACATAACCAGCTGATAAGTTCATTTCTTCTTGAGACTTTGATGTGATTGAACATTAAATATCATTCTGGTGTAATTACAGTATGGCGCACAATTGTAATGTGGATGTTGTTACAACAATAACATTCTCAATTTTCAGAGGACTTGAGTTCTTCTTTAATATGGCAGATATTAATTCTATGGAGGCACTTTATATTTAGAGAAAACTGGAAAAATATAAGAGAGAAAAAAGTAAAATATTTTCAAGCTTGTTGCATTAATTTCTTCCAGCTTGTTCCCCTAACATGCAATCTCTCTGAGGTCCACCTTAATGAATAGGTGTGACGTGCTTACAGACTTACATCCAGATGATTGATGTCTTTGTTTCCTATATATGACACAAAGAGGTATGTGTGAGAAATAATGTTCATCATGGGAGGGATTTCATTTCATTTGGCTGCTCCCTCTTGTCCAAAATCACTGAACAGCCAATAAATACTGTTTATCTCAACCCCCAGACTTTTACTCTTCCAAGTCTCTAGTGGAGCTGCGACAAGAGGCAACCTGCTCAATATTTACATTCTGATTAATTGCAGTTAAAACTGTCGTTTTCCAAAGTAAAGTATTTACATGTTTTATGAGCTGTTCAATGACCACATTTGAAAAAAATCACAAGCAGGAATATGTGTTTTTAACTACTTATAGTAAGTTAAAGTGGTTGTAAACCCACTTTGAAGAAAAAAATAAAAATTAACACCTGCAAGACAAAGGCATAATGAGCTAGTATGCATTGCATACTGGCTCATTTTGTAATACTCACCTGAGGTCGAAGCCCTTGCTGCGGTGCCCGTACACAGCACCGGCCGGCGACATCACTCCCGGGGAAAGGAGAATGGACAAACTCTGGACAGCCGCACTCCGGATCTAATGAAAAATAAAACGTGCTTTTATTTCCTCAAAATAAAAAACCTCACATCACACAAATCACAGCAGCAAAGGGAAAAATATAGAACAAAATTACTGACGCGTTTCAAGCTAAAAGTAGCGCTTACTCATAGCTAATTTTGTTCTGGGTGAGAAACAAACAAATATATACTATACAAGTGTTGACTCCCGGGGATCGTGGGGCATGCGCTTGGGAGCCGCCGGTAACGGCACACTCACTGAAGCAAACGGCACGTACGCGCCATTGCTTCAATTTGCATCATCGCGCATGTGCCGATGACATAGGCACGTACGCGCCATTGCTTCAATTTGCATCAGCGCGCATGTGCCGATGACATAGGCACATGCAAATACAGGGGATATCTCCTAAACCGTGCAGGGTTAGGAGATATCCTAGGCAGCTACAGGTAAGCCTTATTATAGGCTTTCCTGTAGCAAAAAGGGGTCTGTAAGGATATACAACCACTTTAAGGGGTTGGAAAAACTTTATAAGAATATTACAGAGTTATTTTACAGGTAAATATAAAAAACAAAAATGCATAATTCTCTATTTTAGGGGTGTGTAAGTGACAGGGTTACATTTAGAGCCAATATCATTTGGGTTTTGCTATAGTCAAACTTGCTTTGCATTCCTATGCACTTCTATGAGAGTGCAAAACCCACATAAAGCAGGTGAAAAGCAGTTCAGAAGAGGTAAACTGGAAGTTAAATGCATCTGTCGGTGAATCCTGAACTATTCTGTTGAAACGGGCCCCGACTTAAATATTTCATCATTATTTTAGAAAAGGGTTCTTCTCTTCTAGGGCTGATCAACATGGTATGATCTATCAGACTTTCAATTGACAGTACATGCCTTTCTTAGTAGAAATGGAATTTACAGCTCTAATCAGTAGAATTCATCAGAATGGTGATTGTTCTGTGAAATCAATGCACTGATGCTGATGAGATCAGAAAGATTTTTTTAGAATTGGTAGTTTAACTAGAGTTTTGATTTTTTCTGGATGAAAAACATTAGAAAAAAGCTGTGCAGAACAGCGTGCAGAAAAGAAGGAAATACTGGCTCTAAATAATGCTCTATAGCCTGTTATGATGCCACATTAAGTACACAAATATCCTGAAATATTATTATTAATTTACAGGATTTATTTAGCTACAAGAATTTGTGCATAAATATGGCATAACTATATGACTAAGGCTCGGTTCACATATATGCAAATCGGATGCATTTTTAACCGCATCGATTTGCATAACATTTATTTTCAATTAAGCGGTTCCCATATGTTTGGGGTGGGCCATGGTCCATTTAAAAAAAAGGGTCCTGTGTGATTTTGTGTCTGGTTTAGGTGTGAATTCAAGTATAAATTTGCACCTGAACCAGTGAAAAAAAACGCACTGGACTCCAAACTGCAAACTGTAGCCAGACATGTGTGAACCCGGCCTAAAGACATCCTCTGTAAGTAATAGTGTAGGGATGCTGTCATAAGCTGGCTGCAGCCTAGCTGAAAATACTAAATTTGTCACAACTAGAAAAATTTTGTATTTGCAGCTAGGCTGTAGCCAGCTGGAGCATTGTTTGTGTTATCTGTGTTTGTTGGGTTTCTTCTAAGTCCAAAGCATTGATTGCTCTGTCAGTTGCCATTGAGTGTTCTCCAGTTATGAATATTTATTTTGTTTTAGCTAGTCACTGAAAAATTTACACCAATGAGGAGGAAAATAATTATATTTAGGATGACCTTCCCAGGCTGTTGTCTGGAGAGGATGTAGCTGTGAGGAGTCTTACATCTCAGGCTCCTGCTTGGAGAGAATTCCATTATAAGAAAAGTCTTTGCCTGGGAAAGGAAGACTACTGTTGTTCTTTTGTGGGACCTGAACCTAGTCCCAAAAAATTCAAAGCTTGCCTGTGGCAGAGGCCTTAAGAACTTAAATAATTCAAAGCTGTTTGTGGTGGAGGCCTAATGAATAGGGAGGAGGCTACACCAGAGGGGGCATCAACTGAGGAGTTGGCTGTTCTACATGGTGTCCTAGGGAGAGGGTGTAGCTGTGAGGAGTCTTCCATCTCAGGCTCCTGCTTGGAGAGAATGCCATTATAGGAAAAGTCTTTGCCTGGGAAAGGAAGACTACTGTTCTATTGAGAGACCTGAACCTGGTCCCAAAGAATCCATAGCCTGCCTGTGGCAGAGGCATTAAGAACCAATTCAAAGCTGATTTGTGGTGAAGGCCTAAGGAATAGGGAGGTGGCTACACCAGAGGAGGCATTAACTGAGGAGTTGGCTGTTCTACAGGGTGTCCTAGGGAGCTTGAGATGCTGCTGCTGGAGGACATTGTATAGAGATCCTGTTGACCAACTATTCGAATTACTAGTGATTGCGCTATTATATAGAGTCAAAGGGCCAATTTGATTTTGGGAGGTTGCTACTGAAATAGTAAAACCACTATCAGCTTTGCTGTTGGCAGACGGTTGCTCGTAAAGGGTCACTGTAAGTACTTTTCTTCTTGAAGGCCTAGGATATTTTTTATTTTTTGCTTTTTTTGTATTCTCCACCCCTAACCTTCCCTCTGCAAGGTTTTGAGCCACTTACCGACTGCAGAATGGCACAGGTGCACAAATGGGCGTACGTCCCTCCGTCATCACAGGCTAGCAGGCATGCACAGGCCGCACGCCACGGGAGCATGCCTGCAGGACCTGTGGACTCAATGCAGGACCTGTGGACTCAATGTCCACTGGTAGCCTGTGATCGTGTAAACAAGGCATTTCCCTATTCTGCCTAGTGGCATGACCGAGATCTACTGCTTCCTGTAGTGATCTTTGATATGTCCTAGTGATCCCATCCCCCATACCATTAGAACACACTGAGAGAACCCACCTAACCCCTTGATCGCCCCCTAATGTTTAACCCCTTATCTGCCCATGAAATGTATACAGTATTCAGTGGCTATTTTTATCTCTGATCGCTGTATAAATGTCAATGGTCCCAAAATAGTGTCAAAAGTGTCCGATCTGTCTCCACCTCTCGCCGCCATTACTAGTAAAAAATAATAATAATTAAAATGTAATAAATATGTCCCCTATTTTGTAGACGCTATAAAGTTTACGCAAACCAATCAATATATGCTTATTATGATTTTATTTTCTAAAAATATGTAGAATAATACATATTTGCCTAAACTGAGGAAGACATTTGTTTTTTTATATCTTTTTTGGGGGTAATTTTTATAGCAAAAAGTTAAAAATATTGCTTTTTTTCAAAATTGTCAGACTTTTTTTGTTTATAGCACAAAAATAAAAACCATAGAGGTGGTTATACCACCAAAAGAAAGCTCTATATGTGGGAAAAAAAAGGACATCAAATTTTTTTTGGGTGCAATGTCGCATAACCACGCAATTGTCAGTTAAAGCAATGCAGTGCTGTATCACAAAAAAATGCTCTGGTCATTAAGGGGGTAAATTCTTTCGGGGCTGAAGTGGTTAAAGCTTACAGTGAAGGAAGCTTGTTTGTCACTAATGGTAAGCTGGTGTGTTGGGTGCAGCTTCATGGCGGGTCACCATTAGGAAAGGCATGAGAGCCAGTTAAAGCTCTCCAGCAGCTTTACTTTGGGGGTGGATGCTACAAGAACAGAAAAATAATAATCAAAGTATGTAAAGAAAAAGTTTTGTTAATGCCATCACAGTGCCCTGGTGCCACCTGCTACCTCTCATAGGCTTCCCAAGCTGTAGGTGCAGGAGAAGTCTTCATCACTTTGGGCTCCAGATTTTCCAATTTTACCTGTTTTAATGCAATTATTGTAGACACATTTGTAGGAATATTTCACATTCAGCTGAAAGAAGTTGTAAAAACCTGTTGAGAGAATGGCATAAAATGAGCAAAGTTTGAACATGAGTATATAAGAAAAACATGTATGCCATTTATAAAATTTTTTATAATTTCACTACCTAACCATAAAACAGTAAATATAAAACAATCAGCGATACCTATAAATATACTAAATAATACATCAAAATGTAACAAAATACCGTGTAACAATCAATAAGGAGAAAATATATAAATATAAAATACTGTGGAAATATATATTGTATATTCACAGTGACTGCTGTACACTGTTAGTGATTTCACCACACCAAAAATACATAAAATGTCCCAAATAGTGCAGCGATAAAAAATTCCTTAAATCCTGTGCTAAAAATGCATCCTTATTAGTGCAGAAATTGTCAATCAAAGAATATCAAACAAAGTCCATAAGATATGCAGATTCCACCGCTGTGCTCTTCAACCCCCAATCAGGTTAATGACACCAAATCATAAACACCACCACCGGCTGAAAAATCTGCTCACCTAAAAGATGAGTTCAATGAGCACTGTGTATAATCACTCCTGTGATATACCTGTGATTCCCTCCTGGGAATCAGCACTGTACACGTCTCTCAATTCGGCAGACCACATGCAATCAAAAAACAGACTCCATAGTGCTCTCCATTTAAACAAATTTATTTAAATGCCCCCGTATTAAAAACACTTACAAGATAACAATTAAAACAACGCCTATCTCTCTAATATGTCTGCTTGCTCACCACTCCACACAGATCGCGATGGCTGTGTGATGTCACGGGCTCGGCTCTTCCCTTCTATATGCGTGTCACCCTCTCATTGGTCTTCTTCAGTAGATCATCTGAAGAAGCCCAATGATAGGGCGAGATGCGTATATATGTGGGAGGAGCCAAACCCATGACATCACGTAGCCACCGTAATCTGTGTGGAGTGGTGAGCGAGCAGATGTATTAGCCCTTGTACACATGGTCGGAAATTCAGACGGAAAATGTCCGATCGGACCGTGTTGTCGGATAATCCGACCGTGTGTGGGCTCCATCTGACTTTTTCCATCGGAATGTCCGACCAACAAAGTTTGAGAGCTGGATATAAAATTTTGCGACAACATGATCCGATCAGACTTTGTCCAATCATTTGTAGAGAATTCCGAGTGGACAAAGTGCCACGCATGCTCAGATCAAATTACGAGACCAAAGCTATTGGCTACTAGCCTGAACGTAGTCCTGTCGTAACGAACTAACGTCATCACGTTCCGAACGATTGGATTTTCCGACAACTTTGTCCGACCATGTGTATGCAACACGAGTTTCGGACAAAATCCGTCTGAAAAAATCCGACTGATTTTGTGGTCGGAGAGACAGGCGTTGTTTTCTTGCAAGTGTTTTCATGCACTGCACTATATGGGACATTTTAACCATTGAACAGTACGATATATTTTTCAGAACATTAAGAAAGAGGACAAAGCTTGCATGCTTTAGGCACCTTAAATGGGGTTGGTTTTTTTCTGCTTGAATTGTTATATTTGGTGAAGCAGCCATTATCACCTGTGTAGACCTAAGTATAAAATAATGCTCTTGTAAAGCTGTTTTGGAAAGTACCTTGGATTAAGAATTTACAGCTTTTCCTGCAAGGGTGATATAGGGACATCTGCTGCTTGAGTATACATAATGGCAGTCAGTCCTATGATTTTCATAGAAGGGGTTAACCATTAAGTCACCGCTGTCTTTATCTTGATTAACATCTTTGCTTTTTTCTTATTTTCTACACTCCTGGCAGCCTACCAAAAAGATCCTGCAGACCAAACGGAGACAAGCAAGGTTAGATTGTGAAAATTAATCATTACACAAGTGAACATCCCTTTGGTGAAAAGGCAAAGCGTGTACGTTGTATGTACCGTACACTGAACAGGGTTATTGTAAATCAATACTGCTGTACAGCATGTTAGGCTCAACAACACTATTTAGATCGTTGTTTCCATCCTAACAAATTAGACAATGCTTTTAATGTTTGTTATCTTATAATAATGCATGGCTGGTTATGTCCAGTGTGCCAAGCTTAAATGATAATACAGTCTATCTGGACATAATGTGAAATTATGTATGCACATGTCGTGCTATAAATAAATCCATTCTTGGAAGCACTGAATTCTAATTTTCAAGTAACATGTTTATTATATTGTATCTTTTGTTTCACAGCTGCCAGAAACAATTGATTCAGATTATCTCATTTTATAGTTTCAAAGCCCCAAACCCCTTTTTTCTGCAAAGGGCTATTATGAGCCTGGATCAGGATTTTCTACTCAAATCCACCTGATAGAACACACAATCAGAAGCTATGTAAGATACAAATGTGATCAGCTGGACATGGTATAGGAATGACTATAATGCAGGCCATACATGGTCGAATTTCGAACAAATTTTCTTTTCAAAATCAGAAAGTTTATTTTTTTTGTGATCCGTTGGTGCCACCATTGATTTTCAAAATTCGCATGACCAAGCCTTCAATTTCACCTCATGTTGCTACAGAAAATAATTTTCTCTCCGTAAATTTTCTTTTCTTATTACATTTCTCGCACGATTCTCCCATCATTGATTAGAATATCGTTAATTTTTCCAAAAATTTCCAACATGTCCGATTCCTCAAATTTGATTTCCACGCGAAAATCGGCTGTTGTTGCAGCCCACTAATGGTGCGAAATTCATACAAAAATTCTTAGATACGATTTTCGAAAGAAAATTCTTTCGAAATTCGAATCGTGTATGGCTGGCATTAGTTATTTCATTTATATTTAAAGGAGCTCTATCAAGAGCTGTGGTGCTTATAATGATCTCCTTATGATTTCATGAAATTCATTTGGCAGTATCAAAATATACTAATACTATGCCAGAGTTAGGACCAGACAGACCTCAGATAAGGAACACATTATATACAGTATATTGGATAATTATTTTATCAAGAGTTTAATCTGTCTTCTCGGGGGGCAAAGACTATAGCGGGCTGAAGAAAAAAAAAAGATATTGAACAGATTGTTGCATCCGCACAAACAAGGTGAATGGAGGAACTCCCTCTGCCCACAATATTATATTCTTACAGAGGGACTATCCGCTGTCAGAATACACTGATGAACGGCTGCAGTCACTGATTGACAAAACTTTTTCAGCATGTCCATTTGACAGTCGATCTAATGATAGTGATGGCCACACACTAATCGAAATTCAGCCAGTCCCTGCTGAACCTACCAAAATTCAATCCATTTATGACCAGCTTAAAGCATTAGTAAACCCAAAGAAAAAACATTTTTTTTTCATACCTGCAAGGGAAAAGGCATAATGAGCTAGTATGCACCGCATACTAGCTCATTTTGAAATACTTACCTTAGAACGAGGCCCCGACATCTCGCTGATACACGGAGTGTGTTCCGGATATTGTGGCTCATTATGAAATACTTACCTTAGAACGAGGCCCCGACATCTCGCTGATACACGGAGTGTGTTCCGGATATCGTGGCTCCGGAGCTGTGAGAGGCGTGCGCGCGGGAGATTTATTTCTGGCAGGGTCCGGCGTCTTCCGAGCTTCCAGCCGAGAAACCCCTGTGCGCATGCGCCACTGCAATCAGCGGCTCACTGCCAGGGGAATATCTCCTAAACCATACAGATATTTTTTTACCTACAGCTAAGCCTTATTATGTAAGTAAAAGTGAAAAAAAGAGTATACAACCGCTTTAAGGTGAATAGTTCTACCTAATATGAGAGATGATGTGTACTATGTAAAGGTAGTATTACTTTTTACCACTTTTGTTTTATTTTATTATTTTTGAAGAGATAAAAATGAAATGCTGCATATGAACATTACATGTTAACTATTTCTAGTCAGCAGGTGGTGCTTTGGTCTCCTTTTTACATCAGAGTGTTACCCCCCTCTTCCCTATACCAGAGATGTTAACCCATTGGGAAGCTTACCAGGGTAATCAAGCTGGGGTGTAAGTGCGACTAATTTAAAATAGGGGTCTGTCTAATTTGATTAAAAACACTTTCTTAACTGTATAAAAGCTCCAGTCCTAATACAAAGATTTCCCCATGCAGACAATTCTCTAAATAACCAACATCTCTGAAATTAAAGAGGATGCTTATTCAAGCTGCTGAGATACCACCTCAAAATAATAGATGGCTCCCTACTTTGCTGAGAAACCTGAGAGCTCTGCCACTTATTATGATGGTTGTAAACCATAGACATGAAATCTGAATAAAGCACATCCTTCTGTAATGTGTACTTGTCTCTATCATTACCACTGAGTGTCATTTCTCTCTGCTGCCTCATTTCTTTGCATTCTGCATTTTCTCACAGGTTTTCTTGACACTAATGAGATGTACACATGATAGGATTTTCCGACAACAAATGTTCTATGTGAGCTTGTTGTCAGAAAGTCAGACCGTGTGCATACTCCGTAGAACATTTGTTGTCGGAATTTCCGCCAACAAATGTTTGAGAGCAGGTTATCAAATTTTCCGACAACAAATTTCCGAGTGTGTGTACACAATTCCGACGCACAAAAGTCCAAGCATGCTCGGAATCAAGCAGAAGAGCCACACTGGCTATTGAACTTAATTTTTATTGGCTCGTTGTACATGTTGTACATCACTGTGTTCTTGACGTTTGGAATTTGCAAGACAAGTTTGAGCCAACATCCTTCGGAAAAAAAGCCACTTTTTTTGGTGGAAAAATCCTATCTTGTTTACAGTGAGTACACTTCTAGTAGTGAGTGTACAGCTTGTATAACAGTGTAAATTTGCTGTTCCCTCAAAATAACTCAACAAACAGCCATTAATGTCTAAACCGCTGGCAACAAAAGTGAATACACCCCTAAGTGAAAATGTCCATAAAGGCCCAAAGTGTCAATATTTTGTTTGAGATGACATTCTATTAATATCCGATGGGAATTACAATGCAAGTGATTGCTGGATATTGATCAACATCACTCCTAAAGATCTTAAATACGCTTTTTTGGCTCGACACGAGAGTGCTGAGCAGTACAGCTGGTGAGTGTTCCAAAGAAGGGGGGGCACGAACACCAAGGGTGTGGTGAAGGCTTTCGGATATATGGACACTATATATTTTTCACTTGATAAAAAGTTTTCTTCCTGTTTGGACTGATTTTGGACTTTATATATATATATTCTTTAGTTTGGGATTTTGTTCACAATTTTCTACATCTGTATTGGATCACAGTATATTTTACTACTATTGAATTTTTTATTTATGCACATGTGAAGGTTCATATTATATATAGTTTTTGAGGGTGATTACGTTTTGCAATTAATGTGCACTACTGTTTTAAGAGCAATTAAGCGCTACAAGGTGATCGGTATTGATATATTTTTTGATTATTTTTTGTTTTTTATATTCACCTTCTGATTTACTTACATAAGAGTTAAGAAGTTGACAGGGGAGGGAGCTCCAGCACATACAGTATCGCACAAAAGTGAGTACACCCCTCACATTTTTGTAAATATTTTATTTTATATTTTCATGTGACAACACTGAAGAAATGACACTTCTAGTAGTGAGTGTACAGCTTGTATAACAGTGTAAATTTGCTGTCCCCTCAAAATAACTCAACAAACAGCCATTAATGTCTAAAACGCTGGCAACAAAAGTGAATACACCCCTAAGTGAAAATGTCCATAAAGGCCCAAAGTGTCAATATTTTGTGTGGCCACCATTATTTTCCAGCACTGCCTTAACCCTCTTGGGCATGGAGTTCACCAGAGCTTCACAGGTTGCCACCGGAGTCCTCCTCCACTCCTCCATGACGACATCATGGAGCTGGATGATGATGTCCTTGTCCTTTCCCAACTTTTCACAAATTTTCACCACTCCACCATCACTTCTGACCTGTTGGTTTTCATTTTTTACACATTCTAATACACAAGTGCAATTGTTCCTTCCTTCCTATTGGTCTCACTTATGCGTTTTTCACAATTATATCCATTCACTTCACTTGTCTTACCCCGATAAGCTGATAGTATACTGATTTCCTTTATTTTATTCTATTACCTAGACCCCAACCATCACACTATATAGCTTCCCCAAGTTGCCGCATGGGACCATTTATCAGGTGGTAGCACTATGGGCTTGACTCCTGTTGGAGCATGGGTAAGCTGTGTCGCTCCTTCCCCGTCTTTACCTTTTGTAAAAGATTTTCTCAATTATGATGCTGTATGGTAAAAATTCCAATAACTTTTTTTCCATTTTTTCGATTACTTTTTTGTTTTTTTGATCTAATCACAGATAACCTCCCGATGAAGCGGTAAAAGTCAGCGAAACTAGTTGAGGAAACTGATATCTGTGATCAACAGTTTTACTGTGACTACTCACTGATGATATACATGTGTATTGTGCTTATGTTTTTAATATGTAAATGATGATTTGTTTTTTGGCATCAATAAAATCATCTGTATTTTTTTATTATTATCATTTTGTTATATTATTCATTGTACTGCTTTCATTGTACCGCAATAGTCCAAACTGCCTCCATTTCTGGTAACCTGGTTGGGGATCAGGCTACCAATCCCTACAGGTACAACTTATGCCGTGTACACATGGTCGGACTTTCCGGCAGAAAAAGTCAGATGGAATCATTTCATCGGATATTTTGTTCATGTGTGGGCTTCAGCAGACTTTTTTTTTTTAAATTCTGACGGACCTAGAAATAGAACATGTCTTAAATCTTTCCGACGGAATAAATTTTTATCGGGAAAACCGTTTGTCTGTGTGCTGTTCCAACGGATCAAAAACGACGCAAGGGCAGCTATTGGCTACTGGCTATTGAACTTCCTTTTTCTAGTCCCGTCATACGTGTTGTACGTCACCTCGTTATAAATGATCGTACTTTGGTGTGATCATGTGTAGGCAAGTCCGTTTCAGCGGAACTCCATCAGAAAAACCGTCAGTTTATTCTTTTTTTTCCAATATAATCTTTATTCGACTCCAAGCAGGGAGAGACGGTCCCCGAGATACAACATACAACATACAACATACAATGACAAAGTACAGAACAATCCAGAGAACCAAAACTCGGTACAAGTAAAAAGTGCAATTTTAAGTGCAATTTTAAGACTGTCGTACATCAATCATACCCTGACGAAAAAAACAGTTGTGTGTTTGCGGCATTACAGTAAAGTATGCAAGAGGAATTGTTTCAGGCTGATCACTTCACTGAGAATACGTGAGGTTTTTCAACCACTTTAAAGCTCATATACAGTAAGCTTTAATTAGTATAAATGTAATTTCATTTCACTTTACCACACTTTGCGCTACATTTCACTCAAGAGCAGTAGTCTAGAAACATTGCAGCTTTTTCAAGACATACATCTTAGTCCTGAAAATTACATAAAACACCCCAAAAATGAAACAGAGAACCTGTAAAATAAAAAATAGTAATGACCAAACCAAGCAAAGTTTGGTCTGCTGGGCATTCATCGACCAATTAGAAAAGTTTGCAAACTCAGAACAAAACCGTAAACCTTACTGAAAGGCAATTATTTTCTATCCTTTTTCAAGGCTATCTTGCAAGCTTTTGGGAAAAAGTAAAGTCAGCAAAGTACAGTTAACCCACCCAGGGGTCCCAGGTACATTAGGATCACCATTGGTCTTGTGCTTTGAAGAAGTTTGGGTTACAAATTTTATTTTGCATTTACATAAAACAGATGACTAATGTTATTCTAGATCACTGTATCCCTGTTCATTTTGCTATTCGTATTCATGAGACATTCATGAGATTCTGTGTGTTTTTTTTGTGTTTTCGTATTTCTGGTGCAACTCTTCATGACCTCATAAACTTTGGCATATCAAGCCTATTTGCCATAAGGTGTTTCTCTCAACTGTTTCAGTTTTTATATTCCTCTGTCCTTTAACCACTTCAGCCCCAGAAGATTTACCCCCTTAATTACCAGGCCATTTTTTTGCGATACGGCACTGCACAGCTTTAACTGACAATTTTTTTCCCACAAATAGAGCTTTCTTTTGGTGGTATTTGATCACCTTTGCGGTTTTTATTTTTTACACTATAAACAAAAAAATAACGACAATTTAGAAAAACAATATTTTTTACTTTTTGCTGTAATAAATATCCAAAAAAGATTAAAATTAATTCTTCATCAGCTTAGGACAATATGTATTCTTCTACATATTTTTGGTAAAAAAATTGCAATAAGCGTATATTGATTGGTTTGCGCAAAAGTTATAGCGCCTACTCAATGTGGATGGGGGAATCCTCTCCACTGAGCTATGGCATTCTGACAATGGGGAGACTTCTCTGTCATCAGTATAGACTGATCACAGATTACACTATAGCTGGTTGAGCTGGTCGAGTGGGAAAAATCTGACAGGCTGGTTATACAGATGTCGATCGCTGGTTGTACAGACATCGATCGGTAGATCAACTTCTATACAACCAGCCTGCTCATACATGAACCCACTGAACTGGACACATTTCATTCCATATATGGCTAACTTTACTTACCCACATCAAGTATATGACCAATGAGGATGGAAATATCTGAACTCTTAACCTCCCTGCTTTTTCCAAGTCAATGAGGTTGATTTACCAAAAGTAAATTTTTTTGCACAGTGATGTTTCACTACTAGACATGTGCGGAACAGAAACATTTATTTTATTTTGGATAGAATAATTTTGTTACTAATTTTGTTAGTTGATCTTTTTCAGAATTCGTTAATTTTGTTTCTTTAAATTTCATTTTGCTTATTCATTTTCTAACAATTCCACATTTTTGGAATCATTCAAATCTGCATTGGTCAAAAAATAGTCAACTTATTTGAATTCTGTGTGAAGAATAGCTGGTTATTAAGGAGTGGGCCAGGAAGCCGACCGTCACGTCCTTAACAACCGATGACTCATCAGTTGTCAGCGGGTTTCCCCACTGAGGGCTAAAATGTAAAATTCTGAATAATTAACTCCCCCCCTTTCTTGGCCTGCATGAGGGTCTAGTATGGATCTTGGGGTGGGGGGGGCCCACACTGTTTCTTTTTTTTTACATTTCGGTGTGCAGTTCCCCTTAAAATCCATACCAGACCCAAAGGGCCTGGTATGGATTGGTGGCACCGCATGCTGTTTTTTTCCTGAATTTTCTGTTGCATTCTATTGTTTACATTTCAGCTGTCAGCAGGGAAGCCCACTGACATCTGATGAGTCATCGGTTCTTAAGGACACGGTGGCTGTCTTCCCGGCCTGCTCCTTAACAACCAGCTATTCTTCACATAGAATTCGAATCAGTAGATCATTTTTCCACTGATCTGAATTTAAATAGTTCAGAAAATTTGGAATTTGTTAGCAAACAAATAAATAAAACAAATTTTAACTTAATTGATTACTATTTCATGCATGTATCTAAATCTCTGAAATTCGACTGAATTTACATTCGTACCGAAACTAATTGCACATGTCTATTCACTACTTTCATTAAGGTATGGGTAAATTCCCTTGGCAAAGTAAACAGTCTATTTGACTTTAGTAAATCAACCCAAACTACTCATTGGAAACGGAACCCAGGGTAAAGATTACAGCTCTGGAGGTTTTAAATTTAGGTCTCATTCACAAGGTTGTATCTAGCCATATGCCCAGTGAAGGGCCATCTTTGCCCGAAAGGGTTGCACAGATGTTGTCTATTGGTACACAGCAGTTGTGCTGACAGAGCAACTGGTCCCAATTTAACATCCATATGGGTGTAGGTGTCCCTGAAAGCAAACTGCATGTGTTTGAGAATATGCACCTGCACAACTATCAACCTTGGACCAGCAACTGTGCTAATGCAGCATCCCAAGAGACAAGAATAGGACTGCTTGCACACAGATGCACAGAACATCTCTTCATCCCATGGGGGCAAAGATGGACCTCTGCATGAGTGCATGGATGGGTACGACCATGTCAATGCAGCGTTACAAGCAAGTTATATATATTTACTCTATTCCTATCCTCAAAGGTTTCCTTTACTACTTCCCATCTACTTCACCTATGTAAACCAATTTTCATATGGCCTTTGATCTTTCTCAACATTAGGGTCTTATCACGCAAGTCTTGCCTTTACACTATGTGGATAACATGTTTAGGCTTTTGTTTCACTACCAGTCCTTTCAGTAGACATGTGCATTCGTTTTCGTCCGAATGCATTTTCGTCCGAATTTCAGCTATTTTCGTTTTCGTTTTGACAAACGATAACGAAAGCACAAAATCCGAAAAACGAAAGATCCGACATAAATAAATGCTTTATTTTCGTTTTCATTGTTACAACAGTTCGATATAGAATAGGAGATTCGACATGACTCTGACAACAATCTGTGTCTATAGAACCTGTGTTCGAATGTGCCTAACCTTACCTCTATTAGTCCAAGATTATATCGAGAAAATATTCGACAGAGAAAAAAGATTTGACAGAGAGAAAAGATTCTGCAAGATACTGTCCTAAAAAGTGTTTGGGGACCCGGGTCCTGCCCCAGGGGACATGGATCAATGCAAAAAAAAGTTTTAAAAACGGCCATTTTTTCGGGAGCAGTGATTTTAATAATGATTAAAGTGAAACAATAAAAGTGTAATATTCCTTTAAATTTCGTAGGGGGGGGGTTGTCTATAGTATGCCTGTGAAGGGGCGCATGTTTCCCGTGCTTAGAATTGTCCCTGCACAAAGTGTCATTTATGCAGGAAAAAAAGTCCTTTAAAATCACTCGCAGCTATAATGAATTGTCGGCTCCCGTAATACAGAGAACACTCATTGAAAGTCATTGATAAAAAAATAAATAAATAAAAAAAGCGTGGGGGTCCCCCAAATTCAATTACCAGGCCCTTCAGGTCTGGTATGGATATTAAGGGGAACCCTGCCTCAAATTTAAGAAAAAATTTGACGTGGGGTTCCCCCTAAATATCCATAACCAGACCCTTCAGGTCTGGTATGGATATTAAGGGGAACCCCGCGTCAAATTTTAAAAAAAATTGATGTGGGGTTCCCCCTAAAAATCCATACCAGACCCTTTATCCGAGCACGCAACCTGGCAGGCCGCAGGAAAAGAGGGGGGGACGAGAGAGCGGCCCCCCCTCCCTCCTGAACCGTACCAGGCCACATGCCCTCAACATTGGGAGGATGCTTTGGGGGTCTGTGACCCCTCAAAGCACCTTGTCCCCATGTTGATGAAGACAAGGGCCTCATCCCCACAACCCTGGCCGGTGGTTGTGGAGGTCTGCGGGCGGGGGGCTTATCAGAATCTGGAAGCCCCCTTTAACAAGGGGACCCCCAGATCCCGGCCCCCCCCTGTTTGAAATGGTAAGGGGGTACAAAAGTACCCCTACCATTTCACAAAGAAAGTGTAAAAAATGGTTAAATAAAACAAACACACTTTTGAAAAATTCCTTTATTAAAAATAAAAAAATAAAAAAAAGATTCCAGCGGCGGTAATCCACTCTTGCTATCCAGCGACGGACGGTCATCTCTCCAGCGATGTCTCATCTCATCCAGCGCAGCGAATCCTCCGTCCTTCTTCTGTCTCCGTGGAGGAGACACTGCAAGGATTCCGGCGGCTGACGTTTCTTATATACGGAGGGCGGGGCCACCTGTCACCTGACCCCGCCCCCCTCTGACGCAAGGGGAAGCCCGGGGTTCCCTGTGACGTAGGGGTGACCCGCACCCCTCTGATGTAACACAGGCAGGTTTCCGTTACATCAGAGGGGGGCGGGGTCACCTATACCTCACGGGGAACCCCGGGTTTCCCCTTGCGTCAGAGGGGGGTGGGGTCAGGTGACGGGTGGCCCCGCCCTCCGTATATAAGAAACGTCAGCCGCCGGAATCCTTGCAGTGTCTCCTCCACGGAGACAGAAGGATGGATCGCTGCGCTGGATGAGATGAGACATCGCTGGAGAGATGACCGTCCCTCGCTGGATAGCAAGAGTGGATTACCGCCGCTGGAATCTTTTTTTTATTTTTTTATTTTTAATAAAGGAATTTTTCAAAAGTGTGTTTGTTTTATTTAACCATTTTTTACACTTTCTTTGTGAAATGGTAGGGGTACTTTTGTACCCCCTTACCATTTCAAACAGGGGGGGGCCGGGATCTGGGGGTCCCCTTGTTAAAGGGGGCTTCCAGATTCTGATAAGCCCCCCGCCCGCAGACCTCCACAACCACCGGCCAGGGTTGTGGGGATGAGGCCCTTGTCCTCATCAACATGGGGACAAGGTGCTTTGAGGGGTCACAGACCCCCAAAGCATCCTCCCAATGTTGAGGGCATGTGGCCTGGTACGGTTCAGGAGGGAGGGGGGGGCGCTCTCTCGTCTCCCCCTCTTTTCCTGCGGCCTGCCAGGTTGCGTGCTCGGATAAAGGGTCTGGTATGGATTTTCTTAGGGGGAACCCCACGTCAATTTTTTTTAAAATTTGACGCGGGGTTCCCCTTAATATCCATACCAGACCTGAAGGGTCTGGTTATGGATATTTAGGGGGAACCCCACGTCAAATTTTTTCTTAAATTTGAGGCAGGGTTCCCCTTAATATCCATACCAGACCTGAAGGGCCTGGTAATTGAATTTGGGGGACCCCCACGCTTTTTTTTTTTATTTATTTATTTTTTTATCAATGATTTTCAATGAGTGTTCTCTGTATTACGGGAGCCGACAATTCATAATAGCTGCGAGTGATTTTAAAGGACTTTTTTTCCTGCATAAATGACACTTTGTGCAGGGACAATTCTAAGCACGGGAAACATGCGCCCCTTCACAGGCATACTATAGACAACCCCCCCCTACGAAATTTAAAGGAATATTACACTTTTATTGTTTCACTTTAATCATTATTAAAATCACTGCCCCGAAAAAACGGCCGTTTTTAAAACTTTTTTTTGCATTGATCCATGTCCCCTGGGGCAGGACCCAGGTCCCCAAACACTTTTTAGGACAGTAACTTGCAAATTAGCCTTTAAAATGAGCACTTTAGATTTTGAACGTTGGAGTCCCATAGACTTTAATAGGGTTCTAAAGTATGCTATATACTAGCTCCGTCGAATCTTCTTTATACATTCGACAGACACCATAAGCCTTCAAAGACAGATTCGACCGTGATTCATGTGGATTTTCGGACGAATGCAATTTTTGAACGAAAAACGAAATAAATAAAAACGAATTTCGGGAGTAACTAAATAAATTAAGTTTTCAGACGAAAACGAAATTCCGAAACGAAATATTTTACTCTGCACATGTCTACCTTTCAGTGAGAAATCCTTGTTTATTTAATTGAATATTGACTGTTTTTTTTCTGTTCAGTCCAAGGAATTCTCAACACTTTTCTCCAGCACCAAAATTCAAAATCATTGATTTTCCCAAGTGCAGGCTTTATACCAATCCAACTTATATTGTCATGTATTATTAGCGCCAAGACCATAAATACTGTAAAGACATATTTTTACCAGATTTGCCATGGTTGCCCATTATGAAAGTATTTTATAATGTCAAAGATGTAATCAACACATCAACATCTTGCAGCCTAGAAAAGCTCATCACTGTTCATCACTGTCTCCACTTTTCCTTCTTACAGTGCCTTGTAAAAGTATTTACCCCCCTTGGCTTTTTTTTAACTATTTTGTTACATTACAGCTAGTTCAATATTTATTTAATCTGAATTATATGTGATGGATCAGAATACAATAGTCTAAGGAATACAGTCAAGTATCTGTTGTTGCGAGACCTGAGGCGGAGGCCCTTCCGGGGGAGGAGTCTGAGAATGGTGCGTGTCTGTACCTAGCGTGCTGGAGCGCTCCAAGTCCCCCACCGCAGGGATAATGCCGCTGTTTGCGGTCCTCCTCTGATCCCTACCCTCCTGTCCTAACCCTCGGCGGAGCCCCACCACTGGTGTGGTGGGTCCTCTCTCTCTCTCCTACCTTCCCCCTTGGCTTTCTTCCCCCCCGGGTCGGAACACGCTGCATTGCGCTGAGCGGCGTGGCGGGCAGAGATCCGGACCTCCTGTGTGTCTGTGGAGATTTCTGTGTGAGAGCGGAGGGATGCCGGGGATGTCGGCTTTTCGGTAGTACTGGCTGTGCAGAGCAAGGTTAATCTTCTGGGAAGGCTTACGAGTGCTCCGGACGCCATCTACTGGACAAAGTAAGGTACTGCTCTCAAAAGACATTGAAAGGTATTGTGGAAAAAAAAAAAAAGGGGGGATCCCAAGAAGGTCAGTAAAAAAAACAAAAAAAAACCTAGAACTAAAATCTACATGAGAATGCTGAATGTCGGGCAGAATTAAAATATGCAGATAAACCAGACTGCAAGTAACCACGGGGTAAGTGGTCATATAATGGTCATATAATATAAAGCATTAAAATATTCTGCATTATATTCTCTGTTAAGTAACGGGACGGACTGGAAAATCCGCGAAGATAAAAAGTTAATATACTAGGAAAATACAGTTTCCTTTTTTTTTGGTGTAATTGTATTGGCAAGTAAGCAACTAATTACACAACACAACAGTGATCCATCTTAATAAAACAAAATAAAAGGGGACAGATCTTTATATCATGTGATTGCTCTAGATGTAAAAAACAGAGTGAAAAAACGAGTATGCTGAGAATGGAATAAGGGGGTACTAGCGCCATCTCGACGGTAGCACGAAAACATTGCGACAGAAAAAAAATCTTAAAATCACATCTTAGTAGCCGTGGGTGAGCACATATAACAAAAGTAATAAAGGTGCTCAAATATCGCGGTACCAGATGAAGGGAAAAACAGTAAAAGCAGGGGCTGTTTCGAAATCACCACGCCGGAGCTTGATTACCAGTCCCGGTGCAATGAATAAGTACATTACACAGACAGTAGCTACAGATAAGCAGCACGTTGAAAAACCTCAATACACCAAAACCCAACAGGCGGAAAGCAGTGATAAAAAGGAGAGAGAAAAGAGCAAAAAAGAGAAAAGGAAACATCAAACTCAAAACATCTCCGTACATGACTCAGAAACATTACTTGATGTACCATCAGAAGAAGGAATAGACCCAATAACTGAACTAGACCGAGATGTAGAACCCTTAATAATTCAACAGACACAACAAGATAACCGCCAAGTATTGCCCACTAAAAATGAGATAATATCTATGTTTGCAGCCCTGGAAAATACTATGAAATCCGAAATGGAAAGATTACATAAGAATCTTGGACACATACTAGAAAGAGTAGAAGAAGTAGAAAAAAAAGTGGAAAGAGATACGAATATAACAAAAAACCAGGAAGTAGAAATACAAAGTTTAAAAAAAGCACAACAAGAGCAAGCATATAAGATTGAAAATCAAGAAAATAGAGACAGAAGAAAAAATCTAAGAATCCGTGGAGTTCCAGACGCACAACAACGAGAGGATCTGAATGATATAATCAAGAAGATTTGTAACCCCTTAATGAATAAAGAGATAACTAACGTAATAAATGTAGAAAGAGTGCACAGAGTAAGGAAACCCAAAGGTCTCCCACAAGAAATGCCACGGGACATTATAGTGCGATTCCAAAACGAAGAGGAAAAATATCAAATATGGAGGAATATAAGAGCAAAAGCACCATTAAGATATGAAGGGAACGACATTCAGATATTCCAAGATTTTGCACAGGAAACCTTGAGGAGGAGAAGAGCCTTAAAACCGTTATTGACAGTTTTGGTTGAGAATGAAGTGCAATATAACTGGGGCTTCCCTGCAAGTTTAATAGGAAAAAAAAATGGCCGCACAGCAAGATTAAGATTTCTTGAAGAAACTGCAGAATTTTGTAGAAAACTGGGGGTCCCGGTCCCGGTGGGGGGGGGGAGGAGATGGGGGGGAGACGGGAAACAACCCCGCCCCTCTCTGCCGGGAGGTGGGGGGGGAGGTGGGAGAGGTCGATAGAGATGTAAATTATTGAGAAGGTGGAGTTCTAGTTTTCTGGATCGCCTTTCCCTGCTCGCATTCGCCTTGCCCCTCCCCTTTCCCCCTTGGCTTTGCTGGGGGGGAGGGGGGTGGGGTGGGTTGGGTGGAATTGGGGGGGTGGGGGGGGGGAGGGTGCGGTGGGGGTTGGGGTGCCCCTGGTATGCGGGATAATCGCCTTGCCAATGAAAGGCGAGTTGGGTGACGACACCGTTAAACAGAATTCCACCCTAGGGCCAAGGGACAAATGGAACGAGGGAGTTCCAGATAAAAGGTCCCGGACCAGTGGGTCAATTTTACATCTGAAGAGGGGTCAGGGAGGGGGGAAGGACGGGAGGGTAAATGGGAGGGTAAAGGGGGAATGGGAGGTGGGTAGAGGGAGGGGGGGGAGGGTTAAATCTGTTGACAAGAAACCATTGCCACTACTAAAAAAGGATAGAAAAAATGTTAAACACGTATAATGCCGGAAATCAAAATAGTAACATACAATGTCAGAGGAATGAATTCTCCAAAAAAAAAGTACAATATACTAAGGGAGCTGGAGGGTTATTCAGCAGACATCGTGTTTTTACAAGAAACGCATTTGGCTCTAGACTTAAGTATCAGATTAAACACACAGAATTTTCCAACATGGTATTATGCAGACTCCCCAATCAGGGGCTCTAGGGGAGTGGCAATTGGGATCTCTAAAAAAGTCAATTGGAAAGTAGAAGAAATAAAAACGGATCCACAGGGGAGGTACTTATTTGTAAAAGGACTAATAGAAAGAGTTAGATACACATTAGTAAATATATACTGTCCCAATAAAGGCCCAAAGAAATATTTAAACAAAACGCTGAATATTTTAGAAACATGCAAACAGGGCCATATAATCTTGGGAGGGGATCTAAACTTCGCCATGGATCCGTATATAGATAGCACTTCACTGGGCATGGTACACGAAATCAAACAACATAGAACCTTGAAAAAGAAGATGCTGCAGCATCAATTAATGGACACCTGGCAAATACTTAATTTAAGGAAAAAGGATTACACATACTATTCCACAGTACACGATATGTATGTTAGATTGGACTATATATTTGTAGACCATGAACTACTAGAAAATATATTGGAAGTTAAAATAGGATCTACAGTGGTGTGAAAAAGTGTTTGCCCCCTTCCTCATTTCCTGTTCCTTTGCATGTTTATCACACTTAAGTGTTTCGGAACATCAAACCAATTTAAACAATAGTCAAGGACAACACAAGTAAACACAAAATGCAATTTGTAAATGAAGGTGTTTATTATTAAAGGTGAAAAAAAAATCCAAACCATCATGGCCCTGTGTGAAAAAGTGATTGCCCCCTAAACCTAATAACTGGTTGGGCCACCCTTAGCAGCAACAACTGCAACCAAGCGTTTGCGATAACGTGCAATGAGGCTTTTACAGCATCCTGGAGGAATTTTGGCCCACTCATCTTTGCAGAATTGTCCTAATTCAGTTACATTAGAGGGTTTTCGAGCATGAACGGCCTTTTTAAGGTCATACCACAACATCTCAATAGGATTCAGGTCAGGACTTTGGCTAGGCCACTCCAAAGTCTTCATTTTGTTTTTCTTCAGCCATTCGGTGGTGGACTTGCTGGTGTGTTTAGGATCATTGTACTGCTGCAGAACCCAAGTTCGTTTCAGCTTGAGTACACGAACAGATGGTCGGACATTCTCCTTCAGGATCTCTTGGTAGACAGCAGAATTCATAGTTCCTTTTATCACGGCAAGTCTTCCAGGTCCTGAAGCAGCAAAACAGCCCCAGACCATCACACTACCACCACCATATTTTACTGTTGGTATAATGTTCTTTTTATGAAATGCAGTGTTCCTTCTACGCCAGATATACTTGGACACACACCTTCCAAAGAGTTCCACTTTTGTCTCATCGGTCCACAGAATGTTGTCCCAAAAGTCTTGGGGATCATCAAGATGTGTTGTGGAGAAATTGAGACGAGCTTTGATGTTCTTTTTGCTCAGCAGTGGTTTTCTCCTTGGAACTCTGCCATGCAGGCCATTTTTGCCCAGTCTTTTCCTGATGGTGGAGGCATGAACGCTGACCTTAACTGAGGCAAGTGAGGCCTGCAGTTCCTTGGACGTTGTTGTGGGGTCTTTTGTGACCTCTTGGATGAGTCGTCGCTGCGCTCTTGGGGTAATTTTGGGCGGCCGGCCACTCCTGGGAAGGTTCACCACTGTTCCATGTCTTCCCCATTTGTGGATAATGGCTCTCACTGTGGTTCGCTGGATTCCCAAAGCTTTGGAAATGGCTTTATAACCCTTTCCAGACTGATAGATCTCAATTACTTTCTTTCTCAATTGTTCCTGAATTTCTTTGGGTCTCGGCATGATGTGTAGCTTTTAAGGATCTTCTGGTGGACCTTACTGTGTCAAGCAGCTCCTACTTAAGTGATGCCTTGATTGTGAACAGGTGTGGCAATAACCAGGCCTGGGTGTGGCTAGAGAAATTGAACTCAGGTGTGAACAACCACAGTTATAGTATGTTTTAACAAGGGGGGCAATCACTTTTTCACACAGGGCCATGATGGTTTGGATTTTTTTTCACCTTTAATAATAAACACCTTCATTTACAAATTGCATTTTGTGTTTACTTGTGTTGTCCTTGACTATTGTTTAAATTGGTTTGATGTTCCGAAACACTTAAGTGTGACAAACATGCAAAGGAACAGAAAATGAGGAAGGGGGCAAACACTTTTTCACACCACTGTATAACCCTCTCGGATCACGCACCTGTAATAATAAAATTAAAAGATCTAGGAAGAGAATATAGTAAAGGGTTATGGAGACTAAATGAGTCCCTTCTGGAAGATGTGGAAACAGAAAACACTATTATATATGAAATTGAACAATATTTTCTAACCAATGACTCAGAGGAGATCCCAAGGGCTACACTCTGGGAGGCCCACAAAGCCCTAATCAGGGGGAAATTAATATCCATAGGATCCTGGGTAAAAAAAGAGAGTGAAAGGAAGCTAAACGATTTAAAAAAAGAACTTTATTTATTAGAACAAAAACATAAGGGTCAACTCGATAAAAACACATATAAATAAATAATACATAAACGTATGCAACTAAACAATAGATTGGAGCAAGAAGTAAGAAAAACCTATAAACACGTAGCTAAAGAAAGATACATGTGGGGTAATAAACCGGGAAACAATTGGCCAGAATAGTAAGGGATAAAAAAGCTATTAATTATATAGAAAAAATCAAAAACGCGAATGGTGAAATAAAATACAGAACATCAGAAATAGCAAACGCGTTTAAAACATATTATAGCGCCCTATACTCAATCAGGAACAAGGAGACTGAAAGTCAGAAGGAGACCAGGAAAATTAAAATACAAGAATACCTGAGGGAAGTAGATCTACCAAAGATAACCCCCGAAATGTCTAATAGCCTAGAGGCTCCAATCACTCCAGAGGAAATTGAGTATGCAATAAAGGACATGCCCAACGGGAAAAGCCCAGGACCAGATGGTTTCACCATCAGGTATTATAAAAAATTCAAACAGCTGTTGGTCCCACAGTTATGTAAACTCTGGAACAAACTGGCAGAGGAGGAGCTCCCGAGGAAAGAATCACTCCTAGCTAATATCATACTAATTCCAAAACCGGGTAAAGATCCTTCGAGTTGCTCTAATTACCGTCCAATCGCACTTTTGAATACGGATATTAAATTGTATGCAAAAGTGTTGGCAACGAGGATAAAAAACCTACTCCCAGAATTGATCAACGAAGATCAAGCAGGATTTGTACCAGGGAGGAAGGGCCGCGATAACAGTTTGCGAACGCTGTTATTAATGGGGAATGATAAGGAAACCAATCCTCCAATGATTTTGGTCTCGATCGACACAGAAAAAGCTTTTGACCGAGTCGATTGGAGCTTTATAATGGAAACATTACAGTCAATGGGACTTGGCCCAAAAATGCTAAAATGGGTAAACAATCTATATACATATCCATCAGCCAGAGTGGGGGTAAATGGGAGTATGTCGTCCGCGTTCGATATGCAGAATGGTACAAGACAGGGGTGTCCCCTTTCGCCATTGCTATATGTGTTAGCTCTGGAACCCTTATTAGCAAAAATTCGTAACAACCCAGTCATAGAAGGTATAAGAATGGGGGGGGGAAGAACATAAAGTGGCGGCATACGCGGACGACATACTCCTATACTTGATCAACCCCCAAACATCTCTATCAGGTATGATGAAGGAGATCAGAGACTACGGGGCCCTTTCTAATTTCAAAATAAACCCAATTAAAACAGTTATCCTGAATATCGGATTAGATCTGCATGAGGAAGAAAAGATACGGCATAAATTCCCTTTCACATGGGAAAAAAAAGAAATAACATATTTAGGGATCAAAATAACAAAAACAATCCGGGGGTTATATCAAGCTAATTATGTCCCGTTGATAAACGAAGTCAAAGCGGAATTAATGAAGTTAAATAAAGGAAAAATATCTTGGATGGGAAGAATCAATGTGCTGAAGATGGTGGTATTACCAAAAATTATATACAAAATGCAAATGCTTCCGATAAATATTCCTATAGGTTTTTTTAATATATTAAGAACATTATTTTCAAAATTTATTTGGCAAAATAAAAAACCCAGGATAAAATTTAATTTATTAACTAGGAAAAAAATAGGGGAGGAATGGCACTACCTGACATTTACAGATACTATTTAGCAATTATTTTTACGAGATTGGTTGAATGGACAAATCAAAACACGAAAAAGAAATGGGCAAAAATAGAGGAGATATTGACCGGGTCACAATTAAAAAAAAACATATGGATTCCACCAAAATTTAGAGCAATCAGTAGTAGGACGCACGAAATCACTTTAACGGCACTAAAAAAATGGGACACAACACAGCGTAAAAACAAATAGCAATATAATTCACCATTAATCCCTCTGGAGGGAACGAGTTTTTTTACACCAGGGCACGACACATCACTAGGGAATCGAATGAGGGACTTACAATTAAAAGGCATTATAAGGGAGGGGAAGATAATGTCAAAACAAGATTTAATGACGAAGCACAATTGGCAAATATTGAAGGACTGGGAATACCTCCAGATTCAGCACTTCGTTAATTCCATCCCAAAACCAATAAGAAATGAAAAAAAGGTTAACAGCAATGGAAAAATTATGTACAAAGAAAAGAGCAGTTAAACATTGTGTCTCACAGCTATATGACTGTTTATCGGAAATAGAAGGCCAAGGACATATCCCATTCATAGCTAAATGGGAGAGGGACTTGGGTTATGAAGTTGATGAGACCCAAATGATTAACTCAGTATATCATTCTGTATTTGATATAAGATCAATGGAAGTAAATTATAAATGCCTAATGAGATGGCATTTAACACCAGATAAATTACATAGAATGGAACCATCCAACTCCAAGTTATGCTGGAGAAAATGTGGAAAACCGGGAACGATATTCCACTTCTGGTGGGAATGCCCAGTAATAAACCAATATTGGAGTAAAATTACAGAATATATAGAGAAAATAACAGGGCAAAAAATACCTTTAACCCCAGGGGAATGTTTGTTTTTAGGGGTAGATGTAAAAACGAGTAAGCATTTCAAAAGAAGTATACAAAACTCATTAACACCCGTTTTACTCAATGCCGCAAAAGCTTTAATACCAAAAAATTGGTTACAGGTGAAACAACCCCTGATCAGAGATTGGATACAAAGAATAGAATATATCAATAATATGGAATACCTAAGAAAAATGGAGGAAAATAAAATGATAAAATACCGTAGAACGTGGGAAAAGTGGAGAATATTTAAAAAGACGAAGCATTATTCCCAAGCATTAATGGAATAAAGAGTAGTGGGTATGGGGAAGGTCAACAGATGGGGAGAAGATGGAAGGGTGGGTGTGGAAAAATCTAACAAAATAAGGAGTTAAATAAAGAGATAAGGTAGTAGAATAAGTTGGCAATGATAACCAAGTAGATGTCAATTTTAGTGTTGGTTTTTCTTTTCTTTCTTTTTCAAAAAAAAAAAAAAAAAAAAAAAAAGAATACAATAGTCTAAGTTCCTTTAGAAAAATATATACATAAAACTATTTTTTAGAAATAAAAAAATGATAATTGGCATGTGCGTATGTATTCACCCCCTTTGTTATGAAGCCCATAAAAAGCTCTGGTGCAACAAATTACCATCAGAAGTCACATAATTAGTGAAATGATGTCCACCTGTGTACAATCTAATGTCATGTACACACGGTCGGATTTTCCAACAACAAAACCGTGCTTTTTTTCCCCAAAGGATGTTGGCTCAAACTTGTCTTGCATATACACGTTCACACAAATGTTGGGCTAAAATTCCAAACGTGAGAACGCGGTGACGTACAACACGTACAACAAGACTATAAAAAGGAAGTTCAATAGCCAATGCGCCACCCTTTGGGTTCCTTCTACTAATCTCGTGTTTATCTTGTGTTAGTAGAAGTTTTGTGAGAGATGATTCACGCTTTTCAGCCTCGTGCTTTTCAGTTTGTTTCTGCCTGTCAGTTTGTGCTTGCGGGTTCGTAGCTGTTTTTGATTGCATGTTGTTAGTTCGTTCCTGTCTTTAAATGTGTTCTATTTATAGTTCGCTTCTGTTTTCCAGTGCGTTCTTGTCTGCTAGTTTCTGATTTTCAGCTCGTTCTTCTCAGGCCCTTTCTGATTTTCAGTGCGTTCAGTTCATTCTGACCAACCGAGCGCTTTCTAGCCATGTTGCGGTTACGTTCTCGTCAGAGAGCTCATGCTGTTGTTGGGCTTGGTGTTGGATTTCTTGCTTTTATCCAAGTCCAGTCCATGAACAGGGCGAGGAGGAGTTCATGGACCAAAAATTGGTTACTCCAGCATGACCAATTCTCCCACATGCCTTTGCTGCGGGTAATCTAGGAGAATAATCTTGATGATTTCAGAAATTATCTCTGGATGACGGACCCTGTTTTCCCCCCATCTGTTGGATTTGCTGCTCCCTTATATTACGAAGCAGGACACCTGCATGCAGTAAGCCATTACTCCCGAGCAGAAGCTCGTCGCCACCTTGCGGTACTTGGCGGCGGGGAGAAGTCTCCAGGATATTAAATTCAGGACTGAGATCTCCCCCCAGGCTCTGGGAATCATTGTTCCAGAGACCTGTTCTGCCATAATTCTGGTCCTGCAGAAGGACTATATTAAGGTAAGTTTTATCCTTTAACATCACATTCTTTATATTTAATGTTTGCTAATGCTCCTTTTTTGTCCTTCATGCATATTTGCCTTCACTAACCTCCCCAGCATGCTATCCTGGGTCCATGCACACTGAGCCTAGTCACTTAACAATGTATTTTGTATGGTCCATTCTAGTGCTTACCCTAAACACCCCCTAAAATGTGTCCAAATGTTATTTTCGTCCTTAAATTCAGGCAGCGTGCAAGAATATTTTTTTGGGGGGCCAAAACTAATTTTGAACCCTCCCTCAGCCCAACCGCTAAGTCAACAGATAAAAATACTCTATCTGCTGACTTTGCCAAGCCCATACACACTATACCTACCTTTTGTGTTCATATTTATGGATGAATTCACCAAAGCATGTAGTGCAAGTGCCTGCCTGAATACTTTTAAATGGTACTGTTTAAAGTTTTGTTCTCCTATTATCTTGATAGGTAATTGCAGAATGTAAAAATTTGCTTCAATTTGGACAGTGTGTATTTATATTTTTGGATTATGACACTTCTTACCTGTCCAGTGGGCTGCCAATAGTGTAAGTAAGGAGGCGCTGGCCAAAGTAATACACATTATTTATGCATTCAGCTCTCAATGAAGTGGAGACATTACCTGTCCAAAACTTCTCCCCCCCGCCATAAAATTTTTACACTGGGCCATCAGAGGGGGTGAGGAATCTGATAAGTGTACCTTATACTTTTGACTTTAAATACTCATTTCAATAAATGTTCTACTTATATTGGACAAGAATGTTTGTGTCTAATCTGCTTGCAATGTTATGTGCAAAAGTACAATTTTTTTTTGTTTGACTCCACAGTTCCCTTCCAGCCCACAAGAATGGCAGACTGTGGCCTCCCAATTTGCCCAGCAGTGGGACTTTCCCAAGTGCGGGGGGGGCAATAGATGAGAAACATGTCCATATCATCCCACCCCCCAACTCGGGATCGTTCTATTAGAACTATAATGCCCCGTACACACGAGAGGGATTAAGTCTGACAGACCTCCAAAGGAGTTCCGACGGAGTTCCGACGGAGTTCTGGCGGACTTTTCGACCGAACGGACTTGACCACACACCATCACACCAAACTCCGACGGAGTCGAACGTGATGACGTACGACTGGATTCGACGTAGGAAGTTCATAGACAGTAGCCAATAGCTGCCCTAGCGTCGGTTTTAGTCCGTCGGAGTAGCACACACACGAGCAAATTTTTCGAAGGGGACCGGGTCCGGCGGAGTTCCGTCGGGAAAATTTGAAGCATGCTTCATTTCTAAAGTCCGTCAGACTTTTGCGAAGCTAAAGTCCGTTGCAGCCCACACACGATCGGATAGTCTGACGGACTCGGTCTGACGGACTTTGGATGTTGAAAAGTCCGCTCATGTGTACGGGGCTTAAGGGTTATAGTAGTATAGTGTTTTTGGCAGTGGTGTCGGCGACTTATGAATTCCTCTATGTGGACGTAGGGAAGAATGGCCAGATATCGGATGGTGGAGTCGGATGGTGGAGTTGCAACTGATTATATAAAAAGAAGGATAGGGTCCAGGGTGCTACCTCAAGTTCTATAAATTATATCCATAATAGAAGGATTTCTAAAAACAGCTGTTCTCCAGGACCCTCCCAACCATCAGGGGGAGAGGCCCACTAGGTAAGAGGGGAACGAACAGCACCCAAAAAAATATCTAATATCTCATAGAGTTAGCAAAGGTACAGAAGACAAAAGGCATGCATTATGTACCCCCCTATTTTGATTGAGTTACCAGGAGATTGGTATGTTGTGCCAATATGCCTAATATGCCTAATGTAGATAGCAAATAATGTACAGTATGCACCAGGCCTAAACTGTTTTGTGCCAGATAGTCTATACACAGTGATACGGCTAGGATTGCACACACTATCCTATATAAGCATACTGCCACAAGAAATTAGGTATGAACTGTTACAAAATATCAAGATAATAATAATAAATGAATATAACATAGAGAGTAAATCAAGAAATATAAGGAAGACAGGTGTTATTACAATAAAGATGCTCCTATATCCTCAGCTTAGTCCACAATATGTATGTATAAGTACAGAGCAGACACCTTCAGCAAATTGTTCATGTGCCAATAAAGTTCAAAGATTGTGCAAAACCAATTTCTTATGTATATAAAGTGCAATAGTGCAAAAAAGTAAAAAAAAAAAATTTGCAAAAAAAACCCCCCAGAGAGTGCAAAAAGTGCAAAAAAATACAAAAAATATATAAAAATATGGTAAAGAAAATATATATATAGAAAATATATATATATAAAGATATATATGAAAAGTACATATAAAAAATAAATGTGCAAAAAAATGTGTATATCAGCTCAGAAAACTGTAGAGTAAGTCCGAGGTGGTAAAGTAGATTAAGGTGACTTTAGTGCTTGATCAAAGAAATCCGGTGACTTGTGTGCTCCCCCTCTTGGGTCCCCACTCACCAGATCCCTGTACCCCAAAGGGGTTAAAAGCGTGTAATTCCTCTATATCCACTTGGCTACGTTCACCTCGTCCTCTTCCTTTATCTGGTCCGTGTGTCTTGTGCCTGGGATAATTCCCTTTATACTTATGGCTTGTAGTGATATAATGGATCCTCAGAGGAAACAAAAAGCAGCTACCATAGTGTAGTAGTTTAAACCACCAAAATTAATTTATTAAAAAATTCCATACAGCATGGTCAAAAAAAATAAAAATAAATAAAAAGTATAAAATGGAAAGAATGAAAAAAATGAAAACAATTGGTACAAAGCAGTTATAAAACCAAATATATGAAGCTCCTATCAGATTACATTGAATTCCATTGGTATAGTTATTCACCACTTGTAATTCATTCAGTGTGGAATAACATATCACACAGCAGTGGAAAAAACCCAAAAAAGGAGTTTGTTAAATAGCCGGGAGTAAAAAAAAAAAACCTTTAATATCACTTTAATACTAATCATATTGCCCATTAAAAAACATTTCTCACTAGTTCCTCTTTGCTTTAAAATGTAACTTCACTTTAGTTGAGTAAAAAACATTCCCCTCTGGGTGATCTATGTGCATTGCAAGGGTTATAACAAACTTTGTTGCAGATTCCTACATTTTGTTATTCTGAAGAAATCCATGTGTGTTTCTCTGTGTCCACGTGGGAAAGTGAATCTCTGTGTCCATGTGGGAGTGGTTTCATAATTATCAATCTGCTGCAGCAGCTTCATGGCACTATTGAGGATAGCTGCTGGGCCTACATCCCTATAGACATTATTTCCTATTGCATTTTTGTTGTAGGGGATGTCGGAATTCTGAATTGCATCTTAATGCAGACTTTTAGGAAAATCAGTGAGCCAATCACACAAGCAGGAATTGATGTTTCTGAGGGGGTTCTGTACACATTCTATGTACAGAAAACCTCCAGTTAGCAATATCGCATTGCATTTTCAGACCATTACAGCAGCTGCATATTGAAAAAGAAAGATAATTTTTAATAACATTCAATTACAATATGACTTGTGTTGCAATTGTATACACCATACTATTTTTTCTTTGCTTGCTATTTTTTCTCCCCCATGAAAGTGGAGTTATCCTTTGAAGAGAATTTACCGAACGCTATGAAACTGATGTTTCTTCAAGGACAGTGAAGGAGGATAAATCTTTCTGTAAATGGCTTATTGTTACAGTTTCTACTTACGTGAAGTGCAAAAGGTTCTAGAGGCGTTTGAGAAGCATCTGATAAGTGCAGAAGCACAGATGTAGCACCCACTTGACAATAAAAATAAAGCAACTCAGCAGGATATCCTCAAATCAACTGTATGTCAATATATGGGAAACTGTATTTCACTGGCTCATACAATGTTTTTAGGTCAATTTAAAAATGATAGTGCCATAAGGTGAGCTTATATACACAGAACCTCAGCAAATATTATGTGCCTCTTTGGAAACTTCACAGCTGTTGTGAAAAAACAAACAGCTAAAGAAGAAGTAAGGACTGTATGTCTGGTGCATATCATTACATTTTCTTATTTTCTTTATTGACCAAAAACGGTATATAATGTTAGAAAGGTTTACTTCTCTACAATAAAAAACATATGACATGATTCTTCCCAGAGAGTCTGACCTAGAGTGTCCATCTTTGGAAGAGATTAGAGGAAAGTGTTTATGATACCACATTCCTTTTTTTTCCCCCTTACTCTCCTTCTGGCTATCATTATAACAACAGTTCATTTCTTTTAAAAACGGTGTCACTTCATTTTACTCTGAATCCTCCACTGAATCCAAGATAAACTAATCCACTTACCACAAAATAATGACCACTTAGAAGTCGGTCATAAAGCCTTTTAAGGGCCCTCTACATGACTCACTAGGGATTTTGCTGTTTTCTCATGATACCATATTCTTATGCGTAAACAAAAAAATAAGGAACAACAATGGGGCTACCAAACCCCAAGTAATGAATTTGGAATCACTCCAAGGTAACACAGTCTAATTCAAAAAGGTTTACAACTCCCTAATAGGGAGGGCTACCAAGGACTTACAAATATATGAAAAACCTCTACCATCCATAGAGCCTGGTTTAAAAGTGCAAATAACAAGTATCACTTTATTATGAAAATACAAAATTAAAATCACTCATTATTCATAGAAAAAACCCAATATATAATTTTATTACACTGTATTTGATCTACCTTTGTATTAATGGCTGGCAGTAATCTTCAAATATAATGTATAGACAGGCCATATCTTAATCACCAAAACCAATCACTGAACCTCAAAAGTGCATACATTAATTTTGCATATAACAATCAAGCAGCCACAAATATTAATATTAATCATATTGTGGAATCATCCAATATATGTTGAGTTCATTCACTCCATGCATAATGCCTACTGTTCAAATGATTTCATACATATAGTGTCATCGAAATACCATTTTTATTTAGCCAAAGATATTTCCCACGAGAGGTAAACTGATTTATGTAGTCCAACTTTGCCTCAATCCACCTAGGGTGGATTAAACCTTAGGGTGCATTGAAAGAGCTCAATGTACCAGATGGTATAGAGTTGCATTCTATTCCTAAACCTCTATTGGGGGCAAATCATCAGCAAAGTGTGTAAGACAGGCCATGGGTTGCAGGAAATAAATTTGCACGATTCCCCCATTAACTCAGACACTGTTGATGCAGGAATCCCTCCTGCCAAGCAATTGTCTCCTCCCAGTGGGGGAAGACAGTAATTATCATTAGCCGCTATAGCAACCGATTGCGATAATTGCGGATTTTTTTTTGCGGGACTCCCTCTTTAAGCTGCAGCTGGGAAATCTGTTGCATGAAAATGTGTGTGTGTGTGTGTGGGGGGGGGGGGGGTGTAAAGCGCATTACTTGGATTGAGCATGCATCTGCAAAACAAATTATTAACAAAATACATAAAGCATAAAAATTTGCTACACATTTTATTGGGCAACAAAACAGGACTTGGAAAAGAGCAAGGAAAGCACAAAACACATGTATGTTAATTTGAGACACTAACAAAATATGGTTTTGAGGTCAGACCATTTTGCAGAGGAAATTAACAGGAGTTAAAAGGACTGCACTGATTTAAACTTTTATTTGTCACAACATTTTGAGGAAGATTTAGCAAAATACAGCACAGACAATTAAATCAAAGTAAAACTTACAACCTACAAACAACACACATTGACAACAACAAAAATATTTCAGCCAAAAAATAAAGAAACAAAAGTAAAAAATGCTTGCTGTAAAACACATCTATTTTGCAAACAAAATATAAAGAGAAAATACATGTGTTACAAACTCTATAAGGACACCCAGATGTACTCTCTTCACACACACACACACACACACACACACACACACACACACACACACACACACACACACACACACACACACACACACACACACACACACACACACACCATCAAGCAATCTGGCCTCTTTTCAGCACACCACACCAGGAGGATTCCTTCCCTGCACCCCAGCTCAATACACATACATCCATCCAGGCGATCTCTTCCTAAAGCTAATAACTAATAAGAGAATAACTGTAGAGAGGGCTTGCCTCCATAGCAGCAAAGATAACTAAACACATCAAAGCTGATTTCCAGAATCTGGGTTCAAGGATGGAAGCCTTTGAGAGCAAATTGGACATGACGGTGGCAACACTAACCAAAACTCTGACCAGATTCAGACACTGCAAGACAGGCTCAATTATGCTATCTCTAGGATCGATGAGCTAGAAAACATATTCAGAAGATACAGATTTAGGCTCAGAGGCCTGCCTGAGTCCATTGATAATGTCTCCCAGGCAACCCAGGAGATAATCAAATCCTTGATCCCCAACATCCCACAACACCGCACGGAATTGGACAGAGTCCATAGAGCCTTGGGCCCCCCAAGAAAGGTTGGTTCCCCTAGGGACATCATCCCAAAACCTCACTTCTACCAGGTCAAAGGAGATAATGAAGCAATCCAGAGCAATGAAACATATATCATGTAGAGGTTACCCAGTGCTTATTTTTGCAGACTTGTCCCCCTTTATGATCCAGAGGAGACGGGCCCTGAAACCCCTCCTATCAGTCCTAGCCCAAAAGGACATTAAGTACTGGTGGACCTTTCCATTTGCTGTAAAATTTTACTTCAAAAGCAAGCATTATGCCTTCACCAATCTTCAAGAAGGGGAGAAGATCCTTATATCCCTGAAGCTCATTTCCCTGGAAGCAGAAATGGATACATCTAACCCTGCTCTCAACTCGGCAAAATGTCTACCGCCCACAAGTCCTCTGACCACCGGTCTTACCTGAAGTGAAGTAATGACTGCTGCAATCTACACTTTTAGTCTCACCTCCACAGGGTCGTGGTATCCAGAGACTTCCCACTAGGGATGAGCCGAACACCCCCCGGTTCGGTTCGCACCAGAACTTGCGAACGACCCCCGCGTTCGGTACGAACGTTAGAACCCCATTGAAGTCTATGGGACTCGAACGTTCGAATTGGAAAGTGCTAATTTTAACGGCTAATATGCAAGATAGTGTCCTAAAAAGGGTTTGGCGACCTGCCTCCTGCCTCAGGGGACATGGGTCACTGCAAAAAAAAGTTTTAAAAACTACCGTTTTGGCGGGAGCACTGATTTTAATGACGATTAAAGTGAAAAAAAAAGTGAAATATTCCTTTAAATATGGTGCCTGCGGGGTGTCTGTAGTATGCCTGTGAAGTGCCACGTGTTTCCCTTGTTTAGAACAGTCCCTGCACAAAATGACATTAAACGGAAATAACACCATTTAAAACTGCTTGCGGTTTTAATGTTATATCTGGTTCCTGCAATATGGTTGAAAATCATTGAGAAACATGGCATGGGTAGCCCTCCCTGCCCATTACCAGCCTATTTGGGTCTTGTACGCATATTAAGGGGAACCCCTTACCCATATTAAAAAAAGGAAATGCGTGTGGCCCCCAGGCCCTATATACTCAGAACAGCAGTATACAGGCGGTGCAAACAAGACAGGGACTGTGTAGGTTTGTTGTGTTAAGTTGAATCTGTTTGTCATTTTCAACCGGTACATTTTTAAAGTGTAGCTCCAGTCAAAAAAACTATCTTTAAGCTTTTTGGAAAACATAGGGAAGGGTTATCACCCCTGTATAATTTGTTTTGTCGTCCATCTTTTTTCATCTCACTTGCTGCTGTCTCCTTGCGTTTGCAAGTAGGAGATGTTTGTAAGTTGGATGTTTGAAAGTAGGGGCCTGCCCTATATTATAGCGGTATGTACTGGGTACAGAGCACGCAGACAGCACGCACTATCTCCTAACACTACTGACTGCAAGCTCTATTATTAACCACTTGTTAGCCCAATGTTTGCATAAAGTGAAAGATGAAGTTATGCTGAGTAAATAGATATCAAACATGTCACTCTTCAAAATTGCACATGCCCGTGGAATGGCGCCAAACGTCGCTACTTAAAAAATCCCCATAGGCGACGCTTTAAATATTTTTTTACTGGTTACATGTTTTGAGTTGCAGAGGAGGTCTAGGACTAGAATTATTGCTCTCGCTCTAACATTCTCGGCGATACCTTACATGTGTGGCACATGCGAGCACATGGGGACATGGGCGCTTTAATTTTTATTTTATTTTTTTATTGTTCATTTTACTTTATTTATTTTAGTTTGACATTTTTTTTCCCAAAAATATATTTTTGATCACTTTTATTCCTATTACAAGAAATGTAAACATCCTTTGCAATAGGAATATGGGGTGACAGGTCCTCTTTACAGTGAAATCTGGGGGGTCAATATGACCCCACATCTCACCTCTAGGCTGGGAAGCCTGAAATAAAAAATAAAAAAAAGATTCTGGCTTTGATCGTACTGGCGAGTTGGTAGAAGCACCGGAGGGCGGTGAGGGGTGGGGGGCGTCTATGGCTGGGTATTTCAGGGTATCACCGAGTATGGCTGGGTATCTCTGAGTATGGCTGGGTATGGCAATTTATGGCAGGGTATTACAGAGTATTGGCGGGGTATTGGCGGGGTACTACAGAGTAATAGCAGGGTACTGCAGAGTATTGGGGGTACTGCAGAGTAATGGCGGGTACTGCAGAGTATTGGGGGGTACTGCAGAGTAATGGGGGTTACTGCAGAGTAATGGGGGGTACTGCAGAGTAATGGCAGGGTACTGCACTGCAGAGTAATGGCGGGGTACTGCACTGCAGAGTAATGGCGGGGTACTGCAGAGTAATGGCGGGGTACTGCAGAGTAATGGCAGGGTACTGCACTGCAGAGTAATGGCGGGGTACTGCACTGCAGAGTAATGGCGGGGTACTGCAGAGTAATGGCGGGGTACTGCAGAATAATGGCAGGGTACTGCACTGCAGAGTAATGGCAGGGTACTGCACTGCAGAGTAATGGCGGGGTACTGCACTGCAGAGTAATGGCGGGGTACTGCAGAGTAATGGCGGGGTACTGCAGAGTAATGGCAGGGTACTGCACTGCAGAGTAATGGCAGGGTACTGCACTGCAGAGTAATGGCGGGGTACTGCACTGCAGAGTAATGGCGGGGTACTGCAGAGTAATGGCGGGGTACTGCAGAGTAATGGCAGGGTACTGCACTGCAGAGTAATGGCAGGGTACTGCACTGCAGAGTAATGGCGGGGTACTGCACTGCAGAGTAATGGCGGGGTACTGCAGAGTAATGGCGGGGTACTGCAGAGTAATGGCAGGGTACTGCAGAGTATGCACTGGTATTGCAGAGTATTGGCAGGGAATTGAGGGGTTAAATTCGGTGAGCAGCGATGTGGGCACTGCAGATGCAGCCCACATCGCTGCTGACACCGATCTCTTTCCCCTCCGCTGTACCGATCGGTACAGAAAGGGGAGGGAGGAACAGGCGTCATAACATGACGCCGGTTTGTTTCCAAGTGATCACTCCGTCATTTGACGGAGCAATCACGTGGTAAACGGCCGCTATGAGCGGCCGTTTACCGTGATGCGCCGGGTCCTATGGACCCGGCGGTCACGGATGCTCTCGAGTGCGCACACCTCGGGGCACGCGAGAGCAGAATTCTGGGAGGCCGTTAATTAACGGCCTCTCTGAGTTAAACAACCGCCCTGAAGCCGTTAATCGGCAATGGGCAGTTGTTAAGTGGTTAAAGCTAGATCACTAGCTATATAGGTGAGGTGAATATAGTGGTGTATACTGCAGTCAGGGCACAGACAACAACCACTACACAGCAGCAAGATAGGAAATCAGCCAAAAACGATTGGTGTGTACTGTGTTGAAGGTACACAGAACACCCACTGCTGCAGATGCAAAGTAACACACTACAGGAGGCCGCCTTAAAGGCGGCCTTATATAGTGTGGGGCGTGCACTACACAGCCTGAGCTATGATTGGCCACAGGCAGGATGCCTGTGGCCAATCATGGCTCTCCTCGCTGCCGGCGCTGCGATTGGCCAAGCATGCGGGGTCACAGTGCATGCTTGGCCAATCATCGGGCAGCAATGCACTGCGCCAACGCAGTGCATTGTGGTCCGCGCGTGCGTCACTCGAATTTTGACGCGAACGGCCAAAACGTTCGGAATTCGCCGAACGCACGAACAGCCAATGTTCGAGTCGAACGTACGTTCGACTCGAACACGAAGCTCATCCCTACTTCCCACCATGCTGAAAGGAGCTCCCGCTGTACAAAGTTTGTTCTGGACTCTTTTTCCAGAAAAAAGCTGCTTCTTCACTTTTTTTCTCGTTTTTTGTTTCTTCCTTTTTTGACCCTGGGACTAAGCTTACTTGGAGAACTTCTAGCTCCAATAAATTTAGTTTATAGACTATTGACTGACCCCCCATGACAAGGGACGCCTCAGCAATTAGACAAGACTTTTAGTCTGTTGAGCCCTGGCCTGGCTCCAAGAAGGGCCATACAACACATCTGGAGCCCACTCCCTGCCTTCAGAGGGGTAGGAGGGGAGCCCCACCACAAAGAAATGTTTGGGGGTATGAAGTAATTCCTCTCAAGGAAGTGTGTGTACTTTGTGTTCGATTGTTTTAAAGTTAATTATTATCAGATTTGGTGCCTTGGTGCTGGGTGCTGGACATGCGCCTCCACCAATTCCTCAGACTCCTGTGACTCTGTGGGTTAGGTTGTCTGCCCTTCAGTGAACAGATGGTATTTGCTGGAATCAGTGCTTGGGAGTTGCTTTTCCCCCAGGGAACCGGTCTAAAACTACTGAAGATGCTCTCTATAGCCTCTTCACCCTCTTTCATATCTCCATGAACTCTCCCCTCAAAAAGAGAAATTTATTCGATAGCTACAGCTCCCTCAAACTAGATATTATCATAGTTTAAGAAACCCACTTTCCTGACCGTACAGCTCCACTTACCTGCACCACCAGTATCCCTTGTTCTACCTGGCGAAGGCAGAGGGAAAGTATAAAGGTGTAGCCATCCTATTTTCCAAAACTTCTAATTTTTCCTGGCAGGGGGATTATAAAGACCCGGAAGGCAGTTTTATCCTGGTTAAAGGGTTCATAGATGGCCATTTATTCTCCCTTATCTCCTATTGTGCCCCCAAGAAGGGCCAACATAAGTTTTTTCAATTAATGATCACAAAACTGAACCCCCTCATAGAAGGAACCCCTATACTTGTAGGGGGCACCAATGTAGTGTTTGACCGAGGGCTGGACAAGTCCAACCCATCCAAAATAATCCTGACCCGACCAACTAGGGCCAGTCTCAAATTTGCTAGATTAGTCCAGTCACAAGGCCTGGCAGATGTTTGGCAAGAGACAAAGCCAATGAAGAGGGATTACACACTTTTCTAGCCCCCACCAATCCTATGCTAGAATAGGCCATATTCTCATGCCCACACACCACCTACCCAATGTCTCTGGCTCCAAAATTATAGACACCACACTATCAGACCACTCCATTGTGCATGTATCGCTCTATAAGACCTCTCACCACCCCAAACATTCTCAGTGGAGGCTTAATGAATCCATTTTATCAGATCCCATCAGAGTCACTGAAATCAATTAAGCGCTAGTGGAATATTTCGCTCTGAATAATGTAGAGGGTACTTCAGCAGAGGTGTTGTGGGCTGCTCACAAAGTCAAAAATTATCCACAGCCTGCCATATCAAAAGAGAGGAAGGCAGATATAGTTAAACTGGTGCAAGCTTACTCGTCCCTTCAGGCCCAACACAAAAAAAACCCCTCAGTAATCACTATATCCCAATTAGATGCAGCTAGATTGGAGCTGAACTTAGCCCTCACAGGAAGAGCCAAGAAGCATATCCAATAGAGTGGGGCCAAGTTTTACAACCAGAAGGATAAATTTGGCCCGATGCTAGCCACCAAAGGTGAGGATCCTTTCTCTCCCTAAGATCTGGACTCACGGTAAGACCACAACATCTGATTCCATTAAAATTCTGGTAGCCTTCAAGGACTTCTATAATAAACTTTATATGGAAGAACCCATCACAGTAGAGGAAGTTGTGGAGGTCATTAAAAACCTAAAAAGAGGTTCCACTCCCGGCCCTGATGGACTTTCAGTGCCATCACTCCAAAAGTCCAGCGGATTCAAACGTTATGACGTAGAATAAGGAAGTTCATAGCCAGTAGCCAATAGCTGCCCTAGCATTGGTTTTAGTCCGCCGGACTAGCAGTCGAACGGATTGTCCGCTAAAAGCCGAGTTCAGCGGACAATTTTGAAGCAAGTCTGATTTCTAAGTCCACCGGACTTTTGGGAAGAAAAAGTCCGCTGCAGCCCACACACGATCAAATTGGTCCGCTGGACTAAGTTCGCCGGATAGTCCGATCATGTGTACGCGGCATTTGTCATCCTGATAAATAATGACCTGAAAATCCTCACTAAAATCCTAGCGAACAGACTAAACTCTTTTATAAGCTCCTATATTCATAAGGGTCAAGTGGGTTTTATCCCTGGGCGACAGGGCCCTGATCAAACCAGACGAGCCATAGACATAGTTTCAAAACATGTAATTCCAATTAGCCCGGGGGAACCAGAAAACAGGGAAAGCATTAGATTCAGAAAGCATTTGATTCAGAAAGCATTAGATTCATTGTCCTGGCCATATATTTTCACACTCTTGGAGTATTGGGGGTTGGAAACTGCTTCTTAGGAATCATGAAAGCTCTCTACTCTTCTCCCACAGCTCTAATACACCTACAAGGATACTACTCCCCCCCAATCTATATGGCTAGAGGCACGAGGCAGGGCTGCCGTTTGTCACCTTTGATATTCGCCATAGTCATAGAGACACTAGCGATATGAGAAAATTCCAATATCAAAGGGGTATCATGTGGTCCCCAGGCACACAAATGTGGTCTATTTGCCGATGACCTAATTCTGTTCATTACATCCCCTCTAACATCCCTCCCTATCCTGTGTAAGACTCTAACCTCCTTTGCAAACATCTCACGCCTTCATATAAACTATAGCAAATCTCAAGTCCTAAACATCTCCCTTGCCCCAGAGATCGTTTCTCTGTTGAAACTTAACTTCCAATTCGACTGGAATGACTCAAGTACTTAGGCATTTCCCTTACCTCTAAGTTTGAAACGCTATACGCCGGAAACTACCCTCCCATCTTTCATAAACTGGAGCAAGGTTGAAGACTTGGTCTAAACAAAACCTCTCATGGATAGGGAGAATAAATGCCATCAAAATTACAATGCTCCCCAGGTTGCTTTACCTTTTCTGATCTCTAAACATTCCACTGAGGAGGGACCACCTTAAATCCTTCCAGCGCAAAATACTAAAGTTTATATGGGGAGGTTCCGGTTATAGGATAAAACAACAGACCCTTTATCTCTCTCATAAACATGGTGGGCTGAGCCTTCCACATCTATACAGATATTATCTAGCATCCAGAATACCCAACTGTCTATAATTTTGGGCTTTAAGGGCGTGCTGCAGCTGCCAGTACCTGAAAAGGAAATTGCTCGGTAGGTTGTGGGCTTGTTGCAAATCTCGGAATGGGGCTATGACACTGCGTAGCATAACCTGTTTTAGTGTAACGATAACCTTCTTGGCCCAACTTGCTGGATCTGGGATAGTGGACAGATGGGGAAGCATGGGGTTGGCCCAGAGTGAGGTGTGGGGTGAGATGTGTGTTTGTTTCAGTAGGGCTGCCCTGGAGGATCTCCACACCTGAATTGTGACTTTCATAGGACCTATCACAGTTGGATTGGCCCTGGCCCCCTTTATGGTAAGTTGGACAGAGCGGCGTATGATCCTAGGAGAGCCGCCTCAAGGGTAATAGCTGGGTTTTTCCGGGATTGAGAAAACCACCACCTCACCGTCACCAGGACTGCCGCCCAATATTATATCAGGAAATTGGGTAGTGCCAATCCTCCCACAGCTAGTGGAAGATAAAGTATGTTTTTTGCCACCCTTGGGGGTTTCCCTGCCAAAATAAAGGAAATTGCTATGCTTTCGAGCCTGTGAAAGAAGGATCTGGGGATGGGGGCCGGGGTGTGTCTAAAGTAGTACAGGAATTTTGGTAGGTAGATCATTTTTAAAAGGTTTCCTCTTCCTACCGGGGTCAAAGGGAAAGATGTCCAGGTGGAACATTTTTGTTGGAGTTGGGTCAGTAGCAAGTACACATTTTTATCCAGGTAGCCTGACAGTTCATTTCCCACTCTCACCCCCAGACAGGTAAACTCATCCACCCACTTTAAAGGAGTTCCTGTATCCAGCTGAGGCACCAACTGGGAGAGGGGAAAAAGGATTGACTTGTTCCAGTTTATTAGGATACCCGAAAATCTGCCAAATTTATCGAACACAGCTAAAGCTGCTCGTAGAGAGTCCGTGGCATCAGCCAGATACAGGAGTGAGTTGTCAGCATAAAGGGAGAGTTTCTCTTCCACCATGCCCACCCATAACCCCCTAACTGACTCGTCCGCTCTAAGGAGGATAGCAAGGGGCTCGAGGGCTAGGGCAAACCGGGCTGGGGAGAGTGGGCATCCTTGCCTCGTTCCCCTCCCCAGCTTAATCACCCCCGAGAGGACCTCATTGGTACGGATTTGGGTTCTGGGCTGTGCATAGAGCAGCTAAAGCCAAGTCAGGAACCTGGGCCCGAACCCAAATTTGGAAAGGTCTGCCCAAAGGTAGCCCCACTCAACCGAGTTGAAAGCCTTCTCGGAAGCCTTGGTATATGAATCTCACCCCCCGATCCCCCTTCTCTCTTTTCTACCTATCCCTTCTCTTTGGCTGGCTATCCTGTCTCCCACTCAGGGATCCTGACCTTCACCCAATGGTAAGTTAGAGGAGCGAGAGTCTTTTTACATAATTTCAACAAGGTACATGTCACATGTTGGCAATGTAAGTTGCTTAACATTTACTAAGATTTTGGCAGTGAAAGAAACTCATGTGAATGAGCGCAAGAGCCGCTTGCTCATGTGCACTGCTTACATTGATCTCACACAGTTCTAAACATACTTTCAGGCACAGCAAGCTTTCTCATTCTATTTTGGGCATATTTGTTACTTGGGCAGTTGTTACTAAACCCCATAATATTGGCACCTCCATCTTCTGTCAATATTGAATTGGAGATACCATGCGCCATGTCCATAGTGGCGCACAGATTGCATTCTCCCGTGCGCCGAGATTCGAGCACTGTTACCGGTGCACCATTTCTACTGCTGGCGCATGGCTTTTGTAAATCACCCCCATTGTCTCTTGCTTCCCTCCCAGGAATTAATCCTGCTTGATCTTTCTCTATACATTATGGCATATAACGCTTCAGCCACTCAGCCAATATTTTTGCTTATAGTTTAATATCTTAATTTAGTAATGATATTGGCCTGAAGCTGGATCACAATGCTGGGTCTTTCCCTTCTTTCCACTAAAGCGTCCGTGTGCATTTCTATATCTCTCACAATAGAGTTCATATATACCGGAAAATAAGGTATTAAAATCCCTAAAAACTTTTTAAAGTACAGAGATGTATACCCATCTGGGCCTGAGCTCTTAGGCCGCGTACACACGCGGGGACTGTTCGCTCAACTTTGTCCGTCAAACAGTTTCAGCAAACAATCCGCTCAAAATTAGCATGGACGGACTTGCCCACACACGACGAACGAACAGTTTGCTGAAACCGTGCGCGATGACGTGAACGGCACGTACGACGGGACGGAAAATACAACGTCCTATACACTGCATTACAACTTTCGGCGTGTAAATCCTTTCTGAGCATGCGCGGAACTTAGTTTGACGAACAAGCCTACACACGAGGGGACTGTTCGCTGAAACCAAGTTTCAGCGGACAGTTTTTCGGAAATTCCGAAAAACCTTGTTCAGCAAACTGTTCGCTGAAACTGTCCGCTGAAAGCCCACACACGGGCGGACTGTCTGCCGAAACACTGTTCAGCGGACAAAGTTGGGCGAACAGTCCCCGCGTGTGTACACGGCCTTACCAGCTTTGGTGCTATTAATTGGCAATTATATTTCTTTTTTAGAGACGTCCCTATGTAGAATAATTACAATGTCTTCTGATAGCGTGGGGAGCTTCTCTTCTTTTAAATATTGCTTTATTTTATTCTTCCTAGATTGAGTTTCTTCAAGACTTTGAATATTTATCACTTTATACAGCTGTTGATAATATTCTTGAAACGTTTTAATAGTATCACTTGTAGAAAGTTTCATCTCTCCTTTCTTATCCTTAATTTTAGCTATATATTCAACTCAATACCTTGGCCGTATTATTCCTGCCAGTAGTTTTCCTGGCTTGTTTTCCATCTAATAACATAATTTTGCCATTCCATTAAATGCCCTTTAGTGCCTTGTTCCATCAAAGGTTTGTCTCCCATTTTTCTACTAACCTTACCATAATTTGACATTTGTGTGATTTTTTATGTATTTTTTCCAGATCTTGGGTTTCCTGTAGAAGGAGTTGTACCTGAGATCTCCATAGTTTTTTCCTCTTAGGCCCTTCTGCTATTAACCTCCCTCTCATAAATGCCTTGTGGGTTTGCCAGAGCATGACCGTGGATATATTTTCTATATTATTCACTTGAAAAGACTCTAGGTCTCTGATTGTTCTAGAATCATGTAAGAGGGATTCATCGAACCTCCATATCAACTATCTAGCCGGGATGTCCTTCAGATCAAGGGTAACCAGTACCGAAGCATGGTCTGAGAGAATTATTGATTTTATTTCTGCTTTTAACAGACCTTCTTAAAGTCTAAAAGAATGTAATCTAAACTTGAATATAAAAAAGTATATTTCTTTTTAATGTTTTATTCTTGGTATTACCCACATTTAAATACTTTTTCAAGGCCCTGTATATGTTTTTCATTTGGTAATGTCCATTAATTCCAAAACCAAATGTTAAAAGCAAACAAAATCTTTAGAACAACATTCAATTGTTCTGAGAATGTTATTTTGTTTACAAATGATTTTCTTGTTGTAGAAGGTCATAGTTTAGTACAAATGTGTAATAGAAACATAGGTACATCCAATATATCAATTATGTACTTAATATGAGGTGAATGGTACATATAAAAAGAACATAGAACAATAATGGTGAGATCTAAGTATGAATTTTTCCCATCAGGTTATATGATTTAAAACAGAATTTTATTCTATAATGATATGTATTATTGGACTATATAATGTGATATTTAAGGAAGTGGTATGTCCCAAGGGGACCATATTTTTTGAAAATCTGCATGGTGTCAAAGAGTGTATGGTGGATACACTCTGAGAGTTTTATTTGTTCCATTCTACTGAATACCTGGAACCAATGGACTGTTGATGAATGCCAATTAAAAGTTATCATCCAGTGGATTGAGTTAAACAGTGTGTGCATTAGTCTAATATGCTGTTTGAGTACATTAGGTATAGGTGCAAACAATAAACTCATCTTAAGGGTGAGGAGAATTTTTTTGCTTATAATATGTTCAATCTTAGCAGCTGCTTGTCGCCATATGGGTTTCAATATTTTACAGTTGCGGAATACAGTATATTTAGGCAAATCCCCTCTATTACAGAAATCCTCACATCTCCAGATCCTGGGATAGCTCTATTAAACCTGGGTATTGAGAATTTCCCTCCATGCTTTCGCACAGTGATTACATATATCTTATTTGCAGCTAGATCAAATCTAATATTGCACCTAATGTATCAGACGCTCTTGACATGATGCAATCTCATTATACATATGAATCCTTAATTGCCATCAATTATAGTACTAGTATAAGAAGAAGTTTGACAAACAGTGGAAGATATGGAGGGAATGGCTCAATATAGATCATTAATATACTTGCTCTAACAGAATTGTACTGATAACTACATCTCATTACAATAACTTTCTCCTAGCCAACTAATAGCTTTCAAATGTTCATCTCATATCACCTTCATTATATATTCATATTCACTCTCACAGTATTTTACTTTTAGATTTATGTTTTTCTTTAATTTTATCTCCACGTTATTATTATTTGACTGTGTTATTTATATATTATTAGTATGGTGGGATTACTCTGTTTTATTAAGTTTATTCCTCCCTTTGTATTTCTTACACACTTTTATATCCTGATTTAAATTGTAATTTTTTTTTTTCAATAAAGCTAATAGAAACTTTTTTTTCTTTTTTTTGCAATTCCAGAATGTGTGTAAGATAGAACCTAGATCTGGGCACCCCCTGAATAATATGGGAGAAACTGATGAATAAAATTAATTTATTTTGTACGGGGTTAGGTACCATATGGTATTTATCTTCATGGCTGTTTCTCTTGCTGAAATTGTGCGAGTACATGTCAGGAGATTTTGGATCATAGTGGTCCATTCTGGTAGTGTAAAAGATTGGTCCAAGTCAATTTCCCATTGTTTTGAGAATGTTCTGAGAATGTTTGTATGAATTTTCCTAAAACCTTTCCTAAGAATTGTCATTTGAAAATCTATCCATCTATGGCCACCTTTGGGCTTTAGATATTTTGAGAGTCATAATGCAATAAACTCTGCTAACTTTTGTGTGCTAACTGATCTGTAGAAGGAGGATACTTGCAAGGGTTATTTTTATTAGCCTCTTTGTTCCCAATTCAACAGCTAGTGCTGGCACCCCAAGTGTAATGCTGGGTTTACACTGATGCAAATTGGATGCGGTTTTCAAATCTAATTTATAATTTTAATTAATTTTGTCTACAGTATATCTTTTTATTTATTTAGTTCAATGTTTTTAAATTATAATCCTTATCTTTGTGTTAATTATAGGTTAAGAGTCGTCTTAATTTTTTTTTCCCATCACCTCACTGCATCATTTGAAACCCCCTAAAACTGAAGCTTTTCGGTTACAAATTTAGGCTAGTACCTAAAGTGCATGTAGGGTCACCGCCTACCACTGGTCTAACATGGACAGCCAGAAGTTATTAAATGTGATCAGAAATACAATGTTAAATGGCAATAATTTGTACCCTCCCCCATGTTATTAAAATGCAACTTCTCAGCCACAAATTCATCTCTCTGCATTAAAGGCGCTTTCAGACTTGACATGTGCAGCAGGGAAGGCAGTGACTTAAAGTGGTTCTAAAGTCAAATTATATTTTACCTTAAAGGAGAAGTACAGCCAAAGCTCATTTGGCTGTACTTCTCCCGTGGATCACAGTAGTGCAGTTCGTTCTGCAATCCTGTGCCCCGTTCTCAGCAAACACCAGGCTGAATTCCATCTGTTGATGTCACAGAACAGGCAATGAAGTCGGGATCCGCCCCATGCCTGAGCTGGCCGCTCCTGCCACCTCCACAGCCCAGTGCGCCGGTGAGCATGCGGGTGGGATGGGGGGGCAAAGGATAGAGCCAGTGACTAACAATCACCAGCACTCTGCTTATGGAGCTGTGATAACCAAGTGATCGGTGATGTTTGATAGTTTGGTTCTCAGTGTTAGAGCCAGTGGGGGGCAGCTGCAGCATTAGACCAATGCTGCATCCAGCTAGGTAAGCATGATTCCTGTAAAAAAAACAAAACATACTTCTCTTTAAAAAACGACCCCACTACCTGTCCTACCTCCCTCCCATTCCTAAACACCTACCTGACTCCTCTCACCACACCAGCTCTATCTCAGCTGCAGCACTGCTCCTCTCATGCCCCGCTTTCAGAGAGACACTGCTTCTGTCGGTCAAACCCCTCTGAGGAGGTTGTGGAGTGGGCTTACTGGTGCTGTGTATGTCTATTTATTTTCAACAGCCTGGCTTGGGAGCGAACATGCACAGTGTCTTCTTGCCTGGCTTTCTAAGGGGGCATCCAGAGGAAGGAGGAGCAGTCAGGGCTGGTTAAGGTTTCCAAATAGGAGGTAAGGGACTGCTATGTGCAATATCATTACACAGTGCAGGTAAATATAGCCTATTTTATTTTACACACAAACATACATTTTTAGTGTCACTTTATAGCACATGTTGGACCACTTACTGCCAGTGGTCAAGTCTGGACAACCAATAGTTATTGTTAACTATTAAGTGTTTTGCCATCCCTGCCAACTGTCCTTGATTGACCAGGGCAGGGAGAGCCTCCCAACAGAAAAATAAACCAAAATATTTTTCATGGTAAAAATATAAAATGATAAATATAAATTTTTATATATTGTTCCACATAAATAACGTAACATTAAAAATACTGTTGCGGGAGGGAAAATAGGTGGGTCTGGACCACTGTTGGACTCTCAGTACTTTAAAATGCTTTTTATATTTTTGTTTTGTAAACTTTTGGCCTCTCACTCCTTGAATAAGAAGCCATAATCAGATTCTGTCTGTACTTCAAGAGCTTTTTTTCCCCTAACGTTAGAAACACATCTATCTCTGCTCTCACTTACAAGGTAGGATTGATTGAATTACATCTGTGAGGTCAGTTCCTGGGTTGGCAGTCTATTCTTGCAAGAAACATAATACCTAACAAATACCTGAAGTCTTTATTTTTGAATATTTTGTGAATATTTGACAATACAAAGTTTAAAGGGGTTTGAGGGAATGTGGAGTTACAGCTTTTAAAATAATCCCCTGTGTTTCTGTGAACCAGGAGCACACAAACTATAGGCTGTATTTTTATAAGACCCTTTTACACATACGGACCATTTGTCCTTTTTCATCCATCCGTTGACAGATGAAAAACGGACATCAATGCATTCCTATGGAAAAACAGATGTAAATAGATGATCATCATTTCCATCTATTTCCATCCGCTTCAGTAAACATCCATTTTTGAATTATTCATAAAGCTGGCCACATACTCCTACAACAATCATATTTTTTGATATCCGCCAATGTCTCTCAGATTTGACAGTGGTAGCAGGCCTACTTACACAATTAATTTCATGTATATCCATTAAGTCCTCATTTTAAATCTTCGTTGGTAAATATAAAGGAGATTGTAAAAAAAAAAAAAATATATATATATATATATATATATATATATATATATATATAATATATAAGTTAATGCTATAGTTACTTGCTCTGTGAAATGATTTTGCACAGAGCAGGCCCAATCCCCCTCTTCTTGGGTCCCCTGCTGGTGCTCCTGTCTCCTCCTCTTCTCAGATCACCCCAATAGAATGCCATTTGTGCATGCTTGCTCCTGAACCCCACTCTGTGTGCCCATAAAACACACAGAATGGGGCCTGGCCCTGCTCCCTCCTCACTTTCTGTGATTGATAGCAGTGGGAGCCAATGGCGACCAATGAAGAGGCAGAGACCTGGGAGAGCAGCCACTCTCGTGTACATCGCTGGATCACAATTGGGCTTGGGTAAGTATTGGGGGGGAGGGCTGCGGGGGGAGCTGCATACTGAAAGTTTTTTACCTTCATGCATAAAATGCATGAAGGTAAAAAACCTTCAACCTTTAGAACCACTTTAAGAATAATCTTTTAAACACAATAAGAAATTTGTTGCATTAAGAAAAGCTCTAAAAAATATATACGTATAGACTAAACCGTGTACTAAATAACAACCTTGCATCTCTGTGTACATATTCTGACATGGAAATGTTCTGGAAGAAATTGTTCACTGTAGACAAAAAGCCTTATAAGGCTTAATTAAAAATAGACCCTGTTTACAAATAGAGAACATAATTACTATTGCACAGATACTGTACAAAAAAAGAGTAAGCATGAATAAGTTATTGGAAAGGCTGTTTGCCATCTGTTGCTGATTTTCATGGACTGCTGTAAAAGTGACTGTTAGAAATATTATATCTAATGCATAATTAACCTGCATGTTTTCCTTAAAGTGGTTCTAAAGCCTAAACAATTTTTTTTACCTTAATGCATTCCCTGAATTAAGGTAAAAAATATTTCAGTAGCAGTATGCCCCCTCAACCCCCCCCCCCCCCCGTATACTTACCTGAGTCCTCACTCGGTCCAGTGCTGTGCAGGTCTCAATGCTCTCTCAAGGCTTTGCGGAGGCAGCTGGAGCCACTGGGTCCCCCTAAGAAAATAACATATGTTTACACTCACTTTAGGAGATATCATGTTGCCTGCCTTTAATTGTATGAGCTATCAACATGAGTGAGAATTTACAGTTGGGGTTGAGTGATAGCAATCATAGATTAAGTGCCGGTTCACACTTGTGCGAGTTGATAACAAATGCGATGAGCTACAAAAAAACCTAGATTTGCATGTCATCCAAAAAGTCATTGTTTTCAATGACAGTCATTCACATCTATGTGTTGCGATTCCTCTACAATGCGACAATAAAAAGAGTCCTGTGTGAGTTTACAGCATTGTGTTGCAAATTTAGTCTCCATAGATATCAAAGTAAATCATTCTGGAATTGCATTGTTGGTTTAGATATGTGCCTCCTCCCAGTTCTGCCCCCTCACTTCATGTTTCCTGTGTCCATCTGCAAACTAAAAAAGATCATGCCCCCCAAGCATTAAAAGTTTGTATGCAGACTGGGAAGCCTTCACACCTCAAGTTCACAAACATAAATGTAAGTATATTTCTATTTATTCATCCCACTGACCACCATTTCCACTGACCACCAATGTAAGGGCATGTATCCCACTGACCATCAATGTAAGGAGCATTCTTCCCACTGACCACTAATGTAAGGGCATGCATCCTACTGAGCACCAATCCCACTGACCACCAATGTAAGGATCATTTTTCCCACTGACCACCAATCCCAGTCAACACCAATGTAAAGAGCATTCTTCCCACTGACCACCAATGTAAGGGCATGCATCCCACTGACCACTACTAAAGTAATGTTATGGAATGGTAATGCATGCTCAGTATGTTGACACAGAAAGTGCAAAAAAATACATGATGCTCTGATGAACGATATAACTTTAGCAAATTTATTGAAAAAAAGTAACAGGTAATAAACCATGCAGCATTGACAGAAAAAAGATGTTGCTTTTTTCTTTATTCAGTGGCATCAAGCTGCCATGATACCTGAGCGGCAGGACTCATAAAGTAGTCTGAATTCCTCACGGATGATGGCCCCTCTATAATTGCCCCTTGTGCTGGTCCACTCTGCGCCTTCCATGTCATCCATCAATGAGTCCTCGAACAGGTATCCATCTCTAGCCTGAACAAAATTGTGGAGTGCACAGGCAGCTTTAATGGGTTATTGGGGTGTGAAGAAATCACAATTTCTTTGCCAGGATTCGAAAACTACACTCCACAACTTGTCGAACTCTTGTTAGCCGATAATTAAAAACTCTTTTTTCCACAGACAGTAAACGATTAGAATGTTTTCAGAAAGAGCAAAAGCCTCATCAACAACAAAGATAAATGGAAGAGAGGGTTGAGATGTTCCAGGGAGTGGTCTTTCATTTGGGAGATCGAGTGTGTTCTCCCGAATCATTTTTCCCAACATTGAGTGAGAAGAAATGCTGGAGTCAGAACTGCTCCCATATGAGCCAATATTGACGAAAGGAAGGAAAATTTTGCATCAGCCACTGCCAGTAGAACAAACTAAAAATATTTTTTATAATTAAAAATTTTTGTCCCACTACCAACTGGCCTCACAATCCTGATGTGCCGTCTATGGCACCAACACAGTTAGAGAAGTTGCAGCACTCCCAAAACAACTCTTTAGTGTTCCATTCCTCTTTTTTTTTCATCACCACCAGAGACTGGAGCATGAAGCAAGAAGTGCATCTGGTGCCCCCCTAAAGCGTCCCTATGCCTTCGCCAGATACATGGATTTTCTGAATATAATCCAATTGGTGAACAGCGCTGATCAACAGACATAAATAGTTAAAAAATACATAAATATGTTTACCAAGGCATACAGCAGTCAGTTGATGGCCATGCAGAGACTTGGATTGAAAAGCTGACAGTACCTGGTGGCTGGAGCCACATGGATGACACGGGGGCTCAGAAAAATCCAGCACAAAGCCATTGAACAACGGAATACAGGAGCACTGCTGATAGGGGGCCCATCCAGGACTGTGGGGCCAGGGGTCCGATGAAGGGGGAACAAATCTGCAGGCACAGGAACTGTTGGAGCCAGTGTGCAGCGGCCATTCGAACCGTGTACGATGCACATGAGGATTGTAGTGCAATGTATTGTTGAAAAGTGATGATATTAATAATAATAAGAAAAATGTAAATAAGAAAAAGAAAAGAGCATATTAAAAAATGAAATGCAAATAAAATAAAAATTTAAATTAAAAAATGAAAAAATGTAAATAAAAATGAAGATAGCATTAAAAAAAGATACAAAAAATAATCATAATTAAAAATATAAATAATATTAATACGCATACATAAAAAAAAATTAAATAATATGAAAACATACATGATCCAATGGCGGAGGAAAAAACATATGGTTTCTGAGAGAAATGTACTATAAATATATGTATATATTCAAAAAAGGGGGTAACTAAAGAATAATAATGAATAATCATAAAACATTTTAAATACGCTAAGGTATATTAAATGACTGTACAGACTTCAAGTTCCTCATTCAACCCATTGGATGAAAGAGTATTGAGCTTATATAACTATATGGTTTCGCTTTGGCATAGACACAGAAGCTTTCGTTCTCCGTCATGCCACCCAAGGGTTTGAATTCAACGGCTAGGATTGTCAGGGTCTTAAAATTCCTACTATGATGAGTAGCAAAATGACGGGGCACAATATGCTCTCTAAAACCTAATGAACCTGCGGTGTTCACCAACCCTGATACGCAAGGTCCGGATGGTGCAACCAACATATTGGACGTTGCATGGACACCACAGGGCATAAAAAACAAATTGGGTGGAACACGTGATGAATTGTCTAATGGAATATGTATTACCAGAACTATCCAAAAAGGAAGACTGGCCATAGGTTATAAACTGACAGGTAAGGCAACCTAGTTTCTTGCATTGAAGTATTCCAACCCTATTGTCAAAATAAAAACCTGATGTCCGAGGTTCTGACGGAATAGTTTTTTTTAGGTTTGCTAGTAGCAATACAATTTCTGAGAGTGCAAGCTCTCCTGAAAATGACCTGGGGGCAGGTGGTAAGTGCAGGCCTAGCCTGGGGTCTGACGAAAGCATAGGCCAATGCTTATGGATAATGTTGGTAACTGCTTTATGATTGCCATTAAAACCTGTGATGAACCTGGCTCCTGAGTTCTGGGGGCTGCAATGGCTCTGTCGGCAGTCTGTTCGATAAGACAGGATTCAAACGCTTTCTGCAAAAGTTCATCTAGGTAGCCTTTCTCTCTAAACTTATTGTTAATTAACCTACTCTGGGCAATGTAGTCGGTATCCCTCCTACAATTCCTATGTAACCTCAGGAACTGCCCCTTTGGAATGTTCTTCTTCCAAAGAGGGTGTTGGCAGCTCCCGAATTGAGAGTAGAAATTGCCCCCAACTGGTTTGGAATAGTTGATGGTAATAAATGAACCATGCTCATGGATCAATTCCAGATCCAAAAATACCAAATGTTCCCGGTCGATTAAATGCATGAATGTGAGTCCCACTGGATTGCTATTGCATTGCATCACAAAGGCCAAGAAATCATCAACAGTCCCATCCCAAATGAAAAGCACATCATCGATATACCTGCCATAAAAAATGAGATGTTTAGCATAAGTATTATTATTCCAAATCAATGAGTCCTCCCAAAAACTCATCGTTAAATTTGCATAGCAGGGTGTGAAACTTGCACCCAAGGCTGTGCCTCTAGTCTGAAGAAAACTTGTCGTGAAAGGAGAAATAGTTGTGTTTGAGGCAGAACTTAGTCCCTCAAGTATGAACTGGGCCTGATGAGAATTGTACCCTAAGTCTGGACAAGAAATAATTGAGAGCCTCCAGACCCACCTCATGGGAAATGGAGGTGTAAAGGGAGCACACATCCAAAGATGCCCAAAGGTAATGTCCCTCCCATGAGTAGTTCTAGAGGATATTAATCACATGTATATATGTCTTTATATTGGGAGAGTCTGCTGGTAAAGCTATTGATACTAGCCACTATGGGTCTACCAGGTGAATTCTGAAGCAATTTATGTACCTTTGGGAGATGGTAAAAGTATGGGGTGCTGCAAGACGTGAGAGTTAAAAACTGCATTCTTTTTTCGCTAAGAACACCATCCCCGGTAGCTCCAAGGACCTACTAAGGAAATCCAAACTGAACTCCGGGAGCGGATCCTTGGACGAGACTTGGTAGGTATTCCCATCAGATAGGAGCCTAAGTGACTCACTAAGGTATTCAGAATGACTATACTGCCCCCCTTATCAGCCTGTTTAATAACGATGTGAGAATTATTTTCTAAGGCCTTGAGGGCAAGTTGTTCAGACAGCAATAAATTTGACTTATGGTTCAAACTATTATCACATAGCTGAACCAAGTCCTTATAAACAACTTGGTAGTATGTGTCCAAATTGGAACCCCGAGACTGAGTGGGATAAAATATGGACTAAAACTAAGACTTCGGGGGGTCAAAACACTCCTCCAAAGGTTGACTATCACTGTGGCCCTCGTCCCATCGGTCCCATAGGTCCTATAGGTCTTTGAGAGTGGAAATATCATGGTCACTGTTGGTGATATTGTGACTGGTCAAGGGCTCAGTTAGGGACAACAAGTTATCATTGGTGTTTTTAATATAATGCGTTTGACAGTTAGATTCCATATACAACGGTTGAGATCTTTAAAAAGGCTGAATTTGTTAGCTGTAACAAATGGGGAAAAACTCAAACCTCTCTTAACCAGTTGCTGACCGCCGGCCGTCAAAAAACGGCCAGGCGGCGCAGCTATTGCGGCGGGAGGCCGTCATATGACGGCCTCCCGTTTAAACAGGGATGCGCGCGATCGTGCGCGCGCATCCCTGTTTCTTCGGTGGCGGCGTGTCACGGAGACACCGCTCGCCACCGAAGGGGGTGAACAGCCATTCGTTATGGCTGTTTACCACGTGATCGGCCGTGATGAAGTCACGGCCGATCACAGATGGTCACACCCCCTACGTGCACGGCGCATGCGCGCGATCGCGAGCGCGCTGCGCGTGCACGTCGGTGGCGGCGTGTTCCCCGGGAACACTGCTCGTCACCGACACTGGTAAACAGCCATTGGCTGGCTGTTTACCCACGTGATCGGCTGTGATCCTTTCACAGCCGATCACTAAAAATGTAAACAAACCGCGGTAACGGGATGTTACCGGGTTCTCCTCCTCACACACTGATCGTGTGTGAGGAGGAGATTGCGGTAACATCTCGTTACCGCCTACAGTACACATCAAGCACACTGATTCCCCCCCCCCCCCCAATAAAGAGGACCTGTCACCACCCCTCATAATACCTGTCAATCACAGTCCATCAGAGTACCTGTCACAGTCCATCAGAGTACCCGAGTACCTGTCCCAGCCCATCAGAGTACCCGAGTACCTGTCCCGGCCCATCAGGGTACCCGAGTACCTGTCCCGGCCCATCAGAGTACCCGAGTACCTGTCCCAGCCCATCAGAGTACCCGAGTACCTGTCCCAGCCCATCTGAGTACCCGAGTACCTGTCCCAGCCCATCTGAGTACCCGAGTACCTGTCCCAGCCCATCTGAGTACCCGAGTACCTGTCCCAGCCCATCTGAGTACCCGAGTACCTGTCCCAGCCCATCTGAGTACCCGAGTACCTGTCACAGTTCATCTGAGTACCCGAGTACCTGTCCCGGCCCATCAGAGTACCCGAGTACCTGTCCCAGCCCATCAGAGTACCCGAGTACCTGTCCCAGCCCATCAGAGTACCCGAGTACCTGTCCCAGCCCATCAGAGTACCCGAGTACCTGTCCCAGCCCATCTGAGTACCCGAGTACCTGTCCCAGCCCATCTGAGTACCCGAGTACCTGTCCCGGCCCATCAGAGTACCCGAGTACCTGTCCCGGCCCATCAGAGTACCCGAGTACCTGTCCCGGCCCATCAGAGTACCCGAGTACCTGTCCCGGCCCATCAGAGTACCCGAGTACCTGTCACGGCACATCAGAGTACCCGAGTACCTGTCACGGCACACCAGAGTATCCGAGTACTTGTCACGGCACATCAGAGTACCCGAGTACCTGTCACGGCCCATCAGTGTACCCGAGTACCTGTCACGGCCCATCAGGGTACCCGAGTACTTGTCACGGCCCATCAGGGTACCCGAGTACCTGTCACGGCCCATCAGGGTACCCGAGTACCTGTCACAGTCCATTAGAGTACCGAGTACCTGTCACAGTCCATTAGAGTACCGAGTACCTGTCACAGTCCATTAGAGTACCGAGTACCTGTCACAGTCCATTAGAGTACCGAGTACCTGTCACAGTCCATTAGAGCACCGAGTACCTGTCACAGTCCATTAGAGCACCGAGTACCTGTCACAGTCCATTAGAGTACCGAGTACCTGTCACAGTCCATTAGAGTACCGAGTACCTGTCACAGCCCATCTGAGTACCCGAGTACCTGTTCCAGTCCATCTGTGTACCAGAGTACCTGTCACCGCCCTTCAGAGTACCCAAATACCAGTCACCAAACCATCAGAGTACCTGTCACCAGGCCATCAGAGTACCCGAGTACCTGTCACCAGGCCATCAGAGTACCCGAGTACCTGTCACCAGGCCATCAGAGTACCCGAGTACCTGTCACCAGGCCATCAGAGTACCCGAGTACCTGTCACTAGGCCATCAGAGTACCCGAGTACCTGTCACCAGGCCATCAGAGTACCCGAGTACCTGTCACCAGGCCATCAGAGTACCCGAGTACCTGTCACCAGGCCATCAGAGTACCCGAGTACCTGTCACCAGGCCATCAGAGTACCCGAGTACCTGTCACCAGGCCATCAGAGTACCCGAGTACCTGTCACCAGGCCATCAGAGTACCCGAGTACCTGTCACCAGGCCATCAGAGTACCCGGGTACCTATTTGCAGCCCATGTCTCATAGAATATACGTTGGGGTGTTTACTTTCCAAAATGGGGTCATTTTGTGGGTAATTTCACTGTCCTGGTGGTCCAGGACCTTCAGAAGTGTGATGGGTAGGAATGAAATAAGATGTGTCATTTATGCTCCTAGAACGCCTGAACGTACTACTTCAATGTTCGGCCTCTCTATGTGGCCAGGCTGTGTAAAAGTCCTACACATGTGGTATCGCCATACTCGGGAGGAGTAGCAGAATGTATTTTGGGGTGTAATTTTTGCTATATACATGTTATGTGTTAGAAATATCTTATAAATTGACAATTTTGTGTAAAAAAAAAATGCGTTTTAATTTTTTTCCACATATTCCAAAAACCTCTGGAAAAAAATGAACCGTTCAAAAGACTCATTCTGCTTCCCAGATTATACGTTGGGGTGTTTGCTTTCCAAAATGGGGTCATTTTATGGGAAATTCCATTGTGCTGGTACTCCAGGGCCTTCAAAAGTGTAATAGGTGGTTGAGAAATGAGATGCGTAATTTTTGCTCATAGAACGTCTGAAGGTACTACATCAATGTTAGTGCTCTGTATGTGGCCAGGCTTTGTAAAAGTCTCACACACGTGGTATCGCTGTACTCGGGAAGAGTAGCAGAATGTATTTTGGGGTGTCATTTTTGCTATATACATGCTATGTGTTAGAAATATCTTATAAATTGACAATTTTGTGTAAAAAAAAATGCGTTTTAATTTTTTTCCACATATTCCAAAAACTTCTGGAAAAAAATTAACCATTCAAAAGACTCATTATGCCTCACAGATTATACGTTGGGGTGTTAGCTTTCCAAAATGGGGTGATTTTATGGGAAATTCCATTGTGCTGGTACTCCAGGGACTTCAAAAGTGTAATAGGTGGTTGAGAAATGAGATGCGTCATTTTTGCTCGTAGAACGTCTGAAGGTACTACATCAATGTTGGTGCTCTGTATGTGGCCAGGCTGTGTAAAAGTCTCACACATGTGGTATCGGCGTACTCGGGAAGAGTAGCAGAATGTATTTTGGGGGGTAATTTGTTGTATGCATATGCTGTGTGTGAGAAATAACCTGATAATATGACAATTTAGTAAAAAAAAAAAAAAAAAAAAAAAAATCTTCATTTTGCAAAGAATTGTGGGAAAAAATGACAACTTAAAAAAACTCACCATGCTACTTACTTAATACCTTGGGATGTCTACTTTGTAAAAAGGGGTCATTTGGGGGGTATTTGTACTTTCCTGACTAGTTAGAGTCTCAAGAAATTAGGTACACCTGATGTACTGAAGGCCTGATCAGAAGTGATGAATTTTCAGTGATTGGCACCATAGATTGTAGACTCTATAACTTTCACAAAGACCAAATAATATATACTAATGTGGGTTATTTTTACCAAAGATATGTAGCAGTATACATTTTGGCCAAAATTTATGAAGAAAAATTACTAATTAGCAAAAATTTATGACAGAAACGAAGAAAAAGGCATTTTTTTCACAAAATTTACGTTTTATTTTATTTATAGCACAAAAAATAAAAAACCCACTAGTGATTAAATACCACTAAAAGAAAGCTCTATTTGTGTGGAAAAAAGGACGCAAGTTTCATATGGATACTGTGTTGGATGACTGAGTAATTGTCATTCAAAGTGTGAGAGCGCTGAAAGCTGAAAATTGGTCTGGTCAGGAAGGGGGTGTAACTGCACTGTACTGAGGTGGTTAAGAAGACAATGTTCTGCTTGTGTTAAGATTATACATTTTAATGGTACTGTTTACTGTTAGTTGCTCCCTTTACTGTCTTTTTTGTAATCTATGGAAGCTTCTCCTTCATGTTTTGTCCTCTTCCTATTGATGGCTGTAAAGAAAAAGCAGAAACAGAAGAATCAGATTCAAATTCAGTGTCATCATCGTTAGTCCCCATTTCATTCCCTGATCTTTGATTTCTAAAATTAGTCTTTCTTGGTTTGCGACCATGAAAGGGTGCCTGCCAGCGATAAGCAAACCCTTCACTAAATGCTGATCTATCTTTATTTAGTTGTTTTTTTTTATAATGATCTCTTTATCGATTTTCGTGATGTAATCTTTTACCTCCTGACACTTTTTTGAAAATGGTGCATGATTTGAAGTGTTTCACTAGTAGACTGAAGAGAGATAATCTCTTGATCAAGAGTCACTAGTTCAGTCTGATAATGAGCAATTAGAAGTTTAACCACTTCCCGACCAGCGCACGACGATGTACGTCGACAGAATGGCACGGGCAGGCATATTGGCGTACATGTACGTCCAATATTCGTTGCCGCCGTGCCATCGGGAGCGCGCCGCCGGCGGCGCGCTCCCGCGCTGGTCGGGACCCCTGTGAGTCCGGTCGCGGGACCCGCGGACTCGATCGCCGCGGGCATCCCCGCGATCGTCTCACGGAGCGGCCGAATGGAGGAAATGCTGTATAAACAACATTTTTCCATTCTGCCTAGCAACTAATGACGCTTATCTCTGCTCCATGTGATTGGAGCAGAGATCAGTGTACACTAAATGAAAGCCCAACCCCCCCAAAGTTAGTAACACACCCCTAGGAACACTTAACCCCTACACTGCCACCCACTGGTTAACCCTTTCACTGCCAGTGTCATTTACACAGGAATCACTGCATTTATATAGCAGTGATTACTGTATAAATGACAATGGTCCCAAAAATGTGTCAAAAATGTCCGATGGGTCCCCCACAATGTCGCAGTCACAATAAAAATCGCAGATCGCCGCCATTACTAGTAAAAAAAAAAATAATAAAAAATTATTAATAAAAATGCTATAAAACTATCCCTATTTTGTAAACGCTATAACTTTTGCGCAAACCAATCAATAATCGCTTATTGCGATTTTTTTTACCAAAAATATGTAGAAGAATACGTATCGGCCTAAACTGAGGGAAAAAAATGTTTTTTTATATATTTTTGGTGTAAAAAAAAGTAAAAAATAATGCGTTTTTTTCAAAATTATCGCTCTATTTTTGTTTATAGCGCAAAAAATAAAAACCGCAGGGGTGATCAAATACCACCAAAAGAAAGCTCTATTTGTGGGAAAAAAAGGACGTTAATTTTGTTTGGGAGCCACGTCGCACGACCGCGCAATTGTCAGTTAAAGCGACGCAGTGCCGAATCGCAAAAAGTGGTCTGGTCTTTGACCAGCAAATTGGTCCGGTCTGAAAGTGGTTAATTAGTTCATTGCTGCAGTCTGTCAAGATCTTCTCCCAAGATGTTTTTAAATTGGGGTTAACAGTCTGAAAAGAAGGAAAAAGTTGAATCCTTACAAAACTGATATTTTCACTTGTATACTGTTGTAAAAAATCAACATGCCAGTGTAGATTCAATTTTTTATTCAATAATCTTTTCATTTTGGTGATATATTGGTTGAGTCCTAGCTCCTGTCCTATATTGGTTTGGGAGGTACTTTGGATCTCATTCATATAGCCCAGCGAGGCTGTCTCTACAAAATCCATTATCAGATATATATGCTATAAAATTTAGGATGGAAATTAAATATCTAATTTTAATGCAGTAGAATTTATATAAGAAGTCACCAACAGAAATGGGTGCTTCCACCCCAATAGCTATTAAAAAGTGTTTAGATTTAAAATGTGCTTTCAAAGGGTGACAGTATGAATGCACAGGATACTAATGTGCCAACGTCCCGATATTACTTATGAAAAGGAGCATTTGTTTTTGGGGGGATTTCTTTATATACTTTTGCAAACTGTACTTATTAAATGCTTTACGTACTTCTATGTCTATAATTTGGTAACTATGTGATTTTCTCATATATACTTTATTAGAATCAAATGCTCCTGAAGAAGCGTTTTCTGACGTGCAACATGTCGAGCTAATGACTGAATTATTTACGCCCGGACTCACACCTCTGTCCCAATATCTTCACAATACTTATACCTTTACCTGGAGATTGTACTTCTAAAAATCTATTTTGACCATTGTCTGCGGATTTGGTTTTGTATTGTGTTATTGCCATTACTTTATGGTGTCAGACTCATTGTGCAAGGGTGTATTAATACCAACTTTACTGATTATTTGTAATTGTTTTTATATACTTGTTTAAATAAATTTAACTATTTTTAGATCAATTATCTATGTGCCTTTAAAAGTCCAAATAATTAGCTCTCCTCCTTTTCATAAGTTCTATCTTCAGACTAGGGCACAGCCATGGGTGCAAGTTTTGCACCCTGCTATGCAAATTTAACAATGGGTTTTTGGGCAGACTCTTCGATTTGGAATAATAATCCTTATGCTAAACATCTCATTTTTTATGGCAGGTATATCAATGATGTGCTTATCATTTGGTATGGGACTATTTATGATTTCTCTGCCTTTGTGTACCAGGGTTGGTGAATACCGTAGGTTCATTAAAAAAGATTTTAGAGAGCATAGTGTGCCCCGTCACTTTGCTACTCATCATGGTAAGAATTTTAAGGACCTGACTGTCCTAGCCATTGAATTCATACCCTTGGGTGGCATGGCAGAGAACAAAAGATTTCTGTATCTATGCCAACATGAAACCATGTGGATATATAAGCTCAATACTCTTTCACCCAAATATACATATATTTATAGTACATTTCTCTTGGAAACCATGTTTTTTTCCTCTGCCATTGGATTATGTATGTTTTCATAGTATATAAGAAACATATATAAAGATTTTTTATGTATGCGTATTAATATTATTTGTATTTTAAATGTTTGTTTGCATCATTATTTTTTAATTCTATTTTCATTCTTTTTTTTCATTTTATTTGTAATAATTTTTTCATATGTTCTTTTTCTTATTTAGATTTTTATTATTATTATTAACCCTTTCATGACTAAGCCTATTTTTGGCATTTGGTGTTTACAAGTTAAAATCCATATTTTTTGCTAAAAAATTACTTGGAACCCCCAAACATTATATATATTTTTTTATCAGAGACTCTATAGAATAAAACGGAGATTGTTGCAATATTTTATTTCACACGGTATTTGCGCAGCGTTGTTTTAAACGCAACTTTTTGGGAAAAGGGACACTTTCATGAATTAAAAAAAACAAAACAGTAAAATTAGCCCAATTTTTTTGCATAATGTGAAAGATAATGTTACGCCGAGTAAATAGATACCAAACATGTCACACTTTATAAATGCACGCACTCGTGGATTGACGACAAATTACGGTACCTAAAAATCTCAATAGGCGACGCTTTCATTTTTTTTTTTTACGGTTACCAGATTAGCGTTACAGAAGAGGTCTAGTGCTATAATTACTGCTCTCACTCTGACGATCGCGGCGATACCTCACATGTTTAATGTGAACTCCGTTTACATATGCGGGCGCGACTTCCGTATTCGTTTTCTTTGCTTCGCAAGCTCGCGGGGACGGCGGGCGCTTTAAAACATTTTTTTATTTATTTTATTTATTTTAAAATGACTAAATTGTTTTAAAAATAAATAAATTTGATCACTTTTATTGCTGTCATAAGGAATGTAAACATCCCTTGTGACAGTAATAGGTGGTGACAGGTACTCTTTATGGAGGGATCGGGGGTCTAAAAGACCCCCCACCCCTCCTTTACACTTCAATGTATTCAGATCGCAGAAAATGGCAATTCTGAATACCGTATATATTTTTAAAATCGGCGCCATTGGCAGCCTAGTAAATGGGAAGTGACGTCATGACGATTACGGCTTTGTTCCAGTTCCTCCCCAGCAGCCGGAGGCAGCGGACATGGAATCGGTGCTCCCGATCGAGCGGGAGCACCGGTAACAGCGGCGGGAGGTGGCGGGAGGGGGGTGTCCCCTCCCGCACCTCTGGTATAACAGCCGAGTGGCTTTTAGCCGCATCGGTTGTTATGGCTGGATAGCCAATCGCCCGCTGAAAAAAACGGTACCGGGATGATGCCTGCAGGTGCGGGCATCATCCCGGTATACCCCCGGAAGCCAAGTACGCACATCTGCGTACGCTCGGCGGGAAGGGGTTAATATCATCACTTTTCAATAATGCATTCATAATATATATATATATATATATATATATATATTTCTTATTGTTGATAAAGTATTGTGCACTAGGTAGTGTTATTATCCACTTGGGTGGGTGGGTCCTCATGGATGACAGGGGCTGTTAGCTCCTTCCCCTCCCACTCTTACACTTCCAGTTTCTTTCCCCTATTTAATTCTCACAACTAATCAGATAACCTGAAGAAGGGGCGTGTCCCCGAAACATGTATTGTCTCCAGTCCGCGATGTGTGACTTTCTTTGCTCCTTTGGCATCAGCAGCTCCTGATCGGCCCCAGCAGCAGGGTTTGCCCATAGTCTTCGGATTCCCTTGGCCGACTTCCACCAGGCTGTGACATCATTTCCAGGCATCATACACAGTTTGAGTGTCCACTGCATACTGGCCCCAACTGTTCCTGTGCCTGCATATTGGTTTCCCCTTCATCGGACCCCTGGCCCCACAATCCTGGATTGGTTCCCTACCAGTGCTCCTGTATTTTTTATTATGCCTTGGTAAACATATTTATTTATTTTTTAACAATAACAAAAAGTTTTTACTTTGCTTCTGAGGGTTATATTTATGTCTGTTGATCAGCGCTGTTCACCCCTTGGATTGCATTTTCTGCCCTTATCTGCCTATGAGTTTTGGACAGCATCGCCCACAGCTATACTTAAAGCGGTAGTAAACCCGCAAATTTTTTATTTATTTTTTTAACACCTGCAAAGCAAAAGGCATAATGAGCTAGTATGCACCGCATACTAGCTCATTATAAAATACTTACCTTAGAACGAGGCCCCGACATCTGGCCCGATCCACGCCGAGGGAGCTGACATGCGTTTCTTCCGGGTATCGCGCCTCTGGCGCTGTGAGCGGCCGGAGCCGCGATATCGTCACTCCCGCGCATGCGCGCGGGAGATTTCATTCCGGCCGGTCGGCCACTGCCGGATTTTCAGGCCGGGAATCCCCTTGTGCGCATGCGCCGCTGCAGTCAGCGGCGTATACCGAGGGGAATATCTCCTAAACCTAGAGGCGATTCAGTTCGCATTGTGCGCTATATAAGTATTTCATTCATTCATTCATTCATTCATAAACCGTACAGGTTTAGGAGATATTTTTTTTACCTACAGGTAAGCCTTATTATAGGCTTTCCTGTAGGTAAAAGTTAAAAAACTGAGTATACAACCACTTTAATTTTTCCTTTTGGACTTTCACTTGGCTTTTGGTCTGTGCGCCTGGACTTTTGTTTTTAGCGATGGATTTTTTGAAGCCAGTTCTAGAATTGAGGAAGTAAGTTATCATACAAGAATCGGTCACTCTACCATCTCTCTCTCTAATTAACCTGTCCTCCCCCTAACCTTCACTTCTCCCCCCATCATCTTCATACTTTGTATTTCATAACAGAGTTACAATTTCACATTTTTGTATTGCAGCATAGAAGCAAGTTGGGATGAGGAGCATGCTGCTACTGTTGACGTTGATGAAGGAGTATCATTTGCATGCACAAATTCAGAGGATTCATCTATAGAGGTACAGGGTGAGGTGATCGACTTACAGGCCTTGAACGAGTCATATGCTAAGGAGCCAGATAATGAGGATAATGACGTTTCTACACCTTCCAACAGAATGCAAAGACAAGCATCTACTTCTCGCAGGAAGTGAAGCATCAGGGCAGCAGAACAGGTTGCAGACAACATCCCTCAACACATGGTAAAGCCTTGCAGCTTACACCACCAATCTCTTCAACCAGCTATACTACTACGGCAATTTATAGATGATTACTTGGTAACGGCACTGCCACTTTCATGTTAAAAATTCATATTGAATTTGTTTACGTTATGTGTTTTTTTTATTTTATTATTTTTTGGAAATTTGAATAGTTTATTCTGATATTTGCTCATATTTTTTATGGCTCAACTAGGGAAATAGAGAGGGGGAAAAAAAGATTAGGGGGAGAGGGGAGATGAACATGCGAGGGTGGGAGTATGAGAGAGTGGGAGATAAGAGGGAGGATGAGGTGGAGTGGTAGAGTTTCAGTTATTAATGTTCTGTTATCTAACTTTTTTGGTCCATACCAAAGTTTCATGTACATGTGGATTATGTTACAGTGGAATACATCTAAAAAGGGGGAGGAAGAGAGAGAGTGTGAGGATGAGGTGGAGGTTTATGTGCTGTTTTTTGTAGAAATTCTCAAAAATGTTCACAAGTGTGTGTTAATGCTAAAAGGTAAGAGACAGAGAAAGAGGTGGGGGGGAGGGGGTCGGAAGTTAGAGAGTCAGAGTAAGTTAGAGAGTCAGAGTAAGTTAGAAAGTCAGAGTAAGTTAGAGGGTCAGAGGGAGTTAGTGTCAGAGGGAATAAGAGACTCAGAGGACGTTGAAGAGGGAGTAAGAGAGAGTAAGTTAGAGAGTCAGAGGGAGTTAGAGTCAGAGGAAGTTGGACAGTCAGAGGGAGGAAGAGAGTCAGAGGAAGTTAGAGAGTCAAAGGAAATTAGAGAGTGAAGGAAGAGATGGATTGGGAGGATGAAAGGGAGAAGGAGCATGAAGGGTGAGAGAAAGGGAAAGATAAAAGGAGAAGGAGAGTGTTGTCCCCTCATGATGTTGTTCTTGATGTAAGAAGTTTGATTGTTTCTCCAATATTTCTGAAAAATATGTAATTACATGCAGATAAGCTTTTACAAGTTTAAAAAAAATATGTAATAAATACTTTTTTGGAAGACAACTTGTGGTGTGATATCTGTCTACATTCCTTGTATTGTTTACTGTTGCTTACTATGGTGCAAAACATGAAATTTCACAAAGTATATCAATTAAATTTACCTTAATGTAACAAGCAATCTTTCAGCTGGCACCACACTATTCCAGAAGGTGGTGTTCTGACACTCCAAACGTGTACCAAGTAGTCCAAGTAATTAATCAAAACTAAGAAATAAAAACACAAAACCAACGTAAGTGACAAGGGTGAAGGGTATTCAAAGAATGGTAAGAGGCAAAAGTGCTAGTGAAAAGAAAAAAGAGATAGAAAGGAGAGAGGGAAGGAGGGAAGGAAGTAGATGATGAGAAGGAAGAGGAGAAGGAAGAAGGGTACTAACCTATTTACTGACATCTGGGAATAGTTGAAGAACTTCTCTTTATGTTGCTGGAGATGATTATAGAGGATCCTGAACTGGCATCTCTCTTCCCTTTTTGAAATTATAGGATTGACCCAATATCTTCATATTCTCATCAGTCTCCTCCTCTTCCTCTTACTGGCTTTGTCCATCAGGACTGCAGCAGTAGCAGTAACAAGTAACCATTTACTAGTATACTTTGGTTATACTGGGGTCTTTTAACATGGGGCTCTCCGGAGTTCCCAGCATTTCATCTGTAAAATGTACACCATAATACCAGCTCTTTGTATAATTTAACCAGGTAAAAAAAAAAAAAAAGTATCCTGAGCATAAATGGTACCCATACTAATTTCCAACTAGCTTTTAGAGCAAGGTGCACATGGCTTCCACATAACGACGATATGGATCCTACATAGAAGGCACAATATCTTGGCACACTATATCTCAACAGTAATATGGCCTAGCAAAAATCCACTACACTGGCTAAAATTATATAGAGTATAATTGCATTAAAAACTGCTAGGTTTTTGCAGTGCCTACAACAAAAATGTCAAAACATACATTAGGTGTAGTTTAGCATTTACTATTTCTTAGAGACTCTGCTGAAATTGAGTTACAGATCAGTTGGAAAATGCCTGCACTAAGAAGTCTTAACATATTTGTGTTTTAACATGTTTTGAAGGAGCCCATTTGGTTCAATTAAAATTTGAGAGTGTATCAAGCAAAAAAATGCATACAAGTTTCTTCAACAAGCTCTGACCCAATGCATCTGCCCTAATTGGCAGCTCAGCAATGCAAATGATACCTTTGTGACTTCCCCGGATTCTTGTTTTCTTGCTTTTTAGCTAAACTGAATTTTTTTTCACATATTTTGCTAGTGTAGGATAGTGGCATGGATTCATCATAACTTGATCTATGAAATTATTGCATTCAAACCCTGGTTAAGTGATCTAAGGGAAGGTTAAATCAAAATGAATTTGACTTAACAGTTCAGCATTGCTTTACTGAGATATATTTGGCTTAGGGAGCATCTGCCCTATACATAAAAAAGTACACTCTGCTGACACCTGTATGCAAAATTATAGCATGACCAGTCTAAAGAATAGTTGTACAGTATTCAGATCTTCTAATTGCCATGTTATGTCTATTTTTAGCTTTAGGGGCAATACCACAAGTGCCATACCACCAACCCAGTGATGCTTTTTCATCCCCTTGCTATTGTATTTAGAGCTTATTTACCACAAATAACCAACTTTTGTTAATTTGCTGAATTTGCTCAAAAGACACACAGGGTTCCTGTGCAATTTGCACCAGAGCCGCTGCAGAGTTGTTTGAACCGGCTCCATAGAGAGCCGGGTCACAAGCTCCTGACATGGAAATTGGATGCAGGCAAACCCGCATTCCAATTTGCATAAGTGTTAACCCAGCCTTAGGGTTAAGGTTACATGGTTTTAGTTCATTTTGATCTTTTGGTTATGATTAGGATGAGGTAAAAGTAATCCTTTCCTATACCTACAGACTAGGGATGAGCTTCGAGTTCGAGTCATTGCCTGTTCGCCCATTCGCCGAACAGCAAACAATTTGGGGTGTTCGCGGCAAATTTGAAAAGCCGTGGAACACCCTGTAAAAGTCTGTGGGAGAAATCTAAAGTGCTAATTTTAAAGGCTTATATGCAAGTTATTGTCCTAAAAAGTGTTTGGTGACCGGGGTCCTGCCCCAGGGTACATGTATCAATGCAAAAAAAGTTTTTTCGGGAGCAGTGATTTTAATAATGCTTAAAGTGAAATAATAAAAGTGTAATATACCTTTAAATTTCATACCTGGGGGGTGTCTATAGTATGCTTGTAAAGTGGCGCATGTTTCCCGTGCTTAGAACTGTCCCTGCACAAAGTGTAATTTCTGCAGGAAAAAAAGTCATTTAAAAGCACTCGTGCCTATAATGAATTGTCGGCTCCCCGTAATACAAACAACAGTCATTGAAAGTCATAGATAAAAATAAAAGGGGGGTTCCCCCCAAATTCAATTACCAGGCCCTGGTATGGATATTAAGGGGAACCTCGCGTCAAATTAAAAAAAAAATTATGTGGGGTTCCCCCAAAATATTCATACCAGACCCTTATGTGGCATAACGGCTTGTCTTCTATTCTGCATACAATAAGGACTGAGTGAAGGAAAAAATGGCAGATTAGGCCATGGTGATGATGAGTTGTGTGATTTGTCGCCTTTATGACCAATATTACTGGCTTGTGTATCAAATAACAAAAAGTAATACGGACAGTTAGAGATGGCCTTACGGTTCGCCCGGCGTTCAGTTCGTGGTGAATTTTGCATGTTCGTGATTCGCCAAACCGGCAGACTTTTGGCGCTGTTCGCCCGGTGGACATATGCGTTTACATTGTGAAAGAACTTTGACCCATGATGACACATCCATCATGGGGTATAGGACAGCCAATTGATACATTTCAGCACATGGACAATTGGACATTCCCCATACCTTATAAATAGACCAGATCTGGCGGCCATTTTACATTCTGTCTCATGTCAGTGTAGGGACAGGATGCTGTGTGGAGCAGGGAGAGACTGTAGTGACACAAATCACTAGCTATTAGGTCGACAAAGGTCCTTTTAAGGACTGGTATAGGTGTACAGTATATAGGGTTGTGGTGCACTGCTGTGCTGGTGATTGCTGAGGGCACTGCTGACTGATTCTGCAGATGTCTTTTGTCAGTGTAGGGACAGGACGCTGTGTGGAGCAGGGACAGTCAGTTTAATCACTAGCTATTACTATTAGGTCCACAAAGGTCCTTTTAAGGACTGGTATTGGTGTACAGTATATAGGGTGCTGGTGATTGCTGAGTGCACTGCTGCCCAATTCTGCAGCTGTCTTTTGTCAGTGTAGGGACTGAGGGACAGTCTGCAAGTCACTAGCTACTAGGTCCACAAAGGTCCTTTTAAGGACTGGTATAGGTGTACAGTATATAGGGTTGTACACATATAATCTACTTTCTTTCAAATATAGAAAGAATATTATACTTGACTGCTGCCCGATTCTGCAGCTGTCTTTTATCAGTGTAGGGACTGAGGGACAGTCTCTATCATGGTGCTGGTGCTCTCTATCATGGTGCTGGTGTCAATGCTCTCTATCACGGTGCTGGTGTCACTGCTATCTATCACGGTGCTGGTGTCAGTGCTCTCTATCACGGTGCTGGTGTGGTGTCAGTGCACTCTATCTCAGTGCTATTGTCAGTGCTCTCTATAACTGTGCTTGTGTCAGTACTCTCTATCACGGTTCGGGTGATCATCTCCTGCACCATCTTCATAGCCTGCCCTGACCTTTCCTCTCCTCCATGGCCTTCATGCGCTCCTGAATTGTCAAAATTTCACAGATAAAAAAATAATGCTTGTCGTTGTCGATCCCAAATTCACTTAATACTTTTGTTATGTCAGTGTCCATGTGGTGGGACTATGTGTGCACATCTAGTAAGTATTTTGTGTCTGAAAATATGACCTGTAGGTTTTTAAGGTTCGCCTGACATTAAAGTCAATGGGGCCCGCCGTGAACTTCGCGGTTTGCAAACTTTTGGCCGTGTTCGCGGTTCGCGTTCGCGGTTCGTGTTCGCGAAACGTCCCGTCAGAAGTTCGTCCATCACTGCGGACAGTACTCAATTGTTTTTGTGACAAGGGCACTAACATGGTTACAATCACCTCAAGCATGGTGGAAGATACTGCATATAACTGCATGAAGCAACCTGATCACAAAAGAAACACAGATTGACAGTCACATTTTTTTTTTCTCAAGATGCAATAAGAATCTCATACCACATGGCCTCTGAATTAAAAAAAATCTTGTGCAAATACACTTAAAGCGAAAGTCCACCGTAAAGTGGACCTTCCGCTCATTGGATTCCTCCCCCCCTCCGGCGCCACAATAGGCACCTTTCAGGGGGGAGGGGGGTGCAGGTACCTGTACAGTACAGGTATCTGCACCCACTTCCAGGATAGCTCTCTGTGGAAAGGGGCGTAGATTACGCCCCTTTCCGAAAGTCCCCCGCTGCCTGCTGGGAAACACACAGATCCCAGAGGCAGCGGGTCCATCCTTATTGCACAGCGCGACTCGCGCATGCGCAGTAGGGAACCGGGAAATGAAGCCGAAAGGCTCCACTTCCTGATTCCCATACCCAAGATGGCGGCGGCAGCACCCGAGAGACGATCGAGAGATCGGCTTCGGGTGCCGACATCGCGGGAGCGCTGGACAGGTAAGTGTCACTATTTTAAAAGTCAGCAGCTGCAGTATTTGTAGCTTCTGGCTTTAATAAAAAAAAAAAAAAAGCGGACTCCAGGCGGACTCCCGCTTTAACTCTATATAGTCAGGACAACTTTTCAAATGTACCAGAAAGACTAAGGAACAACCTCAGGAACAAACGGTATGGTGAAAGAATAACAATCAGGATACAAAAGCAGTAGGTCAAACCCTAACAGCATTGGTTCCTACCAACACTAGCCAAAATAAAAATGAAATGGAAACTATACAAAGTCAACTTCAAAAACTTGTCATGAAAAAGAAGCAAAAACAACTCCAGAAACTATACCAAGAACAGAATCTTTGGATATAACCCAAACAACATAAAACTGACACAACATCTACACTTTCTCTATCAGTTTCCTGGAAGCCAATCCAGAATCCCAAAGTATCCCATGTGAACATGCTGACCTGACTGAAAATGTGGACATAACAGAGAAACTTGGAATCATTCATCTGTCAGATCACAAACTTTCTGAACCAGAAATAACAATATATACCATATGGGATAATATTCAATTATTCTCAGATATGGAAGAATTCTTCAGGAGACTGAGGCTCAAAGAATATTTTAACACAAATGATAGCAATCCTATGACAATAGCATGTGCTAAAAAGAAAAAGATCATTAATATTATGCCTCCACAAAGACATAATGCCAAACTGGCCACCTATATTAATAGCTTCAGACTGCAAGTTACATCCCTGATATGCACTCAAAAATAGAAAACTGTATGCAATCTTTCACCACTGTGTCATGGTCCCTACCATGCCATGCAGACAGCCAGGCGTGGTCACACCCCAAGTGGCTCAAAGAGGCATTGAATCTATGACTACATGTTGAATGCTCCTGTTACCTTGCCTCTGAGCCACACCTCAGTTCCTTTCAGCCAGCTTTCCAGCTTTGCACAGTTCTGCATAAAATACTAGAACCATACTCTGGATCTTGTTGCAATTAGTGCCTTTCACTCCTGGTTCAGCTGAGGCAGTTTATCCAATCAGCTGGGTATAAAGCACTGCCTCACTCTAAGGGCTTTGTCAGTTCATTGTCTCTTGTCTCTTTCGTTGCCAAAGGTTCCTGTGTTCCTGTTATAGTGTTCCAAGACTGACCCTGGCTTGTATATCGTTTATTCTGTCTTCTGGAATCCCTGACTATGGCTTTACCTGGACAATCCTTTGGCAAATTCCTGCCAAGCCCCCGTGCACAGATTCACAGCCCAGGTAGCTTATCTCTTTGTTACCGTGGGCTGTGTCTATTTGCAAGGGTGAGCCTACATCTCTGTGCTATGGCCTCCAACCTAGGTAAGCCCCCACACACTGAAAGGCTATACACGATTTATGCAATAATCAGGCCATCCAACCAGCAGATAAAGGATTAACAGTTGTTGCGATGGATACAAACAAATACATGCAAATGAGCCAGAGGCAACTGAAAAATTTTACTTATGATAAACAACTGGATTATCACCCAACCCACAATTTTATTCAACAATTAAAAAGTCTCATTAAAACACTACCAACCCACGTACATTTAAAACTTATCAGTGCAAACCTGTTTAATCAAGAAAATTAGGACATGCTGTCCAAGATCCACAAGCCAGAACATCCAGGCAGATGCATCATAACAGGTGTAAACACACTTAGTGAACAAATATCAGATCTTTTAGAAACAAATGTTAAAACCATTAGTCATAAATACTGCCAATTTCCTGCAAGATGCAGTTGTTGATCTTATGAACAAGATCATCAATATACAGCAATTACCACCAAACAAACTTCTAGTCACCATGGATGTAGAATCTCTGTACATCCCTCACAAGTATGGTATTGCTGCATATTTTTACCATCCTCACCAAACCACAAATACAGTGCTGAGGATGTGACACAGTTCATTAAATTGATTTTAAGACACAACTACTTCACTTTCAATAATGACATCTCACTGATATACTTGAGAGTGTTGATAAGGAAGAGAGGGCTTCAGGTATAGGCAGCTCTAACCCTGTAAACATTTTTTCACATTTTTTTCCACATTTCCTCTTATCACAATTTCTTATCACATTGAGGTTTGTTTGTTTTTATACAATTAGGGTGATTTTTCCATAGCGCGACTTAACTTATTCATTTATATCACTGATATACTTATCTCCACTGTTCCAGCCAGACCATCAGGTACCACCGAATATGCTCAGACCCAGAAAACAGAAATTAACATCTCAGTGTACTAGCAGACTCATTCCATAAGGACAAAACCATCAATACAGGTGTGATCATGGCCCTGAAAACCTAAAGAGAAAATCTCCTCCTTTAAAAAGAACCCCCCCCCCCAAAAAAAAAAAATGTACCTCTAGTAACCACATATAATTCCAGCACTAGAAGGGATAAGAAAAATAATCAAATATTTGCAATCCATCATAACAGAATGAAATGCTAAAAGAAATATTCCAACAACAAAAGGGAACCGTCAGTATTTCAGGATCATTATAAGGACCGAAATTTTAATAAAGAATTAATTTTGCACATACACACCATTAAGGAACATAAGTATGATAATTTCTGCACACCTATCAGACATAATGTTTCACCAATGGACCACACATTGGAAGACATGAATGTTTTGGTTCTTAAATAGAACTTCAAAACTACTCTGGAAAGGAAAAAGTTTGAAGTAGGAATGATAATTCTAATTGACACAAAAGAAAATGGACTAAATGTGAACCTCCGTTTTGTCAGGGGTTGTCTTATTAACATTCTGCTAGTTATTTGTGTATTGTGTTTTAGTACCGCGTGGACCTTGAAAAAGGGGGGAACATCCTGAAAGCTTGTCCTGAAAATCTGGCTATTGGTACAAATAAAGTATCACAGACAGTACTCAATTGTTCTTGGCTCATGTATCCCACATTTTACTTGGGACGCTATAAGGTATGGTTAGTGAACATACGGAAAAATGAATGGAAAAAGTTATCGGTCAAGCAGTCATCACAATAATGTATACTATTTGATTATACATTGTTAGAAAAAAAGTCCACACATGTACAGAATATCTAGGCAATCATATAATGAATTAATATATTACACTTTCTAAATTATAACTCAGACATTTGAAAAATCAGTGTTGATTGCAATAAAATGGTACTAGTAATGGCTAATATGTAATATTTGACTTTACTTGCAACAGAAACCCTGGTTTCAAGTCAGCTAAGGTGTTTGCATTTTAATGCTGTGGGTTTTCATGCTGCTGCAAATATATTCACATCTTAAGAAAATAAGAATCTTTCATTATCCTTCACATAATGAATTGCAGATCTAAGTGGATACATTATTTAAAATATCATGCCAACATGTTTATTTTCTGTACCAGCGCACACAAGGATGTGAGCTATACCCATTGCTCAATAACAATTCAAAGTAGAAAATTATGAATAGATCTGGACACATTACGAAGGGCTGAGCTGGTACAAGCCTTTGATTAAACAGTTCTATTTTAGAGACCTCGGCAGAAAAAAATTTAAATTCAACCATTTATCAATGCAGCCTTGATCTCATTTCCTCATGTTATGTATTTTATTTCAAGTAGAAAATAAAATGCTGAGCATATTACCAGACAGACTGATTCCATGTAAAACAACACAGCAGAACATTTTTCACTGTTAAATTGCCAATATCTTTTGCAGCATCTATCTTGCTAATTGAAGGAAAAAGGCATTCAGGTTTTATAACATTAGTTCTCTTGAAAAACAGTAATATTAATATTTGTAACTGTATAGTAATAAAGGTCCTATATATAATAGCAAATCACTTTCCAAGCAATAGGCTTTAAGCTACATGAAGTGTACATTAAAGACACCATAACCTATAGATGTTTCTAAAGAATTCTTCTCACATTATCAAAATTATGTCATATATGCTCTCTGGTATCAGCTTATTTATTACTGTCACCTTCTAGTGTACATGTAACTTATACTGAAACAGATATGCATACATATAATATACTTGTTAAAACCCTTAAAGCAGTAGTAAACTGCGTCAAAAAAAAAAATTGGGCCATGGGCAATTTAAGTCAAAAAGGGCTAGTATGCATTGCATACTAGCACATTATGACAGACTTATCTGAAGGCACTTCCATCTTCACTCATCTTTCTTCTGGGTTTGTGGGCTTCGGCGAAATGAATGGCCAAGCGCATGTGCTCAGGAGTTGCTGTTTACGGCACGGCTCTGAAGGAATGTCATGAGTATACCATACCTTCAGAGTGTATGTACCGGTGATGTCAATGGCTGCTTCTAAAGTAAATATCTCCGGTACACGTTTAGGAGATATTTACTGTATCTATAGGTAAGCCTTATTATAGGCTTCCCTACAGGTAAAACTCATACCACTTTAATAATAAATAAAAAGGCATTTCATTCTCTACATAGAAAAAATAAACCCATTAAAGAGGAAGTAAACTCTCCCACTCTGATGCTTCTTTTCATTTAGTCCATTATAATAAGTAATTATCAAACTATAGCCACTGTAATCCAGCCCAAATCGCATATTACTTACTGTTTAAAGAAACTTTAAAAAACTTGTTTCCAGGGGTTAGGCAGTGCCATCTTAAGTATTGTTTTCTGAGTCCATAGTGGAGTGTACTTCCGCCCTTACATTGAGCACTTCCTGTACTGTTAACCAAGCCTCCTTCTCAATCCAACTTTCTATGGCAACCCTGCTTCCCTGCTCATAGCTGACTTGTTTTATTTCATAGTATTTAATTGTGCCCATTGTCTAAAGTTTGCCTTTGTCAGTCTTATTAGCTTCAGTTGATAAGACTGCAGTAATGGCCAGTAGGGATGAGCTCGGTGTTCGACTTGAACACATGTTCAACTCAAACACGAGCGAACTCGGCGAATTCAGAACTTTGTGGACCGTTCGTACCATATTCGTGTGGCGCGAACTGCCCACAATGTACTACACCATTGCAGTGCATTGCTGGCTCATGATTGGCCAAGCATGCACTGTGACCCCGCATGCTTGGCCAATCACAGTGCTGGCAGCGAGGAGAGCAATAATTAGCCACAGGCAGGATGCCTGCGTGGTGGCCTTGTGTAGTGTGTTGGCATACAGGGAAAGAGCAAGATAGGCAGGAACAGTGTATTTTTGCTTGGGAACCTAGCGCTGTTACAGTGGGTGTTGTGTGCCTCCTGCACAGTATACACCAGAAGCTACCCTTTATTACTAGTGTTATGTTTCTGTAATACAGGCATCTGCAGAAGTTAGAGTGGGTGTTGTGTGCCTCCTGCACAGTATACACCTGAAGCTACCCCTTATTGCTGGCGTTGTTCTGTTTCTGTAATACAGGCATCTGCAGAAGTTAGAGTTGGTGTTGTGTACCTCCTGCACAGTATACACTTGAAGATACCCCTTATTTCTGGTGTTGTTCTGTTTCTGTAATACAGGCATCTGCAGCAGTTAAAGTGGGTGTTGTGTGCCTCCTGCACAGTATACACCTGAAGATACCCCTTATTGCTGGTGTTGTTCTGTTTCTGTAATACAGGCATCTGCAGCTGTTAAAGTTGGTGCTGTGTGCCTCCTGCACAGTATACACCATCATGCCGAAGACTTGGTAGAGTGGATGACCTCATCCTCCTCATCCTCTCTCACCCAGGCTCAGGGAACAAGCAAAGCAGCTGCCAACGCATCCTCTTCCCTCGTCTCAATGTCATCAGTCACTCCTTCCCTAGACCCACCATGTCCTCCGGAGGAGTCCCCCAACCTGTTTGAGCACAGTGTTGTGGAAAATGCTCCAGAAGGATACCCAAGTTTTTGAAGGCTCTGACAATGATACCCAGCTAGAGGAAGGCAGTAGCATGAGTGCAGAGAGAGGGGATACTCAAGGACAGAAATCTGGCAGTCATGTTTCACCAGCTGCAGCATACTGCCAGGTTTGCTCCAGTGATGAAGAGGGAGAGGATGATGAGGTCACTGACTCCACGTGGGTGCCTGATAGGAAAGAGGAGGAGGAGGCACATCTCCAACGAGGCAGGATGCCCTCCGGGGGCTGGCTTAAGTGCAGCACACCGACTGAATCACCCCGCAGAGCTCCACCTGTGCAGGGCGCTGCCTCTGTGCGTTATTCCAAAAGTTCTTTGGTGTGGGGCTTTTTTGAGATGAGTGCATCAGATCGCACCGCTGGGATTTGCAGCATATGTCTCAAGCGTATCTCGCATGGCCAAAACATTAGCCGCTTGGGCACCACATATGTTGACCTGCCATGCAGCTCGTTGGCAAGCGTACCTTAAAGACCCACACCAAAGAACAAAGCGGACCTCTCCTTGCTCCTCATTAGCTGAGATCTCCAACCCCACTAGACCTTCAGTTCTCTCTGAAACCTGCACTGAGAGGAATGAAGGTGTAAAATTAGGTGTGTCACAGCCAAGTACTTGCGGACACTCTGCTAGCAATTTTTTTTTTTTAATGTCACATCCCTTCATGACTGCCTATGCTGGTGCTGAGTGACTGTCCTGTTATGTTGACTGACTATCCTCTTCCTCCTCAATGATCCTGCTGATAGCTTGGAAGAACATTTTTGGTTCTGGGTGACGCCATCAGTGGCTAAGGCACAATTTTTCATCCCCTGTTTAACAGGGGTATGTAATTACAATTTTTGATGCAATGCTTTGCAGCAGGGCTCATTCCTGCACTCCAACTAGAGTATCTGGGAGAGGTTGCAGTGTCATGGCACCAGCACCAGTGCCTAAGGCCCAATTTTGTTGAACAGGTGCATGTAATTACAATTCTTGATATAATATTTCACAGCAGGGCCCGTTCCTGCGCCCACTGAGAGTAACTGTGAGGACTTACAGTGTTGTGGCACCAGCACCACCACAACCACCGAAGGCCCAATTTTTCTACAACTGTTCAACAATGGCATGCAAATACAATTCTTGATATAATAGTTCACAGCAGGGCATTCCAGCACCCTCCAAGAGTCACTTTGAGGGCTTACAGGGTTAACTTGTGGCAACACCAAAACCTTAGGGCCAAATTTCTGCAGAGCATATAGGGCAGGCCCCTACTTTCAAGCATCCAACTTACAAACGTCTCCTACTTGCAAATGGAAGGAGACAACAGGAAGTGAGATGAAAAAAGATGGACAGCCAAAAAAATTATACAGGGGTGATAACCCTTCCCTATGTTTTCCAAAAAACTTAAAAATAGATTTTTTGACTGGAGCTACACTTTAAAAATGTGTCAGTTCAAAATTACAAACAGATTCTACTTAACACAACAAACCTACACAGTCCCTATCTTGTTTGCACCACCTGTATACTGCTTTTCTGAGTATATAGGGCCTGGGGGCCCCACGCCTTTCCTTTTTTTAATTTGGGTACAGGGTTCCCCTTAATATCTGTACAAGACCCAAAGGGGCTGGTAATGGCAGGGGGGGCTACCCATGCCATTTTTCTCAATGATTTTCATCCGTATTACCGGAACCAGACATTACATTAAAACCACATGCAGTTTTAAATGACTTTTTTTTTCATTAAATGTCATTTTGTGCAGTGACTGTTCTAAAAATGGGAAACGCGTGCCACTTCACAGGCATACTATAGACACCCCCAGGCACAACATTTAAAGGAATATTTCACTTTTTTCACTTTAATCGTCATTAAAATCAGTGCTTCTGTCATTTAAAAAAATATTTTTGCATTGATCCATGTTCCCTGGGGCAGGATCCGGGTCCCCACACCCTTTTTAGGACAATATCTTGCATATTAGCCTTTAAAATTAGCACTTTTGATTTGGAACGTTCGAGTCCCATACACTTTAATGGGTTTCTAAAGTTTGTACGAATTTCAAGTCCGTTTGAAGGTTCTGGTGAGAACTGAAATGGGGGGTGTTCAGCTCATCCCTAATAGCCAGGTTTACACTGCATGTGAGGTCACATGGTCACATGGTGTGTAGGAGGAAGCTCTGAATGATTCTACAGCCTCCCAGGATATCAGTGGTGTGCCGTAGGAAATCCTGATAACAGATAGATAAGCACATAGAGAGTGTGCTGTAAATCAGGGTATATCTGGGAAAGCTCAGTGACATCATTCTAAAGAACAAAAAGGATTACAACAATACTAAGCAAGTAAGGAGATATCTACAAGCATTGTTCATTAGGGTTTTTTATGCTGATTTGCATGGGACAAAGTTGTGGGGGAGAGTTTACAACCACTTTAAGGTTATGGTGAGAAGGAACAAAAAGAATCCTTCCAACCAATTCCGTGCATAGCACAGTAGAGCCTTCTTGGAACAGAAGGTATTGTTATGTCTCATTCCATCACATATCCCAAAAATAGGAGGATTATTTCTGGTCTTAGAACAGTGGGCGGTGCCATGTAAATCATACATCTTAAATTAAGCAGCTTGCTCTGGGGGCACTGAGCATGGGAGTGGGGCCAGGAACGCCAGCAAGGGACATGAGAGAAGGGGGATCGGGGTTGCTCTGTGCAAAACCATTGCACAGAGCAGGTAAGAAGTACGTTGTTTTATTATTATTTTTTCTTTAAGCCAAATGTTTAGTATCACTTTAATGCAAAAGTGATCAGAGCAGCTGTATAGCCCCATGATCTTATTCAGTTTTACAGTGCTGGCATTGCCCTCCTCCCCCCCCCAATCTTTGCATGAGCCTGCCTGGTATCACAACAAATGCCTCAAATACCTTCAGGTAGATGAGCAGGAGGATATCAGGGATCAACCATTCTAAAGTCTCCTCCACTGTGTATGACGCTGAAAGATCTCAGCTCTCAGCTCTGAGTATTTCCAGCTTCAGAGCTGTCATTCCCTAGCTGTTTTGGCTGGGGAAGCAACTAATCAATCACGATTTGTGCTTACTTAGCTGAAGTAATGGCAGGGGAGATATTAGGGTCTTATAGGTCCTTAATGTCTCCATAAAGGGGACCTGTAAAATGCTTATTGCTTTTATATAGGGGGGCTTTTTAGCTCCCTTATGATATCGATAGAGTTAAAGGGTAAAATCATAAAATTGTAATAAAATGAATAAAGAATTAAAAAAATTAAAACCAGCCCTGTTGAACTGGGCACAACAAAAATGCACACATCTGGATATGGTGCGCATGTGTCTGTAACCAGAGATAACATTACACATGAATCAATGTGAACAGCGAAATGACCTGAGATCTCTTATTTATGGTTAACTATAAGCTGATGAGCTGTAAAAGCATTTAAATTTTAACTATTGACCATTTGGGCTAACAACATTTTTGGCCATTTTTTTTGGTGCACGCAGTTTTAAAATTTTACATACACAATTTGATATCTGTTTACTGGACACTACATCGTCTTTTATTTTATTTCTTGCAAATGTAGATTTGATAAACAGTTTCACAAATATTGTCTGAACGCCTCAGCTTTTGGAAAATATATAATGCTTTTGGGGTGTTTAACCCCTTTTTGCCCACTGTACGCATGTATGCAGCCTCACTGAAGCGGGTATTTTTATGAGGGACCGCATATACCTCTCTTTGTGCAGGGAGTACACAGCACAGTTCACTCCCAGCACAGAGACTGGGCTCCCACGGAGAGCCCTGGGTCCTGTACTAACTATCGTGACCCGGGACTCCCGGTCCTGGATCACCTGATCGCTGTGATAGCCTCTGATTGGCTATCACAGTAATCAGCCACTGTCAGCCCGCCCCTGTGTTTATTTCCTTTTCTGAACGAAGCTGAAGCTGTAAATGAAGAAAAGTATGTACATTTTTTTTAAAAATAAAGAATAATAAAAAAAAATAACAAGATAAAGGTTTGCCAGGGTTAGCCTTAGGGTCAAGGTCAAAGATCATGGTCAGCAAATTTTGCGTAGAATTAAATTTATTTTTTAAAACTGGTATCAGTGTCAGTTAGTGTTAGTGTAAGTGGGCCTCATTTACAGAACCAGATCGAATGTGGTATGTAGGTGTCCAGACACATTTTCTCTAAATACTGTATGCAATCCTGAAACTGTACCATTCTTCGATATTTACCATAAAATGCTGAAAATGCTTGGTAAATACTGAGTGAACATGGGGTATTTAGGGAATGTGTACTGGATGTTATGCCATCGTATGGCCCCACCCCTTGTGATGTCATCGGCCCAGCATGCCTCTAATTTAGGCGGTGGAGCTGTCATTCGGTAGCTTTTGTCAGGAGTAGAGCCTTCTTTTAATTTTCTTTTTCAGGTCGGTGGCTGGTGATTAATGTGGGATCTATACTGGGGGGGGGGCAATTAAATTTTTTTTTTGATAAAGGACTTGTCAAAAACCTTTGTTGCATTTCTATTCACTTTTGCCACATTTTTGGTGAATGAGTAGGGGGTACTCATTCACATTGGGGTTGGGATCTGGGGGCCCCCTTCCAGGCTTCCAGATTCTGAAAATCCCCCAGCCTGCAGACCCCCAGGAAAGATAAGGAAGAGGCCCTTGTCATCTCCCGCCCCAAAGCAACCCCCCCCATGTTGAAGGCATATGATCTGGTATGATTGAGGAGGGGGGGGTCCTACCCTCCTTCCCTGACCTGCCAGGTTGCATGCATGGATAAGGATGGGGATTTGTCTGAATTTTTTTTACATTCAGCTGCCAAAGGGAAATCCTCATTCTTGGGTTGATCAATTTAATAAGGAGTATAGGTCTTTGATTACGAATGCTCCTGCTTGATGGTGTGATTTACAAATACACCTGGAATTCATTTACAACAGATTTCCAAAAAAAACCCTTCCCTTTATACCCTCCCCAAAGTTCACAAATTAATTTCATCTCCTCCTGGCTGGCCTATTTTATCCAGTAATCAGAGTATTACTGAGAATGCAAGCAAATAGGTAGACCAATTTTAAGCCCTTTGTACTAAGTCTGCCTTTCCATGTTAAGGACACAATACACTTCCTCCAGTTTATTGAAAATGTATCAGTAATCAGCATTCAAGGGACCTCTTTGTACTTGTATTGCAGATTCATTCCTTGATTTTGTATCATAATGTTTTTACGTTCAATGACTCCCACTTCCTTCAGGTACAGAGAGTGGTGATGGGGACATGTTGTGCCCAATCATATGCAAACCTGTACCTGGGTGAGTGGAAACGTAAGTTTTTGTTGTCAGATGAATCATACAACTTTTCAGGACACATTCTCGCCTGGTTGAGATAAATAGATGATATATTTCTAATCTGGAATGGCTGTATTGACAAACGACATGACTGCCTAAAATACTTGAAATTGAATAGTTATAAGCTATCCTTCGCTATGACACTTGACTGTCATATGGTGACTTAGTTTCTAGATGTGGAGGTTAAGATTGATGCCAATGGATTATTATCCAGCAACCTTTTTTTTTTAGAAAACTGACAGCTAAAGGTAATACAGTGTTGATGGCCAGTGTTGATGGCCCTTATTCACAATATCTGTGACTTTGTCACAATTGTAATGGTGAAGAGAAATTCAAGAATGCAGCGAATGATTTAAAAATATGTTTATTAGAATGAGGCTACAGAAAAACATGCCTGCGGAAGGTCTATAATAAAGCCATACAGCACTCTTGGACATATCTACTGTTCAAAAATGAAAGGAATCCACCTAGGAAACAACCCCTAAGAATTATAACTACTTAAAATAATTAACATGTGGCAGTAAGGAAATATATTAGGAGCTATTGGCACTTGCTAAAACATAGAACATAGCTGCGCATAAAGTTAAGCTTAAATAATATAATAGCCTATGACAATAAATTACATCAAAAAATCACCATAATAAATATAAAATCATGCTCCTGAATGAACATGTAATTAAATAAATGTGTAATACATGATAAATACATGATAACAATAATAAATCCTAAAATAAAAGAAATAAAGTAATTATATCAAAAGTCCAGTGAATGAAGTGAAAATGGTGACTTAATCAAATTCTTCTGTGCAAACAGAAACACCAGTGCTTGTGAACCTCCACCACACAACATATGTGCTTACCAGAGGGTAAGCGATACAAGGCCTGTAATATTAAATCTGTGGCGTCAAATTAACCTCCAGACATCCATGGCAGGAATCAGCTGTGATTAAAATGAGGACAAGCCAAACGATCCAAACTCAAAGGGCAGACCAGTAAGGAGCAATAACGATCCCAATGAAAAAGGAAAACTCACCATAGTGTAAGTCCATAAAACACAGTTGATTTTATAAGCAAACATATTGCACTTACGTTTGTAGAAATATTAAAAGCTTGTAAAGTTTATAAAATAAACTGTGTTTTATGGACTTACACTATGGTGAGTTTTCCTTTTTCATTGGGATTGTGATTGCTGCTTACTGGTCTGCCTTTTGAGTTTGGATCGTTTGGCTTGTCATCATTTTAACCACAGCTGATTCCTGCCATGGATGTCTGGAGGTAGATTTGACGCCACAGATTTAATATTACAGGCCCTGTATCGCTTACCCTCTGGTAAGCGCATATGTTGTGTGGTGGAGGTTCACAACCACTGGTGTTTCTGTTTGCATAGAAGAATTTAAGTCACCATTTTCACTTCATTCACTGGACTTTTGATATAATTACTTTATTTCTTTCATTTTAGGATTTATTATTGTTATCACATATTTATCACATATTACACATTTATTTAACCACATGTTCATTCATGAGTATGATTTTATATTTATTATGGTGATTTTTTGGTGTCATTTATTGTCATATACTATTATATTATTTTAGCTTAACTTTATGTGCAGCTATGTTCTATGTTTTGGTTATGGTGTTTGTAGATATCTTGAAAATTTGAGCTGCAGCTATATTTTTTGTGATTTATTTATTTAGTTTTTATCGTGGTATCTAACCCTTTTTTTCTATTGGCACTTGCTAACCTCCGATCCCCAAATCATTCCCTCAGAACCACTAAATACATATCAAAAGGCATCTTCATTAAGGGATAAACTAGTTTCAAGCACATTTAGGTCTTCTAGGCTTCCAAAATCCAGACAATCCAGGGACACTTTCCTCTATGGTGTAATCTTTGTCAGTACATTAGCTCCTACAAGAACCCTACTTTACCGAATGGTTGGACCATTGTTTCTAAAATATATTGCCAATTGTTTAACCAAAGGGGTTATATATATTATGACCTAACCTTGTGGGGAGTTCTATTTGGGTTAAGCCATAAGGGAACTATGGAGGAGGATCAAAGAACACAGTGGAAACATCTGGGAATATCTATTCCCCCATTGGGCATTATGTTGCCCAGGTGCACAGTTATCACATACTCAGTACTGGAACTCATTGCCATAATTGCTGATGTCAATGGAAGCAAAATACGTCCCAAATCATTGGTATATGGAGGAATATATATTTCTCAGTGGGAAATAATAAGCCCCCTATTGCTGGAGTCAGAAGTAATAAAAATAACCCCAGTAGGATAAACTAATCCCCATCCTTTGTGTCATTAGGAGGAAAAATAAGACCAGTTATTGGAGTCAATGGGTATAAAAAAAGTTCCATCATTGGTGTTGGTGGGGATAGAAAAATCCTGACTCTTAATGTCATTGGGGATAAAATAAGCCCCATAGTTGGTGTCAATAGGAGGATAATAAACCTTTTTTTCATTAGTGTCAGTGACAGCAAATAAAGTCCCATATCATTGATGTCAGCAAGAGGATAATAAGACCCACATTGTTGGTGCCAGTGGGAGTAAAATAAGCCCCATCATTGGTGTCAGTGTGAGTCAAATATTGTTGGTGTCATTGTGTGGGTAAAATTACCCCATTGTTGGTGTTGGTAGGAATAAAAATAAGTCCCATTGTTGGTGTTAGTAGGAGGATATTGAACTATTTTGCTGGTGTCAGTGGGGATAAAATAAGCCCAACTATTGATGTTATTGGGAGGGAAATAAACACCATCGCTGGTGTCAGTAGAAGCAAAAGAGGTCCAAATATCAATATCACATAGGAAAAAATAGGCACCATGTCCTTGGTGTCAATGAAATAAAATAAATCACAAATCAATGTTTGGGAGTAGAGTAAGTCCAATTGTTGGTGTCAGTGTGAGTAAAATAAGCCCCATTGTTGTCCTTAGGACAGTGTGAATAAAATAAGTCCCATTGTTGATGTTAATAGGACAATATTAAACCATTTTGTTGATATCAGTCAGGTTAACATAAACCCCACCATTGGTGTCAGTGGGAGGAAAATATGCCTCATTACACAGGCTTTACAGGCGGTGCTCCCTCACATTTTCAATACATTTTCTTTCTTTGCCGAAAATGGTAATTTTTGTCATAGATTTCATCAATTGATGGAAATTTGGGGTAATTTTTGTTTAGTTTGTCACAGGAAACACTAATGAAAATTATGACAAATGTTTTTGTTGATGAAATTAACACTGCATAAAACTCATAAGGATGATGGATTATAGTCTACCTTGCTAAAGGTTTCATCAACATAACTCTATTATAACTGTTACATTTTGGGGTTGAAGAGGGGTTCTGGTTCAGTCTGAAGTCTCTAGCAGAGAAATTAGCTCCTGGGGTGTGGGTTGAGTCTTTCATGAGCTTCGATGGAGTGGGGCAATGGGACACATTTTGTGCGTACCCTGCAGGTTACCAGTTTCTAGGAGTTCTTTCTGCTGTGTACAGAGATTGATGGCAGAGCAGGGATTTCACTCTGAAACCTCTTGGGAAAATCTATGGAGAGCCCCCTGCTCTCAGGAAGTACAGGGTCACCTGTTCTAAGAGTTTGAAGTTTCTATTGTGAGTTGTGATTGGGTATCTGAACTGGTCCCTGGTCTGTTCTGTAGCAGAGGGCTTGGAGACTGGGTCAATCTCAGTTCTTGTTGGATTGGAAGAGGAGTACCCACTCTTCCAGGAAGACCAGGGCTAGGTCTGATTCAGTCTCTTTGACCTCTGCTTCATAGTAGCCTGGCAGCTGGTTTAGAAGCTTGATTATGGTTTGTGATAGAAATGGAGGGTTGTCTTTGACTGCTCATCATTTCTTCCCTGGGAATACAGAGTGGTTTGGGATGATTCTTGGTGTTTTTTGGTTAGAGTATAAGGGCACCATACTGGAACCATTGAACACCTTGGCCAGGCCAACATCTGCATGCTTATTCTTGGGTTAGACTCTTGGTATTGGGTTACAATCCTTATCCTCTTAGGGAAAAGGTCTGACATGTTCCACTCCCACTTCACACAAATAGGTTTAAACTTCCTAATTAAAACCCAATGCAAAAACTTACTACTGTAGTCATTAATGTCCATCTATAGCAATGCTCATCAAATCCTATACAAATACCATGGGTTAACTGTTAGTCTCCACTAAGGCAGTTTAATGGATTGCACATTTATATAAATATGACTATATAACATTTATTCTCTGCATATTTTAGCCCCACTGTGGCAGTTTAAAGGATATGTAGGCTATTCCTTTGTAAATCATTGAAGCACACTCTAGCATTGTTTGAATGTAATGCCAGTAATTACCCTTTGCTAGTCATTTGTGTCCACACTAGAATGCAAAATGATGATTATTTCCTGTTGGTTGTAGGCTTTGTGGTCCCAACAGAACAATGTTCATATGCAATGTATATCATTTTTAATAGCTTCCTGCAGTTTATCAAAGACCTCCTATGGCTGAAAGCAGAGTGCAAACAGACTATTATAGCACTGAGCCAATATTGGCACTGTAGTCTATTTTCATCCACATATTTCACTATCCTTATTAGATTAACATTGCTGTCCAAAAATGCAAAGAGGTTTGATACAGCATATAGTCAGCTCAAATGCTTAATCCTGGAAAGAGTAATGTTCGATCATTCAAGATTTTGATTGGTGGATTCGATTCTGAAAATAATTGTTTTCATATAGCATATGTCAAAATTCTGGTCACAGAATGGAAGTGGATTTACAGGCTCCAGGACTGCGCACAGCTTCAAAGTGGTGACATTTTTAGGAATGTCTCCTGAAATTTCTCCTTATGAAATCAACTTTTCTGAACTTGGACTTTGATATCACAAGGTTTTTACGAGGGATTTATTTTCCTTTAAATTTGAGAACCCCCTACTATGTTCCCATTCACACAGCATACCAAAAAATTGGGAAAACATCTCAACTCTTTGGATATATTTCTTGGGAGAAGGCTGACTGTAAATTTCTAGAGAGTCTCACACTCTAGCTAGCTCTGATTAAAGTTGTTGTAAATCCTTACAAACCACTTTGACCTACAGGTAAGCCTAGATTAAGGCTTACCTGTAGGTCCAAGAAATATCTGTACAAAAAGTACAAAAAGACAGTCACCACTGTCTACATCAGGGTTTACTTCCTCTCTAACGTACAATGCAGGAGGGTGACTTCAATTTTTTTTATCTCCTTGTTAGGACAGTGTTTAAATCATATTCACAACTGATAATACGATCTGTAAACACAGTACAGATAAAGTTAGTTATGGTGAACCTTACAAAGCAGGGAGAGCGTGTAGGGTGTTTTAAGCAAGTAAAACATGCTTGTAAAAATTTTAGACATTACTGGTTACCTTTCTAAGTTATGCAGTTAAGAGCAACATGGAATACATAGAAGGTTCGATCCCAATGGCAGCAATGGCTGTGTGCACGTGCCCGCATACTCTGTGACCATGCCTGCGGGGTCCCGCAGACTGGATGTCCACCGGTGTCGTGCGATCGTGTCATGGAGCGGCAGAACGGCATTACTAATAAAAAAATGCATTTATAATAAAAATGCCATAAACCTATCCCCTATTTTGTAGACTCTATAAATTTTGCGCAAATTAATCAATATACACTTATTGCGATTTTTTTTTACCAAAAATATGTAGAAGAATACATATTGGCCTAAACTGAAAAAGAAATTAAAAAAAAAACCCCAAAAAACGCAGAGGTGACCAAATACCACCAAAAGAAAGTTACAATTGTGGGAAAAAAAAGGACCTCAATTTTGTTTGGGTGCAATGTTGCACAGCCACGCAATTGTCAGTTAAAGCGATGCAGTGCCGTATCGCAAAAAGTGCTCTGGTCAGGAAAGGGGTAAATTCTTCCAGGGCTGAAGTGGTTAAGGACTATGTTTACAAATGTCTTGTCTGTAATCCTATACTTTTCCTTTTTAATGGCTGCCACCATTTCATTATGTCTGCTCACCTATACTGGCGATGTTCATATGCAAGCAAAGCCCAGGTGAACTTCAGACATCTAAGCCCTTGTACACACAGTCGGACATTCCGATGGACAATGTCCCATAGGACCGTGTTGTCGGATAATCTGACAGTGTGTGGGCTCCATCGGACTGTTTCTGTCGGAGTATCCAACGGATCAAGTTTTCCAGCTGGGCTATAAAATTTTCCGACAACATGATCCGATCGGACTTTGTCCGATCATGTGTAGAGAATTCCGTTTGGACAAAGTGCCATGCATGCTCAGATCAAATTCCTAGACCAAAGCTATTGGCTACTAGCCTGAACGTAGTCCCATCCTAACGAAATAACGTCATCACGTTAAGTACGATCGGCTTTTCCGACAACTTTGTCCGATCGTGTGTATGCAACAGTTTCGGACAAAATCCGACGGATTTGGTTGTCAGAATGTCCGACCGTGTGTACAAGGGCTTAGATGTCATCTTCATCCCTTTGCCTGTTTTCCTTGCAATTTTTTTAATGTGATTGCATTAGGTGGCAGCCTCTTTCTGATAGCTTAAAGGGTTGTCCTCTAAACTTGTAATATGAAATAAATGTTGACAAGATTAAACATAGGCAATGTCTTCCCATGTTTTCTTTACTATGTTTTAACTAGATTGTGATTGGCAGTTTGCTTGCACTTGGATTAAATGGTAATTCAATCTGAATACTATCAGGGCCACCTGATCAGGGACACCATATAAATGCAGTCTGGATGCGTTCCAGATGCTTTCCTGCATGCTCGTTTTTGGAGCCTTTTTGATGCAGTCCAGTGCATTTTTCCCTCTTTTTTTCCTTAACGTTAACCACTTGCTGACCAGCCGCCGTCATTATACGGCGGCAGGTCGGCACGATCCCATAAACCATTGTAGCTATACATTGGTCCTTTTAAGTGGAATAGCAGGCGCATATGCACCTGCTGCACAGTGGGGGTGACCGCTGGTCGCCATGACCGCCGGCCACAAGTGATCGCGGGCACGAGAGGCAGAACAGGGACGTGTGTGTGTGTAAACACATATCCCAGTTCTGTGAGCAGGAGATCATGAGTTCCTACAAGCTGGAAACCATGATCTCTTATCTCCTTTAGTCACTCCTGTCCCCCACAGTTAGAACACACACATAGGGAACACAGTTAACCCCTTGATCGCCCCCTAGTGTTAACCCCATTTCCTGCTAGTGACATTTATACAGTAATCAATGCATTTTTATAGTGCTGTATAATTGTCAATCGACTCAAAAATGTGTTAAAAGTATCCGATATGTCCGCCATAATGTCGCAATCTCAATAAAAATTACAGATTGCCATCATTACTAGTAAAACAAATATATAATAATAAAAATGCCATAAATCTAGCCCCTATTTTGTAGACACTATAACTTTTGTGCAAACCAATCAATATATGCTTGTTGCGATTTTTATTACCAAAAATATGTAGAAGAATACATATCGGCCTAAACTGCGAAAAAAATTAGCTTTTTAAAAAAAAATAATTGGGGCTAATTATTACAGCAAAAAGTACAAGTTGCATATACGTGGTTTTATTTCTTCAGCACATGTCAAACATTCAGGAAAATATAGATGTTGCCAAAGATCTTGCAATTAAGCGCTCATAATCTCCACAAATGAATCACAAAGTAACAAGTGTTTCATGAGCTACATTACCGCTCCTTGATGTTTCCAGGCAGATACTTATTAGTGAGGATCTGATTCAGCCGATGAACCGATGAGCGGGTTGAATGTATGTGGGATCCTTATTCGCTTGTGATTTAACGTTTGACATGTGCTGAAGAAATAAAACCAAGTATATGTAGCGCCTCTGAAATCAAATGAATGACTGAGGTTTGAATCAATTAATTGTGCGCTACAAACCAGTATACTAACAGCATTAATTGGCAGATGGTTTTCCTCATGTAGAGGTTTAAGAAGGAAAAGAAGGACTGTGTAAAATTAAAGATCGTTTTGGGATCTTTTGAATCGCATGTACAGAGAAAATATGGAACAAGACCTGTAAGAAATTATCAGGTGGATTTTTCCAGATAGACTTTAATGGAGCATGAACTGCTATAAACCCACGGTGACATAACGGCCTCCGATCTAATCAGATAGTCTAGCTACCTAGCTACACAAGTTATACAGGGGATAGAATGTGTAGAAAAGATTGCGCATTTAAGAATAGCTATTTCCATTGTTGATTATTGCTACTAAGGTGACCATACACATGCCGATTTTCCTTATTACACAATCATGTATGATTTAAAATCCACACACTAACCGGCATATCGACAGGTGTATGGCCACAGAAGCGCCTCATCCGTTCATTGTTGCATGTATGTGATTTGTGTGTCTTCTATGTTTGGTGTTGTCAGTGTATATTATTTATGTCGGTAGGGATGATTCAATGTGATATCAGATCACATTGTGGAGCACTTAGGATAATTTTTTTGTGATACAATTAAATTTTGGGTCAAATACTTTTTATACATCTTTGATAGAAATAAAATATTTTTGATATAATTTATCATTTACAGGTCTTATGTGTCTGCCAACGCCATAGGTAGCTACTATTTTTTCCTTTTGTGGGCGTCACCTCCCTTGGTGGGGCACAAGAATAGGAGAAAAATCATTTTATTTATATAATATATAAACTACCCTGCAGCATACCATACAAAATATAGGCCTAGTATTTAACCAATACAGTAAACAGTTGGCATGTGGCCTTGTGGTGATGGATCCCCTTAAAATCAATGTGTTTCTCAACTAGCTTCTTCAGGACTGGTTCAGGATCATGCAGGCAGGTAGCAATACAATCTAGACCTAAAAAAAACATAGTACAATCAACTTGCAACCAGATACATATAATATACAAATTCAGGAATATGTTCATTAACTACCTCACGCCTGGCCAATCCGCACATACGGCCAGGCAGGGTGAGCATCATTCTAAAAGGATACACCGGTGCATCCCCCTTTTCCAGGCACCCATGCACAGTGCAATCTGTGGTGGACACAACTAATTACAGATCTGGTGTACTGGGCCACTGGGATTGGCCCTGGTACCATGTGATTACTGGCTGCTCTGATATCACGGCCAGTGCCGCCAGCCAGTGTCTGATCATCGCCACAACAGTACAAAATACCAGTGCTGCAAGTCAGTGTTCCTAATCACCACTGGGTATGACTGGATATGGCTGGGTATAGCTGAGTATGCTCAGGGCCATGCACCCGCCACCCTTCTTGGTTGCTAGAGTGCTGGCAAATGCCTGTTTCCTAACAACCAAGGACATCATTGGCCAACCATCTGTTTCCTAGCAAACAATGACATTATTGGATGCTAGGACATCAGCAGCCGCACATTTTTTATGGTGCACATTGTGCCAACCCTCCCCCCCTCCAAAACCAATACCAGACTGTTATCGGAGCATGCAGACTGATAGAACAGGGCACCATGCCAGACCCTCTCTGGAACCATACCAGGCCACATACCATCAACATGTTGAGTGTACATTGCCAGTATAACACCCACCCCCCCACTCCTGTAAAAGCCCCCTGTCCTCAAGTTGAAATTAGGGGGACTGCAGCTATACACCACACTAAGCATCCCCCTAGCATGTTATTCAAAGAAAGTGTGCATTATTAATGTTTCACTTTAAGCCTAATTAAAATCAAAAGGTATTTTCCAATGTTATATGACGCCCTAGTAGTGCTAAACTCCCAATGCCCTTTGTTTGACAATTGTGTATTAGTCTTGAAAATAGTGATGAACGGAGCTTGGGTTTGGACCAAATCCAGACGCGGTGTGCGGCGACTTATATAGGGACATCACTGGGTGATGTCCCTGCCCATTATGATGTCACAGTCCCAGCATCCTCTGGGACTGTGACATCATAATGGGTGGGGACATCACCCGGTGATGTCCCTATATAAGTCGCCGCACACCGCGTCCCTGTCATTGTGGCCAGAGAGAGCGTTGAGTCAACATCTCAAGGTAGAACAAGAAGAAGAGAAGGCAGCGGCGACAGAAGACCGGGCCACCGCTAGTAAAAGAGATGGAAGAAGGAGCGGAGGCCCAGCAAGAAGAACCAGAGAGGAGGACAAGACCCCCGAAGTCGGAAGAAGAGGCGGCGGTGATAGAAGACCGGGCCACCGCTGGTAAAAGAGCTAAAGGAAGAAAGTGGAGGCCCGGCAAGAAGAACCAAAGAGGGGGACAAGACCCCGAAGTCGGAAGAAGACCCCCGGGCGGGGATGAAGAAGAAAGCCGGGCTCCTCCGCTAGTAAAAGAGCTAGCAAAAGAGCAGAAGATAGCGGAGGAGTCCGGCAAGAAGACCCCCCAAGAGGAAGAAGACCCCGGAGCTTTGCAATAAATTATTTTAAACCCTAGTGTTGTGTTTTTTTTTTTTTACATTTTTTCCTCAGGTGACTGGGTAGGGGTACATTTTACCCTATACTCATTCACATAGGGTGGGGGGCTGGTATCTGGGGGCCCCATTATTAAAGGGGGATTCTAATAAGCCCCCCGCCCGCAGACCTCAACAACCAACGGCCAGGGTTGTCGGGAAGAGGTCCTTGTCCTCATCAACATGGGGACAAGGTGCATTGGGGTGGGGGGCCGCAGGGCCCCCCTTCCCCAAAGCACCCCCATGTTGAGGGCACGCAGCCTGGTATGGCTCAGGAGGGGGGCGCTTGCTCGTCCCCACCCCCTTTCCTGACCGGCCAGGATGCCGGCCAGGATCCCTTGGGGGGGACCCCCACACCGTTTTTTCGGCATAGGGCTTACTCTTTAAGTCCATACCAGGTAACGGGGCCAGCGACATGTCAATCTCACCGCCAAAGGACTCCTTCGCTAGTCCCGGCTACCTGGAGCCGCATTCAAAATGAATGGACTTTCTTCCGTGTGTGGGCAAGTCCGTTCATTTTCAAAAGTACGGCGGACTCCCGCCAAAAGTCCGGGGGACCCAGTCTGCCGGAAAAGTCCGGTTGTGTGTGGGCAGGTCCGCTTGTTCGGAAAGTCTGGCAGACCTCCGCTTCAAAGTCCGGCGATTTGTGCGCTAGGTTAGGTCCGCTGGACAGTCTGATCGTGTGTACGTGGCAAAAGAAGCATTTAAACATGTTTTTTCAATGCAATGGGAGGTGGAGGGGAAAAAAACAGTAAATGTTGCCACAGATGTGGTGTTTTAAAGGGATGCCCTAAATATTTGGGAACTGAAAGCAATAGGGGCCCTCAACCCATGCTGATACCAGTTTACATACCTACTGTAGCATTTCAGAGCGTTATAGATAGGGAAGGACAGACATTTTTTTACTAAGTTGGTTATTTAAAAAAAAAGATAGTAAGAATGTTGTTCATTGTGTTATAAGCCAGGGAAATTTGAAAGAACACTCTATTCCTAATTTGTTTTTGGAACCGAAGATCCCACCATGAGATCTCTCAATGCCAGCAAGGCATGGTGGATGAGATGGCATCCTCATCATCATCATCATAGATTGGTAAATACTCTAATTAAATATTTGCTTGGTCAGTTTTTAAAGGCATATTAAAGGCAGGGGTCATGAATCACCTCACCACAGCATCATCCACCTTCCTGGGTCAGTCCAACCCTGCCTAGCATATTTTTTTAAATGACGCTGTCATCATCCACTTCAGTCTCTGTTCCAGCAGAAAAAAAAATTGTTTATCTGCAATATCCATGTAGTATAACATATGCATTTAGGGATAGCTTAGATTGAAATTACCTAATCACATATTTTTTGGAGCTTGTGATGGAAAATGTAGGGATACCACAAAAGCACTGTATAAATAAATAAACCAAATACATTCCACATAATTAGCATCCAAGTTGTATTTGAACTCAAGACTTTGAGGCTGTGCATGGAACTGGTTGTATCTCCTAAAATCCAAGCAACACTTCAGAGTTTTGCAAAAGTTGAAATAAAATGATATAATAAGAAATAAGCTTAAATAAAATAATAAGTAGAATTTATACAGCAACAGATGTCTTCATTGGGAACTTTGTGTTTACAAAAAGATGCCAAGCCATGATTATGTAACTCACATTTCTGAAAGTTCTTATTTGAATCTATGTCAGTTTTTTTCTACGATAAAATCCGTGATTTAAATTAGTCTGTTAAATGTGTTCATCTTTTTGTATTCCAAGCAGTGGTTTTTATTTTACTTTGATCCATCTGTCCTTTAATATGTCCCAGGTCATTATGTTCCTGATGATAAATTGAAGCTAAGTGATGATGTGCGATACATCTAAATTACAATATTTTGCTTTCCTACAAAAACTTGTAGCTGAATGTTTCTGTTTTATTTCCATTGGCAGTGCCACAGGTTTTCATATTTAACATACATATATGAGAAATTCTATATGACATCAGAGTCACGAAAGACCAGTTACCAAATCACAAAATGAAGGATCAGTGGAATTGTTATTATTTACAGTATTTATTGAGTGCTACCATATTGTACAGATTTTTGCAGGATACATAGCAAAGTTTGGAATAATCCTTGCCCCTTGTAGAAGCTCTCTATGCTAAAGATACATCCCAGGGCAGTTTGCTCAGTGAAGTTGCTACCATCCCACATTCTTCTCCATTTAATGTTTGCCTAATGTTTAAATTTATTTTCTGGTTAGCCTTGCTTGGTCCTCCCATTGGCTCTAGTAGTGGGATTTTCTTAAACTCCAAAAGATTATAACAGCATGATGATGTCATGAAAAGGCATGGCAACATGACAGGTTGTCAGCGTGCCAAAACTGCAGAGCTGGATTACTGGTCTCACTCCCTGAACAGGTGCTAGTTGAGTTTGAAAAATAACATTTCCACAATGGTCAGAGCCTGGCAGGGTTCATTTTGCCCAAAGATGTGCTTTAACAGAATGTGGAAAGTATAGTGGGTTTTGTACATCATTTCTTTATTATGGTCAGAACAAAAAAATAAAAATAAAGTGAAAGTGTCTTTTTTATTTAGGCAAATATAAAATATTGCATTAAGATTTTGCATTCTGCTTTGCAGTCAATAGATGGAGCTTAATGCCACGTACACACGACTGGACTTAGGTCCGACAGACTTTCGACGGAGTTCTGACGGAGTTCTGACAGAGTTCTGATGGACTTTCCGAATGAACGGACTTGGCCACACACAATCACACCAAAGTCCGACGGATTCGAACGTGATGACGTACGATTGGACTAGAATAAGGAAGTTCATAGCCAATAACCAATAGCTGCCCTCGTGTTGGTTTTTGTCCGTCAGACTAGCATACACACGAGCGGATTTCTCAGTAGGAACTGGGTCCGGCAGAGTTCTGTCGGAAAAATTTGAAACATGTTCCATTTCTAAAGTCTGTCAGACTTTTGCAAATCAAAAGTCCGCTGCAGCCCACACACGTTCGAATAGTCTGCCGGAATCATTCCGTCTGACTTTTGATGTTGAAAAGTCTGGTCGTGTGTACGCGGCATTATAGGTTGATTTACCAAAGATAAACAGATTGTTCTCTTTGCAGGGAAATTGTTCCTTAGCTTGGCGAATGTGCTAAAATTTCACTTTGCAAAGAACACCTACATAAATGCAAGCAAAATAAAATATATATATATTTTTACTTGCACATGATTGAATGATGGAAGTCAGCACAACTTCCCCACATTCACTAAACTAAGTAAAATGGCCTTGCCATGTGAAAATCTCCTTTGCATGTGAACAGCCTAGAGTATTTGCCTTTAGTAAATCAACTGTCTCTGTTATATGTTTACTAGGCCCTTAATTTGGTTCTTTGTTATAAAGACTGTTGTTAACAGAACTCAACAGCTCAGACTTCAGGAAATTAGTCAAAGAGGTGTCTTTTGCAGGTACTTATTACTATTAATTCAGGGCAGCTTTATTGCCATCCATTGCACTACCAAACATAATCGATGGCTTGCCAATGCCCTTGAAAGCACAAAAATAATTCTGTAATGAAAAAAAAAAACCTGCTGAAATGATTTTAATTAAAAGCACCATGCCATGTTCATGGGCTAAGTATGATGTGTCATTTCCCATTGTGATCTTTGTTTTTAGCATTGTGACTGTATTTTATATACTGTGCTATGATACATATGTTATTTCCCTTAATGATATTTGCAATACATTCATTAGCTTTTAGTTCTGAAAATAAAGACAGTAACAACGTATGATCCTTTTAGCTTAAAGTGTATCTAAACCCAGAACAAAAAACATTAAATAATACATGTATTACCTTCAGTATTAGTCCTCTGTGTGACTTGTAATGGTAGCATTGCATGTTACATGTAGAAAAATAAAGGTGAAATTCCCATGTCCCAGCTTTCTTTATGAAGGATGGCTACCTTTGCTCTTCATAGTCCCACTGTATGTGGGAGGGTCGTCATTGTCTTCTGCTCACTCTCTACAAGGGCAGCTCATGAAGCACAGTGAAACAGTGATCAGAGTATCTCAATTACACAGCACTAGCCTGAATAATAAAATGCATGTGCAGTACAAACAGCTGGTGCATTACGGGCTGGGAATTATAGTTTGGGGACATTGGTGCAAGTAACCACAATATACATGCATTGCTCTCACCCACAGGTAGGAAGTGATAGAAAGGAAGCTACCAATGGGTGTACACAGATACAAGATTAATAAAGGATAAAATAAGATTGTGGGACTTTTAAATTCTTGTCATGGCTATAGTACTGTGTGCTGCTTTGAGGCATGAATTTAAAACTGAACTCTAGGTTTTAGTGAAGTCTAAATAATTTGTTTGCACTATCAGATGCAGCGACTGTGTTCGCTGTATAAACTGTATGTAGCCCCGGCTATTCAGTATATAGCAATGTGGTCTGACAGTGGGATGGGAATTTGTCGGAAAATCCGATCGTTTGGAACGTGATGACATTTGTTTGTTCCAGTCTGGACTATGTTCAGCCTAGTAGCCAATAGCTTTGCTCTCATACTTTGATCTGAGCATGCGTGGCACTTTGTCCGATCAGAAAAAGTCAGATCTGATTTTGTTGTCAGAAAATTTTAGCTCCTGCTTTCAAATTTTTTGGAAATAGTCTGATAGAGCCCACACACGATCGGATTTTCCGACAATATAATCTGATCGCACCTTTTCCGTCAGAATTTCCAGGGAGTATAAGTATGCGGCATTAGCAGCAGCTCCCGTAAAACCAAGCAGTCTCTGAAAGAACAATTGGAGAAAAGCAAGATGTGCCACAACTAAGTGCAGCAGAAGATGCAAAGAATGGTATATTTATTAAAATCAGCCAAATGGTTGCTCACACTTCTTTAAATATCAATAGCATATAATAGTATAATACTGTGGTTACTCAGTGGGTGCCCGGTGGATGGTGGTGTGTAGATGTTATCACGGGAGGAGAGAAAGAAGTGGCCGGATATCCATCTCGTCATCTTGGAACCAGTGTGGAACGCTCTTGCAGTCGCATCAGAAGTGACGTCTAACATGGAGATAACATTTCAAAGCATTGGCTTCTGCATCAGATCTAAATGGCTATCAATCTAAATAGTCTATATAGAGATTCACATGGGGCGTAGACCAGAAGCAATATAATTTACATACTTATTGTGAGAGAACATCTAAACAATTAAATTACATATTTAATTAGAATACATGTTTGATATTGATATTACAATATCAAGAGACAAACACAAGGTATATATCTGAATGTGGGTATTATTATTAGTTCTTGTGTCTTATAGGACAATCAGTAATGGTCAACAATAAGGAAGCTAATGGCTGTGGGTAAGAATATATTTAAATAAAGGGGAGAGCTATATTTACCAAAAATGATATATTCATATTAAGTTATATTGAAATAAGTAAACTTAAGGAGAAAACATTATTTTAAATTAAGGAAACAATTATTTAAAAGGAATTTATTATGGAAAAACATAGTTCCTACCCATATCAGCCTCAATGAGGTGATTTAGGTTCTATCTATCAGTGGTTAAATTGTAGAATTATTTATATTATATGTTTATATTATTATAGATCTGATGTTTAAATTACTATATCCACATTCTACATTTAATTACCCCCCTACGAGTAACAAGTGGTGGAATCACAAATGGAAGAATAGACCAGTGGAGGAACAAAATTAGGACTATATATATATATATATGACAGTCAGATCGCTGAAACATTAAATTACTAAAACAGCGATAAACACAGATATGATATTAATAGGAATATCACAGTGTGTGGTCTTCCCCACACAACATAGTCTATAAGCAGTAAATGATAAAGCAGGACAGTTCAAAAAAAGGAGGGATGGTTTTGAGTGTAGACTCGGAGTTGTCCAGATAGTGCACCTTTCACCAGAAATAGTGAAGACAATCCACCTCGTACCGCACACTCCCCCCGGGGGTCAAACTCACCAGACTCCTCTAAATGGGTCAGCATTCAAGACAACCAGGCACCAGTAACCAACGTCCTATGTCCTCATCATCATCACCAACAAAATCCAGTAATACAGGGGTTCCAAAGCAATGTCATAAAATACAAGAGAATCGGCACATGGTATAATCTCATTTATTTCAGACAAAAACTGTGTTCATCAAAGATTAAAATCACAAGCATAAAAATGTATAAGAGCCGGAGGGCGCTGTCGCTATACTCAGCCATCCTGGATGGAACGCAAGTTTCCTCACAGAAGCGGCAATCACTGCCGGTTAGACAATGGAGGGTGGTGGAGCGCAGAGCATCACTGCTGAGCTGTCATGTTGGTCATGCCCAGGCCTAAGGAGAGAAGAACAATGGGATGCAGAGCTGGATGAAGGATCCAGGAAAAGAAGGAGAGAACAGGACTAGGAGGTATCTTCAATTTGACAGATATTAATTTAACACATAAGAGAGGAGACTAATATTTTGAATTTAGGCTTGAAGTGTGGCCTATAAAGATCTATCAACAAATGTATACATGTATTTATAGATATACATAAATACATCAGGAAAATTAATATTAAAACTTTTTTTTGAACAACAGTGACAGTGACCATTGATAGTGGACTACGCAACAGATTCCTCTTCAGACCCTGAATGGGGCCAATCAGCACATTGACGTCTTTACCAGTGTCACTAACCCTGTGTAAGCCAACAATAGTGTTCCTGATTGCTGCCACACCAGTCATAGTCTCACCAAACCTGTGTAAGCCAGCAACAGTTTCCTGACCACTGACACACCAATCTCACTGTCACCAAACGAGTGGAATCAGCAACTGTGTTCCTGATCACCACCACACCAGTCCCAGTGTTACCAGATCAGTGCACCCATCAACAGTGTTCCTAATCACTGCCACACCAGTCTCTGTGTAAGCCATCAATATTGTTCCTGCTTGCTGCTACAAGAATGACTATGTCAGACCAGTGCAGCCAGATCACTAGTTACACCATTCCCAGTGTCACCAGTGCCAGTGCAGTCATCAACAGTGTACCTGATCACTCACATATCAGTACATTGTCACCAGAACTAGGGCAGCCAGCAACAGTATTTCTGATCACCGCCACACCGGTGCAGTGTTGCCTGTCGCTTGTACTGACTATGGCCTGTCTGCCTGCTGCCTGAACTGATTCTTTGCCTGTTTGCTGACCATGTCACTGCCTGTGCCCTGAACTAGACATGTGCATTCATTTTTTTCGTCCAAATGCATTTTTGTCCAAATTTCAGGTATTTTCGTTATCGTTTACAAACGATAGCGAATGTGAAAAATCCGAAAGCCAAAAGATCCGACATAAACAAATGCTTTATTTTCCTTTTCGTTGTGACAACAGTTCGATATAGATAGGAGATTCGACATGACGCTGACAATAGCAATCTGTGTCTATCGAACCTGTGATCGAATGTGCCTAACCTTAGCTCCATTAGTCCAAGATTATTCTACATAGAGAGAAAAGATTCGACATAGAGAGAAAAGATTCAACATTATAGAGACAATAGCAATAAAGGTTGAATGTGTGTAACCTAACTCTATTAGTCCAAGGTTATTCGACATAGAGAGAAAAGATTCGACATGAAGATTCGACAAAGCAGTCGCTGCGAGCAGACATTTATGGTCAAATGCTCCGCCCATAGGCTATAGAAAAATTCTAATGCTGGTTGACTAGTAAAAATAATTAATAAATATAATTATTACTAGCGTCATACATCATTAGAATTCTACTATAGCTTGTAGGGGGAACATTCGACCGGAAATGCACGATTGTAGCGTCGTACAGTTTAGCTACTCCATCGAAACGTCTTAGAACATTCGACAGAAACAATAAGCCTTCAATGACAGATTCAACCTTAATTATTTCAGATTTTCGAACGAATGCATTTTTTAACTAAATGAAATAAATGAAAACGAATTTCGGGAGTGACTAAATAAATGTATTTTTCAGACGAAAACGAAATTCCGAAACAAAATATTTCAGCGTGCACATGTCTAGCCTGAACTGACCCATCTGCACCTCCTACTGATACCAGTCCCATCTATCCCCTGCAGACCATTACACTCCTGGGAACACTGGAACTGTTTTGTTCTTGCTTTTTTTCAGCCTCCTGTATTTTCTGGCCAATAAAAATGGCATTCCTGGAGGCAGTATTACAAAGGCTATGCTTGTTTGGCTTATAGGAATGGGGAATGCTATAGGTGATGCTACATTAAGCTACATTCCCTAACCACTCGTACAGAGACAGCCATTGCAGTTTTAGTAAATAAACCCCACTGCATCTTGTGTATCATATAAATCAACCAACCCATCAGAGTACCCGAGTACCTGTCCCAGCCCATCAGAGTACCTGAGCACCTGTCCCGGCCCATCAGAGTACCCGAGTACCTTTCCCGGCCCATCAGAGTACCCGAGTACCTGTCACGGCACATCAGAGTACCCGAGTACCTGTCACGGCACATCAGAGTACCCGAGTACCTGTCACGGCCCATCAGAGTACACAAGTACCTGTCATGGCCCATCAGGGTACCCGAGTACCTGTCACGGTCCATCAGGGTACCCGAGTACCTGTCACGGTCCATCAGGGTACCCGAGTACCTGTCACGGTCCATCAGGGTACCCGAGTACCTGTCACGGTCCATCAGCGTACCCGAGTACCTGTCACAGCCCATCAGGGTACCCGAGTACCTGTCACAGTCCATTAGAGTACCGAGTACCTTTCACAGTCCATCAGAGTATCTGAGTATCTGTCACGGCCCATCTGAGTACCCGAGTACCTTTCCCAGTCCATCTGTGTATCCGAGTACCTGTCACAGTCCATCTGAGTACTCGAGTACCTGTCACAGTTCATCTGAGTACCCGAGTACCTGTCACAGTTCATCTGAGTACCTGAGTACCTGTCACAGTTCATCTTAGTACACGAGTACCTGTCACAGTCCATATCAGTACCTGTCACCGCCCTTCAGAGTACCCAAATACCAGTCACCAAGCCATCAGAGTACCCGAATACCTGTCACCAGGCCATCAGAATACCCGAGTACCTGTCACCAGGCCATCAGAGTACCAGAGTACCTGTCACCAGGCCATCAGAGTACCAGAGTACCTGTCACCAGGCCATCAGAGTACCAGAGTACCTATCTCCAGCCCATCAGAGTACCCGAGTACCTATTTGCAGCCCATGTCTCATAGAATATACGTTGGGGTATTTGCTTTCCAAAATGGGGTCATTTTGTGTGTAATTTCACTGTCCTGGTGGTCCAGGACCTTCAAAAATGTGATGGGTAGGAATGAAATGAGATGTGTCATTTATGCTCCTAGAACGCCTGAACGTACTACTTCAATGTTCGGCCTCTCTATGTGGCCAGGCTGTGTAAAAGTCCTACACATGTGGTATCGCCATACTCGGGAGAAGTAGAAGAATGTATTTTGGTGTGTAATTTTTGCTATATACATGCTATGTGTTAGAAATATCTTATAAATTGACAATTTTGTGTAAAAAAAATGTGTTTTAATTTTTTTCCACATATTCCAAAAACTTCAGGAAAAAAATTAACCATTCAAAAGACTCATTATGCCTCTCAGATTATATGTTGGGGTGTTTGTTTCCAAAATGGGGTCATTTTATGGGAAATGCCATTGTCCTGGTACTCCAGGGCCTTCAAAAGTGTAATAGGTGGTTGAGAAATGAGATGCGTCATTTTTGCTCGTAGAACGTCTGAAGGTGCTACATCAATGTTGGTGCTCTGTATGTGGCCAGGCCGTGTAAAAGTCTCAGGCCGCGTACACACGGGCGGACTGTTCGCCCAACTTTGTCCGCTGAACAGTGTTTGGGCGGACAGTCCGCTCGTGTGTGGGCTTTCAGCGGACAGTTTCAGCGGACAGTTGGACGGACAAGGTTTTTCGGAATTTCCGAAAAACTGTCCGCTGAAACCTTGTTTCAGCGAACAGTCCACTCATGTGTAGGCTTGTTCGTCAAACAAAGTTGCGCGCATGCTCAGAAAGGATTTTCACGCCGAAAGCTATAATGCAGTGTATAGGACGTCGTATTTTTCGTCCCGTCGTACGTGCCGTTCACGTCATCGCGCACGGTTTCAGCAAACTGTTCGTTCGTCGTGTGTGGCCATGTCCGTCCATGCTAATTTTGAGCGGACTGTTTGCCGAAACTGTTGGACGGACAAAGTTGGGCGAACAGTCCGCGCGTGTGTACGCGGCCTCAAACATGTGGTATCGCCGTACTCAGGAAGAGTAGCAGAATGTATTTTAGGGTGTAATTTGTTGTATGCATATGCTGTGTGTGAGAAATAACCTGATAATATGACAATTTTGTAAAGAAAAATAATAATAAAAAAAAAATCTTCATTTTGCAAAGAATTGTGGGAAAAAATGACAACTTAAAAAAACTCACCATGCTACTTACTTAATACCTTGGAATGTCTACTTTGTAAAAAGGGGTCGTTTGGGGGGTATTTGTACTTTCCTGACTTGTTAGTGTCTCAAGAAATGAGGTACACCTGATGTACTGAAGGCCTGATCAGAAGTGATCAATTTTCAGTGATTGGCACCATAGTTTGTAGACTCTATAACTTTCACAAAGACCAAATAATATATACTAATGTCGGTTATTTTTACCAAAGATATGTAGCAGTATAAATTTTGGCCAAAATTTATGAAGAAAAATTACTAATTAGCAAAAATGTATGACAGAAGCAAAGAAAAAGGCATTTTTTCACAAAATTTACGTTTTATTTTATTTATAGCACAAAAAATAAAAAAAACCACTAGTGATTAAATACCACTAAAAGAAAGCTCTATTTGTGTGGGAAAAAAGGACGCAAGTTTCATATGGATACAGTGTTGGATGACTGAGTAATTGTCATTCAAACTGTGAGAGCGCTGAAAGCTGAAAATTGATTTGGTCAGGAAGGGGGTGTAACTGCACTGTATTGAGGTGGTTAAATGACAACTTTGTTGAAAAATAAATGGTCATTTTCTTTCTTTATTTTCTGATAAATTGTAGCTAAAAAATCTTACGAAATACCTTGGGGTGTGTATTTTCCAAAAAGGGAAATTTTGTGAGTGGCATTTTATGGCCTCAAAAAATGTGATTTTCATTCAGAACATTAGGGTTCATAGTTTGGAGATTCTATATCTATCGCACAGACTAAATGATATATACTTTTTTTTCTATTTTTCTACCAAAGAAACAGATTTATGATTTATTTATTTTTGTTGGTCTTTTTTCCTTTGGTATAAAAAATAGTGGTTATTAAATACCACTTAAAGAAAGCTCTATATGTCTGAAAAAAATATATATATATATATATTTTTTTTTCATATATATATATATATATATATATATATATATATATATATATATATATATGTAATTTGGGTACAGTTTTGCATGACCAAGTTACTGTCTGCCACAGCATTGAACATTTAAAAATGACCAGAAACGGAAAGGGGTATGAAACGAGTTTAAGGAATTTATAATTTATTTAATTTCCTGAAAAAAGGCAGACATTGCCATTTACTGTTAGCTTTAATCAGTACTGAACATCTTACAAAGAGAAATGTGGCTCCTTAGGAGAACCACACATGCATAGTCCTAGTTCCACACATTATATGATGAATTAACACATGAAATATGAAAGAAATTGACAAGACTAATGGGAACAAATGCAGTTTGAATGGCCTCTCATTTATGAACACAGTTTCACATCAATTGAATGAGTTCATGATTTGAGTGTCTCATCTAGATGATATATCGACATCTGACAGCAATGGCCCTTCAGGCAGTCATAGTACAGACATGGCAGACTTAATGTAGCTATGTCTCAGCATGTTGTATGATCACAGTATACTGTATCCTCAAGGTGAAAGGGGTTAATTCAGAATGTTTAGTCGTCCTTGCAGGCTGCACTCTCATGCACTGTACATGAGTACTTTTTTTTTTTTTTTTTTTTTAAAAAAAAGCTTATAATCCATGTGCATATTGGGTAGCACATAACAAAAGCTATAATATTATTTTTAAATGAAAATCGTCTATGGTTGGGTACGTGTGAGATTTTCATTGCCTTGATTTTGCCCATTGTTGACAGTTGCCTCAGTTGCAATCAATATATTGACAATTAGGCAGATGTAAGCTAGGAGTTAACATTTTTATTAGCAAGCAATTGAGGTCTCAAATTCAGCTCTGCTTAAAAATATATACTTTTTATAACATGGGCTTATACAATACATAAAGGAAATCCTCTACGCTTAATTAAATGTCATATGGATTAAAATTAGTTTATATTTCAATGTTTGAGGTCATTGAGTAAATGTGCCAGGGGAAGTGTCTGTACAGTGGAATCCAGTTATTTAGTCATTTTGAGAAATCTCTGCCTATTGGGCAGAAAGATTAGAGTAGCAGTAAAGGAAACTGTAGTGTTAAAGAGACCCTGGTTTTTATTTTTATTTACATGTATACGTTCTATATATATTCAGGTCAGTCATTTGCCGGTAAATTACACTTTATTGCTGGCATATATTTTTGGTTAGAAACCCCCAAAGGTCTCCTAAAATACTTAAGTATGTATTTGGGGGGGGGGGGGGGGGGGTTACATGCCACCTTTTACAAAGAAATTTAAGCTGGCATGGAGTTGTCAATTAGCAGCATTTTTTTTTCTTTGTAAGTGTCAATGTCGGTGTAGTAGGTTGTATACATTCTACGGATGTGCCACTTTTTTCACTTTAATTATTATTAAAACTACTGCTCCTGACTGAATTTAATGACATTTTTTTTTGCATTAGTACATACTGTATATATTCCAGGTCATTGGCCAACCACTCTACCACGGGTTTGACAACCCCTAACCTAATAGGCAAGAAAATGGCTGTAAACCAGGGCTCTCAACCTGGCAGCCCTCCAGCTGTTGCAAAATTACAAGTAGCATGAGGCTGACAGTTACAAGCATGACTCCCACAGAGGCAGAGGCATGATGGGATTTGTAGTTTCGTAACAGCTGGAGGGCCGCCAGTTTGAGACCCCTGCTGTAAACGATTTAGGGATTCAGCTCCTATTGATTTCAGTTTCAGTGTCTAAACTTATCTAATGTTTGCTGAACTATGCTTGAGCCGGATTTGGGTACATTCAACTCATCAACACTCATAGAAATCTTCTCTTCAGTGAAGTTAGGTTCTCTTCACTGTGCTGAACTTCCAACAGTGCATGGGTTAACTGCTGCAGGTCTAACATGAAAATACATTTAAAAAGTACTGATGACTGATCCTTTCTGTACTCTCCTCCATTCACAAAACGAAATATGGGAAAGGCAGATGAATGATAGTATCCATTCCCTGACTCACAGAAATTGTTACAAGATGTGAAAACATGCAACGAGTGTTGTGAATGTACAGTGTATAAACTATATATGTGTTTACAAATGTTCAATTTAATCACTGGAGCCCCAAGAAGGTTTTGCCCCTTCTTGACCAGGGCATTTTTTACCACTCAGCACTGTGCTATTTTAACAGGCAATTGTTTGATAATGTAACATTGTATGCAAATACGTTTTTTATAGTTTCTTTCACACAAAGAGAGCTTTCTTTTTGTGGTATTTAACCATCACCCTTTTTTATTTTTTGCTATATAAATGAAAAAATACTGATGTTGCAAGGGGGGGGGGGGGGGGTGACACTTGCCAGAGGGGTGACACCCGTCGGCAGGGCCCAAGACAAAGCCACTACACCAATGATCCACACCTCTCGCGGCTGCGGGCTGTCCCCGCTGTCTCACACACAGCCGAGAAGAGTGAAGCTGCCTCCCCCTCCTCTCTGTTTACATCTACACAGCAGGAGGGGCATTGCTGTGCATGTCCCACGCTGATATGATGTATGTACATTATGGGTCTGTACTGAGGGGGGGCCTGTACTGAAGGGGGTCTGTACTGAAGAGGGATCTGTAATGAATGGGGAGTCTGCACTGAAGGGGGGGTCTGTACTGGATGGGGGTCTGCCCTGAAGGGGGCATCTGCACTGAAGGGGGATTTGCACTGAAGGGGGGCTGCACTGAATGGGGTGGTCTGAACTGAATCAGGGGTCTGGACTGAAGGGGGTCTGCACAAAATGGTGGGGTCTGCACTGAAAGGGGGTCTGCACTGAAGGGGGATCTGCCCGAAAGGGGGTCTGCACTGATCCCTATTACAGTTTCCCATAAAATATATATAATAGTATATTTTCCAAAAACACCAAGTTTTATTCACTAATGTAATGTTTACCTTAAACCCTTTTCACTGTTAGAGCTGTTTTTGTGCTTTTTGCACACATGTTTAAAAAAATAAATTTACCCGGGAAGATTACTTAAAACTCTCAAACATTATTTATTTTCTGAAAGCAGACAGCCTGGAGAATATTTATTATCATGTGACATGATATTTGTGCAGTAGTTTATCAAGCACAAAATTTTGGTAAAAAAATATACCAAAGTAAATTTTAGGGCACGCAAAAGCAATATATTACATAGGTAAGAGTGAAATCCAGGACAGCTGCACTCCAAAAAAGATCCTCTTTACTAATGCATGGAACTCCAAAAGAAGTACACCACACAGTTAGGGAAAAGAAGAGCAAGGTTGACATTTTTCGAGGTTATGAGTAAGAGCTGACACTCTTCTTTTCCCCCAGTGTTTGGTGTACTGCTTTTGGAGTTTCATGCATTAATAAAGATTATCTTTTTTGGAATGCAGCTGGGATTTCTTTCTGTGTGCTGCATGCGAGCTGGGTGAGCACCCTTCCAAGACAGGTATGTGAGGGTATGTAGCATGGGCTGACGTGGAGCAGTGGCAATTTTCTGTTGTTGTACCAATATATTACCTAACTTTTTGGTAAAATATAAAAGATGAGGTTGCCTAAGTAAATAGAAAATCAACATGTCAATCTTTTGCAAGCTCCTTGTAAAAAGATTCTGAAATTCAGTACCCTATATTTTCAGTAAGTCACTCTTCAAAAACCCCTGCAGGTCATCAATATAGAGGTAACCATGAACCTTGCCCCTAGTTTTATTATTCTCCCTCCAGCAATCTGTAACATGTTTATTGCAAACAATGTTTTCATACGTAAGCGCCTCTGAAAGGTGCTAAAGATTTTATGGGGGGGGGGGGGGGTTGAGTGCTTGGGTGTAACTTTATCTTTGACATTTTTTGGGGGTTTACTTTCACTAAAACTTTATTTATATCCCATAGGGGGCAAAAAGAAAAAAAGTCAGTAAAAGGGTTAAAGTTGAACTCTGGAAAACTAAAAGCTCCTACCTTGTGGTGATACTGCCCCTGCACTAAAAGTAAAAGGGCTACAGCAATAAAAGGATTAAGGATAAATTGAACTAGGAAACAGTAAGAGCTCTTTGACTTACCTGATCTTATGCTCTTCCTATCCTACCTTCCTACCCTCTCCTGTAGTGGACTGTCCCTTGGCGTCTTCCGGTCCAATGAAGGGCTAGTGGCTCTGTATCTGTCTTGATGATGTCAGAGGAACTTGGAGCCCAAGAGCGAAGAAGAGAAAAAGGTACAGGAACCAGTCTAGCAATGCAGAGGGGCCTGGGGAATGGAAGGTCAGGTAGGTAAAACTGCTTTTCACTGCCCCTTATGACATAAGTGAACAGAGAAACCCCACAGTGCGGACAATGCAGGGGAGGCGTGCTTTCTAGTTTTACATGATTCAGTTTAAAGTGTTTTTAATGTAATTTTTACAGTTGTGCATGCTTTATTTAGAATATTTCCGTCGTTGCATTATATATGTATCCAGATTTGTCAATAGTACCTCTAGTGGCTGATCAGACACACACCATTGGTAAATAAGTCTAAATGTCAAGGAGTAGGGGAAATGTCTGCAGTGCTTTAATATGTGCTGCTGTCTAACTATCTCCACATAAATGTACTTTAGACCCAGTAGCTACAGTATGTATCTACTTTGTAACCCCTAATAACCATCAGAACCTCTTTTCCTATCAAACCACAAATCAAGTTAGTGGGATAATGAATATCAAACGTTTAAGAAACCAACCCCTGAGTTTCCATCATAATACTAATATTTGATACATATTATCATTATGCAATTATGAAGTACATGTGCAAAGAAATCCAATACAGGATTTCTTCAGTGTTATCTCTATCAGCTACACAGAAATGTTGCTTTTGTTTTGACGGTGGTCTGAGGTCTTCCCACGGATCACTTTTGTAGGAATTGGAAACACAAAAATGTTAACAGTGTTTTGAAACCTTTCTTCAATAAGCAATGCCAAATTACTATAGCCTCTAAATACCCCACGTGTCACATAAAACCCTATGTTTTCTATTAGGTGCTTTTTAAAAAAAGAAAAACATTAATATTTCTGCAATGGCATAATTGTAAAAAAAGACTTCTGCTGTGGTATTGGACATTCAGTGATTTTTTCACTGCCATTCTAGCTCAACTACAAGATCTCACAAATCTATTCTATTTATGAACAAACTATTATTGCCATGGTGCTCAGCATCTAATTCTTTGAGCATTGTTCCTGACTAAGTGGACAGAGAATCCTAAGCCATTAACTTGCAGCTTCACAGCTGTATGTTCGATGGGATTGAATGTTCAGAGAATAGACATCTTAATGGAATTTCCATCCTTTAACCATTTGCCTGACAGAGGGAGGATTTACTTACCATATCACAGTTGTGCTGGAGGTCATTCTGTCAGACGCAGTGTTAAAAGGACCCCCCTCCTTTCTCTACAAACATAGCACAGGCCTAAATAAAGCAGAAATAATTGTTTTCACTTCACTGGTTCATAATACACTGAACATCAGAAAATCCCCAAAGACGCGTCCTTATTGAAACGGCAACATGGCTATATGGTTTTATTGTTATGCTACCAAAAATGAATCTATTATTTGACTATTAAGTCACATTGTAACAGAGAAAACTATCATCTTATCAACTATTTCACTACTTCTTAGTACACAGGGGATTAAAGTTCCTCAATAGCCTTGTTTCATTGCACAGTTCTTTATTGCACAATGAGTTGTAATCCACAACAACAAGTGACTTTTAAATAGTAATTTTCTCAGAATTATTTGTCAAAGTTCACTGGATGAACTTCTTATCTTCTGCTGCCTTATTCTGATGATTTTCTGAACAGTTTGTCCCAAAATGAGAACAATAAAAAAAGATGAAACTTAAATAATATTACATTGAATTTTTATGTTCAGGATAAGTATTCTCAGAAATAAATACCTCTGTGAGGCACTGACTGGCAGGATTGTGGGTAGTGTGTATTTGTCACATGGGTTTCTCACATACGCACAGTGGTGTGGCACCATGTGAATTACTAAATTATGGGTATATATAAACATCAATGTGTAATCATCAGCAGCTGCGAAAAATAATCTTGCCTTTCAGTCATTCTGCACTGCTGCCTACACATTGTTGATGTTTGCATCTCACCCCCTAAATTCACCATACAGCAGCGGTGGTGTATATGGCCCATTTACACTGTATGCATGTAAATGTTCCCAGAAATGTTTACATGCATAAAATATCATGCCCCAGTTCATGGCCTCTAGGTCGAAACATTTAGGGCTTGCTATACATGCTCCCCACATGCTTTTAATTACATTTTTGTCATCACTTTTATACAACCATCTGTTACTTGATGAGCTATATTTTATAAGATTAAATCTTTTTTAACCTTTATGACCTGCACTATATGGAGCCTTTTTCTTTTCCCTTTTCTTTTTTTGGCCATATGGTTTAATGTGACAATGTTCCATTTTGTCACCAGTCCCTTGTTTGGACCCTCAATTGAGGTTGAATCCTTACCTTCTTTGAAGGCTCAAACCCTGTAGATTTGGTGTCCATATCTGGATCCATGTTTGCTGATTGATCTAACATCTGTTCCTGGAGTGATCCCTCTACAAGCTCCAACCATCTCCAAGCTGGTATCACCAATGAGTTTCTTGCTTTTGGCCAGTTCAAGCCCTTTTGTACGGCAGGTGGGTCCACCTTGTCTGGTAAGTAGTATCTTACCACAACCACTTATCAGATGAATGTTCATCCTGCTTTGTATATGTCACACAGTCACATTTTCTTCTACCTTGTCTTATCATCCATCACAGAGGATTACATCACAGCTATTTGATTGGACACTTTTTATGAAGTTTATTTGCATTTAGGGCTTGGACTTTATTATGTTTTAGGTATCACACACTTTATTGTGGTTCTTACTTTCAATAGGTTTTGAACACTATCATCTTGTGTTTTCACCTTGGTTCACCATATCTGTGGTGTTCCTCCTTTTTTTTTGGCTCATTTAGTGCTACACTTCTTTGTATTTTAAAATATAGTCAAAGTCAGACCATATATGCAATTTTTTGCTGTTTTGGTTTACTCAACCAAACACTGCAGACCAAAACAATACCGTGTTATTGGGCCCATAGCATTACAATACTTCTGTGTTAAGATCCATATAAATTATGTATCTGAATGAAGCATATTGTTGTCCTTCTGCAGGAGCAGGACAAACCTGCTCAGACTATGCCTGGGTGTCCCTGTCTTGTGCATGGTTTACCACTGCGGATGCCAGTTAAGCCTGCGGCCCTTACTGTCTCTAATATGGTTTCAGCAAGGAACCTCTTTCCCCCACTTATCAATAAGGATGAGCAGAGTGATTTTGGTGAAATTGATTTTGGATTTGCCGCAAATTTTCCTCTACACAGAAAATCTAATTTCTGTGTAGGTTACATAGGTACGGGGCGGCACAGTGGTGTTGTGGTTAGCACTCTCACCTAGCAGTAAGAAGGGTTGTTGGTTCAAATCCCAACCATAACGCTACCTGCCTGGAGTTTGCATGTTCTCCCTGTGCCTGCATGGGTTTCCTCCGGGTACTCTGGTTTTCTCCCAAAATCCAAAGACATGCAGGTAGGTTAATTGGCTTCTGTCCAAAATTTGCCCTAGTATATGAATTGGGACCTTGGATTGTGGACTCTTTGAGGGTAGGGACTGATGTGAGTGTGCAATGTACAGGGATAGGGATAATTGTAGAAACTCACTTAGGTTGAACTGGATGGACTGGTGTCTTTATTCAACCTTACTAACTATGAAACATAGTTACATAGTTGGTCAGGTTGAAAAAAGACACAAGTCTATCCAGTTCAACCACAAAAAAAATAAAAAATAATAATAATATCATACAATCCAATATACACAATTCTATACCCACAGTTGATTCAGAGTAAGGCAAAAAACCCCAGCAGAGCATGATCCAATTTGCTAAAGCATGGGGAAAAAAATCCTTCCTGATCCCCCGAGAGGCAATCGGATTTTCCCCGGATCAACTTTACCTATAAATGTTAGTACCCAGTTATATTATGTACACTTAGGAAATAATCCAGGCCCTTCTTAAAATAATCCAGGCCCTTTTTAGGTGAAATAAGCTTGCAAAAAAAATCTAATTTTTTTGTTTTTATTTTTATTTTATTTGGGTGTATTTAGGGTAATTTAGCATATTTATTTAGGGATCTAGTTAGAAATGGTTTTACACAAGATCTATACAACTTTCACCCAGGAGTCACACATTTTTTTTCAAATGAAATGAAAATATAACACAGGTGCACAGAACCTTAAGCTGCTTGCCTATACCAGTGTTAATATAAAAACACTCTTAAATAAATAAAATCAGATAAGGCAGCACTTTAAAATGGGTAGCTGCATTTTTTTGCCCAATATATATACTAAGCAATAAATAAATCTGAAAAAACTATTGTGCAATAGATTAATGTCTCAAAGTACAATACATGTACTGTATGTAACATGAAAATGTCCATCAATTCCACAAAAATAAAGTGCTGAAAAAAAGGGAAAATGCAAAGTCTCTGTGCTTCTTCAATATATATCCTCCCTGTTCCATGTATACATCTTGAATAGAGAATCGTTTTTGAAAATATTCAAAAATAGTTTGCTAGTATACTTAGTAGTCATGCAACTTTTCTTGTATGTGTATGCACTTGTTATTTGTGTGCAATTTTGCAAATAACTTATGATAGTAACACATTTTTTTATTTGACCTTTTTCATGGTGAGGGGCCAATTTTTTGACACAGAAACAGGTCTAGGTTAGTTGAAAGGCGCTTTTAAAACTCCTAGGAGCTCTCTCAGGTGCCATTTAAAAAATGTATTGCAAAAATCTAATTTCCCATTGGTTCCAATCCATTACCACAAAATGTCACAATTTCACTGAAATCCTCAGATTTTCACAGAAACTTTGGGAAAATGGAAACTCTCAGTGTTTCTTATCTATAATTCTCAATATCATTACTGCATAAAATATGTTTTTGCTAGATCATCCCTGGTTAATTCCTGTAAATGCAATAGAGATTAGAGAACTTTCTACACAGTTGTAAAAAAATATATAGCCTAATGTATGTATTTTAGGTGGAGCTCAAACTTATATGCTTTTATATTACAAAGATGATATTACAACGCTCACAAGTCACAACTGTTACAACTACAATTATAACTATTACAACAGTCAAATTCAAATTTACTTTTTCTGTAATGCTAAAGACATTTCATACTTTAGCTTCTCTAAGCCACTTCTGCAGTTTTATTGAGTGCCAGTAAGATACCCTGGCAATTATATCCACACAGGTATCACATATACTTTAATCCAATCATTATGGAATGTGTAGATATTAATTGTCCAAGAAGGTGGGTGCGAAAGAGGGTGCGAAAGCTGTAATACTACTCTGTAGAGGTTACAAATTATCCTTTGTTTCAAGAAATCTTTTAATTTCTTGATTTACATAGTTAAAGGTGTGATTTTTTTGTCAACTTGTCAGGTAGAGCAGGTAAACCGTCATATATGTAAAACACAGATAGCCTCAAATGCCCACATCCCTGTTCAGGGATGGTAGCTCCAGTTTGATGTAAATGGCCTCATAATTTTCAAAATATCTCCCTTTTTCCTGTAAGTGTAGGTAAACCATTGAGTCTTGAGTCTTGACCTGTAGCATTTGCTCTCTGATATTGGTCCATTCATTTAATGAGAGCAAAGCAACCTCTCTGCGCTGCATATACCAAGTTACTTTGCTTGTCTTTTTGGTACTGGATATTTTGGATGAACAAACTTCTGATTCAGTGTATTATGAATAAATGCAAAATTACTCTTAAACTTGAAGTCCATGCAAAAACTAAAATCCCTGCATCTATAGACACCAGGGATCTAACACTAACTTCTCTATTCCTGTACAGAAAAAATGAGTATACATACCTTTTTGGAAGCCGATCTGACCCGCTCCAACTCGATCTCCAGCTTTGCAGAGGAAATGGCTTAAAACAGATGTGAAATGAATGGGAAGTGATGCCACCCATAGAGTTACTATGGAGCTTCCGTTGTCATCCATCTCTTCTGAACCCGCCTCTGCAGTGAAGCCGTGGCTCACAGCTTTGCTGAACCTATCTGCATCATATCTGCTGGGCCCTCAGAACACCCTGGCAGATCAGCTGAGAAGTATAACTAGCGGAGGTTTTTGTTCAATGGGGATTCCCAAAATAGATTTAATGGCTGCACCATTCAACTGTCAGATGCCTCAATTCTTATCTTGCTCTTTCCATCCTCAAGACCTAGCCCAGGAAGCACTCTCTCAGAGATGGCACTTCAAGCAAGTTTACGTGTTTCCACCAATTGCACTGATTCTCAAGTCATTGCTGAAGTCATTGGAGGAAGGAGTGCCAGCTATTGTGATCGCTCCATTCTGGCTATTCTGCGTGTTCTCCAATCAGAGGCCTCAAGCCCGAGACCTACTCCTTTGCAATGGCCACACTCACCCCAACCTGGCCAGTCTGGCCTTGACTGGAACTTGAGAAAGACAAGCTGTAAAGCCTGAACCTCTCTAATTCAGTAATGTCCACCCTTCTGTCAGCCAGGAAGGATTCTACCAATGCCACTTATTACAGGGTGTGGCGGAAGTTCGAATATTCAACAGAAATTTTCTTTCCGCTCCCCCCACAGTGTCTAATATTCTGGACTTCTTACAGTCTGGCCTTCATGCAAGACTTAGCTGCAACACTATTACGGTTCAGGAATCAGCACTTTCAGCCCTTACAGATACGTCATGGTCAAAAGAGCCTCTAGTAATCAGATTTCTGAGAGTCCAATCAAGATCCAAACCGACCTTTGTTTCCGAAATGGGATTTGCCGCTGGTTCTGAGAGGAATGCTGAAATCCTCCTTCCCGGATACACACAGTCCATTATGGTATCTCACTGTGAAAACAGTAATTTTGACAGCCTTAGTCTTGACCAGACAAGTCTTGGACATTGCTGCTTTTTGATGCAGAGAACCATTCTGCACCTTCTTCCCGAATAGCGTGGTTTTACCACCTTCCCCAAAATTCCTTGCTAAAGTCTTGTCAGAGTTCCACCATAATTGTGAGTCAGACCTACGTGTATAGTAAAAACCATCCAAACAGCTTACTCTCTAGAAGGCCCCCCCCCCCCCCCACACACACACACACTCTTGTAGGGCAGTCTTATCCTTGTGGGCAGCTTGGTCCAAAGTCTCCGCAGACGTAGTCTGTAAAGCAGTGAGCTGGAGGTCACCTAATACCTTCATAAGGCGCTATAAGCTGGATGTGGTCTCATCCCGATACGTTCATATGGGGGATTTTGTTTTGTCTACTGCCCTGTCAAGATATTAATGTTTTCTGTAGCAGCTCCTGGTGTTTGTGTCTTCTTTTTTTCCCTCCCTAGAACTTGCCAGTTAGATCCCGCAGTGATGGAATGATGCAGAGCCAGCAAAACAGAAAATTGTTACCAAATACTTACCGTAATTTTCCTTTCCTGGCTCTGCGTCATGCCAGCACATTCCCTCCCTGGTACATCGTAAGCACTTTTTACGAGAACACCTACACCAGGTACTGCTGGCCTTTATACTTCTATTCAGGAAGGTCCTAGAGGGGGTCAAGGGGGCAGAGTTGACCCACAGTGATGGCATGATGCCAAGCCAGGAAAGGAAAATTATGGTAAGTAGTTGGTAACAATTTTCCGTTGTCCATTAGTTGGCAAGATTTTTTCTCTTGGCAGGTGTCAGGTGCAGTTTATCATGATTGATATGGATCTGCTTTGCTGGATGACATGATAGAAGACAGGTGTATATGGTGAAATTTTGTTTTGTTTTTAAAAAAGGTACAGCCAGGTGCTAGCATAGAGTCAAAACAAAAATGAACAAAGGCGTCGCCATCTAAGTGTATCTATTTATTAAATGAGCACTAAAAACGAATTTTAGATTACACTCACAAGACAGAAGAAGAAACAGGCATATTGTCAATCTTAGTCTGTACACCAGTCCCAGAGGGTCAATAGCCTGGAGGAAATGTTGTAATCATCTCCAAAACATGTTACCGCCTCTTCTGTGATGTCATCACACCCAAACATCCATCACATTCTGGTACCAGCTGCGTGGCTTGCATTCCAGCCTGGTTTTGATTCCTTCCTCTGACTTCCCTGCTCGCCTGTCAGAACAGTGGAGCCTCTCCTATTAACACGCAGCCACGCAGCCACCCTCTACAGCAGAAAGCACAGTGATGTCGAGAGGAGATCCAAAATCCAGTGAAGAAGGGCAGCAGCCATCAATATAGTGGACTTTTAATTTGCACCTTCTTTAAAATATAGACTTTATGTCTTCTGTGAAGGTTTCTCCCATCCTCTGTTTGCGCTATTGAGCTTTTCTTTTTTAGCTAGCATAAAGTACCCTCTTTTAAGAAACAAGGCCAAAACAGGCAATGTAAAGTGGTAAGTGTGAAAAAAAGTTTCAGTGTGACTATTAACACAGCCTCTATTGTCACTTCATATCGCCCTCCATAGGTTATCATTAATTAGCTCATTTTGGTGTATGGAGATAGTTTTGGTGTATGGAAATTTTTTACTGACAGACTACTGAGTGGAATGGTACCAGCTGATTGGAGAAAAGCCAGCGTAGCACCAATATTTAAAAATGGCCCAAAATGCATCCCTGGGAATTACAGACCAGTGAACCTAACATCAATAGCATGCAAGCTCTTGGAAGGGATGATAAGGGACTATATACAATATTTTAGTAATTAGAACAGTATCATTAGCAGTAATCAGCATGGATTCATGAAGAATCGTTCTTGCCAAACCATCTATTAACCTTCTATGAGGAGGTGAGTTGCCATCTAGATAAAGGGAGGCCCATAGATATGGTGCATCTGTATTTTGCAAAAGCATTTGACACAGTTTCCCATAAATGTTTATTTTACAAAATAAGGTCCGTTGGCATGGACCATAGGTTGAGTACATGGATTGAAAACTGGCTACAAGGGCGAGTTCAGAGGAGTATGGGGTAAACATAAACAGTTCAATCTCTGTATTTGCGGACGATACTAAGCTAAGGAGGGCAATAACTTCACAGCAGGATGTGGAAACCTTGCAAAAAGATCTGAACAAATTAATAGGGTGGACAAGAACATGGCAAATGAGGTTTAAAGTAGAAAAATGTAAAATGATGCATCTGGGTGGCAAAAATATAAATGCAATCTTTACACTGAGGGGAAAACTTCTGGGGGAATATAGGATGGAAAAGGAACTGGGGGTCTTAGTAGATGATAGGCTCAGCAATGGCATGCAATGCCAAGTTGCTTCTAACAAAGCAAACAGAATATTAGCATGCATTAAAAAGGGGATCAACTCCAGAGATCAAACAATAATTCTCCTGCCCTATAAAACTCTGGCCCGGGCGCACCTAGAGTATGCTGTCCAGTTCTGGGCACCAGTCCTCAGTAAGGATGTACTGGAAATGGAGTGAGTACAAAGAAGGGCAACAAAGCTAATAAAGGGACTGGAGGATATTAGTTATGAGGAAAGGTTGCAAGCATTGAACGTATTCTCTCTGGAGAAGAGACGGTTGAGAGGGGATATGATTTCAATTTACAAATACCATACTGGTGACCCCACAATAGAGATAAAACTTTTTTGTGCAAGGGAAATTAACAAAACACGTGGCCATTCACTAAAACTAGAAGGAAGGTGGTTTGACCTTAAACTGCGTAGAGGGTTCTTTACTGTAAGAGCGGTTAGGATGTGTAATTCTCTTCCACAGGTAGTGGTTTCAGCGAGGAGCATTTATAATTTAAAAAAAATATTAAATAAGCACCTGAACGCCCACAACATACAGGGATATACAATGTAATAGGGACATAAAATCAAACACATAGGTTAGACTTGTCTTTTTTCAACCTTGCCTGCTATGTAACCATTTAACTTTGGGAAATAGGATTGTGTATATGGTATTGTATATTTTTTTAAATATATTTTTGGGGTTGAACTAGATGTTCTTTTTTCAACTATGTAACTATGTAATAGGACCCGTGACAAAATTTAATAGTAAAAGTAAATCTTCAAGAATGTAAAAAAAAAACACTTCACATGTCAGTGTTTTAAATGATTTTGTCCTGTTCCTGAGTTGGAATAGTATAATATTTGGAATACCAGTCTAGGAAATTTCTTCATATCATCAAATACACCATGCATTTTTAAAACAAAATTATTGTTGCTTTCTTCTCAGTGCTGTCTTGGAGAATCAATAATACTTGGAAGAGTTAGAGGAGAGACATACAACAGTCCTCATAGTACAAACAGTGCATATCCTAATTTTGTAATCTGCAGAAGTAGTCAAGAGCAGAACTAGTGCTAGGCTATCTTAGAAATCCCAACAGTTCTGTACAAAGCAACCTTTCACAGTTTTTATTTGTTAAATATGGATGTAATACAAGTAATGAACATACTTGAATTAATTCGATCATTATAAATATATACACCTAAACATAATAAAGCTGACAAAACCACTATAGTTTTCCTTTGAAGGATTGGGAGCAAGCACACATGGGTGCCCCCATGGAAAGGGGCTTTACATGGGAGGCACCCACTGAAGAGGAGGGGCCTGGAGAGCCGATGGGCAACCCCAGAAGAAGAGGATCGGGCTGCTCTGTGCAAAACCATTGCACAGAGCAGGTAAGTTTAGACATGTTTGTTATTTTGATTTGAAAAAATTAGCCTTTGGTAACACTTTAAGCAAGAATCATTTTTTTTGTTATTTAATGTATAAGAGTAGTAAATGTTTTCTGCCATTTTTAAGTAATCAGCAGTAAAAATCAGTGGTTTCCCTGCTCTTCAAATCAACCTTAGGGTAAAGAGCTATATAGAGTCTGGAACTAGTTCTCTTTGTCTGTACATTATCCATACTTTTCCCCAGCAGCTGCATCCATAATGAAATTACTACATTAATATGAACAATACAGTAACTCAAGAAAAAAAAAACTTTCTCTATCTGATAGGTGAACTGCTTTGCCTCTGAGTGCTTATTTCCAGGCCACCAATTCACTTTAAGGACTGCTTACAAACATATACCAAGGGTGCACTAGGCAAACTTGAGATTGTGATGTAGCTACGTTGAAACATTTTCCGTCAAGGTTATTACAGCTGAGTTCTCCTTGTATGATATCAGTGAGCAGGCTGTCGTTGTTTATGCAGCTGGGAACCTTTCCCTTCCAGGGCTTATTGTGACTCAGGCGCTGGCTAGAATAATCTAAGCAGCATGTGACGTTCTATACAAGCACTTATGTGAAAAAATCAATATGGGTGAATTGGGTATTGTGTTATCCAACTGCTCCAAAGCCATGTCATTCTAGCTCTGCAGCCGTCCTACATTGTGTCCTGATGTTTATCAGACATATAATCTACAAACCAATGCACAAGCATAAAAGATGTTGCAAAGATTTTTTTCTTGGTGCTTTTGGTCTATAAAAGTCCTGCATCAGTTACATCTGGATCACATTTCTGACACCTAAAGCCGCTAAGGCGTTAAAATTGTAAGTATAAGATCTCCTGAACTGTGTGTTCCACTTTAATCTATATTTTCACCTTGGGAAATGTCTGCCTCCTATTGATTTCACAAGGAAAAAATACAAGATAGAATACATTACACTTGGCGAGTGTTAAGATACAACACAATTGTGTCTTAAGCAGCTAGTGAGAGCTAATACAGCATAGATACATGGTTTGAAATTGAATGGCTATTAGCTTTTATTCTCATAATTCACTATCATGTTTTCTGCTAATTAATTGTACAGCAGTAATATAACATTAGCTGTTAATTAACGATTTCCTGCTCTTCCATTTGTACATCTATTTACCTATTCTGTTCCATTCTAGTCGGAAGCAAAGATCAATATAATTAAGTAACAGACGGATTAAAGAAAAATGTACTTGTAGGAGTGTGATCGGATAGATCACTGTTAACATTTCATACATTAAATTTGTAAGGTAACCTTTAGACCAGAATAGTGAGTAAGAGATAAGATTGTTTATTTGAAAATGTTACATTTGTAAAACTGAGGAATTTATCCACTTAAGGATGAGCTTCTTTTTGAGATTTGTTGTTTACAAGATAAAAACATTTTTTTTTTGCTCGAAAATTACTTAGAACCCCCAAACATTCTACATTTTTTTCTAACACCCTAGAGAGTAAAATTGCGGTTGTTACAATACTTTCTGTCATACCGTATTTGCGCAGCAGTCTTAGCCTTCGTACACACGTCGGACATTCCGGCAACCGAATCTTGTCTGAAACTGTTGCATACACACAGCCGGACAAAGTTGTCAGAAAATCCGATCGTACTTAACGTGATGATGTTATTTCGTTAGGACGGGACTACGTTCAGGCTAGTAGCCAATAGCTTTGGTCTAGGAATTTGATCTGAGCATGCGTGGCACTTTATCTACACATGATAGGACAAAGTCCAATCGGATCATGTTGTCGGAAAATTTTATGGCCCAGCTGGAAAACTTGGTCCGTCGGATAGTCAGACGGAAACAGTCCGATGGAGCTCACACACTGTCGGATTATCCGACAACACGGTCCTATCAGACATTGTCCATCGGAATGTCCGACCGTTCTGGGTCAGTGGTCAGAAAGTATGGAGGTCAGAAGAATAGCAGTGCACTTTCTGCTATGAAGAGGTGTTTCATAGCTATATATCTGCAGTGTGAGATATAAGGCAATGTTGCCTCATACTGCGAGTCTAATGCCGCGTACACACGATCGAACTGTATGACGTACTTAGTCCGTTGAAACACATTTCAACGGACAATCCGCTCGTGTGTGGGCTTCAGCTGACTTTTTCAGCATGCAGTCCGGAGTACTAAGAATTTCGGTTTGCACAACAATCTTTCCGTCGTACTTTGGTTTCAGTGGACAATACGGTCTTCAGTATGCTAGTCCGAGGGACTAAGAATGGCGCAGGCCCAGAAAGGATTTACAGGGCTTTGCTGTGTCTTGGACTTCCTATTTCTAGTCCCATCGTACGTGCTGTACGTCATCGCGCAAGCTTTCGTCGGACTGTTTGTGTATCCGTGTGTGGTCAAGTCCATTCAGTGGAAAGTACGCCGGATTGTCCGTCGGATTGTATGACGGACTAAGTACGTCATACAGTTCGATCGTGTGTACGCGGAATTAGAAGATCTGGAGTGAAGCTCAGTGATGTCATTGCTTTGTTGTTCACTATTGTTCTTGCTTGAGGTTCAGCCATGATAAATAATTTACCCTGCCTCTAACAAGATTGCTGCCTCCACACAGAGAGATATGTGCTCCGACATTTAACAAGGTTACTTCAGAGGTTGCAGTTGATTGATCCTTATTCTCTGAGAAAACCACACTGGGATGCAACGCATAAAGCAGGGTTGGTGTCAGGAACCAGACGGAGACAGAAATGCAGTAAAAATCACACCATTTAATATAGTGGTAAACATGGTAGAAATGAAGGAAAATTGTTATCCATACTTACCGTAATTTTCCTTTCCTGGATCCTCCCCATGTCAGCCTACTATAGGTCAGGTCCACCCTCTCTGACCCCTTCAGGACAACCTCTTTATTAGCCCATAAAGGGTGGCTGTCTGCCCACACCACTGTTCAGAAAATACCCACCTCACGGCGGATGAACTGGGTGGGAATCCTCCGGCTGACATGGGGAGGATCCAGGAAAGGAAAATTACGGTAAGTATGGATAACAATTTTCCTTATTCCTGGACCTCCCCATGTCAGCCTACTATGGGTTGTACCAAGCAATATTAAGAAGGGAGGGAAGACAAAAACTAAAAAATAAGCTAAACCCTCAATACAATGCTACTCAAATGTTTTAATGGGCAACAGCCACCATAATAACTGTAGAGCCAAATGTTTAGTAAGGTAGACAAGCCGCATTAAGCCTGTACTGCCTAAAAAGGTGTTAGGCGCACTCCAGCTTGCTGCTCTGCAAACTACCTCAGGGCGACCTTTGCGAATGCTGCCCAGGACTGGCTAGTCCGAGGCGCAGTAACTGAGGGAGGATTCAAGGTGTCTGGGTGTGCTTTTGGCTTGGAGAGGCATCACAGCTCGTGAAAGTGACCGGGGGAGGACTCTTCGAAGGAGGGCCAACAAGCTGGCATCCTGAGAAGTGCCTGGTTACTGAGTTGGGAAGGACATTGACGAATCCACGCTTTTTCCAGTACTATCAAGGAGACAGAGAACATGCCAGGTACTGAGGAAAAAGGTTCCTGTTCACTTTCAGTTACAACTTGTTCAAGGTCAGAGAAGTTCTGATTGCCATAATCTCTGGCTAGAGATTTTTTCAGCTTTGAAGCGCCCAGCTGCGAGTGGCTACTCTCTGAGTGGTACTAGAGACGTTGTTATGTCTGCAGTTCAAGGTACCTGAGTTCTTCACCCTTGCCCTCTGTTCCTATATGAGACTGTGTTGTTGGATGTTACCCCTGCAAAATAAAACCTTTCAAAAGATCTTTATTGGTGTGAGCGTCCAAGTTGTTGGGTATCAACCCTGGGAACCCCTAGACGTGGAAGAACAAGCCAATCGGAGGTAACCGGTAAGCCCATAAAGTTAAGGCCGCCCTACAAAGGGTTATGGCCACTACATAAACATGTGAATGTCATAGAAAAATGACTAATGTAAATACTCAAATAATAACCTAAAATATAAACCTCTAGCTCCATCAACTCAATCTTGAAAAAATGCATTTGTTAAAAGTTTGGTAAGGGTGTTTTTTTTCATATTTGGTCTGATAAACTACTGTCATTTTGACATATTCTAGTTGAAAATACTCTAGATTCTAAAATGTATACTAGGACACTTGTTATTTATCTAAAAAGTTATCCAGATGCTAACCAGTTTTTCAGATAATGGCTAAACCACAGCATAGTTGGCAGTGAATCCAAAGCAAAGCTTCAGTGAAGTGGATGTAAGTTGGTAACATGACTGAAGCAGACTTTGAGTTTGAACAGATTAAATTAACATGTACCATGTGTACAAAGTTTATACTTGTATGTGAGACCTTTAAACATGAGCAAAACCTGTAGTAATAAGCAGTGGTGGAACTAGCAGCCAGTCCATGCAGCTTTCTGCCAGTGCAGCCTATAAAGCAAAACTGCCCATCCCCTCAAACCCACATTAAATTAGTAAATTGGAGACAACCTGTAAGGATGCTATTCCACTGCATAGCTTAGTGTCATCTGCAAAGACAGAAATTTTACTTTTAATCCCAAACCCAATATAATTTATAAAGATGTTAAAAAGTAAGGGTCCCAGCACTGAACCTTGGGGTACACCACTGATAACCCTAGACCATTCAGAGTAAGAATCATTAACACTACTCTCTGAATTCTGTCTTTTAGCCAGTTTCCTATCAATTTACAAACTGATATTTACAAGCCTGCAGACTTCATCTTACACATGAGCCGTGTGTGGGGAACTGTGTCAAAAGCTTTTGCAAAATCCAGATATACCACGTCCACCGCCACCCATCTGTCCAAGGTTTTACTTACCTCCTCATAAAAAGAAATCAGGTTTGTTTGACAACTTCTGTCTTTCACGAATCCATGCTGGCTGTTATAATATTTTTTTACAACAAGAAATCATCTATGTGGTCTTTTATTAAACTCTCCAGCATCTTCCCGACTATAGAAGTTAAACTAACAGATCTCTAGTTACTTGGTAAAGACTTTGTTCTCTTTTTAAATATAAGCACCACATTGGCCCTACGCCAACCCAGTGGTACTATTGCCGTCATTAATGAGTCCCTAAAAATTAGATACAATGGATTTGAAATAAAGGCCCATACACACGATCAGACTTTTTGACAACAAACATGCAAATTAGCTGTTTTGGAGCAACATCTGACCGTGTGTACGCTCCATCGGACAAACTTTTTTGTTTTCCATCGGACTTTTGTTGGCTGTGCGAACGGACAAACTTTCTGGCAACAAAAGTCCGATGGAGCAAAGTCCGATCGTGTGTACAGAAAACCATAGGACTTTTGTACAAAGTACAAACAGGCATGCTCAGAACCAATGCAAAAGATCAGACAACAATACAGAAGTTGACCAAAGGTGGCGGTAAAGAGCAGAAAAACCACATGATTTGGTGAAAGTTGGCTGAAAAAGTCCTGCTGTGTGTATGCGATACAAGTTCAGGGCCGACGCCCTTTGTACAAAAATCCAAGGGAAAGTTTGTACAAAGTCCTATCGTGTGTATGAGGCTTTACAGAGCTTTCTTTTAAAATCCGTGGGTGGATGCCATCTGGTCCAGGTGCTTTATCCACCTTAATTCTGTAAATATTTCTGGGCCATATCCCTTTTGGGCCATTGTGGATCATTTGCGGCTGTGTCACTACCACCCCCATTATGGACATGAGCTCCCCCATGCTCCTTTGTATACACAGAGCGCGAAGAAAGTATTTAATAAATTTGCCTTCTCTTTGTCCCCAGTCACCTCAAGATTATTTTGTAAAGGGCCTACATGCTCAAACCTGACCTTTTTACTATTAATATATTTGAATAATTTTTTGGGGTTTGTCCTACTATCTTTTGCAATCTGTCGTTCGTTTTGAGTTTTTGCGTCCTTGATTTCCTTTTAACATATTCTGTTATATTCTTTGTAACATTTAAGCGACACTAGTGTTCCTTCATTTTTATATTTTTTAAAAGCTTGTTTCTTATTGTTTATAGTTTTTTAACTTTGGCCGTGAGGTTTTATTTTTAGCCCTTTAAACTTATTTCCCATGGGAATATACTTTGCAGTGAGTTCACAAACAGTCACTTTGTAGAATTCTCATTTATTTTCTGTGCCCATTGATGCCAATATTCCCTCCCAGTCCAAGTCCTGGAGAGCAGACCTCATCCTTAGACAATTTCCTCTCTTGAAGTTAAGTGTTTTTTATCTTTCCTGCATGTGTTTTTTGCTTACAGCTAACATCAAATGAAATCATGTTATGGTCACTGCTACCAAGATGTTCCTTTATATGAACATTAGTAATAAGCTCTGCATGGTTTGAGATTACCAGGTCCAACAGAGCATCATTCCTAGTTGGGACCTCAATAAACTGGACCATAAAATTGTCCTGTAATAGGTTTATAAATGTTTGCCCTCTAACTGTCCTAGCAGTGCCATTACTCCAGTCAATTTCTGGGTAGTTAAAATCCCCCATTATTATCACCATCCCAGCCCTTGCAGCCCTTTCCATCTGTGCAAGGAGCTGAGTCTCCACCTTCTCATTAACATTGGGTGGTCTATAACAAACTCCAATGATAAACTTTGAACTATGGCCACGAGCGATCGCGGGCATGAGAGGCAGAACAGGGACGTGTGTGTGTAAACACACAAATACCTGTTCTGTGAGGAGAGGAGATGCAGAATGTGAGTTCTTAATAGCTAGGAACCATGATCTTTTCTCTCATATAGTCAGTCCCCTCCCCCTACAATTAGAATACACAGTCAGGGAACACAGTTAACCCCATTCATTGCCCCCTAGTGTTAACCCCTTCTCTGCTAGTGACATTTATACAGCAACCAGTGCATTTTTATAGCACTGATCGCTGTATATAATTGTCAATTGTCCCAAAAATGTGTAAAAAGTGTCCGATGTGTCCGCCATTATGTCCAGTCATGATAAAAATCGCAGATCAAAGCCATTACTAGTAAATAATAATAATAATAAAAATGCCATAAATCTATCCCCTATTTTGTAGACACTATAACTTTTGCGCAGACCAATAAATATACGCTTATTGTGATTTTTATTACCAAAAATGTGAAGCTTTTTTTAAAAAAAAAAATAGGGATATTTACTATAGCAAAAGGTACAAAATATTTGGGGTTATTTTCGAAAAGCAACTCCACTTTGCACTGCAAGTGCACTTGAAAGTGCACTGAAAGTGCACTTGGAAGTGCAGTCGCTCTAAATCTAAGGGGTAGATCTGAAATGAGTGGAAGTTCTGCTGATTTTATCATCCAATCATGTGCAAGCTAAAATGCTGTTTTTTTTTTTCCTTGCATGTCCCCCTCGGATCTACAGTAACTTTACTTACTTCCAAGTGCACTTTTAGTGCACTCTCAAGTGCACTTGCAGTGCAAAGTGGATTTACCTTTAGTAAGTAACCCCCATTGTGTTTTTTTCAAAATTTTAGCTCTTTTTTTGTTTATAGCGCAAAAAAAAAACAAAAAAACGGAGATGATCAAATACCACCAAAAGAAAACTCTATTTGTGGGGAAAAAAGGGACATCAATTTTGTTTGGGCACAGCGTCACACGACCGTGCAATTGTCACTTAAAGCGACACAATGCCGTATCGCAAAAAAAATGGCCTGGACATTGAGCAACCAAATCTTCCAAGGCAGAAGTGGTTAACTGCAAACAACATGGGGGTGTTTAAAAAGAAAAAAAATGCAGGAACTCTGCTGTAAATAGACTTACATACCTTTGTAACCTCCCCAAGGGAACCCCTTGGAGTCTGGGCCCTAAAAATCTGCCTGTTCTGCTCTTGTAATGCACAGACAGTGAACACCCATTTGTCCCTTTAGTACAGTAGTAGTCTGAGCACACGCTGGTGTGATTACACTATTGCACCCTCCTACTTTCCACTGTTCTCCGACTGGATAAAGAAATGGTGTACACTAGGCATAATTTGAGAAATTTGAAGGAAAACAGGCAAAAAAGTCAACAAACGCAGCAGAACCAAGAACATAATAATAGGGATAATAATTATTATTTTTACTCTCCACTTTCTCTCCAGTGAAATTATTAAGGCTTATCATTCTTAAAATTCTTGATGAAAATATAGGCAACATTTACTTTTATAGTGCAGTTATTAATAAACGAAACAAAACAATTACAAACACGTGAACCAAAAACGCTAAAACGTTATTACTATCCCCCGCCCCTTAAGTTAAATTAAGTTACATTTCAAAATTAATAAATTGATCCGCTTGGTGCTACTGGGGTCACAAGGATTCTGTGCAAGAAGCTCCCCGTGTTCTCCTGCTGCAACTAGGTTGCTATAGGGCTGTAGCCATCTAGTTCAAGCCAGGTAACTAATGACTAAAATTACCTCTTTATGACCAGCTTAAATGTTTTAGATGATTGAACTGCCAAAGTTCAGTTTCCTAAGGTAAGATAAATGGACAAGTACAAACAGATAACCAAGGCGTTGGATCGAAAGTAACAAAGTTTATTATAAGTAGCAATTGACAATTAGACAAGTCTGCACAAATACGTGGACAAATGTAGATTTGATAGAATGAAATAAAAGAAGATAAACACAAATATAATGCTTATGTTCCATTATTTCTTATATACATAGGGACCAATAAATTAAAATATCCTGTCTAATGTGTTTAGAGTAAGTCAATAAAAAATGTAAGAAACAGCCTAAGTCCACATACATGAGAGTCTAAACGTGAATAAATGAGCCATCAACCTTTTGCTGATGGATGAGGCTGCCAAGCAACGCACAGAAGCCCTTCCATTAATAAACGAGTTACTATATCAGGTTATATTGGAAGTGTATGCCTAGAATACAAGCCATTCTTCTTGTGACAGCCTATTCGCTATATATTTCAGCAACTCATGGTCTTCAGTCATTCACTTTAGGGAACTAAACGAATGAATCATTGAAATGTTCTTTTTATTGTTTATACAGTATTTTCTGTGTCAAACTCATACCATAGACCAGTGGTGTATTTAGGTTTGGTGCTGCCCCTAGGCCTGACTAAACTCATGCACCCCCTAATTTAAATATGAACTTGCACGATTTCAAACTGGCAATGCAGTCCAACTTCAGGGGCGATTTGACAGACATCTGTGTGGGTTCATACACAGATGTCTATTCAAATCGCCCTTGAAGTCGCCAAAAGTAGTGCAGCCTCACCAGTGCCCATCAGCACAGCCTCATTAGTGCCCATCAGCGCAGCCTCATCAGTGCCCATCATTGCAGCCTCACCAGTGACCATCAAGATCAGCTTCACCAGTGTCCATCAATGCAGCCTCATCAGTGCCCATTAAAGCCGCTCCATCAGTGCCCATCAATACAGCCTCACCAGTGCCCATACAGGTGGTAAGGAGGCAGCATATTGCTGCCTCCCTTGCCTGTCAATTGCTCCATCGCATCCTTTCCACAGGCAGTTCACACTGCCTTCTGCGAACCGCTGTAATGACACCCTCAGATCAGTTCACAGACAGTGCAAACTGTGGATTCGTACAGGAATCGGATCGCAAGGTTGAGAACACCCATGTGATTTGATTCCAGTGTGGGGAAAAACGAGTCCCTGCACCATTTTCTGTGCGAATCCAATGTGAGTTCAGCCATACAACTGCATGGCTGAACTCGCATTGCTCAAACATCGCATGTGATCGGCACCTGTGGTGCGGGTACGAATCACATGCAATGTCTGAGATCATACAAGTCTGAACCTAGGCTTATACCAGAAGCACCAGCCTGCAGATGTTAAGCTGTAAAGAGTTAACTATTTAGTTAAGCAGCAGTTTACATGTGTCCATTGACACAGAGTAGAGAAGCACAGTCCCCCCCTAGCACCAAGGACACACAGGGTTAATTACTAGAGAATACAGTATTTCAGATAACAGGAGATTAGAGAAACAAAGTGGGAAAGCTGTAGCACAGATAAGCTGTGGCATGAAGTTTGCAGGGAGAGAGAGTGAGGATCAGTATCTTACTCTCACCCCTTCCAAGTCAGATATTCAGAATGTACAGTAGCTTGGTCTGCTGCTGAAGCCACAATCCGATGGCACCTGGGGTCACAACACAGGAGGAGAAACTAACCAGCTGTCTCTCTGCTCTCCCGTCTGTGTGGAGGGGAGGGGGGAACTGTCACCACACGCTCTTTGAGAGAGATGCTCTCTGAACGCTGCAGCCAACAACCCCGGCAGTGAATGGGCTGACTCTGGAGCAGGGCTTTTTCATGTGGGGTGGCTTTTTTTGCCACCCCCCCTGCAAGGTGCCACCCTAGGCCTGGGCCTTGTTAGCCTAGGCCAAGACACAGCACTGCCATAGACAGGTGATGATTAAGAAAGCCGACCTGTATTTGCTATTTTGAATGAAAAAAAAGAAAATTGTATATTTACAGAAGAATACCCTGACTTGGACAGGTCCAAATTTCATCATGTCCACAAGCTATACTGTGATGATGTCTTCATCACTCTTCAACCTTGAGACTGATTACTAATGTGCATGGGAAGTCATAATATATATATATATATTTTTTTTTAAATAATTTTTATTCAGAAAAAAGAAATAAGAACATACAGAGGCATACATGAAGGCACAATCAGTGATAGGAAGAGAAAATATAAACATCCAGGGCAAGCCCTGGGGCAGAGGAAACCGTGATACACAGAAGAGTTCAGCGAACAGTAATACTATAATAGCATAAGGCAACAGGCACCAACTGGATGAATCGGGGACTGTTTTGAACCCTAAGTAGAGCAGGTGCTAATACCGGCTCCCTAGAGGAGCAAGTGCCTAGTTACACTTTATAAATCCAAGTAATTAAGAAGGAGGGGAGGGGGAGGGGGAGGAGGGGGAGGTAGGGAAGGACAAGGGGGGGGTAGGGGACTGGGGGGGGGAGAGAAGGCAGATTAGGAACAAGGAAAATATCGTAAGGAGGGATTCATAAGCAATGACCACATAGGAGAAACCTGGGGAAGGAATAAGGACCAAGGCAATCTAGGCAGTGAAGTAGATCATGGAGAAATATTAGGAGTGAAGCAAGTCATTGTAGGTAAAAGAAAGTTGATCCAATGCACGTTGATCAGGTAGTGACATGGTTGCGGTTATGAACAAACGCTACTTGGCGAAAAAGGCAGCTTTTTGGGAGACATGGGAGAAGTCAGCCAGAAGCCTCTCCTTGTACAGGAGAGATAGAAGGTCCTTGAGAAGTTGGGAGGCCGGAGGGCCAGGAGGCGAAAGCCAAAAACGGAGTATGAGGCGGCGGGCCAGAAGTAGACATAGTAAGATCCAGTCGACTGTAGCATGCTGGGAGTGGGGCCCTAGAATGGGTCCGGTACCTGACAGTGTAGACCAAGGCAGCAGCAGGGGGTCTCAATATCCGAAGATTAGGAGCAGAGGTTCCTTGGGTAGTTTCAGTAGAGTGATATCAAAGATGAATGCTAAGACCTGGTCCCAGAATGTAGATATTGTCTGGCAAGACCAAAAACGATGAGAGAGAGGTGGCTTCAAACATTGACAGTGAGGGCAGGATGCCCCGTCTTGCTTGGACTTGGGAGACAAAAACGTGACGTAGGCCCTGTGGGCAATCTTGAGCTGGGTTTCCCTCCAGATTTCGTTGGGCGTGAGTCTCAGTACATTGTTGAGACCCAGCATAATCTTGTGGACGATGTCGGGGTCTGGGAAGGCCGAGGACCAGTTTGCGATGGAGGTGGTGGAGGCCGGTGGCGTTGAGCGTTCCAGAAGGGGTTTGTAGACATCAGAGATCTTAAAACACTCGTCCCGTATCAGCTGATCCATGAAGCTGGATTGGAAACGAAGAGGCTCTTCCTTGCAACTCTGGGTGATAAAGCTGACACACTGTTGGTAGTGCAGAAAGTGCGAGGCGGGTATTGAGAACAAGTCCATCACTGACTGAAAAGGAAGAGGTCTGCCAGTAGCCGGGTCACAAAGGGAGGAGAAAAGGGACAGGCCCCGTGCTGACCAGGACGAAAAAGCTTTGCATTGAAGGCCTGGAGTGAAGCAAGGATTTCCTTGAATAGGCAGGTGAATGGAAATGAAGGGTGGGAGTTTAGCCAGTTTCCTAGACTCCCTCCATGCTATCGCTGTGTCTCTGAGGACAAGGTTATGTTGGTGGGGGGGGGGGGGGGTACCGACTTCCAATGGCAATGCAGCAGGGCAGTTAAGGAGAAAGGGTGAGCCATAGCGGTTTCGAGTTCAAAATTTGAGTACCTGGATGAGTGGGTGATCCAATCTAGGCTGGTTCTAAGTAGACAAGCTAAATTATACAATCTAACATTAGGTAAACTAATACCTCCTTTGCCCCTGGGAAAGTGTAATTTTTTGTAGGCAATACGTGGTCTTTTGCCGTGCCATAAAAATTTTGAGATAGCAGTATCCAATGAAGTAACATCTTTGTGTTTGAGCAATAGTGGGAGAGTTTGCATAGGGTATAAGAGTTTGGCAAAGCTGACCATTTTCACAAGGTGGCACCTTCCCAGGAGCGAAAGGGGCAGATCCATCCAGTTGGTCAGTTCTTGGGATATCTTAGAGAGCAGGGGAGGGTAATTCAGCTGGTACAATGAGGAAGGTAATTTCCCAATTTTAATTCCCAGGTATGTGATGAAGGAAGGGGCAATCGAAAATAAAGAGCCAACAGCCCAAGACGGGGTGGAATGGGAGCCAATGGGTAGAATCTCGCTTTTGGAATAATTAATACGGAGCCCTGAGCAAAGCCTAAATTCGTCGAAAACGCCTTTAATAGTGTGAATGTCAGCTGCCGGATTGGATGTGAAGATAAGTACATCGTCGGCGAACAGAGATGTGCGGAGTTCCTTGCCTCCTATGTCTATGCCATGGAGGGGTGCCGTATGGGTTAGGTATCTAGATAGAGGTTCGAGGAAGATGTTAAAGAGTAGAGGGGATAGAGGGCAGCCCTGTCTGGTGCCTTTGTGCAGGGGAAAGCTAGGTGAGAGGAGGCCAACCGCTACCAGATTGGCGGAAGGGGAGGAGTACATAGAGTTAATGAGGGGAGAGAAGGGGCCTGAGAAACCTAATTTGGAGAGGGTTAAGGAGAGCCAATCGAAGCTGACATTGTCAAAGGCTTTCTCAGCATCTAAAGTGATAATGGCATAGGTACCCTTGGGGTTTTGTTTGGCTGCTTCGAGAGCTAGTAAAACTTTGCGGATATTTAAAGTGGCCGTTCGACCCTTGATAAATCCCGATTGGGCCGAGTGGATTAGGTGGGGTAGGATATCGGCCAATCTCGTGGCAACGATTTTTGAAAGGATTTTCCCGTCTAAATTAAGGAGGGAGATGGGCCTGTAAGAACCGGGCTGTAGTGGATCCTTTCCTTTTTTTGAGAGGAGTTTGATGACAGCTTGATTCCCTGAGGGGAGAAATTGACCTCCCGTCCAGATAGAGGAATAAACGGAGAGAAGTGTGGGTGCCACGATGTGTGTATGGTTTTTATAAAAGTCACTAGTGAAGCCGTCGGGGCCGGGCGCCTTGTGTGAGTTGAGATGGCGGATGGTGTTTTCTATTTCAGGGAGAGTGATGGGGGCATTGAGGGTCTCCAGTTGCTCCGTCGAGATGGAGGGGAGTGACAGAGTGTCTAAAAAATATTGAGCCTTTTGTTGTATGATGGGGTCTGGGGCGTATAGATTTGTGTAGTACCGCAACATTGCTTCATTAATGGTGTGAGGGGAAGAGAGTGTGCGGCCCGTGTGGTCACAGAGGGAGGTGATGTGTGTAGGGCAATGGCTACCTTTACACAGTCTGGAGAGAAGTTTCCCAGCTTTATTACCGTACCTGTGAAGGGTGGCATCTAAGTGAGCCTTCTTCGTGCGTTCAAGGGTGTCTGCCCAATTGTCAAAATTTGACTTGGCTGATACCCATTCATCGTGATACTTAGGGGTACTAGTGGAGGATAGCTGCTGTTGGGCAGCATGCAGTCTGGCACTGGCCAATTTGTAGTGTTGGAGAGCGTTGCGTTTAAATGATGTGGCGTAGCTAATAATGCGCCCCCTAAAGTACGCTTTCCCGGAATCCCAGAATAGGTTAGGATTAGCAGAATGGATGGCATTTGTGGACGTGTATTCTGCCCAGGCCTTGTCTAAATATGTGATGAAATCTGAGTTGTTGGCTAGGAAAGCTGGGAAGCGCCAGAGATTAGGGTGAGGAGGGAGATCCAGCCTATCTAGGGAGATTGCTACTGGGGCATGGTCTGAGATCGCAATGTCGTGTATTTCGGAATCAGAGGTTAAGGTTATGGTATCGTCTGACCCAAAAAAATGATCAAATCTCGCTAGAGATCTACGAGGGTTGGAGTAAAACGTGAACTCCTTGTCGACAGGGTGCGAAAGACGCCAGAGATCTGTCATGTGTAGGGAGTCCATGGTGGACGAAAATAGGGTAGGGTTTGATACGGCCGTGCCTGGTGTCAGAGTTCTTGGAGAGGATCTGTCTATCGAGGGGTGCATGACGTCGTTAAAGTCACTACCTACCAAGTGAGGCAGGCGGGTGAAGTCAACTAGCCATGTAGAGAGTTCTTTATAAAAATTGTTTAGTGGGTTTGTTAGGAGCATATACATTGGTGATGAACAGCTCTTTAGTGCCTATCCGTACAGTTGCAGTGAAAAAACGACCTTTATCATCCGAGAGGGTGGATAGGATTGTGCATGGGAGATTTTTGTGTATTAGAAGCAGTACACCAGCCTTCCGTCCCAATGATTCAGCTCCATGAACTGAGCCCACCCACATTTTTTGCATGCGCGGGAAATCGGATGCAAGTAAATGGGTTTCCTGTAAAAGGGCAATATCTGCCTTGAGACGTTTAAGATGCCGAAGGATCTTCACCCTCTTTTAAGGAGAGCGAAGGCCCTTGACGTTCCAAGAGACTACTCTAAGAGGGGCAGTGGTTGGGGACTTGGAAGGCTGGTATCCTGACTTAAAGGTGCATGGAAGATTAGGTGGCCTAGGTTGGAGTTAATATAGATCGGAGATGATGGGCCTTGTTCATGTATCCTGAATGGATGAAGGGGTGAACCCAAGTGAGCAGGGGGGAGAACGGGGGGGGGAGGTTTGGGGGGAGCAAAAGGGGAAGACGGTGGTGAAGGAAGAATAACCAAACAAATAAACAAAAGCACATACTTCTCTTTTTTCTGCATGAGTTCACTGTGTAGGAGGGGAAGCTCCTCAAACAGAGCCCCAGGGATAAGATGGAGTGCCAGCGGGCCGTCTTGACGATGCTCAGTAAGCACGTGATTCTGGGACGAATGTCGCAGCGTGGCGGCAGGGCTGTAACGGTGGAGGAGGATACACAGTGGAGTCATGCCAGAATCTGTCACGCTGTAGTAACCACAGTAATGCATGGCATGGCAATATAATATATAAACAACATCAAAGAGCATAGTGTAAAACAAGAGAAAAAGCAATAATAAAAGTAACCTGAGCAGTCCTACGTGAACTCGGGGGAAAACAACGGAGGTGAGGCAAAAGCAGGAGGCCTGCAGTGCCCAGCGTCCAATTCCTCCATGGTCGGCAGAGAAGCAGCTCCCGGAATTGGAGAGTAATGAACCTGGTATCAGGAATAATGGAGGGAGGGAGAGATAAACGTTAGGGTAACACAAGTAGCGGACAGCCGCTACTCAACACAACTTGCCTTGAGACCTGGACGGAGGAAGGAAATAGGATAAATCGTCATTAGGAGACAGGTGAAGCTTCAGCGTGGAATATGACGGTGTCGGTGATCCGGGGCCGATGCTCTAAAGCGCTTTGGTGAGTCCTTCCTGGGGCTCCTCTGATCCAGCGCTCGGACTGATGAGGCCGGTTTGGAGGGTGTGACTGGCAGTGTGTCCGAGCGAAGAGAACGTAGGAACGCTTCTGCTTCAGAGGGGTCCTGAAAGGAGAGTTGTTCCCCCTTAGGGGATTTGAGATGGAGCACTGCGGGGAATGCCAGGGAGAATTTAATCTGCATTTTAAACAGTTCCGAGCAAATCGGTTGAAAGGCTTTGCGTTTCTTTGACACTTCAATAGAATAGTCCGCAAAAATTAGTATCTTGACACCATCAACATGATTGCCGGAATGCTTGAAGAATAACGACTTTATCTGCATAATTGAGATACTTGGCAATGATGGGGCGAGGATTCTTGCGGTCAGCGTTGAAGGAGCCCATGCGGTGCGACCTTTCCACTGTGAAGGAACCCGAAAGTCCCATGGCCTCTGGCACACGTTTGGAGCAGAAGTCGTTCAGTTCGGCTGTAGGGAGCGATTTAGGGACACCGACGAATCGCAAATTGGAACGTCTGGATCTGTTCTCCAAATCATCTAATTTTTGGATGATATATTGGACTGTTTTTTCCTGGGACTGCTCTGTGGCTTGGGACTGGTAGAGATCATCTTCCACCTCAGAAACTCGGTGCTCAAGGTCATTGAGCCTGGTACTATGTTCTGTGAGCTGGGCCTTGATTTGTTTCATACCAGCCTGAATGGCTTTTTCCACCGAGGCAGTGATCATAGGAGACAGCAGGGCTGCCACCGCCTGTGCTATGCGGTTGGTATGGCCATCCTCACCGGGGGACGGCGAATTAGCATCCCCAGGCAGATTGTGAGGGGTCCCTGTGGCTTGCCCACGTGAGTGGGGGGGTCCGGTGAAGGCAGGGGATGTATGAGAGGTGACCCCGCTTACCTCCATAGCCGCATCTGTAAGATCCGGAGCCGAGGCCTGTGATGCTGGGATGGAGTAGGCCGAAGCCGGGGGCTCGATTTGCGGCCATTCGGGTGGCGCCGCCGCGGCCGCGTACGACCTGGCCCCCGTTTTTTCCACAAAACGATCCATGGCAGCAGGGATCATGGGGGGGACACTCGGGTCCAAGATAGGGCACTGTGTCCGCTGGTATTGGCTTTACAGGCCGATTTTGTGAGGCTCTGTGGCGGGAGCTAGGCTGAGGCGCAGCTAGCTCATGCGGCGCCGGAACCAGAAGTCCATAATATATATTTTGATGCATAGGAAGGCTTCTGATGATCCTTGGTCCAAGGATAATTGGACACCTGCCCAAGTACAGATACATGAGTGTAGGCCTCCAGAAAAACAGACATAGTGGGAATTGCAGATTCAGCCACTAGGCAAAAAAGCAGTAGCACCCACTAAGCAATCATTACATTTTGATACTGGAACTGTGAGGATTTGGTGCAAGCAGAATAAGCTCTAGGTGCATGATACAGGACATAAAGTAAGGATTTTGTGACAGCTAAGGCAATAAGTTAGTGAATAAGACTGTTTGGGAGGTGGTTAACAGTTGAGATGATATTGGCTGCATGTTTAATGGAGGGGTTTCTTAGCTAAGCACACCCCCCTGCCTGCCTACGCTAGAAAGAGATGAATTCCAGGAAGTAAATACTACTTGAATAATCTGCCCTTACTTAAGATGGCTGTGGCTAGACATGCTAGGGCATGTTTTTTCAAAGCAATTTCTCAACAAAAAAAGCATGGAGACATGGATAGATGGGTAAGTTTGCTTTGAATATTAAAATCAAATTAAATAGTGTTTCCAGTTAAGTTACTTTAAGAACATATGGGGGTTATTTACGAAAGGCAAATCCACTTTGCACTGCAAGTGCAAACTACAAGTGCAAAGTGCACTTGAAATTGCACTGAAAGTGTACTTGGAAGTGCAGTCGCTGTAGATCCGACAGCAGACATGCAAGGAAAATAAAAAACAGCATTGTAGCTTGCACATGATTGGATGATAAAATCAGCAGCGCTTCCCCTCATTTCAGATCTACCCCTCAGATTTACAGCGACTGCACTTCCAAGTGCACTTTCAGTCCAATTTCAAGTGCACTTTGCACTTGTAGTTTACACTTGCAGTGCAAAGTGGATTTTTCATTCGTAAATAACCCAGAGTGTACTAATGCAAGGAATCAAAGTGCAGAACTTATGTTATGATAGATTAGTGCACAGATCTAAAAGAAATACACTGAGCACCCCAAGTAAGAGTTCACGTGGCTCTTGTATTTAAACAATATTTGGTTTGCCTAGATTTCAGCTTTACTCGTAATCTACTCTATATATACACAAGAACTTTGCTTTTGTTATATTTACAATAGGGAATATAACATATTATTTGCATTCATTATTTACTTTTGAATATAAATGTCATAGTCTAGGTGGGTTTACCTGATGCTTTCTAAAGAAGCAATTACATATAATAAGCACGATTGTAACTCTTTGTATTGAACACAAAATTAAGTGTTTAATATTATGTTGACAAAAGTGTTTTATTAAGATCTGTTCACATAGCTTACCAATACTTCTGAGGCTTCACATGCCAGAGAAATATTTACTTTCCTGTTGTAAGAAAATACAATTGTGTTCCACCCATGTAAGGTATATAATATTTGCAAGTCACAAAAATACACAATATAGCCACTTACAGACCGGACCATTTTGCTGGTCAAAGACCAGACCACTTTTTGCGATTCGGCACTGCGTCGCTTTAACTGACAATTGCGCGGTCATGCGACGGGGCTCCCAAACAAAATTGATGTCCTTTTTTTCCCACAAATAGAGCTTTCTTTTGGTGGTATTTGATAACCCCTGCGTTTTTTATTTTTTGCGCTATAAACAAAAATAGAGCGCCAATTTTGAAAAAAACACATTATTTTTTACTTTTTGTTATAATAAATATCACCCAAAAATATATAAAAAAACATTTTTTTCCCTCAGTTTAGGCCGATACGTATTCTTCTACATATTTTTGGTAAAAAAAAATCGCAATAAGCGATTATTGATTGGTTTGCGCAAAAGTTATTTTACAAAAAAGGGATAGTTTTATAGCATTTTTATTAATAATTTTTTATTATTTTTTTTTTTACTAGTAATGGCGGCGATCAGCGATTTTTATTGTGACTGCGACATTGTGGGGGACCCATCGGACATTTTTGACACATTTTTGGGACCATTGTCATTTATAAAGTAATCACTGCTATATAAATGCAGTGATTCCTGTGTAAATGACACTGGCAGTGAAAGGGTTAACCAGTGGGTGGCAGTGTAGGGGTTAAGTGTTCCTAGGGGTGTGTTACTAACTGTGGGGGGGGGGTTGGGCTTTCATTTAGTGAACACTGATCTCTGCTCCAATCACATGGAGCAGAGATCAGCGTCACTAGTTGCTAGGCAGAATGGAGAAATGTTGTTTACACAGCATTTCCTCCATTCGGCCACTCCGTGAGACGATCGCGAGGATGCCCGCGGCGATCGAGTCCGCGGGTCCAGCGACCGGACTCACGGGGGTCCCAACCAGCGCGGGAGCGCGCCGCCGGCGGCGCGCTCCCGATGGCAGGGCGGCATTGAATATTGGACGTACCTGTACGCCAATATGCCTGCCCGTGCCATTCTGTCGACGTACATCGTCGTGCGCTGGTCGGGAAGTGGTTAAATATATGCATTTGAACGTAAAACATAACTTGGGGCAGCGTTGGATTTGTTTTTTTTGCAACACAAACAGATCTTAATAAGGTCTATTGCTTTGAAATAAATGCAAAGCAGGTCAAACACAGCCTGAGAATGGTCAGCCACACTTTCCAATTAAGCTAAGCAGAAATATGAAGATTTGTGATAACAGTGCACTTCAAACACATGTGAAATGCGAAAAAACAAAACAAAAAAAGACAATCTTTATTAAAGACACCAGCCTTTCCCAATCTTTTTACCTTAGAGGAACCCTTGAAAATATTTCAAATCTCAGAGAACCCCTCGTAAGATTAGTACCATCAGTATCATTAGGAAAATTACTCTTACATCGGTGGTGATAAGTGGGAAAAATGTCCCCCATACAAGGGTATCTAGAATGATACCCTTGCAGTCATGCTGCTGGCTCTGTCAAGTGCTGTTGGACCCAAAACTATGCCGTTAGCCACCCCTGGAGAAACTTTAGGGTTCCAGAGAACCCTGGTTGAGAATGGCTGATCTACAAAATGACATCATTGATTATTGTTATAGGCTTCTAAGCCCTTGTACACACGGTCGGAGATTCCGACAACCAAATCCGTCGGATTTTGTCTGTTGGATTTTGTCCGAAACTGTTGTATACACACGGTCGGACGAAGTTGTCGGAATGTCCGATCGTTCAGAACGTGATGACATTATTTTGTTACGATGGGACTATGTTCAGGCTAGTAGCCAATAGCTTTGATGTAGGAATTTGATCTGAGCATGCGTGGCACTTTGACCGATCGGAACTCTCTACACATGATCGGAGTATGTCCGATCGGAGCATTTTGTCTGAAAATATTTCCGGCAAGTTGGAAAATTTGGTTCGACGGATATTCCGACGGAAACAGTCCGATGCAGACCACACACAGTTGGAATATCCGACAAAACGCTCCGATCGGACACATTCCGTCGGAATCTCCGATCGTTTACCAATTTTTAGGAAGAATTCCATTAGTTCAACTGCAGCCAACTTTTTTTGAATAGAGTGAGAAGGAAGATCTAAAACCTTTGTTAGGTTTTTATAATATTGAGTAGATTTTCCCTCAGTAACTACGTGAGAGGAAAAACTATACCCTATCCAAAAAATATTGACAATATTGATGGCAGGGTGGCATTGAAGATTGGACGTACCTGTACGCCAATATGCCTGTCCGTGCCATTCTGCCGACGTACATCGGCGTGCGCTGGTCGGGAACCAGGTAAAGGAGTTGTAAAGGCAGAAGGTTTTTTATTTTAATGCATTCTATGCTTTAAGATAAAAAAAACCTTCTGTGTGTAGCAGCCCCCTTCTGCTCCCCTAATACTTACCTGAGCCCCATCTAGCTATCTGGGACTTTCCTCCTGATTGGCTGAGACATAGAAGCGGCGCCATTAGCTCATGTGGCTGTCAATCAAAGTCAGTTAGCCAATCAGGGGAGAGAGGGCTGGTCCATGTCTGGGCTCCATGTCTGAATGGACACATTGAGCTCAACAGGAGGTAAGGGCCAAGAGCAGCAAAGAGGGACCCGAGAAGAGGAAGATCCGGGTTACTCTGTGCAAAAATACTGCACAGAAGAAGTAAGTATAACATGTTTGTTAATTTTTTTATTTTAGTTTTTTTTAAACAAGACTTTACAATCACTTTAAGTCTACTAACTGGCTTGCACTACATCAAGCTGCTGCATTAGCTAACAAAACAACATCTGGATCAGGCTGCTACAGTTTTATATAATCTACCCCGGGATTCATTTAACTATACTGTCCAGAGCAAAATCAGTCCATTTCAAAAGGCTTGGAACTTCCCAAGGTGCTGACTATTTTTTTTAAGGTGATCAAGAAATACTACTGGACATATCCAATAATTCTGGAGCTTTCTTCCTCAGATCTCCAGTTTCTTCAAGACAATAGCTACATGTACATCCCTTGATTTCTTGGATGGCTGCCTAGTCAAGGACATTACATCAGACATGCACCTGATCGGGATTCCTACCAGTACTATATGATTAAGCACCAGTGATTACGGTGTGAAGCGTGTTAGAGATCTGTTTTTATTTATATTTTGTATGGAATTTTTTCAATAAAGGATTTTCTTTGGAGTGCGGCCATCCAGATTGTTTTATTTACCTACATGCGATTCGCATACTGAGCATTATTTTCCGTTTTTTTTGTCTTGTCTCATTTCCTTTTCTTTTGTATATTTGTACTAATCCTTTTTGTATTTCTGTAACACTATGCTTATTGGTCTATGCCATTGGTAACAGGCTTATGGTTTCTCAGTAGGGAGTCATTTCAATAGGTCCCCCTGAGTCGGTATATACTTGCATGACAATATCAGCAACGTTGTAATGTTTGGCCTGCTATTCATTCATTTGTACACTTTGTTTTACATAAGCAAGGTATACATTCACCTTCTCTCTAATGAATCGATTAGTTGACTGACTGGAGGTGATTGGGGGACCGACCAATCAACCAGCCATTCTATCCTTTATTTTAGAAGGTATTTATTGAGTTTTAATTATTTAAATGATTTTAAATACTATTTTTATATATAAAAAAAAATGTTATACTTTTTTTTCCCCGAAAATAGTGTGTGCGTGTGTGTGTGGGGCCGGGCCCCTCCATTGCCTCCTCCATGGAGGCATCCTGTTTTTTTTTTTGTAACAGATACAATATATATATATATATATATATATATATATATATTTTTTTTTTTATTATTTTAGTAAGTCCACAGCAGACATTTTTAGAGACTTATTTATGAGCTGACATTGTCCGAATTTGCGGGCAGCAACACTGCCCACATCTCCTGTACATTTGGACGGGCCGGCTATAGCGGTGAAGTGCATACATTTGCGCTTCCGGACCGCACTACCGGCACACATATCTACTCTTTATGCGAACGCCGAGCTACTGGGAAGGCCACTCACGCACGCAGGCATTTTGCTTGCATGCGCATGAGCGGAATTGATATGTGGGGCAGACGGAAGTTGCGGGTGGAACGCATTTCCACCCGAGCTTCCTGCTTTGAGCTACAGCTTGCGCTCCAGTGACCCTGGCATGCGCAGGAGCGAAAGTGAGATTTGGGGCGGCTGGAAGTTGTGGGTGAAACGCATTTCCACCCGAGCTTCCTGATTTGAGTTACAGCTTGCGCTTCAGCGACCCTAGCGTGCGCAGGAGCGGAAGTGAGGTGTGGGGCGGCCGGAAGTTGCGGGTGGAACGCATTCCCACCCGCAATTCCTTCAAATAGACAAGCGTGCATTCCAGTCACCCACCCCACCGTGACCCCAGCAAATCGTATGGATAGTGGACCAAAGAACCACAGGTATAACTGTTACCACCACCACCACTGCAATGTCCCTATTACAATTATTAATACTATTAATACTATTACCACTATACCATTATATCTTTATGGGCTTATGTGAGATATCAACACTTCTAAGTATATCACTATAGAAATCTCCTCTTGTGAGCATTGTAAATTTCGTTTTTCTTTATGCATTATTTACTATGGTAGTGGATACATAAAATGGGCCTATTGCTATATAATATAATATTGATTGTGTAGCGGTTTAATTTAGGGAACTTATATTTAGATTTATATATAAATGTAAGTGTAAAAAATCCATTTTATTTATTTATCTATTTATTAACTTATATATATAACCTCTCCTTTTTTTTTTGGGTGTGGTTTGTAGGGGTGGTTTGGGTGGAGCTTGGGGGTGTGCGGCCACACACACACATATATAGCACTGTCCTTTTGTGAGAAACCATTGCCCGTCTAGGCTCTGAGGAAAGGGGTTCTCCCCTGAAACTCGTCAGCAATTTTGTTGGGGTATCGCTCGATCCACTTGACATCAGGTCCAGGCTTGTTGATGTTCGGAGTAGGGGACTGTATTGATTATGCCTTCTATCAATGCTCGTTTGTGAGTATTCATTTTGCTATGTGTTTTATTTGAATAAAGCTCTATCAGTGGTAATGCACTAGGTCGGTCTGCCCCCCTTTTCTTTTTTTGCTTTTTTTTCTTTCTTTTTTGCATACTGAGCTGGCATCATTACCTGATGGGTAACATAACATGGATAATATTTTGGCACAGAGTGGATCCTCTTGTTTGAACAGATAGTCAGTAATTCCATCTAGAAAATTGTGCTGAAAAATCTTCTATAGGTTGCAGTAAACAAGTGCTTGGTATGATATAATATATGATATTTCATGGTAATGTGCCTTCATAGTATGGTGTCTGAACATAACATTTTAACCGCCAACATGCTTTTTCCAGCCAACACAAAAACAGTCCAAACAGGTAAAATTTAATCACAAGTGTTTAGGTAGAAATCAATGTTGAAGTTGAAGATATATTCAACCTCTGATGGATAGGTCACCTTTCAGTAAGCAGCACCATCTATTGTGAATCCACCACCAATGAAAAAAATTGGATACTCTTATTGGACTCAGTGGACCCAGTGCCAGCGGCACAGAGTCAAACATGCAGAAAACTGGACGTGGTCACTCTCAGGAAGCAACATGTGAGGTCAGCTTCGGTTCAACCGTGTCACCGGACCCAATCATGGACTCCATCATGCATAAAAGAAAAAGGCTGCCACATAGTGTAAAACCATCAACTAACAACCATGTTTGGTCCATGGAAAGAGGCATGCTGCCTAGGGCTTCAGAAATTACCAGGGAATTTTGGAATACTTTGAGAATCTTTTTGATTCAAAAAGTCAATTTTTTCCCTTGTTGGCAAATGGAGAAAATATAACCTGCTGTTGCTATCAAGGTCTTGACTGTCTCAACATTTATTGAGATGGACTTTCTGTTCTTCCCAGTCTATTACCCTTCTCTATGAAGCTCCCAAATGCCCCTGATTGCCTGTCCTCCACTATTGTTGACTGTATTTTTGAAATTTTGAAGTGATCAGCCTATACACACAGAGTTTTTATTGTAACAGAATCTCCTGAAGAAGCCGTGAACGGAGAAACCTGTAGAGAGACAATTTACTTCTTTTGATATTTGTTACTGATGTACTGTGGTTTTACCCTTTTTCACATATGTATTTTTAATTCAATAAATGTTTTCTATTTTTCTAAATTTTGTATATGTGTGCGCTTTAAAAGTCCCAATTTCTCTCCTTCTATGTTATTCTTGCAATAAGGGATGTGGCACCTAAATTGAGTCTTTCCAACAGACTAGCTCTAAAACTATACTTCTCCTCTTGAATGGCAATCAGTTTTGTTGCCTGAGTATCTGGGGTCTGGTTGGAGCCCAGGGTTATAAAGGGTAATATATTAATCACAAAACCCCAAGGCAATTTGAGAGGACCTGACTGAGGGTTCAACAGAGAATAGGCGCAACTTATGTACATACATTAGTGCACGTTTCCTCCGGAGAGCTCTTGCCAGCATTCAGCCACATTTATTGCCGTGCTCATAATATTTATGCGACATGTAACGTAATTGTTTACGTGCCTGTCGATCTAGTAAGTGTAGGAATAGTTCTCTCAGTTCAGTCAGTTTTGTCAGAGCCTCTGGGTCTCCGTCATGTTTATGCTGAAGTTCCGCCTGTTGGAGGGCCTGAAGTACCCTGTTGAAGTCAGCTTGACTGGCTTTCTTGAGCTTGGAGCCCAAAGAGATCAGTTCGCCCCTCACCACCACCTTATTAACCTCCCAGATGATCCCCTTTACTAATACCTTCTGTGGTATTCTCTTTAAAGTAATGGGTCAGGACATTTTTGAATTCAGAAACCAGCGCTGCATCGTCCAACAGGGATTCATTCAGTCACCACAACCAGGCCCAATGGGTACCCAGCAGAAGGGCTAGTGTGGCCGTCACTGGGGCATGATCAGAATTAGTTATATTCCCAATGAACGAAGCCTGCAGCAGCTCTATAGTCAGATGGTCCACACAGAGAAGATCTATATGGGTATATACATCATGTACATTCGAATAGTAGCTATAGTTCCTGTCTGAGGGGTGAAGTGATGATGAGTCTGTAGGGATCTGAGAAAGTGTTTAAGGAAGGCACGGGAGTGAGAGGGGCGCCTGTGTGACGTTTAAAGTCACCCCCATAATCAGAGAGCCTTCTCTGAAGTCTGCTAGGCTATCTAGAGTTTTGTCTATAAAAGACCCTGAGGATCCACCCTGTTCCCTGTTAAGTGGAAGGGGCAAGACTTGTGTATAGCAATAGCCATGCCCCTGGATTTTGAGACTGGTGAATTGCTCAAGAACCACTGGTTATACAGGTGAGTAGGCAGCTTGAGCATCAACTGGGGGGTGAAGTATGTCTCCTACAAAAAAACAACTGAGCCCCCAAACACTTCAGTTCCCACCACAAATTGTTACGCTTGCATGGATAACAGAGACCCCATACATTGTAGGAAGTTACCTTAAGAGACGCCATAGGGGGTCCGTGGGACAGGTGAGTCATGTGCTGTGATGGGAGGCATGGTGTTAGAGGTGGAGTAGAAAGCAGTTCCTGTAAAGAGATATGGAGCAAGAGAAAGGAAATGAGGGGGAGAGAAGAAGAAGTGGTTAGAAACATCAGAACAGACATACAAAACCTAACATGTCATTGGTAACAGTACCCCATCATAAAAATTACTGGGAGGTGGGTGCTGGGCACGACTCCCATAGGGAGAAGCCCCCAGAAACTGACCCCATATACCAAAAGGGAAATATACATAGTAAGGTAAGGCCTACTTGCGGAACTTGGACCAACATGAGAGGGAAGATCGTGAGGTTCAGCCCCTGTCCACCACCGCCTCTCGACTGTTTGTCTGCTGACAAGGGGGAGAACACTTTGGCATAACTGAGGGGTTCTGCTTTAGGCTAGGGCAGCCACTAAGGGGCGTGATAAACAGGGACCGAAGCCTCAGGTCCCCTCCAAAAGGCAACAAGGGAGATCATTGTCCATTTAATTAGTATAATCATGTGTGCCACTAGAGAATCACACAAAGGTACACATCTTGGCGGAGTCCATATCCGGGCCCAAGGCAAGGGACAGCCTGTGAGGGCTTAGACCTCTCCCAGAGAGCAAAAAAAACATATATGGGGAGAAGAATGCCAGAGAGTGCCCCCTCAGCCCCTTGGAGACGCATGGCCTGGGGGAGCGGCAGAGGGCAGATGCCAGCGCTCCCTCTTGGAGGGAGTTGAACAAGGGGGCATTCCTGCAGTCCTCTACAGTCTGGAAAGTCAATTGGTTCTAGCCCCAGGGTGGTCAGGAAGTGGGGGGGTCATCTTTGGTATGCAGCATGATTTGTCTGCCATCTTTGGTCACTTGAAGATAGAAGCGGAAGCCCCATCGGTAAGTCAGGCCTGCTTTTGTGGACAGTTTCTAGCAGGGGGTGAAGTACTCTGTGCTGCATGAGGGTACACTTGGAAATGTCCCAATAAAAGAAAAGATGCACCCCATCAAAATCAAAGTACGGTTTCCCATGCATTTTTTGCATAATCCGTGTATACTTGTGAAGTTTACAAATTACATCTCTAGGGTTATGCACATCTTGGGAAGGAGGCCAGACGGCCCTGTGGGCACGATCAATCTCAATAGGAGCTGTAGCAGACAACAATAGGATTTCCCTGAATATGTCCTCCAGGGTAAGGACAATATCTTTAGGAGCCATGGCTTCCGGCAGGCCACAAATGCGGATATTTGCCCGCCAGCTGTAGTTCTTAAAGGGGTTGTAAAGGTAAATGTTTTTTCACCTTAATGCATTCTATGCATTAAGGTGAAAAAATATCTGACACTGCCTGCACCCCCAGCCCCCCCCCCCCCCCGTTTTACTTAAATAGCATAAACAAAAAACAAACAAAAATATCGCGCTTGGAGCAAAGCCTAAAAGCTGCAACTAAAAATATCAATTGTGGATCAAATCAAAAAATGATGTATAAAGTTGCGCTGAATATACGTGAAATCTATAGTGTAAAAAATAATGAAATCCAATATAGATTATATATAAAACATGAGTCAAAAAAGAAAAATACACCATATAAGAAATTCAATCAAAAAGTCCTTATATAAAAAATCATAGTTATGACGTAAGTCCCAAAATTATAGAGAACAGGGAAATCAGTCCTTCTCAAAAGTTTGATGAGACCTTCCTGGTTTTGCCAGTATCACTTCCAGACCGGAAAAAAGTTGGACACTTACCGCAATGGATGGATTCCAAATCAACGGAGTCGTTAGCACTGGCAGACAAACCCTCTGCAGGGATCACAGATGTATACTCAGCTCTCACACGCCGCTGAGGGCGTGAGCACGTACGGATCTTCCGAAGGTTACCGACGCGGGCCGAAAGATTCCGGAACCAGCCAATCGTCCTGCTTTCCTCTCAGACAACGCGGAGCAGATGGGCAATGTAGCCGTCCAATCACTGTTAGTTTCCAGGGTTTTGCAGAGCTCTCCGATAGGCTATCATATATGAAGGTTCTTCAATGAACAAACCTGTAGTAAGACACAAGACGCTCGGGCCACCCGGCCACGAGCGAAGGGGAGGGGGAACAAAAGTGGACTCCGATCATGAACGTACCTTTAAACACTTGACAAATTTATTAGATTAAAAAAACATATACAGCAGACCAGAGGTATGACTCAAAATGGCCAAGCTACCATAAATAAAAAAGAAATAAAAATAAAAAACGGTTAAATTAAAAACAAATATACACCCGTGCTGGGGGATATTCTAAACGTGGTGGTATCAGCATAAACAGCCCGACATGTTTCGTAATACCTTACGTCCTCCTGGGGCACAGGTGATATGCTGATCCATCACTTAAATAACATTAGGGCCGAACCAAGCCTCAGTTCCGTTCGAAAAACATTAAGGCCGGCATTACGGCCGAACCAAGCCTCAGTTCCGTTCGGCTGCCATTTTCTCGGAGACCAAGGATTGAATCTAATCTCCTATGGGCTGGACCTGGCCTTAACGACATCCCGCCACCATTTTCATGGGGATCAAACGTGATCTGGGTCTGCAGCCAGGTCCCACCTCAACTCAAGCGCCATTTTTTTGTAGACTGAACCTACATCGGGAAATGTGTGACTGAAAACATTCAAACGCCACACAGTACCAGATCCCAGTTCAAATACACCCCCTAAAAGCCAAGTTTGACTAGAGGGAAAACAGTCCATCCTCATCTAATTAATTAAGAGGAAAACATTTCTTACCCCCTCAAGTAAAAAGTGCGTATTTATGCTAATATCACAATTGTAAGTTAAATCTAAATATCCCCCTAAAAAAAGTGGGGGATTCCTTTTTAAATTATACATTATTATAAGGTTCCAAGAATGAAATCAATTACAGAGACCAATAAAAATTGAAAATTGATATTGTCTTTACAAGCTCTTCAAAACAGTAGTCAGACCAGTTCGTACTCGTCACTACTCTCACACCTCTGTGCTGACTAAAAATTTATTAAAATCAAAAAAATTAAGATTCAACAAATTTCTAAAGGGGTTATACAACCCTAAATTTGTAGGTAGTAAAACACTCTAAGCATTTTGTATATCTCTCATGCATTATTTATAAAAGCATTAATCTCTATATCTACATTAAGTCCAGAGTAGGGATGAGCCCAACACCCCCCTGTTCGGTTCGCACCAGAACCTGCGAACAGACCTAAACTTCGTGTGAACTTTAGAACCCTATTAAAGTCTATGGGACTCAAACGTTCACAATCTAAAGTGCTAATTTTAAAGGGTAATATGCAAGTTACTGTCCTAAAAAGTGTTTGGGGACCTGGGTCCTGCCCCAGGGGACATGGATCAAGGCAAAAAAAGTTTTAAAAACTGCCATTTTTTCAGGAGCAGTGATTTTAATAATGATTAAAGTGAAACAATAAAAGTGTAATATTCCTTTAAATTTCGTAGCTGGGGGTATCTATAGTATGCCTGTGAAGGGGCGCATGTTTCTGGTGCTTAGAACTGTCCCTGCACAAAGTGTCATTTGTGCAGGAAAAAAAGTCTTTTAAAATCACTTGCGGCTATATTGTCGGGTCCCGTAATACAGAGAACACTCAATGAGTGTTCTCTGTATTAGCCGACAATTCATTCATTCATTGATAAAAAAAAAAAAAAAAAAGCGTGGGGGTTCCCCTAAATTCAATTACCAGACCCTTCAGGTCTGACATGGATATTAAGGGGAACCCCGTGTCAAATTTTAAAAAAAATTGACGTGGGGGTCCCCCTAAATATCCATACCAGACCCTTCAGGTCTGATATGGATATTAAGGGGAACCCCGCATCAAATTTTAAAAAAAATTGACGTGGGGGTCCCCCTAAAAATCCATATCAGACCCTTTATCCGAGCACGCAACCTGGCAGGCCGCAGGAAAAGAGGGGGGACGAGAGAGCGCCCCCCTCCCTCCTGAACCATACCAGGCCACATACCCTCAACATTGGGAGGATGCTTTGGGGGTCTGTGACCCCTCAAAGCACCTTGTCCCCATGTTGATGAGGACAAGGGCCTCATCCTCACAACCCTGGCCGGTGGTTGTGAGGGTCTGCGGGCGGGGGGCTTATCAGAATCTGGAAGCCCCCTTTATCAAGGGGACCCCCAGATCCCGCCCCCCCCTGTTTGAAATGGTAAGGGTACCCCTACCATTTCACAAAGAAAGTGTAAAAATGGTTAAATAAGACAAGCACACTTTTGAAAAATTCCTTTATTAAAAATAAAAAAATAAAAAAAAGATTCAAGCGGTGCTAATCCACTCTTGCTATCCAGCGACGAATCTCCGGGGTCCAGCGATGGATGATCATATCCAACGACGGGGGATCTCTCAGTCCAGCGCTGTCCATACATCCATCTTCTGTCTCCACTGCAGAGACACTGCGGAGATCCCAGCGCTGACGTTTCTTATATTAGGAGGGCGGGGCCACCCGTCACCTGATCCCGCCCCCTCTGACGCTGGTGAAGGGAGCCAGGGGTTCCCCAGTGACGTATGGGTGACCCCGCCCCCTCTGATGTAACGGAAACCTGCGTTACATCAGAGGGGTGGACAGCGCTGGACTGAGAGATCCCCCTCGCTGGATATGATCATCCATCGCCGGACCCCGGAGATTCGTTGCTGGATAGCAAGAGTGGATTAGCACCGCTGGAATCTTTTTTTTATTTTTAATAAAGGAATTTTTCAAAAGTGTGTTTGTCTTATTTAACCATTTTTACACTTTCTTTGTGAAATGGTAGGGGTACTTTTGTACCCCCTTACCATTTCAAACAGGGGGGGGGTGGGATCTGGGGGTCCCCTTGTTAAAGGGGGCTTCCAGATTCTTATAAGCCCCCCGCCCGCAGACCCTCACAACCACCGGCCAGGGTTGTGAGGATGAGGCCCTTGTCCTCATCAACATGGGGACAAGGTGCTTTGAGGGGTCACAGACCCCCAAAGCATCCTCCCAATGTTGAGGGTATGTGGCCTGGTACGGTTCAGGAGGGAGGGGGGGCCGCTCTCTCATCCCCCCCTCTTTTCCTGCGGCCTGCCAGGTTGCGTGCTCGGATAAAGGGTCTGATATGGATTCTTAGGGGGACCCCCACGTCAATTTTTTTTTAATTTGATGCGGGGTTCCCCTTAATATCCATATCAGACCTGAAGGGTCTGGTATGGATATTTAGGGGGACCCCCACGTCAATTTTTTTTTTTTTGACAGGGGGTTCCCCTTAATATCCATGTCAGACCTGAAGGGCCTGGTAATTGAATTTAGAGGAACCCCCACGCTTTTTTTTTTTTTATCAATGAATGAATGAATTGTCGGCTAATACAGAGATCACTCATTGAGTGTTCTCTGTATTACAGGACCCGACAATATAGCCGCAAGTGATTTTAAAAGACTTTTTTTCCTGCACAAATGACACTTTGTGCAGGTACAGTTCTAAGCACCAGAAACATGCGCCCCTTCACAGGCAAACTATAGATACCCCCCAGCTATGAAATTTAAAGGAATATTACACTTTTATTGTTTCACTTTAATCATTATTAAAATCACTGCTCCTGAAAAAACGGCCGTTTTTAAAACTTTTTTTTGCATTGATCCATGTCCCCTGGGGCAGGACCCGGGTCCCCAAACACTTTTTAGGACAGTAACCTGCATATTACCCTTTAAAATTAGCACTTTAGATTTCTCCCATAGACTTGTATAGGGTGTTTCGGCTTTTCGAATTTGCTGCGAACAGCCCAAATTGTTCACTGTTCGCTGAACAGGCGAACAGGCAATGTTCGAGTCGAACATGAGTTCGACTCGAACTCGAAGCTCATCCCTAGTCCAGAGGGTTTAAGGCTTTTAATTCTATATTTCATACTCATTTCGAGTTTCGAAATCGCCCTCTTTTTAGGGCCTCCTCTCCAGGGCAACTGTAATTTATCAATTCCTAAAAGTGCAGTTCCCCGGGGATTACGATCATGTACCTCCAAGTAGTGTTTTGAAACTGGATGTCCTTTAAACCCCCTTCTAATATTTCCCAGATGTTCACCCAATCTCACTTGAAGAGGGCGCAAAGTCTGGCCCACATAGTGGAGCCCACAGGGACAGGTTAGAAGGTACACCACCCCCTCTGTGGAACAAGTTATAAAGGATTTAATGGGGAAAATTTGTTTAGTATTTCCTGAACAAAATTCTGTTGTTTTCTTTTTCTTTATATTATTGATAGAGCATACACTGCACTTATTACACTTACACTTACACAGTTCTGAAAAAAACATGGGTTTAATTGTCGGGGGGTCACACACATTAGGTGCAATTCTATACTTAATTGATGTTACTCCCCTAAAGAACACCTGCGGTTTCTCAGGAAGGGATGAACCCAAAACCTGGTCATTTTTAATTATGTGCCAATGTTTTTGTATGACAAATGGACATTGAAAATTGTTGTTCATATTACTATTCCTCTCAATTTCAGTTTTTTCTTTAAGCAGAAGGTTACGATCAATCTCGCGTACTTCCCTAAGTTTTTCCTTGAGATTCTTTTCATCGTAACCCCTTGCTACCAATCTCCCCACAAGAACACCAGCCTGCACATCAAAATCCCCCTCACGGGAACAGTTGCGCCTCTTTTTGATAAACTGGATTTTCGGAACCGACTCCAACCACGCCTTATGGTGGCAACTGTCCCGTGGGATAAATGCATTACGGTCGGTGCCCTTAAAGAAAGTAGTTGTCATTAGGATATCCCCCTCACTCCAGATCTTAAGGTATAAGAAATTAATAGTATGTTCACTTGCCTCATATTTAAATTCAATTCCTCTATCGTTCTTATTAAGTTCTGTCATAAATCCCTCCAGGGACTCGAAGGAACCATTCCACAGGAGGAGGACGTCATCTATGTACCTAGCCCAAAGGAGTTTTACTTACCTGACCCCTCGAAAATCCTGCGCTCGCCCCCGCCGTCCTCTTCACCGCTCAGCCTGGCCGCTGATTGGCTGGAGTGGATGGTTGGAAAGCAGCGCAGCCATTGGCTCGCGCTTCTGTCAATCACATCCACTGACGCAGACCCCCGTGTGATACAGCGAGTGGCTATATCACAGAAGCGTGCCCGCAGGTGCTACTCACCATGCGAGGGAGCTCACATTAACGTGAGAAGTACCTGCGGGAAGAAGCAGAGACAGCCGCAGAGGGACCCCCGAAGAGCAGGTTCGGGGCCACTCTGTGCAAAACGAGCTGCACAGTGGAGGTAAGTATAACATGTTTGTTATTTAAAAAAATTTATAAATTTAACTTTACAATCCCTTTAAAGTCATCCAATTGACACAATAAAATCTAAATTTTCTGATCCTGGGTGCTGCATCTGTCCTGTAGCATAGAGATGGCAGGCAGGGCCTCATCAAGTCTCTGTTTCAGGTTTTCCACCCTGACCCCCAGTTGATTAGTATCAGTTTTGAGCTGGGCTATGTCTTCCTTAAAGGCTTTCTCAACCCTGGTGGTAAATTTCTCTAAGTCATCCCGGGTGGGGAAGGATCAGATGTGGCATTTCATTTCCTCATCCCCTAGGAAATCTGCCATGTCAGAGCCCCTGTCGTGTGAGGCAGAGGATGCCAGGGAGACTGGAGAGGCAGGGGTCACTCACCAACCTCAGAGAGAGGACCGGGGACGTCACGAGTTGCTGGGCTGCGGCTCGCTGTTCAGCCTTAGCAGCCTTAGTAGCTTTCGGCATCAGTGCCATCTTGGAGGCCTAAAGGGCTAAAGAAAGCATCTAGCTGCTCCTGCTGGGTCACCTTCTTTTTATTCTAGAGATCATATGCTTTCAGAAAATATATAATTTTGGGGATCTTTTACAAATTCTGAAAGCTGTAAGGAAAAAATGAAAACCTTCAGATTTTGTGAGAAATTTGGATATCTACATATTTGCGTACGTTTTCTTTTCACCATTTAGCAAAAAGGCACAATATAAAAATTAAAAATTGTTATTATTTATTAACTCCATACTGGTTAAGCTTTTATATTTAGTAGGGATTTAGCTGGACTTTTGTAAAAGAAGCTGTTTTTTTTATCTGCTAATAATGGTTTTAGTGTATTTTTTGAAAATATATTATTTTGATAAACATTTGCGCAAATACCGCAGGGTCTAAAAAATCAGTAGCACCTTCTTTGTATTTTGCAGGTCATTTGCCTTCAGAAAATATATAGCTTAGGGGGCTTTTACAAATTCTTTAGGTGTAAGGGAACAATGAATACCTTCCGATTTTTTGAGAAATTTGGATATTTACACTTTTGTGCTTGTTCAATTTTCACCATTTCGCAAAAAAAACGCAATTTAAAAGTTGAAAATATTTGTTATTTATTGAATCAATACAGCTTAAGCTTTTATATTTAGTAGGAAATTTGTAAAATTTTCTGTGTTTTTATCTGATAATAAAGATTTTAGTGTATTTTTAACGAAAATATTGTTTTTATAAACATTTGCACAAATATCATTGTGCCCTAAAAATCATGTTTTGTATTCTACTGGTTATGTACTTTCAGAAAATATATGGTTTGCGGGGTCTTTAGCAAACTCAGAAAGGGAAAAATAAAAAAAAAGTAATTGAATAATTGCAAAGATGGCCTGGCCATCTGAGGTGTAAAAAAATGGAGCACAGGGCCTGGCAGCGAAAGAGTTACAGGTTACAAGAAGAAGCATTCTTTCCCAGATACTGGAAGGCCCATTTCTATCTCTATGCTAAAAGAAATGTGTAGAGTTACAAAAATTGTATGCTTTTTAGAATTTGATTCAATATTATTTAAAAAGGCATTTGTATTAGCATTTTTTGGGGCTATGAGAATATCAGAATTGTTACACAAAAACAAAAAGTCTGTGTCTGGCCATCAGATGATGGTTTACAGGACAGCACTAAAAATATTTATTTCTAAATCTAAAACAGATAAAACAGGTAAAGGTTTATGGATCCTTTCGATAGTTGTGGAGACATTGAAATGTGTCCACTAAGGACAGTAAACAATTATCCATCAATTAATGCATGAAAAAGTTAGGACTTCAATCATTTAATTTAACCTCCCATTCTTTTAGAATCGGAGCAGCAATGGAAGCTGTAAAGATGGGCCTTAAGGAAGCCATAATTAAAAAAATAGGCAGATGGGAATCTCACAAATTTCAGATTTATGTCAGACCTAATCTCTCTCTCTCTTTGATCCTTTGTAGGTTATAGAAGACGTATTTGGATCCTGGGCCACTCCTTTATTTTTTGGGCTAACAAAAGAGTCAAGATGCATTTCTATACACCTAACCTATCAATGGACCCTGAGAATTTTCAAGTGCTATGGAAAAGAATTTGTGGCCTGCAATGGTTTATTTGTCTTTTTATCTGTCGAGGTTATTGGAAATATGACCAGTCCTAGATATACTAGTCTTTCACCTGTGAGGAAATGATGTGGGTACATTTAAAACCCTAGCTCTTATGTTTGCAGTGAAGTGAAATCTTCATTGATTTAAATTATCTTCCTTGGATACCACAATCATTTTTTTCTGAAATGGTTCCAAGGCTCATGTGGCTGGAGGATATACATTTTAAAAACTTGGAGAAGATCAGATGTTGTGTAAATAGATCCATGGAAAAATTCATGCCACTTATCTGTGTTTTTTTTTACAGGCATAGGGATTTAGAGGGAGGTTTCAAAGGTTTATATAGAGCAGATGGAGTCCATCTGTCTAGGTTTGGACACATTTAACGTTGGTTTGCAGAATAGTATTGAATTGGCTGTAGTGGTGGGGTAAGCCGGCCTTGATATTTCAAGCCTGACACGTGTGGACTATTGATATGCGATATTGCAGTCCTGAACACTCAAATGTTTTGTACTTAATATTTACAAGTTAAGATTTTTATGTATTAATAAAAATGATTAAGCGGATTTTAATTTATTTAAATAGTACACCAATAAACGTGCCGCGGCCAATTATATACCAAGATTTGGCGTTGAGTGTCTTTATTTATTAGAAATTAATACTGTTGATATTCATAGAGGGAGAGGTTTCAGTCTACATTCCCATGGACTGAGAGGGCTTAAGTATTTGAGCCCAAATAGCATGGGCATGTTGCCGCGCCCCTTCTAGCTTTTTTGTTTAAAAAAACAAAAAAAAGGGGTCACTTATGTGATATTGCTCGAGTCCTGAAGATTGAGCTGTTTTGTACTTATTATTTACAAGTTAAGAATTGTATGTATTAATAAAAATGATTAAATGGATTTTAATGTGTTTAAATATTACACCAATAAACGTGCCGTGGCCAATTATATCAAGATTCGGCGTTGAGTGTCTTTATTTATTAGAAATTAGTACTGTTGGTATTCGGGGAGGGAGAGGTGTGGTCTACATCCTGAAATTGATATTTTATAGATAGGAAACTCTTATCCTCATATTGATTAGTGGTTCCAAATTAATAATAACTACTGCAGTAGGGAACAGACACAAAAGATACGCTCAGCATCTTTCCAAATAACTGTTCTGCTTTATTATGACGCATTTAATGGTTTTTATACACATGATTACGTAGGTATCACATTAATATTACAATTGTATGTTTATGGTAACAAGGGGCGTAACATAGACAGGCTAATTCTAATCAGGACTCGAAAGAATGTAAAACATTACAATACCCATGTGGATATTCCAATAAGCTCCCATCAGTGGACGTTTCACTTATATGCCAGCTCCCATTGTGTAAATCATTCCTCGCTAATAGGAAGTCGGTTGTAGGATGGAAAGGATTCCAAAGCGAGGCTTGAGGCGCAGATGGAAGGCAGCGTGTAGTGAAGGATGACACTGTAATGCACCATGGTAGTTATGCTGCTTTGTCAAGCTATAGTGCAGGGATAAGGGATAAACCATATATAGCACTAAGAGTAGTGACAAACTATTAATTAAAATCTTAAAGCTATACACTACAAAAGATTACCACACACATCTATATATGTATAAGGAACATAGTCTATGTACGATATACACTAGAAGAAGCAGAGAGAATGTGCAAAATATAAATATCATTCTAATTGTGAATTAATTATGATTACAAAAGTAGACAATGTGAAAGCATATATTTTTATATATTTACAAAATAACTATATGGGGTAGCTTAACCTGTATTAATTAGTAGTTATAGTTACATGTTAACAGTTATACATCTTTGTACTGTATATGGGAGATTAAGAAAAAAAGGAGGGGGGGAAATGACCAGTGTGTAATTATTTATTATAGGTACAAAAACACATATGTGTATATATACACACATATATACAGTATGTGGTCATTGTGGATTGCGGAACCCACCATATTGGCTAACATGAGAAAAATGTTTTGTATTATTATGGGGGGATGGGCAGATACAAGGTCTGCCTCCTTCATTCATACAGTGTTTTTCATTCACGAAAGCAAGAGTATAACTTCTATGACCGGAGGAGCGGGATGAAAGGATGGGCATAGTCAATACTCCTAATGAGTGCCTATGACAGGTCCTGTGCTCATTTTAACCTTGGGTATGAAGGTAGGAGAGAGGGCCAGATGACTTCAGATTTTAACCTAAAGACAGCTAGCACTATCACAAGGGTCACTTCTCATTCTAATATAAGTACTGTCCCTTGAGCTGATTTAACGAAAACATTACCTAAACTGAGCTTTAAGGCAATTAGAGAAATTGGTCCAAACAATTTTTAAAGCTTCGTATTCTATCTATATAGCTCACATGAATTAGGCTTCGTTGGCAGATAAACTTTGGGCCAAACAGTTGGACAAAAACTCTTGATTGCTTTAACATCTAAATGGGAAATCTGTAAACTTCTGCATGTGCAATAGTTAAAACATTTGTGTAGATTGGGCGTGCACATGGTTTTCGAGTGATTAACATTTGCAATGTAGCATTAAATAGTTTCTCTTTGTTGTTGGCCTTAGCAGTATGCTAGTCAAAGGTAGATGTCAAAGTCAAAGGTAGACGTCCTTGCTTCACGACAAGGTATTGACCAAAATGTCAAGGTGCTATCTGGCAGCTGTCACTAAATGGCTTCCTTTTCTGTATCAAGGCAATCCCTGTAGTTGCAGTGCTGGAAACATGAATAAATAGAAATAAAAAAAAAACAATTAAGTTTGTGCAAATTAAAAAGAACCAGTTCTTTTTCTGAACATTATTAGAATAGTGACAAGCAAATGTTTGTTGGATGCAGTCGTATTTTTCTCTTTTATGTTATACTGGTTGCCAGTCTAAGCCAGGTGATATCCTAATTTGTGTTTCAATACAAAGAAAGTAACGCGTGTGAATGGTATTTTGTATAGCAGGGTCGATTTCTTAAAGCCCAGCATCACATGTCTATTCTGTGAATGTAAGAAAATACCCTCCAGCAACACAAGGCTTATGGGAAATTACTCATTGGCAGCTGAAAAACATCTATTTTTTCTGATAACAGCTTGACCTCTTGTAATGTTGTTTTCAGCTTGAAGAGTTGGAATAAAAAATAAGAAAATCACATAAAAAAGTCTCTATTATGTTGGTGTACAGAAATTCATAAGCAAAGCAATTCTGAGATGCTCATCCTGGTTATCTTTCTTTGAACTAATGTTAAACTAATAATTATTACATTTTTTTCTAAATATGAAACCATAACTAAACTTTCTCAAAATTAGTCATTGATATTAATGCATTGGTAAAATGTCATTGATATTTATTGCTGATGTCCTTTTTAGCAGTTGGAGCTGAGGTTCTATTTATTCCCAACACCCTCTTCTACCATCCTCCCAAAAGCATTCTGCAGTGGATCGCTTTTCAGAAAGTGGCAGAACAGCGGCTTCTAGGTATTAAGGAGTTGATCCTGCCACCTGAATGCATGTTTTATGGCTTTTCTTGTAATGAAAATTAATTGTATTAGGGCAGCCTAGAAATAGAACAAGTTTCAAATCTGTCCGACGGACTCAATTCCTATCGGAAAAAAATGTGTGTCTGTATTCTGGTCCGACGGACCAAAGACGACGCAAGGGCAGCTATTGGCTACTGGCTATTGAACTTCCTTTTTTACTCCCATCTTAAGTTATCACATTCAAAACGAATGGACTTTCGAAAAGACTTAGTCCATTCATGTGTGGCCAAGTCTGTTCGTTCAGAAGTCCGTGGGAGCGCCTCTGAAAAGTCCGTCAGGAAGACCGTCGGACCTAGTCTGCCAGAAAGTCCGGTCGTGTGTATGCGCCATTAGAGTGGAGACTGCGAGCCAGGCTTTCTCGTCCAACAACAGTGCCTGACCCCACAAATGTGCTTCTGGAAGAATGGTTAAACATTGACCCCTAGACACACGCCTAAGCCTTGTGGACAGCCTTCTCAGAAGAGTTGAAGCTGTTATAGCTGCAAAGGGTGGGCCAACTCAAAATTAAACACTACCCACTAAGACTGGGATCCCATTAAAGTTCATGTGCATGTAAAGGCAGGTGTCACAATACTTTTGGCATTATAGTGTATGTATCAGTATCTTTACCATCTGAAATGTTTGATTAAGTTAACCCACAACTGCTATATTTACTAAAATTTTATATACTGTATTTACTATATGTACACAAGACACAAATTCTCATTAATTTGTTTTTTAGAAAAACAAAATATAATACTGAATGCTGAAGAATTGGTTTGTGTACTTGTATTAAACTGCCCCTCTCCACTGGACATTTTTTGGCTATGAACTGATAAACTGGCTTGTCTGATTTTGTTACATGGCACCAGATTGTGCACTCTGCACACTGCTGTATGTTATACATAGTATACTTCTTTTACTGTAAAGTAAATACTCTGCCACTGTCTGCTGTCAACCAAAACTCACCAGGCAATAGAATGCATTATTCTCCTTCTCTGTCCAAATGCCCAGAATTTTGCTAGTTTATCTAAATCGCTAACAAACATTAAAACTCTATGCAAGCATTTAAATGTAAAGGCATAGTTCACTATTACCAGAAAACTGCCTATACAGGTCAGGGGTGCCTGTAAATAAAAACAAAGTGTGCAGCTTTGACCAAGGTTGAATACAGATCTTGCTATAAGTGTAGGCCACTTACATAATGTACCTCATGAAGACTGGCTGAAAAATCCCAGAGATTGCATAATCCCATCCTTCTTTGCTGCTTGGACATTACTAAGAAACTTTTAGTTGTTAGTGTTCACCTCTACCATCACAGGAGCAAGCTCTTTCTCTGATTCAACTGTCAATATTGCCATTGCACATGTTCTTGGATAAGGTTATAGGATAACGAATACAACAACCAGCTGGAGTCTGGTAACTTCAAAGATCAATGTACATATTTGCCAAAACACCATGGATCTTCAAATAACATCTGAAGGGTTTTATTCAAAGTGTTCACATCACAACAGAATGACCCATGGACCCCACAGGACCCCTTCGTCAGGCACCTATAGCAATGCCATTATTCAACTTTGTTCAAAGCTGCACTGTTTTTATCTACAGACACTTCTTACATGCATAGGCAGTTTTTTGGTAAAGGTGAACTATGCCTTTAAGTTTTCTTTTATCTCCATTTGTCACCAATAGTGCATGTTTTTAGGGTTTTCCAGTGAAGACAAATGTTTGTAACTTTCTATTATTATCCTAAGAAAACACAGCAACCATTGATATTTTACTTTGGCACTGCTCTATATTTCATCTTCCAACACTCCCCACAGTATACAAACTCCAAATTTCCAAATCACTGCATGATATTCTGGGGTGGATGGGATTTATTATAATATAATACTGTATATTTTGTTGGAGAAAAACTTCAAAATGTATTCTTGTTCTGGTCAAATAAAGAAATGGAGAAATGGAAAACAGAGACAAGAATAATTGCTAACCCGAGTGTATTATATATAGTATAGCTTTACATGCATTTATTTTTGAAAGATGTATGGAGGGTAATAATAAGATCAGGTCATTAAATGAAGGCATTGTTTATAGAACAAATATGACAAAGCTTATAGTTTGTGTGTGTAGATCAGTGATTCTCAACTAGGGTTCCTCCAGAGGTTGCTAGGGTTTCCTTCAGCATTGGGCAATTCCTGCCTCTCAGATAAGTTCCCACTGACACCATTGATCTTTTTAGCTATCTGTAAAGGTTTAATTCTTCCCAATGACCACAAGTGTAAGGACCAGTCTTCCCACTGACCATCACACTAATGTTTCATGAGTTGTAGACGTCTAATTTTTAGCAGGGGTCCCCCCGAGCCCGGAGAACTATTTCAAGGGTTCCTCTGTGTTGAAAAGGTTGAGAAAGGCTGGTGTAGATGATCATCTAAATGATAAATCTCATATACTCAAGGTTGTTGGAAAATAATTGATCACAAACATGAACTGGAAGATAACTGAAAATTACAGCAGAGCTCCGGGATCAGTAAAAAAAAAAAAAAAAAAAAACATTGCTAAACCCCTTCACAAAACACTAAACAGTTATTACATGTGTGAAATTCCTTACTATTGAAGAGAAAAGTCTAATTGATTTTTCAGGAAGTCCTCTCTGTAATTAAAAAAATGCATTATCTTTTCTGGAGGTGTCTCTTTCTCTTTGACACTATAACTAAACTACACTTCCCATCATGCTTCAGGAAATGCAGTGAATGTGGGAGGGTACACTAGGCCTGTACTTGTTAAATGTGAACAATCCCACTTCAACAAATATCACACCCCCTCATTCTGCAGCCAGCCAGCCATACTACTCAGTAACACACAGCAGGATAGGTAGGTTACAGCCTTATAAATAAGACCTAAGCTTTGTGTGAACTTTAGAACCCTGTTAAAGTCTATGGGACTCGAACGTTCAAAATCAAAAGTGCTAATTTTAAAGGCTAATATGCAAGTTAGTGTTATAAAAAGTGTTTGGGGACCTGGGTCCTGCCCCAGGGGACATGTATCAATGCAAAAAAAAGTTTTAAAAACTGGCGTTTTTTCAGAAGCAGTGATTTTAATAATGCTTAAAGTTAAACAATAAAAGTGTAATATTCCTTTAAATTACGTACCTGGGGGTGTGTATAGTATGCCTGTAAAGGGGCGCATGTTTCCCGTGCTTAGAACTGTCCCTGCACAAAGTGTAATTTCTGCAGGAAAAAAAGTCATTTAACCACTTTCAGACCAGACCAATTTGCTGGTCAAAGACCAGACCACTTTTTGCGATTCGGCACTGCGTCGCTTTAACTGACAATTGCGCGGTCGTGCGACGTGGCTCCCAAACAAAATTGACGTCCTTTTTTTCCCACAAATAGAGCTTTCTTTTGGTGGTATTTGATAACCCCTGCGGTTTTTATTTTTTGCGCTATAAACAAAAATAGAGCAACAATTTTGAAAAAAACGCATTATTTTTTACTTTTTGTTATAATAAATATCCCCCAAAAATATATAAAAAAACATTTTTTTCCCTCAGTTTAGGCCGATACGTATTCTTCTACATATTTTTGGTAAAAAAATCGCAATAAGCGATTATTGATTGGTTTGCGCAAAAGTTATAGCGTTTACAAAATAGGGATAGTTTTATAGCATTTTTATTAATAATTTTTTATTATTATTTTTATTACTAGTAATGGCGGCGATCAGCGATTTTTATTGTGACTGCGACATTGTGGGGGACCCATCAGACATTTTTGACACATTTTTGGGACCATTGTCATTTATACAGTAATCACTGCTATATAAATGCAGTGATTCCTGTGTAAATGACACTGGCAGTGAAAGGGTTAACCAGTGGGTGGCAGTGTAGGGGTTAAGTGTTCCTAGGGGAGTGTTACTAACTGTGGGGGGGTTGGGCTTTCATTTAGTGTACACTGATCTCTGCTCCAATCACATGGAGCAGAGATCAGCGTCACTAGTTGCTAGGCAGAATAGACAAATGTTGTTTACACAGCATTTGCTCTATTCGGCCGCTCCGTGAGACGATCGTGGGGATGCCCGCGGCGATCGAGTCCGCGGGTCCCGCGACCGGACTCACGGGGGTCCCGACCAGCGCGGGAGCACGCCGCCGGTGGCGCGCTCCCGATGGCAGGGCGGCATCGAATATTGGACATACCTGTACGCCAATATGCCTGCCCGTGCCATTCTGTCGACGTACATCGTCGTGCGCTGGTCGGGAAGTGGTTAAAATCACTCGCAGCTAAAATTAATTGTCGGCTCCCCGTAATACAGAGAACAGTCATTGAAAGTCATTGATAAAAAAATAAAAGCATGGGGTACCCCCAAATTCAATTACCAGGCTCTTCAGGTCTGGTATGGATTTTAAAGGGAACTCCATGGCAATTAAAAAAAAAAATATGGTGTGGAGTTCCCCCTAAAAATCCATCCAGACCCTTTATCCGAGCACACAACCTGGCACCCCCCTCCTGAACCGTACCAGGTCACATGCCCTCAACATTGGGAGGATGCTTTGGGGTCCCCCCCAAAGCACCATGTCCCCATGTAAATATTCCTCCTGCTTTGAGATCTTTCTAATCTGTGCTTGTATGATGTATATGAGCACATCCCTAGCTGCAACACAGAAAGAAAGATGCAGGGCCATGCTGTTTTACATTGGCATGTGGCACAAGTAAATGTCGGCATTAGAAAACTACAAAAAAGTGCAGCTCTAACTTACTAATCAATAACACAATAATGGTTGAACCGTCTAATGTATGTAAATCACAATAAACTTCAATATTACCACCGATCTCCGTGATATGTGACGTCACATATAAAACACATCAAACTGAAAATATAACACATAAAAAATGAAACTTTGCAGGGATGGTGGAAACCCATCCTACAGATATTTGGCAGTGGATGGTGACAGTAGGGCAGTGGACGGTGTCCACGGTGTACCCTAATCCCCACTGCTGACACTGGCTTGTGCTCTGACTATGCCTTTACCTGCTGTCTTGATATTTCTGCTGCCTGTTTGATCTGGAACTTGAACTTGAGTCTTCAACTCTAACTTTGATTCTTCTTGCTGAATTGGTACCTCTTCTGCTTGATCGTTGATGACTCCTGCTTGGCCTGACTACAAATATACCTACTGTTCATGTATGTTCCTTGTCAAACCTAAGAAACAGCGTTCTGCACAGCTCCAGTCTGAACCTCTCCAGCACCTCAACAGTATCCAGGCAATTTTTATTAAAACAAAAATCAACAAATAGAAATTCCTACCTCACCTTCCAACCAACCTGCAACAAACCAAATAACAATTCACTTTAAAACTAGGGGTTTTTATTTGCACACATTGGAGCACATATATCATAATGGATAGATTAAGGGCAGGTATGCCTGGAGGGAGCCCACCCCTCCTTATAGGTGTAGGTGTGTACTGGACACCGAGCAATAGCACAATGGCAGCAAAGGTATCCAATGAATCCCCTCACCAATTCATCAAAGGTAAAAACAAATGCCAACCACTCCAACCTATAACTGACTTTTGCAGCAAGGAACAAATAGAGAGTTTTTATGTCATCCACTGTATTCAGACCCACCGCAGGCATCAAGACACTCTTCATCCTAATACACCCTGTCACTGACTCCAGGGGGTATTGTACAAGAGGTGTAAAGGAAGCCCTCTAAACAACTAGGCCTTAACCAAGAATGTGACGCACTCTCTTTGTTCGTCAATCTACCTCTCTCTTTATCATCAAAGTGTCTTGCTCATTCTCTGTTCATCAAAGTGTCTCTCTCTCTCTCTCTCTCTCTCTGTCCATAAGTGTGTGACTTTCTCTGTCCATCATTGCACCTCTCTCTCTCTGTCCATAAGTGTGTGACTTTCTCTGTCCATCCATGCACCTTTCTCTGTCTGTCAATTAAACTCTCTATCTGTCTATCAATGTATCTCTCTTTCTATGCATCAGTAGCCAGTGCCCATTTGACACAACTTGTATTTGGCACAGTTTACCAATTTTGGTATGTGTGAGTTTAAATGCTTTGCAAGGAATAATAGAATTCAATGGTCTTTGTCCTCATGCATTTATATAGTCCTAGAGCTTCACAATAAATTCTTCTATCCTCATAATCTACAAAACAGAGTGCATTATCTCATACTGTACACTGTATAAATATATGGTTTATATTAATCTTTATTTTCCCTTATAGAGTGACATTTTTCTAACTATTGCATTGCTATAAATAAAGGAATTAAAGCATTAGGTTAGTGAAAAAGTTTACAACACAGGAGTCTATTTTATGATAGAAAATGGGCAGAACTGAAATGTAATGTACTGCTGGCTGAGTGTACCTGTTAAGTTCTACAGCAGACAGAAGTCAAGCTTTTACAATACTCGCAAGGATTATGTTTACAGAGACATGAGATTCACTCTAAAGTGCCAACACTTTTATTTTACACACTAAAGGCTTCTATTGTGAAAGCTGGCATCATTCCCTATTCCGTAAGATCTCCAACAGAACAATTAGCATGTTAGTAAAATGTAGGAGAATGTAGTTCACTTCCAGGTTTCAAGTTTCCTTTTCCTATGGATAACCTTGACATTCACAGTGAAAAATAAAAGGGTTTTTATATAGTGCTGTGCTGAATTATAGGAATAGATTGTGTAACTGTCCACTTGTCACTTTAAATCTTTGTTCAGCACTGAATGACAGATGGAAACTTTATTACCTTACTTTTGTTCCCCTGGGGAATGGCTTAATCACCAGACACTTCCTTCTTCTTCTAGTTTTGCAAGGGGATTTCTCATTCATTCAGCATTCACAGACAAGTCAGCAGTACCTCATGGGAAGGCTACAGTTTATGGAAGTTTTCTAAAGCTTAAAGTTTGCACCCCTTGGCAAGCGGAGCAAGGTATGCAGTAAAGGTGCATTGCCATTGTCAGTATATATGTTTTTAGGCACAAATTGAGTCCATGCTGTTAGGTAAAAGATATGTTTGAACATATAGTCATGCTTTCTTAAATGTTTAATATCAATTTAGATATATGTGTATAGAAAATGGAACACCTCTTTGTAACTCCACATTTGTGATTCTGTTGTAATACCCTTTTTGGTGATCTCTGTAAACGAATGCATTGTATGCCATTTTACAGTTTTCATAGGCAAATCGTATAAACGGTGCAAATGGGGCTTATGGTACATATGGCGACTAAAGTGTTTAAGGAGTCAAAAGATTAACCTCTGTGGTGTTCAACCTTAATACACATCTTTGAGGCAAAGGAATAAACGCACTGCACCCGTCAGAAGCTCTCCTCCCATTATTTTCTCAAAGCCAATGGGGCCGCTACAGATTGTATGCAATCAAGACATAGCAAGGATGAATAAACTCACTGAAGGAGAAGAAAAAGACCTGTTACAAAAATACTTACCTGCTTCAGCCATATAGTGCTCTGGACTGGAAACATTGAACCCAAAAATTAGTGATAGTCCTAAGAACTCCAGCCTCTAATGCCGCGTACACACAATATGAGTTTTCATCTGAAAAATATTGGATGGTTTTTCAAACGGAATTCCGCTCAAGCTTGGCTTGCATACACACTGTCACACAAAAGTTCTCTGAACTTTCGACCGTCAAGAATGCGGTGACGTACAACACTACGACGAGCCGAGAAAATGAAGTTCAATGCTTCCGAGCATGCATTGAGTTGTTTCTGAGCATGCATAGGAATTTTGCACATCAGAATTGCTACAGATGATTGGAATTTCCGATCTGAACTTTTTCCATCGGAAAAATAAAGAACCTGCTCTCAATCTTTTGTTGGCGGAAATTTCACCAGCAAAAGTCCTATGGAGCATACACACAGTTGGAATTTCTAACCAACAGCTCTCATCGGACTTTTGCTGGTGGGATTTCCGATCGTGTCTACGGGGCTTAAGCATGTGTACTTTACACAAATTTAGGCCCCTAACTATTCCTCCAAAACAATGTTCAGTCCTTTGGATAGACTTCCATATTCCATAACATAAACTTCAGATGATGTCCAAGAGGATGAAACGCGTCTGGAGGACTCTACTACTGCCTAAATTTTATAGAAAAGCGCTTTAATGATCATGCAAATGTAAGTTTGTTTCTTTTTTAAAATAAATTTAATTTTAAACGGTATCACGCTATTTGGCTATATTCTTTTGCTCTATGTACATTTCGGTTGGTTTCTGAGACTCTTTTGAGCAGAGAGGAGCGGGTCTACCTAGGAGTTGGAAGAAGGCACTTTCCACATTGGGAGCAGTCAACCGGTGGCAAGTAAAATCGGTTCTCCATAACCAGAACAACAAGCACGCATGACCCTTAGAATATATGTTCATTTGGGTCAATTCCATCCGGTAAGCTCACATCTATTGAGGTGGTGGTCCCGTCACGAGGGTGGTGTTTTTGTTGGAATATAACTGGACTATTTTTTGGATGTCACAAAGGACTGCTTGTTTTTTCTCCTTTTTTTCCTTTTTAGATGTACACATATGATACACTCACTTATTGAAGTATAATATGCATAATATATATATGCTCATTGATTAGGACCCGTGAAGGGTAGATTAATATAAGGGCCTTGAGGGGCAGAGTAATGCAAATTGCACGGGTATTTTCATGTGCACGTTGAATTAATTTTGTTTTCTTGTATAGCGCTGCACTTTAATATTTTTTCACTTGGTTTAAGCTAAATTATTCATGTTTAGCGTGTTAGCTGCTTTTTGGGACAGCGCAGTGTCACTTTTTTGCTACATAACATAAACTTCACCTCATTTCCAAAGCTATGTAATTTTTTGGAATCTAAGGCCCCTTTCACATGGGACGGATCAGTAATGATCCGCCCCGTGATGATCACTGTGCAGGGACCGCCCTGTCAGCTCTCCGCTCTCCTCTATGGGGATCGGATGAGCACGGACCGTCTGCCGGTGTTCATCCGATCCGCTCTGCAGACGGATAGAAAAATAGGATTTTCCTCCGTCTGTAGAATCGGACAGTAGCGGAGGCGGACGATATCGGGTGTCTGCGGATGTTCATCCGCAGACACCCGCTATCCCATAGGGATAAATGTATGCCCATATTTCATCCGCAAATGGATGGATGAAATACGGACATATCGTCCGCATGTGTGAAAGGGGCCTAAGAGATGTTTTGGTCAGTAGATATACTAAACAGCTTCCATATTTTACAATTTCTTTCTAAATGGTATCCACTTTGATGTTATAAAAATCCTATTGTTTTGTGAATTTGTGTAGGATGCATAATGCTTAGAACTATGTCAAGGAACAAACCTTAAAGCAGTATTAAACCCAAAACCAAAAACATAATATATTGCAGCTATTGCTATTTACTCTGTTTTCACATAGTGATCTGATCAGTAACACACCTCCTGTATTAGTAAGACACAACTTTGGATGAATGAGAACAGGAGGTAGACAGCAGCATTGACAGTCTGAGGGGGAGGGTAGTTTTAAATATATTGGCAGATTTAGATACACTAACAAATTGAAGCCAAACTCCAGGTTTTGCATGAATATATAAACGCGGATCATTTTACTCACCCCTGCCAGTGTTAAGTGGTTGGTCTCATCCATGTAAACTGAATGCGTACTGATACATTCTGCTGGAGAAAACTAAACAAACTTGCTGGCTGGTTCAGATAAAAATAGAAGAAATAAAGCCTAAAAATGGAAACTAATACAGCCATCACCCCTATGAATTGGTAACCTGCAATATTTTGGGTTTAATACTGCTTTAAAACAGTGACTGTGTGCAGACAAGTTTATAGACTGGCAACTTTATACGATTCTCACCTGTCAACTGATCTTACTATACCTGCATAAGCTTGACTTTCATATCTTGCAAGAGGAGGAAACATATCAAAATGTTAAGTTTTTGCACTGTTTATAACGTTTTTGTGACAAAAAGACATGACTTCAAAATCTAAATTTGAAATGGAATATCCAGCAATAAGGAGGAATGCAGAAGTGTAGGTACTCTATAAAAAAAACATCAACTTTGCTCAAATCAGTGTATATTATTTAGTCTGTAGGAAAGTTATAGAGTCCAGAAACAATGGTATATATCTGAAAATTGATCAATCTTGATATACTGACAGCCAATCTAATTTCTTGAGTCCCAAAAATGTCAGGACAGTACAGATATCTTTTTGGAAATTAGACAGTTAGATGTATTTTGTAAAAGGCATGGCCAGTTTTTTAAAGTTGTAATTTTTGTGAAAAATTAAGAATTTCATTTTTTTTTGTACATATTGTTATCAGCATCATCATATACTGGGTGTGGTGATCATCAGGGACATTGACTGGTGACAGAATATTTTTATTTCTTTTTTTCAAATTTTTTTGCATATATATTAGTAGCGCATTGCATTGCTATATGCAAGCATTTTACTAAATTAAATTGATTCATTCAGTTTGTTTTGATGTGATTAGCTGTGGTCAGAGCTAATTACATGGTACAGAGCAATCACAGCTAGCAACACAATTGTATACAATGGATGGCTTGAAAAGGAGCCATCCTTAGGGTACAACTGTTATGTCACCTGCTGTGATTGGTTACTGTGGTCACATGGTACCAGCAACATGGTGGTACAGTGTCCAGTCATTGGCTGTGTCCAGTGGATGCAGCTGGTGACTGATCCCTGCCACTGCCATGCGGGCGGTTATTTCCTCATCTTGCCATATGCCTGGCAGGAACCAGTTAATAGAGAAAGTTTGTATATCTGCAGCAGGAAAGGTATGTTTGTTCTGTCTTTTTTTACAGGTATCTTAAACCATAAAAATACGAAAAGGAGCATCAGACCAAAATCTGATTAAAAGAATCCAAGATAATTTTAATTGCTGATAAAAAATAATGAAAAAACAGCCAACATGTTTCCGGGCTCAACACAGTATAAAACTTGGATGGACTTCACAGATCTATATTAGAACTCATACTACATTTTCCTCATGGAGAAATAACCTGACAGCAGTTGCTGAGCAGCAACAGCTGTCAAGTTGTTCCTCTATGAGGAGAGTTCAATACTGGTTCTAATATTGAGCCTTTAGCTATGCTTTATGAGGTCTAGTCTCTTTGTGGAAGGGCTCAGATTATCAGTAATAAAAGGGGACCCTTATCAGTCTTGACTAGAGGGATCGCCAAAAAGCATTGTCATTGTCATCCTGGTAGAAGGCCAAAAATGAATGAGTATGTATGTAAACCTTGACAATGAACTACTCTTATTTTCTCCCTTTTGGTGTGTAAAATATACCTTTGAAAGCATTTTGTTATATCTCAAAGCTCTCTGCCTGTGCTTCACTCTTAGTGGGGAGGAATATGTGTTTGACAGTCCTATCTATGGTGACAATGCTACTTCCCAAAAAAATGACTGCACAGTGCGTTAGCACTTTCACCCTAGGTCAGTAAGTGTGTTAGTGGTAGGATCACCAGGTGATAAATTACGCCCCATGCAGCATGTTTAAGCCCTCATTTACACTGGAAATTGCATATCTCCAGCCCGATTTAAAAGCCACGCATCAGTGCAATTTGCACTGCCAATTTAATTGCAGCTTGCAATTTCACATAGAATAAGTCTATGCAAGTCAAATGAAATTGGTAAAAAGTAGTGCAGGAACCTTTTTCATAATTGCTGTTCCATGAGTCATGGCCTTTTACTCCCAGAAGCAGCCAAAAGTGGTGTCTTCAGTAGAATAATGCAGTGGAGAAACCTGATTGCTTGGCTTTGGCAACAACTCAATTTTTTCACTTTTTGCTGTCCAGATTTAAATACATCAGCCCCAATAAGGCTTATCTAGTAAGCAGTACAAAGAAAAAAGCTTAGACACAAAGTACACCAATTAGAAGTTATTACATTTCTGTTTACTGAAGATTGACTGATGTAAAATAAGTTCTTATTGGATACTATACACTACTTAAATGTGTCTACCTTGTTCCTTGCCATGTGTAAAAAGTAATTTTTTGATATTCATTTCTGCATGATGAAATGAGTACAGCATTCATACTATTTTTTTACCTTATGTCTGTCATATAACTGTACCACTTTACTCACTAAGGTTTTGTATTTTACTAGACCTCTAATTATTTTGTATAATTGTGTTTTAATCATCGCTTTTCTAAGCTGCTTCCAAGTCAAAATAAATGAAATAACTGTTTTACCATACAGCAATATAAATTATTACTAATCATGTTTTACTGTTTAAGCAATAAAAGTGCCATGACATTTATATTGCTTTCAATAAATTAACAAAAACACTTAAGCAAAATGCAAAATATAATTCAGTGAGACTAAATCAACAAACAAAAGATTTGTCTATACAAATCTGTATTGCTGCTTAAGTGACTTGATTATACATATTAAAAAATTAGAAAAATTTTGTAAAAGCTGTCTCTGCATGGCTAGTGTTTCTGGGCAATGAACACAGATCTGCTCAAAAAAGATCAAATATTTGTAATTATTTTTAAAGCGCAATTATAGTGATTTAAAGTAAATTTAAAGGATACGTTCATGTTTCATACATGTTCCACTCAAATTAAGGGTAGGACATGTAACATGTTCCAACTCCTGCCTCCTCTTCCCCTGATCCCCCCTCCCCGTGAAAGGGGGCAGGGATCTTCTGCCCGCAGCTGCTGTGAGAATTGAAAACGAAAGAGTGCCCTCTAATGCGGTTTGCTTTGATATGTTTCAGCTCGCACGCTCACGATCTCGGAGTTAACGAATAAGAGAGGACAGGCGTTCTCCAAAAGAGCATAGCTCCAGACGCTGCTCCCAGTCACAAAAAAAAACAATCCAAAAGAGCACGTCGCGCCTCCTCTTCTCCAGATCAATACAGGCGTCCCAGCAAGAAATCAGGCTGGGCTTATGGCGCAGTCCCCCATCCAATAAATTGGTGTGCAAAGACTGTGTCAAGAAGGTCAGCCCAGTCATCCGACTGCTCCTGAAGGTTTGGGCTACAAAGCCCCTGTTGAGAGTGTCTGTCGGCGCACGCGGGTGCGCACTAACGCAGGTGGGCGCACGCGGGTGCGCGCTAACGCAGGTGGACGCACGCGGGTGCGCGCTAACGTAGGTGGGCGCACGCGGGTGCGCAGATGTTCTGATGGGCGCACACGGGTGCGCGTTAAGGCAGATGGGCACACACGAGTGCGCGTTGACGCAGATGGGCGCACGCGGGTGTGCGCTGGTGTTTTTGACACATGCACACGGGAGCGCGCTGTGACGGCTCTTGGCACCAAAGGGGTTACTTAAAGGGACCTGTTGCCTTGCCTCCTTGCTGTCCGGTCTACAGCGTTCCTGTCGTGATCCCTTTGCACCTGCTTGATACTTGTAACTCCTCTGACCCGGCTTACCCTGACGACCACTTGTTTGCTGCCTGCCCATGACCCCGGCTTGTCTGACGATTCTTCTGCCTGCTGATTCGGTACCTATCTGCCTGCCTGTTCCTGACCCGGCTTGTCCACGACCTCCTCCAGTCTGCTGTCCCTCCACGGTGCCAGCCTTCCAGTATCCTGCCCTACCTGCTTCTGGGTCTGCTGTGAGAAACCGTACTACAGAACACCTTCCCCGCTGCTTCAGCGTGCGCATCTTCCACTGCTCTCACCTCCTGCTGGTCGCTGTTCCTGCTGCATCTGCTCCTCTCCAGTACCCGGAGCCGGATCAGTCCTGACACCTGTGTCCTGCTTGGCACTTGTGCCCCTTCCGCGCTCTTGAACCTCTGTCTCCTCTACCAGGAGTTCCTGAGCCAGAGGAATATGAGTAGCCGCTCCCAGCATCCGTGGGCTCAACCACCAGGTACGTGACAGACTGTCTAAAAGAGTCTGCAGTAGACAGTGCAAATCTCATCATTACTGAAGAAGGTAGTACGAGATTCCTTGTCTGAGTTTACCTCAGCCCAGCCACCCGCCCAAAGGGTCCCATTGGAAGATCAGCCATGGATTTCAGCAAGCAGTGACCATGCCCAGTGTAAAAAAAAAAGGCACTCCCTCTCAGGAGAAAAGCTCCAAGGAAGACGTCTCTGCTCCTCTTTCCCAGAACCAATGCCACACAAGAGTCCTGCAGAGCCCGTGGCGCAGTATCTATACCCAGGAGGCTGGTGTGTAGACACTGCCTGGAGGAGTATACAGATAACAGGTAATGCCAAATGTCTTTATTGTTGATAACAGTGGCACAAGATTCTGTTTTGAACTTGCCTTAATTACCTGAAGCAACTGTTACACTTGTATTGGAAACTGTTGGAGACTGTTACCATAGGAGACAGCGCTCTTGTCAGTGCACATGTGACATCTTGCTGGATGCTTTTCCCCGCGTGGCTGTCCTGTAGAAGTCCGGGAGTTTACCGGTTTAGCATTACACAGACACATTTGGGTGCCCCAATGAGAGTGGTAATGTAGTGCTCAGAGCGTGCTAGTGGGTGTGGCCAAATTGCCCTTGCTGACATCATTGGCAATAACACATTTGAAAGGACCAAGAATCGTTCAGTTTGCACAACTTTTGGGGGCAGTCGTCAGGAGTCGGTCACCAAGGAAGAAAGATCTATTGCAGTTGCTGGATCTCATATTGGTTTAACCATTTGTTCCAACAGAGCAATGTTCGGTTCAGGCCATCACTTACAAGGCAGTATCAATTGCAATAACTTTAAGCAGAAGGTTACCAGAGATTCAAGCTCTTGGAGCTTCAAAGTAAAAAAAAAAAGAAGACATAAATTATATATAATATATATAATATATTCCTTTCTTTCCAGAAAGAGTAGAGCTAGATCTTGTAGATCATTCTGCATCAAATGTAGCAACAGACTGCTATTTAAGAGACAGCTGGACATTGCCTAACTTTCCAGAACATCACACAGGAAAGTCATATGTACTGTTCATTTTCAGAACTTTAAAGGAATATCTCTCCACAATTGTCCCTTTCAGGTCATCTAAATAAACCTTTTGTCATTCCAGTTGGGAATCATCAAGGGAAAGAGGTTACTGCCTGGATCCTAGCAGGCTTGGTTGTGTATAGGACTAGAGGTCGCGAGCCTCCGTCAGCGGCAGCAGAGCACTCTACCAGAGCGGTTGAAGCCTCATAGGCAACACATTCAAGAGAATCTATGGTGCCCGTCTGTACAGGGGTATCACGGTCGCACCAATATTCCTACTCAAACTTGAAGGAATAGACCCGGGGGCCTTGTCATCAGGGGACTTTGTAGGAAGGACTATTCAGTCCTCTGTCTCATCCTAATTAGAAAATTGGTTTGACAAACAGATCCCACCCTATCAGCTAGTTATTTATCACTAGTATGCTGCCATGTTGGTGTCAGGAAAATGGAAAATTGTGTCAAATACTTACCATAATTTTCCTTTCCTGACACCAAACCATGGCAGCATATGAGCCCACCCATGTGCGTTCTGTTATGTGGCTTGTTACAAAGAATGGGGTGGTGACTAGCCAGGTCTTCATTTATGCTAGTCACTGGTCCTGAGGGAGTGGTCAAGAGGCGGAGCTCTATCACTAGTATGATGCCATGGTTTGGCGTCAGGAAAGGAAAATTACGGTAAGTATTTGACACAATTTTCAGTTTTTTTTGTAAAAGATGAACTTAACATTGAACTGTCTATTTTTAAGTATATACATTTTTATATCAGTTTTATATCCTTTTATAACAGTTTTATATCCTTGCATGGAGTACCACTTACTGGCTGGTATTGATAAATATGAAATACTTATTTTACTCTACAATAATGACTACATCCTTAAATGTATTTTTAAATGCAAACAGTGTAAGTACCTAAATTTGACTAGCTCTTAGTCTCTTACAGTCTACTGTATGGCAGAGCTCAGAGAGGAAGTGGGAGAAGCAGCTCAAGGAGCCAATATTTGTGTTGCAGTGGAAGAAGCATGCTGATAGGTGGCTATAGCAAAGTGACAGGTTAATGAGCTGATCAGTTTGCTGCTTCTAGATTCATTGTTCATTGAGAGGACGGGGGTAGGGAGGAGACCTGTAAGTATAAGTGAAACTGCATATCAGATCAAAGCCCCACCCTTGCTAGGTATACCATGTGGCAGGGCTTTGTAAATCGGACCACTGGATGGACAATACAAATCCCGTTGGCAGGTAAAGCAACTCTTAATCATATACAGTATTTAATCTGTGTATTTAGATATTTGCCTGGAGTCCCACTATGGTTATTTTTTCAGTGCATGAGACCTGATAATAATAACATTGCAGGGTAGGACATGTCCTATTGCCTTATGTTTGATGCTGATTACATTTGATGCTGACTCCAAATGCTTATACTAAAGGTCAGCGTGACATGAAGGTCAGTGTGCAACTGCAATGTTTATCTTTAATACTTCCATCATGAAGGTTGTATGTTCATATCATCTCAGAATCCTGTTTACATGGAATTTGTATATACTTAGTGTATCTTAGTGTATATACTTAGTGTATCATTTGCTTTTTCTAGTTGCTCCAGTGTCTGGTTGACATTTTTTTAATTGATTTGGCCATACTATGTACACTTAAAAGCCTTTCTGTTTAGCTGCAATAAAGGTTTATATTTCGCGATTAAGATTAAAATCTTTGGCATATACAAACACGAATATAATTGTATGGTCCACATTGAAGGACATACAGCTTTCTAAACTAGAGGATCACAAATCAATCATCTAAGGGCCTTGTTAAAGTAACTGTGACAGAATTGAAAAATATCAAAATGCACCATTTGCAAAGGAAGACATTTATACACATCTGTCCAGCCGACCATTCCTCCAGTCTTCAATATCTTGCAGAACAATGGCCTCTTCACTTGTGATGCACTTCCAGGTGATTGGTCCCTCGCTGTGTTCTGTAGTAACAAGAATTAACCTGGAGTGTACAATACACAGCCCATGTGCGACAGGCAGTGTACACAAAAAATTTGATGGCAGACAGGCATTTTGGCAGAAAAAAATAATAAAGTAATTTTTACCAAAGACTAATGTGCACGTTTGTTACTTAAAGCTGAACTTCAGTCTGGCAGAAAATATTAAGTGTATCGCTCCCCACCCCAACATATCAAAGGTATATTGCATTCTTGCCCCTTAATCTCATTGGCCGCTTAAGTATAGTAAAGATGTTCTTGACTTTATGTTCTTGGGGCATCCTGGGTTTTCCTCAAAAAAATAGTTTCAATGTATTGATAGTATTATATCTTCACTTATATTATACAATTCTCACCTATGATTTGTTAAGGTTTCCCTACAAGCACCCCCTTCTTATGGAGGGCTCGCATGCTTAAATTTCTATCAGTATTTACTTGCTTTCCAGCTGACATATTTATGACTGGCTGCACTCTGCTGTTCCAAACTCTCCACTACTTTGTTGTTAGCTCTTGGTGGTTCATCTTGCTGTCTCAAGGCTGAGGTTCACTGTAGGATGATCTCCTCTTGTAAATCATTCTCACCTGAGGATGTTTGTTTTTTGCCATGTTCAGCAGCAGACAGAACTCTGTCTAGGGGTAAAGTCTATATCACCCCTAGAGCCCTGTTATGGTACAGCCCTAGATTTAAGGAGTTCCATGACAATGCTGATACATCCTGGTAGACTGCTAAAAGGTTTCTTTATGTCTCTCATTCATATGTTAAAGGTACTTTTATCTCTTTCGATATACTTTAGAAGAAGGCTAGCATTACTAATACATTTTTCCTTAATATATATTTTGTTATGCCATGCCATGCAAGCTCAGCTTGGGCTACAGGAGTAGACCTGGCTTTGGAACATCTAATGAATGACCCAGATATCAATAAATTAGTCCCTACTTTTTATGAAGGATTGCAAACTGAAGGCTTGCACCCATATGCCACTTCATACAGAAAATGGCAACTCTGAGAAAGGGAGCTTGTCTCCTGAAACGCATAAGGTGCCAACCATAGAGATGTGTCATCCTCAATACTATAGTTGCATATGACATGCGTTTTATCCTTGTATGTTTGTGAGCATGCTTTTGCCGTTTTTAATAATATTTTCTAAGGTGTCTTAGGTAATGCACTAGGTGTTTACACCCTTCTTTTTTCTATTCACAGGAAATGGCATACCTACCTTCCTGACTTCATGGATGATGATTGGGAAGAGGTCACTGAAACCTTCTGAGTTTTATCCTTGTATGCTTGTGAGTATGCTTTTGGCATTTTTAATAAATATGTCTAAGGTGTCTTAGGTAATGCACTAGGCGTTTGCACCCTTCTTTTTTCTGTTCACAGGAAATGGCATACCTATCTTCCTGACTTCATGAACAATGATTGGGAAGAGGTCACTGAAACCTTCTTTCAGGATGTTATTAGCACAATGAATAAACTCATCCATTTTAAATGTATTCACCAACTACACTACACTCCTGCTAAAATGAGCTGAATGGGGTTGATGGACCAAACCTGTTGCCCAAGATGTGGAGAACTCTCTGCAAATTTTTTACATATGTTTTGGTCTTACTCAATATAATTAACTGTAGAACTACCAGTTTCTACCTAGATCCCATATACTGTAGATTCCAAAATCTAAAAAAAGCTTATGTTGACAACACAATGTTAGATAACACATAAATAAGCAATATATCACTGTATACAATCTGTGCCAGTTCATAACTTCAAACGTATCAGTTCATATAATAAATGTAAAGTGATAGTTTATCTGCAAGTGATGTGTGATCCTTATAGAAAGAATTATCCAGTGCTTTTCTTACCACTTTCCATCGCCTCAGTGCTCACAGTGCTCTAACTTTGGTGATATGACACAGCTCATGTGTAGTCATATCCAACTTGTCATCTCCTGGTGTTTTCCAGTGAAAGCATCCAAAAAAATGTTCACCAAAATCTGGCATCCCTAGTTGGATATCTCAGCCTCCCAGTTAGCGGATCTTGCTACCTCTCAGTGTTTTGATTACTTCCTGTGTCTACAATTGTGGACTGGAGGGAGAGCAGTGTGTGTATATCTGTGCGTGCATGGTATGTGTGTGAGTAAATCTTTACTGTTGTTTCCTTTTTTCTTCATTTGGTTGCCAGCTAATGCCCATGGCTACTGGTACTTCTATATTTATTTATGTGCATTCATAAATATTTGTAGAATGTAATTTATTAATGCTTGTCTACTACAGTATATTGGACTCTGTGTAGCTCAGTGGTTTTCAACCTCAGTCCTCAAGTACCCCCAATGGGCCATGTTTTCAGGTTTTCCTTTACTTTGCACATCTGCTTTCAATCAATATCAATGACATGGTATTGATAAGAGCTATTTTATCTAAAGGAAGTTCCAAAAATATGGCCCGTTAGGTGTACTTGAGGACTGAGGTTGAGAACCACTGGAGTAGCCGACTCTTCATGCCATCAAACCTTTTATGCCCTTTATGACTTCTCTTTTGAACTTTTATTACTTGAAAGACTTAAATAAACATCTTAATACATGTTTGTCTAGGGGGATCTAATGGAGGGCAATACCTAGATAATTTCTTGGTCATGCAGCAGCATGTCCTCTGATCCTCTTCTCTCCTGTGCCAGAAAGTCAGTAGGCCCTTGACATCATCACATATAATGCAGGAAAAACGGTGGCTGCTGTTTCTAGATTGTTAATAATGATATCAATTAGAGAGGAATGTGACATGACAGTTCAGAGATCAGCAAGAACAGCTCCTGTGGGGGACCGGTCATTGGATCCAGAAATAGCAGAGAGAAAACCCAGCGATACCCTGGTTTAAACATACATTTCATTTTTTGGCCAGAGCAAGTTTTATACTTTAAAGAAAACCTGTTATGAGAGAACGTGAAGGAGGGAGGCTGCCATTGGTTGTTTCACTTTAGTAGTAGTTGTTTCAGTTTATTCCTGCATGATTACATGGCAAATAGGGCAATGAGTAGGTTGAATGAAAAGTAAGTATGAAAAGTGAATGGCTAGTAAAGGCATTATAATCATTCTTACCTGCACCTTGGGTTTTCTTTTCACCTGCATAACATGTGCATTGTAGTTTAATGGTGCATTTTGTTGCCCTCTATGCATTGTTTATAGAAGATACAATCTTTACATTCCTATGTCAACAATGTCTATTTGTGGTCAAACAGGAGACATGGCACTGCAAAAGTTAATGCATGACCTCTGTCTGTAGTCTGAGAACTAACATTTCCTATGAGGAAACTATATCTCCCACAATCCATGGGCCTCCCAGCCTAGTGTTCTGTGGATGGGAGCTACACAGTAATTAGACTTAACACAACCACAAGCAGGAAGAACATTTACAGACACTAAAAGCTTAATTTACAGCTGGAAGATTTTTTTTAAATTATTATTAAATTATTACATTCAATTATTATTAAATTATTAAATTAGCACTCCCACATTTCTGACACAGAATGAGATAGAAATACATGTATTCGACTCTGTGACCTGGAATAGGAAGTTGTCTTGTCCCTTTCGTGAATAGGAACAGACTAGCTGTAGCAAACCATTAACATAGGGGATTCAATGTGCCATGACACTTCAAACTGAACCCACATATGTGAGTCAATCATTGCAAGGTAATGCAGGCAAACAGCACAGAGAATATAACTACACTAATACTTAGTGAAAACATTTGAAAGTGTACAAAAACTTTAGGTGAACCTATTACTTAGCTCTGCATGGGCAGAATACAGGCTCCCTTTAGGCCTGGTTCACATTAGTGCAATTTCAGATGTGAACTCAGTTTCACAGAATCACATGATAACGGAAATTTTGGCTCCAAAGAATTTTCAAAACACATTCAAGTAGCTTTGAGGTAGTATCCAAGTAACACTACATAATTGCACTAAAGGTCGGATCCAAATCAGATTGTAGCAGTGTGAACCTAGCCTTAATCTAAGCTTTACCAGTAGTTGTTCTTTAAATCTTGTTTTATATATACCTTAGCATTTAAAAAAATGAACTAGTTCAGTGTGCTGGGAAAAGTGCTGTGTAATATGTTGCCATTCAAATTCAGAGAAAAATAATACAAATATATGTAAATATGTAAAGTTCTAACTACTGTAGATTCTGTAATTTGCCTGACACTGACTGCAACATCCTTAAACCAACGCAAAAATTCCAGCAGTATTCTGTATCAGTACATATGTTTATACTGCAAACTACAGAGAGAGATATCTTACATAGTGAGCTACTTCAGTAAAGAAATGAATAAAATATAGAAATGAATCTGCATGATTACTTCTATGCTTTTTCCATCCCAGGTGCTAAACTTCTTTAACTCGCTGGGTCTCCTTCCAGAGCTGAAAGGATATCACAGTCATATTCATGCTGGAATAGATATGAAGCATAAGCAATATGTATGTGGGGAGAAATACAGAAATCACTTGAAAGAAGCCAGGAGGTCTTTTCTAACTCATCTATGTTCTGTTATCAGGTTATGACATAATTTCCTTGTCTGTCTGTTTGAAGCACCTTGCCATGGGCCTTGCAGGATCTTTGTGTGTTGATTCTTTTCAGCCAGGTGAGGAGAAGATCCAGAAATGTGCGTTGTAACCGCTGGACTTTTTTTTTTATACCCGGCAAGGTAATGTCATAATGTGCTAGTATGCATCGCATACTAGCACATTATGTTAAACTTACCTTAAAACCAAGCCCTTACAGCGCCAAGATGTAAGAGCTGCAGGCATCCTCATCTTCCCTCATCCTCAACTATGGCTCTGTAACTGGCCGAAGCTGCACTGACGTCACTCCCACGCATGCCACGCGTTTACAGCACAGGGCTCTGAAGGAGCGGCCCGGGTGGCCGTTCCGTCAGGACGCATGTGCCGGTGATGTCATTGGCTGCATGTACAGTAAATATTTCCTAAATGGTGCACGTTTAGGAGATATTTACACCACTTATAAGTAAGACCTATTATAGGCTTACCTATAGGTAACATTCAGAGATGGATGTTTACTTCCACTTTAAGATCCTTCTCAATTAAAATGTTCACATACATTATTAGTGCAAACATACACTATGCCCAACACAGGAGCATCTAATAAGGTTGCAACAACAATCCATGTAACTTAGTTTTTCCTGAAATGTAAAGTATATTTCCACATCCAAATTGGGATAACACTTACCGTACTTTATATGTGTTATATGTTCCCATTAACAGGGCAAAATAAAAAAATAAAAATACTGGTTATCTTTTTAAGTGCTTTTTACTTGCTTACAAATCCTTACTTGCTCCCTCCTGCTGTATAATGTTTAGGAGGGGGCTGTGGAGTAATGTTTAACATAATTAACCCTGTCTGTTCCCTGTTCACAGCTCTTCATTCTAATTTTATTTGTACACTACATTTGAACATTGTCAGTCCTAACAAATCCTTGCATGTTAATGAGGTATAGTTTAATCTGTATGGAGACAAGGACACTGTGAAATTGTGCAGAAATACTTGGAATCAACAAAGACACAATCTTTTTTTTTTAGGTATCCTGTTTAACATCTTCAATACTGGGCACTTTCACCCTTTCTCCTGCCCAGGCCAATTTTCAGCTTTCAGACCCCTTTCACACTAGGGCGGTTTTCAGGCGCTTTAGCGTTATAAAAAGCGCCTGTGAAGCGCTTGAAAGAAGCCTCATCTGCAATCCCAATGTGAAAGCCCAAGTGCTTTAAGAGCCCTTTCACAATGTCAGCTCCCCAAAAACGCTCGTAAAGCGCCGCCTAAACTAGCAGCACTTTACCAGCATTTTTTCAAGTGCTATTATTTAACCCCTGCTAGTGGCCAAATAAAGGGTTAAAAGCGCCCACAAATCGCTGCTGCCAAAGGCGCTTTTCATGCGCTTTTCAGGCATTTTGCAGGCGCTTCCCATTGATTTCAACGGGAAGGGGCACTTTAGGAGCAGTGTATTCACTGCTCCAAAAGCGCTGCAAAGAAGCTGCTTGCAGGACTTTTTTTGATGCCCTGCCAGCACAACCATCAGTGTGAAAGCACTCTGGCTTTTACATTGGGATTGCAGTTGTGGCTTCTTTCAGGTGCTTTGTAGGCGCTTTTTTTAAAGCTAAAGTGCCTGAAAAACACCCCAGTGTGAAAGGGATCTCAGTGGGAAAGCACTCGGGCTTTTACATTGGGATTGCAGTTGCATCTTTTTTCAATCGCTTTACAGGTGCTTTTATTAAAGCTAAAGCGCCTGAAAAAAAGGTTAAACCTGGGTGGCTAAACCATAATGTAAAAAGTCATATTAACCACCTTAATACAGGGCACTTTCACCCCCTTCCTGCCCAGGCCATTTTTCAGCTTTCAGCGCTGTCGCGTTTTGAATGAAAATTGTGTGGTCATTCAACACTGTATCCATATGAATTTTTTATAATTTTCTTCACATAAATATTGCTTTCTTTTGGTGGTATTTAATCAATGCTGTTTTTTTTATGTTCTCAAAAAAAAAAAAAGTCCAAAAATGTTTTCTTATTTTCTGTCAGTAAATTTTGTAAAGAACTAATTTTTCTCTTTCACTGATGTGTGCCGATGAGGCAGCACTGATGGGGACTGAGGCTGCACTAATGGGCACTGATGAGGTGGCACTTATGAAGAGGCACTATTATGTCACACTGATGGGCACTGATAAGTGACACTGATATGCGGCACTGATGAACACTGATAGGCGACACTGATGGGTACTGATAGATGGCACTGGTGGGCACTGAAAGGCAGCAAAGATAGACAGCACTGATGGGCACTGATGGGCAGCACTGATGGGAATTGACAGGCAGTACTGATGAGCAGGCACTGATAGGCACTAAAAGGCAGCGCTAACTGGCACCAGTAATGGACATTGATTTGTGTCATTGATGGGCCCTAATTTGTATTACTGATGGTCACTGATTTGTGTCACTGATGGGCACTCATGGGCACTGATTGGTGGCACTCATTGGCACTAATTGGTGGTACTGCTGCAGCTTTATTGTAATCAGGGCACTTATAATCAGTGCCCTGATTACCTTCCCTGTTCTCCTCTGCAAGGAGATGCCACTGATCAGCTCTCCTCGCCACACACTCTGTCAGTGTGAGGCAAGGAGAGCTCATTTTATGGCACTTCCGCATCTACATGTAACCGGCTGTGATGGAACACAGCCGATCACATGGTTAAAGAGCCACATCAGTGGTTCTTTACAGAGATCGGGGTCCCTCCAGGTCCGTGATCACCCCCGATGCGGAAGAGTGGCCATTCTGGTGCACCGTCATATGATGTCCACCTGGAACACGAGTCGCACCGCGCCACCATCATTTGACTGTGGGCAGGCAGCAAGTGGTTAAAGGGAAAAAATGGCCTCTAAAAAATATAAAATGGAGGGGTCATTGTCAGAATTCCAACACTACAATGAATGCAATAAGAAGTGTAAGAATGCAATAAGAGAGACAAATAGAAGAGGGGAGTAAATTAAATGTTTTAAATATATTATAACAGCCACATAAAGGAGGATGAAGGGAAGATGGTCACACATGACAAGAAGAAGGTAACTGTACTAACTGCTTTCTTCTCCTCAGTTTTTACACAGAAAAAGGAGAGGGATAACAACCATGACTGTATTGTTAGTAACACGTCACAGGATGCCGGTGTACAGAAAAGCTTAACACAAATAAATCACCAGGACCAGATGGCTGCACATCAGAGTCCTCAAAGAACTGGGTTAGGTTATAGCCAGACCATTATTTCTAGTCTTTATGGACAATATACTGACAGGAATGGTACCAGCTAGTACCATACATGTGGTACCAATATTCAAAAAAGGGCAGAAACATATACCTGGAAACTACAGGCCAGTCAGTCTAACATCGATAGTATGTAAACTATTGGAGAGTATGATAACGGACTATATCCAAGAATTTGCTGATGAAAAGAATATCATTATTAGTAATCAGCATGGGTTTACGAAAGGTCATTCCTGCCAGACCAATCTGTTAACATTCTATGAGGAAGTGAGCTGCCCTCTAGATAAGGGAGGGCCTGTGGATGTGGTGTATCTGTATTTTGCAAAAGCATTCAATATAGTTCCCCACAAATGCTTAATCTATAAACTGAGGTCTGTAGGCATGGACCATAAGGTTTGTTCATGGAAAGAAAACCAGTTACATGGGTGTGTTCAAATAACTTGTACTCAGACTGCTCTGGAGTGGTAAGTGGGGTACCCCAAGGCTCTGTCCTAGGACCAATTCTGTTTATTTTATGCATAAATGATATAGAGGATGTTATAAATAGCTTGATCTCAGTTTTTGCAGATGACACAAAAAAATGTAGGACAATAACTTCACATCAGTATATAGAAATTTTACAAGAAGACCTGAATAATATAATTGTTGAAAAATGTTGAAAAATATACAGTAATGCACTTGGGAGGTAAAAATATAAATGCAAGTTACTCAATAGGAGGAAAACCTCTGGGAGAATCCAGGATGGAGAAAGATCTGGGGGGTCCTGGTAGAAGACAGACTGAGCAATATCATGCAATGCCAAGCTGTAGCAAGCAATGCCAGCTGAATATTAGCATGCATAAAAAGGAAATTTACTCCAGAAAAAAAAAAAAAAAACTTTAATCCTGCCACTTTATAAAACTCTGGCCTGGTCACATCCAGAGTATTCAATGCAGTTTTAGTCACCGATTCTCAGGAAGGATGTGCTGGAACTGGAAAGAGTCCAGAGAAGGGCAACAAAATTAATAAGGGAACTGGAGGACCTCAATTATGAGGAACGAACAAGCACCAAACTTATTCTCCCTGGAGAAGAGACGCTTGAGAGGAGAAATAATAGCAATATACAAATACCCCAATGGTGATCCCAACGTAAGAAGAAAACTTACTCAGGGCGTGTAAGAGGACATGGGGCCGTACAATGAGACTGGAGGAGAAGAGGTTTAACCTTAAACTGCGCTGGGGGTTTTTCACTGTCAAGGCGATAAGAAGGTGTAACTCTCTTCCACAATTGGTGGTAGCAGTGAGAAGTATTGATAGTTTTAAAAGACTCTTAGATTTTCATCTTAGTGAAAACAACATACAGAGATACTGTATGTGAAATGATTATCGACACTGGTACACATACACCAACACAGGTTGAACTGGATGGACTAGTGTTTTTATTCAACCTTACCAACTATGAAACTATGAAACTGAAATATATATAGCTTTAGAAAGCTAAATTTTATCCAATTAGGATTTATCTCTAATTTACAGCACATTTTCTGTCTGTTCCTCCTGTATGTAAAGGAACGGCAACACTTTAGGTTGGTGCAGCTAAAATATTTGTTTATATACTATACTGTATATACTGTATCACAACAAATATAATATATTTGATATTGTATTAAATATTAGCTTTTTGTCCATGGATACATTCCCAAATAGGACTTTATATTATCTGAAATACTGTATATTTATATCTTGCTGTTTCTTTCTTTAACGCTTCCAAACTGGACACCTTTACCCCCTTCCTGCCCAGGCCAATTTTTCAGCTTTCAGCGCTGTCACGTTTTGAATGACAATTGCACGGTTATGCAACACTGTACCCACAAGAAATTGTTGTAATTTTTTTTCATATGAATAGAGCTTTCTTTTGGTGGTATTTAAATAAATGGTGCTAAATAAACAAAAAACTTCACTGTTTTTCACTAAGCTTTGAAAAAAAAAATAGTTTTTCTTTGTTTCCGTTATAAATTTATAAATTTAGGTCAAAATGTATTCCACTACATTTCTTTGGTAAATATAACGCAAATCAGTGTATATTATTTCGTTTAAAGGAATCTATATCTGAAAATTTATCAATCCTGATGTACTGACAGCCTATTTAATTTCTTGAGGCCTGAAAATGCCAGGACAGCACAAATAACCCTCAAAATGAACCCCTTTTTGGAAAGTAGACAGTCCAAGGTATTTAGTAAGAGGCATGGTGAGTTTTTTGAAGTTGTAATTTTTTTTCTCACAATTATTTGGTAAATGAAAAACACGCAAGAGGCATGTTTGTGGGAGGATGTCATATGATGTCCACCCAGAACAACAGTGCTCCCGCCCCACCATTATTTTACTATAGCCTGAGCAGGACGGCGTTAAAGCAGTATTAAACCCAAAAACAAACATTTATAATATTGCAGCTTACCAATTCTTAGATGTGATGGCAGCATTAGTTTCCTTTTTTAGGCTTTCTATTTTCCATTTCTATCTGGTAATTGTTTTTCAAAAGAACAAGCTCTCCAGCAAAATCTATCGGTTTACATGGATGAGACAAACCATTTAGCACTGACAGGGGTGCTTAACGAATTCCCAGTTCAGTTATCCCAACTCATCTGACGTCCAGCAAGATAAGCCGTGATTGTGTGGTGATCGGTGGTGCGGCGTGTCAAAGCAATTTATATGTCGAGCAGTACATCACCAACAACCCAATTCAAACATCGCCAGACTATTTGCATGGCAGCCTATCACGATTTCCGAGTTTAAAATGTTTTGGGGGTCTAACCCTCAACATGGGCATTACAAAAAAGAATGACTTTCTGTCATATTGGTCCACAGACCCGATTCAATATATGCACATGTTCTCTGCTTCTCTTAAAAGGCAATATTTCCTCATTATACTTCCTAACTACCTATCACAGTTTTGGAGACCCTGAAATGCCAGGACAGTACAACCCCCCCCCCCCCCCCAAATTACCACTTTTTTGGAAAGCAGGCACTCTAAGTTATTTGCTGAGAGGCATGTTGAGTCCATGGAAGATAATTTTTTGCCACAAGTTTTTGGAAAATGAAGAAAGAAACAAAAATGTATTTTTTTATTGTTCAAAACCTTCTGACCAAAAATGAGATCTACAAAATACTCCCCATGCCTCTTATCAAATTCCTTGGGGTGTTTACATACCCGGGGGCATTTGAGGGGGTGTTTGTACGATCCTGGCATTTCAGGGCCTCTGAAACTGTGAGGAAGTGACATGAGGAAATGTTCCCTTTGAAAGCTTAACCACTTCAATACTGGGCACTTTCACCCCCCCCCCCCCCTTTCCTAGACCAATTTTCAGCTTCCAGCGCTGTTACACTTTAAATGAGAATTGTGCGGTCGTGCAACACTGTACCCAAATTACATTTTTATCATTTTTTTTCACACAAATAGAGCTTTTTTTTGGTGGTATTTAATCACCGCTGGTGATTTTAGTTTTTACACTACAAATAAAAAAATACCGAAAATTTTCCAAAAAAATGCATTTTTCTTAGTTTCTGTTATACAATTTTGCAAATAAGTACTTTCTTTTGATAAATTTATACCAAAAATTATGTTGCTACATTTCTTTCATAAAAATAACCCAAATAAGTGTTTATTTGGTGTTGGCAGTGATGGGGGACAGAGATTTTTTATGGGGACACTGAAATGTGTATAGGGACAGGGGTATCATTGGTACTTGGTGTACTTTGTGGGGTGATCTGTAACAGCTCTCTGTGTAAAATCATCCTCACACAGAGAGCTGTCACAGAACTGCAGATTCCCCCTCCCCCATCCCCCCCCCACACTGAGCTCTCACTGAGCTCAGTGGGGAGAACTGTCACAGAGACACGCCTCTCTGTTTACATTGTGGCGGCTGTGATTGCACATGATCACGGTGATCGGGAGGGCCAATCACAGCGCCCATATCCTGATCTCTGCTCAGCTGGATCCTGCAATCATAATGATCACAACATGGAGCTGCAATGGGCCTTGAGCACTCATTCTGAGGGACATTCCTGAACGTCCACTCAGAATGAGGAAAGGGCAGGGAAAGGCCGTTTATGTGCAGTGGCTGGGTGGGAGGTAGTTAAAGGTGGTCACTGGATTTTGTGAGCCTGTACACGGCTGGGCTGCCAAAAAGTCTCTCACATGTGGTAACCCCATACTCAGGAGAAGTAGCAGAATGTGTTTTGGGGTGTTATTCCACATATTACCATGACATATTTGAGCAATATATCATTTAAATGTCAACTCTATGTACATTTCTTTTTTTATCAGTTTTCAAAAACTCATGGAGAAAAATAAAATGTTCCATGGACTCAACACGTCTTCCAGCAAATAGCTTGGGGTGTCTAGTGTCCGAAAATGGGAAATAATTGGGGGGTGGGGTTGTGCTATCCTAGAATTTCAGGGCCTCTGAAACTGTGATAGGTAGCGAGGAAGTGAAATGAGGAAATTATTCTCTTTGGAAGCCTAAAGGTGGACATTGATTTTTGGGCCCCATATACAGCTAGGCTCCCAAAAAGTCTCACACATGTGGTATTTTCATACTCTGGATAAGTAGAGGAATGTGTTTTGTGATATACTTCCACATGTGCCTATAGCATGTGTGAGAAACATCTTCTTAAAATGACAACTTTGTGTAAAAAAAATTTTTTTTTTGTCATTTTTAGAAGCTTGCGACAAAAATTCAATCTTCTATGTCAGTGATGGCGAACCTTGACACCCCACATGTTTTGGAACTACATTTCCCATGATGCTCAACTACACTGCAGAGTGCATAAGCATCATGGGAAATGTAGTTCCAAAACATCAGGAGTGCCAAGGTTGGCCATCACTGTTCTATGTGCTCATATTAGTCTTAGCAAATTCCTCGGGGGGTGTCTTCTTTCCAAAATGGGGTCATTTTGTTTTTTTTTTGTTTCCTCTCTGGCATTTTAGTATCTCAAGAAATGTGATAGGCAGTCAAAAAGTAAAAGCTGCATAAATTTCAGTATTCATACCATAGTTTGTAGACATAATAAGGCTTCATGTACACTGCTGCTGGTAAACTGACGTTTAGGAGCAGCTGGGTGTTTTTTTCAGCTGTCTCTGAACTCTCCTCTGTTATTTTATCAGTACATGTACACATGGTCGTTTATATTTGTTTCTAGGCAGTTGAGTTTAGAGGGATTTTTTGGAAAGAAAAAAATGCGTCCAAGACGGATGTTCATAGTCATTTGAAACGACAAATGCCTGTAACAGCTTGTAAACGTTAAGCTGCATTTCGTTTACAGGTGTTTTTAATTTTGACCATTTAAAAAAAAAAAAAAACGCCCCTTAACACGAACGTGGCTAAACTCGGCATGTAAACGCGTCAAAACGTACGTTTTTAAATGACCTTTACTATCTGTCAAGTTAAATCGTTCAGGGGAGGTTTTAAAACATCTCCTGTAAATTAAGCCTAACTTTCACACAAACCAATTAATATACACTTATTGAAATTTTTCTTACCAAAGACATGTAGCAGAATACATTTTGGTCTAAATTTATGAAGAAATTTGAATTTATTGGATATTGGATACATTTATTGGATATTTTTATAACAGAAAGCACATTTTACAAACTTTGCTTTTTTCTGTTTATATCACAAAAATACCAGTGGTGATCAAATACCACCCAAAGAAAGCTCTATTCGTGTGAAAATAGGACATACAGTACATTTAGTTTGGGTACAGCGTTGCATGACCATACAATTACCAATTATAATAACGCAGTGCCGAATAGCAAAAAATCCCCTGGTCAGGAAAGGGGTAAAACCTTCCAGAGGTCAAGTTGTTATTCATAAGTACAAACAGTAGAGGTCAGCAAATCCCTACACCACCAACACCTGCCAGTCACCTGTTGCTCATAGCTTTTTTCCCCCTTCACTGAAACCAGTTCTGCCATTTCTGCTCTGTGTCTCCTGCATTTGCACAGTAGCCCAACAGATTTTGGGTTGGCATGCTGATGCCCATACAGTGCTTGTATGATCTTCAGGAGCCCCAGTGCTGATCCAGAGTCATCACTGGTAGAAGTTGCTGCTTTTTGACCAGAGAAAATGTCCTCAGTGCAGGAAGTGTGGCTGTCGCTGATGCCACTAAAAAAGGCATTGATTGCTTGTGCTGGGGAGGTTGCTGACCCCCCCCCCCCCCCGCAACAGTGATACCAGGGGAGCAGATATTGGATTTAGCGAAGTGTTAAACTCTGTAAATTCAAATAATATTTAAAGTGGTTGTAAACGCTCCCTCCTGACTTTTAACTATAGGTATGCCTAGAATAAGGCTTACCTATAGGTGGTGGAAATATCTCCTAAACGTGCAGCGTTTAAGAGATATTTCACTTGTAGTGCATCGATGATGCAATCGGCGCATGCGCTGTGCAGAAACAAACCTCCTGTCGTTTTCTTCCCCAGCATGTGCCGTTACTGACACGGCTCCAGCCAGTCACAGAGCTGGAGTCTGTGGCCCCCGGAAGGAAGAGGGGCAAAGATAGACGCAGTCTGCACAGGGGACAGTGATAGATTTGTTTGCAGGTAAGTGTCACATAATGGGCTAGTATGTGATGCACACTAGCCCATTATGCTTTTCTTTTGCAGACTTTGCAGAGAGCAAAAGAGGAAGCAAAACCCACCAGGGTTTACTTCCTCTTTAAACTAGTCTAAGAAAAGTTCTTTCTTCTGACATTTTTGATGAGCTTGTCTGCTCTGCTAGTAATTGAATCTCCACTAGTGTATTTTATTATGTACTCACTAAACTGTATTATAGTTAATTCTTAGAAAAATATTATGTAACCTCTAACAGAGCTTACTAACTAGCTGATGTTGTTTTATTTATAAGGCAAGCATGTCAAGTAGGTCACAAATTCCCCAGTAAGGAGTAAAATTGGCCAATAATATACTGTTTTCCTTAGAAAATAGTAAACATTTATATATAATGGAAAACAACTCTATTTTTCCTATAGTAACTGTCCACATACCTGCAGTTATTGGGCAATAATAATAAGTTAAGGTGTCATTAGACATGCGGTACTGGTCTTACAGTGCAAATCTATACAACATGCAGAAAGCAAAAATAAACACTCTCACTGTATTGAATTGAGAAGGTTTATTTACCTTAAAGCAGATCTTCACTCTCAAAATGAACTTTTCCTCCCTGCACCCCTTACATTCTATTTTTTTACTCAATCCCGCTCTCCTTGACACATCCTGCCCCTGCAGCCTTACGCAATAATTCTGTCATATATCCCAAGAGGCTGCAGGAGAAGAGACCTGTGGAGGTTGAAGGCTGAATCTAGTGGTGGGTCATCTGTGGCCAGCTGCAAGAACCTGGAGGAGACAGCTGGCTCCCAATAACATAGGAATGGAATATGGCAGTGCAGGATGTGGCAGTGGAGCAGCAGATGGCAACAGGATGCTGGATTCGCAGGGCAGGTGAGAGTGAAGTCCCTTTTAAAGAGGAAGTAAACCCTGATGGGTTTACTTCCTCTTTGATTCCCTGCAAAGGTAAAGCATAATGGACTACTATGCATTATGTGTCACTTACCTGACACAGGAGCCAGCGATGTCACCGATGTCCCCTGTAGACCGGAGCCTCCATATTCTCGGTGGGTCTCTGTGGGTCTCGCTGCTCTGCCACTGTCATTCAACGAAGCCGCGATGACGTCACTCCCGCGCATGCGCACGGGAGCTGCCCCTCGCGGGATATCGCAGTTGACATCGGCGCGTATGCGCCATAGACAGCGGTGCCTGTCTTTTGGCAAATATCGGTTTAGGAGATATTTTTGGACCTACAGGTAAGTAGGCTTACCTGTAGGTCAAAGTGGTTTGTAAGGGTTTACAACCACTTTAATAGTAGGTCTAAACTTTAACTAGATGAGGTGTTTGTTAAAGCAATGTGTATCATTTTTTTTCAACAAAAATGTAAGGCAACTTTAAAACCAGGGCTTCTGCTGCTCTCTTTTATAAATTATAGAAGGCTCTTCTTTTTTCCTGGTAGCTGTCATTTGTGTTTTTGTTATCAGATCAATTCAGGGCCTTCTGGAGGACATTTTGGAGTACACACAAGGGCTGAGTAGTCAGGCAGAGAGCAGATTAGGGTTTTGAGGTAAAGGCAAAGAATCAATGACAAAGATGCTAGGGACATAATAGGAGAATTGAAGGAAATATCTCAGTCTTTGTCAGAAACGTTAGGCGTTTGCACACTCACATTACAGATATATACGCAAAAGAGTTTATTTTCACCATATTACCAAAGCACATGATTTTTCTGTGTATGAAGTAAATGATTTCAACACACATGCTGTGTGTGTGTTAAATGATATTTAAAGCAAAGAACAAAAATGTAATGCAAATATAATTTTTAGAAGCTTACCGTTCCCTTGATGTGATGGCTGCATTACTTTACTTTTTTTGTAAGTACAGAAAAAATCTTGATAAGCTAACCAGAATTCCAATGTGCTTGTAACTTCCTGTGCACTGAACAGATATATCAAACACCCTTATTAGCTTTCCTAGCTATCATCTATGAACAAAGCAATGTCCCTCTGTGTAATGAAGGAAAACAGAGAAGAAGCGTTTAGTAGTCCAAACTAGGAGAGCAGGCTAGGGTGACATGACCCTAGAACAGGAAACGTTACTGGCAGGAAAAAAATGAATGCAGCCATCACATCTAATGACTGATAAGCTGAGGGAAGGGTGGAGAGGGGCAGTTTAGGGAAGCAGTAAATTATAGTGTTGCGGTTATGATGCTATAAAATATGGCTACATAGTTAGGTTGAAAAAAGACACAAGTTCATCTAGTTCAAACAATAGAAATAATAAACAAAAAGAAAACCTCCCCATACACAATCCTATACCCACAATTGGTCCAGAAGAAGGCAAGAAAACTTCAATAAAGGATGGGGGTGGGGGGAATCCTACCTGATCCGAAGGAGGCAATCAAATATTCCCTGGATCAACCATCCCCAGTTTTTTTATCTATAAACATTAAAAAGCAGTTATATTTTTTTACTTAGGAATGCATCCAGCTCTTTTTAAAAAAATCTGATGACCTGGGCAGAACTAGTTCACAGCTCTTAAAGTGGAGTTCCACCCATTTTTACAACTTGTCTTAAAGGAAAGACCACCCCTTGTTCTTGGATAACAATTGACATTTTTTTTCCTTTCTTACTTTTTCTGAATTACATAGTATACTTCCGTCCTAGCTTGGCCACGGCCCAGTGCATCATTTCCTCCTTCTCAGAAAGTGCCACGTGAATCGCGCTTGCGCAGTAGGAAACCAGCTGTGAAGCCTGAAGGCTCCACTTCTGGCTTCCCTTAGTTACAATGGCAGCGCCTGCACCCAATCCGATGGATGGATTGGCCTCGGGTTGGCGACATCACAGGCTCCCTGTAGCTGAATTTTTTTTTTGCAGCTGGAACAAACGCTTTAATGTGGAGAAGCCTTTCCATATGCAAGGTTAAATCTAATTTCCTACAGAATTAAAGTGTGCGCCCCTTGTCCTCTGTAGTGATCTAAAAGAGAATAAGACTACACCAAGTTCCTTAATTAGACCACTTTTGTTTTTACACATGGCAATCATATCCCACTTAATTGCCTCTTCTCAAAAGAGAATACAGTCAGTTTAGCTAATCTTTCTTTGTAGATGTCTCCCATTAGTTTGGCTATCCTTCTCTACATTTACTCTGGTTCTGATATCCTTTTTGTGAACTGGAGCCCAAAACTGAACTGCATATTCCAAATGGGGTTTTGCTAATGATTTGGGCAAGGACTAAATTATGTCTCTCTGAAGTCTATACCACTTTTAATACAAGTATTTTGCTAGCTTTAGAAACTGCAGATTGCCATTGCATGCTATGATCTACAAAAACACTCAGATACTTCTTGACCACTGACTCCCCCAGTTGTTTATCTCTTAGAATGCATAATGCTTGCATGTTTTTGGTCCCCAAATGCATAACTTAACTTAAATGGTCAATATTATACCTCATTTGCCACATTTTAAGTACATAAGCACATAAGTACAATTTAATAGTGCATTAAGGTCAGCATTCCACTACCCAGGAATTCCTCTTATCCACTAGAATTGTTTCGTTCCAAATCGAAATTCGGACAAATTTTCATTATTTGGACATTCGGATGCATCCGAATTACCGAATTACAATGCTAACGGATTCAAACGAAATTCGAATCAAATTCGAAAAATGACATTTTGCGACCCGAATTTGGGGCCATGTATCTCGGGGCCACTTGTAGCTAGAAACCAAATTTGGTATGCAAACACAGTAGAACTAACACTACAACCTCTCCAAATTTGGGATTTCTAGCTCCAAGTGACCCCGAGTTACTGGACCCAAAGTCAGGTCGCAAAATGTCAAGCACTTTTCTGCAGCAGAGAATGACATTTTGTGACCCGACTTTGGGGCCACGTATCTCGGGGTCACTTATAGCTAGAAACACCAAATTTGGTATACAAATACAATAGAACTAGCACTACAACATCTCCAAATTTGTTTCTAGCACCAAGTGACCCCGAGATACATGGCCCTAAAGTCATGTCGCAAAATATTTTTGAATCCGATTGAAATAGTTTCAAATGCGGTTGAAATAATTTTGAATCCGGTAGAAATATATTTTCGAATTTGGTTGAAATAACACCAATTGGTGATTTTGTAGTGCTAGTTCTACTGTGTTTGCATACCAAATTTAGGGTTCCTAGCTACAAGTGGCCCTGAGATACGTGGCCCCAAAGTCTGGTCGCAAAAGGTCATTCTCTTCTGCAGAAAAGTACTTGACATATTGTCCATATCTCGGGGTCACTTGGTGCTAGGAACCCCACAACTTGTGGCAGGTGACGTGGCAAGTGGACAATACACAACTTGTGGCAGGTGATGTAGCAAGTGGACAATACACAACTTGTGGCAGGTGACATGGCAAGTGGACAATGACATACAGCATATGTACTTGCCTTGCGATCGACATCCGTGACGTGACTTCTTCAATCAGGCATGCTGACAACTTCATTGATGTGATAAATATAAATGAAATAAGATGTGTGTGTTTTTTTGCACTGGTACACTGCAAGTATGAGAAGTTGATGTGACAGATGTATATAAGTAAGTAACTAACCATCTTCCAAAATTTCTAATTCAAATAGAAAAGATTAGAAAAAAATATAATTTAATAGAATAAAATAGAAAGAATATACAACCATCTTCTGAAATTAAAATTTCACATTGAATAAATTAGAATTTCGAATAGTATGAATTCACATTTTTTAATTCATTAATTTTAAATTTGGATAGAAAAGATTATAATAAAATAGAAATAGACTAGAAAAACTATAGAACAGAACAGAATAGAATATATTATATTTTATTCTGTTCTGTTCTATTGTTTTTCTAGTCTATTCTTTTATATTCTATTAAAATCTAATCATTATATACTAAATTCGAATTTCGGAAGATGGTGGTTTTAGAATATATATATATTTCTTTCCGACGTTTGAATTTCGTATAGTGCCATGTGACCGGCCACGAGTGCCACATGGCCAAGTTGTGGATTGTCCACTTGCCACGTCACCTGCCATCAAGTGACCCCAGATATGGGCAATATGCCAAATTAGGTATACAAACACAGTAGAACTAGCACTACAACATCTCCAAATTTGGGGTTTCTAGCTCTAAGTGACCCCGAGTTACGGGGCCCCAAAGTCGGGTCGCAAAATGTCAAGCACTTTTCTGCAGCAGAGAATGACATTTTGGGGTTTCTAGCTCTAAGTGACCCTGAGTTACGGGGCCCTAAAGTCGGGTCGCAAAATATTTTTGAATCCGGATGAAATAGTTTCCAATGCGGTTAAAATAATTTCGAATCATGTTGAAATCATTTTGAATCCGGTAGAAATATTTTCGAATTTGGTTGAAATATTCTCGAATGCGACTGATTTTTCAAATTCAGTAGAAAACGAAAAGAAATCCGAAAACGAATTTAATGAATATAACTAAATGAAATTAATTAATTAACGAATTAAAACGAAACAAAACTAAACAAATTTTTTCCTTTTGCACATGTCTATTATCCACTCCCAATTTTCTTTATTTTTCGTGTCCCCCTCCCCTGGTCCTTGTTCTTGTTTTCATGTGCCCACTAGATAAATAATATTGGACCCAAAACTTTAACAAGAAAAACACTTAACTTTAAGAGAGACAATTTTACAAGGCCCAGGGCTGCTCTCCAAGACTTATACTGGGAGGGAACCTAGAACTGAAATGGGATTGCTTCAAAATTACTTTATATGAACACACTGCAAAATATATTCTCATGGGCAAATAGTTTAAAAGGCTTAAAAATAAAACTTATGTGGCTCATGACGAAAGATAAAATAAACTATATATAACAAGAAAAGAGCATTTAAAAATCTAAAAATGAAGGAACACTATCATCATTTAAAAGTTACAAAGAATATAAGTACAATATGTAAAAAGGAAATCAAGGCTGCAAAAGTTCAAAACAAACGACAAGCTGAAAAAAAAGAAAGTCTGAGCATGTAGGCCCTTTATAAATTATAAGGGCAAAGAGAAGGCGAATTTAATAAATAACTTCTTCAGCTCTGTGTATACAAAGAAGCTTAAGGGAGTTTAAGTCCATAATGGGGATAACAGTACCAAATGAACCACTATGGCTCAAAATTGATATGGAAAGAATAAAGGTGAATAAAGCACCCAAACCAGATGACATACACCCGCCTATTCTAAAAGAGCTGAGCTCTGTTATTGCAAAGCCATTGTTTCAAAATTTTAATGACTAATTTATAACTGACATAAAGGTATCAAAGTCTTTAACAAGTAACTACAGACCAGTTAGCTTAATTTGTATAGTTGAGAAGATACTGAAAGTTTAATAAAAGTCCACATAAATTTGTTTTTGCTAGAGGAAAATATTTTAAGCAATATGCAGCATGGATTCACAAAAGACAGAAAATGTCAAACAAATTTGATTTCTTTTTACAAGGAGGTAAACAAAATCTTAGACAAAGGTGTGGCTGTGGATGTACAGTAGTATACATGAATTTTGCAAAAGTGTTTGACACAGTTCCCCCCACACGATCAATGTGTAAATTAAAGTCTCTACAAGCTTGAAAAAAAAAATTGTAAATGGATTGGCTAAAATCCTTTATTCAGAGTAGCGATTAATGATTCATACTCTGAATCCTCTAAGGTTATCATTGGTGTACCCCAAGGTTCAGTGTAGGGACCCTTACTTTTTCATAAAATTATAGGTTATATAGTTTGCGATTTAAAGTACCATTTTAGTATTTGCAGATGCCATCAAGCTATGCAGTGGAACAATGTCCTTACCTACAAGCCAACTTTAATGCACTATTATTGTATAACTATGTGGAAAATTAGGTTTAATGTTGATAAATGTAAAGTCATGCACTTGGAGGCTAAAAACATACATGCATTATAAATATTAGGAGGAGAATAGCTGGGGGAGTTAATGGTGGAAAAGGATCTGGGTGTTCTGCTAGATCATAGACTTAATAATAGCATGCAATGCCAAGCTGCAGTTTCTAAAGTTAGAATAAATACTTTTTTGTAGTAAAAGATGCATAGACTCAAGAGACATTATTTTCCACCGCACATATCTTAGTAAGACCTCATTTGAAATATGCAATTCAGTTTTGGGCAGCAGTTCACAAAAAGAATCTTGGGGAACTTGAGAAAGTGCTAAGAAGGGCAACTAAACTGATAGGACGCATGGAGGAACTCGGTTATGACACGACTCAACAAATTTGTTCATTCGTAAATGTCTGGATTAACAAAAACCTGTTTGACAAACGTAAATTCGAATATTCAAAAATTTGTAAATTCTAAAAATTCGTAAATGAAAAAAAAATTGTAAATTCGGAAAATAAAAAAAAATTGTAAATGAAAAAAAATCGTAAATTAAAAAAAAAACGTAAATTTGAAAAAATTGTAAATTTGTTAAAATAGTAAATTCATAAAGATTTGTAAATTTAAGTCTCTACCGGCTTGAAAAAAAAATTGTAAATGGATAGGATTGTAGTGATTAATGATTCTTACTCTGAATCCTCTAAGGTTATCATTGGTGTACCCCAAGGTTCAGTGTTGGGACCCTTACTTTTTCATAAAATTATAGGTTATATGGAGTTTGGGATTTAAAGTACCATTTTAGTATTTGCAGATGCCATCAAGCTATGCAGTTGAACAATGTCCTTACCTACAAGCCAACTTTAATGCACTATTATTGGACAACTATGTGGAAAATGAGGTTTAATATTGATAAATGTAAAGCCGGGCACTTGGAGGCTAAAAACATCAAAAAAAGTAAATAAAAAAAAAACTAAATTCGAAAAAATCATAAATTCATAAAGATGTAAATTAAAAATATTGTAAATTAAACAAAAAAATCCTCCATGGTTCCTCATGAGGCAATTGGATATTCCCTGGATCAACTACACCTGGTGCTAATACCTATAAATATAAAAGTGTGCATTGAGGAGAGAATCCAGGCCTTTTTTTTTTCTGGTCAGAAAGAGTTAAGGAGAGAATCTAGACATGTGCACTGCCCAAAAATGTGATAGTTTTCGCTTTATTTATTTTTGTTTGTGTTGCGGGTCATTGGATATGATCGCAATTTTTAAATTCGAAAAAAATGGTAAATTTGAAAAATTCATAAATTTGAAAAAAAAAAAAAATCTGAAATTCATGAAAAATCGAAAATTTTAAAAAATATCAGAAATTCAAAAAAAAATCTGAAATTTAAAAAAAAATGGAAATTTGAAAATCCAATTATAATCGGAAATTCGATAAAAATTGGAAATTCTAATAAAAATCAGCAATTCGGTAATTTTGTAAAAAATTGGAAATTCAAATAGGCCTTTTGTGTATATAGAAAAAGTCGTAGATCTTAGAGTACAGCTCATCATAAATAGAGGCAAACACAAAAGTGTTACATTTAACATTTTGCTCAGTGTATGTTAATTTTGGAAAACACTTATTATAACTAAAAGCAAGCTCAACAATTATGCCCCCTTAAGAAGCTATATAACACAGATTAAAAACATAACATTGAAGCTTTTACTAGGATCATGCCAACATTGGCATTACATCTACAGTTAGTGTGAAGTGGTGGGTATGGGGGGATAATGTCTTTGTGCTGAGAGTTGTGGGTTGAAAACTACCAGTGCAAAGTCCATAACAGAGAAAGCTCATGTATCAACCTAAAGGTACTAAAACAAAAGATCACATCCAAACTAGCCAATTTCCATGCTGTGCCACTATTAATAGTAGATATCTGAGTTTCCGTGTATTTTTTGGGCACTTTCAGCCCACAGATAAAGACAATATCAGAAAATGAAATGCCTATTGCATTAAGTTAAACATTTGGAAGAAACCAGTGGTTGGTCATTTACAGAACATTTGACCTTAAACTCTAGACATTTTTGTTCTTTAGTTTTACATAAATGCTAATCCTTCTCTCTATCCAAAATGAGATAAACAGTTTTGGTTGGAGTTATCCTTTTAAAAAAAAGGATTTCTCCATAGTTAGATATCACAGTCTCCACATATCCATATGCTTTGTTAAATAAGAAAGTGACACCAAATGTGTTTTAGCATGAATGACATCCAAAGAGCATGGCACTCAAAGCTGCTTGTGTGTACATAGTCTTAATGAGTTACCCTGATCAAAAAGATGACCACCACTACAATAGAAGGACAACCTGGACTATCTGTTTGTATTATTATAGCAGAAATAGTAAAAAATCCTTTCCATTTCCAGTTATGTGTTTTCACTGCAAATGGTCTCTGTGGAGATTTGTAAGCCCGGAAGAGACTCAAATGTTTGGCTTAGCCTCTTTATCAGCTGCAGCATCTGCTCTGGTTTTGAGAATGAGATATCTAATAGGGTCTGTGTATGTCATCTTCTCTGTCTCTCTGTGGGCATACAGATCACGTTGCATCAAATATTGCTAAACCATAGGGAAAATCCTGTTGCCAGTTGCAACATGTCTTTGAAATAGTCTGCTACAAGAAACAGTTTTTAAATATAGTACAAATCCCAACCCCCTTTTAAAATGTTTCATTTCATGAATTTAGGGAGCAATCATTACCTTGATTATGTCTCTCTTTTTTTTTTTCCAGCACAAAACAGATTTGTTCAATAACATTGCATGTGTATCATGAATATACTTATAATACTTATAATATATATTATTATACTGTAAATCAGGTTTCGGCTTTGTGTATTTTTTCTTTGTTAAAATATGAAAGCTAATTTCTGATGACGGTCAACACTGAGGACAAGGGGGCACTCTTTATGTCTAGAGGAAAATTTCATCTCCAAATACGGAAAGGTTTCTTCGCAAGTTAGAGCTGTGACAATGTGGAATACATTCCCTCCAGAGGTGGTTCTAGCCAGCTCAGTAGATTGCTTTAAGAAAGGCCTGGATTCTTTCCTAAATGTATATAATATAACTGGGTACTAAAATGTATAGGTAAAGTTGATCCTGGGAAAATGCGATTGCCTCTCTGGGATCAGAAGGGATTTTTTTCCCCTGCTGTAGCAAATTGGATCCTGCTTTTCTGGGAGTTGTTCACCTTCCTCCGGATCAACTGTGGGTATAAGATTAAGTATATGGGATTGTATGACATTTTTTTTATTTTATTTATTTATTTTATGGTTGAACTAGATGGACTTGTGTCCTTTTTCAACCTGACTAACTATGTAACTATGACCTATTATATGTCCATATAAGCATGTTGGGCTGTGTGGCACTAAAAGCCAATACACTCTATAAAAAATAATCCTCAATGTTTCACAGCAGGTAAAAACCCAGGATGGTACTAATGGTTATGAAAATTCTCGAATGACAAAGGCTTTTTTGCAGCCGTGCATAGTAAGCAATTATTGGCTAACACAAAGCAGTATTAAACCCAAAAACAAAAAATGGAATATACTACAACTTACCAATCCTTAGATGTGGTTACTGCTTTAATTTCATTTTTTTGCTTTTTTACTTTTTGCTTTTTTGACTATTTTACCTGGTGATACCGCTTAAAGTGTTACTAAACTACTAAACCCAGAATAGTAATATCAGTCTGTATATGCAGTGAAGCATGCTTATTATACTGTGGAACCTAAGGGGTTAATCCTTTGCATTTTGTAAAGAGCTGTTTGATCCTGTCTTCCCTGATCCTCCCCTTCTTCTTCTGTCCCCAATCAATCTCCTGATAAGACAGAGCCTTTGGAGTCACTCTGCACATGCACAGTTTGGTGTGGATTGCTAAAGATGTTTTTTTTCTTGGGAGGGTGCATGTGATCAGCACAGGGCCAATCAGCACTGTCCAGACAGAGGGTCAGGGGTTCTGCAGCCTCGTAGGACAGTCATAGTAGAATGCAAACTTCTCCTACAAGCTTTAACCGGACACAGATAAAAGTCACAAGACTGCTATATACTGCTGAATGGAAAAGGTATTTAGCAGTATTTAGCCACACCCCCTGTGACATTTTTTCATCCAACTGTAGTCCAAACATGCACAGCCTAAATAAGAGTGACAACTCTGCTTTTAATTCAGGAGCAGTTCAGCATTGTTGCCACACCAGCTGCATTAGGCTGTCTTTACTGGTAGGCTCAAGACATATTTATGGGCTAATAGATTAATAGAAAACTGTAAGTACAGATGTACAGGATATATAATTAATTGCCACAAAACTAATTTTTTTAAAGGGAGGTAATAGTTCTAATTTTTATGAATAATGAATTCTGTAATTCATGGGGGTGAAATTTTGAACATTTGTCATTTGTAGCAAATCATCTGAATTTCTAACAGTCTTTTTTTTTTACCAGGAAAAGTGAAAATACCAAGGCAGCACACTTATACAGAAAGATGTGCTATCAGTCCAAACTTTACTACAGTGACGTGACGCCATCCAAATCATGCCCCGCCTCAACAGGGAATAGGAAGAGCCAGTGATCTGAACAGCAAGTGGACTTGAACTGCGTCCGCCGTGGAATATCCTGCTGTTGCAGCTACCAAGCGCTGATGCCCTTGGTTCACATTGACACAGACTGCCTTGATGTGCTATGTCTATCCAGCAGAATCCTTGCGGCAATCGCAGAAGACACATACATTGCAAGATGCGGTAAAGTATGATAACCCACCTTCCAATGCCGTTTATAGGAACAGCTGAGTTTAGCCATCCTGGATAATGGGCTGCTTATGATACCTGTCACAAGATCTACTACTTGTATCTCTGCACATGCACCATTGTGATTCTCTTATGTAGATATATGCACCTGGCAATCAGCCCTCCCACTGCCTGTTTGACCAATGTTTGCCATACTTACCGTGACAGTGAACGAAGGAGCACAGGAAATACTGCGTATTGAGGTATTATATAATGTGTCAAAGGCTATACATTTTCAAGCAGTGGCCCTTGGGCATGTATCTTCAGTAGAAGTGAATACACTTTGAATCCAGCGACTATCTATCCCTTCCATGTGGACACTCAAGCTACCATATTAGCTAAAAAACTTTGAACCTTACTCAAAAACACACCCAGCAGCCATTTACCTGTACTACTTCAGCATTGAAAAAACATCAAGTACACCCTCTTCCCTGGGGGCCATAGACATACAGATTGTCTTCTTTACCCCACTTGATTATTTTTTTAGCTCCAAGTGGAGGCCTTTCCACAGACAATCTCTAGGTGTATGGTGTTTGGCATTCGGACTTTTGTTGTTTTTATTGTTTTTGTGTATGTTTTTGTGTCTGTTGTCTTTTTTCCACACCCCTTTCTTATGGTATGAGAAACCTTTAACTTTGTACCGGTGAAGGTGTTATGAAATTGTTTTCAACACTGTGTATATTTTTAGCTTTCAACTTTGAAACTCAATACAATTTTTTGTATATTTTTTATCAGCCTTAATTATTACCCATTTTTGCCATAGTAGCCGCTCCTTACCCAGGTAGCCTTACCTGGGTTTTTTCTTCTATGCTTGGCCATTAGCACTTGCTTGTGCAGTATATCAAAGGCTTCTGACAATGTTTGCACTACATAATATATAAACAAATATGGTCCACACGCCTATTTATACCTTAAAGTGGAGGGCGGCCCTAAAAAGAAAAAAAAAATAGCGTTAATATTCTTAAAAAAAATTGTAAAAAAACCCCTGTTGCTAGGCAGTGTTCCTAATCTGCCTCTTCTTACTCCGAAGTGATCTTCGGTCTTCTCTCCTCCTCAAGTTGTCTTCTATGGAATGGGGCGCACTGTGTTCTGGGAACCGTGTGTGTACCAGAACACAGCGCGCCCCATTCACAAAGCGCTGCGCGCCTCATGCGTGCGCACAAGGAAACGGGCATTGAAGCCGCAAGGCTCCACTGCCTGTTTCCTTTAGTGAGGATGGCAGTGCCAGGACATGATATGAGGGACCTATCGGCCTCGGGGGGGGGGGGGGACATCACGGGCACCCTGGACAGGTAAGTGTCCTTATTAAAAGTCAGCAGCTACAGTATTTGTAGCTGCTGACTTTTTTTTTTAAAAAGTTCAGCTGGAACACCCCTTTAACCTGCAGGTTCTAGTGCCTAAATTCTAGCTAAATGCTTATATACATAAATAAATCAAACATACCTACCGGTATATTCAATAAAAGCTAATTATTTTAACTTGTATCATTAATTGAAACAGTGTCACAGCATACTGTGTACCCTAATGTCCATTTCAACATTACAATAATGCCTTAATATTCATATTAATAATAATCAGCCAATAAAATGAGGTGCTCCAGCCTCATTCATCTACCATCCAAACTCTCCCTATGTAATGGGTAAACTCACCAGAATACTGATGATCGCTCATATACAAAGGACAAAGTTCACTATGCACTTGATGTTAGAAATCTATACGGCTTTCTCTAAGGTTGTAAATTCTATTTTACTATCAATTCATCTGGCATTCCTCCTAATTAAATATTAGTTTATATATATATATATATATATATATATATATATATATATATATATACTTCTTAGCCCTTGTACACACGGTTGGAGATTCCGACGGAATGTGTCCGATCGGACCGTTTTGTCGGATATTCCGACTGTATGTGGCCTACATCGGACTGTTTCCGTCGGAGTATCCGATGGACCAGGTTTTCCAACTTGTTGGTAAAATTTTCAGACAAACTGCTCCGATCGGACATACTCCGATCATGTGTAGAGAATTCCGATCGGACAAAGTGCCACGCATGCTCAGATCAAATTCCTACACCAAAGCTATTGGCTACTAGCGTGAACGTAGTCCCGTCATAACTAAATAACGTCATCATGTCGGATTTTCTGACAACTTTGTACAACCGTGTGTATGCAACAGTTTCGGACAAAATCCGACGGACAGAATCCGACGGATTTGGTTGTCGGAATCTCCGACCGTGTGTACAAGGGCTAAGATATATCCAATCCTACTCTTAGGATACTGCAAGTACAGTCTTATTATTGTCCATTTAAAAGTGTGAATATAAAGAAAGTGTCTGGTAGTGCCTGTTGATACTTTTAGACATATTACGTGTTTAAAAGGTAAGCCTTCCAAAAAATAAATAGCTGTGGTTTGGGTAGATGAAAAGTTGTATAATCCATTGGTTTTGATAACTTCTTGAGACCTCCACTGGTGAGATCCCTGCACTGGAGTTCACAGGTCTGCCTATCTGTTGGCTTTGACGGTCCTTATATTTTGGAATCTAGTGATAAAGAATTTAAATAGCTATTCATCCAGCCAATCTGCATATACTGTATGTTCGTTCTGTGCAAACAGGCAAACTGGGCAAAAAATAATGCTATCTGGCTATTTTCTATTGTGGACAAATGTTGCTTTATTATAGACAGTAGTAAAATACTGCATTATGGCCACTAGTTGGAGCTGAGGAACATATGAAACACATTAATGTTTGTAGCAAGAGATGCAATGTAACTATTTTAGAGAATGCCAGAGGGAAATCTCTTTAATGTAAGGTTTTACTGTTGTCAATAGAAAAAATATTTGTTCCGAAGTGAAAGTAGTCAAAAAAGCTTTCATATTTTCCAAAATTGCACAGAAAGAATGTACATGGAGATTCTCAGGAAGAATGGCTTCGTAAATTATTTCATAAATAGATCCCTTTGAGTTTTCTTTTCTCTTGATATGGAGAAGCATATCATCTTGATGATATGGAGAAGCAGCTGGAGTTAGATTGCTTGGCAGGGTACAGAGTTTTATGGAGTTATGTAGGAGAGATCTTCTAACAATGTACTAAAAGAATAAAATGAGCAAATGGATAAATACAGTTCACATGCATGAACTACATTTTAAAATTACATTTTGGGTGGTCTGAAATACATTGGAAGAGGTTTGGACTTTAAATGAGGCAAGTAATAACTATCTTGGTATCTAAATATTAACAAATAACTATCTTGGTATCGAAAAATATTTAGATACCGAGATAGTTATTACTTTTTTAAAGTCCGAACCTCTTCCAATGTATCTCCATGAATAGAGATGAAGGTGCACATATAAATATGTGTTCCTCATTTAAAGTCTCACTATACCCCCGCCCCCCTTCTTCTAGCTCATTTATGTCTCATTTTATTGCTATGATTTTCCAAAGGACCTTATAATATATCTTCAGACTATTTTTTTGAATTGTGCTGCAATGTTTTATATCAGCAACATAGGCGTGCACACGGGGTATGCTGGGTGTGCCTGGCCACACCCTAATCACCCCCTGTTAGTTAGCATGCCGGCTGTCTCCCGAGTTCTCCTGTGAAATGCTGCAAGAGTGTATAGCGCTTTCACTTTGAGCAGATCACCAGGCTTGTAAGAGCTGCTCGGTGCCTTAAACGGTCATGTAATGTCCCTGCTTGCAGAGACGATCCATCAAAACTTGGTGGTGATGTTGGGGTGGGCGGGGCTGAACAGCTGTCATACACCAGCCAACGGGATAGGGGCTGGACGGGCTGCTCCGTGTATGTGACTTCTCCCCTTTTTAAGATGGGTCGTCATTTCATCTTCCAACAAGACAACGACCCAAAGCACACAGCCAGGAAAACCAAGGCCTGGTTCAAGAGGGAAAAAATCAAGGTGTTGCAGTGGCCTAGTCAGTCTCCTGACCTTAACCCAATTGAAAACTTGTGGAAGGAGCTCAAGATTAAAGTCCACATGAGACACCCAAAGAACCTAGATAACTTGGAGAAGATCTGCATGGAGGAGTGGGCCAAGATAACTCCAGAGACCTGTGCCGGCCTGATCAGGTCTTATAAAAGACGATTATTAGCTGTAATTGCAAACAAGGGTTATTCCACAAAATATTAAACCTAGGGGTTGAATAATAATTGACCCACACTTTTATGTTTAAAATTTATTAAAATTTAACTGAGCAACATAACTTTTTGGTTTGTAAGATTTATGCCTCTGTTAATAAATCCTGCTCTTGTTTAAAGTTTGAAGGCTCTAACTTATTTGCATCTTATCAAACCTGCTAAATCTGCAGGGGGTTGAATACTACTTGTAGTCACTGTAGGTGGATATAGCGGTGTGTACTGGGTTCAGAGCATGCAGACCGCACGCACAAGCTCCTACCGCTGACTGCAAGCTCTATTTAAAGCAAGCAAGATAGTTTGCTATATAGGTGGATATAGCGGTGTGTACTGGGTTCAGAGCACGCAGACAGCACGCACAAGCTCCTACCGCTGACTGCAAGCTCTATTTAAAACGAGCAAGATAGTTTGCTATATAGGTGGATATAGCGGTGTATACTGGGTTTAGAGCACACAGACAGCACGCACAAGCTCCTACCGCTGACTGCAAGCTCTATTTAAAACGAGCAAGATAGTTTGCTATATAGGTGGATATAGCGGTGTGTACTGGGTTCAGAGCACGCAGACAGCACGCACAAGCTCCTACCGCTGACTGCAAGCTCTATTTAAAACAAGCAAGATAGTTTGCTATATAGGTGGATATAGTGGTGTGTACTGGGTTCAGAGCACGCAGACAGCACGCACAAGCTCCTACCGCTGACTGCAAGCTCTATTTAAAACTAGCAAGATATTTTGCTATATAGGTGGATATAGCGGTGTGTACTGGGTTCAGAGCACGCAGACAGCACGCACAAGCTCCTACCGCTGACTGCAAGCTCTATTTAAAACGAGCAAGATAGTTTGCTATATAGGTGGATATAGCGGTGTGTACTGGGTTCAGAGCACGCAGACAGCACGCACAAGCTCCTAACACTGACTGCAAGCTCTATTATAAAAGATAGATATATTGCTAGCTATATAGGTGAATATAGCGGTGTATACTGCGGTCAGGGCATGCAGACAACAACCACTACAGAAGAGCAAGAACGAAAAATCGGCCGATAACGATCGGTGTATACTGTGTTGAAGGTACACAGAACACCCACTAACTGCTTCAGACGCCAACACACTACACAAGGCGGCCGCGCTGGCGGCCTTATATAGTGTGGGGCGTGTACTACACAGCCTGAGCTATGATTGACCACAGGCATCCTGCCTGTGGCCAAACATGGCTCTCCTCGCTGCCGGCGCTGTGATTGGCCAAGCATGCAGGGTCACAGTGCATGCTTGGCCAATCATGAGCCAGCAATGCACTGCGCCATCGCAGTGCATTGTGGGCTGTGAGCGCCACACGAATTTGGCGCGAACGGCCCATAACGTTCTGAATTCGCCGAACGGGCGAACAGCCGATGTTCGAGTCGAACATATGTTCAACTCGAACACGAAGCTCATCCCCAGTGACAACCAATGTCACATATCAGTGCCAATCAGTGCCACCTGTCAGTGCCAATCAGTGCCACATTTCAGTGCCAACCAATGCCACCTATCAGTGGCAATAAGTGCCACCTGTCAGTGCAAATCAGTGCCAATCAATGCCACCCGTCAGTGCCAATCAGTGCTGCCAATCAGTGCCAACTAATGCCACATATCAGTGCCAATCAGTGCTTCCAATCAGTGGCACCTATCATTGCCAATCAGTGCTTATCAGAGCTGCCTATCAGTGCCCATCAGTGTTGCCTATCAGTGTTGCCTATCAGTGGAAAAACAATGCCACCAATCAGTGCCAATCAGTACTGCCTATTAGTGCCAACCAATGCCACATATCAGTGCTGCCTATCAGTGTCAATCAGTGCTTCCACTCAGTGCCACCTATCAGTGCCCATCAGTGCTACCTATCAGTGCCGCCTATCAGTGCCCATCAGTGTTGCCTATCAGTGCCATTCAGTGCCCATCAGTGCTGCCTATCGGTGCTGCCTATCAGTGCCCATCAGTACTGCCTATTAATGCTGCTCAACAGTGCTGCCAATCAGTGTCACTAAACACTGCTTATCAGTGCCACCCATCTGTGCCACCCATTAGTGCTGCCTAGCCGTGCTTCCAATTAGTGCCAATCAGTGCCACCTATCAGCGCATATAAGCAGTGTCCATCAGTGCTGCCAACCAGTGCCAATCAGTGCTGTCAACCAGTGCAGCCTATCAGTGGCCATCGGTGCTGCTAATCAGTGGCCATCAGTGCCAATCAGTGGTACCTATCAGTACCCATGAGTGCTGCCTATCAGTACCTATCAGTGCCTATGAGTGATGCCTATCAGTGCTTCCAATCAGTTCCCATCAGTGCTGCCAATCAATTCCCATCAGTGGAAGAGGGACTCAGCAAACAGGCACATTGCTCATGGGAGCCAGTCTGGTGGGGCACAACTGAAATCTGTTGATGCTTATTAATGCTATATGCCAATATATAGTATAATAGGTAATCACCACACTACTATTTACAATAAACTACTGAAGATAAAATAAAAAGTGTCAGTAAAAGGCCTGCCGTTAAGCACTGTTATGGGTTTCCACACCACAAAAAAAAAATGTGTAGAGCTAACTTACTTAATCAACAACTTAACAATAATGGTGGCTTCTCTAATGCATGGAAATCTCAATAAACTTCAATATTACCACAATACCGGGGATATGTAACGTCACATATAATACACATTTAACTGAAAAAATACATTAAAAATTTAACTTAACAGGGGTGGTGGATACCCCCCCTACAGATAATTGCAATACAAATTAACTTCAAGTGCAACTTTTTAGTTGGGAGGTTCGCACCATTATAGCACTTTGGAATTAATTATTTTTTTAGATTGTTACATTTAATTCTATATGTTTTAGTTATTATTATAATGTGAATTTTTGCACTTGAAGTTCATTTTCCACCACCCTTGCTAAGTCCATATCTTTATGGACTTTGCTTTGTGCACTGGTGCGCAGTCATGTTGGAACAGTAATGCCGCGTACACACGATCAAACTATCTAGCGGAAAAGTCCGCCTGTGTGTGTGTTTTTTCCCCCAAAAGTCCAGCGGACTTAGAAAGTAGTTTTGACTCAAAAACTGTCTGCCGGACTGCGAGTCCGGCAGACAATCCGCCCGTGAGTGTGCTAGTCCGCCGTACTTTTGAAATTAATGGACTTTCCCGCACATGGAGGAAAGTCCGTTCATTTTGAACGTGGCTCCAGGTAACCGGGACTAGCGAAGGAAGTCAATGTTGCTGCCTACAGCCTGGTATGGACTTAAAGGGGAAGCCCTACGCTGAAAAAACAGCGTGGGGGTCCCCCCAAAGTCCATATCAGACCCTCATCTGAGCACGCAGCCCGGCCAGTCAGGAAAGGGGGTGGGGACGAGCCCGGCCCCCCCACCCCAAAGCACCTTGTCCCCATGTTGATGAGGACAAGGGCCTCTTCTCGACAACCCTGGCCATTGGTTGTCTGGGTCTGCGGGTCGGGGGGCTTATCGGAATCCGGGAGCCCCCTTTAATAAGGGGGCCCCCAGATACCGGCCCCCCACCCTATGTGAATGAGTATGGGGTACAATGTACCCCTACCCATTCACCTGTAAAAAAAAAATTTAATAAAGCACAACACACAAGGGTTAAAAATAATTTATTGCACAGCTCCGGGGTCTTCTTCCGTCTTCGGGGGTCTTCTCACCGGACTCCTCCACTATCTTCTGCTAGCTCTTTTACTAGCAGAGGAGCCTGGCTTTCTTCTTCGTCACCACCTGGGGGTCTTCTTCTGACTTGGGGGGTCTTGTCCCCCTCTTCGGTTCTTCTTGCCGGGCCTCCACGCCTTCTTCCAGCTCTTTTACAAGCGGTGGCTCGGTCTTCTATCGCCGCCGCCTTCTCTTCTTCTTGTTCTTCTTCTTCCTTGAGATGTTGACTCATCGCTCTCTCTGGACGTAATGACAGGGACGCGGTGTGCAGCGACTTATATAGGGACATCGCCGGGTGATGTCCCCACCCCTTATGATGTCACAGTCCCAGAGGATGCTCAAGGAGGATGCTCGCTCATCCCCACCACCTTTCCTGACCGGCCGGGCTGCGTGCTCGGATAAGGGTCTTATATGGACCTTGGGGGGGGCCCCCACACCGTTTTTCCATACCGCTTCCCCTTTAAGTCCATACCAGGTGACGGGGCCAGCGACGTGTCAATGTTGCCGCCAAAGCAAGAAGAACCGAAGAGGGGGACAAGACCCCCCAAGTCAGAAGAAGACCCCCAGGTGGTGACGAAGAAGAAAGCCAGGCTCCTCCGCTAGTAAAAGAGCTAGCAGAAGATAGTGGAGGAGTCCGGTGAGAAGACCCCCGAAGACGGAAGAAGACCCCGGAGCTGTGCAATAAATTATTTTTAACCCTTGTGTGTTGTGTTTTATTTTTTTTATTTTTTTTACAGGTGAATGGGTAGGGGTACATTGTACCCCATACTCATTCACATAGGGTGGGGGGCTGGTATCTGGGGGCCCCCTTATTAAAGGGGGCTCCCGGATTCCGATAAGCGCTAGTCTTGTCTACCTGGAGCCGCGTTCAAAATGAACAGACTTTTCTCCGTGTGAGGGCAAGTCCGTTCATTTCAAAAGTACGGCGGAAAAGTCCGGTCGTGTGTGGGCAGGTCCGCTCGTTCGGAAAGTCCGGCGAACTTTCCGGCGGTTTGTCCACCAGACTTAGTCCACCGGATAGTCTGATCGTGTGTACACGGCATAAGAGGTCATCCTCAAACTGTTCCCACATAGTTGGGAGTATGAAATTGTCCAAAATGTTTTGGTATACTGACTCCTTAAGTGCTCCCTTCACTGGAACTAAGGGTCCAAGCCCAACCCCTGAGAAACAACCCCACACCATAATCCCCACTCCACCAAATTATTTGGACCAGTGCACAAAGCAAGGTCCGTAAAGACATGGATGAGCAAGTTTGGGGTGGAGGAACTTGACTGGCCTTCACATTAGAGTGGAACCTGTGAGACATGCCATCTCATCCAACATCAGTGCCTGACCTCACAAATGTGCTTCTGGAAGAATGGTCAAACATTCCCATAGACACACACTTAAACCTTGTGGACAGCCTTCCCAGAAGAGTTGAATCAGCTGTTATAGTGGCAAAGGATGCGCCAACTCTATAATGAACCCTACGGACTAAGACTGGGATACCATTAAAGTTCATGTGCGTGTAAAGGCAAGCGTCCCAATACTTTTAGTAATATAGTGTGTATATATATATATATATATATATATATATATATATATATATATATTTAAATACACACGCATGTGTGTTTGAGCTTTGGGGTACACACCCTAATGTAAAAGGCTGCGCATGCCTATGATCAGCAACAAATATAATTTTTTTTTAAAGTTGGTTTATTGTCGTTAGCAGGAAAAGAATCAAAGAAAAAAAAAATCATTAAGACTGCAGGTGAACATTGTGTCTGAGCAAAAGCAGAAGGTTATACAAAAATAATGAATTGTTTCTCCTGTCTCTTTGGGTCATTACTGCTGATTAGTTATCTGTAGCTGTCTGTATTATTCATCAATTGTCTAAGGAATACATGGCCTAAGAACCTCATATTACCAGGCATTGTAACTTCTGTTTCTCTGCATGATATCATTGGCTCGCTACCACTAATTTCTTTTTACTCCAAGTAAATTATACTGTCTATTATGTGCTTCATTGAAAGCTGAAGTTTAAAGAATGAATTAAGACAATTGTGAAGTACAGCTTATTCTCTCTAGAAAATGAGTCCAGCTGAGTTCTTATACAATAACACTCTTTAAGTTGTATAGACTTGGAGAAGCTGGTGTTAATTGGAAGACAACTGTCTGTTTTTTCCAGATTCTGGAAGGCAGGTGTTACTGTATCAGTGTCTTAGCAAACTGCACAAATTCTTGTCTCCGAGGGATTCCATTCTGAGCATCTCACATACAGATGAAGGCATTGTTGTGAGTGTTCCTGGAGAAACACATCATAGAGTGCTTAATGTGCAATGTGCATCCTCTGCGACGTCAACAGAATTCTGCAAATCTGCAGTGCTTTGCTGATGTCTATGTTTCTTAACTGTGGAGGCTTGGAGAGTATCATTCTTGGCATAACCTATGCATAATTGTTACTAGAATTGAAAAACAGATCTCTCAGAGGATATTCAAAAAAAGGCTAGTATGCTAATCAAACCTTTTGTCTGGAGGGCTTACACTCTGGCAATGGTTAAGTGAATTCTGATATTTCATGAAATTAAAGCCTTAAATTCTGAATGTTTCCACAGACATTAATTACTGACTATTGACTGAGCCAGGGTTCTGGCAATTAATGCTCCAATAAGCTCTCTAGAAATATGCATGTTCCATCAGGCCAAAGGAGATCAACTGAGCAAATGTAGGGGCCTCAAAATCACCCTAAGGCCCCTTTCACACTGGGGCGGTGCGTGCTTCGGCGGTAAAGCGGCGCTATTTTTACTGTGAGAGTGCTATTTTTACTTTTCTTTTAATGGTGGTATGCGGCCACTATCGGGTCGGTTTTAACCCCTGCTTGCAGCTGAAAAAGGGTTTTAACCCCCGCTTGCGGACGAAAAAGGGTTACAACCGCGGTATAGCCGTGCTGCCCCATTGATTTCAATGGGTAAGTGTGATGAAGGAGCAGTCCAAAGATGCGGCTAGCAGGACTTTTTTCACCGTCCTGCCAGCGCACCGCTCCAGTGTGAAAGCCCTCCGGCTTTCACACTGGAGTGAAAGGGGCCTTTTTTTCAGGTACTACACAGACGCTATTTTTAATGCTGTAGCATCAGAAAACCGACTCAGTATGAAAGGGACCTAACATGTCAAGAGACTTACACAATAGTTTTTTTTTTTTTTTTATAAATCTGCATTGGGTTAATGCATAGTAAAATGCATGTGCACTGATTTGCATGCATTTTGGTGTCATTCATTTTGAATACAGTTACAGCAGCAAACTATGCATCGGCATTTCAGTGTACCACCATACACTTGTTGTGCTTTAGCAGTTCATTGTGCTAAAAAAAGTAATGTCCAATTTTTTGTGTGTTAAGGTGAAATTCCAATTCATTCAAAATAAATGGGCTACCTTAAAGTAAAACTATAGGCAAAACTTTTTTCTTTTTATTTTAGCAAGGGAGGGTTTTAATTCCCATCAGACTTTTTTTCACCATCTGTGCTCCATTTTTGAGATTTCCTTTCACTTTTTACTCCAGAGCCAAACAGGAAGGGAGCTGATACCTGTCAAATCCAGGTATCTACTCCCACTCCTGGGGAAAGATCGCCACAATCTGTGCGGCGAACTATGCAATGTCTGGCCCCTCCTCTTTCACCTCCTGCTGCCTTCTGGGAGACACACAGGTCCCAGAAGACAGCAGGGACCATTCAGAAAGTGCAGCGTGACTCACGCATGTGCAGTAGGAAACAGGCTATGAAGACGAAAGGCTTCACTTCCTGTTTCCCTTAGTAAGGATGCTGGGGCCTGCACCTGGAGCCAAGGGATGGGCTGGCTTTGGGTGCTGACATTGCAGGCATCCTGGACAGGTAAGTGTCCTTATATTAAAAGTCAGCAGCTACAGTATTTGTAGCTGCTGACTTTTATTTTTTCTTTCCCAGGCGGAACTCCGCTTTAATTTAATTAACACCAAAGCAGCTGAAACTGATTAACAACCCTCTCTGCTACATAACTGACCAGATCAATATCCCAAGATTTTAATTGACTTTATGCTATACTCTAATTAAAAAATGTTTCTTAATTTTTTTTGAGCAGTGTATTATATTATATTATACAACCCCCATAAAAACTCCAAATGTATCATATATAAATCAAAACATCTAGCCAGCTCATAATTTATTAGGGTTACCAAATAAAATTATACAACCAGATTCAAATGCTAAGTTCCTATCCTCAACCTGTACCTATGCATCACCAAACTCACATAAATGCATGTGAAAACTGGCCGTTCATTATGTTAATTATTATCCACCCAGAAAACTCAATAATAAGAAATAAGGCAATTCAAGTCTAGTTCCATATTGATACTATTTGGATATAACGTGTCTAATAGAAATATCCATTATATCCAGTTTTTTAGTTGACCCACTGTTTGAAAAATATGATTAATTCCATAAAATCAGAGACCAGTAGGGTCTTTTCCACGAGACCATCAAATCTTCCAAATTTTCCATCAAATCTTTACTGTGTCTAACACTAGCTTTCTCAAAACCCTTTTGTATATTGTTTATATGTTCTCTCCAGCGCATAGGTCACCCATGTAGTGTCACTAAATCTATTTTGTATTTCTTTCTCATTCTAGTACTCAAGAATTGCTCCCTTTTTTAGACTCATCCATCACCACTCTACAAAGCAAATATGTTTTACAAAATAATATTTCCCTTCAAATAAAGTTGCCTTTCTCATCGGTGGATTATTACATCATGTCTCCTAAGGGGGTAGGGCAAATATTTATGTATATACAGTATATATATATATATATATATATATATATATATATATATATATATATATATATATATGTTATCCTTTACAAGGGTAGGCCAATATTTTTTTTAAATATTTTCTCAATCTTGTAGAGAATTTTTTTTATAAAGGCAAATTGTGTCCCCTTTCTTTAAGGATTTCTACATTGACTTTGTGGCAACCACATCATAGAGGGGAGAAGTATTTCAAGGTTGACTGTGTTTAAATGGAAAATCTGATTGAAGGTTGGAGCATAACAGTGGATATCATTAGCATCTGCATGAATGATCATTGATTCATATAATTTTGGCTGGAGCACTTAAAGACTTTATCACTGTGTGCCTGTATGTCATTGAAAACGATAATATCTTATTTAACCTCTATATGGCACCTTCATCTACATGATTACATCTGGCTGTTGTGTAAGTGAGACTATTTGTGAATTGCCCTTAGTCTCATTTCAAGCCATTGAAGGTGCCTGATTAACACTGCTTCCTCCCAGGGGTGCATTGAGGATTTACAAATGTATGCAAGGAACTCTAATCTATTGATTGTGCTATATGGGTTTTCCAGCTGGATGGTGACCTGTGTCATATTAAGTCCATCTGAGCATACTTGACCTCATGGGGGACTTATGGGTTATCTCCTGACCAAGTTTTTATTCAAGTTTTGTTTCAGCCCTTGTGGGATCCTCTTCCACATGCACTGATCTATGCTCTCATAATTTCTCTGTGAGAAATCCAAAAATGTCATGTGCTACATTTCACCTATGAGGTAAGCTTTTTACACAGTAAACAGATGGTTTCATTTATATATACTCACCCTTTTGTGAATGATTACAAGTAGATTTTGCTCATTTCCCCCCTTCTTGATGATGAGACATCATTGATTTCCTGGAGTAGCATCCATTATTAGTAACTTTGTGTTGTATGGAGAAGGCAACCTTGTGTGGGTGCAGAGGTGAGGTCTTTGTCTTTTCTAATTTTGTTTTTAATATACTTTAGTTGCAGTCTTAAGTCTACATTGCAAATGAGAGGAAGAGGGCTTCACCATTCAAGTGCAGCCATTTATTGACATTATAAAAGCATTAAAAACAACAATTATGTACTCACTACATTACATGAAAAGTAAGTATATTAATCTTATAAGCCTTGTAGAGTTTGTTTAGGAATCGCTCAGGGTCAGCAGAATTTATCACTGATAGCAGTCGGGTTATGCTGCGCTGCCCAGGATTCTGCTGGATGTAAGTGGCAGGGACAGAACCATGCTAAAGTGCAAGGTTGATGCGACTGGAGTACTTACGGATAGGACTCGACAGGTTCCGGTAGACTCAGTTGGGGTTGGTGGATGATGTCAGGAAGTGGGCATGGTTATGCATTTCAGGGCTGTACACACCACTACAAACCAAATAGTCCACTACTACACTATTATTGACCTAAGCAATTGATGTTTTTGAAAATTTCTAGACCCCTCATTCTACCTTGACTTTCCTATTCTTCATGCATGTTTCTAGGCAGCAGAACGGCAGTCATTAACCTGGCTGAGAATCCTGGCCCACGCCACCCTTGTCTTGTGGAAGGGATAGGCCAAACTGTAACATAGACCAAATAACAGGTACATTTTAACCACTTTCAGACCGGACCATTTTGCTGGTAAATGACCAGAGGTCTTTTTACACTTTGGCACTGCGCTGCTTTAACTGGTAATTGCGCGGTCATGCAATGTTGTACCCAAACAAAATTTGCGTCCTTTTCTTCCCACAAATAGAGCTTTCTTTTGATGGTATTTGATTGCCTCTGCGATTTTTATTTTTTGCGATATAAACGTAAAAAGACCGCAAATTTTGAAAAAAAATGATATTTTCTACTTTTTGTTATTAGAAAAATCCAATAAACTCAATTTTAGTCATAAATTTAGGCCAAAATGTATTCAGCCACATGTCTTTGGTAAAAAAAAAGTCAATAATTGTATATTTATTGGTTTGCGCAAAAGTTGTCACATCTACAAACTAAGGTACGTTTTCTGGAATTTACGCAGCTTTTAGTTTACGACTGCCTATCTCATTTCTTGAGGTGCTAAAATGGCAGGGCAGTACAAAACCCCCCCAAATGACCCCATTTTGGAAAGTAGACCCCCTAAGGAAATTGATAAGAGGCATGTTGAGCCCATTGAATATTTTATTTTTTTGGCTCAAGCGATTGAATAATGACAAAAAAAAAAATTTTTTTTTTTTTTTACACAAAGTTGTCACTAAATGATATATTGCTCACACATGCTATGGGCGTATGTGAAATGACACCCCAAAATAAATTCTGCTGCTTCTCCTGAGTATGGGGATACCACATATGTGGGACTTTTTGGGAGCCTAGCCGCGTACGGGGCCCCGAAAACCAAGCACCGCCTTCAGGCTTTCTAAGGGCGTAAATTTTTGAGTTCACTTCTCACTACCTATTACAGTTTTGAAGGCCATAAAATGCCAAGATGGCACAAAACCCCCACAAATGACCCCATTTTAGAAAGTAGACACCCCAAGCTATTTGCTGAGAGGCATGTTGAGTTCATGGAATATTTTATATTTTGCCACAAGTTGCGGGAAAATTACAAACTTTTTATTTTTTTTTATTTTTTTAACAAAGTTGTCACTAAATGATATATTGCTCATGCATGCCATGGGCATATGTGAAATGACACCCCAAAATAAATTCTGCTGCTTCTCCTGAGTACGGGGATACCACATATGTGGGACTTTTTGGGAGCCTAGCCGCGTACGGGGCCCCGAAAACCAAGCACCGCCTTCAGGCTTTCTAAGGGCGTAATTTTTTGATTTCACTCCTCACTACCTATTACAGTTTTGAAGGCCATAAAATGCCAAGATGGCACAAAACCCCCACAAATGACCCCATTTTAGAAAGTAGACACCCCAAGCTATTTGCTGAGAGGCATGTTGAGTCCATGGAATATTTTATATTTTGCCACAAGTTGCGGGAAAATTACAAACTTTTTTTTTTTTTTTTTTTTTTTCACAAAGTTGTCACTAAATGATATATTGCTCACGCATGCCATGGGCATATGTGAAATGACACCCCAAAATAAATTCTGCTGCTTCTCCTGAGTATGGGGATACCACATATGTGGGACTTTTTGGGAGCCTAGCCGCGTACGGGGCCCCGAAAACCAAGCACCGCCTTCAGGCTTTCTAAGGGCGTTACAGTTTTGAAGGCCATAAAATGCCAAGATGGCACAAACCCCCCCCAAATGACCCCATTTTGGAAAGTAGACACCCCTAAATTTAGGGGTACACTAGTGAGACTAGGTAATAAATGGCGGGTGCCCTGAAACTATAAAAAAATAACTAACCAACCAGCGTCACCTGTAACAGTTATATGGTGATCACTGGTGAAAGGGTTAACTAGGGGGCAATTAGGGGGCTTTATGCGGTAGTATATGGGGGTCCCTGGCGCTATAAAAAGCTGCAGCGAACCTAAATACCTACCTGCCTAACTAGCGTCACCTGTGACACTAATACAGCGATCAGAAAAACGATCGCTTATTAGGCTGGGTTCACACTGGAGCGATGCGGGAACGCCACGAATGCGCGGCGGGTTCCCGCATCGCATGCCTCCCGGCGGCAGTTCACACTGCCCTATGCGAACTGCTGGGAGTGTCAGTGAAATGTTACTGACACCCCCAGATCAGTTCGCATATCGCAGTGCGATCTGCAAACTCGGATCGCATGGTGTGAACACCCATGCGATCCGATTCTGCTGCGGGCCAAAAAAAGGGTCCCGTGCGAATTTGCGGCGGGTGCGGCGGGTGCGGCGAATGGCTGAACTCGAATCGCACAGAGATCGGATGTGATTTGCACTGCAGTGCGGTGCGAATCACATCCGTTCTCATAAACCGCTGCAATGTGAACCCAGCCTTAGTGACACTGGCGACGGGGGGTGATCACGGGGTTAAACCTTTATTGGGGGGGTTAGGGGGGTACCTTAGAACTAAAGGGGGCTAACCCTAACTGCCCTAACAGTTATTAGTCACAAATGACACCCGCCGGGTGATCAGGGGGTTAAACCTTTATTAGGTAATAAATGGCAGGTGCCCTGAAACTATAAAAAAATAACTAACCAACCAGCGTCACCTGTAACAGTTATATGGTGATCACTGGTGAAAGGGTTAACTAGGGGGCAATCAGGGGGCTTTATGCGGTAGTATATGGGGGTCCCTGGCGCTATAAAAAGCTGCGGCGAACCTAAATACCTACCTGCCTAACTAGCGTCACCTGTGACACTAATACGGCGATCAGAAAAATGATCGCTTATTAGGCTGGGTTCACACTGGAGCGATGCGGAAACGCTGCGAATCCGCGGCGGGTTCCCGCATCGCATGCCTCCCGGCGGCAGTTCACACTGCCCTATGCGAACTGCTGGGAGTGTCAGTGAAATGTTACTGACACCCCCAGATCAGTTCGCATATCGCAGTGCGATCTGCAAACTCGGATCGCATGGTGTGAACACCCATGCGATCCGATTCTGCTGCGGGCCAAAAAAAGGGTCCCGTGCAAATTTGCGGCGGGTGCGGCGGGTGTGGCGGGTGCGGCGGGTGCGGCGAATGGCTGAACTCGAATCGCACAGAGATCGGATGTGATTTGCACTGCAGTGCGGTGCGAATCACATTCGTTCTCATAAACCGCTGCAATGTGAACCCAGCCTTAGTGACACTGGCGACGGGGGGTGATCACGGGGTTAAACCTTTATTGGGGGGGTTAGGGGGGTACATTAGAACTAAAGGGGGCTAACTCTAACTGCCCTAACAGTTATTACAGTCACAAATGACACCAATGCAAAAAAAAAAAAAAAAAAAAAAAAAAATGACATTGGTGTCACTGTGACTGGGGGGCAGGGGTAATTGGGGGGGTGATCGGGGGGTAAAGGGGGGGTGTGAGTGTGCCTGGCATGTTCTACTGTGTGTGTGAGTGTTGGTGCAACTTACTGATCCGCTCTCCTCCGTGTCGGAACGAAAAATACCGACACGGAGGAGAGAATACATCACTTCCTCTCCTGTGTTTACATTACAGGAGAGGAAGTGATGTCACCGGGGATTTCTATTCGTCGGGAGCGATCGCGAGGGGGTGGCCATGAATGAATGGCCGTCCCCTCGTCCGGGATCGCTCCCGTACGAATACCGACCGCCGCAGGCACCGGGCGGGGGCCCGATCGGGCCCCCGACCCGCGGGAGGCAAGGGACGTACATGTATGTCCTTATGCCTGCCCGTGCCATTGTACCGACGTACATCGGCGTGCGGCGGTCGGCAACTGGTTAAAAAGGTCTACTTTACATGCATCTTTATCAAATCCCATTCTGAGCCTCATGATAATTAGGGATGCAGGTTTTTATTTTGTCACTCACTGTAGTTAAAATCCCTCTACTAAGGATTCTTATTTCACTGCATATTGCTGTGTATGCATGTCTAGCAAATGTTTACACTTTTCAGAACAAGAGAAAAATGCTTTGTTCATGATATTATCGCTCACACATGAGCAATACTTCAGATTTAGTGGCACTGATAGGTGGCACTTGTATGCTGCACTGATGGGCACTCATAGGTGGCACTGATGGGCACTCATAGGTGGTACTGATGGGCACTCATAGGCAGCAATGATGGGTACTTATGGGTGGCACTGATGGGTACTTATGAGTGGCACTGATAGGTGGCACGGATGGGCACTGCTGGAAACTGATAGGTGGCACTGATGGCACTGATGGGTGACATTGCTGGGCGTCACTCGTTTTATTTGCTACATGATGGTGCCAGTCAGTGCCCATTTGTGGGCACTGATTGGTTTGTTATTTGCACATGTGGATGGCCATGGTGTACATACCTGACCATTCACATGTTGCCCCTCTTCCTGGTGGTCCTGGGGGCTAAACAATCAGCGCAGACCCCCCCCCCCCCCTGTCAGGAGAGCTGCCAATCGGCTCTCCTCTACTCGGGTCTGTCAGACGGCTTTTCCTGTTTACATCGTGATCAGCCATGATTGGACATGGCTGATCATGTGGTAAAGAGCCTCCGTCAGAGGCTCTTTACCAAAATCGGTGAAGCGGTGTGTCAGACTGACACACCGCTCCACCGATCGTCACCATATGACGCCCAGTCAAGATAACAGAACCACTTCCCGGACGTCAATCTGCTATTGACCGGGTGGGAAGTGGTTAATCACAGCCTTCATACTCCCTCAGGCAACAAACAAGAGAATACACGCACACTGTGTGTATCTATACAGTTTCCTGTAACTCCAAACTGCCAGCATGTGTGTGACCTAATAAGAGACCCCCCCCTTATTAACTCTGTAATAAAGGTAAAAAGATGATTTCTAAAACCACGCAAAAGCAGTTGTGGTGCATGCATAGGTATAATTGTATTATAACATTGTATATTCACAACTTCTTTAAAAAGGAGCTTCAGGCTCCCCCCCCAAAATCAGGAGTCATCAGCTACAAATACTGAAGCTGCTGACTTTTAATATTAGGGCACTTACCTGTGCAGGAATCGAGTGGTGTTCTTACCCGAGCCAAGATTTCAATTGACTATTGGGTGCTGGTGCCACCATCTCCACCATCTCCTTGTGGCTTCACAGCCAGTTCCCTACTGCGCATGAGTGAATCTCGCTACGCTTTTGTGAATGGGCTGACTGTGGGGGAAGGAGGGTGAGGGCGAACTTCTGGGTCAGTCAAAACCAAGTACCCGCTTCCCACTTCCCCCAAAAGGTGCCAAATGTGGCAGACAAGCAAGGCTTCCCCTTTTGGGTGGAGCTCCGCTTTAAGCATAAAGGTATTTCAGATGTTTTTTTGCTTTCAAAAGATTTTTATTTTTTGAAAAGGCACTTGCAAGTACATAGGTTCATTATCAAACAGGTGTCAGCAGGGCAGTCCTTCTGCCCAAGAACAAGTGTAACACAAACAGACAGTAATGTAAACATAGGAAATAATGACTATGAGTACAGACAGCGTCCCCCACCGGGGCGGTAGGGGCCAAATGTTGAGCTATCTGGCATTGCCTCATCCGGTACCCATAACTAGCATCTGTCTGGATGAGCAACCAGGAGACCCCCCCCCCCCCCCGACACCCCTAAGAGGGATCTTACTGTGTCGGGGCAGGGGTGTGGTCCTCCCGGTCCCCCCCTCCCACAAGGAGAGGGTATCCAATGGGCAGCGGACAAGGGGCCCCCCAATATGCATTTTGTCCGTATGATAATCCTGTCATTTATCAAACTGTTGAGGTAATCAAAGGATAGGTGGTCAAGAGAGATAGAAAAGAGAGAAGAGGAGAGAGAAAAGCGGACAGAGGGGAGGGGGAAGGGGGAAGCTACTCCTGATGAAGGGTGAGGAGGTGGGAGGCGAGCTCGTCCACCGCTCAGTCAGAGAGAATTGACTCTATTGTTTAGGACATGATGTCCGGGAGGGGCCCGGGGTCACTCCCGGTAGGAGGAAAATTCCCATGTACCGGGCCCATGGATCCCACACCTTTCTAAATTTAGGAGTAGTGTCTAGAAGGATGCCTGACAATTTTTCTTGGGACATAATCCAGGATATCTTCCTCTTAGCTGTGAGGAGGGAGGGCCTGGGTTGTTTCCAAGCAATGGCTATCGCAATTTTGACACCTAAAAGGATAAAGTGGGTCAGTTTCTGAGTGTTTTTAGGTAGCGAAGGAACATGAGTGTTTGGCAACGCAACTTCTGGGGTTCTGGGGACCTGGCAGCTTGTTACACCAAAAATAATGTTAAAAATTTTGCTCCAGAACGATCTAAGCCTGGGGCATTCCCACCAAATGTGAATAATTGAGCCACGATGTTGACACCCTCTGAAATACAAAGGGTTTGCCGTGGGATAAATTTTAGCTAACTTGGGGGGAGTGAGATACCATCTAGTTATCAATTTGATGCTAGCTTCCATGAGTGAGATGTTTTGGATCCCTTGGAAGGATCTAGCCAGGGCCGACTGCCAGGTCTCCAGACTGTTAGAGGCTTGAAGGTCAGCCTCCCAAGCTGTCATATAAGGAGATTTGCCCGTTGGGCCAGTGAGGGCCGAGTAGATTACTGAGATGCCGCCCCTCTGCTCCCCGATCCTGCCACACCAGGTTTCGTATTCATTTCAGATGTTTTTGTTGTTTTAACTTTAGTTTAGTTAAATTCCCTGTGTCATTTGTTTGCCTTACCTTGTAATGATGGGTTCACATGTGGTGGCTCCAGTTTGTAGTGTTATGGCGGATTCCTTTATGTCCACGTATTGCTGCAGGGACAGGCAACTTCTGTTCTGTGTCACACAGCATCCAGTGCATGCCTTGCCATTTCTCTGTGTTGCATCACAAATGTGGGAGTGCTAATGTGATGAAACATAAATTCCAGCTGCATGGTTAGCACATTAATTGCTCTGCCTGTTTGCATCTGTGCCAAATGAGACACAGGGATTGTGGGATATATAGTATCTTTACAGGAAATGTTAGTTCTCAGACTACAAACAGAGGCAATGCACTAACTTGTACAGTGCCATGCAACAAGCCTCATGTTTGGATACAAGTAGAAACTTCTGACACAGATATGTTTGCGTGTACAGGGCAACAAAATAAAACTATATAATCAACACACAACTTAAGAAGGTGAAAAACACAAGTTGTCAGTAGCAAGGTTTGCAATGCCTTTATCAAAATATAGGTCTGATAATTGGCTTGCAAACATTCAAAAGGGCAAACACACTTTATAAAAATGTATTACACTACAATCTGTAAAAATACTAACGTTTATATATAGCTACAATGAAATATTTATAAGACTAATCTTCATAAATTGATGTCATAATGCTAATGACAAAACTGTGTTTGTCACTGATGATAATGACGTTGTACACGTTTTCTATAAGCTCAATTTCTTTGTAATGTGTGTGTATCTATGTTTCACTTTTCATTAATATGCATAGTTATGCAGATTTTAAATTACCATTTTCTGTTAATACATAGAAACCAAGATTACAGAAACAGAACAAAAGCATAAACTGTATGTACAGAAGATAATTACTTATACATGAATAAAATGTTATACACAAATAATACATTTAAAAATGTGTTGGCTTGTTTTAACTCAAACTATATAGAAGGCAGTAATACAAATGATCAAGTAGAATTTAGGATAAGGATAAAAACTATATTTTAAATATATTATTTACCCTTTTTTTTTTATCTTGCACGCATTGGAAATAGAGAATGTTAGAACTAAAGAACCAGCGCATATAACAGTTTGTCACCATCTATATGTTAGATCATAACATTAGTTCACTTAACAGAATAAGGGCTAAATTAATTCTCAATGTATTTCACAGATAGCTTCATCAGGAGTTCAGAGGTATATACACTAATGCTGCGTACACACGATCTGACTTTTCGATGGACTAGGTCAAGCGGATTGGAATCCGTTGGACAATTCAATCATGTGTGGGCATGTTTCAAATCTTTCAGACGGACTCGAGTCCGGTCGAAAAATCTGGTCGTCTGTGTGCTAGTCCAATGGACTAAAACCGACACTAGGGCAGCTATTGGCTACTGGCTATGAACTTCCTTATTCTACGTCATCACGTTCGAATCCGTCAGACTTTTGGAGTGATCGCGTGTGGGCAAGTCCATTTGAAAGTACGGAGGACCTCCGCTGCAAAGTCCGTCGGATAGTCCGCCAGACCAAGTCTGATAGTCCGTCGGGCCAAGTCTGTCGAAAAGTCAGATTGCGTGTACGCGGCATTAGTGTATATTGCTATGCATGTGGTGTGTGATGCAACATCTGTTCATAAAGCTTCCCTCAGTGTGAGGTCGCAGGATGGAAAGAGTGCAAACCTGGGACTGCACAACTCTACAAACAACCACCCTGATTTAACTCCACCATCACCATCTGGTAAATCATGATAGTAAATAGATTCGTGTTCCCAAAAAATCCTGAGAGATATTATCACAGGCATTTGTGACTGTAGTGGGATAAAATTTTGGAGGTAATTCTTTCCGGAAATAGCTGCCTTCTGTGCCTTCTTATCAGTGACCAGGATGTGAGGTGGAGAGGGGGGAGTTGTTCCAGGACCTGAAAAATAAACAGAGAAAGCCAGCAGAAAAATTCTATACCTTTTATTGTGCTAATTTAATTAAAGCTGTAAACAATGGAAGACCATACAGAAAGGAAAAGAGGGGTTGGCTGTAGGGGGTGACAAATCCCATGGGGACATTTGGTTATCCCTGTGTCCCTAGCAAAAGAAAGGAGTTATATGAAATAACATTTAACAAATATAATGCATGTTTGTACATATATGAGTAAAGAGAACCACTTTAATATTAAGTACACTATAATACTCTATTATACTTGATCCTCAGCTCCTGCCAAACAGGAGAATTTTTGGGCATTTGTCTAACTGCCCAAACAGTCATGGTTCATAAACTTGTGTTTAGACCAAACCTTCAGCTCATCCCTATAAAGAACAAATTAAAAACAAGCTGGGTGAGGTAGCAATGTAATCAGAATGAGTTCAGTTTAGGATACAAGCACTAACAACGGGGTACCTAGAATCGTGCAATGAGCAGGAGATGAATCTCAGAGTAAGTATGAGAGTCACCAGAAGATGGCAACAGAAATGGCAAACAGTCTGAGTAAGAAAGGGCAAACAGCGCAAACAGCGCAAACAGTCTGCACTAAGATCAGATATTTAATATTATGTTCGATTCGGATTTTAGGTTCAGGTTGGGCTGTGACAATTCACAGGGTGTTAAGTCAGAGGGTAGGAAAGGAGCAAGACTTCCAAGTGTTTCTTAACTTCCCTGCTCCGCGGACCTTTGCTGTGTTACTAGGCTAAGTAATGTATTTTCAAAACTCAAGACCAGTGTTAATTTTGATGTCAAATTTTGATTTAGTTTTAGTCATAGTCTTTTGACTAAAATGCCATTTTAGTCATATTTTAGTCATTGGAATTTTTTGGGATTTAGTTATAATTGTAATGCATTATTTAATAATTTCTCTAGAATTGCCAAACCCATTATATACTCCTGAAGTAGAAATCGAATAACATGTTATTATTTATGGTATTAAGGTTTAAACATGCACTACAGACACAGATTTAGCTGATGTGATATATATAACGTCTGTATAAATAAAATCAAGTTTCATGAACAAAAATATCCCTTTTTGATTGACAGAAGTGCAACTTTATAATTTTTTTTTTTAAACTGTAAACTCTATTGGCTGTAATGCCATTGCACATATTACCTGAATATACAGTATTACCAGCATTAATGGGGTAGTGTTAACTTTTACATAAGATTTCAATTTAGTTGTATTTTAGTCTTTTTAACTAAAATGGCATTTTTGTTTTAGTCATAATTCAGTCATCTGAATTGTTTTAGTTTTAGTGGTACTTTAGTCAACTAATTTAGTTGATGAAAACATTTTAGTCAACAAAAATGAACACCCCTCAAGACAGAAAGACAAAACCTTAGGCAGATTAAACAGCTCTTTCAGTCAGGTCCATAAATATTGGGACATTGACACAATTCTAATCTTTTTGGCTTTACACACCACCACAATAGATTTGAAATGAAACGAACAAGATGTGCTTTAACTGCAGACTTTCAGCTTTAATTTGAGGGTATTTACATCCTTGGCCATTGCATAACATTCCACTTCTTTCCCTTAAAAAACTCTTTGGTTGCTTTCGCAGTATGCTTCGGGTCATTATCCATCTGCACTGTGAAGCCCCGTCCAATGAGTTCTGAAGCATTTTGCTGAATATTATTATTATTATACAGAATTTATATAGTGCCACCAGTTTGCGCAGCACTTTACGACATGAGTGCAGACAGTACACTTACAATACAAATCAATACAGGAGGGACTAGAGGGCCCTGCTCGTTAGAGCTTACAATCTAGAGGGGAGGGTCATGTTGAAACAAAAGGTAATAACTGTGGGGGATGAGCTGATGGAGAAAATGAAAATACAGTTGTTAGGTGTGAGTAGGGTAAGCTTCTCTGAAGAGAAGGGTTTTCAAGGATTGTCTAAAAGCTAATGAAGTAGGAGATAGCCAGACAGATTGGGGTAGGGCATTCCAAAGGATTGGAGAGACTTTGGAAAAGTCCTGGAGGCGAGCATGGGAGAAGGTGATGAGGGAGCTAGAGAGCAGGAGGTCTTGAGAGGAACGAAGAGAATGAGTAGGTTGGTATTTAGAGACTAAGCTAGTGATGTAGCTGGGGGCGAAATTGTGGATGGCATTGTATGTAGTTGTCATTATTTTCTAGACAGAGAGGAGTAGCAGACACAGAGCGATTGGTAAGGTGGGTGAGTCTGGCAGCAGCATTCATGATGGATTGAAGAGGTGATAAACTATGTAGAGGTAAGCCAATGAGAAGGGGGTTGCAGTAGTCGAGGCGAGAGATGACCAGCGAGTGAATTAAGAGCTTTGTTGTGTCATAGGTTAGAAAGGGGCGTATTTTGGAGATGTTGCGGGGGTTGAGGCGGCAGGATTTGGACAGTGATTGGATGTGTTGCTTGAAGGAGAGTTCAGAGTCCAGGACTACACCTAGAACCTTGGCATGTGGGGATGGGCTAATGGTTTTGCCATCGATTTTTACAGTGAGATCAGGGGAAGGGGCATATGGAGGAAAAATTATAAGTTTGGTTTTGGATAGATTGAGTTTGAAGAAGTGGTGTGACATCCAGACTGATATATCTGATAGTAAATTAGTGATATGCGAGGAGACAGAGGGAGTGAGCTGAAGGGTTGAGAAATAGATTTGGGTGTCATCAGCATAGAGGTAGTATTGAAAGCCATGGGAGGCTATCAGTTGACCCAGGGAGGAAGTGTAGATTGAAAATAGGAGCGGTCCAAGAACAGAACCTTGGGGGACCCCAACAGAGAAAGGAAGAGGAGAGGAGAAAGTAGAGTTGTAAGAAATGCTAAAGGTGTGGTTAGATAAGTAGGAAGAGAACCAGCAAAGAGTACAGTCACAGAGACCAAAGGTGTGGAGTTTTTTGAGGAGGAGGGGGTGGCCAACCGTATAAAAGGCAGCAGAGAGGTCCAGGAGTACAGAATAATGTCAATTGGTTTTGGTCGTTAGTAGATCGTTTTTTAGTTTTAGGAGAGCAGTTTCTGTGGAGTGTTGAGGACGAAATCCAGACTGAAGGGGATCAAGAAGGCTATTATCAGGGAGGTGGATGCTCAGTCGGTTGTAGACCAGATGTTCGAGGAGTTTGGATAAGAAGGGGAGCAAGGAGATGGGGCGTAGTTTGTTAGGATTGGATGGATCCAGTGAGGGCTTTTTAAGTATGGGTCTGACAAGTGAATGTTTGGGGAAGATGCCAGAATAGAAGGATTGAAGATGTGGGTTAGAGAGTGTAGCATAGAGCCAGAGGGTGAACATAGCATATGTGAGGGAACAGGATCCAGAGGGCAGGTGGTAAGGTGTACATTACCAAGTAGTTTAGAAACTTTGTCACATTTGAATATGAGCAGATAATATTGCCCGAAACACTTCAGAATTCATCCTGCTGCTTTTATCAGCAGTCAAATCATCAATAAATACAAGAGAACCAGTTCCATTGGCAGCCATACATGCCCACCCCATGACACTACCACCACCATGCTTCACTGATGAGGTGGTATGCTTTGGATCATGAGCAGTTCCTTTCCTTCTCCATAATCTTCTCTTCCCATCACTCTGGTACAAGTTGATCTTGGTCTCATCTGTCCATAGTATGATGTTCCATAACTGTGAAGGCTTTTTTAGATGTTGTTTGGTAAACTGTCAAACTCTAATCTGGCCTTCTTGTTTTTGAGGCTCACCAATGATTTACATCTTGTGGTGAACCCTCTGTATTCAATTGATGATCACTTGGTGAAGTCTTCTCTTGATTTTTGACTTTGACACACATACACCTATCTCCTGGAGAGTGTTCTTGATCTGGTCAACTATTGTGAAGGGTGTTTTCTTCACCAGGGAAAGAATTCTCTACCCTCAAATTAAAGCTGAAAGTCTGCAGTTAAAGCACATCGTTTTTTTCTTAGAATGCCGCTGTAAACTTCCTTTGTACTAGTCACATGATCAATTGCCTAAACATCCAGGATTCCCCTCCCAAAGAAATTACAAGACCAAATGCCTACTGTATAGGGTCAATTCACTAAGGGTTAAAACGGCTAATAAAAGGCGGTAAAATACCACATGTGGTAACAATTGTGCAAGTGTTTAATTCATTAAGAACTTTGTGCTAAATACCAAATGCGGTATTTGTTTGATTTAGTGGTAATTACTGCATTGAGCTGGTCACTAAGCAGGCCGGGAAGCTGATCGCTGAGTTCTTAACAACAGATGACTCAAGAGCTGTCAGCGGGTTCCCCTGGATCCTAAAGGGTGCTTCCAAATTTTGATAAGCTCCCTGCCCGCAGGCCACGGTTGGCCCCATGAGGCACTCCCCCCCATGTTGAGGGCATGTGGCCGGGTATGTTCAGGAGGAAGGAGGTGCTCACTCGTCCTCTCCTTTCCTGACCTGTCTGGTCCTGTTTATGAATCGGACTTAATGGTATATACTGCATAATTGCTATTTTTTTTTTAAATTCATTGGACTTAATTTAACGCATGCAGTAATTTATGCAAATGAGTCACGTGACCACGTTATCACGTGCGGTAAACGTTAGTGAATTGACCCTTATGCTTCTTGTTCTGTATGTTTCTTGTTATACATAAGCAACACTAAAGTAAACTTAGAGAAGCATTTCATTCTTTAAAGGTAGTTAATTAAATTCCTTTCTTAATTAATCTATCCCATATATATATATATATATATATATATATATATATATATATAGATAGATAGATATACATATATATATATATATATATATATATATATATATATATATATATATATATATTTTTTTTTTTTTTTTATTAGCTTTATGTTAACATTTGAATATAGTCCTACTCTTGGTAAGAAAAAGACTTTTTGTTGCCAATCACATATAAGTATATCTAAGGTAATCATCCCATCTATCGATAGGCCTAAATATGAACCATTTTTCGATGTTTGTGCTCAGTTACGTGCAGGTCACTGTAGGACAGGAAAGATGCATGATTTTCCAGATCTATGTCTTTGTTTTTCCACAGGGGTTGAGGATTAGAACCCCCGTACAAAAGTTGATTTGCTCTGGTCAGAGCTCTCAAGGGCTGTAGACTTTCTTCCTGCCACCATGTAGCAGTTCCTTTACCTTACAGGCATATAGAACAGCAGGGCAGTGGATGAAAGGTACATATAAGTAGTTGGAGAGCAGCTGACCCGTTCTTTGTCATGTGTAGTATGAACAAAGTTCAGGTTAACTTTAAAGCAATGATTCAATGCAGGTCCAGACATACCGATATCTAAAAGAATAACTCTATCTATATGGAAATCAAAGGAATAGATGAACCTGTCTATTTAGATGTCTTTACCCGACTACTTGACAAGATTTGGTTGCAGTTATAAAACTGTCTATAGACACTCGAATGAAGTCAGGTTATGCATCTTCCCTGACCAGCACTTCAAAAAACACTACCAGTCAAATCAGGGCAAAGCACAGGCTCACTTTAATGGGTACTTATTTATTTATTTTTTCCTCCATCTTCAAACAAGCCAGATGTTGAACAATCCTTTATCTAAACATATACTGTTTTATATGCCACAACTGAATGGTTACAGCTTGGAATGTGACATTGGATTTAAATTGATGTTAAATCCAAAACCAAGCGTATAGTATGTTGTAGTTTACCAATCCTTAAATGTGATGGATGCATTTGTTTTCTTTTTTTAGGCTTCATTCCCTTCTATTTTCACCTGGTGATCTGACTAGTAACACACCTCCTGTATTAGAATACCCGAAATCTGAATGAAGGAGCACAGGGGCACATTTGCACAGCAGCATTGTCAGTCTGGGGGGAGGGAGGGTTAGATATACTAGCAGATTTAGATACACTGTAAAGTTGTAGCTGGCGTTCAGCTACAATTTGTTAAACAGTTACAGCAAACAGTTTTTTTTTTCTTTTTGAAATAAAGGTTTTACATAAATGAATAAAACTGACCGTTGAAAGCACCCCTGACAGTGTTAAACGGTTTGTTTAATCCCTGTAACTGATACTTCTGCATGAAAACTCAACAGATTTACCGGAAATATCACCAGATGAAAATATATGAAAATAGAAGAAGGAAATCCTAAAAAAGTAAACAAATGCAGCCATCACATCTAAGAATTGATAAGCTGCAATATAATAAATGTATATTTTTGTGCTTAATGCCACTTTAAAGCAGATCTTCACTGCATCTGAGCCCCGCAAACTAAAAGCACTATGTCATGAATTTTTTATATTCAAAAGAAACTTCCCCATCCATTCATCCATGTCTCCATGCATTATTTTGTTGAGAAGTCACTTTGAAAAACAACCCCCTAACATTTCTGGCTGTAGCCATCTTGAGTAAAGGCAAATGATTCATGTAGCATTTACTTTCCGCAATCCATCTGCCCTTAGCTAAAGCATGCATGCAGGAGAGTGTGCTTGGCTGAGAAAACTCCTCCTCCTCTCCTCCCCTCCTGAAGACTCCTGGGATATATGACATCATTTGCCGAGTTAGGAAACCGGGAAGTAACTGAAGAAATATCAAAACATTTATTTATTTATTTATTTATTACATTTTTCCTGTTACAAATTCCACATTCAACAATACAGAAAAAAAGAGGAAACAACAAACTTGTACAACTCAATTTCCATTCAATACAATATATTTAGTCCCTCCCCTTCCCCAACCCCCCCCCCCCGCCTTTCGTCACATTAAATTCTATATATTTTCTTTCTTTAGTAGCATTATTACCTCTACTCTTTTTGAGTTATTATTTCGACATACCTCCACGTCTTCTTAAATTCCTGCCAGCGTTCCCATTTGTCTATCACTCCCTCCTTTCCCTCTTCTCCACTGAATCTCAAACTTTCCAAGTAATATATTGCTTCCATAGCCCAAATCCAATCTATCATTTTGGGGCTTTCTTCCTCCTGACATTTTTTTGGGATAAGACTTTGTGCTGCGTTGAGCATATAGGGTACTAGTGTTTTATTGTATTGTTTCACTGAGCCCTCTGTTCCGTGGAATAAGCATATCCACGGTTCTTCAGGCACGATTATCCTTTATAAGTTGCAGAATTCCTTTCCAATATTCTTTAATCTTAGTACAGTGCCACCACAGGTGGGCCATTGTTCCTACTGCCCTACATCCTTGCCAACAATCCTGGGATTTCTCTGGTTGAAACGAGTCTATCTGGTGTTGCATACCACCTTGCCAAGCACTTATAGTTCATTTCAGCTGTTCTAGTATCAATCGCCGAGCTGTGTGTTAATTTCAAAATTTTCCCTATCTTGTGTTTATACTCAAGTGATTCAAATTCTTTGCCCCACTTTTTAAAGAATGGCGGTACCTCCAGTTCCTCATTTGTCAGTAATATTTTATATAGCTGTGATATATCTTTTTTTGTTCTCCCGTCCATGCTTAATCGTTCAAATGGTGTTAAATCCTCCCCTGTTCTTATTGGTTGGGGTAGGTTCTCCACAAAATGCTTCAACTGGAGTTAGCGTCATTCATTTATTATCATTAAATCTGTGTTTTGTGGAAACTCCGTAAGTGTGTTTATTTTTCCTTTGATTACTATATCTCTTAATTGTGTAGTTTCCTTAACCCAATTCCCGCCTATATCCCTTTCCCCAGACTCAAAGTAATCATTCTCTTTCAAATAAATGAAAGGTGAGTTCAATTTCCATTCAAACTGTTTATGGACCAAATCCCATGTGTATTTTCCCCCAATCCCACTCGTCTGATATAAAAACATTTTTTAACAAGTAAATATGATACTCTTCCCTATCTATTTACGGACACTAGTAGCATAAGGAATAAAAAATAATCAATGTTAATTGGGAGAGTGAAGTTCCACTTTATATCATGTTGTGAGAAATGTATTAACAATTTTCTAGAAGAAAATTAAGTTTATTTATTTTTTATTTTCTACTTTACAAGACATAATGAACAAGCATTGGTTTAAATGTAGCTCTCCTTCTTGCTTTTGCCCCGACCACTAACTATCAGTCAGGACTAAAGTCAGAAGGTAGGGAATGAAGCAATGGAATGGTTCATTGTGACATTTCATTATCTGTTCGTGTCACTCGTAATGGGCCATATGCTCTCTCTTCAGCTGCCACTTAAAGAAAATATAAAACACTTCTAAATAAAACACAGTGTATTCACTCAAATTGTTTTTTTTTTACCCCCAGTACTCACCTGCTATTATTGTTCTCACTGCAACTGTTGAACATTTATGCTGAAATTGAGCATATTGGCAAAAAAAGAAAGGGCAGTTTCAGTAAGACTTAATATAATCGAGTAGTTAGACACAGTTAAAAATAAAATCAGGGAATTATAGTCATAATTAATTCACTGAGCAATAAATCAGCATAGACAGTTACAAATTAGGCAATAATAGCTATAATTAATGCATTTTACAATAGTTGCAAAGAGAAAGTGCCTGGTGCCAACGTAATATAAATGGAATATGACATACATGAAAAAAACAAACAAACCCAGAACCCTTTAATACATAAGTGGCATCTTGTCACCTTTGTAAAAAAGAGATTCTGCTGCAACAAAAATTATTGTTGTGTCTCAGTAAGTCGGACATGCTCTATCCTACACATGCTCTATTATATTTTTTTAGCCTATAGATTTCTTGTTGTTGAGGGGTCGAGATATGTACAAATTACCTGTCCCTTCTGAGAAGCAGGGACATTGTGTTTCCCCTATCTAGTGAAATGACACTGAGATCCATTGGTCCTACTTTGCATGCCTAAATTGTATCTAAACTCAAGAACAAAGGGGTGTGCCTGGATGGCACCCAAGATTGTAGCCTGAGGAAAGGGCTCTGCTCCACAACAACCTCTTTATCAATGTCACAGTGACAGGAGGATTCTTCCCAAGCCAATATCCGCATATTACATTGCAAGAGAAGGCAGGCAAAGTCCCAGCAGCCCAAACTCATGGACTACTTCTCACTGACACCCTCAGCAGATTAGCAAGATGAGATTACACTGAATTTACTGCATCATTAACCTGCTCACAATTAGAATCCTTGGCTCCCATCACAACAACGCATTGGGGGCACCAAACAAAAACTCAGATGAGTCTCCTCCACTCGATACATCTCCAGGAAGGCTCCTCCTCCATGTGATCTTTCTGGAGGATATGTCTGTTTTGAATAAATATGTTCTTGCCCCTTTTAAATCACATTCTTCTAATTGCTCACCTAGCTGAGCAGATTCTGTTCCCCCCAGGTCATATATTAGAATAGCTGCCCAGCTTTTTGATGTTTTTGCTTTTTTTTGTTTATGTCACACATCCCTTTAAAACACAGTTTTGGTTGAAAGGTCTCCAGGTAGCGCGAGAGAACTCATTGCTTTCCTAGGACTCAAAACTTTTTGACTCTAAAGATCTCTGCAACCCTCCAACCTGTTATTTTATCACTACAGGTAACTACTTTTTTTTTTTCCTTCTTTACTGCCAGCAGTAGGGCTATCCCATGCCATTGGCCCCAGTAACTGCTTTCTTGTTAACAACAGCCAACAGAGGAAAATTGATTGTTAGGTTCCTACCTGTGAGATATCCCACGTGTTATCGGGTAAAATTACCATAGCCACTGCATGAACACCAATCTGAAAGAGGCTGTTAAGAGAATCGATTTGCAACTCAGTCTCAGGCTAAATTGTCCCATGAATGCTCTCCACGTGTCTTCTTAACCAGTGCCAACAAGAAACACAGAGGAGTAGCCACTTAAAAACATCCTTCATTTTCAACACGCTTCTAGAGATCTCCATTTAATATTCTAATTGTAAATGTAATAAACAGCTGTCCATGGCCCAAATAATTAAAAATGTTGCTTTTAAAAAAAAAAAAGTATGAAAAAATAAATCTAGAATATCTGACAAGGTTCATTTTTAATTGGGGGGGATTTAAATGTTATAGCTTACCCATGCCTAGATTCTGCAAGCTCAAATCAATTACATCTTCCTTCTCTTAATGAAACCCCAAAAAGTCTGGATCTTATTGATGTACTGTATGAATGGGCCAACATGGGTCCAAAAGAGACTACACCTACTTCCCCCTTTGCATCTATCATATGTCAGAATAGAGATGTTTTTAAATGATATAAGGACTTTGCAATAGTCAACTATTACACTATAGACCAGGGGTCTCAAACTGGTGGCTCTCCAGATCTTGCGAAACTACAAGTCCCATCATGCCATTGCCTTTGGGAGTCTTGCTCTTAACTGTCAGCCTTGCAATGCCTCATGGGACTTGTAGTTTTTCAACAGCTGGAGGGCCACCAGTTTGAGACCTCTGCTATAGACATATCCTGGACCGACTATGCCCCTGTAGCACTCAAGATCTCAGAACAACATAATCCTTACTCTACATATTTCTAGATTATTATGCTGAACAAGAGGGGTGGAGAAATTTAAAGAAACAGGATCCTCTTTGAAAAAAGCACTTATTGATCCGCTTGCTGATGAAAGGGGTCAACGATTTCTGGAACTGAAGTACTGGACACTTTGTTGCATGACTTTTGCTCTATACTTAAATTCAAAAACTTAGCACGCTCCATACAGCGATCAGACCCAATTATAAAATTGTACTGTGGTGAAATGGTGGATGACACTACCAATCCATGATTTCACCAGCACACCCTGTTCAAACAAAAAAATTGGACACTTTTATTACAACAAAGAAAGCAATGTTTTGAGGCTGCTAAGGATCTCTTACTCAGACAGCAGTGATAGTGGCAGTCACTTAGCAACCTTAAAATTTCACATTTTTGGGTAACATGGTGGTGTTGATTTACTAAGGCTAGAGAGTGCAAATTCTGGTGCAGCTGTGCATTATAGCCAATCAGCTTCTAACTTCAACTTTCTCAGTTAGACTTTGACAAAAGTAACTGGAAGCTGATTGGTTTCTATGCAGAGCTGTACCAGATTTTGTACTCTCTTGTTTTAGTAAATCAACCCCAAAGTGCCCCTTTTTACTGTGTATACTCTCATAATTCTCTGAAACAGTGGTGTCGCTAGGGGGGTGGGGGGTGCAGGCCGCACCTGGGTGACACCCGCCAGAGGAGTGACACCCATGGGTAGCAGCACCGCTAATGCCGCCCACTGCCCTACACTAATCTGCGCCTCTCAGATCTCATGGCTGTGTCCCTCAGTGGAGCAGACCGAAGCCGCCTCCTCCTCCTCCTCCCACATCCACACAGGAGGAGGAGACCGAGACACACACCACTTTGTGTATCCATCCACGCTGTTCTGAGGTCTGTACACTTTACTATGTGTAGTCTAGATGGATATGTGCAGGGGAGGCATTATGGGAGGACAGAGGGGGTGTCTATACTGATGGTGGGGGTTTGCACTGAGGGGAGGGATGTCTATACTTATGGGGAGGTCTGCATTGAGAGGGTGTTTGTACTGATGGGGTGTCTTCATTGAGGGGGTGTTTATACTGATGGGGGTCTGTATTGAGGGGGGTGTTTAAACTGATGGGGGTGCACTGGGGGGTGTCTATACTGATGAAGGGGGTCTGCACTGAGGGGGTTGTCTATACTGATGTTTGTCACCATTGAGAGGGGTGTTTATACTGATGGAGGTGCACTGAGGGGGGGGGGGGTGACTATACTGATGGAGGGGGTCTGCACTAAGTTTTTTTTTTTATTTTGGTTCGGGGTTGCCCATTAATATTCATACCAGACCCAAAGGGCCCCCATGCTCTTTTTTCAATGATTTTTATCTATATTGCTGAGACCCAACAATTCATTAGAGCTGTGATCAGTTTTCAATGACAATTTTTCCTTTAGAAATGTAATTTTGCTGTGGTACTGTTCTAAACACGGGGAAAATGCGCCACTTTACAGGCATACTATAGACACCCCCCAGGCATGATATTTAAAGGAATATTTCATTTTTATTTAACTTTAAGCATTGAAAAAATCACTGCTCCTGGAAAAATGGCCATTTTTAAAAATGATTTTAGCACTGATACACGTCCCCTGGGGCATGGCCCGGGTCCCCAAACACTTTTTATGGCAATAACTTGCATAAAAGCCTTTAAAATTAGCACTTTTGATTATTCATGTTCGTGTCCCATAGACTTTAACAGTGTTTGTATGTTCTGCCAAATTTGTTGCCTGTTCTCATGGTCTGCTGCAAACCGAACAGGAGGGGGTTCGGCTCATCCCTAGTCTGTACTAAGGGGAGGTCCATATTGACAGAGAGGGGTCTGTACTGAGGGAGGGAGGTCTATATTGACAGGGGGGGTCTGTACTGAGGGAGGGAGGTCTATACTGATGGAGGGGGGTCTGTACTGAGGGAGGGAGGTCTATACTGACAGAGGGGGGTCTGTACTGACGGGGAGGTCTATACCAAAGGAGGGGGGTCTGTATTGAAGGAGGGAGGTCTATACTGACAGAGGGGGTCTGTACTGAGGGTGGGGGTCCATACTGATGGAGGGGTGTCTGTACTGATGGAGGGGGTCTGTACTGAGGGAGGGAGGTCTATACTGATGTAGGGGGTGTGTACCGAGGTGGGAGGTCTATACTGAAGGAGGGGGTCTGTACTGAGGTGGAGGTCTATACTGATGGAGGGGGTCTGTTCTTAGGGAGGGGAGTCTATACTGACGGAGGGGGTCTGTACTGAGGCAGGAGGTCTATACCGAGGGAGGGGAGTTTGTACTAAGGGGGAGGTCTATACTTATGGAGGGGGGTCTGTACTGAGGGGAGAGGTCTATATTCATGGAGGGGGGTCTGTGCTGAGAAAGGGGGGTCTGTACTGAGGGGGAACTATAGTTGTTGGAGGGGGGTGGCACCAATTTTTTCCGCACCGGGTGACACCAACCCTAGTGATGTCACTGCTCTGGAACTCCATGTCATGAGTGAATTACTCTCAGTGAATGAGGTGAAGGTCTACTGACTTCCAATACCGAATCATGTGCAAGCTATAATACTTTTATTTTCCTTGCATGTGATTAGGTATTCTGTTCAAAGTAAATTTTCACCACATTCACTGAGCTAAAGAAAAAAATCCTTGAAAAGTGAAAACTTGCAAAACAAACAACCTATTAGACTGTGGTAAATCAATGTGTTAAAATGCTTATTTGTAAAATAAAACAGTTTGCATACACAAAATATATAAAACATCAGTTTAATTGTATAAACAGAGATTATCTAGAAAGTTAAATCAGCAAAATTAAAGCGGAGTTCCACCCAAAAATTGAACTTCCGCTTTAAGCACTCCTCGCCCCCTTACATGCCACATTTTGGCATGTAATTTTTTTTGGGGGGGAGTGGAGGCTTCGTTAGTAGGGCGACTTCCTGTCCCACTCCCTCCTGCTGCCCAGGGACTGCCAGTGCAATTCTTCCTTTCGCCTTAGGTGGCCCCTCCCTCTAGGCGATCTCCTGAGACACGTGACAGGTCCCAGAAGATCACCTGTCCACTCCGGGAGCGCAGCACGACTCACGAATGCGCCATGCGTGCCCGGCCGTGAAGCCGAAAGCTGTCACGGCCGGGTGCCCAGAGTGGCAATGGAGGAGCAGGCTGAGAGGAGGGGGAAAGGAGCGACTCTCCGTTTGGGTGCATCGCTGGACCGTGGAACAGGTAAGTGTCTGTTTATTAAAAGTCAGCAACTAAACTTTTTGTAGCTGCTGACTTTTAATAAACATAAAAAGCCTGGAACTCCGCTTTAACCATCTTTTGCAATTTGTATAGCAAAACATTACGAGCTATTATTTGAATTACATAGTACAGTTGGATTGCATGCGAATAGAAATATATTTATACATAACATGAAATCTTTGAGTGCTCTGCCTCAAAGACATTTTTACTGACTCGTTGTATCATACATAGCAAACTTTTCTGAAAATGTCATTCTTGATGTAAGAAAATGTTGTGAAACACTTAAAGATTGTCTAGATTGTTTTTTCCAAAAATGAAAACAACTTCAGTCTGAATGAACTGCATTGTAATTTATCACTGTAAATATTGGTTTACATCTTCCAAATGTTGCTGTGGAGTACATAAATTAAATGAAAACATTAAACAGAGCCCATGTAATCCCAGACATGTAAATTTAAGCAGTGCTTGTTCTCTTTACTGCTTTCATATTCTTTCAACATTGTCCTCTGTTGTGTTAAAGTCTTCCAGCGATGTGCATGACCTTACATCTGTCCCTTTTGTTTATAATCCAGAGTTTTGTCCTTGAGACAGATTGTGCACACTTCTCTAGACAAAATCATGGCTTCGTTTACCATCTAGTACCAGGCACAGAAATGATTTAAAGCAGGTTTCAGGACAAGGGTGTCTGTGTGTTTTATTTTTATTTTTTTCATTTAACTTTTGGAGTCTATTATGCCCATACGTCTTTGATTTAAAGTGACACTGAACCTAAACGACACCTTGCTTTATATAACAGAACATGCTTTAACAATATACAAAATATACAATGTACAATATATACAAAAAATACAAAGGGGTTACAACACAGAAAGCATCTTTTTTGCCCTAATAAAAGAAAAAATGAAGCAACTGCTGGCATTCCTGCCTTTTTGATTACGTTAGGCATTCCTCCCCTTTTAATCACTGATCTGCATTATGCTGTGGAATTTGAGAGATGTCTGTGATCAGGTCCTGGATGGTTGGGCTATATACATGACATAGTAAGGAAGTGTTGTCACTTGTTAACCCTTTCATATACAAAACTATTGCTTTTAGAATGGGGATTCCTAGTTACCATATATGGCAATACATGTTCAAGCTGGTCAGCTACATCAAAGTGATCTCTCTCTGGCCAGTCCCTGCTCCTCCTTGCAGACTGTCAAATGCTAAATTGCATACTCTTAAGAAGACAGCGTCAAGAAGTAAACATATTAATTTATACATATACCCAGGTTTATATATATATATATATATATATATATATATATATATATATATATATATATAACAAGTAATACAAAAATCAATCAGTCCAATTCCTGAAAATTTGAGTACTAAAACAGTGCTATAGACAAAGTCCGATATATACCCATATAAAGTTATTAAAAGTCCTTAATGTGCAGAAAAGGTGACAGTAGTGGTTTAATCAGCGTTGCAAGGTGATGTCGTGGTTATTCAAAGTGCTATTAGTATACCATCCACCAGATTGTTGCAGGATTTCACCACGTGTAGCACGTCCCCCTTAGGGGGTTAAACTCACCAGACAAAGCTGAAAATAGTGCCTTTAACGAGGTATTCCCTCTCTAGGTTTACCACATTTCAAATGTCATCCACTAGGGTCCAGCTTTCAACAGTGCTCCAAACACGTCATAAAACAGAGAAGAATTTGCACATAGCATAATTCCGTTTATTTTAAAGTTAATACCACAAGCTGATAAATCCCCCCATATAATAATTTGCGTACATTATTTACAATTAATACAGCATAAAAAGATGTGTGTTCACTGTGTTTCTGCTGACCAGATCCGGGAAGTCACTCATAGTGTCAGCAGAGAGACACATGCGGATGTTCCTGACGTTGGGAAACACGGTTTGGTATTTTGCAATAACTGGACGGGTCGCATATTTGTGTCACATTTTTGTGATTTTTGGTTTGCTGAATCTGGCGCTGAGAGGTGCATTATAGGCCTTTTGAAATACACCTTGGTTCATATATATATATATATATATATATATATATATATATATATATATATATACCGTATACAGTGAGGGAAAAAAGTATTTGATCCTCTACTGACCTTGTACGTTTGCCCACAAAGAAATGATCAGTCTTTAATTTTAATGGTAGTTTTTTTTTTTTTTTTAACAGTGAGAGACTGAATAACAACAACAAAAGCCAGAAAAGCACATTTCAAAAAAAATTATCAATTGATTTGCATTTTAATGAGTGAAATATGTATTTAACCCCTTCACAAAACATGACTTAGTACTTGGTGGAGAAACCTTTGCTGGCAATCACAGAGGTAAGACATTTCTTGTAGTTGGCCACCAAGTTTGCACAGATCTCGGGAGGGATTTTGTCCCACTCTTCTTTGCAGATCCTCTCCAAGTCATTAAGGTTTCGAGGCCGACGTTGGTAACTCGAACCTTCAGCTCCCTCCACATATTTTCTATGAGATTAAGATCTGGAGACTGGCTAGGCCACTCCAAGACCTTAATGTGCTTCCGCTTGAGCCACTCGTTTGTTGCCTTGGCTGTGTATTTTGGGCCATTGGCATGCTGGAATTCCCAGGCACGACCCATTGTCAATGCCCTGGCTGAGGAAAGAAGATTCTCACCCAAAACTTTGATGCAGTGAAGTTGTGGGATCAAATACTTTTTTCCCTCACTGTATATACATCTGGTAAAATAAGTTTTGAACACGTCACCATTTTTCTAGGTAAATATATTCCTAGGCAATCAAGAAATAATTTTTGGATGGCCACACTCTGAAGTAACACCTTTATTGTATAAAGTAAAATACAAACAGTCAATCCATGGATAAGAGAGATACAGTAAAGGCAGCTAACGCGTTTCACACCATTATTGGTGCTAAATCATAACTTAATATGTATTTCTAAAGGTGCTATTGACATGAAATCTTGCAAAGAGCACCTGTCCGTGGCCGGTTTATGGTGAAATTATATTCTTTCTACCTCCGGATCATGGCCCCCTCAGTGCTCACTGGCACATTCAGAAGTTTAGAAATCCTTCTGTACCTAATGCCATCAGCATGCTTTGCAGCAATACGTTTGTGAAGGTCTTAAAAGAGCTCTTTGCTTTTACCCCTTATGAGATATGTGACACCTTGGTAATGAGGCACCTTTTTATAGGCCATCAGTTGAGACTGAATCAGCTGATATCCATTCACAATGACAAGGGGCAGGATTGCTTTCTAATTACTGATAGATTCAGCTGGTGTCTTGGCTTTCCAAGCCTTTTTGCTTTTTTCCTTGTGTCATTCCATTTTATTACACATAACTTAATTCCTGAATTTATTTGTTTTGGTTTATTTGTATGCATGGATTGCATGGGTTGTTATGGACATGTGGTGAACATTTCATGTCAATAGCACCTTTAGAAATATATTTTCCTAGAAAAATAGTGACGTGTTCAATACTTATTTTACCCACTGTGTATGTACTGCATATAAACAACAGAACACATTTGAGTGAGAAATCACTGTGGAAGCTTCAAATTACTATAGCAGTTAGCCAGGGCCAGCCCAAGACATTGTGCTGCCTGGGCCCAAGTATGAAATGCTGCCCTCCCCCCCAAAAAAAAGAAAAATCACTCCCTCCAAAAAGCCTCCACATTCATTATTTTATATCATGATAACTAAAATTAAATTTATCAGAAAATCTGATTAAAATGCCATAAATCTATTACCTAATTAGTAGACACTATAACTTTTAACCAAAAATATGTAGCAGAATACAATACAATTAGAAGAAAAGAGGTTTAACCTTAAACTACATAGAGGGTTCTTTACTGTAAGAGCTGCAAGGATGTGGAATTCCCTTCCACAGGCAGTAGTCTCAGTGGGGGGGGCATCGATAGTTTTAAGAAACTACTAGATAAGCACCTGAACGACCGCAACATACAGGGATATACAATGTAATACTGACATATAATCACACACACAGGTTGGACTTGATGGAATTTTGATCTCACCAACTATGTAACATATTGGCCTAAACGGATGACATTATTTTATAGCCAATATCTATAGGAAGGGTTTCCACCATCTCTGCTAATAGGGATGAATCGAACACCCCCGGTTCTGTTCACAGCAGAACATGTGAACAGGCAAGAAAAATTTTTAAACATGCAAACTTTGTTAAAGTCTATGGGACACAAATGTGAAAAATCAAAAGTGCTAATTTTAAAGGCTTATATGCAAGTTATTGCCATAAAAAGTGTTTGGGGAACTGGGTCCTGCCCCAGGGGACATGTATCAATGCAAAATAAAAGTTTTAAAAACTACCACTTTTTCAGGAATAGTGATTTTAATAATGCTTAAAGTAAAACAATAAAAATTTAATATTCCTTTAAATATTGTGCCTGGGGGGTGTCCTTAGTATGCCTGTAAAATAGCACATCTTCCCTATGTTTATAACAGTGCCACTGCAAAATTACATTTCTAAAGGAAAAAATGTAATTTAAAACTGCTTGAGGCTGTAATGTATTGTCGGATCCCAGAAATATAGATAAAAATTTTAAAAATACAAAAAGAAATGGTGTGGATGTCCCCCCAAATCCATACCAGGCCCTTCGTGTCTGGTATGGATATTAAGGGGAATCCTGCACCCAAATTTAAAAAAAATGGCTTGGGGGTCCCCCAGACCCCCAGGCACTATATGCTCTGAACAGCAGTATGTACATTATACGGCCTGCCCTATATACTCTGCATAAAATTGTGCCTTACATGTTGGTGCTACCAGAAAACTGTAAGCCCTCACAGTTACTCTTGTTGGGCACAAGCCTGCTAATAAATTTAGCCAATCTCTATTTGTCATGTCTGGGAGGTCAAAAGGGAGAGACAGAGGTTCTTCACCTGCAGATATTAGGGAGTGGTCAAGTTCTGCATCAGCAGGATAGCGTAGTTGTCAGGAGGTACCTATGAGAGGCAGTGCAATGTTGCATTTCTTTCTGACAATGGGTGTGCTATAAAGCTGGAGGAAGTTGTGGGTTGGATAGCCAAGCCATCCTCCTCAACCAACTCCCAGGTGCAGATCAGTGTGCATTTTCATCAGCAGCTGCAAATGGTTCCACTTCTTCTTCCTCTTCTACAGCTAATCCTACCATTGTCCTGCAAACTGGCATGGAGTAGTCAACTGAATAATTTCAGCACAGTATGAGTCATTTGATGCAGAAGGATGCTCAGGAATTCTTGTTGTCGGATGTGGGAGAGGAAAGCACAAGGAAGATCAAGGAATCAAGAATCAAGGAAAGAGACAAAAGGCAGGCAGAAGAAATTACCATTGATGTTCCTGCAGCTGCAGCTTACTGCACGTGGACTCAAGGAGGGTGGGGATGATTAGGTGGCAGACAGTACCTGGATGCCAGAGATTGTATAGGAGGAAAGTAAGGGGGAGACACAGCATCAGAGACTTAGGATGTTGCCCAGGGGCAGGGGCAGTTTTCAGAGGAATGGTGGAAGCACTCATCCTATTCCACCAGATGGCACTGCCCCACAAGTACAGGCCACTGTGACCCTCAGGGCTACTCCACATAGCTCAGCAGTCCAAGCCTTTTTTAACACATCTGCTGCTGACAGCACTATAATGGTGTTCATCCTATGCCTGAAGCGTATCAAGCAAGTAAATGTACCTGTCTTTTGGCATTTATTCAAAGTTCGGTAGGAGCAGTGCAAAAATAATACCAGTCAGCAGCAAAAGGCCAGCACTTCTCCTCTTCCACCCTCATCACATTCCATCTCTCCAGCCACTCCACAAGAACCTTGACCTGCGTCTTCTGCAAGATCTGTGGCCTTGAGTGATAGGGATAGAAGTCAGGTCAATATGGGCTCATACAGCATAGGGCCAAGTTTAGGCTTGAAGATTGCTGTAATTCTCCCAACCTCATCCTGCAATATCCAGCAACAAATCTTGACAGGGAAGGTGTCTTTCCCCAGTTGCTGAAGTGGAGGAAAAAAGCTTGACAAAATTGCTGGATTTACAACTCCTCCCATTCTCCCACTTGTGGAGCCTGCCCCTTTCTGCCACTTTGTGGCCTTTTCTATACCACAGTGGAAGGTACCCAACCATCATAATTTCACCCAGAATGTCATCCCTGCCCTTCATCAGCATGTGGAAGATAATGGGTGTTATTTACGAAAAGGAAAACCCACTTTACACTGAAAGTGCACTTGGAAGTGCAGTCATTCTAAATCTAAGGGGTAGATCTGAAATGAGTGAAAGCTCTGCTGAATTTATCATCCAATTATGTGCAAGCTAAAATGCTGTTTTTTATTTTCCTTGCATGTCCCCCTTGGATCTACAGCGACTTTACTTCCAAGTGCACTTGCAGTGCAAAATGGATTTTCCTTTAGTAAATAACCCCCAATGTCTCCATGACGCTGGACCATGTGGTCAGTGTCAGGGTCCACACAACCACAGTGGTCCAGCAAGCATGGGTTAGGGCATTACGTTTCCTTATGATAATATGGAGGAACAAAAAAAGAAGTTGGGAGGGAAATATTAAATACCCGCACATGTCTTTTCTTTATAAAGTGTAGTTCATTCTGCAACAAAAACAAAAAAAAAACAAGGTGTGTGGGATTCCCCCTAAAATGCCTTTGACATGGGGAGGATACCTGAATAACGAACCCCATTAAAGTCAATGGAACCCAAATGTCAAAAATCAAAAGTGCCCATTTTGAAGGCTTATATGCAAGTAATTGGGCATACAATGGTTATAGGGGTCTGGGTCCTGCCCTGGGGGATATGTATCAATAAAAAAAAAAGTTTTTTTATTGATACATATCCCCCAGGGCAGGATCCAGATCCAGGGTGATGGTGCACTTTAATTTAAGTACTCACAGTAACACACACAAAACTATATGGCGTTAAACTGGCAGTAACGCACACAGAAGTGTTTGGCATTAAAAAGGCAGTAATGCACACAGAGCTATATGGCGTTAAACTGGCAGTAACACACACACAGAACAGGCCAAACCGTTCGCCCATCCCTAATCATAACTGTTTACAATATAACATTTTTGTATTTGGTTTATGATTTTACTCCAATTTCTACAACTATTGCCTCTTTCCACCAGGGAGCTACCACAAGTCAACTTTGCTCATTAGAGCCTCTTAAACATAATAGTAAGAGGTTGTGTCTTTGCAAGTGTTATAATATAATGTTAAAGGCCTAAACGCAATAAGGAAGAGATAGCTGGCTTTAAACGAGTTTAAGGCATCCTGTGCCGATGTGATATTTATCCAAGAAAACTATTTCTGTTCCCTCAAATTTGCTATGAAATATTTTTTCCTTTGTCACCTCTGCTCCTTTGGGTAAAGTGAGCATAGAAACACTTGTCTTTTAAATTTAATTTCCATTTCTGTTGACCCTAAGAGGAGATTTATATCTCTGAGATTGCAGTCTTGCAGGTACAACCCTCAGTTTATTGAATGTCTATGCGCCTAACTCTAGAAAAATACAATTTCTGTGCCAGGTTCTTGACTCATAACTCATCTGTTTACTATAATGGGAGGAGATTTTGAGTTGATTTTCTCTCCCAGCAGTGATAGGAAGGCTGTCTAAGGGAGTACTGTATATCCCATCTTCCAAGAATGCTAAACTATCCACCTCCTTTTGAAAATTGGTTAAGAAACATAGTTTGGTTGAATCTTGGAGGGTCAGACACACTTTTCATTAAAAAAAAAATGTTTTATTGCCCAGCTCACAAGATGTACTCCAGACTGGATCACTTCCTGGTCTTGGCACATTTTCTTCTGAAGTTAGTCCTAACACCTGGTCAGATCATGCCTCTATTACTTTAGAAATGGCTTTGTCTGTTGATCACCCAGAACTTGTCACTTGAGATTAAATGAATCACTTCTTAAACTCTTAATCACTTCTTAAACAGCTAGAAACATTTGATGGACTTTCTACCAAGCTAATGGAATTCTTTCAAATGAATGAAGGAATGGTGCAGAAGGCTTCTACATTGTGGGAGATATACAAAGCCTTTATCAGAGGCCAGTGCATCTCAGCTGGTACTCACCTTAAATGTGATGATAAGTATCATAAAACTGCTCTACTGTGACAACCTAAGAAAGCAGAAGAGATTTTGTTCAGTGCCCCTATGGTGTCTAATCTTCACACTGTTACTTATGTTACTATACGGAATGACTTGAAGATGAAGATGAATGAAGATTCTGATTTGAAAAAAGTTGAAAAATCCCTTCTTTGTATGAAACAAAATTTAATAAATATGCCAATAAACCTCTTAGAATTCTGGACTATGAACTGATGGATAGACCTGCTCAGTCCATTCCTATTTTCAAACTTCAGTCTATTGTCCAAATAGGATTGCCAAAAGTTTTGGGGAATACTACAATAAATCATAGCATAGTTTATTTCCTGGTATACACCCCCTTTTAAACCAGATATATTTATGTCCTGTCTTAAATTTCCTCAGCTATCTATAACAGATTTAAGTACCTTGATTGTGGATATTACCAAGGAAGAAATGATTGCTATGGTTAAACAACTGCCCCTTCATAAACCCGCTAGTCTATATGTTCTGCCCTATACATACATTTCTTCTTGCATTGACCCCTCATATATTAGCACTCTATTGTTCCCTGCACAAAGGGAAAACACACCATTCACAATTTTTGCTATCAAATGTTTCTGTTATACTCAAAGGGAAGGATCAAGCATTTTCAGCTAACTATAGGCCTAGCCTTGCTTTATTCAGATTACAAGATTTTTACTAAAATATTGGGCACAAGGTTGTCTGCTCTTCTCAAGCTAATCAAAAGGCATCAGGTAGGTTTTGTGCTCTCTCGACTGATATGGGGTATAACACTACTAACTACTGACCTTGTACATGTTGTGAATAAATTGTCTACACTCACTCTGTTGCTCAGTTTGGATGCTCAGGAGGCATTTGATAGACTGTTTTCCATTTTGAAACATAATGGATTCTGGGTCCTTTCTTGTCTATGTTGTCTATCTCCTTTAATATGTACTCTATGCTAAGAACTTTTGGCCAAATGGCCATTCATACTAACATGGACATTCATGGGATCAAGGTGAAAAGCAAGGAATATAAATTAACCTTATTTGAGGAAAATACTTTGCTGTCATTTATGGATCTCTTTATCACTCTCCAGAATGTACATTGTCTATTGAACAACTTTAGCAGATTGTCAAGATATAAAATCAGTTCTTTCAAGATGCAAACATTACTAATTCATATTCCTCCTTCTCAGCGTATGTCCCTGCAGGTTAATTACCATCGGTGTCGACAGTCTCTCAAATACCTTGGTGTTCGTATCACCCTGACATATTCCACCCTATCTGAGGCAAATTTATCTCTCTTGTTTTGGGAGCTCTACACAAATTTAAAGCAGTGGGATAATCTCCAGCAATCTTTTATGGGTTGTATTCATGCCCTCAGAATTTCTATTTTACCTAGGTCGTTGTACCTTTTCAAAGCCCTCCTGGTCCCTGTCCTCTTGTCTTTTTTATATATGCCATTTACCAATTTTATATGGCATTTTAAAACACATAGAATAGCTAGATCCATGTTATTTACTTTAAGTGTGGGGGGGGGGGGGGTGTTGGGTGCCCCAGAACTGATAAAATACTATCCGGCCACTCATTTACCTCAATAGTATCCTGGTCTACCCTGCATGCTTCCAACTGTTGGACTGAGATAGAAACCAGCCAAGTGCATCCAAAACATTCCCATTCCTTGATACGGACCACATCTGTACATACTCTTGGAGAAGTGAAACAATCCTTTTTGTCCTCTATGATTTTTACACTTTCAATTTGGAAACAACATAAACAGAAATATTCTCACACCTCATCTTGCTCTCCACCGACTAACAAGGCTCAGATGCTTAACTATTGTTTTACTTTTACTTACAATTTAGGCATTACATTTCTTGCTACAACTTTCTCTTACATTAGACCTCCCTATACAGTTTGAATATATGTGTATTCAGGGAACCTTTCAATTGCATTTGATTTCTTCTATATATAAACTCTTCTGGGGAACATTCCCCATGACAAAGAATCAACATTCATAAATGATCAAATAGGTTAATTAATTAACTTAAAGATCATGTTGTTGGAAAATTTTATAGCCCAGCTCTAAAACTTTGTCGGTCGGGTATTCCGACAGAAACAGTCGGATGGAGCCCACACACAGTCGGATTATCCGACAACACGGTCCGATCGGACATTTTCTGTCAGAATGTCCGACCGTGTGTACAAGGGCTTACAGTTCGTGTTAAAAACTGGGGTTTAGTTTGCACACATTTGCAAGTACATGTGTAAGCTGCAGAGGCAACATCACGGCACCGCAGTATTATCTGCAGTCCTAACTCTATAAATTTTGAGAGCCTACGTAGTAGTAGGAGCACATATATAATATTTCACCCTAGATGTGCTTGCACCTTCAAGATTTAACCTATATATTTTAATGAAGTTTTAGTAGCACTCTCAACCTGCCTTCATGTTTCCTCCTCTTTCTACATAGTTACATAGTTACATAGTTACATAGTTACATAGTTAGTCAGGTTGAAAAAAGACACAAGTCCATCCAGTTCAACCTTAAAAACAAATAAATAAAATAAAAAATAATCGTACAATCCAGATACCCAATTTTATGCCCACAATTGATCCAGAGGAAGGTGAAAAAAAAAACCAGCAGAGCATGCTCCAATTTGCTACAGCAGGGGAAAAAAATTCCTTCCTGATCCCCCAATAGGCGATCGGATTTTCCCTGGATCAACTTTACCTACGTTAGTACCTAGTTATATTATGTACCATCAGGAAAGTATCCAGGCCTTTCTTAAAGCAATCTACTGAACTGGCCAGAACCACCTCTGGCGGGAGTCTATTCCACATTTTCACAGCTCTAACTGTGAAGAAACCTTTCCGTACTTGAAGATGAAATCTCTTTTCCTCTAGACGTAAAGAGTGCCCCCGTGTCCTCTGGGTTGACCGTACAGAGAACAACTCAACACCAAGTTCACTATATGGACCCCTAATGTATTTGAACATGTTGATCATATCCCCCCTTAATCTCCTACATATGTTGTAACTCTGAGTAAAGTGTAGGATGCACTCACAGTGCTTTCAACATTTAGTAAAACATTAACATTTGACACTCACATTTTAATATGCATAGCATCTTATGCATATAGGAATAATGCTTATTTGGGATAAAATCCCAGAGATATGCATTAAACTGTGAAGGGCACCGTTAGGCCTCTGTTTGCCTGATCACTTCCTGGCTGAGCGAGATGATATCACTCAACTCTGCCCAACTCCCAGCTGGTATGTTTTGTGACATGATATAGTCAGAGTTTAATGAGGTTAAACAGATTATACTCAGCTAAACATACTACAAGGGGACACTGAATAAAAGATGATACTTTGCTCGGGGTTTTGGTTTGTGGCCAAGAAGGCATACAGTATAGATCTGGCAAAGTACTGTCTCCTAGTTTGTTTCAGTCCAGTAGAAGTCAATATACATGGCTGGACACTATGGACATGTTCAGTTGTGGGGTTACTCATTGTTTGAGTTTGCCTTATCTGTGTGATACCCACACTGTCCAGTCGTGTGTCAACAATGGCTCATTTAGGATTGGACAGTTGTTGAATTCACACAAGGTATGTATTCTAATTTGTTTCTTGTGTGATTTGCCACAAACAATATGTTGGCAGAACTAAGATGGTTATTTGACTGTTTCAGGGACCATCTATCTATCATTGGGACCAATAAAAACACCAACATAGCATGTCACCAGGGCTCTAGTTCTATTAAAGTGGAAGTAAAGCCATGGATTTAAACAGTTACATTCCCGGCATGCCGGGAATGCTAACTGCACATTGGCTGTGCTCTCAACCAAACTGTCAAACCATCCAATGGATGGTGTCATAACGGATCACATGTGCAGCACCGTGGCAGTTGAAGATTAAACAGAGGTAAAGATGGCAGCTTCCTTGGCTGAAAATGATAGGGGAGTTTACTTCCACTTTAAGCTGCAAATGCTCATCAATAACCCCATTAGACAAGATTATTGTTTTTTCTTATTATATAAAAGAGAAGCATATTGGATTTTCATAGACCAACATTTAAATAGAATTAGCTTTGAATGTGATGTTATCCACTGTTATGAATTAATTGATAATATCCTTTTTTTTCTTATTTGAGGTAGCAGCATGCAAAAGGTACAGTGTAGACATATGCAATAGGCTGTATATAAGAATTTCCATCAAGATCAATCATCATCAATCATATCAATCTATACAGCAGTAGAAAAACTGAATATATCATACAAAAACACAATACAGTCAGACAAGGCGGTCTATGAACCTTGTGTGTAATCACCTTGTGGCAATACTAACATTAAGAGTAGAAAAAACATATAAATCAAAGCAATGAAAACAAAAACAAACGCATCTCTATAAAATGATCAAAAAAATAGGCAAATAATGATAGTCACATACAAAATCAATCTAAAAATAAGTTTCTATTAAAAGTCCACATGTCCCATTTATCTGAAAAATGGGGCATAGTGTCTGAAAGAATATGAGAGATCCTCTCCATCAACATTATGGTTGGGCTGACACTTAGGCCTGATTCACACCTATGCATTTTTAGTGCATTTTGCAGATTTGCACTACAGAACGTGTTCCATAGGAAAACATGGACTGAAGTGCAAATCTGCAAAATGCGAAAAGCACTAAAAATGCATATGTGTGAATCAGGCCTTCATGCGGACGCAGCTAACAGCAGGGAGTCCGATGTGTCCCTGTTCTCGGTTTCAGGAATGAACCAGGCCCAAATTTTTGCCTGAATTCAGACCTGAAATGGAGGTGGGCACACTCTCCTGTCATGCGGATTGGATGCGGGGAAACCACATCCAAATTCATACTAGTGTGAACCCAGCCTCAAGGATTTGTAAAAAGAAAAATGGAGGGAGACCTCCAGTTCAGAACTATAGCTCAATGAGTGTATATGTGGTATAGATTAATTTTTCTAGATGATATGGGACATCCAAAATCAGTGCAAAAAATACAAGCAGTCATAGTTAGCATAATGGCTCATCTCACAAGTTTAGAGGGGATTTCGGAAATCCTTTGCCATATGAGGAATATCCTTGAAGTGGTATTAAACCCAAAGCAAACATTTATTATATTGCAGCTGATCAGTTCTTAGATGTGATGGCTGCATTTAGTTTCCTTTATAGGCTTTCTGTCTTCTATTTTCATCTGGTGACCTGGCCATAATGTCTGTTGTTTTTCAAACGAACAAGCTCTCCAGCAGAATGTATCTGTTATAGAGATGAGACACACCATTTTAAAAATAGCAGTGGTGCGTACAATGATTTTTTTTTAATGCAAAACCTTTATCCCAAAAGGAACACAACTGTTGCCGTAACTGATTATAAAGTGTTAGCTGAAGTTTGGTTTTAATCTGTTAGTGTATTTAAATCTGCTAGTACAGCTAACACTCCCCTTCTCAACTGACAATGCTGCTGTCCAAAGGTGCCCCCTGTGGTACTTTATGCAGAGTGGGGGCACTCTAATACATGAGATGTGTTACTGGCCAGATCACCATGTGAAAACAGAAGGAAAAAAGGCCTAAGAAAAGAAAACGGATACAGCCACCACATCTAATAATTGGTAGGCTGAAATATATTATATTTTTGGTTTTGGATTTAATACCACTTTAAGGGTTTGAAGGCGGGCAAATGCAACAAATGTTGCAGGCATGGAGAGTGAAAAGTGCAATCATTCCAGTCGCCCTCCTCAAAAAAAAAAAAAATGTCCCCAAAGAAGGACATGCAGAGGTAAACCTAGCGACTCCTGAATAGGAGGTCCAGGAGGAAACCAGGGAGGCTAGGTGATACCTATATTTGTAGAGGTTCCAGACATTAAATGATTGGGCTACAGGGCATGTAAGGGTGCAAATATACAATGAGGAAGAGGAAGTTCAGAGAAGAACTGGTAGATAATAGGGTGAAATAGAACCTGCATCAAAATTAACCCAGGGGACTCTAGAGTTTACAATATTCACTTTACAGGCATACTGTGGACCAGGGATATGCAATTAGTGGACCTCCAGCTGTTACAGAATTACAAGACCCATGAGGCATAGCAAGACTCTGACAGCCACAAGCATGACACCCAGAGGCAGAGGCATGATGGGACTTGTAGTTTTGCAACAGCTGGAGGTCTGCTAATTGCATATCCCTGCTATAGACATTACCCAGGCACAATAGTTAAAGGAATATTTCATTTTTATTGTTTCACTTTAAGCATTAAAAAAATTACTGTTCCCGAAAATAGGTCCATTTAAAACATTTATTTTTTGCATTGGTACATGTTCCCTGGGGCAGGACCCAGGTCCCCAAACACTTTTTATGAAATAACTTGTATATAAGCCTTTCAAATTAGCACTTTTGATTATTCATGTCCGTGTCCCATAGACTTTAAGGGTGCTTGTGTGTTCTGCCAAGTTTTTTGCCTGTTCGCATGTTCTGCTGTGAACCAAACTGGAGGGTGTTTGGCTCATCCCTAACCACCACCATCAGCCTGAACCATTGATGCAAGGTAGGATGGTTCCATGCTTTCATGTTGTTTACGCCAAATTCTGACCCTACCATCTGAATGTCGTAGCTGAAATCGAGACTCACCAGACCAGGGAACATTTTTCTAATCTTCTATTGCCCAATTTTGGTGAGCCTGTGCGAATTTTAGCTACATTTTCCTGTTCTTAGCTGACAGGAGTGGCACCCCATGTGGTCTTCTGCTGCTGTAGTCCATCTGTTTCAAGGTTCAATGTGTTGTGCATTCAGAGATGTATTCTGCATACCTTGGTTACAATGAGTGGTTATTTGAGTTACTGTTGCCTTTTTATTTTCTTGAACCCGTCTCCCTATTCTCCTCTGACAACAACAAGGCATTTTTGTCTACACAACTTTCGCTCACTGGATATTTTCTCTTTTTTGGACCATTCTCTGTAAACCCCTAGAGATGGTTGTACATGAAAATCCCAGTGGATCAGCAGTTTGTGAAATATTCAGACCAGCCCATTTGGCACCAACAACCATGCCACTTTTAAAGTCTGAAAACCCCCTTTCTCTCACCCACATCTAGATGCCTAAATGCATTGAGTTGCTGCCACGTGATTAGCAATTTGTGTTATCAAGCAATTGAACAGGTGTACCTAATAAAGTGGCCGGTGAGTGTGTATATATATATACATATATATATATATATATATATATATATATATATATATATATATATATATATATATATACATATATATATATATATATATATATATATATATATATATATATTTATTACTCCCATATGTTTGCACATAAAATAACTTGTGATAGATTATATTTTTTTCTTTTTCATTTTTCTCTTTTAAACAAAACGCCCATATAACTGTACCATACCATATAACTCCTGTACCTTTTGTATTTAACTGTACAGTAATTGTGCTGCCCCCCTATACATTGTAAAGTGCTGCGTAAACTGTTGGCGCTATATAAATCATGTATAATAATAATATAACAAGTTTCATCATGCCTCCGTCTTTGGGAGTCATGCATGTAACTGTCAGCCTTGCAATGCCTCATGGATTTGTAGTTCCTGGAGAGCCACAGAGAACCCATGGCCTAACCCTTCCCCACTCTATAAAACAAAACAGGGCATGGAGATAATAGTTCTCATGTTATATTAAAGCGGAGTTCCAGCCAGCGGGGGGAGCGGGTATCTTTTTTTTTCCAGGTACCCTGTCCCCACTTTGGGAAGACTAGGCCGTAGCGAATTACGTCAGCTTGGTCCCCCTCCTCCCCACCTTCTGCTGGGCCAGTGAGAGAGGGCAGTACGCTTTGCACATGCACAGTAGGGACCCCGGCTGTGAAGCCCACAATGGCGGCGGCAGCACCTTACCAGCCGATGAAAAGATCAGCTGTGGTGCGGACATCGCTGGACTCCAGGACAGGTAAGTGTCCTAATGTTAAGTCAGCAGCTACAGTATGTGTAGCTGCTAACTTTAAATTGTTAAAGGGGTAGACAGAACTCCACTTTATTATAAAACGATAAGGAGAGGGGAAGGAGAGTATAAAGCAAAAGGGTGGATAATAAGCAACCGTGGTAACTGTATGTGATGCTTTAGCAAACTATTGAGACTCATGGGGGCAGTATATTGAAGATCAAGAAGAGATTGTACAAAGTTAACAACATGTGTAGGGGGAAAACCAAACTTTATCAACATGGTTTATGTTGTTATGTTTCTAAGCTGTAAGCTGTTCCATTTTATAAATAATTTGGGGTATTTGTATAACTACTCAGTTGTATGCTGTGTCTACTAATCACAGCACTGCCCTTTTAAATCCTCTATACTTTAGCATACAAAATGTTCTAATATTAGATGGTTATGGCAATATACATGTCTCCATACATACAATCATAATTAACCATAATAATATTCTTGGATTCGTCAGTGCTGGGCTCTCCGTTCGGGACAGGTGGGCGACCCCTCCCGCAGCCTGTAAGAGCAATCCAGCAGCTACTTGGCTTTTACATCAAAGAGAATCGCCAGCCCTAAGAAACAATACCGGGATGACATCCTATGGATGGGAAGTGGGTAAGTGTTTAAATAATGAATGTTGTTCTTGGTCACGTGGGAATAACTGATGTTTTTATATAGTGGTGTAGCGGCTTTGTCATTCTTTGAGAAATCGCAATGCCCAGTGCGAAACAAATTAGAATAGAACCTGTTCCTGCTGGCTATTTTGATAAATTAAGAATATTATTTTGCATCTCAGTGTGCAGAATTCCTGTTGTTGGGCTGGCTAGCAGTGTGCTGTCTCACTAGTCTCTACAACGAAACCCTCTAGCTCTGCACGGTGTGCCTATGTCATGTAGGGAGTTCTGCAGTTCTCCGTGCTCTACTAATAGGCGAAGCTCCGGGAGATAATGTGACCTGTACTTTATTGATGGATTTCTACAGATAGAAGTGAGGTAAGAAGTAAAAGGGGTAAACAAAAAGTATGCCTGCCTTGAGATGTTCACCTGTTGAATAAATTTGCCTATGCAGTCAAGCGGCCTCAGTAGGTAAAATAACAAAACTGTGCAGCATTAAAAAGTGTTGCTTAATGTAGTTGCCATACTTGTCGGCCATTTGCATCACCCCTGAAGCTTGGCCAAAAAACTCCCATTGCTTGTTTATGCCCTGTGGCATAAACAAAATACATATCAGAAAAAGCATGCATACTTTAGAAAGTGAATTGATTAGCAGCTACCCTCCAAATAACTATAGTTTTAAAGCAATAAGGTAATAGAGGAGTTAACAGACATATATGAATATTGTTTTATTGACATGTTAAAATCCAACAAACAGAAGAGAGTTTCCTCTAAACAGAGCACAGTTTTAATATAATTTCTAGAAAATAGTATGTGTGCTGCTTGTACTTTTTTTTCCAAATTAAAGCCTGATAAAGCTGACTTCTGTTGGTCAGATAGCAAGTACAGTTTAGCAATCATAGCATACAAATCTAGTTTGGTATTAAACTAATCACAATTCAGCAGCTGAAGAGATAGATGTCTTGCTTTGCCTGTGACAATGTGCCATGTTAACTTCAGAGTACCAAGTACTTGGCTCACATAGTTTTCTTATTACAATATTATCTGTGGGAAAATGACAGCAAGTGCAGACTGGGGATGTTCTAGTCAGAGAAATAAACTGTGATATTCCCGAGAACAGGGAGGATGAGTAATCCACATGGGCCAATAAAGAACTCCACAAACATTTTATTAGGTGTTTTCTGTGTCACAATACACTTGTCAATGTTAAAATGGAGTATTTTAGAAGTTGCCAGTGCCACATGTTAACCTTGAATAAAAAGTGATGCTTGGCTGCAATAATTTTTAGTGTTGAGCCCAGGAGTACTGAAAAACTATACATATTTTACAGGAAATATGGATTTCTTATTAATTTCCTAAAATAATTGAGTACTATCTGTCATACTTTATTTGCACTAACATTCAGATTGTCAGGACAAGGTTTCAGGGTGTACCTCTTTCTTCTAAGATCCAAACAGAACAAGAAGACAAAGACAGGCCCGTCAAGCCCATAGTGCTGCTGCATTTGCCAATCCGAATCGGGAGCCTACCACTGCTGTAGCACCCATACTTCCCCCATTCACTGGCCAACCCGGAATTCAGGTGGTTTTTATTCACTGTTTTTCACGGAAGATATCTATAGATCTATTGTGGACCAAAGCAATTTGTATGCTGGTCAATTCATTGCCACTAATTCCCAGTTGACCCTTGCCAGAGATTGGAGACCTATTATGGTCTCTAAATTTTAGACCTTGCTTGGCCTATCCCTCCTCATGGTCATAACTAAAAAAAGTGAGTTGCGGTCATATTGGTCCACTGACCCAATTCACCATATGCTCTTGTTCTCTGCCTCCATGACCAGGACACGATACGAGCAGATCTTGCGGTTCATGCATTTCAATGACAATGAACTCTGTTGTCCTCGGGGTAACCCTGAATATCATCGGCTCTTCAACCAGCAGTTTTCAGTCTTGTTTACTCCCGATCAAGTTGTCTGCGTTGATGAGTACCTGATTAAGTTAGTTAATAATTTACTCGCTGTGAAGTGGAGGGATAATAACAATGTTTTCTTTCTGTCCTCCCTTCGCGGCGACTGGTGTTGTGGAGAGACCCCTCTGTGTCCATGAATATAACCTTAATAGGGGTGGACCTCAACGACCAGTTGTTGGTGTCATACCTAATTGCCCATAAGGCCAGATGCTGGTATAAAAAACTGTCTATATATTTATTCCTATTGGCTCTGCATAGGGCTTATGTGCTATACAAAGCTTCAGGGTGAACTGGATCCTTCCTTAAATTCCAGCAAGAGATCATCACAGCCCTTCTGTTTCCAGACAGTGCTGTGACCCAACTTCCCAATCCAAATACAGTGATCCGTCTGCATGAGAGGCATTTTCCGTATTTGCGCAGGACCTACTGTTCACTTTTATTTTCCGTATGGCCTTCCTGGTACCCCTAACCAAAGTAATCCCCAAAGAAGATGTCGTGTCTATAGAAAGCGCGGATGCTGCTTTTTATTGTCCCTCCTGTCCTGACCAACCTGGTCTATGCTTTGGTGAATGTTTTGAATGCTACCACACACTAGTGGAGTATTAGCATAGGGTACAGCATTGCACAGTCCTAGGGCACACTTATACAGGATCTCAAAAGATGAGATGGCCATCACATTTTGAGAGACCCTAATCTGGAACGTTTACGGTTTACAGTTTATATAAAAGTGCCAAAAATTTAATAAATAAAAAAAATACAAAAACACAAAGAAATAAAAAATAAAAAACACAGCTTGGGGTGTCTATTTTATGAAATGGGGTCCTTTGGTGGGATTTTGTGCTATTTTGGAATTTTATGGCCTGTGAAACTGTGATAGGTAGTGAGGAGTGAAATCAAAAATTTACACCCTTAGAAATCCTGAAGACAATGCTTGGTTTTCGGGGTCCTGTATGCGGCTAGACTCCAAAAAGTCTTACACATGTGGTATCCCCATACTCAGGAGAAGCAGCATAATGTATTTTGGGGTGTAATTCCACATATAACCATGGCACGTGAGAGCAATATATAATTTAGTGACAACTTTGTGTAATTTTTATAAATTTTTTGGTCATTTTTTTTAATCACCTAAAATATTCAATGGACTCAACATGGCTCTCAGAAATTTCCTTGGGGTGTCTACTTTCCAAAATTTAGTCATTTGGGGGGTTTGTACTGCCTTGCCATTTTATCACCCCAAGAAATGAGAAATAAACTAAAATCTGCGTAAATTCCAGAAAAAGTACCCTAGTTTGTAGACGCTATAACTTTTGCACAAACAAATAAATATTCACTTATTGACATTGTTTTACCGAAGACATATGGCTGAATACATTTTGGCCTAAATGTATGTCTAAAATTGAGTTTATTGGATTTTTTTTACAACAAAAAGTAGAAAATATGATTGCTTTTCAAAATTTTTGCCCTTTTTCCGTTTATATCGCAAAAAATAAAAATTGCAGAGGCAATCAAATACCATCAAAAGAAAGCTATATTTATGGGGGGAAAAAGTATGCACATTTTGTTTGGGTACAGCATTGCATGTCCAATTACCAGTTAAAGCAGAGCAGTGCCAAATTGTAAAAAGTGCTCTGGTCATTGAGCAGCCAAATCTCCTGGGGCTGACGTGGTTAAATAATTAAATTTTTTCATTTATTGAATCAAGGAAGAATATTTAAAGCTTATCTAAATCTTAAAACCAATATGTAATATATTTTAGTTAGCCAAACTAATACTTTCTATTTTTCAGGCTTTTTTTCCTTGATTTTTCCCTAGTGATCTTGCAAATAACATACTTTCTGTCCATTTATAAAGGGAACCATAGTTGTCATCTAGACTGAACTTTGAACTTGTCTTCTTCTCTTTATCTGCATTACATGTGGCAGGGGGATTAGTCAGAAGAAAGAAAAAACATTGCAGGGCATGGCAAATATATTTCTGGAAAAATTACCAAATGTTTTTGTACTTGCCAAAAATTGCCTAAGCAATGAAAATGAATGCTGCCACCATATTTATGGACTGACAGGCTGCAATATTTCTGTTCTTGCATTTAAATGTCCTTTAGGAAGTTACTGTCCTTTCAATAATCCCTGCTGAAAAGGGGATGCCTGTTTGAGGTCATTCTAAATCCCTGTGCCACCAGTACTGACCATACTATAGCAGAGTGCCCATTTACTCACCATGCTCAGAGGCAATGACAGATCCCTTTGATTCCTATTCCCACAATTCCTTGAGTTCTTGGGCACCTCCAAGGAAGATACGTTTCTCTGCTTTCCTTCCTCAAGAGGCTCATGGAAGCTGCACCTAATAAGGCAGACGTATCTGGGCATATGATCTGAAGCCAGGTGATGGATCCTCCATTGTCAGAACTGTTGTGTGAGCAGCCAGGTCACAGACTAATAGCATGCAGCTTCCCCAGAAAACCGCCACCACTGTGGGGAGACCTTCACTAACTGCTAAAAGAGCATTGCAGTTCCAGTGGGTTGTCCTTGCAGGGTCTTGCATTCCTTCAACTGTTTACCTGTGTTATGGGAGCTATCCTAAATTTCACTGTAAAGACTGCTGTCTTTAAGGACAATCGTAAGTAGCTGTGTTCTGTACTACTTAACTGAGGTGAAACATTGTCCATGGGTGCAGGGTGGCAGATGACACTAGCAGACATACAGCAGGAATACACATAGAGGAATCTATGCCATGTCTGACCCCTCCTCCACACCCCAACACACAGCACGCAAGGCTTCACTTCCTGATTCCCTTACTGAAGATGGCGACACCTCCATTCAGGAGCCGAGGGACAGGTTGGTTTCGGGTGAGGACATTGCGGGCACCCTGTACAGGTAAGTGTCCTTATTTGAAAAGTCAGCAGCTGCAGTATTTGTAGCAGCTGACTTTTTTTTTTTTTTTGGCAGAACTCTTTAAGCACTAACTCTGACACTTTAAGCACTGCAAGCAGGCACTTGGCAGTGGTGTGGAGCAGAATCAGCAGCAAAATCACAAAGCATGGCCGAGTTCAGTAAAAAGTGGGTAATGCAGTAACAAATCAGAAGCTGGCGCAAGGCCAGGGACACAATTATTAAGCTATAGTACTGTACATAATCCAAAATTGGGTCATTAGTAAACTTCAAGTTACAGTTACTCTATGTCTGATCATTCAGCCAATTACACATCCTGCTACATCACCAAATTTCCTGATGTGACATTGCAAATAGTTGGGTGTTCCAGTGTAATGTAGGGGTTACACCTTATAAATTATATGGTTAAAACATTGATACCTCCAAACATACCATACATGAAAACACAATACAAGTGATTAATGAATAAAGCATTTGACACTTCAACTAATGAAAGTTGGATATTGATCAAAGCAAGTCAGGAACCCTTGCAACTCTTAGTTCAATCTCAACTCTAAAATCTGTATTTATAAATTAGTAAGCTTTCCTGAAGTTTTAGGCAAAACTGATGAAACACTAGTTGGGGTTCCCTTTTATACAAGTTAACTAAATTATATTTGCATACTTTATAAAGCCTGGTAAAAGCAGTGACATTCCCCACTAATTAGTTTTGTAAATCCTTTACAGGCTGTGAGTTTGATAGCATGAAATTAAATTAGTTTTGTGAATCATTTACATTGTTTTTATCATCTATACAGATGTAACAATAGCTATCAATAAATCATATGACTGCCAAAAGCAATTTAGGGACACATTTGTGGAATATCCCAGTGCTTGTTTGTTTGTTTTATAATGTAAATAGGGATGAACAAAGTGACCACTGCAAATCGGAGTGTGTGGTGGATACGGCCAATACACTGAATGTGATGATGAGTGACCAGTGCTACTGCCCTTCACACCATTTTGCTGATATATATATTTTTTTTATTTTTACATTGGCTGGCCTTCTACATCATCCAATGCATCTTCTGTGACCTAGGAAGCTGTTTTCCTGTCCTCTGCAGGTTGCAATCCATGGGAAAGTCTCCCAGAATAAATCTTTAGAATGCTATACCAGGCTGAAAATTCAAGAATAGTAAGAGAGGGTAAAGGCTTCTGTAAGGTGGGAGCTGCTGCTGTACTGCTTAAAATGGAACCTGTGATTTGTACATGCCCAACAGGTTCAAAATATTGTAGGCCACGTCAGAAGAACATTCACACATTATCTTTTCTATCTGCCTCTCCATTCAGTCAAAGGAAGCAAATAAAAATACCCTTTAGTTGTGGTAATGGGGCATACGTAACTATCTACCCTCCTTCTCATGTGACACTACTGATGCTTGTGGACTGAATGCTCAAGCACCCAGTGTAGTACACAAAGGACAGAGAGTGCAAGCTTTAAGTATTGATTTAGAACTTACACAGGGCTAAATCACAGTCAGTGGCTGAACAGAGCAGCAGGTGGATAAAGTGATAGTAAGTACAGTATATAGAGTGGGTGAAGTCAGTGTCCCCCATGACCAACATTTTTTGATAGCAGAAAATAAACATTCTTGTGCACAAGTATGTTGATCTGTTGATCTAGAGTTCAAAATGAATAATGTCTCGGGCCTTGCTGCTGGCCTTGATATTCTAGCAGTCAAAAGAGGAATAAAAAAGAGAGGGTGCACCAGGCTTGTGCATTATCCTTAAATGAATTTATTAAATAACAATATAAAAACTACTCACAAACATGTGAAAGAAACCGCAATGTAAGAAGCCTTTAAGTGATGGCAATCGATCTGATGGCCACAGTCTCCAAATGATGAAAGAGGGGACTGCTAGGCTCTGAGGAAGAAGGTTATCCCTCAAAACGCATCTGCCAATGGTGGTCTTTGTGTCCTCTCTTTCATCATTTGGAGACTGTGGCCATCAGACCGATTGCCATCACTTAAAGGCTTCTTACATTGCGGTTTCGTTCACATGTTTGTGAGTAGTTCTATATTGTTATTTGATAAACTTATCAAAGGATAATGCACAAGGCTGGTGTGCCCTCTTTTTTCTAATCCTCCCCCATGGCCAAAGCACAGGTTCACTTAAAGTTATCAGTGTTATTCACTTCAGAATCTTAGACTTGGACTACTGAAAGACATGGCTTATGAACAAGCAATTCTGTACCATTAGAAAATTGCTTTCCCAGGAGGCTGACAGGCACTGTGTGCTGTTTTTGTTACTTGGCAACACATCTCACACTATTTCACAATTTCAAACCTTAAAAAATACTATCATAATCTCTGAAGCTTACACTACTGACAAGGGAGTCTTATAGGTTGTTTTGCTGTTCTTATTATTTGGCAGCATAATTGAATGGTCTTTTTTTCTGCTCTTGAAGTCTTGCTATACCACAGTTCAAACCATATGTTTAGCATCTATCTACATAAAAAAAGCCAGTATTTTGGCACAAAATCAATAGCTGAATGGGCATGCAGATAGTCACACGATGAAGGCAGGCAGTTCATATGGTTTATACATAAAGTATATGCATAAGCTGTCCATTGGAGTAGGAGTAGAAGTTGAAGCGGTAGCTCCCCTAAGAGTAAGTCTCGGCTTAATCTCCTATTTCCACACAATGTCCGTACCCATTGTCTATCCTCTTAGTTATTTAACGACTTATCTGATTACACTATACACAGTTTTCTAGTTCTAATTTTTATTTTTGTTATCCCCCCCCCCAAAGCAGACCCTTATGGTCCAGAATACATATGTTGGGGAGACCCCCCCCCCTCCATTTCTCTCCTTTTTCATCCATAGTATTTCACTAATCATAGCCTAAGGTATTTAATTATAATTGTCTACACCTTTATTTGGCATGTACTACTGGCACCCCAATCGAGACCATCAACATAATAATGAAACTGAAACTATGGATGTCCTTAAATATACTATTATTGTTGCCTATTTCTAGGGATGGGCGAACAGTTCAGCCCAAGCATAAGTTCAGGCCGAACTTTCATTATTTGGTCGTTCGGTGAACAGCCGAAAAAACGGTCCCCCAACTGACCACAATACATTGAGATGCTAAACATTGCATTGCAAGCCCTGATTGGCTGAAGCAGTGAAAGCTTCAGCCAATCAGGGCACAGAGCACTGTCAGAGTCATGATTGGACACTGTCATCATGACTTTATCCAATCATAGCTCATTCTTGCCCCACAGTATAAAAATATTCTTTCATTGGCAGCCATTTTCAGTGTGATTTTTGCCTGGAGAGAGATAGAACAGGGTTCTGTTCAGTGCTATTAGTTAGTTAGTGTGCTATACTGTGCTATTTTGCTTTAATTGTCAGTGTAGAATATTAGTTTAGTGTCAGTCTAGGAATAGTGTGAGTGTAGTGAGGAGGACCATCATTCAGCTTTGCATAATATGCAGCTAGAGTAGGGACAGCTCAGATAGTTTCACTGTAGTGTAGTGAGACTGTGTCATTCATACATACATTAGTGTAGAGTTGGGAAAGCTTAGATAGTTTCAATGTAGTGTAGTGCAGTGAGACAGTTCAGATAGCATCAGGGTAGTGATTGTCTATTTGATTGCGTTACTGCTAGTTTAACGTGGTTTACTTCTGCATGCATTACTGACAGTTTAACGCTATTTACTTCTCTGTGTGCTACTGCCAGTTTAATGCCATATAGTTTTGTGTGCGTTAATGCCATATAGTACTGTGTGCGTTACTCCAGTTTAACGCCATATCATTTTGTGTGCATTACTGTTAGTTTAACGCCATATCATTATGTGTGCATTTCTGCTAGTTTAACGTCATATAGTTCTGTGTGCATTACTACCAGTATTGCAGTATATTATAGTATATCCGTGGAGTGTGTCTGCGTAGTGTGAGTACTCAAACTAAAGTGCACCTCTTTACATTGATTAAAGTGCATCTACGTACAGATTTCAATTGCCTCTTTACATTTGCTTATAAACACCACCCCCTCCCTCCCAATAATGTCTGGGGGGACAACAAGGGAGGTAGACATTCCCTTGGCACTGTAAAGAGGCCAGCAACAAATGTGTCCACAGGCAAAGGCGGACGTGGTGGTCAGTCCTCAGGCAGGGCATCATTTCCTCTGTTTAGTGAGTTTGCCTGTGCTATCCAGCCACAGCATGCAGAGGAGGTGGTGGACTGGCTTATTAAACCTTCCTCATCCTCCTCATCCTCTGTCACACGAGCAGAGACAAGTGTGCAGTTCCCTGCAGTTGCCAGATTGGATAAACCTGCCTCCTTGTCCACATCTATTCCTGCCATAGCCCCAACATCAGCCATTGAGGTCAGCTGAGTTATTTGACCACAGCGTCAGCCACTTGCCCCTTGATGATGCCCAGCCATTACTGGATTCAGATGTTGGTTCTGAGGTTGAGTATGACAGGAACATAAGCCTAGAGAGAGGGAGGAACACTGGTAGACAAATTGGCATTCATGTTCCCCAAGCTGCAGCTTATTGCCAAGTTGTCTCCAGTGGTAATGATGAAGATTACAAAAAATTGCAATAAATGCAGCTTGCTGGTAAAGTGTTTTTTTTTTTTTTTTTGGATTTATAATTGCAATTATTGCTGCAGCAGATTCTAGACATGGCGCAGATCTGCCACTTTACAGGTAGGCTAATGCCGCGTACCAACGATTGGACTTTCCAGCAGACTTGGTCTGGCGGACCGGAATCCGTCGGACAATTCGATCATGTGTGGGCTCCAGCGGACTTTTTTCCCCAAAAGTCCAACGGACCTAGATATAAAACATGTTTCAAATCTATCCAACGGACTAAAAACCGGGAAAACCATTATGCTGCATACACACGACCGGACTTTTCGATGGACTAGGTCCGACGGTCATCCCGACGGACTTTCAGCGGAGGTCCTACAGACTTTTCTGAACAAAATGACTTGGCAACTCATGACCAGACTAAGTCAGTTCGAAAGTCCGTTTGTTTGAACATGATGACGTAAACGGGACTAAACAAGGATGTGTTCAATAGCCAGTAGCCAATAGCTGCCCTTGCATCCTATTTGGTCCGTCAGACTAGCACACAAACGGTTTTCCCGTTTTTTTAGTCCGTCAGACTTAAATCCGTCAGATAGATTTGAAACATGTTTTATTTCTAGGTCCGTCTGTCTTTTGAGAAAAAAAAGTCTGCTGGAGCCCACATATGATCGAATTGTCTGACGGATTCCGGTCCACCGGACCAAGTCTGCCGGAAAGTCCGATCGTGTGTACGTGTCATTCATCTGTGTGCTAGTCCGACGGACCAGATACGACTCAAGGGCAGCTATTGGCTACTGGCTATTGAACTTCCTTGTTTAGTCCCATTAACGTCATCTCATTCAAAACAAACTGACTTTCGAATGGACTTAGTCCGGTCATGTGTGGCCAAGTCCGTTCGTTCAGAAAAGTCTGTCGGACCTCTGCCGAAAGTCAGGCGGGAAGACCGTCGGACCTAGTCCGTCGAAAAGTCCGGTCGTGTGTATGCGGCATAAGGGAACACCGCAGGCACTATATTGGAAGGAATTTTTCATTTTTATGCTTTCACTTTAAAAATCAAAAAAACTAATTAAAAAATTACGTTTTTCACAAACTTTTTTTTTATTGATACATGTCCCCCAGGGCAGGAACCGGACCCCTATAACCATTGTATGCCCAATTACTTGTATATAAGCCTTCAAAATGGACACTTTTGATTTTTGACGTTCGGGTACCATTGACTTTAATGGGGTTCGTTATTCGGGTCCGAACTTTCGCGGTGTTCGAAAGTTCTGGTGCGAAGTAAACAGGGGTCAGTTCGGCCAATCCCTACCTATATATATATATTTATACTTTATTCATCTTTATTTTTATCTTTATTTTTATTTTCATTTATTTTATTTTTATTTTTATATTAATTCATCTATTCTCACTGTTCAAATAAACTACACCTTCTCCTTTTTTGTTTTCTCATGTTCATCTTTTAATCCCTTGTTTTTAATCATTATGGACACATGTTTTATATTGTAAAGTGCTGTGTAAACTGTTGGAGCTATATATATCCTGTATAATAATAATAATAATAATGTATATGTGGATCATTGATCAGAATTTCAGTTTTCTCTGTATTCCCCACCAGTGTCTTGATGTTTTTTGACCAATTTACTCTATTGCTCACCCATAAATCCAATTCTTTTAAACTGTTTAATTCAGGTTAGGCTGGAGGTTGTAGTCCCACAGCCGCCTGATATGCTTAAATTGCTGCTAAGAACACTTCTACCCCAGGACTTTAGAAAGAGCAAGAGCGAAGAGCGCATAGCCTGTACTGTTTCTCTGTCTCTTCCTGTATCTGCCAGTCCATCCAGTGATGTCATTTCCGCCCGTGTTCCACAATGGTTTCACTTTCTGGTGGTCACAGGTTGCCTATGGAGCCTGCTATAGGATAAAACGAACGGTGACAGAACTAAGGACCTCCTGAAACAGAATCTCTCCCTCCCACTGCAATCATTTGAGCCTGATATTTACTTACTTGTGTAAGTGCATTTTAACTTTTAATTACAGTAAATGGAATGTTAAACCTCTACCCTGAGTTGACACTTCCTTCTCTCTTCCCCCCTATCTAAGTTACAGTATATAAGATGTTTTACTATTAATTACTAGTCTGCACTAAAAAATATAACTAGAACATTACATAAAACCCAGACATTATCATTGAGGCTACTCCAGAAAAATATTCTTCAGAATGGTACACAACAATGTCATAAAGATTAAGGCAATCTGACTATATCCCAGACATTCAATATCTACATTTTCACAGTCATATGGTTATCAGCATTTGACTTTCTTGGTATGAGCTATAATTCAGTAACATCTCTTCAATATTAATACCACTTATATACCAGAGAGTATAGCAAACTTGTGAAAATCTCTTCTGGCTAATACACTGATAAGTATGACAAATATTTTTGGTACAGTCTGTGAAAGAAAACAAGAATTCCAGAATCACAACCAGGGCTGCTCTTCTAAGACCATGGCCATCCGTTTCTGCCACTGCTGCTCTTGTTTCTATTTTAGCAAATTTGCTCCACCTTTCACATGATGCCAGCAGATGTGCAATACAAACACCAGGGTCTTCGCAGTGACCCAATGTGTTTGGTACACTAATAATAGGCTGGGAAGATTTGTAGCCATCTTAAAGTGGTAGTAAAGCCTGCTTTTTTATTTTTACCTACAGGTAAACCATATTATAGTCTTACCTGTAGGTAAAAATAACAAAGAGAGCTTTACTACCACTATAAGATGGCCTACTATAAGTGTACCAAACACGTTGGACCACTGCCCAGACCGGGGGGAAGACGTCAGCTCCCTCAGTGGTGACTGGGTGCCACTGGAGGGGCTTCATTCTGAGGTAAGTAGTTCTCTTAAGGAGGATTTATTGGTTCGGGCCGGGTTCCTAGACACTTACAATGGGCAGTTCTTTTTTCAGATTAATTTTATTTTGGCTCCAGATTTTCCGTTGTTCACCAATGCTGTAGGCTCAAAGGGTTTTACTGCAATTTGGAAAACGCATTGGTGTTGTGCAGCTTGGTCTGAGTCCTGGATATGTAGGCAAGCAACAAACAACATAACTCTGCTTGAGTTATTCTCAATTTAGTTTTCAATGGAGCTGGGTTTGGGAACAGGCGGATTCTGATAGAGACGAACAATAAATCAGTCCTCTTTACAATAAATTGTCTCTCATCCAGATCTTTGTTGGTGATTAAGGTTTTAAGGCAGAATTTTTTTTATGTTTGAAGTTCAATGTATGGCTTAACGCTAAATATATATATTCCTGGAAACCTCAATAATATAGCCGACTCATTATCTCGGTTTTAGATTGGCCGTTTTCGTCAGCTGCTTCCAGAAGCGGACATGGAGGCTATCCAATGTCTGGAGCATTTGTGGGAGGTGATCTGAATCTAGTTTTGAGAGCTAGCAAAGGATCAGTCATACCTAAGGCCTGGGCGAGTTATTCAGCTGCTTGGAGGAGTTGGATGTCATTTATAGACAATCTGGGTGTTGGTGGTGGAAGTCCATCAAAGGGGGCTAATTTGGCTTTTGTAGCATCACTCATGCAGCAGCGATTTTCATATAGTTATGTGATGAAAACATTGGTTGGCATTTCCATTTTCTTCCGTTTAAGGGGGATGTCCTTCTTGCACATCATATTTTTCAGTTAAGCAGGTGCTAAAAGCTTACAAGAGGGTAACCTTTGTCATAAATGACAGGAGACCTATATCTATGGAGCTTCTCTGTAATCTTTGCAAAGTAAAGCCAGCGGTGGGTTTCTCAGATTTTGAATCCCTGTTGTTTAAGATGGCATTCATTCCTGCTTTTCATGGGGCCTTTTGCCTTTCAGAGCTGCTGTCGGACTGTGTAGGTGTTTTATATGATCAAGTGGCAGTAAATCATTCTGGAGTGCATATTTGGCTCAGGCGCTCTAAAAAAGATATATTAGGTAAGGGTGTTTGGATTATCTTGAAGGCTCAGGATAATAAATGAGTGTGCCTAGTGGCAGTCGTTTATCAATTTTTCAGGGCTAGGCTCTTGGATAAATGGCATTTTCTGGTCCATCAAAATTTGGGGCCCCTTACCAAATATCAGTTTGATTTTGTTTTGCATAATTGCCTTAAGCACTAAGGCCCCTTTCACACTGGGGCGGTTTTCAGGTGCTACAGCGATAAAAATAGCGCCTGTGTAGCGCCTGAAAAAACTGGCCCCTTTCACTCCAGTGTGAAAGCCGCAGTGCTTTTACACTGGAGCGGTGCGCTAGCAGGACGGTGAAAAAAGTCCTGCTAGCTGTGTATTCACCGCTCCTAAACCGCTCCTCCCAATTGAAATCAATGGGGCAGCGCGGCTATACTGTCGGCAAAGCGCCACTGCAGCGGCGCTTTGCGGGTGGTTTTAACCCTTTTTCGGCCGGTAGCAGGGGTTAAAACTGCCCCGCTAGTGGCCGCAGACTGCCGCTAAAATGACGGTAAATCGTCGCTAAAAATAGCAGCGCTTTACCACCGACGCCCGCACCGCCCCAGTGTGAAAGGGGCCTTAGGTTTACACAATTTTAAATGAATTTCCCTTATATATAGAATAAGAGCAATGTCAGAGGCAGCCAGGAGGGGTTTGGGAGAGTTGGCCATTAAGGAAATGGGGAGGTGGAAATCCAACTGTTTTAAATTGTATGTCAGGCCTAATCTTTTTGTTTAAATCCCTCAGGTTTGCAGCACACAGTATAGATTCTGGGACATTCATTTATTTATTGGGTGCATAAAAGAGCGGCTCAACATAGTTATTCCATGAATTTGTCCATGCTTCCGGAATCCTTTAAGGTGTATTGGAAAGGAGTGAGAGGCCTCCAGTGGCAACAACGTTATTTTCACTTATCCAGGTTATATCAAGTTTGGCTTCCACCATCTATTTTGTTGATTCATTTAGGAGGGAATGATTTGGGAAATATTAGAATGTTGGATTTGCTGTTTATGATCAAAAGAGATGTCCATCATTTCCCACTTCCCCGGGTAAGACTATAGCGTTTTCTGAAATAATTCCTCATCTTTCTTGGCTGTCCTCTTTACAGAGGAAAGTAATGGAAAAGATGCGAAAAATGATAAATAGAGCTATGGAGAAGTTCATGCCTATGACTGGTCGTCTATTATACCGACACATAGATCTGGAAGATGGTATTCTGGGGTTGTACAGGCAAGATGGAGCCCGCTTCTCAGACGTGGGTCTCGATACTTTAAATTTGAAACTGCAGTGTGGGATCGAAATAGCTGCGGTATTGGGGTTGGGCTGGGCATGATGCTCAAGCCCAGCTGGGGGGGGGGGTCATTATATTTGTAATATAAAATGAAGTAATGCTGCTTGAGTTCTGAAAACTGAGCAGTTACACATTTTTGTTTCATTAAAGTAATGCTGTTTTATACAGTCAATAAAAAATTGTTGTTTTGTTTTAATATGTTGAACCAATAAAGTGCCACGGCCATTCTTTGCCAAACTTTTATACTTTGTATATGTGTTTATTTAGTTGTATTCAGAGTAAGTGGTTGCGTGAATGGATGTGGCCTACAATCTCATGGAAAAGGGGGCACAATATGAGCCCACTTACTTGGAATTGTGGCCACCCCATCTTTAATATTGGTTAAAATAATTGCTATTCACATCAGTAAAGTAGCAGGCAATAAGCGGGTACTGCCACATTAAATTTGGGAACTACAGGATTCAGGGAGAACTAATGAGATTGTGAGTAATGTGCTGGAAGCTGGGGAAGCCTATTCAAGGGACTAAAAAAATATTATGTAGAAAATCAAACCCCTTCCTACTAACACAAGCGCTTATGGGATAGGTAAAACAGATCTAATTCCCTTAATGGGTAAATAACGTGGGCAATTAAGGCTGAAGCAGCTACCATATACACCTAGCAATGGCAAGTGTTAAATGTAAAATGAAATAAAACAAACACAATGGGAGCGCTAAATAGCAAAAAAAACAATACAATAATTTCAGGTGTGCTATCATAAAAATTGTTTACATATACAAATGTCCAAAATATGCTGCAAATCAATTCTATATTAATTCCACAGTGCATATAGTGATAAAGTCCAAATGGTGTTTTGATTCCTCAACTTAGATGATAAGCTGTCACCAACACCTCTACATGTGAAAAAGATGGGGGGTGAGCACATTCCCTTTGAATCAAACTCTTACCAGAAAAAAATGGATAATAGGCATAAACACCAGATCTTCTCTCTGGATGATTTTCTCCCCAGATCTTTTTGCAGCCGGGAGGATGGATCACACGCTAATGGAATCATTCCAAAATAAAAGAAAACACTCCATAGTGTAATCCCATTTAAAATAATTTATTGTATTCCAAAAAATGTATTTCCCCCTTTTAAGACTTGCACTTACAAACGTTAAAATTCAAACAAGCGTGTTCATAATGCAATCAGCAAAAAAACATACAGGGATGATCGCGGCTTTGTCTCCTACCACACTGAGCTCAGCTTTCTAGCAATGGCAATAGCGGAGTCTCCGAACGGCATGCTGATTTCAATATTGGTCTTCATATGGCCCCATACTGACGAGTTTCGTAATCCACGACATCATCTGAGCAGTCTATTTAAGGGGCTGCTGGACTGGGATTCCCCCTTTTCCTGAGAAGAACGCCCCCATTCATGAGCAGTTTTATGTGTTTGGGTCACCCTAGATTTATTGGGGGGATGTTATATTTCTATGTTAGAATGAGATAATACTGCTTGAGTTCTGAAAACTGAGCAGTTACAAATTTTTGTTTCATTAAAGTAATGCTGTTTTATATGGTCAATAAAAAAATGTTGTTTTGTTTTCATATGTTAAACCAATATGGTCTTTGTTACATAGTTACATAGTTACGTAGTAGGTGAGGTTGAAAAAAGACACAAGTCCATTGTCAGGGCTGGCTTAGCCCTTCCTCCTCTGTGCTGGCCGCTCAGCTGTCGGCTAATTGCTAGCTCTCTTCTCTTTCCACAGTTACCACTGTGGAAAGAGAAGACTATCCGATCTGGCTACAGGACTCTGGCTATGTTTGACTACGCTTTTTTCTATTTACCTTTTTATTTTTATTAATAAGCAAGTGTGATTTGATTGTACTTATGTCTCAGTCTGTTTCATGGTTTCTGACCGTACGCAAAGGCCATGAATTCAGAAGATACAGTCAATCCACTTGTTGGTAATATTTTTTCCAGATTGGATGAGCAAGATCACCGCATGGATCAGTTTGCCTTGGCGTTACAAACGCTCCTGAATCGCACGGCTCACCTTGAATCCCCCACGGTGGCTGCTTCGGTACAACCTGAGTCGCAGGCCGTCCCTGCTGCTGTGCCAGTCTCTGTGCAGGCACCAGCCTCGAGTATTACCTCTATGCTCACGTACACACGGTCAGAGATTTTGGCAACCAAATCCGTCGGATTTTGCCCGTCGGATTTAGTCCGACGGATTGTGTCCGAAACTGTTGCATACACACGGTTGGGCCAAGTTGTCTGATTTAGCGGTTGCCAAGAACGCGGTGACGGAAGCCGTGTACGGCGGGACTAGAAAAAGGAAGTTCAGCACCACATCCAGCACCCTTTGGGCTCCTTCTGCTGATCTCGTGTTTTAGTAGAAGTTTGGCGAGAGACGATTCGCGCTTTTCAGATTAGTGATTCAGATCGCTACCGCTCTTCAGTTTGTGCTTGTCTTTGCGTATATGATAATCAGTGCGTGCAGTCATTAAGTATTTGCTTCTCATTGTGGACTATATCTTGTCTGCTTGCTTCTGCTATTCAGGTCGTCCTTTCAGGCCTTGCTGTTTATCGGTGCTTTCTGGTGTCCGTTCTGACCAGACGACCGTTTTCCAAACATGTTTCGTCTACGTACTCATCGTACAGTTTGTGCTGTACAGGGGTTCTTACTTTGACTTTGACACAAGCCCAGTCCATGAACAGGGAGGGGAGGCATTTGTGGACCAAGAATTGGTTGCGCCAGCGTCACCAGTTCTCCCACATGCCTTTGCTCCGTGAGATCCACGAGAATAATCCTGATCATTTCTGGATTATTCTCAGGATGACGGACCCCGTTTTTCACTGTCTGCTGGCTTTGCTCACCCCTTATATCACCAGGCAGGATACCTGCATGCGGCAAGCCATCCCTCCGGAGCAGAGGCTCATCGCCACGTTGCGCTACTTGGCGACAGGGAGAAGTCTTCAGGACCTCAAGTTCTCTACAGGCATCTCCCCCCCAGGCCCTGGGGATCATTATTCCAGAGACCTGTTATGCCAGCATTCAGCTCCTGCAGAAGGACTATATTATATTAAGTTTTAGCCTTAAACATCACATTCTATGTATTTCATGATTGCTAATGTCTTGCATTTCTTTCCTCATTCCCTAATTACCATCATTGCAATATGCTCTAATTCATATGTTCTGCCCCTTTGTCCTCATGCAGATTTGCCTCACTAACTTCCCCACCATGCTCTTCTTGGCCCCTAAAACTATAGTCTAGTCACTTAACAATGTCTTTTGGCAGCTCCATAGTATTGCTTTCCCCTAAACACCCCCTAAAATCTCTACAAATGTGATGTGTGTGCTTCAATTCATGCAGTGACCTTTTTTTGTTTTTTTGGAGTTGTGCCAAACTCATTAGGAACCCCCCTCTCCCCAACTGCTACCTCAGCTGATAGCAATCTTCTATCTGATGACTTGACCCAACCCAATACACACTCTAAATACCTTTATCATGATCACATTTATGGACAAATTCACCAAAGCATGTAGTGTAAGGGCCTGCCTCAATACTTTCAAATGCTATTTTTATTTTTTAAACACATTAATTTTCTTGCTATGTAATAGCAGAATGTCAAAATGTCCTTCCATTTTTTTCCATTATGACACTTCTTACCTGTCCGGTGGGCTGCCAATAGTGTAACTAAGGAGGGGCTTCACAAAGTATCACACATTATTTAGACATTCAGCTCTCAATCAAGTGGAGAGCGTTACCTGTCCTAAACATCCCCCCCTCATTTTTTAGCAAGGGCCCATCAGATGGGGGGGGGGGGGGGGGTTATGACTCTCATAAGGGGACCTTATACTTTCGGCTTTAAATACTCATTTCAAAAAATGTTATACTAATTTTGCCAAAAAATGTGGGTGTCTAATCTGCATGCAATGTTGATTTGTCAAATTACTAGTTTGTTTTCTTGTGTCACTACACAGTGTCCTTCAACGCCACAGGAATGGCAGACTGTGGCCTCCCACTTTGCCATTTTTATTATAGTTGTTCCCTTTTTACCAACAGTGCAAACCCAAGTTCAGAGCGAGATGAGGCGACAATCTCTTCTTCAGATAATCTTATTATGTTGTGGGTCTGCTACACACACACCTTCTTTTTGTTAACTAATGTGTAGTGCATTACTGATCAAAATCATGCTCATTTTCAGCACCATGGCAGGAAAATGACATGATTGTCCACATTTACACATCACTGTGGGTGCTTTTTCCTAAAGGCACATCCACTATGCACTACAAGTGCACTGCAAAAGTACACCTGAAACTGCACTTGGAGTGCAAAGTGGAGTTGCCTTTTGTAAATCGCACTCCTTCTCAGCACAAACTCAAATTTGACTACAAATACATTTTAAGCCCAATGAAAAAGGAAGCCACACATTGTTGAGAATTCAACTTTTTAATACAAGCACATTCATATGTGTGTTTATTAAAAGGTTTTTACAACAAACCAAGATATTTTGGGTATCCAAAACCGAGTTTAATCATATGTGTGTTTTACTTGTTTTTTTTGTGTAAACAGGCATGTATCAAACCATAAAATACAGAACACAGGAACTTACAAAGTTCAACTTGGAAAAGTGAAGACAATATCAGACATGAGTATGTACAAACTGGGCTGATATTGCCTTCATCACATGGGGTGTGACCCCTGAAAAATCCAAATTTGGAAGATGCACACAGTGTGTCAACATGTGCTAACTCCCATCATGGGGGATCAATGTACATGCTTTGGGGCTGCAACCCCTTCATCTCAGCCACTTTCCACAAAACATGTACATTGATCCCCCATGATGGGAGATAGCGCATGTTTACACACTCTGTGCATCTTCCAAATTTTTAATTATGCAAAATACAACATTTTTATGTTAAAAAGCAAAAATAAAACCCTATCTAGTTTTTTATTTTTCACACTCTCCCCAAAACATCAATGATGTTCTTCATTTTATTTTTAACATCATTGATGTTTTGTTGTACAATTTCCAAATCCCTATTGCACCCCATTATCTCCCCGATCAAGATCTGGCCACTTTCACTTGTAAAACGGGAATCTTCCTCCACATCACCTAGAAAACAAAGCAAGCAAACACACCATGTAATCCAAATATGGTGATATACATTGATGAGCTTACCGGAAGCTGTGTTCTCTGACACTCACCTGTTGTGGTAACAATTTGGCCAACCTCCACGATCTCTCCTTCCTCCTCCTCCTCCTGCTCCTGCTCCTCTGTTTCTTCTTTTGGAAGTTGCCCTTCTTTGGGAGGGGTGTGGTCCCTGGTGTCCTCATTTTCCCTGGTGTCCTCATACTTGCCGAGTCTTCTCTCCAGTATGAGAATGTAAACAAAGATTAATTAGCACACAGAGGGCAGAAATAGGAATCTAAAACATTGATTGGAAGTGTTGTACAATTGTGTTTTTGGGCCGAGTTACAAGGTGAGAACATTATTGGGGCCACTTTCTTAAGCTGGAATACTTCCCTGCAGAACGATGTTTCATACGAACGAACGAAACCATGACATTGAAAGTGGCCATTTTAAAATGCACAACATGAAATCAAAGCAAAGCAAGAATAATCATATGAACACACGACAACTACTTCCTTTTTTTAAGAACACGCTTGATCCTTAGGTACTGCTCGTGCTCCCTCAGTTTCAGGTCTGACCAGCGTTTTCTCAGTTGATCCTTGGATCGGCGTACCCCAAAATTCTTCAGAAGACTCTTCACAACTTTATTCATGATCTTGGCCTTTCTGAGATTTGGGTTTGGGTAAGGTCCATACTTCCCATCATAGTCGGTCCTGTTCAATATGTCGACCATCTCCAACATCTCTCCAAAAGACATATTTGAGGCCTTAAATCTTGTCTTCCTGGATCGGGACGTTTCAGGCTCCGGGCTTTCCTCACCCTCCTCCTCGTTAGTGGAACTATTAGTGCGCACCTGCGTTCTCTCCGCCATGTGCTCTCCCCACTGCGCGGGAAGCGAAGGGGCGGGGAATAGTCTGGAAAGAACGTCAGGGGCGGGCGGAGTTTCACGCATGCGCACTGTATATAAAATGCCACACATGTGTATCATCCGTACGATCTGGGAGGAGACTGTGAGTCACGGACGCGGCGAACGTGGAAACGAAGGTAACATTTTTAACTTGGTGCTTCACTAGACTAGACTGCTTGTATCTAGGCCGATGTTGGGACAAGATTAGGAGGGATTTTAATTGCATTATTAGTATTTGAGGGTTTGTCTTGTGTTGTGTCTTGCAGACAGAATGGACCCATTCAACAATGCCAACTTTATGGGGCTATTCCTCGAGCTCTACATGGAGATGCCCTGCCTGTGGCAGTTCCACAACAAGTTTAATAATGACAGATCAAAGAGGAACGCAGCACTGGAGAAACTGCTTGCTTTGGTGCAGATCAGGATCCCCACGGCAGACATGACCTATCTGAATCGCAAAATTGTGGCCATGAAGCTTACATATTTCAGGGAGAGAAAGAAGCACCTGGAGTCCTTGAGAGCAGGAGATCCAGATGCTGTTTATTACCCCAGGATGGTGCACTTTGACAGGCTGCATTTTCTGGTAGACCAAGGGGTACCCAGGCCACCACTCAGGCCACCACTCTCCAGGCTTCCTCCAAGGCATCCTTCACCCCCAGCTGAGGCTTCTGATGTCCAACCTGGGAATTCCCATTGCATTGTTGAACATATTTCTTGTGTTACATTTAATGATGTTAACTAGATGTTCTTATTGATCAGTAAGTTGAGATTTCTCCAAGTGGTTTACATCTCAATAGACAGTAGTGACCAAAAATGATTGGGACGGGAAAGAAAAATGCTGGTGTCAGAATGATAGTCTGTTCTATTTGGTAACATTCAATTAGCAAAAGCCAGGAGCACAAAATGTTGTGATTGATGATCAAAAAACTAAAACTATGTCCCCTTTTCATACACAGGAAGACCTCAGGAGGCTGTGGCAAGTGGCAGCCAGGAGGTTCACCAATGCCCTCCTTCTCCTGCCCCAGCTACAGGAGCCCAGCCACAGCCTGGAAGGATGCCTGGTGGGAAGTCACAAAGGAAGACCAGAGAGTGATGGCCTGGGTTGAGTCTGGTGTGCCAGAAGATGCAGCCTGTTGAAGATCCCCATCCTGGGGACAGAAATGGCATCTGAATTTCCTGCTCTCTAGGACTTCGGGACTACACTTCTCTCCCTGAGATATGTACTTCTCAGGCCACCAATTTTTTAATATCTCATTTAGTCATGTCTGCCCTGGGGGCCAAAGGCTGCACCAAAGTTAAGAAGTTTCTCCAGTGCTGCGTTCCTAGTTTTATTTTCGAGCAAACAAAATATTTTTTTTTTCTTTGATGAAATACTTGTGTAAATTGTTTTCCTTCAAAAAGGCCAGTTTATTTGTGAGCAGGCAGGTACATTTCCAAAATACAAAGTGAAATAAAGAACAAGGGGTACCAACACTAAACAACCTCCTGTAGATTAAAAAAGAAAATATAAAAAATACAATAATGTTGTTGTTGTAAGTTTACACCCCAAAAAAATAAAAAAAATAAGGAGAAATGAGCAAAGTGTCTTTAAAGGAGATTTTTAGGGAATCCCCCCCCCCCCAAAAAACATCCAAAAAATCAAAAAACAAATCAAACATTGTGTAGATGTGACGCAAACTAAAATTGTATTGCTGAAATGGTTAAAAAAGAGTAATGAAATCCGTTCGGGAGAAGTGTGTGACTATGAGCATCAAAAGAAGTTCGTTCTTGCAGCATTGTTAAAGATCAAGAGAACATTGCAGCGTGACGAATGTGCTATATCGCTTACGAGCAGTAGTTTTACCTGAACGAGCGCTTCCGTGTCGGAATTTGAATGTGAGCATGCGTGGCACTTGGTCCAATCAAAATGCTCTACACATGATCGGATTAGGTCCGACCGGCCCAGTTGGTCGGGAAATATTTCCAACATGTTGGAAAATTGGGTCGGACGGAGATTTGGACGGAATCAGTCTGATGCATACCACACACAGTCGGATTATCTGATGACGCGGTCCGATAAGACGCATTCCGACAGATTCTCCGACCGTGTGTACGCGGCATATAAGAGGTATGTCTGGTTCTGCTCCGCTTCCCCAGCGATTTGGGGGCGATCCAGTTCAATGCAGAGGGTTTCTCAATCAGGTTGAGATATACTTCGAAATGCTGCCCCAGGCGTTTCCCACGGACAGAAGCAAAGTAGGTTTATCTTTGCTTTCTGAGAGAGCCTTGGCCTGGGCTAACCCTCTATGGGAGATGCAAAAACCTGTTGTCTTGAGTTACCCTCAGTTTGTGGCCTCCTTTAAAGGGGTTTTTGACGTTCCCGCATGCTCCGCTTCTGCTGCCAAGTGCCTCATGTCCATCAAACAGAGTACGAGAACTGTTGCCGACTACGCCATTGAATTCCGTACTCTGGCAGCAGAGGTTGCTTAGAACAATGAGGCCCTCGTGGCTGCTATTTCTCATGGTCTCTCAGATTCCATCAAGGATGAGATAGCAGCCCGAGATATACCCACTGAGCTGGAGAGCTTGATCTCATTTGCCATCCTCATTGACTCCAGACTCAGAGAAAGACTTTCTCTTAAGGAGTGCTTGCGGAAGCCTCCTGTACTTTTGCCTCCAAGCTTTGTAGTCCCACCCATGCCTCCCTCACCTCCCATGCCTTCTGGTACCGAGTTGGTCAGTGAAGATGAACCCATGCACCTGGGCTTCACGCGTCTCTCTGCGGATGAGAGAGCCTTTAGGAGGAGGGAGAGATTGTGCCTTTATTGTGGCCAGGCAGGTCACTTTTTGAAGTCTTGTCCTACCCGTCCAGGGAACGCCCGAACCTTGAGGTCTTGTCATGGACAGACCTTAGGTGGCGTTGTTTTGTCCCCAGTAATCCAGAAGGATAAGCCCCTGGTTTTGGTCACCCTTTCTTGGGCTAAGTCGTCCATCGAGATACAGGCTCTAATCGACTCTTGGGCTGCAGACCTGTTCATTGATGCTGCATTTTTTTCACAGCACTCGATTCCACTGCAGCTGTGTGACACTCCACTTGCCATTGAGGCTCTTGACGGGAGACCTTTACAGCCTGCCCATGTGACTCATGAGACGGTTCCGTTGTCCATGGCCGTAGGGGTTCTTCACCATGAGATAATCCAATTCCAAGTTATTTTCTCACCCAGATTTCTGCTAGTTATTGGTTATCCTTGGTTACAGAGGCACAACCCCTCTTTTGATTGGCTCCGTGCTGAGGTTCTCTCCTGGTCACCACAATGCCGTGAGACATGCTTCCTGAAGGTATCCAAGGTCCTGTGCACCGCTTCACTCCCCTCCTTGCCGGAGGAGTACCGTGATTTTGGCGATGTCTTTGATAAAGGTCAAGCTGGTAGTTTGCCTCCACGCCGGCCTTATGATTGCGCAATTAACCTTGAACCTGGTGCCATACCTCCTCATGGCCGGGTTTATCCTTTGTCGGTCTTGGAGGATAAGGCCATGGAGGAGTATGTTGCTGACGGACTTTCTCGAGGTTTCATCCGCAAGTCCTTGTCTCCTGCTGGTGCTGGTTTCTTCTTTGTGAAAAAGAAGAGCGGTGAACTGAGACCTTGTATAGATTATAGGGGTCTCAATCGTGTCACGATTAAGAATGCCTACCCGATTCCATTGATTATGGAGTTATTTGATCGCCTCAAGGGAGCAACGTTTTTCACAAAGCTTGACCTGAGAGGGGCATACAATCTCGTGCGCATTAAGGAGGGCGACGAGTGGAAAATTGCGTTTAATACCAGAACAGGCCATTATGAATACCTGGCAATGCCTTTTGGCCTTTGTAATGCCCAGGCAGTTTTCCAGGAATTTAATAACGATGTCCTCTGAGATTTGTTGCAATTGTGTGTGGTGGTTTACCTCGATGATATCCTCATATTTTCCAAGTCCCTGGAGAACCACCACACAGATGTCTGTCATGTACTTCAGAAACTAAGAGAGAACAATCTCTATTGTAAACTGGAGAAGTGCGAGTTCCATCGTGAACAGGTTACATTCCTGGGTTATTTCATTTCCACTGCTGGTTTTGCGATGGACCCAGAGGAGCTGTCGACAGTCCTACAGTGGCCTCGACCCATGGGTTTTCATCCTCTGACTATCGGAAGTTTATTCGTAACTTCTCGTCTCTGGTCAAGCCTCTGACTGATATGACCAGAAAGGACGGTAACCCACAGAGTTGGTCTCCGGAGTCCATTAAGGCCTTTGAGACTCTCAAGGCTGCCTTTGTTTCTGTTCCTGTGTTGGCACATCCTGATACTACGTTGCCTTTTATCCTAGAAGTTGATGCTTCTGAGATGGGAGTTAGCACCCTTCTGTCTCAACGTCCTAACTCTGAGAGCGCTATGCATCCGTGTGGCTATTTTTCCAAGAAATTGTCACCTGCTGAATGCAATTATGAGATTGGTGACAGAGAGCTGTTGGCGATCATTTTAGCCCTGAAAGAATGGAGATATCTCCTTGAAGGTACCACTGTGCCCGTTCTTATTCTTACTGACCATAAGAATCTTACATTCTTGTCTGAGGCTAAGCGACTCTCTCCCAGAAGTGCGCAATGGGCTCTTGTCGAGCTTTAATTACATTGTCTCATTCTTACCCGGTACTAAGAATGTAAGGGCTGATGCCTTGTCACGGCAATTTTCTGCCACTTCCAAGTCAGAGTCGGTACCGGTTCCTATGATTCCTCCTGATCGTATCTTGGCTACGGTTCGCACCAGTCTTACTTCTCCTTTGGGTGACAAAATTCTTGCTGCTCAGGTCCATGCTCCTCCTGATAAACCTTGTGACCGCTGCTTTGTCCCAGAGAGTCTCCGTACTGCAGTGCTCCAGACTTACCATTCTCCCAAGGCAGCTGGCCTTCCTGGGAAGAATCAATTCATTTGGGCCATTTCCCAACAATTCTGGTGGCCTAGTCTATTGGCTGATGTTACTGCCTTCGTAGCTGCCTGTCCTGTGTGTGCTCAGAGTAAGACTCCACGACACCTTCCAGTGGGCCTCCTACAACCCATACCCAATGGAGTGAGGCCCTGGACTCACCTGTCTATGGATTTCATTGCGGAACTGCCCAACTCCCAAGGCAACACTGTTATCCTTATGGTGGTTGACCGGTTCTCAAAGATGTGTCATTGTATTCCACTTAAGAAGTTGCCCACCTCTAAGGAACTGGCTTCCATTTTTGCTCGAAAGATCTTTCACTTACATGGGCTACCCAAGGTGATTGTCTCGGATATGGGCAGTCAGTTTGTCTCCCAGTTCTGGTGAGCCCTTTGTGCACAGTTGGGAATCCAGCTTGCGTTCTCTTCTGCGTATCACCCGCAGTCTAATGGGGCCGCAGAACGAGCCAATCAGTCCTTGGAGTAATTCCTACGTTGCTATATTTCTGACCATCATAACAACTGGTCTGACCTATTACCTTGGGCAGAGTTTGCTCACAACAATGCCTTGAATTCTGCCTCCCGATTGTCTCCATTTATGGCGAATTATGGTTTCCAACCTTCCATGTTGCCTGACTCGTTTGTTCCGCAGAGTATTCCTGCGTTGGAGGAGCATCTCCGTGGTCTTTGTTCCACTTGGGTACAAGTCCAGGAGGCTTTGCGTCATGCTAATGATAGGTACAGACTCCATGCTGACCGCAGACACCTGCCTGCGCCTTCCTACCAATCGGTTTATTGGGCCATTCCGTATCCTTTGCAGGATTAACCCAGTAACTTACGTGTTGGACCTTCCTCTTAGTATGCGCATCTCTAATGTGTTTTTGATGTCTCCTTATTGAAACCGTTGGTCTGTAACCGATTTACCACCTCGGTGCCACGTCCTCACCCTATTCTGGTTGAGAACCATGAGGAGTATGAGGTACAATCCATTGTTGACTCCCTTAGGTTCCGTGGGTGCATACAGTACCTGGTGCATTGGAAGGGGTACAGTCCGGAGGAACGCTCCTGGGTTTCATCCTCTGACGTACATGCCCCTGTTCTCCTCCGCGAGTTCCATAGACGGTTCCCCTCAAGCCCAGTGGCCCTCCGAGGGAGAGGGGTCATGGGGGGGTTACTGTCAGGGCTGGCTTAGCCCTTCCTCCTCTGGGCTGGCCACTCAGCTGTCGGCTAATTGCCAGCTCTCTTCTCTTTCCACAGTTACCAGCTGTTCCCGATGATGCTCGTCGGACCTGGCTATTTAAAGCCTTCCTGCTCACTTTTTGATTTGCCTTCGCGTGGTCACATCACAGGGAACCATCTCCTGCGGTTTATTTTAAGACTGGCTTGCTGACATCCCACCTGGATTCTTATCCTGCTTGCGGTTGCTCTCCTTGGATCCCTGACTTCTGGCCTGGCTGATTACCCGATCTGGTTTATGAACTTTGGACTGGCTGACTACCCGATCTGGCTACAGGACTCTGGCTATGTTTGACTACGCTTTTTTCTATTTACCTTTTTATTTTTATTAATAAACAAGTGTGATTTGATTGTACTTCTGTCTCAGTCTGTTTCATGGTTTCTGACATTCATCAATCTATGTGTGTGATTATATGTCAGTATTACATTGTATATTCCTGTATGATGTGGTTGTTCAGGTGCTATCTAATAGTTTTTTTAAACTATCGATGCTCCCCCGCGACATGGATACCACATCCTTACCGCTCTTACAGTAAAGAACCCTCTATGCAGTCTAAGGTTAAACCTCTTTTCTTCTAATCTTAATGAGTAGCCACGTGTCTTATTAAACTCCCTTCCACGGAAAAGTTTCATCCCTATTGTGGGGTCACCAGTATGGTATTTGTAAATTAAAATCATATCCCCATTCAAGTGTCTCTTCTCCAGAGAGAATAAGTTCCGTGCTTGTAACCTTTCTTCATAACCAATATCCTCCAGCCCCTTTATTAGCTTTGTTGCTCTTCTCTGTACTCACTCCATTTCCAGTACATCCTTCCTGAGGACTGGCGCCCAGAACTGGACAGCATATTCCAGGTGAGGCCGGACCAGAGTCTTGTAGAGTGGGAGAATTATTTATATTTAATATATATATATATATATATAATATAATATAATATATAATATAATATATATATATATATATATATTATAATATATTATATAATATAATATAATATATATATATATTTAATCTTTTTTTTTCCCCTTTAATATACATAATACAAATTATCAAACATTAAAAAACACAAACATAAACAGTTTCTATCATTCCCTGTGAATATTTATCTGACGTTTTATATCTATACCATCTTGCCCAGGTTTCTCTATGTATTTCAGTCTTTCCCTGTTCCACGCAGCTTAAATACTCCATATTACCAAGTATGGTCTACTCGCTGTAGCCACTCTTTAATACCTGGCTTCTTAATGCACAGCCATTTTTTTGGGATAAGAGCTTTTGCTGTGTTGAGCAGGAATGGGACCAGTATTTTTTTTATTGTTTCGCTGATCTAGTTGTTTCGTGGAACAAACAGTTCCACAGATGTTGGGGAATCCTTTCTCCTGTTATCAACTCCGTGTACTCCAAGATATTTTGCCAATAGTCCTTTATCTCTGGGCATTCCCACCATATATGGTACGTTGTACCTAGCCAGTGGAGACTTAGTTGGCTGAATTTTATTGATTCTGTCTGGTGTCAGGTGTCAGCGCACCATACGCTTGTAGTTTACCTCTATCGAGGCATTTATGGTTTGCCTTTCATCCAGTTTTTTACCCATATCTTGTTCCCATTTTCCTATATAAGGTAAGGTTTCCTGTCCTTCTAATTCCAATAATATTTCATACATCTAAGCCCCTGTACACACGGTCGGAGATTCTGACAACCAAATCCGTCGGATTTTGTCCGTTGGATTTTGTCCGTCGGATCTTGTCCGAAACTGTTGCATACACACGGTCGGACAAAGTTGTCAAAAAATCTGATCTTTCAGAACGTGATGACGTAATTTCGTTATGATGGGACTACGTTCAGGCTAGTAGCCAATAGCTTTGATGTAGGAATTTGATCTGAGCATGCGTGGCACTTTGTCCGATCGAAATGCTCTACACATGATCGGAGTATGTCCTATCGGACCAGTTTGTCGGAAAATATTTCCAGCAAGTTGGAAAATTTGGTCCGATGGATATTCCAACGGAAACAGTCCGATGCATACCACACACAGTCGGATTATCTGACAACACATTCCGACGGATTCTCCGACCGTGTGTACAAGGGCTTAGATGTCCCATGTCTTACAGGCTTTTTTACATTACAAAGCTTTTCTATTGGTGATAGGTCATTCTCTTCTCTAATTGGTTGGGGGATAGTGCTTACAAAATGTTTTAATTGGAAAAACTCCCATTCATTTTTACCATAAGTTATGATATCCTTTAATTGTGCATTACCCATTTGTTTTCCCATTCGTGTCCCATTTCCTGGTGTAAAACTGTGCCAGAAAGTGGAATTAGTGGTGAAATATATTTCCAGTTTTCTTTACAATAAAGTGTATCCCAGATTTTAAAAACTATTTTAGTTATCTCGTGAATATTTTTACTTGGTCTTCTGTATTTTGGTGGAATCCAAATAATTTTTTGTAGTTGTGTGCCATAAAGTGTTTCCTCCATTTTTACCCATCTTTTTCCTATCCAGGAAATTGACCTCATTACCAGGTTTTTTTATATTGTTTTTAACTTCATTGAGTAATGGGATGAAATTGGCTTGGTATAACTGATCTATTTTAGATGTTACTTTAATTCCTAAATATGTTATTTCATCTTTTTTCCAAGTGAAGGGGAATTCTTGTTTTAGTAATTCTTCCTCTTTTTTATTTACTCCTAAGTTTAAAATGACAGTTTTTATCAGGTTTATCTTGAAGTTCGACAGCACACCATATTCCTTTAGCTCTTTAATTAAGTTGGGTAAGGACAGCCTTGGTTTGGTCATATATAGGAGTATGTCGTCTGCGTATGCTGCCACTTTATGTTCTTTCTCTCCGATTTTTACACCTCCTATGTCTATATTATTTCGAATTTTTGTTAATAGTGGTTCTAATGCCAATATGTACAGTAGTGGTGAGAGCGGGCATCCTTGTCTTGTCCCACTATACGTCTCAAAAGCAGACGACATACTCCCATTGACCACCACCCTAGCTTTAGGGTGTTTATAGAGGTTACCAACCCATCTCATGAATCTTGGTCCTAATCCTCTACTCCACAGGGATTCCATCATGAATCCCCAATCGACTCGATCAAATGCCTTTTTGGCATTGATCGATATTAGAATAGTTGGGGAACCCTATTCCTTCTCTCTATTCATTAATAGCAATATTCTGATACTATTATCTCTGCCTTCCCTTCTTGAGACGAACCCCTTTTGGTCTACATTTATCAAGTCTCTGAGAATTTTTTTGAATCTCGATGCCAGAATTTCTGCATATAATTTCGTATGAGCGTTTAATAGTGCTATGGGGTGGTAGTTAGAGCAACTGGTGGTATCTTTCTCTACTTTTGGAATATGTGTAATATTTACCAATAGGGATTCTTTTCTTATTTCCTCTTTCTCCCCTAATTTATTTAGATACAATTTCACTGCATTGCACTCACATGTGGAATAACAAAGGCACACCATAAACAAATTGCACAGCACTCCAAGACCAAAGTAGCTGGATAATGGATGGCCACAGCAGACCCAGGGCTTACGAGATAGCAAGATAGCAGCTGTAAGGCTCACCACTCCTCATCCCAGCCCCCGTCAGTAGCCACTCGTCAGTAGCCACTCGGTGAATGTTGGTCAGCGTTCCGTGTCTAACTCAATGATCGCTCTGTAGCCACGCCCGACATGTTTCGTAATAGAACTTACTTAATCATGCCCATATTTTTTTAAGTATCTTTATAGCTCTTTAACGATGATGTGTCTTTTTCCTGAGGAATTAAGTCCTCTTACATTATAAGTTATAACCTTAACGTCTTTCATTATTGGTCTTATTTAGGATTGTTACTTTCACAGGTAGGTGAAAACAGACAGATCTTATCTCCCTCCCTCCCTCCCTTTACCCACCCAAAACCTCCCTTTCCCATCCCTATCCCCTAGCTCTCCTCCCCCCATCCCTCCCCTCGCCCTCCCCATCCCTATTCCCACCCCCTCCCTCCCCTTCTCCCTCCTTTGATGGAATCCTGACCCTCTGGTCTGGAGCACCTTTCTTGGGACTTCCATGTTCCTCTGCTCCTTCTGGCCTGAGGTGGAGTTCTGTTTGGCACCGTCCAGACACATCCCACCTGGTACCAGGGAGATGAAACCCAAGTCTGCCAGGAGTCTGGGTCTCAATGTCACTGCTGTTTAATTGATATACTTATTCATTGGTATTATATTATTATATCTCTAGCCCTTGTCCCTCTTACCCTCCCCACCTCCTCCCCATCCTCCCACCCCAACCCATACCCCCAGTCCTTCTTCCTTTGTGGGACAAAAAAAAAAGTGTTATTTCTTTTTTGAAGCTGTTTTATAGTCCCAAGTTCTTTTCTATGCCGTATTTGCTACAGGGATATTCAATCTTCTACAAAATTCCATAGTTTCTTCTAGAAATCTCAGCCTTGCTGTGCAACCATTTTTCTTGCCAATTAGGAATGCAGAGAAACCCCAATTATATTGAACATCATTTAGCATCATCTAGCAGGCATACTAATAATGGTTTTAAAGCTCTTATCCTTTTCAGGGTTTCATTTTTTCCTCTGTCCCTGTTTTCCTGGTCTTCAATTTTATATGCTTGTTCCTGTTGTGCTTTTATCAGTGATTTAATTTCTGCTTCTAAATTCTCAATATTTGTTATTTTTTTTCGGTTATTTTCTCCACATCTTCCACTCATTCTAAAATATGGCTGAGATTTTTATGGATTTTTTCCATTTCAGTTTTCAAGGATTTTTTTGTAAACATACATGTGATTTCCTTTTTAGTCGGTAAAGAAGGATTTTCTTGGTGCAATTGTTCATCCCTTAGCTCAGGCTCTGTGCCCAAATCTTGTTCTATTGTAGTATCTGATAGGGTCTCTCTCTCCTGTATTGATTTATTTTGTGTTTTTTTTTTTTTTCCTTATCCCTATCTTTCTCTTTTTTCTTCTTGATGTCTACTTGACTGTTTCTGGTGGTTTGTTGTTTTTCAGTTGATTGCTTCTCTATGTGTCCCATTTGTGTTATCTATTTATTCATGGGGCCTGGGCTGGTGGTCAAGCTTACACAGGGTGATATAGGGGTTGCCCCACCCCTTGCTGCCTTCCCCCTCATTGTTCCCAAGAACTGACCAATCTCTAACTCTCTTTTATATCAATCAATACAGGCTAGTATAGATATTGATTTCTCCTATAATTGGTTCCTGGTTGTAGACTTTAATTGGTTATGTTGACGCATTAATAAAGGGGGTAAAAGAGGTAGTAGTTTTCTCCCACTCTCTTCTTCTCTACTAAATCCGCCCCCTCTCTTGCTTTTCCTCCTCCCTCCTGTCGCTTTCCACTTCAATAGATTTTATGTCATAGGCGAGTGAAGGCAATATTTATATAAAGATTATTATAGGCTGCTAATGGTGACTGTATCCTTTATTGTTTTCTTTTTTACAAGTTTTTAAGTTTAGAGTACGGGAAAAGTTTATTGAATCCTGATTGATATGTTGTTATTAAACAGTGATTTTTTCAGTACAAAAAAACATTTCTTAATTTTTCAACAAACTTCAGATCATTTCACCGTATCTTTTCACAGAATGGTTTCACAGCATAGCATGTCCATATACAATGTTATCGTGTACTCACTACTCCGCTGGGACTTCTGGAGTGTGTTTACTTTGTTCGCTTGCCTGAGTCTTGCCTAGAGCTCCCCTTGTAGACCCCAGCCAATCCTGGGATGTGGTTTGAGCTTATTTTTTGTGCCCCTTCTGCTATTCAGCTGAAATCCAGTGACCCTATGGAAAACGGGGGGGAGAGGGGGATGTTCGAAGGGGAGTGAGCGTCTGCCATGGCTACTCACCACACTCGCTCTCCACTCTGCAGAAATGGAATCGGCTGTTCACTGACAGAGGGAGGCCGAGGGGAAGGTATCCAAGGAGATGTCTGCGGGGTGCTACTCTCAGCGTGCCTGCTCTCTCTACTTACTGCCCTCTCTCTCCAGGAGTGGTGAACGCTGACAAGGGGAAGCCAAGGGGGGGTGCGCGGCGTGCCACTCTCAGTTCGCCCGCTTTCTCCACCCACTGTACTCCGGAGGTGACGAGTCAGCTATTCCCTGTTCACGGCCTCACTGACGGGGGAATTTGGTCTCCATTCACCTCTGGCACTCTGTGTTATTTTCGGGTCAGCTGACCTGCAAGGACCATCCACCACTCAGGATTCAGCCCAGCCCAGGGAATACAATCTCCGCCACTCTCCACCGCACTTAGCATACAGCTCCTTTCGTAAATATCACTCCACGCATTAAGTTTTGCAGCTTGTATTATCTCCTCCACTCTGGGTATATCAGGTGCTGGGTTACCGGAATGCAGGGGGGGGGGGGGGGGGGCGATCACCAATCGGTCTTAGTTGGTTCCAATGTCGGGCTGTATCAAGGTATTACAGGGTATTGCACAGACTATTGCAGGCAGCGAGACCCGGTTCTCTCCATGACCTGCTAGGTGAGGACGTGCGCCATTACTAGACTCCTCCCTTAATCTGACCGTATCTCTGGAGTTAATCCCCTTTTTAATGCATGCCAATATTCTTTTTTGTTTACAAAAGTTTTTGTTGGAAGATCCATCATAGAAAAATGGTACAAAACTAATGATAACAATCAAAAATACAATGTTGTACAATAATTCACACATGTATATGTTATCTGTTGTGTGTACCCATAGTAGTGCCCAGAAAAGTGAGCATTTTGCTTTCTCTTATCCTACCTAAAACATACTGACACTAATACTAATTTGAAAAATATACTGACCTTTTAACTTTGACCCTATGCTAACCCTGACACTGACCTGGATCAAACCCTGATCTAGCTACTGTATGTATTTTTTATTTCTTTAATATATATATATATATATATATATATATATATATATATATATATATTAGAGAGCTGTATAAATAACAGCATTTATTTTATCCAAATAATTGACACAAACAATACATATATCATAAAGAATGAATTTACCTGATGCTAAAATTCAGGGAATTTCAGAGTAACCACAGCTGTTTAAAGTTTATAATACAAAACGATTATATAATAACACAAAGATCAGTCCAATGAGATATAGCATTCCAATGTTATAACAGCGCTAACGTTGGATGGTAATTAATGTCCAACTCCACATTGAGCGTATAAAGATAAGACAATTGATTCTTGAAAGGTGATCCTAGATAATAGCCAGTAAGTGCACCTTACACCGACTCCCAGTTTTCACCACATGAGGCACACTGCCCCCCAAGGGGTTAAACTCACCAGAACATTCAAAGAAATCAGCTTTAAATGATATCCTTTAACCCAATTTCAATCGCCAGAGCAAGAGGCTGTTGTATCTTAAACTCCAGGTGGGATCATAAAATGCAAGAAGACACTAACATAGTGTAATCCCGTTTTATTGAAACAATCCCCAAATACAAAGCTCCCTCCTTCCTATATACATACAATGTCAACAGTCAATAAAGCATCATAAAATTGGAGATGGGTGTATTCACCGTTCCGCTGACCCTCGATCACTTGTGTAATCTACACAGCGTTCACAGACATTTACTGGTCAGGATCAGCTGCCGGTGGAACAAATTTGTCACTTCCGGTTACGCTGTTGTAGCCACACACTGACGTGCTTCATCACATCCGACTTCAACTCGTTACATCCGACTTCAACCATAAACGGGTAGCCCTGCCCCCCTTTGACGCTACGGAAAGCCATAGGGATGTCCCGATGCATCAGAGGGGGGTGGGATTACTCAGCAACATCATTGTGTGGCCCACCCTCAGTTATAAAAGAACTGTCACCATAGAGGTTGGTCATTATGGCGGGTCAGTGGCGGCATGCAGATTTTTTTTTCTTTTTCGGTCCATCAGAGTGAGAGAAGAAGAAGAAGAAGAAGAAGAAGAAGAAGAATGGGCTTTGTGGGACACATTTATTTTTTATTTTTTAATAAAGGACTTGTCCCAAGCTGTGTCTTGTGTTTTTTTTTACCATTTTCACACTTTTTTTGTGAAATGGTAGGGGTACATTTGTACCCCGTTACCATTTCACACAGGGGAGGAGGCCCGGGATCTGGGGGTCACCTTGTTAAAGGGGCTTCCAGATTCCGATAAGCCCCCTGCCCGCAGACCCCCACAACCACCGGGCAAGTGTTGTGGGCATGAGGCCCTTTTCCCCATCAACATGGGGACAAGGTGTTTTGTGGGGTACCCCAAAACACCCTCCCCATGTTGCAGGCATGTGGCCTGGTATGGTTCAGGAGGGGGGCGCTTTCTTGCCCCCCTCTTTTCCTGCAGCCTGCCAGGTTGCATGCTTGGATAAGGGTCTGGTATGGATTTTTGGGGGTCCCACCTCATTTTTTTTATTTTGGCGCGGGGTTCCCCTTAAAATCCATACCAGACCTGAAGGGTCTGATATGGATTTTGAGGGGGACCACGCGCCACTTTTTAAAAATGTTGGCACAGGGTTCCCCTTAATATCCATACCAGACCTGAAGGGCCTGGTATGGAATTTGGGGGGACCCCCACACATTTTTTTTATTATTCTTGGTTCAGTGTTCCACTTAATATTCATACCAGACCTGAAGGTATACGCTTACCCCGACTTGTTCATGCCCTGACTTAGTTGGGGTAGGAGGAAAACTTTGGTGGGGGTGGGTCAGCCAGAACCCCTTGACCTTTGACCTCTGGGATATGCCTGCTGACCTTTGACCTTTGGGGAGGTCCCTATTCCAATCCCTGAGTCCTAATATTGTTCTTCTAGGGGAAACCCTAATTGACCGTGGAGGAATCCCATGCCGTTTTTTTCAATTACTTTTATGTGTATTGCCGGGACCGACAATTCATTATAGCCGCGAGTACTTTTAAATTACTTTTTTCCTTTAGAAACGTCACTTTGCTCTGGGACTGTTCTAAACACTGGAAATATGCACCACTTTACAGGCATACTATAGACCCCCCAGGTACTAAATGTAAAGGAATTTTTCACTTTTATTGTTTCACTTAAGCATTATTAAAACCACTGCTCTGGAAAAAATGGCAGTTTTTAAAACTTTTTTTTTTGCTTTGATACATGTCTCCTGGGGCAGGACCCAGGTCCCCAAAAACACTTTTTATGATGATACCATGCATATAAGCCTTTAGAATTAGCACTTTTGATCTCTCCCATAGACTTTTAAAGGGTGTTCCGTGGCTTTCGAATTTGCCGAAAACACCCCAAATTGTTCGCTATTCGGCGAACAGGCGAACGCCCGATGTTCGAGTCGAACTTATGTTCGACTTGAACATTGGGCTCATCCCTACTGACTAGTCTATATATCTACATTTAACTTGATAGTATCCTTTTGAAAACCTTGTAGCCTGGAAAGGAGGGTGCAACACAGAGAGCCAATCAAAGTGCTGCAAGCAAATAGGGTAGCAAAAAAAAAGCCATCAAGAGTAGAGCATTAAAGAAGTTACTCATGTAGCGCTGACATGCTTGTTTATTAATGTGTGTTTCCATGTAATAATCAAAAGTCTATGGATGTTTCTATGGCTCAGAAGGTTGATCCTTTTACCCAGGAGGCTTGATGACCTACCCATGAACACTTTCTCTAGCAGTGCATGCTGGGTAGGGCCATTTTAGGTCTCTTGGGATCGCATGGCCAGCCTGTGACGATCTGTGTGAAGGCCCTCCCAGGAGACAGGGCCCACAGCCATTTACAGAGCGCAACCTCTTTTGTTTGTGCGAGTGACCTGACGGTGCCAGAGAGACAGTGACCAAATTGGAGAGATCCAGAGACACTCCTTTGAGCAGCGGAGGACCGGGCTCACCCAGCAGAGCGGAACAGAGCAACGGGGAAAGCTGATGGAGAAGCAAGCTGCAGTCAACAGACCAAAGTTACTACACGGAGCTCCGATCCAGTTGGTGAGCGGGTTACGGCCCACAGTTTGTTAACTTTTACACGCAGTTAGACTCATACACAGGCTTCACTAGGATTTATAGTTCCACGGAGGAGTAGAAGAGCAACTGACACTGAGTCAGCTTGAGGTCTACCTACTCTGACATCATAAGCCTGGTAGTATAAGTACTGAAGTTATACCAGGAGCACCTTTACCTCAACTTAACTTACTTTAACCTGTGGATAACAAATCACAAGGGATTACTTTAGCTAGCGAAGACAAGAAGACCAAAGACCAAGTACTTTAAGTGAGATCTCATGTATAGCTTAAAAAGTAAGGGGAGCCCCCAGGTATTTATCTATATGTATATTGTTTGATATTGTTTATATTGAATCCCATTGTACTGTCGTCCTATGTTGGGATGACAGCGCAATTACTGTAATCATCTCTTTGAATATTTTTACAGTAAAAAACACTGTTGTTTAAGCATCCAGTTGTGTGGCGTACTGTTTTCTCCCAGCAGGTGGAGCCAGTGGATCCTGAGGTTATAATACAGGTACCTTGCATTGTGTTATATTGTACTGTATTGTATTGCACCACAGCTGTGTCAAGGGGATAGAGAGCCAAGTTAGTGGGGTGTTATTACCAGAGTGCAGGCCCAACACAAACCAGCAGCTCCTTCGGGAGTCAGTGCTACACTTAGTACATGCTTTTGTTTCTTTACTGTCCAATCACTGAATGGGACAAGAGTGGAATCAGTAGTGTATTCCTTAATTATAACAGAGGATATGGTGTTGTCCACCTGTGCTATGTGCTGGGGTTGTTTAAATCTCAGGACTAGTCTCGGGACTCATCTGTAAATACAGATTACATATATGTAGTTCATTTTTATATTTAGATGTTTTACTTAAAGTGTTACTAAACCCACAACAGTAAAATCAGTCTGTATATGCAGGATAGCTTGCTTGTTATACTCACTGTGGAACTTAAGGGGTTAATCATCTGTATTGTGTAAAAAAGCTCTTTGACCCTGCATGGACAGATCCTCCCCCTCCTGCAGGGTCTCTCTTGGCAAAGCCAGAAAAGACACAGTGAGGGCAGTACTGCTGCACATACTCAGCTTGGTCTCTATTGTTGGAGAGAATATTTCCTTGTTTGAGCTATATACACGTATACACGTGGGTGTATATACAGATCCTAAATGACAGCCCAGTCCCTCCCTCCTCCTCCTCCATGCCCAGTAACTAAAAAAGAACACAGTAAGTGGGCTGTCACAATCCTGATTGATGGATGATCCACCTCCCATAACAGCATGAGGACACATATAGTAATATAGGCTATAGTGGACATCTCCTTCTACCTGAACACTCAGCACCCAAGCAGGCCATGCAGCTTATCACATGACCGTAGTATACAGATCAGCCAAAAAGGTATATAGGCGCAGTATTTTTATGTAAAATGAAGATTTATAAGGTGTGGGCACTGGGGAGGGGGGTGGATGAACTATTTTCATATTACTGGGTTTAGTAAAACTTTAAGGTCAGCTTTAAGATCTAAATCCAAAACTCTAATTCTTAAAAAAAACAATATATAGTTGTGCTCAAAAGTTTGCATACCCTGGCAGAAATTTTGAAATTTTGGCATTAATATTGAAAATATGACCAATCATGCCAAAAAAACTGTCTTTCGTTTATCTTTCAATATGTTTGTTGAGTTTTTAAAGAAGAACAAAAACATATGCAAACAGTTGTTTCATAGGCCCACATAGCCTTCCATCTTAGAGAGTAACAGTTACAAACATTAAAGTATAGAACAGTTGACATTATCACTAATCCATAGGTTAAAAGACAACATAGAACAATAAATTAGGCACAGTTGGTCCGGGGAGGGAAGATCTCTATCACTACTGGTATGTCAATTCACTGCCTGGCCAAAGATATAAGGACCCCAAACTGAAGCTCAGGGGAGACAGACATCCGCCCCGAGAGAGACCTGGCACACCATCCCTATGGCATCTAACTGTGGATGCGCCTGGCCCATCACGAGTCCCATATCCACCGACCCCAGCCTCCCTGACCCAAACTCCATGGTGGACTGACTGCAGTCCAGCGATGTGTAATTTAGGGGATTCAATCTTGTATAATAGTATAAAAACTGTAGTTCTTATATACTCTTAATGAACTAGTCAAATTGGTGTGTCTTCCGATTCCCATGGGAGGGGTGTAATTGACCCCCCTCTCACAGAAGTAAACTCTCACAGAAGAAAAGAAAAGCAGCAGGGAGTCCCTGAGGGAAGAGTAAGAAAGAAGGAAAGAGTAGAAGACCAGGAGTGTCCTATCTTCTATTTGTAGTGCCTAGGCAGAGGGAAATATTGCAGGAAGATGCCCAGAGTTCCCATATAGCTGCACATTTTTTAATAGTTTGTGCTGTAGTTTTACAACTATGTGTTCTTATGGCATGATCAAGGATATTTTCCTCTTGGCTGCCCTAAATTTTAGGGTGGGTTTTTTCCAAGCCCCTGCGAGCGTAATCTTAGCTCCCAGGAGGATGAAAAAAGACAGAACTTACATGTTTTTAGGAGACCATCAGGATTTTGTGATTTAAGAGGGCTATGGTGGGATCCTGGGAGATCGTAATGCCTGTTAAGTTCCTCAGCATGTAAAAGATCTTGTTCCTGTAAGACCTGATACGGGGACAGATCCACCAGATATGGAATTTTGTGCCCTCCAGATTGCATTACTGTCTTTTATTTATTAAAGCGGGAGTCCACCGGGACTCTGCGTTTTTTTTTTTTTTAAAAGCCAGCAGCTACAAATACTGCAGCTGCTGACTTTTAAAATAGTGACACTTACCTGTCCAGCGCGCCCGCGATGTCGGCACCCGAAGCCGATCTCTAGATCGTCTGTAAGGTGCTGCCGCCGCCATCTTGGGTATGGGAATCAGGAAATGGAGCCTTTCGGCTTCATTTCCCGGTTCCCTACTGCGCATGCGCGAATCGCGCTGCGCAATAAGGACGGTCCCCGCTGCCTCTGGGATCTGTGTGTTTCCCAGCAGGCAGCGGGGCACTTGCGGAAAGGGGCGGGCACTTGCAAAAAGGGGCGTAATCTACGCCCCTTTCCGCAGAGAGCTATCCCGGAAGTGGGTGCAGAATACCTGTACTGTACAGGTATCTGCACCCCCTCCCCCCTGAAAGGTGCCAATTGTGGCGCCGGAGGGGGGGGAGGGTTCCGATGAGCGGAGGTCCACTTTAGGGTGGACCTCCACTTTAAGGATAGCAATCACATGAAGCCATTTATTATCACATAGTTTTTTGGATACTTTTTAAATCATAATGATAACAGAAATCACCCAAATGACCCTTATCAAAAGTTGACATACCCTGGAATGGTTGACCTTGGTACAGACACAGAAGTTGGCACACACTGGTTAAAATTGCATTAAATGCTAATTTCCCACATTTGTGGCTTTTTAAATCACAATTAGTGTCTCTGTATAAATAGTCAATGAGTTTGTTAGCTCTTACAAGCTAGACACTGAGCCATGAGGAGGTAGAAAAGAACAGCCAAAAGACCTGCATAACAAGGTAATGAAGCTTTACAAAGATGGAAAAAGATATATCAAGATATCCAAAGCCTTGAATATGCCAGTCAGTACTGTTTAATCACGTATTAAGAAGTGGAAAATTTTGATTCTAAGCCAAGGTCAGGTAGACCAAAAAATATTGCAGCCACAACTGGCGGAAGAATTGCTCAGGATACAAACAAAAAACCCTCAAGTAACTGCAGGAGAAATACAGGCTGCTATCCATACTTGAACAAAAAAGAGCTGTATGGTTGAGCTGACAGGAGGAAGTCTTTACTGCGCCAATGCCACAAAAAAGCCAACGAGGCATGTCAAGGTGTTATTGGGCATATTCTAACTAGGCTTTTTTGTGGAACTTGTAAAGTAAAGGCTTCTTTCTAGCAACCAGTGCCTATATCTCTCTTGAGGTTACCTGTGGGTTTTTCTTTGTTTCCCGAACAGTTCCTGTTGCAGTTGTGGCTGCAATCTTTCTCGATCTACCTGACCTTGGCTTGGCATCAAAAGAGCCCCAACTGTTCCACTTCGTATTAAGTAATTGAACAGTACTGACTGGCATATTCAAGGCTTTGGCTATCTTTTTATATCCTTTTCCATCTTTTTAAAGTTGCATTACCTTGTTACTCAAGTATTTTTACTGTTCTTTTCCATCTCCTCATGGCTCAATGTATAGCCTTCTTAGTGCATCCATGTGAGAGCTAACAAACTCATTGACTATTTATACACAGGCACTAATTGTGATTTAAAAAGCCACAACTGTGGGAAATTAACCTTTAATTGCCATTTTAACCTGTGTGCCACCTTCTGTGTCTGTACCAAGGCCAAACATGTAAACTTTTAATCAGGGCCATTTGGGTTATTTCTGTTATCATTATGATTTTAAAAGGATCCCAAAAACTATGTGATAACAAATGGCTTTGTGTGATTGCTATCCTTAAATAAAAGACAGTCTTTTGGCATGATCAGTCATATTTTCAATATGTTCAATTTCTGCCAGGGTACGCAAACTTTTGAGCACAACTGTATTTATTCACTCCAAATTTCGTCCCTATACTGTGATCTGAACTGTTATATTTTCTGCCTATTCTAAGCAGCTTGTTGTTTTGTTATTGTTGGATGATCATCACGATCATTTTGATATCTGTGGGTCTGTTCCTAGTCATATTTATAAATTCAAGAATAAGAAGTAGGCATTGTCTATGCAGGCAGCAAAGTATGTCCATATGTTAAACACGAATGATTCCTTGTTAAATGAAATATATTACTCCATTTCCATTTCATAATGGAAAGCTGTTATATGTATTTGAACTGCTACTAAGCCAAATTGGTTCAAGATAAGAAAAAAAATGCTTATTATTTGAAATTTAGTAACAACAAATCAAGTCTGATATTACTACAATAAACAAAAGTCACTATAAATTTCAGTTAGCATCCTACATGGAATTTCAGGTGAACATGTCTGGAATTTCTGAGACATTGAATAAACCAAAAATAAATGACATGTTATGGATACAAAAATCAAGGTAATAAACAAATATAGATGGTAGTATTTGATATTTTATTTTGAATGTATAATATGTTTTCTGAAGCATTTCTTAATGTCTTGTCTGAGAACATTGTATAAACCTAAAGAAATATTTTTCATGGATTTGTGTTATTTACGCTGCTTAAGGCTACAAAAATACTAGTCTCTTGTGTTTGGTTATTTAAATGAAAGAAAATTTATCTGGAAAGTATAAGCAAACTTTATGTTCTCCAGCATTTAAATTTACTTGCATTTGCATGCATTTACACATGTTTACATGTATTTAAGTGTGTTTACATGCATTTAGAACAGAGTATTTAATCTTCCCCTCAACGTACCAAATTTGACTAGCTGTAAACGTAGCAAAACTAAATGCACATAAATGCAGGTAAAAACACTGTGTGCAATATTCCAATTAAAATCATTGCATGCATTTATTTGCATTTCCAAATGTCCATAAAATGCATATAAATGCTTGTATGTATTGCCAATGAGGCATTATTAGCTCTAACCCCAGTTACTAAAATCTAATTTTATCATTAATGTAATTTCAAAAGTTTTTTTTTTCTTTTTAAATCCGCAGCTTCATTTAAATAATACCTGGTGAGCCTAGTACAGGCACTTTTCATTATGGAAAATCAAAATGTGCAGTGCTATAGATGAAATCACAGTGAAAATTAAAATTATTCCTAAAAATATGCATATATAAACATGTTTAAAATAAACCTTATACAAAGAGCATCAAATCATGTGCAATAAACCCCCAAAAATATATACATATGAGTTATTAAATTGTAGTGCATAAAAAAAAAAACTTGAAACCAAGGTTGATTGCAAAATTCAAGGATCAGCTGAATTTAAAATAACATGGGGATCTTATAGAAATAAAATCCTCTGGGTAGGATAAAATGGATGTCAGTTCCAAATAAAGAGTGGAAATTATAGAAAAGAAGTCCTTCTAAAGCTCAGTGCAGGGGTGTCTACAGAAGAAACTCAAAACTATTCAAGAGCCCAAGAAAGGATCACACCACCTGGGTGTAGCAAGCAGGGGGCTTACCAGAAATATATATGAAAGCTAATAAATAAGGGTCAACAAACGCTTTTGATAGATAATAAAATCCTCCAGACCCTTCACCATATATTCCGAAATGGAAGTGGAACAAAACGCTAACCAATCTTATATTTATTTAAAATTATTGCACTTACATGTATCCAGAAAACATGAAGCATATTCATAGCACTGGAGGAAAGCTTTGATCACTTTCACTTTTCATTATGGGGTGGCAAATGCCTCCCAGTTGTGATCCTGCAAGGTTACCCTGTCACATGGACCTTCAATAGAAAGACTACTGGCAGCCGTTCTGACTTTAAATGCACATGCATAGTTTACCGATGTCACTATTAGATAGCAGGTACTGAGCAATGATGTGAAATTGAGTAAATACATAGGAACAGGAAGTAAGTGAAAAGGGTTGGAGGAGATCATTATCACTGAGATACAAAACAGAATAAAATAAGGTGGAAGCAGTGTTTTGTGGGGAAAAAAATACAGTTGCTTATGATATATAGTGGGGAAAATAATTATTTGATCCCTGCAGATTTTATGAGTTTGACCACTTACAAAGAAATTAAGGGTCTATCATTTTTATCATAGGTGTATTTTAAATGATAGAGACAGAAAATCAACCAAAAATCCTGAAACAAACACATGATAAAATTGTTATAAATTGAGTTGCAGTTCAGTGAGTAAAATAAGTATTTGATCCCCTACTAACCAATAATAAGACTGGCTGCCGCAGACTGGCTACATTATGTGCTCTTGCAGTACACAGATTAGTCCTGGTAATGTAAGAAGTTGCTCCCAACGACAATTTTTACATGTATAAAAGATACCTGTCCACAGAATCTCTTTCTTCCATTCAAACCTCACCATCATTGGCAAGACCAAAGAGCTGTCAAAGTACATCAGGGACAAGATTGTAGACCTGCACAAGGCTGGAATGGGCTACAACACCATCAGCAAGAAGCTTGGTGAGAAGAAGACTGTTGGAGCGATTATTCCCAAATGAAATACAAAATAACCATCAATCACCCTCGATCTGGAGTTCCATGCAAGATTTTGCCTTGTGAAGTAAGGATGATCATGAAAAAAGTGAGGAATCAACCCAGAACTACACGGGAGCAGCTTGTGAATGATCTCTGCTAAAACTTTCAACTGAATATTAAAGGGGTTATAAAGTCAGCAGGTTTTTTTTAATCTTAATGCATTCTATGCATTAAGATAAAAAGCCTTCTGTATGTGGCAACCCCCTCAGCCCCCGTAATACTTACCTGAGCCCCAGCTCTGTCCAGAAATGTCCATGAGTGTCTCGGCTCCAGCTGCTCTCAATCAAATTCAGTTAGCCAATCAGGAGAGAGAGGGGGCGGGCCCGGGCCACAGCTCCGTGTCTGAATGGGCACAGGGAGCTGTGACTCAGCTCGGGGGCTCCCATACCAAGATGCTTTCTGTGGGGCACTCAACAGGAGGGAGGGGCAAGGAGCACTGAAGAGGGACCCGAGAAGAGGAGGATCTGAGCTGCTCTGTGCAAATCCACTACACAGGGCAGGTAAGTACAACATGTTTGTTATTTGTATAGAAAACAAAATTAGACTTTACAATCACTTTAAATCCAATTAAGATGTGCTTTATGTTCACTGATGGACAGAAAATGCATAACACTAACGTAGAATTTCTTAACCTGCTTGGTCGCACATACTACCACTCTGCTCTCATGTGCATCAAAACTTACCTAGGGCAGTGGTCATAAACCCTGTCCTCAGGGCCCACTAACAGGCCAGGTTTTATGTATTACATTGGGGAGATGCAGACTAGAATACTGCAATCACTGAGCAGCAAATTATATCACCTGTGATGTATTTCAGTTATCTTGCAAACTTGGCCTGTTAGTGGGCCTTTAGGACGGTGTTGATGACCACTGACCTAGTGCTACCTTCCAGATTCACCAATGCCAGCCTTACAACTGCAGATATGCCTTTATATGAAATCTTCTTCCATCCAACTCCACAATGGTGAGCGTGTAACAGTTCACAAAATAAAATTGTACTGTGTATAATAATTTATTGTCATATGAAAACTTGCTTGTAAATGCTTAACATATTTTGTCCAATCCAAATGTTCCTACGCAAGGAGATCTCTTCTCAGCTTCAAGGAAACTCATCTACAATTGAACTCATGCAAAGGTAAAACACCTTTGGACAGCAGCCTCACAGGTGGTCTAGTGACCTCAACGTATGGCTTATTTTTTTCTATTTTGGGATGTGAAACTCAAATTTATATGATACATAGAACTATACCAACCAGGATCATAAAACTAGGTCCAAAGGAACAAAAGCAAGCTTTTGACTTCATAAACAAACAGTATACCGATCTTAAACTTCCCCTTGAAAACAGTATTATGTTTTTCTTTCAGTGACCTAATGTTGCCTTTTCTCTTTGCACAGAAATGAACTGTGTTTTGTGATTTTCTAATGTCCAAATGCACACTATAACCTATTGTTCAGTGGTAAATTGTTTTATGGGGCGTCTTTATGGATACAGAAAAAACTTGCTGTGAATTTGATGATATTTTGTCACTGTGTGAAATGGGGATTACTAAATGGATCCTAGTTACAGTGGCACTTAAGAAATCCTCAGGGTTTAGTTCATCAACTTCTCCCCTTTCAAGTAGACACGGTGGTGGGGTATTAATTCTTTCTCATGCTGGCAAGCAATTTTCCTTGTTTTTTTTCTGATTCACCCTGACTTGCTATGGATTATACTATGATCTTCTAGACCTGTTGTTTGTTATTGACTCCCTCACTTACTGTTTTAATCTGCTTGTTTATTCCCTAATTTTTAAATGTCATTGTACGTAAAACCAGCTATAGAGATGGAAATATTACAGCAAAAGGTTTATGCCTTTCTAAAACTTTTTTTCTTAATTTTTATAAGGTTTGCTTTTGTTGTTACTGTAAGCTAAAGTACACATTTTTTTCCATATAGTTCTTCAACGGTATCACTGATGCTTCTGCAGCATTGCTAATTTCCTGTGACTACTTTTTTGTAGCCTCCTATCAAATGCAGAAATGTATCTAAGAGAGTTGCTTAACAGCAGACATCAGCAGCGCATTTTTTTAAATGTATTTTATTGAAAAGTTCCTATTTAGTGATAGTTATATTTCAGTGTGGGACTGTCAATGAGATTAGTCCACTGCAAGTCATACCAGCAATGCAAAGCTTTTCAAAGAGTGTAGGAAAGGTAAAGACCAATGGTGATGGACGAACTTCCGACGGGACGTTTCACTTTTAACCTTAAAAACCTCCAGGTGATATTTTCAGCCCCAAAATACTTACTAGCTGCACACAGATAGTCCCACAACATGGACACTGGCATACCACAAGTATTAAGTGAATCAATTTTTGTCAATTCAGGGGCGCATGAAGGCCAAGGAGGAGAGGCAAGGTCAGACCAGGCTATGAAGGGGGTGCAGGAGATGATCAGTGCCACAGTCAGGGCAGCGGAGTCCTGTGCCAGTGTCCCAGTGTGCCCACCTGTGCTTGAGCCAATGACCCCTCCCTCTGCCTGGCCCTTACCCCCACCTATGCAGGGCTCCACTGCAGTGGTCCGGAGGTGCCAGTCCAGTGCTGATCCACAGCCATGGTGCTGGCACTGCCTGCTGATTGGCTTCTACGCTGCTATCTCCCTCACTGACACCAGCACTGAGATAGAACACTGACACCAGCACCGCGATAGAGACTGAGCACTGACACCAGCACTGAGATAGAGAGCACTGACACCAGCACCGTGATAGAGAGCACTGACACCAGCACCGTGATAGAGAGCACTGACACCAGCACCGAGATAGAGAGCACTGCCACCAGCACCGAGATAGAGAGTACTGACACCAGCACCGAGATAGAGAGCACTGACACCAGCACCGTGATAGAGAGCACTGACACCAGCACTGACACCAGCAACTCGCTGCAGGACCCAAAAATATGACACCGCTCAACCTCTTCAGACAGGAGGGTACAAGCATATAGTACAGTGTGCTTTTTTTGTACAAGTGAGCCAAAGGTAGAAATAAATAAATAAATTGTTTATAGAGTTATGCATATACATGGTCTACTGGTCACATGTGTTGAATTCCTCCGAGATCCATGCCTCATTCATTTTTATAAATGTGAGGTAGTCAACACTGTCGTGAACTAGGCGAGTGCACTTATCGATCATGATCCCCCCTGCTGCGCTGTTGTCCTCCTCGTTCTCCTCCCCCATCCACAGACAAGAACAGGGATCCCAGAAAGGTTTAAAGCATGCTCTTCTTGCTCCTCCTCATCCGCTCCGGCACCATCCTCCTCTGACTCCTCTTCAGACTCCTGTTGTTGACTTGTCTCAGATAGAGTAGCCCCCCCATGGGAATTCATCCAGCTTTCCGACTTCCTCATCTTCCTGCTCCTCCACGGCTTGATCAATGACACAATGCAATGCACGCTCCATAAAGAAGGCGTAAGGTATGATGTCACTGATGGCGCCATGGCTGCGACTGACCAGTTTAGTGATCTCATCAAATGGCCGCAGAAGTCTGCATGCATCGCGCATGAGTAGCCACTGGCGCGGTGAAAAAAAAACAAGCTCCCAGAACCTGTTCTGCCACAGAGTTCATACAGGTAGTCGTTAACTGCACGTTTCTGCTGGAGCAGCCTATCAAGCATATAGAAGGTTGAGTTCCATCGCGACGGGCAATCGCAAATAAGACGTCTGACCTTCAGATTGTGTCACCGCTGAATGTCAGCAAGGCGAGCCATGGCCGTGTAAGATCTTCTGAAATGGGCTGAGATTTTCCTTGCCTGCCGCAAGATGTCCTGGACCCCAGGGTATTGGACAACGAATCGCTGCACAACCAAGTTTAAGACGTGTGCCATGCATAGCACATGTGTAATTTTGCCCTGTTTCAATGCGCTAAGCAGATTGGCACCATTGTCGAACACAACTTTACCAACTGTCAAATTGAGCGGTGTTAGCCACTAATCTGCCTGTGAACGCAATGCTGAAAGGAGAGCAGGGCCAGTATGGCTCTTGGCTTCTAGGCACAACAGGTGCAGCACAGCATGGCAACGTCTCACCTGGCATGTCGAATAGGATCTGGGGATCTTGGGGCAGCGCAGCAGAAGAGACGCTAGCAGCAGAAAAGGAGGAGTCAGCCGAGGAGGAGAGAGAGGATGGAGTAGGAGGAGGAGAAGAAGAGGCATGCCTGCATGCAATCCATGGAGGTAAAACCAAATCTACATGGGTGCCACGGGTTACATGCTTGATGGCCATCAGAAGGTTCACCCAGTGGGCAGTAAAAGTTATATACCTTCCCTCCCCTTTTTTATGCATGCTAATATTCTGCTGCTTGGCACTGAATGCTGTTGCACAATCTGTCATCTACTAGTACCCCTAGATCCTTCTCCATCCTTAACTACCCCAGCTGTACTCCACCTAGTGAATATTTTACATTTATGTTTTTTGACCCCAAGGTCCTTACTTTACATTTCTCCACATTAAGCCTTGTTTGCCATTTCTCTGCCAACTCCTTTATTTTATTCAGGTCATTCTGCAAAATTTCCATGTCCTGATGAGAGTTTATTAATCTGCTTAACTTTGTGTCATCCGCAAAAACCGACACTGAACTATTCATCCCATCCTCTATGTCGTTTATGAATATGTTGATTACAATTGGTCCCAAGATAGAACCTTGGGGTACTCCACTCAACACTCCAGACCAGTCTGAGTACATGTTATTTACCACTACCCTTTGGACCCGTCCCTGTAACCATTTTTTTACCCAAGCACAAGGAACATCCCCTCATATGGAATTGCAGTGTATTGGAAAAATGTTTCCAAGCATTTATTAGAAGACGTAAGTGGACCAGAGCAGTACTGGTCTTAGTTGACATGCATAGTAATATTTTATAATGTCTGATTGTCTGGATATCCTAAGCCCCTGTACACACGGTCAGAGATTTCCACAACCAAATCCGTCGGATTTTGCCCGTCGGATTTTGTCTGTCGGATCTTGTCCGTCGGATCTTGTCCGAAACTGTTGCATACACATGGTCGGACAAAGTTGGCGAAAAATCCGATCTTTCAGAACGTGATGACGTAATTTCGTTATGATGGGACTACATTCAGGCTAGTAGCCAATAGCTTTGGTGTAGGAATTTGATCTGAGCATGCGTGGCACTTGGTCCGATCAAAATTCTCTACACATGATCGAAGTATGTCCGATCGGCCCAGTTGGTCGGGAAATATTTCCAACATGTTGGAAAATTGGGTTCAACGGATATTCCGACGGAATCAGTCCGATGCATACCACACACAGTCGGATTATCCGACAACACGGTCCGATAGGACACATTCCGACAGATTCTCCGACCGTGTGTACAAGGGCTTAAACTTCTTGAGATCTAGTAGATGTGAGAAAGTGCATTCTCTTTGCCATCCATTCTTAATTTTTATCCTGAGCCGTGAACATCAATGTATTTGATAAATGCAAAATTTTAGCAATAGAGAGTTGGTTATATTTAATATATGGCATGCTGGGCTCATAATAAATCGAGTTTTTAATTATAGTACCAGGTTTATTTACATAGTAAGTGATTCTTATGGGAAAAAAGTATACTAAGTTTTCAACTAAAAATGGTTCAGCAGCTTTATATTTCTGTAGAAAAGTCATATCTATGACTTTCACTCTCAAGAAAAGCTTTACAGTAAATCTATGAAAATATGTGTTATATTGGTCAGGGTTACTGGTGAGATAGCTACATTATATTGGGTCTCTACATTGACAGCTGCAATGTGAACAATAACTACACAGAGGGGCTACGTGTTATCTATAAACATACATGTGCAATTGTTTGAAGTTTATGTCTTTTTTTGTGCTTATTTGTTTTAAAACTCATGCCTTATGCCTATTGTATTTAATATATATCTATCTATATATAGATATACACTATATTGTCAAAAGTATTGGGACACATTCCTTTACAAGCACACAAACTTTAATGGCATCCCAGTCTTAGTTCATAGGGTTCAGTATTGAAATGGCCCACACAGCTTCAACTCTTCTGGGAAGGCTGTCCACAAGGTTTAGGAGTGCGTCTATGGAAATGTTTGACCATTCTTCCAGAATCACATCGTGAAATTAGGCGCTGATGTGGACAAGAAGGCCTGCATCACAGTCTCTGCTCTTTTTTTTTTTTTATTCAATTCTTTCTTATTTGAGAAAAAAATACAATAGTTTCCCATACATATTGATACAATAATCCCCTTAGTGTATAACACCAATCTCCCCCTTTAAAACACATAAACAACCAATACAAAAAAAAAAAAGAGAAACATGCCAGAGAGGAGGGGAAACAAACTTATATCATCACAGTAGAGTAGTAATCAACCGCTTTTTCCTTTTATCCCTCCCACCCCTCCTCTCCCCCCACCCTCTTATATTCACAATTTCTCCCCTTCACAATTTCTCCCCTTCACAATTTCTCCCCTTCACAATTTCTCCCCTTCACAATTTCTCCCCTTCACAATTTCTCCCCTTCACAATTTCTCCCCTTTCATTCTCCATTCATATCTTCCATTCCTTACTCACTTTCATCCCATCTCCCACCATTTATTCCATATCCTTTGATATTTCTTGTAATTACCCCTTTTTCTATATATATTCCTCTTTCTTTATCGTGTCTCTGCTCTAATTCATCCCAGAGGTGTTCTATTGGGTTGAGGTCAGGACTGGCCAGTCAAGTTTCTCCACCCCAAACTCACTCATCCACGTCTTTATGCACCTTGCTTTGTACACTAGTCCAAATAATTTGGTGGAGGGGGGATTATGGTGTGGGGTTGTTTTTCAGGGGCTGGGCTTGGCCCCTTAGTTCCAGTAAAGGGAACACTTAAGGCATCAGCATGCCAAGACAATTTCAGGTTCCCAAATTTGTCGGACCAGTTGGGGGTGGCCCCTTCCTGTTACAACATGACCATTGCACAAATTGAGGTTGAATGAGTGAAGACTATGAGTCAATCTTCTCATCCAACATCAATGCCTCACCTCACGAATGACTTCTGTAAGAATGGTCAAACATTCCCATAGACACATCCCTAAACTTTGTGGACAGCCTTCCCAGAGGAGTTTAAGCTGTTTTAGCTGCAAAGGGTTATGCAACACTGTACCCAAAAAAAAAAATGTTGGCGCTATTTTTTCCCCACAAATAGAGCTTTATTTTGGTGGTATTTGATCACCTCTGCTTTTTTTATTTTCTGCGCTATAAACAAGTAAAGACTGACAATTTGAAAAAAAATTGAAAAAAAAAATATTTTTTACTTTCTGCTATAAAACCTATCCAATAACAAATTGAAAAAAAAAATAATATATATATATATATATATATATATATATATATATATATATAGAAATGTCTGCACCAATTAAGACCAATATGTATTCTGCTACACTTTTTTGGTGAAAAAAAATCCAATAAGCGTATTTTTTTATTTTTTTTTACTAGTAATGGCGGAAATCTTAGACTTATAGCTGGACTCCGATATTGCGTTGGACATTCGGACACTGACTGACACTTTTGAAACTTTTGGGACCAGTGACACTATTACTGTGATCTGTGCTAAAAATATGCACTGATACTGTACTAATGACACTGGCTGGGAAGGGGTTAACATCAGGGGGTTAACTGTATACCTAGCCAGTATTTAACTATATTGTGTGAGGTGCTTTTAGTAGAGGAAGAGATGGAACTTATTCCCTGGTTTGCAGAGTCACAAATTCCATCCCTTCTCTCTTATCAGAATGGCAATCTGCCTCGTTTACACAGTTCTGCCTATCTGACTGATGATCGGTGGGTGCCGAGGACATGGGGACATGGGGCACCGTGAGTTTGTAAAATAAACTAAAGTAAATCTAAAGTAAACAAACTTGTTTCTAAACTAACATTGAAGCTGAATTTAAAAAAAAATCTCACAGTATACTGTATTTCAGTGTACAATTCCAGAACAAAATGTTAATGGTATTTATATCTAAGATAAGGTATTGTGTCAAATGTTGGTAATTGATCCCAAATGCAATTAACTCGTTTTTAAAGTGTAACTCAACTTTTGTGGGGAAAAATAGCAAATAAAAAATATAATATTGTGTATACAATTGCTACATGCAGTAAGTTTTATTCTAATTGAATGCTTTTTCAAAATGATCTTTCATTTTCAATCTGCAGCTCTGTAATTTTCTGTAAAATGCAATGCAACATGGCTACCTGGAGGTGTTCTGTACACAGAATGTGCACAGAACGCCCCAAAGAAACATAATTTCCTGATTGTGTAATTGGCTTACTGATTTTCCCAGAAGTCTACACTAAGATACACGTCAGATTTTTAGCATCCCCTGCAATTTTTTTTAAATTTTTTTGGTGAGATACTCCCAAAGGGAAATCACTACTTAAGGTATACAAACCTTGCCATTTTCCTCATTAGAGCTTTGCAGGTGCAGCAGCTAATTGATAATTATAAAATCAGTCCGATACAGATTCAGTCCCTCTGCACATACAAACAGCTATTTCTTCAGAATAACAAAAGGCAGCAATCTGTACCAAACTTTGTTAAAATCCTTGTAATGCGCATAGATCACCCAGAGGGGAATAAAAAAAAAAATGTATATAACAATGTGTGAACACGAATATGAATTCATATTGGTATCCAACGTGGAGCAGTGCAGCGTGGGGGGGCATCAATAATCCCACTGCACAGTGCTCCACGTTGGATATCGTCATCTCCTTATTGCTATTGAACCTCCAGTGACACCGTAGGCTTATTTAATCATTTATTCTTTATCCCTCTTTTTTCATACATCAAGTGTACAAAGATTTTTGGTTTTAATTTTATGATGATTATCAATTAAACTTGCTCTGGTTTACCAATACCACCTTGAGAGATTTTCTTCATTGACCTACTGCATGTTGATATCTTCTATTGGGCCATTTGTGTTGTCTGCCTGTGGTATGCTTGTCTAGTGTTACCCATCAAGCGCTGATATTCCCTGCTTATTAATATATACAGTATATTTATTGAATTGTTAGCTTTTTACTTTTAAATTGTTTCAAACTTTTGTCATAAAGAAAAGATACCATAATCCGATGGCTCATATTCTGCAACTTTCCCTTGGGATTTTTCCACCTTAACCCGTAACTTTTGAGACCTTTCTACAAATACACCTAAAAGGGTCAGAGGTATTTATGAGACACTATTTTCAGTGCAGGTGTAGGCAATATCTCATGCAGAATTCATAAAATTCATTTTGAATTCATTATTCAAAAATAAAGGGGGGTTATTTCCGAAAGGCAAATCCACTTTGCACTACAAGTGCAAACTACAAGTGCAAAGTGCACTTGAAATTGTACTGAAAGTGCGCTAAATCTGAGGGGTAGATCTGAAATAAGGGGAAGCTCTGCTGATTTTATTATCCAATCATATGCAAGCTAAAATGCTGTTTTTTATTTTCCTTGCATGTCCCCCTCGGATCTACAGGGACTGCACTTCCAAGTGCACTTTCAGTGCAATGTGCACTTTGCACTTTTAGTTTGCACTTGTAGTGCAAAGTGGGTTTGCCTTTTGGAAATAACCCCCAAAATATCCTTAAGTGTGTGCTTCTTTATGGCTGATTGGTTTTCCAAATCTTTAGTGATTAATGACATTCATTTAGAGGCAGAACACAACTGCAGTAACTAGACTTTTGCACACAGTGAAAACAATGAAATATAACATTTCCACAGTAAAATTTTATAGTTAAAATCTATCACGGTAAACTCATATCAGTCTTGTCCAAATTAATATTTAAATACATACTTAAAAGACCAACTTGATTTTTCAGACTGCTGTTGACTTCAACCAGCAGCGGACTGGTACAATAATAATGCCATGTCAGATATGGCAAGATCAGATAATTCTATCATGATATAAACACAAAACACTTGCCATGTTCTTTAACCATTGATACATTAGAACACGAAGAGGCGTTCCATGCACAATAAGTTATTTACATCGATCCTATTTAGTATCTCAGACTAGGAACTTGATTTACTACCAGACTGATGCAACATTGCCAGCTTATAGCTGGCAATATACCAGTACCAGCAGCGGTGGAATTCTATGTATAGTGAGGGAAGACCTGTTGATAAATATGAAAAGCCTGTGATAAATATTAAAATATGTTTTGTGCCTATTGAGGAATATTTTGCATTAATAAATGTCTTACAATGACAGATCATTTTTCATTGTTTAGTGCAAAGAATGATAGAAAATAAACATTTAAAACTTTCCAATTCTTCTCTCATTGGTTGGGTGAAATCTATTCTGGGATTGGTTTGTGCTTTGTCAATTGGCTTGTGGAATAGGTGACTGGTCTAGTGATTAGAAACTCTCTCTGGCACATCTGAGTTGAAATAACTTCCTTGTATCCCAATTAGCAGAATGTTAACCCTATAGATAGACATGCGCAATTCATTTTGTTACGAATTTCTTTTAGGACGTAATTTGGCATATTTGTTCATTCGGAAGCATCCGAAGAAACGAAAGAATGAAAACCCGAAAGGACGAAAATCTGAAAGAACAAAAATACGAAAGAATGAAAAACGATTCAACTTATGAGTTTAACAAATCGATTACATTCAAATTTTTTTTTTTTGTTATAATTAAATGATTAACTATTATTATACTTTTTATTATTATTATTATTAATAATAATAATTAGTATTATAAACACATAAATTATATTTTTGGAATTTCCTTTCAAATTTGGCTAAAGTTACTGTTAGTGAACGTACCCAATACGAATGGATCCGAAATTATGAATTATCTGAAGGAATGCTGCATCTAAATGAATGGAACGTAATGAATATGAATGCATCCGAAGTTCCGAATTATCCAAAGTAACAAATGTCGCATCTAAACGAATAGAACGTAATGAATACAAATGTATCTGAAGTTATGAATTATCCAAAATAATGAATGCCACATCTAAACAAATAGAACGGAACAAATATGAATTCATCTGAAGTTACAAATAATCCAAAGTAATGAATGCTAATCATAACAAATGATCCGATAAACGAAAAAAAAAACCTGAATGAAACGAAAATAAACCCATTTTTCGGTCGTGCACATGTCTACTTATTGATGTTAAACAGTTGAAAAATGCTCAATGACCTTACATTTGTTTGGATGCCTCGTGGGTTTAGATTTCTGAACAAATGTGTAACTTATCATCGCTGAGGTGTTGTATAAAACTTAGAGGGTAGCATAATGTCATGAAAGATGTGAACATTACATTTAGTGTTCTTTCAACCATGGAACTGTAAACTTGCATAAAAAGACCCCTTCATCGATGGATGTTCTTTGTTGACTATTTTGATTTTATGGCCATGTACAATTGTGCTCATAAGTTTATATACCCTAGCAGAATTTATGATTTTCAGAGAATATGAATGATAACACAGAAACTTTTCACTCATGGTTCGTGTTTGTCTGAAGTCATTTATTATCAATCAACCTTGTTTACTCTCTTTAAATCATAATCACAACAGAAACTACCCAAATGACCCTGATCAAAAGTTTACATACCCTGGTGATTTTGGCCTAATAACATGCACACAAGTTCACACAAAGTGGTTTGAATGGCTATTAAAGGTAACCATCTTCACCTATAATCTGCTTGCTTGCAATTAGCGTGTGTGTATAAAAGATCAATGAATTTCTAGACTCCTGACAGACCCTTGAATCTTTTATCCAGTGCTGCACTGACGTTTCTGGATTCTGAGTCATGGGGAAAGCAAAATAATTGTCAAAGGATATGCAGGAAAAGGTAGTTGAACTGTATAAAACAGGAAAGGGATATAAATGGATATCCAAGGAACTAAGAATGTCAATCAGCAGTGATCAAACTCTAATCAAGAAGTGGAAAATGAGGGGTTCTGTTGAAACCAAACCACAGTCAGGTAGACCAATCAAAATTTCAACCACAACTGCCAGGTAAATTATTTGGGATGCAAAAAAACCCCCACAAATAACATCAGGTGAAATACTGGACTCTCTGAAAACATGTGGTGTTTCAAGATGCATAATAAGGAGGCACTTGAAGAAAGATAGGCTGCCTGAAGAAAGCCATTACTACGCAAATACCACAAAGTATCCTGCTTACAATACGCCAAACAACACAGAGACAAGCTTCAAATCTTCTGGCACAAAGTCATTTGGAGTGATGAAACCAAAATGTAGCTTTTTGACCACAGCCATAAACGCTTCATTTGGAGAGGAGTCAACAAAACCTATGATGATTGGTACACCTCCGTGAAACAGGGAGGTGGATCACTGATATTTTGGGGATGTGTGAGCTACAAAGGCACAGGAATTTGATCAAAATTGATAACAAGCTGAATGCAGTATATTATCAAAAATTACTGGAGGAACATTTGCATTCATCTGCCAGGAAGCTGCGTATGGGACGTACTTAGACATTCCAACATGACAATGATCCAAAACACAAGGCCAAGTCGACCTGTCATTGGCTACAGCAGAATAAAGTAAAGGTTCTTGAGTGGCATCCTCAGTCTCTTGACCTCAATATTATTAAGCCACTCTGGGGAGATCTCAAACATGCAGTTCATGCAAGATAGCACAAGAATTTACAGGAACTGGAGGCTTTTTGCCAAGAGGAATGGGCAGCTTTACCATCTGACAAGATAAAGTTGCCGTTGATGTTAAAAGGGGCAATACACGATATTAAGAACTGGGGTATGTAAACTTTTGTTCAGGGTCATTTAGGTAGTTTCTGTTGTCATTATAATTTAAAAAGAGTAAACCCAGTTGATTGATAATAAATGGCTTTAGCCAAATACTAACCATGAGTGAAAGAAAAGTTCCTGTGTTATCATTCATATTCTCTGAAAAATGGCCAAGAAATCATAAATTCTGCGAGGATATGTAAACTTATTACACAACTGTACATGTGCCCCATGGCACTACCTAGCTCAACTGCCCTGAAAGAGGAGTTTGTACTGAACTAAAGAAATGTAACCCTGTCTGGGTAATATACATTGTATTTTCTGCAATGTAGTTCTATTATGGATGAGCTGATGGTTTGGCCAAACTTTGGCCATTTTGGTATTCAGATGACTGCCCCAACTCTTGTCTGTCTGGCCCCCTGTTTGGCAGGAGCCGAGCATCATATATAAAAGTGGTATTTCTACCAGTGGCAGTGTTTCCATAAGGGCAGACGGAAGCCGACCCCTCTGTCTTGCCACGCCCCATATGACTAATGGGTAGATTCGTACATTGCCATAGCCATAGGCTCTAATAGGCTTAAAAAAAAGGTGGACTCGGAACGAAGAGCATTGCACTCAGAGCCCACCCAGGTGTGTTAGAAAAGCAAGTGAATATTTGCTTTTCTAACACTGAACCAGCTCTCTGCCATTCAGTTAGCACAGGTCTAATACCCATCACCTAATTGGCTGAAGGCAGAGGCAATCCTGTACGACACCTAGAAGGAAGGAGAGATGCAGAGAAGCATGGAGGACAGCATAGAGGACTCGCTGCTTGTCCCACACACAGCTCGCTGCTGTCACCCGATGCCTGACCTGCCACCAAGATTGGGTAAGTGCCGGGCAGACAGCAGACGGGCAGGGGGTCACAGTGGCTGCATTTGATGGGACAAAAGTCGCTGCATATGATGGGGCACAAGTAGCTGCATATCATTGGCACAAGTGGCTGCATATGATGGGGCACAAGCAGCTGCATATGATGGGCACAAGTGGCTGCATTTGATGGGGCACAAGTGGCTGCATATGATGGACACAAGTGGCTGCATATTATGGGCAAAAGTGGCTGCATATGATGGGCCACAATTGGCTGCATATGATGGGCACAGTGGCTGCATTTGATGGGGCACAGTAACTGCATTTGATGGGCACAGTGGCTGCATTTGATGGGCACAGTGGCTGCAATTGATGGAACAGTGGCTGCATGTGATGGGCACAGTGGGGCTGTAATTGATGTTTTTTTTTCAGCATTTTTCAGTTTGTTTGCACCCCCCCAAAAAAATTTTGAGCACCAGCTGCCACTGATTTCTATCACTTCTATATATGACAGCTTCCCACAGTCACTGGTTCTTAATGAATCAGTGGGTGCTTGCACCCGCTGCATCCTTAGAATCCCTGCCACGTAAGCAAAGGGGTAAAGGATAGCAGTAACATACACTGAGCAAAATTATAAACGTACCACTTTTGTGTTTGCCCCTAAATATCATGCGCTCAACTGAAAGATCTACAACTTTTTCTATGTACACAAAGGGCCTATGTCTCTCAAATATTGTTCACAAATCTGTGTTAGTGAGCACTTTTCCTATGCCGAGTGTCCGGTGAGTATGCTGGCTATGCAAAAAGCTGGGATGTTTTTAGCTTCCAGAAATGGTTTACAGATCCTTTCAACATGGTGCAATGCATTATTGTGCTGCAATATGGTGATTATTTTTCTGTTTTTTTTTCTGGGGGGGGGGGGGGGCAATCCTAAATTAGTGCCATGTCCGCAAACCTTTACCATCAATAGACATCTAATATGAATGAAAGTTTTATTTAGTTGTATGCCCTAGTTTTACAGAACAATTTGCATAATTGCTAAGAGATGTAGCTAATATGCAAACAATTTACACATGCAAATGTGACATACATCTACAGTGCACAGCACAGAGTAAATATTATGCTAGAAGTAAAAAAAAAAAAAAAAGCAGTGCTATTGCTTGCCTCCCTAAGTTGCCTAAATATGTATTTCATATCTACAAATATACATTTGATACATAGGCATACTAATGAAAGCCAACAAAGCTTGGAACAACACTGCAAAAAAAAAAAGAAAAAAAGTCATACTAATGCAATTGGTAGAGGGCACCTCCCATATTACTGTAGCCATAAACCAAGGTCTGTGAGGTTTATTTACTAAAACTGGAGACTGCAAAATCTGGTGCAGCTCTGCATAGAAACCAATCAGCTTCCAGTTTTTTGTTTTTTTTCCAAAGCTTAATTGAATGAGTTAGACGTTGATTGGCTACCATGCCTAGCTGCAGCAAATTCTGAGTGCACCAGTTTTAGTAAATCTACCTCACTGTGCCTGAATGTCAAATTAACACACATATGGAGCATTTACTAAAAAAAACATCATGCAGTGCTCAGACAATTTGTCGGGGCAATGGCTGGTATTGGTGCTTCAATCATTATGGCACAGTGGTTGTTATGGTGTGAGGATGATTGAAGCGCATTATTTCTATGCATTACATTGTAATGTATAATGAAATAGTTAAACTCACCATAATGCAGAATTAGTGGGAGCCCTGAGCATGCCGCCGTCACTTGCCACCAGATGGGGATTGTCAGGTGCTATGTCGCCTGTCACCAGATGCGGATTGTTACTTGCCACAGTCGCATGTCACCAGATGTGAATTGTCACTTGCCAGTGGCCAGTGACAGTGCCCCTGTTGTCCCAGAGTGATGTGGGCAGTGAGAGATGATTTCATCTCTCTGCTGCCCCTGCCTGCACAGTATTTGCAGTCTTCTTTTAGATGCAGAAATGTGGTGATGCAGGGGGGAACGGTGAGAGACAGTGGTGCCTCCAGCTTTCATATTTAGGCAGGGCCGCATGGGGGGGGGGGGAACAAAAGTAGAGGGGGACAAGGTGGATGCAGCCAGGTGGAGGGGAGGACAGGGTGGAAGAAGCCAGGTGGAGGAGAGGACAGGGTGGATGCAGCCAGGTGGAGGGAAAGACAGGGTGGATGCAGCCAGGTGGAGATGAGAACAGGGTGGAAGCAGCCAGGTGGAGGGGAGGGGAGGGTGGGAGCAGCCAGGTGGAGGGGAGGGGAGGGTGGGAGCAGCCAGGTGGAGGGGAGGGGAGGGTGGGAGCAGCCAAGTGTAGGGAAGGACAGGGTGGATGCAGCCATGTGGAGGGGAGGACAGGGAGGGAGCAGCCATGTGGAGGGGAGGGCAGGGAGGGAACAGCCAGGTGGAGGGGAGGACAGGCTGGAAGCTGCCAGGTGGAGGGGAGGACAGGGTGGGAGTAGCCAAGTGTAGGGAAGGACAGGGTGGATGCAGCCATGTGGAGGGGAGGACAGGATGGGAGCAGCCATGTGGAGGGGAGGAGAGGGTGGGAAAAGCTAGGTGGAGGGGAGGACAGGGTGGGAGCAGCCAGTGATAAGGTCCTGTACCTCTATGGAAGCCTGCATCCACGCCACCCACACCCCCCCCCCCCCACCTGGAGGTAGGGTCTTACCTTGGCTGATATATAGTAGAATCTCTGGCACTTTCTCTCTGGCTCCCTCCACCTGACAGCCTCGTGGTCACTCTTCTCCTCTCAGGGTCCTCTCTCTCTTCCTCCTCCTTCTCCTCTTCCCCCTCCAGCTCGGCATGTTGGGGGCTGCAATGCACTCTCAGGAAATCGTTCTGGTCCTGCTGGTATCCGGGACTACATGTCTCATAATCCTATAGTTATTAGTTTTACAGCCATTGGCCCTTAATGTAGCCAATAGGAGTGGGCATTGCTGGGTGAATGAGAGCTGCTCGTCTCAGGGAGGAGAAGGAGTGCTGGAAATCTCCGCAGGTGCAGATCTGCCGGTGTCCCTTCACAGAGTCTGTCAGTTTTGACGCCGCTGACTCGTGTCCTGTGACAAAGTAATTACTGCTCCAGGTTGTATCACTTGTGTTCACACCGTCCTAGTAGTAGGAAATGAAGGGTGTCGACTCAGTTAAGTCAAATGGCAGAAAACGGAAAAAGGATGGCCGCACTCCAAAATAAAGCCTTTATTGAATGAAGCTTAATCCATACATCAATCAGAGACACAGGTCCAGATGATAGCTGATGAAAGTCGATGGAGTCAAATTTTGAATGGGATGTGTTCTACTTTCACGACTGAAAACATATATATACATAAACATAAACATAAACATATAGTATATATCAGTGATGGCGAACCTTGGCACTCCTGATGTTTTGAAACTACATTTCCCATGATGCTCCACTACACTGCAGAATGTATGAGCATCATGGGAAATGTAGTTCCAAAACATCTGGGGTGCCAAGGTTCGCCATCACTGGTATATATGGTAGGTGAGGTTGAAAAAAGACACAAGTCCATCAAGTTCAACCTATGTATGTGATTATATGTCAGTATTACATTGTATATCCCTGTATGTTGTGGCCGTTCAGGTGCTTATCTAATAGTTTCTTGAAACTATCAATGCCCCTTGCTGAGACCACTGCCTGTGGAAGGGAATTTCACATCTTTGCTGCTCTTATAATAAAGAACCCTCTACGTAGTTTAAGGTTAAACTTATTTTCTTCTAATTTTAATGAGTGGCCACGAGTGTTGTTAAACTCCCTTTTGCAAAAAAGTTTTATCCCTATTGTTGGGTCACCAGTATGGTATTTGTATATTGAAATCATAGCCCCTCTAAAGCGTCTCTTCTCCAGAGAGAATAAGTTTAGTGCTCGCAACCTTTCCTCATAACTAATATTCTCCAGACCTTTTATCAGCTTTGTTGCTCTTCTTTGTACTCACTCCATTTCCAGTACAACCTTCCTGAGGACTGGTGCCCAGAACTGGACAGCATATTCCAATCTTCTAGAGCGGGAGAATTATTGTTTTATCTCTGGAGTTGATCCCCTTTTTAATGCATGCCAATATTCTGCTTGCTTTGTTAGCAGCAACTTGCATGCCATTGCTGAGAGTATCATCTACTAGGACCCCAGGTCCTTTTCCATCCTAGATTCCCCCAATGGTTCTCCCCCCAGTGTATAGATTGCATTCATATTTTTTCCACCCAAATGCATTATTTTACATTTTTCTACATTAAACCTCATTTGCCATGTAGTTGCCCACCCCATTAATTTGTTCAGATCTTCTTGCAAGGTTTCCACATCCTGTGGATAAGTTATTGCCCTGCTTGGCTTAGTATCTTCTGCAAATACAGACATTGAACTGTTTACCCCATCCTCAAGGTCATTTATGAACAAATTAAATAGGATTGGCCCAGGTACAGAATCCTAGGGGATCCCACTACCCACCATTGACCATTCTGAGTACTCCCCATTTATCACCACCCTCTTAACTCGCCCTTGTAGCCAGTTTTCAATGCATGTACTCACCGTCTGGTCCATGCCAATGGATCTTATTTTGTACAGTAAACGTTTATGGGGAACTGTGTTAAATGCTTTTGCAAAATCCAGATACACCACATCTACGGGCCTTCCTTTATCTAGCTGGCAACTCACCTCCTTATAGAAGGTTAGTAGATTGGTTAGGCAAGAGCGATTCTTCATGAATCCATGCTGATTACTGCTAATGATACCGTTCTCATTACTAAAATCTTGTATATAGTCCCTTATCATCCCCTCCAAGAGTTTACATATTATTGATGTTAGGCTAACTGGTCTGTAATTCCCAAGGATGTATTTTGGGCCCTTTTTAAATATTGGTGCTACATTGGCTTTTCTTCAATCAGCTGGTACCATTCCAGTCAGTAGACTGTCAGTAAAAATTAGGAACAATGGTCTGGCAATTACTTCACTGACTTCCCTAAGTACCCTCGGGTGCAAGCCATCTGGTCCCGGTGATTTATTAATGTTAATTTTTCCAAGTCTAATTTTAATTCTGTCCTCTGTTAACCATGGAGGTGCTTCCTGTGATGTATCTTGAGGATAAACACCACAATTTTGGTTACTGAAGTCCCCTGATTCCCTCGTGAAGACTGAGGAGAAGAATAAATTCAATACCTTCTCCCCCTCCTTTGTAACCAGATGTCCTTCCTCATTCTTTATGGGGCCAATATGGTCTGTCCTCCCTTTTTTACTATTTACATACTTAAAGAATTTCTTGGGATTTTTTTTGCTCTCCTCTTTCATGTTCTATCTTAGCCATCCTTATTGCACCCTTACATTTCTTGTTGCATTCTTTATAAAGTCTGAATGCTGATGATGATCCCTCAACCTTGTATTTTTTGAAGATCTTCTCCTTTGCTTTTATATGCATTTTTACACTGGAGTTAAGCCATCCAGAACTTTTGTTCGCACTTTTAAATTTATTACCCAATGGGATGCACTGGCTAATGCCCTTATTTAATATGCTCTTAAAGCAAACCCATCTCTCCTCCGCGTTCTTTATTCCTAAGATTTTATCCCAATTTATGCCTTCTAGTAAGGTCCGTAGTTTAGGGAAGTTGGCTCTTTTGAAATTCAGTGTCTTTGTATTTCCCTTATGTTTCCTATTTGCATGATTTATACAGAAGCCAATTCACCTGTGGTCGTTGTTCCCTAAATTGCCCTGTATTTCCACATCCATGATCAGGCCTGTATTGTTTGTAATCAGTAGATCCAGTAACGCTTTATTTCTAGTTGGTGCATCTACCATCTGACCCATAACATTGTCCTGCCAGACATTTAGGAACTGGCGAGCCTTAGATGAATGCGCATTTCCCTCCGTCCCCAATCTGTCTGGATAATTAAAATCCCTCATTATGATAACACTTCCCATTCTTGGTGCTAATCCAAATTGTGATAGCAGATCAGTCTCCCCTTTCTCCCTCAGGTTAGGGGGCCTATACATACTCCCAGTATTATTTTCCCCTTAGCTTCACCCCTTTGAAGCTCTACCCATAAGGATTCCACCTCCTCCCTAGCTCCCTTAGTGATGTCATCTCTCAGATTCACATTATTCTTGATTTATAGGCATACCCCTTCCCCTTTGTTACCCTCTCTATTCTTGCGATAAAGGGTAAACCCTTGAATGTTTGCCAGTCAATCATGAGAGCTGTTGAACCTTGTCTCTGAAATTCCTACATAATCCAAATCCTCCTCGTACAATAGTATCTCTAGTTCACCTATCATGTTCTCCAGGCTCCTGGCATTGGTGAACATGCCATTTAGACCGGTTGCATATTATCCTCCTATTGGGTGTTCCGAGATTGCAACTAGGACTTGCTACTATACTTACCTTGGGTTTATGTGCTTTGGTCAACCTATTACTAATGCCCCCAATACTACCCCCTGGGATATGTTCCGCGCTGCCTATCTCTTCCTCTGCACCCTCCCCCCATCGCCTAGTATAAAAACCCCTCTAACTTTTTAGCCATCTTCATTCCCAGCTGATCTGCACCCTCCTCATTTAGGCACAGTCCGTCCCTTCTATAGTATCGGTTATCGACTGAGATGTCGGCCCAGTCCTCCAGGAACCAAAACCTCTCCTTACTACACCAGCTCTTCAGCCACTTGTTTACTTCCCTAATCTCCCTATGCCTTTCTGCTGTGGCTCGATGTACCGGTAGTATTCCTGAGAATACTACCTTGGAGGTCCTTTTCCTTGGTTCGGGTTTCGCCTTAATATTCATACCAGACCCGAAGGGGGAATCCCATGCCGTTTGTTTTTCAATGACTTTTATGTGTATTGTCAGGACCGACAATTCATTATAGCCATAAATACTTTTAAATGACTTTTTTTCCTTTAGAAATGTAATTTTGCTCTTGGATTGTTCTAAACACAGAAAACATACGCCACTTTACAGGCATACTATAGACACCTATGGGAGTATGCCTCAAATTTTAATCACTTAAAACATATCAGTTGGTGCTCACTGACACTGAGAGCTCCAATGTCCAATTGTAAGTCCTCAGTAAGCATCAGCCCCTTCTCACCATGTCATGTGTTGGTCCATTCAGAACATTGCAGCCAATAGGGGGCCGTTCAGCACACTATAGCCAAATGGAGGCCGTTCAGAACATTTCAGCCATGCTTTGATTAACATTTGAGGCATACTACTCCTTATATTAGCGTGAGGATACCTGCCAGCGGTTGTCCCTAGGGTGAGATATCCATCATCCATCCTGTCTGATGTGGATGTAGGTACACACCATTGTACCACAAAGCTCCCAGTTGGAGAGTCCGCTGGAGACCACTGTTTGATGCCTGTTTGACCCACCGCTGTATGGCGTGTCTGTCCACACTTTAGGGTAAGAGTATCCATTCCCTCTGTTGTCCCATATACACACCTGTGGTTACTGCATGGAGAAGTCTGCTTCCTCATATGTCTCCTGTATTAGTAGTTTGCTTGTCCCCCTGATTACTCAGGGTGTTTGCGCATTGCCTAGTTATGTATTACTGTACCTTACAGCAAGTAGTGTTCATTGTATGTATGTTACTATGATAAATCTCAATAAACTCTTTTGAAATGTGAAAAAAATAAATAAAAAAATGAATCTGAGCCCCCCCCCCAGTCACCCAAAGGGTCTGCCCCCCCATTGATAGGAACCATACATGGGGGGGCAATCTTAGATAGAGAGTATCCCTGACCTGTAACCGGAAGTCAATAGTTTTTAACGTCAAGCCTTTGTTTCTCCCAGAAACTACATCGCCCGTCGTTCTGCCCGCTCTTTTAAAAAAAATGCGGTCTGTACACAGTACAGGGAGATCTGAACGGCTTGCCAGCTGCATCCCTGTAGACGTGATAGGAGTCCCCCACGACCTGAAGCTGCGCTCTACTAGGAAGGGGTGGCAATACCTGGTGGGGTAAGTGAACCGAACAGCTTGAACCAGCGAACGGCTTGAACTCACTTTCTCCCTAGGAAGCCCTGCTTCTTTTAACAGGGTTCTTGACAAAAAAATGGCCACAGCCTCCCTGACTGACCGGCCTGGTCCCTGCACAGAGTCTCCCTGCAGGAGGAAACACTAATAACTGAGGTCCGGCAGGGGAAGTGAGAATTTATGGGCTGACGCAGTGTTTTCAGAGGAAGAGGAGGAGACTATCTCTCATAGTGGCTGTCCTGAAAGACGATTAGGGAAAATAATATAATATTTTAGGGAGAGACAGCATTTTAAACGCTGCTATGTGACCTGACCACAAAACCTCAAACTTCTGATAAGTAAGCAAATCCTGTTTGATAATTTGCATTATATGAAGAACATTGGTTTCATATAGTTTAGACAATGGAGAGGTAAGTTTAATACCTAGAAACAAAAAGTATTTGGAGATCCATACATATGGGAATCCTCTTTTTAAGGATTTTAGGACTAGAGTTTCCTATACCTATAGGCAGAATAGAGGTTTTGGATACATTCTCCTTGTAGTAGAATATTTGGCCAAATTTGTCGATTTCACTTTGCACTGCCCTTAAGGAAGAAACTTGTCAGAAAAGGTTTCACCTGTTGGTGGCACTATGACTCCCAGACCTATGGGCTGCAGTTCTGGTGTCCGCCAACAGGAGCTGACATGATCATATTTAAACCTGGTGATCACTTGCACATGTTGCCTTGGTATTGTTCCCTTGTGCCCTGACCTGCATTTGCTAATTCTGTATCCATGTGTTGCTGTATCCTGAACCCTGAAACCTGTATTCTGAAACCTGGATCCTGAAACCTGTATCTTGGGTTCCTGAACCCTGCATCCATTTCTGGACCCCTGCCCTGCGGCCTGATCCCTTCTGCCTACTCTCTCTGTGTCTTGCCCCCCCCCCCCCCGTCCTGTCTTGCTCCCAGCTCTATCTGCTTGACCTCCCATGTATGACCCTTGCTTGTTTATATATATAAAATTATATTTCACATCTGTATATAAATTTAGTTTTGGTATTCAGTTTTGTGTCACTGTGATTGGCTGCTGGCTAGTTTACTGTTTAGTATCTGCCTCTTCTCTGCTGCCTGCAACAATTCATCAAAAATCCCCAAAAATGTAGCCACTTCTCCCTCTTTTTTACTGTACTCCAGCTCTTCTCTTCCATCAGCTGCACCCCCTACTTACAGCCCTGCAGTCACTTACAGAACTTCAGTGGCTAAACCTAAAAAGAAACAGTTTTAAAAGTTTTTTTCCCAATTCAAACAATCCTGCCATTATCCCCGCATGCCTCTTTACCAGTCAATATGCTCCAGCCGGCCTGCACCCCAGCCGATCTTCTCAAACCTGCTTCCACACCAGCCAATCTGCTCCAGCCTGCTTCCACACCAGCCAATCTGCTCCAGTCTGCCTCCACACCAGCTGATCTGCTCCAGCTTGCCTCCACACCAGCCGATCTGCTCCAGCCTGCCTCCATACCAGCCGATCTGCTCCAGCCTGCCTCTATGTATTCCAATGAGGTTAGGCTAGTGTTTGATGGTCTTGAACCTAATGACCCACTTGACTTTGCTAATCCTCTTCCCGCTGTCCAGCCTGATATTCTGGTGCCCGCTGTCCAGTCTGATGTTCCAGTGTTGGCTGTTCAGCCTGATGTTCCAGTCCCTCTTCCCACTGTTCAGTCTGATGTTCCAGTGGCCGCTGTCCAGCCTGATGTTCCAGTGCTTCTGCCCGCTGACCACCTTGATGTTCTGGTGCCCACTGTCCAGCCTGATGTTCCAGTGCCCGCTGTCCAGCCTGATGTTTTGGTGCCCCCTGTCCAGCCTGATGTTATGGTGCCCGCTTCCCAGTCTGATGTTCCAGTGCCCACTTTCCAGCCAAATGTTCCAGTGCCTCTGCCTGCTGTCCAGCCTGATGTGACTCTGCCCACTCCCCAGCCTAATGTGCCTCTGCCCGCTGCCTAGCCTGTTTATCCAATGCCTGTTGATCCGATGCCTGCTTTCCAGCCCGCAGTTGATGATCCTTTGACCAAAGATCAGCTTGTTGTTAATGTCTCTCTACATGGCACCCAGCACCCAGCCGGGTTCTATTGATGTTGTGACTATTGCTCAGTTAGTGCTTATTGACTCTATGCCTACTGCCCAGTGGGATTGTCCTGCAGAGGGTAAGATTCCATCTGCTATTGGAAAAATTAAATAAAGAATATTTCCGAGTCTTTGAGTGCCTGGCAAGGGTTACCTGTTTTTCTTAAGATTCTTTTTCTAGTTGCCTCGGTAGAGTCCCTCTCACAGTACGTTGCTTCGATGGTGACAAAGCCTGGTGGTCTGGATAGCTCTCACAATTGGTAGCTATGTTCGCCTTTATGACCTTGGTAGTGGTGAGCTCCTGGGGAGTTGCAGAGCAACATTTGTGCCTTGCCACAACTCGGATGAGATTTCCACGGCCCCAGGTGCATTAGGGGATCAGTATCAGGTTACCAGTGCCCTGGGGAAACCTAGTTGGCCGTCAAAGTATGGAACGAGTCATGGAGATCAGGGAAGCTACATAATTGTGACGAGACATTCCGGTGTTAGAATTGCGGTATATCACTTGACTCCATGGTACCTCAGCATTGGGATGCCTAACGTTCTGAGGGTTCAACGTTTCTATGCTTCTAAGAATCTGGCCAATGGGATACCTAGCCAGTGGCCTAGCCCCAGCAGTGGGGTACCTAGCCAGTTACCGGACCCAGGTGGTACACCTAGTTTCTGTTTTGATCCCGGCAGCAAGGCTTTCAATTTGGACTTTCTTAACTATGCCTGGATGGAGCATCAGGTTTTACCTGCTGGTGACACTATGACTCCCAGACCTATGGACTGCAGTTCTGGTGTCCACTAACAGGTGAATCTCGGCAGGCCAGGGCTGACATCATCTCCTACAATCAGGCATCAGCTGATGCCGATTGCAGGAAGCATATTTAAACCTAGTGATCACTTGTACACATTGACTTGGTATTGTTTCCTTGTGCCCTGACTTGCGTTTGCTAATCATGTGTCCCTGTATCCTGAAACCTGTATCCTTTGTTCCTGGAACCCTGCCCTGCAGTCTGATGCCTTATGCCTGTTCTCTCTGCCTCTTGTTACCCCCTCTCTATCCTGTCTTGCTCCCAGCTCTATCTGCTTGACTTCCCGTGTATGACCCTGGCTTGTTACGATTATATTTCACATCTGTACATAGATTTTGTTTTTGTATTCAGTTGTTGAGTGTCACTGTGGTTGGTTGCTGGTCAGTTTTCTATTTGCCATATTGGAGGCATGTTTACTTTTGTTTATTTACTCTTCTTTTAATAAATCATATTATTTATACTTTACATGAGTTTGGTTGACTCTATTGCAGCCCACACATTTCTGGTCACACTGGTCCCTGACAGAGCTACAGTGGATAGCGTGAGGAGGATGGCATTGGCAAATAAACATATTTTGTTTAAGTAGCCCACTGCATTAATACCATAAATAGGGAGATTTTGTCTTAAACTCAGCAAATAACTTCATCACTAACGTGAAAATGAGTGGGTATAGGGGACAAACCTGTCTGGTGCCATTGAATATTGCGAGGTGGGTTTGACAAAACATTTTAAGTATGTATCTGCACAGATAGACTTGCAGATAACATTAAAATAGCCAAATATATGGGACCACAATGAACCCAATGAACCCAATCAAATGCCTTTTCGGCACCTAGTGTTAGAAAGGCTGCAGGTTGCTTTTGGGATTTTTTCCATTAGGCATTAGGGTGATTAAATTCAGCATTTTCCTGGTTCCATTCATTTACAAAACCCACCTGGTCAGGATTAATTAGTGAAGGGGTCACCTCTGCCAAATGATTAGCTATCGCCTTTGCATATACTTTCAGGTCTGTATTGAGGAGGGATATGAGGCAGAAATGTTAAGGGTAAATAGGTTCCTTCCCCGGTTTTGGTAGATTGACAATAATGGCTTATTAACTTTGTAAGGGAATGCTCCTCTATGGAGGGTAAACACAAGAATTGCAGCTATCATTGCAGCTATCAAGCCCCATTTACAGTGGAAACTTATATTCCTGCATGCTTTTTTTGGTCATTTTTGAGTGTTTTCACTTGTCAAGCATAGGGCAGCACATGCACTTGAATGGGCTGCCCTAATTGCAACAATCGACCCAAAGAAGCTCTAGAACTTTTCTTTAGAGCAGAGTGTGGTGCGTGAATGAAAACTATATTATAGGAGGACACACCATCTATCCAATCATTCTGTATCCAATCAGGCAGGCCCTTGCACTGCATAGTAGATAGTAGATCCAAAGCAGATTGTAAAATCAGATTGCATAATTTATTGTGAGCTTTAGAGAACTCAGGGCATACTTCTCCTATTTTCAATATTGCAGCTCTATTCACATAGGCTGTTATCTGATCGCTCATCTCCTGCAAACTCTGCCAAATGAAGGGGAGGGCAGATGCAGGGTATGTGCTAATGAGGTCTGTCCAGGAAGTAATGGAGACTTTTTTTTATACAGCGAGCCAGATATTGCGGTAAGGAGTGTGAAAGATAAATAGAAAACTTTTTTATTTCTGCAAAATAAGTACATTGGTTCATAGGGGAGCTGGAATTTAAAAAAAAAAAGTGAACTTATTGTTTAAGCTCCATAAGCAAAAGGCCTTTTACTACAAATGAGCAAAAGAGACCAAGGAAACATGTTAAAATAACTCTAATGCTCCACCTACTGGCTGGACATAGGACTACATAATATTTATATGCAATATTTTAAATATATGCTATACATTTTAAATGTTAGGTACAAGATAAGATGTTACAGATGAAATATTTTATTATGCCTGTGGCCATTCATGTATTTATCATTATAAACCAAGTCATCAACTAGTGTCAGAAAACATGTCAAATTAACCTAATTACTCACATAATAAACCAGCAGTTATTCATAAACTGTATTGTGTATATCTACCCTTTTAGCAGAGTAGTTTTTGTTATATTTCTGCCGTAATTGCATTCAGTAGTTAGTTGACCTTTCAATAAGTAGAATAAGGCAGCAGGAAATGATGCATAAAAATCTGGATAAATATAGTATTAGTCATCATAGGCATGTTGAATGCTAATTTATGTTTACTTTAAGCAAATTACATGATATATGAGCTGATATTACAAGTATTCTCATTAGTGAATGACACCCAAGTGCATATCTGTCAAGATTGAATCAAAGGAAAATAGAGTATAGTAATATGAGAAATGATCTACGGAGATCTTGAAGAATCACTTTCCACTATAGGATTGACTTTAGTCTCTGAAGATATGTCAAGATCTTTCAATGATTATCATGAACATATTGAAAATCACCTCTGGGCATTTCCTACTCACTTTACTCCATAAGTGAAAGTGGTTTTAAACCTTTATTTTTTTTTTAAATAACAAACATGTCATACTTACCATTGCACAGAGCAGCCCTTTTCCTTCTCTTTTGGGGTCCCCCGCTGATGCTCCTGGATCCCTATCTTCCGAGTGCCCCTCTAGCAAGCCGTTTGCTGGGGGGGGTTCTAATGTGGACTTGCTCCTGAACCCTGCTGGTTGTGTTCCTAGACACAGACAGTGGGGCTTTGCCCTACTCCCCGCTCCCTCATCATTGGATCTAACTGACAGCCAATGGTTCCCGCTGCTATTAATCTGACCTGTGAGGAGGGACAGAGCTTCTGCTCGCGTGCACAGCACTGGATCCAGAACTGGCTCAGGTAAGTATGGGGGGGGGGGGGCTGTACACAGAAGGATTTTTACCTTGATGCAAAGAATCTATTTACAGTGGTGTGAAAAAGTGTTTGCCCCCTTCCTCATTTCCTGTTCCTTTGCATGTTTGTCACACTTAAGTGTTTCGGAACATCAAACCAATTTAAACAATAGTCAAGGACAACACAAGTAAACACAAAATGCAATTTGTAAATGAAGGTGTTTATTATTAAAGGTGAAAAAAAATCCAAACCATCATGGCCCTGTGTGAAAAAGTGATTGCCCCCTAAACCTAATAACTGGTTGGGCCACCCTTAGCAGCAACAACTGCAACCAAGCGTTTGCGATAACGTGCAATGAGGCTTTTACAGCGTCCTGGAGGAATTTTGGCCCACTCATCTTTGCAGAATTGTCCTAATTCAGTTACATTAGAGGGTTTTCGAGCATGAACGGCCTTTTTAAGGTCATACCACAACATCTCAATAGGATTCAGATCAGGACTTTGGCTAGGCCACTCCAAAGTCTTCATTTTGTTTTTCTTCAGCCATTCGGTGGTGGACTTGCTGGTGTGTTTAGGATCATTGTCCTGCTGCAGAACCCAAGTTCGTTTCAGCTTGAGTACACGAACAGATGGTCGGACATTCTCCTTCAGGATCTCTTGGTAGACAGCAGAATTCATAGTTCCTTTTATCACGGCAAGTCTTCCAGGTCCTGAAGCAGCAAAACAGCCCCAGACCATCACACTACCACCACCATATTTTACTGTTGGTATAATGTTCTTTTTATGAAATGCAGTGTTCCTTCTACGCCAGATATACTTGGACACACACCTTCCAAATAGTTCCACTTTTGTCTCATCGGTCCACAGAATGTTGTCCCAAAAGTCTTGGGGATCATCAAGATGTGTTGTGGAGAAATTGAGACGAGCTTTGATGTTCTTTTTGCTCAGCAGTGGTTTTCTCCTTGGAACTCTGCCATGCAGGCCATTTTTGCCCAGTCTTTTCCTGATGGTGGAGGCATGAACGCTGACCTTAACTGAGGCAAGTGAGGCCTGCAGTTCCTTGGATGTTGTTGTGGGGTCTTTTGTGACCTCTTGGATGAGTCGTCGCTGTGCTCTTGGGGTAATTTTGGGCGGCCGGCCACTCCTGGGAAGGTTCACCACTGTTCCATGTCTTCGCCATTTGTGGATAATGGCTCTCACTGTGGTTCGCTGGATTCCCAAAGCTTTGGAAATGGCTTTATAACCCTTTCCAGACTGATAGATCTCAATTACTTTCTTTCTCAATTGTTCCTGAATTTCTTTGGGTCTCGGCATGATGTGTAGCTTTTAAGGATCTTCTGGTGGACCTTACTGTGTCAAGCAGCTCCTATTTAAGTGATGCCTTGATTGTGAACAGGTGTGGCAATAATCAGGCCTGGGTGTGGCTATAGAAATTGAACTCAGGTGTGGACAACCACAGTTATAGTATGTTTTAACAAGGGGGGCAATCACTTTTTCACACAGGGCCATGATGGTTTGGATTTTTTTTCACCTTTAATAATAAACACCTTCATTTACAAATTGCATTTTGTGTTTACTTGTGTTGTCCTTGACTATTGTTTAAATTGGTTTGATGTTCCGAAACACTTAAGTGTGACAAACATGCAAAGGAACAGGAAATGAGGAAGGGGCAAACACTTTTTCACACCACTGTAGGTAAAAAAAAAAGTTTTTTTTTTTAATCTTCATGTTTTCTTTGCAAACCACAATTGTTTTTATTATTAGTGGAGAGTAGGGGTGAACCTAACACCTCCCGGTTTGGTTCGCATCCAGAACATGCAAACGGACCAAAAGTTTGCGTGAACATTCGAACACCGTTAAAGTTTATGGGACTCGAATGTGAGAAATGTGTACATTTTAAAGGTAATATACAAGTTATTGTCCTAAAAAGGGTTTGGGGACCCAGGTCCTGCCCCAGGGGACATGTATCAATGCAAAAGAAAGTTTTAAAAAAACGAGCAGTGATTTTAATGATGCTTAAAGTGAAAAAATAAAAGTGAAATTTTCCTTTAAATATCGTACAGGGGGTGTCTATAGTATGCCTGTAAAGTGGAGTGTGTTTCCCGTGTTTAGTACCTGCACAAAATGACATTTCTAAAGGAATAAAAGTCATTTAAAACTGCTTGCGGCTGTAATGTAATGTCGGGTACCGGCAATACAGATGAAAATTATTGCGAAAAACGGCTTGGGTAACCCCCCCCCCCCCCCCCCAGCCCATTACCAGGCCCTTTGGGTCTTGTATGGATATTAGGGAGAACCCCTTTAACATTTGTTTTGCTGTCTGTGCCCCTGTTCAGAAGATTTCACCTCACTTTCTGTCCCAATGACAATTGGATTTTGAAAATCTGGAGTTTTTAGGGAAACAAGGATTGGTGATAAAGCATCAGTGGAGAAACTTTTTCCCATATTAACTTTTACAGGAGAGAATTTCCCTTCCTAGGGGTAGATTTCCTCTCACTTCCTGTTGTCTCCTGTTTGTAAGTAGGAGTCGTTTGTAAGTCAGATGTTTGAAAGTAGGGGACCACCTGTATATAGTATATGGCCTGCAAAAATTTGGGCCTTAGGTTGAACAGGGGCAGAAAAATTGGGCCTTTGGTAGTGGTGGTAGTGCCACAACACTGTAAGCCCTCAGTTACTCTTGGTGGGCACTCAAACGGGCCCTGTTGTAAATTATTATATCAAGACTTGTAATTACATGCCCCTGTTGAACAGGATCAGAAAAATTGGGCCTTTGGTGGTGGTGTGGTGGTGTTGCCACAACACTGTAAGCCCTCACAGTTACTCTTGGTGGGTGCAATTACACACCCATGTTAAACAGGGGCAGAAAATTCGAGTCTTAGGCAGTGGTGGTGGTGGTGCCACAACACTGTAACCCCTCACAGATTCTGTTGTTGAGCACAGGAGCAAGCCCTGCTGTGAAATATTTGATCAAAATTTTTAATTACGTGCCCCCGTTAAACAGGGGCAGAAAAATTGAGCCTTAGGTGGCGTTGGTGGTGGTGGGGGTGACACAACAATGTAAAGCCTCACAGATACTCTTGTTGAGCACAGGAACGGTCCCTGCTGTGAAATATTACAGCAAAAATTGTAATTACATGCCCCTGTTAAACAGGGGCAGAAAAATTGGGCTTTAGGCACTGGTGCTGGTGCCACAACAGTGCAACCCCTCAAGTACCCTGTCCATTATTCCACACAGTGTGTGCTCCAACAGGAAGATAAGAGGGACAGTATCACTGATGCATGCACTTCACTGCTCACCATCCTTGTGGCCTCCTCAAATGGTGACAGGGCAGTGCATGCATCCTTGATCATTAGCCACTGGCGTGGCAAAAAAAGCCAAGCTCCCCTTACCCTGTCCTGGTGCCATACTCGCACAGGTACTCATTGATGTTCCGCTGCTGCACGTGCAGCTGCTGCAGCATTGCCAACATTGAGTTCCACCTGGTGGGCATGTCGTGGGTGAGGCTGTTCTTGGGCAGGTTGCATTCCTTTTGAAGGTCAGCCAGCCGAGCACTGGCATTATATGACCGGCAGAAATGCCCACAGATTTTCCTGGCCTGCCTCAGGAGATCTTGTAAACCCAGGTACCCGCACAAGAACTGCTGCACCACCAAATTAAGGACGTGAGCCAAACAGGGAACATGGGTCAAGTGTGCCTGTCGGAGGGCGGAGAGGAGGTTGGTGCCATTGTTGCAAACCACCAATCCTGGCTGAAGCTGGCATGGCGTCAACCCACTCTGAACCTGCCCCTGCAGAGCTGCCAGAATGTCTGCCCCAGTGTGGCTCCTGTCCTCTAAGCAGACCAATTCAAGCACCGCATGGCATCTTTTTGGCTGAGTGCTTGTGTAGCCCCTAGAATGCCTACAGAGCACCTCTGGTTCTGAGGACAAATCTGCACAGGAAGAGGCCATAGAGGTAGAAGAAGAGGGGGGGTGGAAGAGAGAAGTGTGGCAGAATCACCACTACCAGCATTTTGGAGGCGTGGTGGTGGAACAAGCTCCAGCATTGCTGCACCCTGTCCTTAATCCTTCCCAGCTGCCAACAGAGTTACCTAGTGCACCATGAAAGAAAGGCAATGCCCCTGTCCATGCCTGCTGGACCATGAGTCAGTGGTAATATGCACCTTACCACTGACCGCCCTGTCCAACGAGGCAAAGGCATTGCCTTCCACATGCCCGTAGAGAACCATAATGGCTTTCTGAGAAAAAAATGGCGTTTGGGAACCTGCCACTGAGGTACCACACATTCCACAAATTCTCGAAAGGAGGCAGAGTCTTGCAGCTGAAAAGGCAGCAGTTGGAGTGCTAGCAATTTAACCAAACTAACATTAAGCCGCTGAGCATGTGGATGACTGGGACCGAATTTCTTTTGACAGTTTAGCAACTGGGGTAGGGAAATTTGCCTGCTACAAACGGATTTAGGTGTAGCAGATTGCCCGCAAGTGCTTGGGACATCTAATTCTACACCTTTATTCCTCTCAGTGCAGGTCTCTGAGAGGACTGAAGGTATAGAGCGGTTGGAGATCCCAGCTGATGAGGAGCAAGGAGGGGTCCGCCTTGTTCTTTGGTGTGGGTCCTTTAAGTACTGTTGCCAACAGACTCTATGGGAGCTTGACATACGTCTGGTCAAGCATGCAGCTGCTGTATTGGCCACGCTTGATACGCTTCAGACATATGTTGCAAACAGAAACAGTGCGATCTACTGCACATGCCTCAAAAAAGGCCCACACCAAAGAACTTTTGAAAAAACGCGTGGAGTCAGCAGCGCCCTGCACATGCAGAGCTCTGCGGTGTGATGCAGTCAGTTGGCTGTCCTTAAGCTGTCCCCTGCCTCGTTGGAGATGTGCCTCCTCCTCCTCCACTCTTCTATCAGACACCCACGTAGAGTCAGTGACCTCATCATACCCTCCCTCCTCGCCACTGGAGCAAACCTGGCAGTATGCTGCAGCTGGGGGAACATGACTGCTAGTTTCTTGTCCTTCTTGGGCACCCCCTCTCTCTGGGCTCACAATACTGCCTTCATCCTCAACCTGGGTACCATCATCAGAGCCTTCAAAACACTGCGCATCCTCCTGCAGCATGTACCCAACACTGTGGTCGAAACAGTTCGGGAGACTCCTCAGGACATGATGGTGGGGCTAGGGAAGGGGTGACTGATGCCATTGAGCCGATGAAATAGGCCGGTTTGGCAGCTGCATTGGCCTGGGTGGCAGAGGATGAGGAGGATGAGGACGGCTTTGTGATCCACTCTACCAACTCTTCTGCATGTTGTGGCTCAACATGGCCAGCTGTCAAAAAAAAGGTGTTCCACGGCCACATGCTGAGGATGCACCATGTCCACGAGCAACACTGTTGGCTGTAGACACAGAGCCTGCTTGCCCTCTTTTAGTGGCCTGTGAGCATCTGCCTTTCCTTGGTGGCTTTCCAGACGTGCTGTAAAATTGGATTAGCAAAACACTGCCTGAAGTTTACTAGAAAAATTACACCAGGAATGGCCTGCAGTCAGGTATAGGCTTGGCTAGACTAGAATGCAGTGGATATATATGTAGGAAACTGTATATATATCTTTATGCACTGCAGGTCACTGAATCACATGCCTGCCTGCCTAACAGTGTCATTGAAAACATATACCAGGAATGGCCTGTAGACAGATATAGGCTTGGCTAGACTAGAATGCAGTGGATATATATTTAGGAGACTGTATCTATATCTGTATGCACTGCAGATCACTGAATCATCTGCCTGCCTGCAAGTGTATTTGAATATGTACACCAGGAATGGCATGCAGTCAGATCTAGTTACACAGGATACAGTATATGTAGGAAGGCCAGTATGGTGGCCTGAATTTATGGGAGGAGCCCGGAGGGTATTTAACCAGCCCGCTCGCCTGTGGCCTTTGTCGGTTTCCGGTGCGCGGCACAACGTCACTAGGCCGACTCTTTGAAACTCGTTAGCGTCCGTGAGTTACCGTTTCGTAGTTGTTCGAGGTCCTCGTTCCCGTTTTGCAATTCACGTACTAACGCGTCGATTCGGCGGTCGCAGGTAGGGTTTTTTCGGTTGACTTGTCATTTCATACATTGTAAATGTCTCGTCACTAAACCTCGATATCAAACTTACGAGTTATTCGTAAAACCCTACACACAGCCGCGACGTCTGTCTACTACTCGTAACGTTATCATACCAAACATTTCTTTTGTGTTTGTGTACCTCACACCGACGCAAAGACACAGCTCCGTTTAGGCGTGTCTCACTGTTTTTTTCTCTACAGACTAATCAATGTTTTTCATGGATTTGATGGACACCGGTCAGTGCCATATCAAGGTCGAACCATTTCAACCATTTCAAACCATTTCAGATCATTTCAAATCATTTCACTCTCACCTACCGTGCTCCGATTCGAATCCAGTCGCATCCACAATGCACCGATTCGTCCCGGTGTGCCCCAGTTGCTTTTTCGGCCTCATTTCAGTACATGCTCCAGAGTCCCATTTGTCGAGTCACCGACTCATGCCTCTGTCATGGTAAATCATTTCACTGTCACGTATGACGTTCCGATACGAATCCAGTCGCATCTATGATGCACCAATTCGTCCGGCGTGCCCCAGGTATTTTTTCGGCCTCATTTCAGTACATGCTCCAGAGTCCCGTTCGTTGTCAGTCGCAGGTTGCAGCGCACCGATTCGTGCCTCTGTCATGGGAAATCATTTCACTGTCACGTATCACGTTCCGATACGAATCCAGTCGCATCTACGATGCACAAATTCGTCCAGGCGTGCCCCAGGTATTTTTTCGGCCTCATTTCAGTACATGCTCCAGAGTCCCGTTCGTTGTCAGTCGCAATCACGGCACGACCGATTCGGGCCTCTGTCATGGCAAACTTTTGTCACTTATTTCACTGTCACTTACCGCGCTCCGATTCGAATCTAGTCGCATCCGTGATGCACCGATTCGTTTCGATGTGCCCCAGTTGGTTACGGCCTCATTTCAGTACATGCTCCAGAGTCAGGATTCATTATCGGTTGCAGGTTTCGGTTCTCTGATTCATGTCTCTGTCATGGGAAGTTATTTTCACTGTCACGTATCACGCTCCGATACGAATCCAGTCGCATCGTGCACTAATTCGTCTCTGCGCGCCCCAGGTATTTCAGCCACATTTCAGTACATGCTTCAGAGCATGCACGATTAACGGACAGTCGCAACAGCGGCATGATCGATTCGTGCCTCTGTCATGGCAATCAAAATAATTTCACCGCCACGTACCGCGATCCGTTTCGAATCCAGTTGCATACATGCACCGATTCGTTACGGTGTGCCCCAGTGCTTTAGCCTCATTTCAGTGCATGCTCCAGAGTCCGGTTCATCATCAGTCACAGTCACGGCACGACCGGCTTATGCCTCTGTCATAACAGTTTTTTTCATTAAATTGACCGTCATATACCGTGTCCCGATTCGAGTCGGTCGCATCTGACATGCACCGATTCATTCCGGCGTGCTCCAGTTGTTTTCATTCGTACGACCGATTCATATCGGATTCATTCCATACACATCCAAGAAACAACTTCTTGCAAATCGCTGCTAGCACGCACCTAAGCATACACTCCCGGCAATCATTGCAAACACATTCCCAGGCACAGACTTCTGGCAATCGTTGCAAGCACGCATTCAAGCGTAGACTTCTTGCAATCTTTGCAAACACGCATCCAAGCATAGACTTCTTGCAAATCGTTGCAAGCATGCATTCAAGCATGGACGTCTTGCAGTCGTTGCAAGTACGCATTCAAGTGTAGACTTTTGCAATGGTTGCAAGCACGCATTCAAGCATGAACGCCTTGCAGTCGTTGCAAGTACGCATACAAGCGTAGACTTCTTGCAATCGTTGCAAACACGCATCCAAGCGTAGACTTCTTGCAATCGTTGCAAGCATGCATCCAGACATAGACTTCTTGCAAATCATTGCAAGCACGCATTCAAGTGTAGACTTCTTGCAATCGTTGCAAGCACGCATTCAAGCATGGATGTCTTGCAGTCGTTGCAAGTACGCATACAAGCGTAGACTTCTTGCAATCATTGCAAACACGCATCCAAGCGTAGACTTCTTGCAATCGTTGCAAGCACGCATCCAAGCATAGACTTCTTGCAAATCGTTGCAAGCACGCATTTGAGCATAGACTTCTTGCAATCGTTGCAAGCACGCAGTCAAGCATGGACGTCTTGCTGTCGGTGCAAGTACGCATACAAGCGTAGACTTCTTGCAATTGTTGCGAACACGCATCCAAGCATAGACTACTTGCAGTCATTGCAAGCACGCATCCAAGCGTAGACTTCGTGCAATCTTTGCAAGCACGCATCCAAACATAGACTTCTTGCAATCGTTGCAGGCACGCATTCAAGCATGGACGTCTTGCAGTCGTTGCAAGTACGCATCCAAGCGAAGACTTCTTGCAATCGTTGCAAGCACGCATCCAAACATAGACTTCTTGCAATCATTGCAAGCACACATTCAGGCATAGACCTCTTGCAATCATTGCAAGCACGCTTTGGAGCATAAGACTTCTTGCAATCGTTGCAAGCAGATGTCCAGGCACAAACTTATTGCAATCATTGCTAGCAGGCAGTTCTGGCTGGCTCAATAGATTGCTTTAGGAAAAGCCTGGATACTTTCCTAAATGTACATTATATAACGGGGTACTTATATTTATAGGTAAAGTTGATCCAGGGAAAATCCGATTGCCTCTCCAGGGATCAGGAAGGAATTTTTTCCCCTGCTGTAGCAAATTGGGCTATGCTCTGCTGGGATTTTTTGCCTTCCTCTGGATCAGCTGTGGGTGTAGAATTGGGTGTGTCGGGTTGTGCGATATTTTATTTGTTTGATTTGTGGTTAGGACTGGATGGACTTCTGTCTTTTCCGACCTGGCTACCCATGTATCCTACCATAACTCCTTGCAATCGTTGCAGGCACGCATCCTGGCATAACTCCTTGCAATCGTTGCAGGCACGCATCCTGGCATAACTCCTTGCAATCGTTGCAGGCACGCATCCTGGCATAACTCCTTGCAATCGTTGCAGGCACGCATCCTGGCATAATATCTTGCAATCATGGCAAGCACGCATCCTGGCGTAACTCCTTGCCATCGTTGCAGGCACGTATCCTAGCATAACATCTTGCAATCGTTGCAAGCACGCATCTTGGTATAACATCTTGCAATCGTTGCAAGCACGCATCCAAACACATGTTCAAGCACAACTCCTGCAGTCTTCGCAAAGCACATGCGGTAACACGAATTTCTCACAGTCACTACGAACACATCTCCAGTGACAAATTCCCGCGCAATTGTCGCAAGTACACGTTTAAACACTACTTTTGCAATCATGCCAAGGCTCGCGACTTAGCATAACTTCTTGCAATCATTCTTTTGCAAGCACATTCTCAGTGGCACACAAACTGGCTACACGTCGTTTTCAGCAGCACTTAATTGGCCACTTGTCTCCTGTGGCTTTTCTTACAAGCCACTCACCGTTTCCTGTCTGTCTGTCTCTCCTTTAAGACAGTTGAGTTCAACTTCCGTCCTGCACCAGGATCGTGTTGACACACGCAACTGGCTTCTTCCTGTAACACGCTCAGGCTATACCTAGCCAGCGTTCAGCATTTCTTATCCTTACAGGGCCCGGAGAGCCATCTGTCTTTACGGCCCATACAGCAAGATCCCCACTACGAGGCATCCAGAGGCATCGGCCCATAGCCAACGGCAAACGCTCGCCCATCACAACTGCCATCTTTAGGGACATATAAAATCCTCGCATATTCCCCAAGTCTAGTCATCCAAGCGGCCATCTATCTGGCCCTTTGTGGTTTTCCATGGCCTAGCCAATTTATTGTTGGTAGCACTGGCAGCCAGGTTCTACACAGACACTACCTGACGAATGTTCAAATCTGCAATACGGGCCATTCTCCAGAGTCGATTTTATGTCACGCCTCCTGATCTTCCTCTCACGGACATAGGACCCCTCTCAGATCCTTAATTTAGATGCCGTGGCAATAGCAGACCTATCAATGTCGGAAGGTTCCTTACTGCATGCATTGGTGTAGCAATGTTTAGACCATCTACGATGCCCCTGTCACCCCTGGTAGTGACAGATGCCGCAGCCTCCACAGGCTTCGCTGCAATTTTTGGCCACCACTGGTTTACAGAACCATGGCATCAGGGATACTCCTAAACCCCGGGTTTACCTGGACTTCCTCCCTCTTCAAGCTATACCCGGTCATGACAGCCTCTCGAATCTGGGGTCATGTCAGGACAGGACAGGCTGTGGCTTTCACCACCGACAACTGGGCCGAGGCCCATCTTGTTGATGAAGCCAGGTCTGGACCGCTCTCGGTTGTGTCCTTCCTGCGCACACTGCTGCAGTTATCTTGGCGGCACCAGTTTAATGTCCATTGTATGTTCATTCCAGGCCTTCAGCAATCCCGCAGGCCAAGTTCTGCATAGTCGTCACTTGGCTCGCTACCAACACCATGTCATCCTCCACCTTGCAGTGTCTAAAAACCCAGCAATCTGGCTCCAGGATAGACGTCCATTTCTATAGAACAAGCAGTGCTTGGTGTCGAGTAACCATACTCGACTACCTACTGTCACTCCTACCGGAATGCGTAAACTCTAGTCCCCTATTGCCTTTTCGTGCTAACACTTGTGTACCTGCCAGTTTCCCAAACACATGGGGTTCTTCTACGCAGCCTACACCTCGACCCCGGTCCATACCGTGGTCACTCTTTAGTATTTGAGCACCCTTGGCAGCATGTTGGCATGGGTCCCAAGTCACGTCATTGAGAGACTAAGCAGTTGGAACCCTGCCTATCTCGCCCAGTACATCCCCAATCCTCGGGTGGAAATGGCACAAGCATTCACCAAACGTGCTCAACTAATTAAGCTAAAACTAATAAAACTACACCCCTACCTGAATGTTTTTGCCCCCTTATTTTGGTATACCGACCATCAGACCAGGGCACACTTCAGGTCCATTTCATGTTGTTAATCTTATGGTAAAGTCTATTTGTTCATATCTGTATCGGCCATAGGGCTTTGACCATAAGTAGGAAGGCCAGTATGGTGGCCTGAATTTATGGGAGGAGCCCGGAGGGTATTTAACCAGCCTGCTCGCCTGTGGTCTTTGTCGGTTTCCGGTGCGCGGCACCCACCCTCCCATCCCCTTTTCAGGGCATTTCTCAAATTCATTTCTCTTCACAAAATATTAATTTCTAATCTAGGGTATGCCCCCTTATTTTGGTATACCGACCATCAGACCAGGGCACACTTCAGGTCCATTTCATGTTGTTAATCTTATGGTAAAGTCTATTTGTTCATATCTGTATTGGCCATAGGGCTTTGACCATAAATAAATATATATATATATATATATATATATATATATATATATATATATATATATATATATATATATATACTAAATGTACTGCAGCTAACTGAATCAACTGCCTGCCTGAAGTATATTAGAAACAGTATACCAGGAGGAATGGTCTGTAGTGCAGTGAGAGCTAGCTAAACTGGATACAATGTATATATACAGTTGCAAAAAAAGTATGTGAACCCTTTTGGAATGATATGGATTTCTGCACAAATTGGTAATAAAATGTGATCTGATCTTCATCTAAGTCCCAACAATAGACAATCACAGTCTGATTATTAAATGTTACCATGTTTTTATTGAACACACCATGTAAACATTCACAGTGCAGGTGGAAAAAGTATGTGCACCCTTGGATTTAATAACTGGTTGAACCTCCTTTGGCAGCAATAACTTCAACCAAACGTTTCCTGTAGTTGCAGATCAGATGTGCACAATGGTCAGGAGTAATTCTTGACCATTCCTCTTTACAGAACTGTTTCAGTTCAGCAACATTCTTGGGATGTCTGGTGGGAATTGCTTTCTTGAGGATCCACAGCATCTCAATCGGGTTGAGGTCAGGACTCTGACTGGGCCACTCCAGAGGCAATATTTTCTTCTGTTTAAGCCATTCTGTTGTTGATTTACTTCGTTGTCCTGTTGCAACACCCACCTTCTGTTTAGCTTCAGCTGGTGGACAGATGACATTAAGTTCTCCTGCAAAATATCTTGATAAACTTGAAAATTCATTTTTCCTTCAATGATATCAATCCGTCCAGGCCCTTACGCAGCAAAGCAGCCCCAAACCATGATACCCCCACCACCATACTTCACAGTTGGGATGAGGTTTTGATGTTGGTGTGGTGTGCCTCTTTTTCTCCACACATAGTGTTGTGTGTTTCTTCCAAACAACTCAACTTTGGTTTCATCTGTCCACAGAATATTTTGCCAGTACTGATATGGAACATCCAGGTGCTCTTGTACAAACTGTAAACGTGCAGCAATGTTTTTTTTGGACAGCAGTGGCTTCCTCTGTGTTATCCTCCCATGAAATCCATTCTTGTTTAGTGTTTTACATATCGTAGATTCGCTAACACGGATGTTAGCATATGTCAGAGACTTTTTTTATGTCTTTAGCTGACACTCTAGGATTCTTCTTCACCTCATTGAGCAGTCTGCGCTGTTGTCTTGCAATCATCTTTACAAGACACCCACTCTTAGGCCGCGTACACACGCGGGGACTGTTCGCCCAACTTTGTCCGCTGAACAGTGTTTCGGCGGACAGTCCGCCCGTGTGTGGGCTTTCAGCGGACAGTTTCAGCGAACAGTTTGCTGAACAAGGTTTTTCGGAATTTCCGAAAAACTGTCCGCTGAAACTTGGTTTCAGCGAACAGTCCCCTCGTGTGTAGGCTTGTTCGTCAAACTAAGTTCCGCGCATGCTCAGAAAGGATTTACACGCCGAAAGTTGTAATGCAGTGTATAGGACGTTGTATTTTCCGTCCCATCGTACGTGCCGTTCACGTCATCGCGCACGGTTTCAGCAAACTGTTCGTTCGTCGTGTGTGGGCAAGTCCGTCCATGCTAATTTTGAGCGGACTGTTTGCTGAAACTGTTTGACGGACAAAGTTGGGCGAACAGTCCCCGCGTGTGTACGCGGCCTTAGGGAGAGTAGCAGCAGTGCTGAACATTCTCCATTTATAGACAATTTGTCTTACTGTGGACTTTTGAACAGCAAGGCTTTTGTAGATACTTTTATAACCCTTTCCAGCTTTATGCAAATCAACAATTCTTAATCGTAGGTTTTCTGTAGAGCTCTTTTGTGCGAGGCATGATTCACATCAGGCAATGCTTCTTGTGAAAAGCAAACCCAGAACTGGTGCGTGTTTTTTATAGGGCAAGGCAGCTGTAACCAACACCTCCAATCTCATCTCATTGATTTGACTCTAGTTGGCTGACACCTCACTCCAATTAGCTCTTGGAGATCTCATAGGGGTTCACATGCTGCATTGGGAATCTTTACATGGTGTGTTCAATACAAACATGGTAACATTTAATTCTTTGTGTGTTATTAGTTTACGCAGACTGTGATTGTCTATTGTTGTGACTCAGATGAAGATCAGATCACATTTTATGACCAATTTGCGCAGAAATCCATATCATTCAAAAAGGGTTCACATACTTTTTTTGCAACTATATATATATATATATATATATATAATTTTTTTAAATACACTGCAGCTAACTGAATCAACTGCCTTCTCAAAGTAACTGAAATGACACTCTCTCTCTCTCTATCTCGCTCCGCCAAGAACGTGCAGGTGGCCTTATATGGTGTGTGGTGTGGACTTAACCCCCTGAGCCATAATTGGCCAAAGGCACCCTAAACCTTACCTTTGGCCAATTATGTCTCTCTTTGCTGACAGCGCTGTGATTGGCCAAAGCATGTGGGTCATAGTGCATGCTTGGCAATCAACAGCCAGCAATGCACTGCTATTACGCAGTGCATTATGGGGCTTGACGCACCACTTTAATTTAGCACGAACGCCCCATAATGAGCTGATGTTCAAGCCAAACTCATGTTCGACTCAAACAGAAAGCTCATCTCTAGTGGAGAGGTAACTTTTCCTAAATTGGGTTTTAAAATATGCACAATGCCCTAAAAATTTAATCTGCAGGTTTTTCCTCATTTTGGCAATGCCCAAAGAATCCCTTTACCAGTTCATATTGAGAAGGGTGGCATCACTGAGCATTTTTATATGCAGTAAAGCATATAGCAATGTGCTAAATAAATACAAGCCATGCACTAGGTATGTTGCAAAATCTATGTTCTTACACACAATGAGATGTACACATAACAATGCACATCTACATATGCCTTTTGAAATCACAAAAAACATTTGGACCAGCATTATTTATACTAATAAAAGGTACCAGGAAGTAGTAGTGCATGTTTCAAATACTGCAAGAAAAACATAAGTGACACCCTTGAATAAGCAGCAAAGAAAGCAAACTGCACGGTGTACAGTTAATACACTAACAAGATACTACATAATTAAAATGCTTAAGAACAAAGCCTCATATTTGAAGCAATGGTTTCATAAAAGTTTTTATTCCTAAATATTGCAGCAATTTATTTTTTTCAGCCTGCAAATGAAGTACAGTAAGGCTTACTATGAAACAATGGTTCACAAGTTCTGCTTTCAAATAGGGCTTTCAATGACTCCTGAGGATTTCAGAAGCTCCTTTTAATTATCGTAGACTTATGTGCAAAAGAATTCCTCATGAGTCTTATTTTAATTTTTTTCACCTAAAAACTCAAACAGCTAAAAAAGTTAAATAAACTTTTTTAAGAGATTGAACACAAATAAAGGCCAATTACTCAAAAATGACAAATGCAAAGAACACTAGGTCATATTTAGAAATCAGTGAATCTGACTTTCACTACTTTTTACTGGTGGTGAATCAGACACTATCAAAAACGTATGCACCAGAAAGATTCACCTGCAATGAATATTTTGTTAATGTTACATTCATTGTTTTATAAATATGCCTCTGAATTAAATAAAGTATCTTAAATCTACTCCCTCCTAAAAGAAAAAAATAGACACTTTAGGGAAAAATCTAAAAACAAATAAAAAAAACAATAAATTGTACTCATTGAGAAAATTTGAGAGTTTTGTTGACGTTGGTCAGTTTACTCATTTTATTAAGCAATGGTGCAATTATTATTATTATAATTTTGTATTCTTTTTTGCATTAAGGTGTAAGTCCACTCAGTGGACCTACTGTTAGTAACCTCCCAGTGACCATTTTCAGCCCTGACAAGTTATCTACTTTTCTGTTTCTGCTCCTCAAAAATATTTGATATGCAACCTGCTCAGCATTGTATATCTTCATAATGTCTTCACTTACATTTTGACAGAGTAGAGAAAGGAAAGTGTTGGCTTGTCAGGGAAGATGAGAGAGACCATCAGAGCTTACTAAAGCCTCGTACACACGATTGGATTTTCGGCAGGGAATTGTGTGATGACAGACTGTTTGCCTAAAATCCGACTGTTCGTACGCTCCATTAGACAATTGTTGTCCAACTTTTCGCCAACAAACGTTGGATGGCAGGCTAGTAAATTTTCAGCAGACAACAGTCTGTTGTCAGATTTTCCTATCGTGTGTACACAAGTCCGTCACACAAAAGTCCAAAGTACAAACACGCATGCTCGGAATCAATGCTCCCCAAACACGACATTAGCAGAAGGTGCCCAAAGGGTGGAGCTCAAGAGCTGAAATTCCACATAGTACGTCACTATGTTCGTGTTTGTTGGTCGACAATTGTGTACCGTTTGTATGCAAGACAAGTTCACGGCACACGCCCTTCGGACAAAAGTCTGACACTTTGTTGGCCAACAATCCGATTGTGTGTACAAGGCTTAAGTGTGAGTCCACTAAAGTCCACTATTTAACTATAAAAAGTAGTTATTTATTGTGAATTTTATTCGCATCTGAAATGGCTCCATTTTCTATCAGCAATAGACACCATGTAGAAATTCACCATCAAAGTCAGCCAAAAACTAGCAATATATCAAATGTGCTAACCTGTGATCATTTTAGTAAATTGACTTTCACATATAAAATATGGAAAAAATCTATAACATAACATACATGCAGTAAATTCAATGAATAAAGCCTTTAGTGAATGGAAATAATCATTTCCCATGATAAAAATGAGAAAACGTAATGAATTCTGTTAAGCTGTAGTAAAAATACTCTAATATGCTTTACAGAATCATTATCAATTAAATAGTAAATCAGTTTTATCCAAAATCCTCTAGCACTGGACTATCAGAGGATGACACAAGTCTTATATACAAGCGTTTACAGATTTACACTCTACTTATTGTATTGTCACATTATTGATCTTCCCTTTATTTGTGGCAATTTCTGTCATATTATTTTCAAGATAAAATTATATAGGCTGCCACTGCTTGCCTCTCAGTTTTAGACTGCTAGCTCCCTAGCTGCCATTCGGATCATTTGCCTTCAACCGTTTCTGAATTTCTGTTCCTGTACGAGTATAGAGATAAACAATTTACACTGATACTCGTTTGCTGTTTGCTTGTTTTGGGTCTATGACTCAAATATATATATATATATATATATATATATATATATATATATATATATATACACTAATCAGTCTTTAATGTGCTTTTGGAGTTTAAAAAGCAGAAGAAAAAAGCAATAGAAATGTATTCATTTTAATTCTATGGAACTCTTCACACTGCAAGTACGCTGGGCTTTGAAAAGTCCTACATGCTGCATTTATTGTGCCATTTTTCAAAAGCACCTTCCATAGTAAGTTAATAGGAAAGCATGAAAAGTGCATCAAAAGTACTTTATAAACTGATCAGTGTGAAAGGGCCCAAAGGAAGACAAATAGCATTTTTAGAAAGAGGCCAAGAGTAGAGCGTTTTTTACTTTGGAAGGGACTATGCACTTACTTAGAGAATGTGGTGAAAATTCACTTTGCAAAAATTACTTAGTCGCATGCAAGGGAAATAAAATCAACTTTTCTAAGCTAAGGAAAAATTCAGAAAGTAAGTATATTCAGATAGTAGAATGTATCATAATATCACGTCTGTGCTAAGGTATGGCACCAATCTTAATGGAGAGGCATCTCCAACGCACAACCCAGGTCATGGTCTTCTAGCAACCACTTAAGCTTGATGTCCATCTCTGCCGGGGGGGAGATCTATAACCAGTATACATAAAAGAATAAAAGTGGGAGCATCAGCCTTGTTCATTAACCATGACACTTTTTATTTAATGATAAAAAGTGATATACTCACAAAACATGGAGCTTCAAGGCCAACGCATATGTCCAACAACTCAGCCAGAACTGGTAACAACCCTTTTGATAGACCAGAATTATGCCCCTGATTTCTGCAGGTGCTTTTGCATTTCAAGGATGCCTCATCTTCTTTGGGGCTAGACTCTTCCCTGATTCCTCTCAAAGATCCAGTGCTGTCCCAGCTGCAGAACCACTCTCCTTTCTTTCTGGTCTCACAGGAGACACTGAGACAAGTGGGAGCCATGGACTCTTGCTGCTGTCATTTAAATTCCTGTAAAGAGGGAGCAGGGGCGTGGCTTACCTGGGCTATGTGTTTCTACAGATGCACACAGCCCAGATCAGAAGCACCCCCTTAGTACACATCTTCCTAAGGGGACACTCAGAGGAAGAAGGAGCAGACAACACTGGTGGGAGACTGCTAAAGAGGAGGTAAAAAACCAAAATTGTTGCACAGAACAGGTAACTATAACATATTTTTATTTTTTCATTTTAAAACAAAAAATAAAAAAATAACTCTTGATATAACTTTACGTAAATCAACTCCATTGTATACTTCACCCCTTCCATGCCCTGTTCATTTGCATTTTATATTAACCAAGAGTTTATATATAATATATATATATATATATATATATATATATATATATATATATATATATACAGCAAGTTGTGGCAGTAATGTTAATGACTCAGGATTCTTATCCATAAAGGTTGAGAATCTCCAGGGAACTTGTATCATTCAAAAGAAACAGCCTTTTCAGTTTCCCTGTCAGTTGGTAAAACCTAGTTTGAGACCTGGAGCCCAGAGATGAATCTCCAATCCTGGGTCCATATTTTGAGAATCACCAGCAATAATGGTCAGGTGTGTGCTGGAATTTTAGGAGTGACCTGACTAGTAGTGCTAAAGGTGTAAGCCAGGAGGCTGAATGTCATCAGTTTTTTTGTTGGAAGAGCAATGTTGAATATACCTGCAAGGGAAACTCGTGTTTTATGTTTTCCTGGAACTTTCTTTTAATAAAATTGGGCAACAACAGCCCTTTTAAAAAAAAGGAAAAAGTAAGTGTCTATGTCCTTAAAGCTCTATCATGTAAAACTAGTTCTCACAATATATATATATATACTGTATACACTATATTGCCAAAAGTATTGGGACGACAGCCCTTACACACACAGAAACTTTAATGGCATCTCAGTCTAAGACTGGGTTCACACTGGTGCAACAAATGCTCCAACATTGGGAGCATATGTCGCATGACGTGTAAAAAACAATGGTTACCTATGAGAGCCATCTTAACTGGTCTGACACAAGTCGGTCCGACTTTTAAAAAAGTTCCTACTTTGATCCAACTTTGATACTACTTCAGCCCATTGAATATAATTGAAGTTGACTCAAAATCAGATCATCGTCTTAACTGATCCGACTTTGCCCCTCCCCCCCAAATCCATACCAAACCCTTATCTGAGCACACAGCCTGGCAGGTCAGGAAAGGGGGTAGGGGATGAGCGATCCCCCCCCCGCACCATACCAGGCCACATGCCCTTAACATGGGTGGGGGTGGGTGCTTTAGGGCAGAGGGACCCTGCGTCCCCACTCCAAAGCACGTGTTGATGAGGACAAGGGCCTCTTCCCAACAATCTGGGTGGTGGTTGTGGGGTCTGCAGGTAGGGAGCTTATCGATCAGAATCTGGAAGCCCCTTTTAACAAGGGGGCCCCCAGATCCTGCCCCCATCCTATGTGAATGAGTATGGGGTACATTTTACCCCTACCCATTCACCTAAAAAAGAATGTCAAGTAATTTATTAAAGCAGCTCTCCAGATTTTTTCTCCCTTTGGCAATGTCTTCAACCTCTGGTTCCTCCTCTTTCATTGATGACTTCCTCTGCTTAGGTTCTTCTCCCTCCACCGATGTCTTCTTCATGCCGCCAGTTCTCCTCTCTCTGCTGTCTGGATGAAATGTTTAGCACTGGGAAAAGATAAAAAGTGCATTTTATATACAACTATATAGATCAGACCAAATTTAGGGACAGATGAGGAGGAATGAGGGACAGAGGGACATTGCTCCAAATCAGGGACAGTCCCTCAAAATCAGGGACAGTTTGGAGCTATGTGTATAACGGATAACCTTTTGAAAATTTCACAAGGGTGAAACAAAGGGTGGGGCTAATAACTATACAGTATATGTTGTACGCCATGGTAAATGGTGGGTGTGGCAAAATTGTGCTAATAATGGAATTGGCTTAATATTGTGAAAGGGTCGTAAGAATGTAATGTACAGAGTACAGGTAGCAGAAGTATGTAAAGTACAGAGTGCAGGGATCCAGGATGGTTAATATGGGTAACATACAGCATATAGTGCAGGAGTCAGGTGTGTGTATTGTATACAGTGCAGTCAGAAGTCCACCCCTTTGCATTACCACTTATGCACATACATACACACTGTATATATAGTTACATAGTTACATAGTTGGTAAGGTTGAATAAAGACACCAGTCCAACCTGAGTGTCTACAATTGTCCCTATCCCTGTACATTGCACACTCACATCAGTCCCTACCCTCAGGGAGCCCATGATCCAAGGTCCTCATTCATATACTAGGGTCAATTTTGGACAGAAGCCAATTAACCTACCTGCATGTCTTTGGAGTGTGGGAGGAAACCAGAGTACCCGGAGGAAACCCACACAGGCACAGGGAGAACATGCAAACTCCAGGCAGGTAGTGTCGTGGTTGGGATTCGAACCAGCGACCCTTCTTACTGCTAGGTGTGAGTGCTTACCACTACACCACTGTGCCGCCACTCGCTGTTTACACATACATACACACTGTATATGCAAACATACTCGCTGTTTACACATACATACACACTGTATACACATACATACTGTATACCAGGAAACACATACAAACACCTACCTCTCTAATGACATGGCAGCCATTGTTTTTGTCTTTTCAGTTCCCCATGTCTTACTTCTGCCAGCAGGAAATCCTAGAGGCACCGCGGCATACATGCTACCTAAAATATGCTGTTAGCAGCTCATATCCCTCGTCCACATTGCATCCACACAGCAGCTCTTCCTCTCTCTCTCCCTCTATCCTGTGAACGCAGAGAAAAGTTTTTTTTACATGATTTCAGCAATGAGCCAACAACTAGAACAAAATTGCCAGGTAATTTTAGGCAAATTCCCAAGTATGCTGAAGCAATATAGGAAATATTGGCAACATTTTTAAGTTTTAAAGTCCAGGGCTTATTGGTAGGGCTACACCCTTTTATTAACCACTTCAGGACCGCCGTATTGCCAATGTACGTCAACACAATGGCACAGGCAGGCACAATCACGTAGATGTACGTGATTGCCTTCCAGCGGGTGGGGGGTCCGATCGGACCCCTTCCTGCTGGTTACGGCGGTCCGGTTCGCTCCAGGAGCGCTCCGTGATGAGGGGATGGCCGTTCGTTTTCGGCCACCCCCTCTGGATCGCTCCTGGCCAATGAGAAGCTTCCTCCCACTGTGTATTGTTTACACAGGAAGGAGGAAGTGATGTCATTCTCCTCGGGGCGGTCTTTTTGACCGGACTACGAGGAGAAGACTAATAGTAAGTGTGCACCAACACTACACTGACATGTAGGTACACACAGGCACACAAACCCCCCCCCCCGATCCCCCCCCGATCGCCCCCCGATCCCCCCCGCCCCCCCTCCCCCCCCAGTCACAGTGTCACTGATTGCATTGATCATTTCTTTACTGATCAATGCATTCAGTGTCAGTTGTGACAGTAAAAACTGTCAGGACAGTTAGTGTTAGGTCCAGGGTAGCCCCCTATCACCCCCCAATAAAGATTTAACCCCCTGATTGCCCCTAGAGTTAACCCTTTCACCCCCTTTTGCCAGTGTCACTAAGCGATCATTTTTCTGATCGCTGCATGTGTCGCTAGGTAGCTAGTTATTTTTTTAGGTTCACCGCCAGGTTTTTATATCGCTAGGTACCCCGATATACTACCCAATAATGGTTTTAACCCCCTGATTGCCGCTAGTTAACCCTTTCACCCCCTTTTGCCAGTGTCACTAAGCGATCGTTTTTCTGATCGCTGCATTAGTGTCGCTACAGTCGCTAGGTAGCTAGTTATTTTTTTAGGTTCACCGCCAGGTTTTTATAGCGCTAGGTACCCCGATATACTACCCAATAATGGTTTTAACCCCCTGATTGCCGCTAGTTAACCCTTTCACCCCCTTTTGCCAGTGTCACTAAGCGATCATTTTTCTGATCGCTGCATGTGTCGCTAGGTAGCTAGTTCGTTTTTTAGGTTCACCGCCAGGTTTTTATATCGCTAGGTACCCCGATATACTACCCAGTAATGGTTTTAACCCCCTGATTGCCGCTAGTTAACCCTTTCACCCCCTTTTGCCAGTGTCACTAAGCGATCGTTTTTCTGATCGCTGCATTAGTGTCGCTACAGTCGCTAGGTAGCTAGTTATTTTTTTAGGTTCACCGCCAGGTTTTTATAGCGCTAGGTACCCCGATATACTACCCAATAATGGTTTTAACCCCCTGATTTCCGCTAGTTAACCCTTTCACCCCCTTTTGCCAGTGTCACTAAGCGATAATTTTTCTGAACGCTGCATCAGTGTCGCTAGTGTCGCTAGGTAGCTAGTTATTTTTTTAGGTTCACCGCCAGGTTTTTATAGCGCTAGGTACCCCGATATACTACCCAATAATGGTTTTAACCCCCTGATTGCTGCTAGTTAACCCTTTCACCCCCTTTCACCAGCGATCACAGTATAAGTGTCACTGGTGACGCTGGTTAGCCAGTTAGTTATTTAGGTTCCCCGTCAGGTTTTTATATAGCGCCAGGGACCCCCATATACTACCTAATAAAAATTTGAACCCCCTGATTGCCCCTAGTTAACCCTTTCACCACTGATCACCGTATAAGTGTTACGGGTGACTCTGGTTAGTTTGTTTTTTATAGCATCAGGGCACCCACCATTTATTACCCAATAAAGGTTTAACCCCCTGATCACCCGGCGGGTGATATCAATTAGGTTTTAGGGTCAGGGTCTGCGTCGCCCCAGGCAGCGCTAGGTTAGTGCCAGTACCGCTAACACCCACACGCAAAGCATACACCTCCCGTAGTGGTATAGAATCTGAACAGATCAATATCTGATCTGATCAGATCTATACTAGCGTCCCCAGCAGTTTAGGGTTCCAAAAAAACACATTGTTAGCGGGATCAGCCCAAATACCTGCTAGCACCTGCGTTTTGCCCCTCTGCCCAGCCCACCCAAGTGCAGTATCGATCGATCACTGTCACTTACAAAACACTAAACACATAACTGCAGCGATCGCAGAGTCAGGCCTGATCCCTGCCATCGCTAACAGGTTTTTTGGTAGCATTTTATATTCAAATCCGGAAGGCAGTGCTTGGTTTTCGGGGTCCCGTACGTGGCTAGGCTCCCAAAAAGTCCCCCACATGTGGTATCCCCGTACTCGGGAGAAGCAGCAGAATTTATTTTGGGGTGTAATTTGACTTCTGCCCATAGCATGTGTGAGCAATATATCATTTAGTGACAACTTTGTGCAAAAAAAAAAAGTTTGTAATATTCCCGCAACTTTTGGCAAAATATAAAATATTCCATGGACTCAACATGCCTCTCAGTAAATAGCTTGGGGTGTCTACTTTCCAAAATGGGGTCATTTGGGGGGGGTTTGTGCTATTTTGGCATTTTATGGCCTTCAAAACTGTGATAGGTAGTGAGGAGTTAAATCAAAAATTTGCACCCTTATGCCCCGTACACACGAGAGGAATTAAGTCTGACAGACCTCCAAAGGAGTTCCGCCGGAGTTCCGCTGGAGTTCCGACGGAGTTCTGGCGGACTTTTCGACCGAACGGACTTGACCACACACCATCACACCAAACTCCGACGGAGTCGAACGTGATGACATACGACTGGATTCGACGTAGGAAGTTCATAGACAGTAGCCAATAGCTGCCCTAGCGTCGGTTTTAGTCCGTCGGAGTAGCACACACACGAGCGGATTTTTCAAAGGGGACCGGGTCCGGCGGAGTTCCGTCGGGAAAATTTAAAGCATGCTTCATTTCTAAAGTCCGTCAGACTTTAGCTTAGCTAAAGTCCGTTGCAGCCCACACACGATCGGATAGTCCGCCGGACTCAGTCCGTCGGAGTTTGGATGTCGAAAAGTCCGCTCGTGTGTACGGGGCATTAGAAATCCTGAAGGTGGTGATTGGTTTTCGGGGTGCCGTGCGCGACTAGACTCCCAAAAAGTCCCACACATGTGGTATCCCCGTACTCAGGAGAAGCAGCAGAATGTATTTTGGGGTGTCATTTCACATATGCCCATAGCATGTGTGAGCAATATATCATTTAGTGACAACTTGGTGCAAAAAAAAAAAAGTTTGTAATATTCCCGCAACTTGTGGCAAAATATAAAATATTCCATGGACTCAACATGCCTCTCAGTAAATAGCTTGGGGTGTCTACTTTCCAAAATGGGGTCATTTTGGGGGGTTTTGTGCTATTTTGGCATTTTATGGCCTTCGAAACTGTGATAGGTAGTGAGGAGTTAAATCAAAAATTTGCACCCTTAGAAATCCTGAAGGTGGTGATTGGTTTTCGGGGTGCCGTGCGCAACTAGACTCCCAAAAAGTCCCACACATGTGGTATCCCCATACTCGGGAGAAGTAGCGGAATATATTTTGGGGTGCAATTCCACATATAACCATGGCATGTGTGAGCAATATATCATTTAGTGACAACTTTTTGTAAAAAAATTTTTTTTTTTTTTTTTTGTCATTATTCAATCCCTTAGGACAAAAAAAATAAATATTCAATGGGCTCAACATACCCATCAGCAATTTCCTTGGGGTGTCTACTTTCCAAAATGGGGTCATTTGGGGGGGATTTGTACTGCCCTGCCATTTTAGCACCTCAAGAAATGAGATCGGCAGTCATAAATTAAAAGCTGTGTAAATTCCAGAAAATGTACTCTAGGTTGTAGACGCTATAACTTTTGCGCAAACCAAAAAATATACGCTTATTGACATTTTTTTCCTAAAGACATGTGGCTGAATACATTTTGCCCTCAATGCATGACTAAAATTTAGTTTATTCGATTTTTCTTATAACAAAAAGAAGAAAATATCTTTTTTTTTCAAAATTTTCGCTCTTTTTCCATTTATATCGCAAAAAAAAAAATCGCAGAGGCAATCAAATACCATCAAAAGAAAGCTCTATTTGTGGGAAGAAAAGGACGCAAATTTCGTTTGGGTGCAATATTGCATGACCGCGCAATTACCAGTTAAAGCAGCGCAGTGCGAAATTGCAAAAAGACCTCTGGTCCTTAAGGTGTTTATTGGTCCGGAGCTGAAGTGGTTAAAGAAAAATGTCATCCTCCCACCTATTTTTTTTTTGTTCCTCCACTCACCAGATTGGGGATTATGAACAGTTCAGATGCTCACCAGCTTGGGAGATCCAGTGTTGTACTGCACCTCTCTGCTGCTAACGCTCAGGTCCTGCACTGCCATGCCATGTTCCTGTGTGACATCATCAGGAGGTGGCTGCCTCTTCTGGTAAACAAAGGGCAAAAAAAGAGGAGAAATATTTGTGTAGTGGAGTGGAGGAGGGAAGTTTGTTTTCAGGGTGACGATTCGCTTTAAATAATTCTACCTAATCCTATCTAAGGCTAGGTTCACACATGTGCAGTCGATGTGGCTCATGTTTGGGTGGGCAGAGCAACTTATTCTCTTAAATAGACTGCTGTACCTGTGGAAAATGCAGGAAAAAGGTCCCTTGTCAAATCGCAGCTGCATGGAAAAAGCTCCATGCAATTTTCCCACACCCAAAAACACATTGCATTTTTAGCTGGGACGTCATTAAGAATTATTGGTACTCATACACGTCTGCTAAAAAGCAGCATGTTTTGCCAGTATGTGCTGGAATGATTGTGATTTACATGCATTCTGTGCCCATCTATGTGTGAACCTAGCCTAATGCTCCGGTATATGTCAGCAAGACTGCATCGTATTAGAAAAAATAATGAAAAAAATAACAAAAACTCTTTTTTTCTAGGCTCAGATTTAGTTCCGTTCTGAAGAAATTCAGAGTAGCAATTACAGAGATCTTGCAGGTTAGCCAGGTGCAGAAGATGAATGCTAGGATAAAAACGACAGAGACTCACTGCAACTGATGACAACTAGGCCTATGTAAGAATCCTAATATTCAGTATTTAGTAGTTATTTCCAGGCAGGATTGTTTAACTACCTCAGACCCACGCTGTACCCGAAAGACGGCTACAGCGCAGCTCTCTCGTTCTGAGAGGATGTCAATGGACGTCCTCCCAGAACCACGCCTCCCACACACCCCCTGGAGCACGCATCCCTCACTCTAGGATTGCGATAAAGGGCCAATCACAGCAGCTCTTTACCTTGTAATCAGCGGTTTTCAATCACAGCTGATTACATATAAACAAACTTGCCGGTTACCGGCATTCTTTTTCTCATGCGTTCTCACTAGACCGAAATAACTGATTATCCAAGACTGAATACTGGTATTTTTACCCATGGTTAATTGTGGTAAGTTCTCATAAAGTGATTCTAAAGTTCTATAAAAATAACAAACATGTTATACTTAACTGCTCTGTGCAATGGTCTTGCACAGAGCAGCCCAGATCCTTTTCTTCTGGGGTCTCTCTTTGGTGCTCCTGGCCCCTCCCTCCTGTTGAGTGCTCCCATAGCAAGCAGCTTGCTATTGGGCCACCTGAGCCGAGCCACAGCTCCCTGTGTCCATTCAGACATAAAGCCGTGGTTCTACCCCACCCCCCTCTCTCCTCTTTGGTTGACTGACTTTGACTGACAGCCGTGGGAGCCAATGGCGCCCCTGCTGTGTCTCAGCCAATCAGGAGGGAGAGTTGAGGCACTTGTGGACATCGCTGGCTCTAGATTGGACTCAGGTAAGTATTAGGTGAGCTGAGTGGGGCTGCTGCACACAGAAGGCTTTTTATCTTAATGCATAGAATGCATTGAAAAAAAAAAAAAAACCTTCTGCCTTTACAACCACTTTAAATCTATGTACTATATCTGTATTTTTCACTGCTGTCAGCATCAGTAATAACACTTTTAAGTGACTATAAACATTGTACTTTTTCCATGCAGCACAGGTCACGGGAATACTGAGCTAATGTTCTGTCATTACATATTCATTATAAATTAGCTACCATGAGGAAGATACTTAATGATGTGAAGTCTTGCAGTCGTGGAGCCGCTCTGACCTTTTCACTGTACCTTTTCTGCACAACAATCCTTGTGTCATTACACACCGTAGTCTTTACAAAGAGGGAATGAGCACAATAGAATAGAACAGCTGCCTGCCGTAACAATATAAAAACACCCAGTGATGGCACGCAGATATGAAGGATTGAAATGCTTTAAAGCATTAACGGAATAAGACATCAAAGATATGTTTCTTGCATCCACCTAAATGAATATTCCATTTCTTAAACGTTGAAAGGGAAACTATTGTGTGTATTCAATGAGTATTTATTTAGAGTACCCACGGTCAGGTATATGTAAAAAGTAAATCTGCCATAAGAGAGATATATGGGCTGTCATTGCTGACCTGCTTCTGAAAATGCTAGTTAACTGACAATTTTACTAATCCATAAATTTGGCCCACTATAGCAAAAAATATTGTACCCTGCTAACTAAATATGCTTAATACCTCTAATGATAATAATCATTAAATGAATTCCATGTTTAATTCCACTTGCCTTTTATTTATATTTTCCTCTACATTTGCATGCAGACCAACCTGTCATTAAAAGTGATATTTACAGGGGATGGGGCAAATTATAGCACTGCCTAGGATGTCAAATGGCGAGCTTTTATATATCTGGTTACCCTTTTTTCAAAAAGAAAAAATACTGCTGCTGTAACTGTTGACATTTTTTAGCTGTTTTAGCTGGGGTTGAACAGTTTTAATGTGTTTTACATGAATTTAATGTCAATGTCACCCCTATCTTTCTTCCCTCTTAGCCCATGTACACACGGTCGGACATTCCGACAACAAAATCCGTCGGATTTTGTCCGAAACTTGTGTTGCATACACACGGTCGGACAAAGTTGTCGGAAAATCCGATCGTTCAGAACGTGATGACATTATTTTGTTATACGACGGGACTACATTCAGGCTAGTAGCCAATAGCTTTGGTCTAGAAATTTGATCTGAGCATGCGTGCCACTTTTGGAATTCTCTACACACAATCGGACAAAGTCCGATCGGATCATGTTGTTGGAAAGTTTTATAGCCCAGCTCTAAAACTTTTTCTGTCGGATATTCCGGCGGAAACAGTCCGATGGAGCCCACACACAGTCGGATTATCCGACAACACGGTCCGATCGGACATTTTCCGTCGGAATGTCCAACCGTGTGTACAAGGGCTTATACTGCAGGCTGCTATGAAAAATATTGACCGTGTTTCCTATTCCAGCAATATTCACTGTGCTTACCTGCCCAGTTTCACAGTGTGCCCATGCGCCATGGCCTTTTTCATTCCTATGGGTGCTTAAGTCATCTGCTGAAAAACCCTTTTCCCAAAATATACTCTAAAGTTTAATTAAATGTACATATCCACCTAAGACTACCATGTGCATTTCACCCTAGTATCAACAATAAAATAAATAAAAATACAAATAATGTTAAAGAGAATCAAAAATGATTGTGTTAATACCGTTGGTGGACCGCATAATATATTATTTTTGATTTTACCATAGTTCCGCTTAACAGTCTTTGAATATCTAATCAAGAACAGGTCATGAAAATCAGAAGTTCTTTTCTACATACTTGTATTTTTTGTGATTCAGTAACTCACCATATTCAAGCAAAATGGTCAACATGACAGACACGCAACCAGCATTTTTTAAGGAAGGATCAATTATGGCAGTTATGACTTTATGTTTCCATTTTGAGAAACATGTTGAGGCGGTTAACCCCCTTCTGAACATGCTAGTTACCTGGTTTCAATATGCTTTGAGCTACTAATCTAGAAAAAGTCAAAGAAATGTCAGTCCTTATGCATATTTGTTCTGGGTCAGATACTCAAAGTATTAAGGAGCTATCAGAACTGACAACCTCCAATTTTTTTTTTTATTACAGCTTTTAGGTGATGTTTACAGTGTTGCGTCATATGTTGTATGATCATACTTATATTCAGACTTGAAGATTCTCCCTCCACTGGGAGAATGGGCTGCCGCGTCCGCGTAAACTATGGATTACATATGTCTGAACCTAGCCTAACGTGCATTTTTCCCACAACTTTCTTTCTTCTAAGAATCAAAATGCCTAGAAACATTCATGTCTGATGTATCAGTGGGTGGGATTTTAGTATACAACTTCATTTAAAAAGCTAATGAGCTCCTTCTCAACTCGTTCCATTTTTCAAAATCCAAATTTAATCTTAGTTGTTTTGAAGCTTTGATTAATTGGAAGCAATTCTCATTGTCATTTTTAAACAAATGTATTTTATTTTGGTATTGCTCCAATAACTGGGTACAATTTATTAATCATACATGTTTATTTATCTGTTAACGTAATGGTGCTTCTTAAATGCACTAAACATAGTATAATTGTGTTCATGCTAGCAGTGGTGTGCAGTTAATCATGCAAATTATATTTTGAAGGTCAGGTTTTGAATAACTGTATTCTTCCTATATTAATACTACAAAGTATCATTTCATGGAGCATCATGAATAACTAAAATATATGCATGAAATGCCCTAAATAAGGCCAAGCAAAAAAAGGGAATAAAACAATTGTTTTTTTTCTTTACTGTTTAATGTATAGGTAAACCCAGTGATTAAAATATAATACAAATGAAGTAAAATGTACTATGTTAATGTAATTTCAAATGTCGTTTTTAATATTTGTATTTAAAGATGAATGCCAGGTGTGAATATTTTTACATAGTTACATTGGTTCATTTTGGTAAATGTAATTCTGCATGTGCCATGCCTGACTATTCCCTGTGCAAGCTGGAAGTCACTGCAGTAGTCACTGTTACGACAGTGATCAAGGCTGTTTCCCAGGTACCATGCTGAGTGGTTGCCCTGTTGCTTAGTGAACACACTCTAAGCTCACTCGGCATGGGCGCCATTCAGACAAAATGCTGCATTTATTCAGTGAACTCAGAAAAGCATTCTATGATTGGACGAGTTGTAGAGGTGGGTTGGTGACGTAACAATCACCACCTCTTCCAATCATAAAATACATTGCATTTTTTCAATAAATGTTCTCTGAATGGTGCCCATGAATAAACAGATGACCCCCTGTGTTCACTAATCAGCAGCCAGCTGTTCGTCACAGGACCTGGAAGCTAGTCTCTAGTACAGGTATTTCCAGCTTACACAGGGATGATGAATGTAAGACATATACACACTTACATTGGTCCAAGCTGAACCAATGTAACAATGCAAACATATCATATCTAAACTTTCATTAAAACAATACTGTGTGATCCTGTTATTAAGGCCTTGCACAGGCACTTTCTCAGTGACAATGCTCTGTCCATGTCTCCTAATTGTACTCCTGCAAAATCATCCCGTCTAATGAGTCTTTAATTAATAGGGATGAGCTGAACACATCTTGGTTCAGTTCAGGGAGGTTTGAGTAAACATATCAGCAGTTTGGATGCTGAATCTGAATCCTATTGAAGTTAATATGAGCCAAACCTGTTAAATAAATGTTCTAATTTTTGAGGCTAATAGCCAAGAGATTGGCAAAAAAAAGTACATAGGGATAAGCACTGTACAGGGTACATGTACCAATGCACAAAAAAAGAAAGAAAATACAGTTTCAAAGGAGCATTGCATTTAAGAATGCTGAAAATGCAATATTAGAAATGTGTACTTCATTTAAAAAAACTCCTTGGGAAGGGGTGGGGGGACATTGTCTCCTAAGCCTGCCTGCGAAGTGGTGTATCTCTGTCATGTGAACAAAGGGACATTTACAAATAAGAAAAAGTGACATCTACAAAGGAAAAAGGCTGTTTAAAAAAACATTATTTCACTTTTCTCTAAAAGCTTCCTTAAATATATAAATAATGCCCTTGGATTTGGTATGAATTTTAGGGTGGTCCACACAAAAAACAGACCTAAGGACCCCCCCAAATCTGTACCAACCCCTTAATCTTAGCACTAAGCCTATTAGGCCAGGAAAGAGGAGCTACATGCCCTCTCCCCCACAATCATATATAGAGTTATATATGGAACTCTGTAGAGATGTGGGGGTAGCACAGGTAGTGGGGTGTTTTTTTCTGTAATTCCTTTAATGTGGTATTTTTTACCTTAAAGCTGAACTTTACCCATAACAACTTGATAAAAAATAATGTTCTTTAGCGAGGAACATATATTCCACATTAATAATCATGCTACTAAAATTAATGTGTGCTGTAAATTGCCTCCAGCATTGCTCCTGTTTCTCCTTGCTGGAGGCTGCCATTTTCTTGAAGCCCAGAGCCCCAGCAGTAAATCATAAAGCGGAACTAAACCCAGTGAATTAATGGTTTGAAAAAAACAGTTACATTCATGGAATGCCGGGATTGCTATAACTGACCACATGTACAGCATCATGGCAGTTGCAAATTAAACAGAAGCAGCTTCCTTGGCTGTAAAGGATAGGAGGGTTTAATTCCGCTTTAAGGCTGTCAGCAGATTGGCCTCTACAAACTCGGCAGGGCCTTAAATTGCCTGGGAGAACAATTGAGCATGCGCAGAGCATGGTGAAACAGTGTATTACTTTTTTTTTTAAACGGTATGGACACTTATTTTTGATGTTTTATATAGCTATACCAGCAAAATTTGGCAGCCTTAAGTGATCTAGCAAGACTTACTTTTCTGCCTAAAGTTCCACTTTAAAGCAGAAGTAAACCCATTGATTTAACAGTTTAAAAAAAGTTACATTTCTGGCATGCTGGGAATGTTAACTGTCACATCTCTTGTGCTCTCAACCAAACTGTCAAACCACCCACTGGGTGGGTGTCATAACTGATCACATATGCAGCATCATGGCAGTTGAAGATTAAACAGAAGCCAAGATGGCAGCTTCCTTGGCTGAAAAAGATAGGATGGTTTACTTCCAATTTAATGCAGGGAAAGCATTAAGTTGAAAAGAAAAGTTGACTTTAGTACCTGTCAGGGAAATGGCCGTAGGAGAACTGGCAATAGTGGCAGTGCTGGTAATGGACGCTCTTGGCACATTGCCATGCCCACTAGTGCAAGAAGTGCGCAGGTCTGCAATGGTGCTAACATGCGAACGCCAATTAATTAATTGGCGAATGCACGTACGCACAATGTGACAGATGCGGCCACTTATTGGCCTATATAAGACTGCTGCTGAGCCCATCCCATTGCTATATTGTCATCAGCCTTCCCGTGTTCCTTATGCACGGTCGAACTGTTTGACGTACTTAGTCCGTTGAAACACATTTCAGCGGACAATCCGCTCGTGTGTGGGCTTCAGCGGACTTTTTCAGCGTGCAGTCCGGAGTACTAAGAATTTCGGTTTTTCCAAAAATCTTTCCGTCGTACTTTGGTTTCAGCGGACAATACGGTCGTCAGTATGCTAGTCCGACGGACTAAGAATGGCGCATGCCCAGAAAGGATTTACAGGGCTTTGCTGTGTCTTGGACTTCCTATTTCTAGTCCCGTCGTACGTGCTGTACGTCATCGCGCAAGCTTTCGTCGGACTGTTTGTGTATCCGTGTGTGGTCAAGTCCGTTCAGTGGATTGTCCGTTGGATTGTATGACGGACTAAGTACGTCAAACAGTTCGACCGTGTGTACGCGGCATTAGTGTATTTGACCCCTGGCCTGGCTTCCACTACCTTCTCCTGCACACACTATTGCCAAGTGTTACTGAGGATTCCTAGAGACTTTAGCCCATCTGTGTATCCTGCATTATTCGGTATATATAAAGGTGCATACAAAACTAGTGCTAAAAATATAATTAACTAATTAGTTGCACGTGGCGCTGTTACCTGTGTGCCTTTCAGTCAACACTCCCTAATCTTCTAGAAAATCATATCCCACATCATACAAAATGTGATAAATAATAAACACTTAGGTAAATACCCAAATTTACATTTAGATTAAGTGTACAGTGACATAAATGAACAAACGTGAATATAGTCCATCCGCCAAATACCAAAAAAAATCTAAAATGTATAGAAAAATATATTATCTATAAAAATAAACCAAAAAAAAAAAATTATATATAATATCCAAATAATAGAGAGTCTTTTTATAGAAGCGTGAGTAAATCTCCAGTGTTTAAGTCTCCTTATACACGTGACTCCTTCACCACACCATCCGTGCTTAATGACCCCCCTTCGTGAAAAAACTCACCAAATGCTAAGCCTTACACTCTCGTGTGAGGAAAAAGGGCTTGCAACAGATCTCTCAAGATGTAATTTAGATATCAGCACATCCGATTTTATCTTCTCCAATTGCGTACTTCAATGTGTATATATGAATACCTCAAAGAAAAATCACAGAGGGAGACCCCAATAGTGTAATACTGCAATCACTCTTTAATGTAAAAAATCGCACTCTTTATGCACTCACATGAACTTAAAAGGGTAAAATCCCTTCAAAAGGATAAAGAAACTTGCTTCACAAATCCACTCCACAACAGCATTCTGAATACGTCGGGGCATTGGTGGTCACAGCGGACTTATTAGATACGGTACTGGATCACTTAATCTCACCCCTCCTCGTGCGTCCCGCCTGGTCCCACACAGCAGGTCCGTTCGAAAAAGGCGTCTTCAGATCAGATGATTCAGTTCACTTAGTCCTGTACCTCCTTCCCAGCTCCGTGTATGTCAGCTCAATCCCATGAATAAGTCTGATATGACGAAACATGTCGGGGGCGTGGCTATCTGGTGAACATTGAGCTGACATACACGGAGCTGGGAAGGAGGTACAGGACTAAGTGAACTGAATCATCTGATCTGAAGGCGCCTTTTTCGAACGGACCTGCTGTGTGGGACCAGGCGGGACGCACGAGGAGGGGTGAGATTAAGTGATCCAGTACCGTATCTAATAAGTCCGCTGTGACCACCAATGCCCCGACGTATTCAGAATGCTGTTGTGGAGTGGATTTGTGAAGCAAGTTTCTTTATCCTTTTGAAGTGATTTTACCCTTTTAAGTTCATGTGAGTGCATAAAGAGTGCGATTTTTTACATTAAAGAGTGATTGCAGTATTACACTATTGGGGTCTCCCTCTGTGATTTTTCTTTGAGGTATTCATATATACACATTGAAGTACGCAATTGGAGAAGATAAAATCGGATGTGCTGATATCTAAATTACATCTTGAGAGATCTGTTGCAAGCCCTTTTTCCTCACACGAGAGTGTAAGGCTTAGCATTTGGTGAGTTTTTTCACGAAGGGGGGTCATTAAGCACGGATGGTGTGGTGAAGGAGTCACGTGTATAAGGAGACTTAAACACTGGAGATTTGCTCACGCTTCTATAAAAAGACTCTCTATTATTTGGATATTATATATAATTTTTTTTTTTTGGTTTATTTTTATAGATAATATATTTTTCTATACATTTTAGATTTTTTTTGGTATTTGGCGGATGGACTATATTCACGTTTGTTCATTTATGTCACTGTACACTTAATCTAAATGTAAATTTGGGTATTTACCTAAGTGTTTATTATTTATCACATTTTGTATGATGTGGGATATGATTTTCTAGAAGATTAGGGAGTGTTGACTGAAAGGCACACAGGTAACAGCGCCACGTGCAACTAATTAGTTAATTATATTTTTAGCACTAGTTTTGTATGCACCTTTATATATTTTGACAGTTTGTAACAAGTGGCAGCTAAGGTGTAGAATTTGTGTCATTTAAGCGCTGTGGTGATACACTAGGTAAAGGGTTCGGTGTGTGTGTATCTTTAATAATTATTCGGTATACTTCAGGTGACCACCGGCTTTACTCTTCTGTACCCATCTGGCAATATGTGCTTCTTTGGGCACTACTCCTTCTGTACCTTCATGGGTGTATTGCACTTTATGTTTTCAATGGATACCTCATTTTTAGATCCTGGTAACAGCAATATATGTGACCTTAACTTAGCATGATGTGTTTCTTGAAATAACTTATAAAATCAACTATGTAACAGTGGGGATCTGAGGCAGTGGCCATTGGTCAATGAGGACAATGTAGCATACTTGTGAGTTGACCCTGATTTTAAGGGACAGTCCTAGGTTTTGAAGACCAGCCACTGGTAATGTCTGGTCACCCAGTAAATATCTTACAGTATATTGTCTTTGGTTGGTTATGTGGATAATTTACACTTCTCTTTTTTTTTGCCATTTGAAAACTACAACTCCAAACATGATCAGTTTTTTGAATTAAATGAATTACATATTTAATAAAATGTTACACTTAATGGCTTCTTCCGTTAAGTTGCATTTCTCATAGTTATCTGGGAAATTAGAACCTAAAATAATTCAAGCAGACCCTTAAGGAATAAATGTTCAGGCAGTTCATATCCATTTTAAAATATTTTCTTGATAGCAGCTGGATTAAAGTGCTGTGCTAAATCTAATAAAGGACACAATTGAGTCTGTTAAGGATTCAATTACTAATACTGATTTGTATTTCTTGCACTTGAGGTAATCTTGGTAATATCAATATGAGCTTCAAGAATAATATGCTGCAAGCTTTATACCCTTAGCAAATCTATCCATGGAACATGGTTATATGTAATAATTTCCCACACAGCTGCGATGTATGCACATGACCAGGAGAAGTTCTTCACATGTTGATGCAGAGTTGGCAGCATATATTGAACAGCTGGAAGATTGTAACTCTAACAGGTGATTGTTAACTAACTCCCACTGTTTTGCTGTGATACTTGCTTTTACATTTCCAGTTTATGCAGCAAACTGTAATAAAATAATTCAGAAGAATGAATAGTAATTTCATACGTATTTGTTTCCTATGTTCAAGACTATAAGAGGCTGATTTACTAAGGGCAATTGAGCTATTCTCTATATAAGGGAAGATACACTTTGCAAGTACATTTTTCCCAAAGCTTAGGGAATGAAGTGAAGCTCTGTCGACTTCCATTATCAAATCATTTGCAAGCAAAAATGCTGTTTTCTTTTTCCTTGCACGTAATTAAGTGTTCTTTGCAAAGTATTATTTCACCGCATTCACTAAGCTCTGGCGCAAATTACCTTGCAAAGTACATCTTTCCTTGAAAAGTGGACAACCTATTTGCCTTTGGTAAATAAACCCCTAAATGTCATGTAACTTTTTTGCCACAGAAATAATAAATATTAACAAAAATTATAAAATATAATAAAATTGACCTGAAACTTTTATAGATGGTATCATTCTATACTGGAAGAAGTTTGAACTAGGCCCCCTCTCTCTTGATTTGCTGCCACATAAACCAATCATAGTTCTTACACTTGTCATGTAAACCTTCAAAACATGGTCTGACGGAGAATCTGCAAAGTGCAAACACAGTGACGCTTCCCAATGAAAACTATAAACCAGGGTTATCCAACCTGTGGCCCACAGTACACATGGGACCCAAGATGGATATGAATGCAGTCCAACAGAAAATTGTAAACTTACCTAAAAATGTTGATTTTTTGGGGGGGGATGTTTTTGTAAAAAATATTTTACACTAATGCCGCGTACACACGATCAGACCAAGTCCGCCAGATAGTCTGATCGTGTGTATGCGGCATTAGTGTAAAATATTATATAGAGGATACTGGGACTGTGACATCATAAGGGGCGATGACATCACCCAGTGACCCCGCCCATTGTCCCTATATAAGTCACTGCACAACGCGTCCCTGTCATTACGGCCAGAGACAGCATCAAGTCAACATCTCAAGGAAGAAGAGGAAGAAGAAGAGAAGAAGAACAGAAGGTGGCAGTGGCAGCGGCGGTGGCAGCGGCGGTGGCGGCGGCGGTGGCGGCGGCGGCGGCGGCAGCGACGACAACATAAAACCTGCCAACCGCTAGTAAAAAAGCTGGAAGAAGGAGCGGAGGCCCTACAAGAAGAACCGAAGAGGGGGACAAGACCCCCAAAGTCGGAAGAAGAGGCGGCGACAGAAGACAGGGCCACCACTAGTAAAAGAGCTATAGGAAGAAAGCGGAGGCCTGGCAAGAAGAACCGAAGAGGGGGACAAGACCCCCCAAGAGGGGGACAAGACCCCTGAAGTCGGAAGAAGACCCCCGGACAGCGAAGAAGAAGAAAGCCAGGCTCCTCCGCTAGTAAAAGAGCTAGCAAAAGAGCAGAAGATAGTGGAGGAGTCCGGCGAGAAGACCCCCCAAGACAGAAGAAGACCCCCGGACCTGTGCAATAAATTATTTAAAACCTTGTGTTGTGTTTTATTTAATTTTTTTTCACCAGGTGAATCAATAGGGGTACATTGTACCCCATACTCATTTACATAAGGTGGTGGGGTGATATCTGGGCGCCTCCTTATTAAAGGGGGCTCCCAGATTCCGATAAGCTCCCCGCCCGCATACCCCGACAACCAACAGCCAGGGTTGTCGGGAAGAGGCCCTTGTCCTCATCAACATGGGGACAAGGTGCCGGGCTGCGTGCTCATATAAGGGTCTTATATGGACCTTGGAGGGGACCCCCACGCCGTTTTTTCAGCATAGGGCTTCCCCTTCAAGTCCATACCAGATGACTGGGCCAGCAACATGTCAATCTCGCCGCCAAAGGCGGCGACATTGACTTCCTTCGCTAGTCCCGGCTACCTAGAGCCGTGTTCAAAATGAATCGTCTTTCCTCTCTGTGTGGGCAAGTGCGTTCATTTCAAAACTACGGTCGGATCTCACGCCATAGTCCGGCGGAGCTAGTGCGCTGGAAAAGTCTGGTTGCGTGTGGGCAGGTCCGCTCGTTCGGAAAGTCCGCTGGATAGTCTGATCGTGTGTACGCGGCATTAGAAAACACGTGCTGCCAAAGAAAAAAATGACAGTTTCTCTTTACTTTAAAGTGGTTGTAAACAAATGCCCAGTGAAGTTAATAGCCTCAGATGATACACAGCGGTGAAACAAATCCTCCTACATAGATTTTACTTGTTTACCTGCAGTCTTCTCCTCTCTACACCCCTTCAAAGGGCAGATTGTGTTAAAAATCTTTCATCATCATTGGAGAGACTGCAGTTACAGTGTGTGAGAGCTGATTGGAGGAAAGGAACACACCTCCTTCATGCAGCAGAAGAACTGTGTTCTGAATAGACTTGCTGCATTCTGAGCTCTCCCTCCCCTCCCTCCCCACACAAATCTATTTCCTGTGGCGGGAAAGCTTCTCAGAAGTGACTCATGCTGATAACAGAGAAACAAAGCCCCAGAGATAAATGACACTTAGAGCTTTGGAGAGAGATTAGCAAACACTGAAGATATACAGTATGTGCTTTGCTTAGATTCAATGACTGAGGTTTACAACCACTTTAAGGTAGCATATTTTTCGCTACATAAGACGCACTTTTTTTCCCCCCAAAAAAGGGGTGACATGTCTGTGCATGTTATGGAGCGAATACTGACCAGCAGAGCCGCTGATAGGGGGTTTGTTTCCGTGACAGAACGATGCCCTATTCATCAATCTGCCCCAGCTAAATCCTGTTTCTCCCCTGCCTTCAGCTGCTATAGGGAGAGAAACAAAAGGCATTGTTCTTTAATTAACATCAGCATTCACATGACTATTATTATGTAAATGAGGTCTCCGCTATTTATATGCAATTCATGCCCCATCCTCTGCATGCCGCCCAGATAAGCATAGGGGGCATGTAGAGGTGATCAAAAAGGGGGGCTTGAGGTGCACAGGTGAGCAGAGGAGGTGTGCAGTCAGAGGTGAGCAGAGTTGGTGTACAGAGGTGCAGAGTTGAATGAGAAGGAAGGGTTGGAGTGCAGAGGTTAGCAGAGTAGGGGTTTTGGGGGACAGAGGTTAGCAGATGATGAGTTAGAGGGGCAGAGTTGTACTGAGAGGGAGATAAGAATGCAGAGATTAGCAGAGAGATGAAGGAGTTTACTTTAAATACACCTGTTATATGGCTAGTTACTGTAAATGTCTCAATTACATTGGTGGTTGATGTAAATACTCCTGTTGTGGTCAGTGTAAATGTCCCAGTTACATTGGGGATCAGTGTAGAGTGCCCCCTTACATTGGTTGTCAGTGTAGAAATATTATTTAGTACAACATTTGGTTCAGATTTTTTTTTTCATATTTTCCTCCTCTAAAACCTAAGTGCGTCTTATGGTCAGGTGTGTCTTATGGAGCAAAAAATACGGTATATCTTCTCAAAGAAAAATATCCCACTCTTCACAATCATGCCTTATTCTTGTAACTCATTTATGACAGCACCTATCTTTGTGAGCAATTCTCAAGGGGGATGCGAGCGAAGGAAAAAATTAGAACCAACATGTCTGATGAGTACCTTGAAAAATTAATTGAGAATTGCTACTACATCCTTCGAACCAGATATTGATGCATTCCACAACTCTGCCTCCAGCTACATCACCAGCCTAGACTCAAAATACCAACCTAATCGCCTTCTTCGTTCCTCCCAAGACCTCCTGCTCTCTAGCTGTCAGGAAGGGCATGCCAGCACCCAAAATGGCTGCCGAAGAAGACGACCTGTTACTTCTTCATGTCAGGAAGGGCATGCCAGCACCCAATATGGCTGCAGAAGAAGCTGACCTGCTACCTCTGCCCCTGTCAGCATGCCATTGGTGCGCACGCACCATGTGACAGCTTTTGCTGCCCAAACAGGCTATTTAAACTCAGCCAGTTTCCAGGCTCAGTGCTGTCTGCTCTACAGCGTTCCCTGTGTAACCTGCAATTATTTACCTGCCTTCTGTTCCTGTTGTGACACGGCTTGCTTCCTGACGTTCCTGTTTCCTGCCTGCATCTAACCTCGGCTTGTCCCCCACTCCGCACCTGCCTGCTCCTTCTGCCACTCCGCTGCCAGCCTGTTGACGACCCGGCCTGCAATCTGATTGTAAGAGAGGCCGTCCTCTGCATATCAGGCTCCATCACCAGGTACGTGACACTAGCTCCCTCATCACCTCCTCCCATATCCGCCTCCAGTACTTCCCCCGAGCCTCACCCATCCTCTTGAATTCCCTATCCTCTTCTGTCAGACTGTCTCCAAATTTATCCACTTTTAGGAGATCTCTGAAAACTTTCCTCTTCAGAGAAGCCTATCCTGCCTCCATCTAATAACTGCATTACGTTCTCCATTAGCTCACCCCCCACAGCTATTACCCTTTTTTATAACCTGACCCTCCCTCCTAGATTGTAAGCTCTAATGAGTAGGGCTCTCTGATTCCCCCCTGCATTGAATTGTATTGTGATTGTAATTATACTGTCTGCCCCAATGTTGTAAAGTGCTGCATAAACTGTCGGCACTATATAAATCCTGTATAATAATAATAATAATAATTTAAAAACAGTATCAAATATCACACTAGTTTTACGTTCCCTGTTTTTTCTATTCTTTTCAATAGTTTTTGTTCAAAGAAATTTGAAATACAAAAACACAAACATTAGCATACATTATAAAAGGGTGGGCACACCCTTTAACCAAATTATGGGCCCGCTCATCTTAGTGAAAGGATATAAAAACAGTAAAATAACCGTTTCCGACAGGCAAAGTCTGTCAAATGAAACAATAACTCCCCAAGGATGTAAAGCTCAGTATTTAGAAATACCCAAGTACATCATACAGGATAAGCCAGAACTACACAAGTGCATGCTATTAAAGAAAAATGCAGGTATAGTCACAGCTGTAATGAAAAATAGGGTCCTGCAGTATCAACTAAAGTTTCCTTTACCACAAAGTGCTATGCCTTACATCCCAATATAGGTTTGGTTGAAAGAGACACTGTGGCCTCCTCATTAGCATCCATACAAAAAAATTGAAAAGAACAAAACAAAAAATAAAAGAGAAGAAAAGGGGAAACTTAGAAAAAGACAGAAGAGAGAAAGAAAAAAAGAAGAAGTGGAAGACAGAAGGGGGTCACTTCAATCCAGACCCCTGACCCCAGGACAGCCCCCACCACCGCTAAGGAGCCTGAAGGTATCTAATTCAGGGATTTCATACTTTCTCAAATGTGGCTTTTTTGTCCCTTAGCCCTTGTACACGCGGTCGGAGATTCCGACAGAATGTGGCCGATCGGACCATTTTGTCGGATAATCCGACTGTATGTGGTCTTCATCGGACTGTGTCCGTCGGAGTATCCGACAGACCAAGTTTTCCAACTTGCCGGTAAAATTTTCCGACAACATGATCCGATCGGACCTTGTCTGATCATGTGTAGAGAATTCCGATCGGACAAAGTGCCACCCATGCTCAGATCAAATTCCAACACCAAAGCTATTGGCTACTAGCCTGAACGTAGTCCCGTCGTAACTAAATAATGTTATCACGTTCTGAACGATCGGATTTTCCGACAACTTTGTCCGTCCGTGTGTATGCAACAGTTTTGGACAAAATCCATCGGACAAAATCCGATGGACAAAATCCAACGGATTTGGTTGTCGGAATGTCTGACCGTGTGTACAGGGGCTTAGAATACTAGTAAATTTTTCATTGAACATAATCCAAGATATTTTATATCTGACATAGATTAACCATAGGGGACTTCCATGCCGCACTATGCCATTTTTAGCTGCTAGTGAAACAAAGATGATGAGGGTTAGGAGATGTCTGGGGATCTCATCCTAGAGGTCAGTAAATAAAGCTGTCTCAGCTTTCTTGGGTATAGTCATAGCCGTAACTGAGTAGATAAGATTGAATATTCTAATCCAAAGTCACTGGACCTTCGGACAGGACCACCAGTCATTAAACATATTGCCCTCCCATCCGGATCCTCAAAAACAGAGGGGTTAAGATCCAAGGAAGGGTAGTCATAAAGTCTACCAGTTTCGCATTTTGTCCGAAACTGGTGTTGCATACACACGGTCGGATAAAGTTGACGGAAAAATTGATCGTTCGGAACATGGTGACGTTCGCTGCATAAAACAGGACTAGGTAGAAGCTAGTAGCCAATAGCTTTGGTCTCGTAATTTGATCTGAAAATGCGTGGCATTTTGTCCATCGGAATTCTCTACAAACGTTCGGAAACAGTCAGATCGGATTTTTTTGTCGGAAAATTTTAGATCCTGCTCTCAAATTTTTTCCGTTGGAATTTCCGACGAAAAAAAGTCCAATAGAGCCCACACACGATCGTATTTTCCAACAATATAATCCGATCGGACCTTTTAGGTCAGAATTTCTGACCGTGTGTACAGGGTATTAGAGTGATCCCGTAGGATCAGAGGCCCGCGCTCGTGCGTGAAAGCTCTTTTTTAAAAAGAGAGGAGGGGGCCGAAGGCGACGGAGAGGGTCAGGACTTAGCACGGCTTTGGCATCCTCCAACGTCCAACGCGGGAATGTGTGTTTTAAAGCACCATTATTGCTGCTGCAAGCTGACGGAGGGACACAAGAGCAAGAGGGGCATGGAAGAGGTTTGGTGACACAGGCATTCCTTTTGACACATTTACTACAGGCATACCCAACTTTTAATTACACAATGGGGTTTATTTACTAAATCTGGAAAGTGCAAAATCAGGCTGCATAGAAACCAATGAGCTTCTAATGACAGCTAGTTTAATTAAGCCTGGTAATAAAACCAGGTTTCTGTGCAGAAGTGAGCCTGATTTTGCGCTTTCCAGCTTTAGTAAATAAACCCCCTTGTGTACTTAAAAGTGGGGTATGCCTGTATTGCATCAGGCTGAGAATTAATAGCAGTGGCAGGGCTGGACTATTGCTCAAGCATTGGATGCGTTCCTTCTGGTAGTACCTCTGCTTTGTGCATCAAGCTATGGTCAGAAGGGGTGTAAAAACACCTCAAAAAAGGGCTCTAGAAAGACTTCTACAGCCACTAGGAAGCCTAGAACCATCTAAAAAAAGATTGCATCCTCCCCTGAGAGTAATATGGTTGGTCAGAGTGAGCCATCAGGGACGTTGGGTGTTGCAGCTGCTCTTAACACAGCAGCCCCTGTATATATTACTGAATAGATTTTTTCCTCAACAATTTTAAGCTGGGACTACGTGTAACAGGTCCCCGTCCATTATCCAGGGCCCTAAAACTGAGGAACAGGGGGCGAGAGGTGACGCTTTTCTCTCAGGGGACCAGGAAGAGGCTGATGACTCATCTTCTAAAGAGTCTAATACGGAAAGATCGGGTTCACAAAAAAGGTTGTTGGACAATCTCTTACTGAATTGGTCCGCTCCACATTTTTGCTGCCGGTAGTGGAGTCAGTCGATTAGCCCACATCTTGTTTGGGTTCGCTAAAACATCCCCAACCTATTCATGCTTTTCCTATCCTTTCATTACTGAAAAAGCTTTTGTATTCTGAGTGGGAGCACTTTATCCTATGGAGGAAGAGTTTAATAAGAAATGGGGAATTCCAGCAATTGATGCTTCTATATCCTCTGTGAACAAAAACTTGACTTGTCCGGTAGACAATGCTCAAATGCTGAAGGATCCAACAGATAAATTTGGAATTCCTATTTAAAAACAATATTTCTCTGTCAGATTCAGTGGTTCAGCCTGTGTTGGTAGCAATGGGAGTATGTCAGTCCTTAACTACTTACAGACCGGACCATTTTGCTGGCTTAAGACCAGACTACTTTTTGCGATTCGGCACTGCGTTGTTTTAACTGAAAATTGCGCGGTCGTGTGATGTGGCTCCCAAACAAAATTGACTTCCTTTTTTCCCACAAATAGAGCTTTCTTTTGGTGGTATTTGATCACCCCTACGGTTTTTATTTTTTGCGCTATAAACAAAAATAGAGCGACAATTTTGAAAAAAAACGCATTATTTTTTACTTTTTGTTATAGTAAATATCCCCCAAAAATATATAAAAAAACATTTTTTTCCCTCAGTTTAGGCCGATACGTATTCTTCTACATATTTTTGGTAAAAAAATCACAATAAGCGATTATTGATTGGTTTGCGCAAAAGTTATAGCGTTTACAAAATAGGGGATAGTTTTATGGCATTTTTTTTTTTAATTTTTTTTTTACTAGTAATGGCGGCGATCAGCGATTTTTATTGTGACTGTGACATTATGGCGGACACATCGGACATTTTTGACACATTTTTGGGACCATTGTCATTTATACAGCAAATTTCACTGCTATACAAATGCAGTAATTCCTGTGTAAATGACACTGGCAGTGAAGGGGTTAACCAGTGGGTGGCAGTGTAGGGGTTAAGTGTTCCTAGGGGCGTGTTACTAACTTTTGGGGGCTGGGCTTTCTTTAAGTGAACACTGATCTCTGCTCCATCACATGGAGCAGAGATCAGCATCACTTGTTGCTAGGCAGAACGGAGAGATACTGTTTACAACGGCATCTCCCAGTTCAGCCGCCCTGTGAGATGATCACGGGTATGCCCGCGGTGATCGAGTCCGCGGGACCTGCAACCGAACTCACGGGGGTTCCGACCAGCGGCGCACTTGTGATGGCAGGGCGGGATTTAAGATTGGACGTACCTGTACGCCAATATGCCTGCCCGTGCCATTCTGCCGACGTACATCGAAGTGGTTAAAAGACCAGTTTAAGGAGATTAAGATTATTCCTGATCAGCAGGCCCAAGATTTGGCCGGGATATCAGAGGCATTACAGTGTTTTACAGTAGACGCTATGAAGGACTCTATTCTCCAGGCTTCACGGCTTATGCTCAGGCTGGTACATGTGAGTTCTATGGTTGGAAAATTGGTCAGCTGAAGCTCCATGCAAAAAGCTCTTGGCTAGTTTTCCATTTCATGGTGAACGGTTGTTTGGAGATGATCTGGATAAATACATCCAAAGAATTTCTAATGGAAAAAGTTCCCTTTTATCAGTTAAGAAGTTTAAGCATTTCTCTTTTAAACAAGCTTCTTCTCCAGTGCCAGGAGCATCTGCCTCCAGGCAGTTACGACAGCTTTCACCGTCAAATTCAAGAGGTAAACCTCAGGGTCAACCCCAGGGTCAAAAGAGGCCCTGGGGGAGGAAACCCACTAAACAAAATACTAAAACCTATGAAGGGGTGCCCCCGCTCGCTCGAGTTGGGGGAGGACTTCTGCAGTTCTTAAGGGTCTGGCAGGAACAATGTCAAGACAAATGGGTGGCTTCCTCAATATCTTTAGGTTGCAGACTAGAGTTCTGAGAATTCCCATCTCCTCGTTTTCTCAGATCAAACGTTCCCAGTGACCTAGAAAAAAAAAGAAATCTCTCTTTCTGGCTTTGGATCTTATCTTGTCTCAAAAAGTGATATTGGTGGTCCCCATGGAATAGGATGGTTAGGGTTTTATTCAAACCTTTTTACGGTACCAAAACCAAATGGGAATGTCAGACCCATTTTAGATCTCAAAAGGTCTAAACAGGTTTTTGAATACACGCTCTTTTCGCATGCAGTCAATCCGATCAGTGGTCTCTTAATTTTCAGTTTGTAGCTCTGCCTTTCGGTCTAGCTACTGCACCTCAAGTGTTTATAAAGGTTCTGGCTCCCCCTTTAGCCAGATTAAGGGCTCAGGGTATAATGATTCTAGTTTATTTAAACAATCTACTCTTGATAGATCAGTCAGTAGCCCGCTTAAACCAAAGTTTGGTCACCACAGTCAGCTACCTCGAATACCTAGGTTGGATTCTCAACCTAGAGAAATCCTCCTTAAAACCATCAAGGCGATTGCAGTACTTGGGCCTGATCATAGATACAGCTCAGAAGAGGGTGTTCTTGTCCTAGGCAGAGATCAATTCCATAAAGGAATTGATTCAGGTGGTCAAAGCAAAGAAGAATCCTTCTATTCAACTTTGCATTAGATTGTTGGGAAAGATAGTGGCTTCATTCGAGGCCGTTCCTTATGCGCAGTTTCATTCAAGACTGCTGCAAAACAGTATCCCGTCAACTTGGAACAAGAAGGTCCAAGCTCTAGTCTTCCCAATGTGTTTATCCCCCAAAGTGCCTCAAAGCCTCAGTTGGTGGTTGATATCCAAGAATCTTCTTAAAGGAAAGTCTTCATTCTGGGAATAGAGAATTGGCAGGTGGACTACTTGAGTCGCCAACAGTTGTTCCCGGGAGAATGGACTCTTCACCCCGACATCTTTCTGTCAATATGTCAAAGATGGGGAATTTCGAATGTGGATCTGTTTGCGTCCAGGTTCAACAAAAAGATTGACAACTTTGTGTCAAAGACAAAGGATCTGCTGGCATCTGGAACAGATGCCATGATTTTTCCATGGGATCAGATTTCACTGATCTATGCGTTCCCTCCTGTTCTGCTGCTTCCGTGCCTTCTTTGCAGGATCAAGCAGGAAGGGAAGGAGGTGATTATTTTTGCCCCAGTGTGGCCCAGGAGATCTTGGTATGCAGTGATCATAAAGATGGTGGTAGAGGACCCATGGACCCTACAACCGCGACCAGACCTTCTCTCGCAATGTCCGGTATTCCAAACCTTACAAACGCAAAATTTAACAGTTTGGCTATTGAGACCCACATTCTGAAAGACCATAGGCTGTCAGGTTCAGTAGTTTCAACTTTGGTTAATGCTAGAAAGCTGGCCTCCAGAGTCATATATTATAGAGTCTGGAAGGCATATGTTTCCTGGTGTGAATCCAGGGGTTGGCACCCCAGAAAATATGTCATAGGTAGGATCCTTGAATTTCTGCAGATGGGATTAGAAATGAAGCTGGCCTTGAGTACTATCAATAGCTCCGGTTAGGTCACCCCTGAATCTTTGGGACTTGAATTTAGTCCTGTCGACATGACAGAAACAGCCTTTTGAGCCAATACAAGATATTCCCTTGGTCATTTTGACAAGGAAATTTGTTTTTTTGGTTGCCATATCTTCTGCGAGAAGAGTATCAGAGTTGGCTGCTCTTTCTTGTAAAGAGCCATATTTGATTATTCACAAGGATAAGGTTGTATTGCGTCCTCATCCTAATTTCCTACCAAAGGTAGTGTCAGGTTTTCATTTAAACCAGGATATTTTTCTGCCTTCATTTTTTCCAGAACCTCGTTATGCGGAAGAAAGGTCACTACATTCTCTTGATGTGGTAAAAGCAGTCAAGGTCTATTTGAAGGTGACCACTCAGATTCATAAAACAGATGCTTTGTTTTTTTTGCTAGAAGGTCCTAAGAGAGGACAGGCGGAGTCAAAATCTACTATTTCTAAATGTATTTGTCAAGTGATTGTTTAAGCTTATGGTTTAAAGAGGAAAATTACACCTTTTCATATTAAAGTGCACTCTATCGGGGCTGTTAGTACTTCCTGGGCAGTGCATCACCAAGCCTCCATGGCTCAAATCTGCAAGGCTGCAGGTCGGCTCGTTCCTGCAAATCACACATTTAACCCCTTGATCGCCCCCTAGTGTTAACCCCTTCCCTACCACTGGCATTCACACAGTAATCAGTGCATTTTTATAGCACTGATCGCTGTATAAGTGTCAGTTGTCTCAAAAATGTGTCAAAAGTGTCTGATCTTTCTTCTGCAATGTAGCAGATCTGCTAAAAATCCCAAATCGCTGCAATTACTAGTAAATTTTTTTTTTTATAAAAATGCCTTAAAAAATGCCATAAATCTATTCAGTATTTTGTGGACACTATAACTTTTGCGCAAACCAATCAATATACGCTTCTTGGAATTTTTTACCAAAAATATGTAGAAGAATATATATTGGCCTAAACTTATGAAGAAATTTCTTTTTTTTGTCACTTTTTTGTGATATTTATTATAGCAAAAAGTATAAAATATTGATTTTGTGTCGCAAAAAATGGCCTTGTCATTAAGGGGGAAAATCTTTGTGAGATGGAGTGGTTAAAGGAGCAGGATACATTTTTTTTGGTTAACAAGCATTTAAGGCCACTTTCACACTGCGGCGCTTTACAGGCACTATAGCTCTAAGAATAGTGCCTGTAAAGCACCTCTTCTGTCACTCCAGTGTGAAAACCCGAGGGCTTTTACACTGGAGCGGTGCGCTTGCGGGACGTTAAAGTCCTACAAGCAGCATCTTGGAGGCACTTTAGAAGCGGTGTATACACTGCTTCTAAAGCACCCCTGCCCATGGGGGCATCTGCTTTACCGCAGATGCCCCCACGCCCCAGTGTGAAAGTGCCCTTAAGGTTGTGGTTTGCTCTTCTGTGGCCTGCTCTCCCAATCCTCATCCTTTGCTTTGAGTGAAATATTCACCAACATCTACCTTCATATTTTTAATCCTGACTGTACCCTGTGCTCAGTTCAATTTACTACCCTATTAGTATATGTATGTGGATGTTGGAGAAGTGATGTTTCTCATAATTTGATTCTAGTAAGAATGATTTCTGGCACTTGAGTCACTCCAGTGTCTAGGCTTTCTCCTCATTGAATCATGTACATTTTCACATTGCTGACCAATTATTTTAGTCCTGCAAATAAATATTGTGACCACCATTGTAAAGGGTTGCTTCTCCCAATTAATTTGTGGCAAAGTGTTTTTAAATATTGGTGAAAAATTCCTGGGGCTGCACTAATTGCATTACAAAGGTCTCATCAGAATTGTCTTATCTTCCACCTTCCACCTGTGGTTCTTAAGGTATACAAAAAGATAGTATCTTCAATCACATGAGTTTCATGTTAGTAATAGTAATTACATTTTTATACAACACATAAAGTTGCTGCCATAATTTCCAATAGAAGAATTTAGTGGTATTTCATGAATAACCTCAATGTGTTTAGGGTCCAGCACATGTTAATACTCTTGTAGTTCAACAAGTTTTATAATTATAATAATGATAACTTACCTAAATGTCATGTTACATATTCTGTTGGGCCTATAATAGAGAATTTCATGTTGTGAAATCATATTTTTATCTGATAAAATCTCAAATATTTAAACAGTCTATGAACAAGTAGTACCTGTACCTAACTCATTTTCAGATATTCGATTTGAATTAATATCGATTCAAATCTAATTAGAATCTAATTCAATTGGACAAAAAATTCCAATCGATTTGAAAACGGAAAAACAAAACAAATTATGAAAACAAATCATTCTAACATAAATGTAACTAAACAAAATTTTTAACCTAATGAATCCATCCAAAACTAAACAAAGCTAATTGTTTTGTTCTGCAAATGTTTATTATTAAACACATTATTTTTTTATAAGGAAAACATAGTGATGAAAGAGCACTTATGAATTTAGTCAATCATATTTTGCTTATTAATTCTTCATGGTCAATGTAACTATCAGCATGGCAGGAGGTGTATTCTTTGTCTTTCAACTAAAGGGTGTCCCTTATTCCTCTCTGGGAGGTATGGGTTAGCAGTTGCTCCTCTGTCAACTTCGATTGCACAGCCTAGGCTCAATTCACAAAGCTAAGTCACAATGATGAGCATCCTTATTAGCTTTTTTTTAAATTACAGTCACTTTCAGCCAATCCAATAGGATTTGCAAATTACAGTCAGATCGCTTAATAAAAGTCCCTTATCCTCAAATGTGTAGAGAGCCCCAGCCAGGCCTAACCATCTCTATATGGGTTACCGCAGCCCCAGGCAGGAAATGGGCTGGTGAGGTAACAGGATAGGGCTGGAAATAAAAGTCAGAAAATATAACTGAACAGGGAAGTAATGAAAAAGTAAACTTTTGAGGAAGAACCTGGGAGGGGGAAAAATCTGCCCAGGCCCTGCCTGACAACAGACAACATTATAAACTGTAAGCAAGAACTGTCATGGACAAACACACAGGAAGATATATATATATATATATATATATATATATATACACACACACATACACACTCATACACCCATATATATACTTATACTTATTTAAAAATCAAAACAACACAGCATCTACAGTAATGCAAAGAGGGAAAGGCCGAATAAGTGTTCATCAGCAGTGAGGGGATACTTGAATAAGTATCAGACCAAATCAGTGAATAACCTGGAAAAATTGAAAAAACAGGCAAATCAAGCCTGGGTTCAAGGAGGCTGAACGTCTTTGCCATAAAGGAGCAATAGGGCTCATTGGAGGAGGTCACTTGGAAGACCCCAGGGTCTTGTAGGAAGAAGAGGGTTCGGACGTTGATGAGGGGTCCTGAGAGATGAGGCCCAACTGTAGAAGAAGACGTTCACTGTCCTGAATGGTAGAGAAGCTATGTGTCTTGTTCTGGAAAGTAAAGCTTAGCTTGAAGGGAAACACCCATCGATATTTGATAGACTTCTAGGATAAGACAAGCAGTAGTGGTTTGAGGGAGTGGCTCCTCTGGATAGCGTAAGGGTATAAGACAGAAAACCACCTAACTTCCTCCTTTACCCTGTAAAATGTGATTTCACAATGATTTCCTGGGGGGACCATCAGCACGGGGTGGTTGTAGCGCTCTATGAGCTCTATCTAGCTCCAGGGGATAGGGGTCCTTGATAAGGACGCAAACTGCCTCGGAAGAGTCCTTGATAGATTCTGGAAGTCCTCTAACTCTAAAATTATAGCACCTGGTCCTATTTTCCAGGTCATCAATTTTCTCATGAGCTGATTCTAGCTGATCTTGTAGATCCTGAATGCGGGAAATATTATGGTTAGCTCTGGAAATTTGCTCAATGGCCTCTATTCTTGCACCCAGATTGTGGAGATCAGCTTGAATAATGGAGGTAATTTGTGGTGGGATGGTGAGCATCTTAGAGAAAGTGGCCATGAGTATCAGTGGAATTAACTGTTGGAAGCAGTTTTAAAAGACGTGGAGGTATGTGGAGGTAATGATCCAATAATAGAATGGGGGTAAAGATAGAAATAAATGAAAACAACAGAAAAAGTAAATGGAAATTGGTGTCCTGGGTGGGTGGGGTGGAGGGAGGGGGATTTTTGGGGGAGAAATAATTGGTGAATATACTGTACTGTTTTTGTATTTTGAAAATTAAATAAAGATTAAAAAAAAAAAACTTTTGGAGGCAGGGTTAGACCAGCCTCGCTAGCGGCTGAAAACCTCCACAAAAACTACGGTAAAGTGCTACTAAAAATAGTGGTGCTTTGCCGCTGACACCTCGGTGTGAAAGCGGCCTAATGCATTCTATGCATTAAGGTAAAAAAATCTTCTATGTTCTGTTCATCAGTGCCCTGATTACAATATTGTAAAATAGTGTCACCTATCAGTGTTGCCCATCACCACCCATCACTGCCGTCAATCAATGTCCATCAGTAATGCCCATCAGTGTTGCCCATCCGTGCCCATCAGTACCGCCTATCCATGCTGCCCATCAGTGCCCACCAGTGCCGCCTATCAGTGCCCACCAGTACCCCTATTAGTACCCATCAGTGCCACGTATCAGTGCCCATAAGTGTGGCATATTAGTGTCTCCTCATCAGTGCCACCTAATCAGTGCCCATAAGTGCGGCATATTAGTGTCTCCTAATCAGTGCCCATAAGTGCGGCATATTAGTGTCTCCTCATCAGTGCCACCTAATCAGTGCCCATAAGTGCCACCTCATCAGTGCCCAAAGTGCCACCTTATCAATTCCCACTAGTTCAGCCTATCAGTGTCCATCAGTGCTCATCAACGCTCATCAGTGAAGGCGAAAAATTACTTAGTTACAAAATTTACTGACAGAAAAAAGTAAAAAACATTTTTTTAAAATTTTTGATCTTTTTTTTAGTAAAAAATAAAAAACACAGCAGTGATTAAATACCACCAAAGAAAGCTCTATTTGTGTGAAGAAAATGGGAAAAAATGGCTTGGGCAGGAAGGGGGTGTAAGTGCCCGATAGGCAAGTGGTTATATAAGAGATCAGTCTTTAAAACAAATCAGGGTCATCTGCATGTAGCAAATCCTCATAGCTATCTTCACACTATAACAGAATAAACATTTACAGTATATAACAGCTTTTCTTTTCCACATGTATTGGTTGTTAAAGAAATAGCGGCTACTGACATTCACTGCTTTTTAGCAACTAGTAACTGCACTTGGCCCCATTCATTTGCTGGCTGGGAATCTGGACATTTTTTAAATAATTAATGTATTTTTTAAATAACAAACTTGTCTAAAAAGTGTGTATCTTTATTCACTATTTACATTTTTATGAATGTGTATGGATAATATGTACCCCTGCCCATTCATGTAGGGGGTGGGCCAATATCTGATGCCCCCTTATTTTTAAAGTGGGCTTTAAGATACTGATAAGCCATGCTGACTCTCAAAAGCACTGAGCCAAGTTTATGGGGAAGAGACCCTTGTCCTCCTGGTCCCCCCTGGCAAGCTACCCCCCTCTAAGGTAAGGGCATGTGGCCTGGTATGGTTCAGGAGGAAGGGGTGGATTTTGTTTCCTCCCCTTTCCTGGCCTGCCAGGCTACCCATGGACTTTTTTTCTTGTTTTTTTTTGTGTGGGAATTCCCCTTAAAATCCATATCAGTCTCATAAAATCTGCAATAGAATTTGTGGGAGATCCTGTGACTTTTTTTCAAACATTAAATCTACAAAAATTTCTAAAAGACTTAGGCCGCGTACACACGGGCGGATTGTCTGCCCAACTAAGTTCGTCAGACAATCCGACAGACAGTCCGTCCAACTTTTGAATGAACGTACTTGACCACACACGACGAACAAACAGTCCGCTTAAAGCTTGCGCGATGACGTACGGCACGTACGACGGGACTAGAAATAGGAAGTCCAAGACACAGCAAAGCACCCTTTGGGCTCCTTCTGCTGACTTTGCGTTAGTAGAAGTTTGGTTAGAGACGATTCGCGCTTTTCAGACTTCAGCTTAATTTGTCCGTTCACTGCGGCGCAGTCTACCTGTGAGGTTTGTATCTGTCTTTCGGTATGCGTGGATCAGTTGTACCTGTTATTAGGCGCTTCTGGTCCGCTCGTTTCTGGGTTTCAGGTCGTTCTTCATAGGTCTGGCTGTTCTTCAGTGCGTTCAGTTGAGCTTGTTTGTCCAGCCGACCGTTTCAAAGCCATGGAGAGTGGACGTACTCGGGAACGAGTTCGTGCTATATTGGGGCTTGGTGTTGGGGTTAATACTTTGACCCGAGCCCAGTCTGTGAACAGGGTGAGGAGGAGTTCATGGACAAAGAATTGGTTGCGCCAGCGTGACCAATTCTCGCATATGCCTTTACTCCGTGAGATCCGTGAGAATAATCCTGATGATTTCAGGAATTATCTCAGGATGACGGACCCCGTTTTTCACCGTCTGCTGGCTTTGCTGACCCCTTATATCAGCAGGCAGGATACCTGCATGCGGCAAGCCATCACTCCGGAGCAGAGGCTCGTCGCCACGTTGCGCTACTTGGCGACAGGGAGAAGCCTTCAGGACCTCAAGTTCTCGACAGGCATCTCCCCCCAGGCTCTGGGGATCATTATTCCAGAGACCTGTTCTGCCATTATTCGGGTCCTACAGAAGGAATATATGAAGGTAAGTTTGTTCTTTTAATATTGCATTATATGCATTATATGCATTGTATGTTTGTATTCATTTCATCATGACTTTTAATATCCATGACAGGAATATGATGTGAATGTCCCCTTTACATGAATGCATGCATTTTTTTAATTTTTTTTTTTTTTTTTGTGTGTCATTTTTTTTTTGAGCTTTTTACCTTTTTGTGTCCCACGTGCATATTTGCTTTCACTAACGTCCTCAGCATTCAATCCTGGGCCCCTATACACCCACAGCCGAGACTGTTCTTCTCTATAATTCATATTGTCAGCTCCATTGTACTATTTTACTGCCCCCCCCCCACCCTTTGTATACTCTTTGTATACACCGTGTGTGTGTGTGTGTGTAGATATAGATATATAGATATATAGATATATAGATATAGATATAGATATAGATATATATATATATATATATATATATATATATATGGATTGTCAACTCATTAATTAGTCACCCCACTACTCAAATTGGTTCCAGGTATTGTCTACTCATTAATTAGTCCCCCCACCCCACTCAAATTGGTTCCAGGTATTGTCTACTCATTAATTAGTCCCGCCACCCCACTCAAATTTGTTCCAGGTATTGTCTACTCATTAATTAGTCCCCCCACCCCACTCAAATTTGTTCCAGGTATTGTCTACTCATTAATTAGTCCCCCCCACCCCACTCAAATTGGTTCCAGGTATTGTCTACTCATTAATTAGTCCCCCCACCCCACTCAAATTGGTTCCAGGTATTGTCTACTCATTAATTAGTCCCCCCACCCCACTCAAATTGGTTCCAGGTATTGTCTACTCATTAATTAGTCCCCCCACCCCACTCACCCACCTAACTTATGTCCCCTGGTCCATCAGAGGGCTGATTAATCTGTGAATTGGGCCGCCTATTTTTTGTTTTTTTTTGCAGAAAAAAAATTTGCAATATTTCTGTTTAACTTTTGTTCCAAAATGTTTTTGAGTTTTATTTGTTATGAATTGTTTTTATTTAATGACTAATTTTTTTTTTCCTGTGTTTGACTCCCCAGTTTCCTTCCATGCCACAGGAATGGCAGACTGTGGCTTCCCAATTCGCTGCCCGTTGGGACTTCCCCAACTGCGGAGGGGCGATCGACGGGAAACATGTGAGGATTGTGCCCCCACCCCATTCGGGATCCTACTATTGGAATTATAAGGGGTTCCATAGTGTGGTGCTAATGGCGGTGGTGTCGGCACAATGTGACTTTCTTTATGTGGATGTGGGGAAGAACGGCCGGATGTCTGACGGAGGAGTCTTTAGGCAGACCGAGTTCTGCCACCGTCTCCTCACTGGTGGCCTGGACTTGCCACCAGATGCCGAGAATGTGGAGGGTCTACCGTTTGTGTTTCTAGCTGATGAAGCGTTCGGTCTGAGTGACCATCTGATGAAACCCTTCCCCCAAAGGACCCTCACCCCGGAGAGGAGGGTTTTTAATTACCGGCTGGCCAGAGCAAGAAGGGTTGTGGAGAGTGCCTTTGGCATTATGGCCAGCCGGTTCCGTCTGTTACTGACAGCGATCAACCTAGCAGAATATAAACTGAACTATGTGATTCTGTGCTGCTGCATTTTGCACAATTTTCTCCGCAAACTTCAGGGAACCAGTACCTGCAGCCTATTGGGCCTGAGGCCGGACTAATATTTCCAGAACTCACAGGGCTGGATCATGCCCTTCCTGGTTTAGCCCCCCAAACAGCACGTGAGGTGCGTGACCGCTATGTCAGCTATTTTAATGGTAGGGGGGCTATTCCAATGCCAGCTGAGCAATAAAAATGTATTTTTCTTGAAATATGTATTGTCTGTTCAAATATTTAAGTTTGGTTCTTGTTTGCTTGTCTCCTACATTCTCCTAATTCAGGGATATGCAATTGGCCAACCTCCAGCTGGTGCAAAACTACAAGTCAATCATGCCTCTGGGTCTCATGCTTGTGGCTGTCAGTCTTGCTATGCTTCATGGGACTTGTAGTTCTGCAACAGCTGGATTTCCACTAATTGCATATTCCTGTCCTAGTGCATTTGTATTGCAAAGTGGTTTTTGCCAATAGTAAATAAGGCCCTTTGTGACAGAAAACACAAAATGACTTCCCAAACTGGTATTGAGTATTGAAAGAAGAAGACACACACACACACACACATCTTTTTTTTTTTGAATTTTTAATAGTGCACATTCCAACCAGTGCCTCTTTTTTAGATATTTTTCTTTTTGTTTTTTGTTTTTTTTGTTAATTTTTTATTTTTTTTTGGAAACATATAAATATATAGATATATCTATATATATATAAAAAATAAAATTATAAAAAAAATACATAAAATCTAATTTTTAACTATTTACAGAAAACAAGGGGTAAAGCCAAATTTTGAAGATGCACACCAAAAATTGGTAATGTCAACATGTGCTATGTACCATCATGAGTGATCAATGGACGTGTTTGGTGGGTGCAATCCCTTCCTCTCACATACTAGAATGAGGAAGGGTTTGCAAACACCAAATGCGTCCATTGCGATCCTCTGATGGCACATAGCACATGTTGACACACCGTGTGCATCTTCAAAATTTGGCCTCTAAAAACAATGTTCTAAAAACATTAAAAACTTTTTGGCAAGGAAATGAAGAACATGATCTTCTGTTTTAGGGAAAAGGGGCTTAGATTCTCCCTAAAACATCGATCATGTTCTTCATTTCCTGCCTCATAGTGTCCAGTTGTTGTTGCATGGCATGGATTTGGTGTTGCATGGCATGGATGTTGTTCTCCATGAAATCAATCCTGCCATTCCAGGCCATGATCTGCCCAATCAGCCTCTGGGCACTGTCTGTGGAAAATGGCTCCGCGGCTTGTCCATCCACAACCAGATCATCACCTAAAAACATGTGTAGATAAAAAATTGGTTAAAATATACAGCCATTAATTGTTTACCTTAAGCTGGGTTGTCAGACACTCACTTTGTGGGGTGTGTATCTCCACCACCTCTTCCTCCTCCACATCTAGCCCTGGGCTGGGCTGATCCAGCTCGGACACTGGGCTTGGCTGCTCCCTCAGGGACACGGGGCTGGGCAGTCCATCACGGACACGGGGCTGGGGCTAACTGCCCAATCAGGCTGGTGAGGTCGGGGGGTCCTGGGCTGCTCCGCCTCTTGTCTGAGTCTTTGTTCCCCTATGAGAATGAAAAACCAAACAAAAAAAGGTATACTTTTAAGCATAGTGATATTTGAGTTCAGAAATTGGAATATGAAACATTGGTTTGAAGTGGTGTACAATTATTAGCTGGTTATTACAAGCTCCTAGTTTAATACATCATTAAAATTACATTTTTTAATTAGGCTGTGTTCAGACTGCTGCGATGTGTGAACGCAGCAAATCTACTGTAGTTTCACGCATCGCATGCCTCCCGGAGGCAGTTCGCACTGCCCTATGTGACCTGCTGGGAGTATCAGTGTAAAGTTTTATTGACACCTCCAAATTAGTTCTCATATCACAGTGCAATCTTTAAACTCGGGCAGGAATCGGACCACATGGTGTAAACACCCATGTGATCCGATTCGGCTGTGGACTAAAAAAAGGGCCATGTACAAGTTTGGGCCGGATGCGATGCGAATTCAGCCATACTATATGTATGGCTGAAATCGCATCACACAGAGATCACATGTGATTTGCACTGCAGTGCGGTGCAAATCACATTTGATCTCGTACATTGCAGCAATGTGAACCTAGTCTTTAACCAAACTGTGATACTTTATATCTTTTGTCCAAGTTTCACAGACGGACACACACGAATCATCCCCTGGAGTACCTGTGTGTGATTATGTCAAAAAATGTTCTATGATGTCCCAAACTACACTAAATGATTCCCAGTCCAGATGTTGAACCAGCATTTTATCTATCTATCTATCTATCTATCTATCTATCTATCTATCTATCTATCTATCTATCTATCTATCTATCTATCTCATTTTTTTATTGAGACTACATTGCACTGAATAAATTTATGAAACTTTATTAAAAATGTATATCCTAAATTGAGTGTGACAATTCAGTTTATCATGAACAATACAAAAAAATTAATAACTAATTAAAATCTAATCCAACACCAGATAAATTTACACCATATACAAATTCATGCTATTTACGCCCACATATACGAACAACCATATGCGCTCATTACATGAACTATTAACTACACGAACGATCAAATTCGCCAGATTTACATACAATACCTATACGAACGATTACGATCAAATTCACCAGATTTACATATAATATCTATACGAACGATTATGTCCGACAGTCACGATAAACGCGGAGTTTACTCACTTTTTTTCAGGGCCTTTTTGATGCGATGATATTGGTCCGGCTCCCTGGACTTGATGTCGGACCATCGTTTCCGGAGCTGGTCCTTGCCTCTTCGTACCCCAAATTTGCTCTGCAAAGTTGTGACGACCATGTCCATGATGCCGCTTTTGCGGATATTGGGTTTGGGGTACGGCCCATGATCCCCATCATAGTCCTCCCTTCTCAATATAGCCACCATCTCCACCATCTCTTCAAAGGCCATGTTTGTGGCCTTATATCTCTTCCTTGCTCCGGAAGCATGGGGTTCAGGGCTACGTCCGCCATTTTCACCAATCAATCTCCCACAGTGGAACGAGGGTAAAAGGGGCGGGGAAATACGGTCACACGGAACGTCAGGGGCGGGCAACGCAGGCGGAGCTTGAACGCATGCGCTGTATATAAAGCGGTACTGCAAGGCCGTACGCTTGTCCGAACGGAAGCAACGAGTGCTACACGCGACGGTAAGATAGTTATGTTTTTATTTTATTTTAATTTTAAGCCTGCGTTAGGAATGTATATAGTGACATTTCACCTTATTGATGGTTAATTAATTTTTATGTGGGTTGGTGGTTGAGTGGGGTTGGTGTTTTGTGTGGTAGTGTGGGGGTGGGGGTGGGTGTATGGGGGGGGGGTAGTGTGTGTGTGTGTGTGTGTGTGTGTGTGTGTGTGTGTGTGTGGTGTGGGTGGGTGGGTGTAGTGTGTGTCTCGCCTACATTGTCACAATATAAATAGTGTGCATTTGGTCTGACATTATTATTTTTTTTTATTATTTTTTTTTTTTTTTTTCAGAAATCAAAATGCAAAAGTATAACCCAGACCCCTTTAAGGAGGAGGCCTTCCTCTCCACATTTATTGATCTAATAGAATCACACAGGAGCCTTTGGGATTCCAAACACCCACAATATTCCAGCCGTCCTGGCCGGAGGAAGACACTGGAGACAGTTTTGACGTTTGTGAAAACCCGACTCCCCCAGGCAGACACTGACTTTGTGAACTCCAAAATTCAGAACCTGCGTAGCATGTATAGGCGGGAGCGCAAAAAGATCCTAGACTCCCAAACATCAGGATCAGCAGCAGGTCAGGTCTATGTACCTAGGCTGTGGTATTATGACAGGCTGCGTTTTCTGGATGACACGTCAGAAGCCAGGCAGTCACTTTCCACTCTTCCGTCTACCCTTCCCTCCACCCTTCCCTCCACCTCAGGTGAGCCATCCCTGGAAGATCCAGACCCTTCTTTGCTGGACGAAGTTGATGCGCCCAGCTGGAGCCAGGTATATTTTAGTTTCTAAAGTTAGGATTGCTCAAATATTAGTGATGTAAAGTTCAATGTTTGAATTGCTACCAAATCTAGGATTTCATCACAAATTAAATTAGATATAAGGATACAGTAGTTTCCACAAATGTGGCTCAAATCTTGGTGAACTGAAGGAAAAATGATGGTGTCAAAATGATAGCCTTTTGTATTTCAAGACAAATGTATTTGCAAGTGAGAACTGTAAAATTGTTAGTGATTGATGATTTCAAAATATAGACATATTTTATTTATTGATTTCTTTATTTTTTTACACAGGATGAGCTCACCCAGGAGGAGGCCAGGACCAGTGGTATGGAGGAGGAGGCCGTGACCAGCCACACACAGGAGCTAGCTGGGCCCAGCAGGAGTCGGACCGAAAGCCAGGTCCCTCCCCTCCGCCTAGCCAGCAAAAGGCCCAGGAGGATGACCCGTACAGAGGAGGAGTCCTTGGCACTTATACGCCAAGCCACCCAAGTGCTGAGCAAACCCCCCAATCCTGAGGAGGCCTACGGTACTTATTTAGCAAGCAGGTTGTTAGAAATGGAGAAGGCACAGCGCAACTTGTGCGAAGCAATTTTTTTTGATGCCATTCAACGGGGTCTGAAGGGTGAGCTAACACCGACCACCAAACTGTATAACACAGACCCTACTGCTCCTCCTCCTCCTCCTCCTCCTCCTCCTCCTCCTCCTACCACAAGTCCACCACCAGAGGCACAGCCTCCAGCGAAGCGTGGAGGGAAGGCTAGACGGAAGAGTCGGAAGTGACTGCCTGGCTTCAGTCTGCTCTGAAAGAAGACGCAGGCTGTTGTAGTACCACAGTCTGGGGACATAGATCTCATCTGCTGCTGTTCCTGGTCTTTGGGATTCTAGGACCATGTTGTGCTCCCTATTTACATGTTACACAGGTTCTGAATTTTGGTGGCCACTCACTTGATGTGTGCCTGGGGGACAAAAGGCTTCACAAACGTCAAAATTGTCTCCAGTGTTGCCTCCCTCTTGATTTAGTTTTGTTCTGACGAAAAATAAATATTTATTATTTCCAAAAATATTGTATGATTTTTTTTGTTATTTTGGCTTAAAAAACAGAGTTTATTTGTGAGTAGGCAGGTACATGTCAAAAGACTCTGGGGGTTATTTACAAAACACACGTTCATGTTAATATAAATATGCTAACTTCAAGTGCAATTTTTAAAGCACTGCAAGTGCACTTGGAAGTGCAGTCGCTGTAAATTTGAGGCTTAACATTTGAAATGAGGGGAAGCTCTGCTGATTTTGAACATGCAATCATGTGTAAGCTAAAATGCTGCTATTTATTTTTAAAAATATTTTTCTAAAATTGGAAGATTAATCATAGGATGAGGATGAATAAAAACATTCGGTATAACTCTGTGTGAATATAAGCAGCAAAGCTACTTCACTTTTCTTGCATTATGAAGAAGAAAAGAATGGGCTATATTAAAAAAACACAAAATTAGCAGCATGACGAATATGCTAGCTTCAATACGAACACTCGTTTTACAAGACCGAGCGCTTCCGCCCTGTCCGCCCTGTAAATCCTTTCTGGGCATGCGTCATACTTAGTCCGTCCAACTTGCCTACTCACGAGCGGACTGTCCGCTGAAACCAAGTTTGGACGGACAAAATTACGGAAATTCCGAAAGACTTAGTCCGTCAGACTGTCCGCTGAAAAAGTCCGCTGAAGCCCACACACGAGCGGATTGTCCGCTGAAACACGGTTCATCGGATTAAGTTGGGCAGACAATCCGCCCGTGTGTACGTGGCCTTACTGCCACCCCATCTTAAAGCGGAGGTTCACACAAATATTGAACCTCTGCTTTTCGGAAACCCTCCCCCCTCCGGTGTCACATTTGCACCCACCTCCGGGCATAGACTCCCATGGCTGCCTTTTAAAAAAAAAATGTTTGCGGGACTTTAATTATAATGCTAATTTTCCAGCCAATTAATGTCATACTGACAGTGGGGTGCATGGTCCAATAATGTGCACTGCTATATAAACAAAAAATACACTTTTAACATTTTTTTAGACATCACTATAAGCACATTTAAAATCTCAGGCAACAAATGATTTACTTCACTTCTCACAAGATACAGTGCCTTGCGAAAGTATTCAGCCCCCTTGAACTTTTCAACCTTTTGCCACATTTCAGGCTTCAAACATAAAGATATACAATTTTTATTTTTTGTGAAGAATCACCAACAAGTGGGACACAATTGTGAAGTGGAACGAAATCTATTGGATTTTTTAAACTTTTTTAACTAATAAAAAAATGAAAAGTGGTGCGTGCAAAATTATTCGGCCCCCTTGCGTTAATACTTTGTAGAGCCACCTTTTGCTGCGATTACAGCTGCAAGTCGCTTGGGGTATGTCTCTATCAGTTTTGCACATCGAGAGACTGAAATTCTTGCCCATTCTTCCTTGCAAAACAGCTCAAGCTCAGTGAGGTTGGATGGAGAGCGTTTGTGAACAGCAGTTTTCAGCTCTTTCCACAGATTCTCGATTGGATTCAGGTCTGGACTTTGACTTGGCCATTCTAACACCTGGATACGTTTATTTGTGAACCATTCCTTTGTAGATTTTGCTGTATGTTTGGGATCATTGTCTTGTTGGAAGATAAATCTCCGTCCCAGTTTCAGGTCTTTTGCAGACTCCAACAGGTTTTCATCCAGAATGGTCCTGTATTTGGCTGCATCCATCTTCCCCTCAATTTTAACCATATTCCCTGTCCCTGCTGAAGAAAAGCAGGCCCAAACCATGATGCTGCCACCACCATGTTTGACAGTGGGGATGGTGTGTTGAGGGTGATGAGCTGTGTTGCTTTTACGCCAAACATATCATTTTGCATTGTGGGCAAAAAGTTAGATTTTGGTTTCATCTGACCAGAGCACCTTCTTTCACATGTTTGGTGTGTCTCCCAGGTGGCTTGTGGCAAACTTTAGACTAGACTTTTTATGGATATCTTTGAGAAATGGCTTTCTTCTTGCCACTCTTCCATAAAGGCCAGATTTGTGCAGTGTACGACTGATTGTTGTCCTATGGACAGACTCTCCCACCTCAGCTGTAGTTCTCTGCAGTTCATCCAGAGTGATCATGGGCCTCTTGGCTGCATCTCTGATCAGTCTTCTCCTTGTCTGAGCTGAAAGTTTAGAGGGACGGTCAGGTCTTGGTAGATTTGCAGTGGTCTGATACTCCTTCCATTTCAAAATGATCGCTTGCACAGTGCTCCTTGGGATGTTTAAAGCTTGGGAAATCTTTTTGTATCCAAATCCGGCTTTAAACTTCTCCACAACAGTATTACGGACCTGCCTGGTGTGTTCCTTGGGCTTCATGATGCTCTCTGCGCTTTCAACAGAACCCTGAGACTATCACAGAGCAGGTGCATTTATACAGAGACTTGATTACACACAGGTGGATTCTATTTATCACCATCAGTCATTTAGGACAACATTGGATCATTCAGAGATCCTCGCTGAACTTCTGGAGTGAGTTTGCTGCACTGAAAGTAAAGGGGCCGAATAATTTTGCACGCACCACTTTTCAGTTTTTTATTTGCTAAAAAAGTTTAAAATATCCAATAGATTTTGTTACACTTCACAATTGTGTCCCACTTGTTGGTGATTCTTCACAAAAATTTTTAATTTTATATCTTTATGTTTGAAGCCTGAAATGTGGCAAAAGGTTGAAAAGTTCAAGGGGGCCGAATACTTTCGCAAAGCACTGTATGTGGTGTAGTACTTCCTCTCCCTAACAAGTCTCTCTCCTGACTGTCCTCTTTCATCTTCCACCTTTTGTTTTCAACAGGAACCTTTCTTGTATTAACAATCAGCACAGATATGTCAAATCACTACTGAAATTCTGGGAGATGACTCTTAGGCCGCGTACACACACGGGGACTGTCTGCCGAAACTAAGTTCGTCAAACAGTCCGCTCAAACTTTTGAATGAACGAACACGCCCACACACGGCACTTTTTGAGCGGACAAATACGGCAAACTTTGTTCGTCGTACTAAGTCTGCGCAACTTTTGAAATGAACGGACTCGCCCACACACGAGGCAACAGTCCGCTCATTTCGAGCGCGTGTGCAGGTAGGCGGGTCTTCCGTCTTCGGGGGTCTTCTCGCCGGACTCCTCCGCTATCTTCTTGTAGCTCTTTTGCTAGCGGAGGAGTCCGGCTTTCACCATGTTCACCATGTGACCAACCCATGTGACATATACCATGTGACACCGCCCCATTGTCACTATATAAGTGGCCGCGCAGCGCGGCTCTGGCATTCCGGCCGGAGAGAGCGACGTGTCAACATCTCCTGGAGAAGAAGAACAACAAGAAGAAGAACGGAAGGCGACCGGAAGGCGACAGCGGCGACAGAAGACCGGGCCACCGCCTCTAAAAGAGCTATAAGAAGGCGCGGTGGCCCGGCAGAAGAACGGAAGGCGGCGGCGACAGAAGACCGGGCCACCGCCTGTAAAAGAGTTATAAGAAGGCGCGGTGGCCCGGCAGAAGAACCGAAGAGGGGGACAAGACCCCCGAAGTCGGGAGAAGAGGCCGGCGGCGGGGAGGAAGAAAGCCGGACTCCTCCGCTAGCAAAAGAGCTACAAGAAGATAGCGGAGGAGTCCGGCGAGAAGACCCCCGAAGACGGAAGACCCCCGGAGCTGTGCAATAAAATATTTTATCTCGTGTGTTGTGTTTTTTTTTTTGGGTACTTTTATTTTACAGGTGAATGGGTAGGGGTACATTGTACCCCATACTCATTCACATAGGGTGGGGGGCCGGTATCCGGGGGCCCCCTTATTAAAGGGGGCTCCCGGATTCCGATAAGCCCCCCGCCCGCAGACCCCGACAACCAACGGCCAGGGTTGTCGGGAAGAGGCCCTTGTCCTCATCAACATGGGGACAAGGTGCTTTGGGGTGGGGGGGCCGCGCGGCCCCCCCTTCCCCAAGGCACCCCCCATGTTGAGGGCACGCGGCCTGGTACAGCTCGGGAGGGGGGGCGCGCTCGCCCGCCCCCCTTTCCTGGCCGGCCGGGTAGCGTGCTCGGACAAGGGTCTGTTGTGGACTTTGGGGGGACCCCCACGCCGATTTTTTTCGGCGTTGGGGTTCCCCTTTAAGTCCATACCAGGCGGCGGGGCCCGCGACGTGTCCTTCGCGGGCCCCGCCTACCTGGAGACGCGCTCGAAATGAGCAGACTTTCCTCCGAGCGGGAACAGTTTGCTCATTTCGAAAGTGGCCTACACACGGGCGGACTGTCCGCTCAAACCAAGTTTCAGCGGACAGTTTTTCGGAATTTCCGAAAAACTTTGTTCGTCAAACTGTCCGCTGAAACTGTCCGCTGAAGCCCCACACACGAGTGGACTGTCTGCTGAAACACTGTTCAGCGGACAAAGTTGAGGGAACAGTCCGCCCGTGTGTACGCGGCCTTATAAATCTGTTGACCAGATGAAAGGGTTACATTACTGACGAACCTGGGATTTTTGATTGATTTGACATGCCTGGAGGGCCCAGCAAAAACTTGAGGAATGCTTTGGTTCTATAGCAAAGGCTTACTTTACTCCAAGATTTTGGGAATTGTTTTCGTTTCACCTAGTGGTACTATGAATAGGAACATCAGATTTTCTATGTCCTAATCTTTACCTATGCAAAAACCTAGGCATCTCTGCTGCTGAGTGGTCACAGAATTATCTTGTCCTGTCTTTGTTTTTTCCTCAAAGCAAACAGTAAAAGCATTTCCTTTTATGGGGAATGAGGAACAATCACTAAACAGTTCCAGAGAACTTCTAAAGATAATGAGCACATTAAATGATTGAAAGTGCTCATTATTACTCACTAGTAAATGTTCTTCAGTTTAAATCTTGATCAAAAGTAAAAGTGTTTCCTTTAATTCAAATTATGCTCTTTTTAGCATAGAAAAAATACCAGAGGCCCTGCCAGACAACTGGTATTACTCCTAGACATGTGCAAAAGGAAAAAAATTGTTTAGTTTAGTTTCGTTTTAATTAGTTAATTAATTAATTTTGTTTAGTTATATTAGTTAAATTCGTTAAATTCGTTTTCGGATTTCGTTTAGTTTTCTACTGAATTTGAAAAATTGGTCACATTCCAAAATATTTCAACCAAATTCGAAAATATTTCTACCGGAATCGAAATGATTTCAACATGATTCGAAATTATTTCAACCGCATTCGAAACTATTTCAACCGGATTCGAAAATATTTTGCGACACGACTTTAGGGCCATGTATCTTGGGGTCACTTGGTGCTAGAAACAAATTTGGAGATGTTGTAGTGCTAGGTCTACTGTGTTTGCATACCAAATTTGGTTTTTCTAGCTATAAGTGGCCCCGAGATACGTGGCCCCAAAGTCGGGTCGCAAAATGTAATTCTCTGCCTCAGAAAAGTGCTTGACATTTTGTGACCCGAATTTGTGGCCACGTATCTCGGGGTCACTTAGTGCTAGAAACTCCAAATTTGGAGATGTTGTAGTGCTAGGTCTACTGTGTTTGCATACCTAATGTGGGGTGTCGTGGCAAGTGGACAATACACAGCTTGTGGCAGGTGACGTGGCAAGTGGAAAATACACAACTTGTGGCAGGTGACGTGGCAAGTGGACAAATACAATACACAACTTATTCAAATTCAAATTAATTCTATACGAAATTCGAATGCCGGAAAGAAATATATATATATTATAAAACCACCATCTTCCGAAATTCGAATTTAGTATATAATGATTTCGATTTTAATAGAAAAGATTTTAATAGAATATAAAAGAATAGACTAGAAAACAATAGAACAGAACAGAATAAAATATAATATATTCTATTCTGTTCTGTTCTATCGTTTTTCTAGTCTATTTTCTATTTTATTATAATCTTTTCTATCCAAATTTAAAATTAATTAATCTAAAAATTTTAATTCATACTATTCTATTTGAATTTTGAATTTCAGAAGATGGTTGTATATTCTTTCTATTTTATTCTATTAAATTATATTTTTTTCTAATCTTTTCTATTTGAATTAGAAATTTTGGAAGATGGTTAGTTACTTACTTATATACATCTGTCACATCAACTTTTCATACTTGCAGTGTACCAGTGCAAAAAAAACACACACATCTTATTTCATTTATATTTATCACATCAATGAAGTTGGCAGCATGCCTGATTGAAGAAGTCACGGATGTCGATCGCAAGGCAAGTACATATGCTGTATGTCATTGTCCACTTGCCACGTCACCTGCCACAAGTTGTGTATTGTCCACTTGCCACATCACCTGCCACAAGTTGTGTATTGTCCACTTGCCATGACACCGGCCACGAGTGCCACGTGACCTGCCATGAGTGCCACATGACCAAGTTGTGGATTTTCCACTTGCCACGTCACCTGCCACAAGTTGTGGGGTTCCTAGCACCAAGTGACCCCGAGATATGGACAATATGTCAAGTACTTTTCTGCAGAAGAGAATGACCTTTTGCGACCTGACTTTGGGGCCACGTATCTTGGGGCCACTTGTAGCTAGGAACCCCAAATTTGGTATGCAAACACAGTAGAACTAGCACTACAAATTTGGGGTTATTTCAATCAAATTTGAAAATATTTCTACCGGATTCGAAATGATTTCAACATGATTTGAAATTATTTCAACCGCATTTGAAAATATTTTGTGACCCGACTTTAGGGCCATGTATCTCGGGATCACCCCAAGATTTGTAGTGCTAGTTCTATTGTGTTTCCATACCAAATTTGGTGTTTCTAGCTATAAGTGACCCTGAGATACGTGGCCCCATTTTGCGACCCGACTTTGGGCCCCCTAACTCGGGGTCACTTGGAGCTAGAAACCCCAAATTTGGTTATGTTGTAGTGCTAGTTCTACTGTGTTTGCATACCCGAGATACGTGGACCCAAATTTGGGTCGCAAAATGTCATTTTTCGAATTTGATTCGAATTTCGTTTGAATTCGTTAGCATTGTAATTCGGTAATTCGGATGCATCCGAATGTCTGAATAATGAAAATTTGTCCGAATTTTGATTCGGAACGAAACGTAATGCACATGTCTAATTACTCCAGAAAGCTGATAACTCTGCAGGGCTCTCAATAAATGTTCTGCAGTATTGTCACCCTTACTATTACAACATACTGTATGCTGAGGAGGAGTAATATCAGTGTTGTTACTGCTAATAAATTTTACCCTCATGTTCAAACAGAGTTGACCATGTAATCTAATAGGTTGTCCTATGTCTGGAATGTGAGAATCTTGACAGCCCCTGTGATGACATAATAAGGTCACAGAAGAGTATTCCCTCAATTAGAGGAGCCTGTACGTTAAAAAAAAAGATTGCCCAGAGAAAAATTTAAATTTACATTGCAGGATTATCAGAAGCAATTCTCAAATTGTTCCAGTTGCTAGCAAATACCAATTTGGCCATGGCAGATTTAAGTCTTGACCGCCTTGTTCTAGGGTCTTTGGGTCATATTCTCTATCTAATAATCTCCAGTGACCCATGCTGGGCCTTAAGTCAACATTTGTAATTTTATCATTTTCAAGTGTAAAAGCAACTTAAAGATATTACCCATAATGCTGACACTTACACGAAATTAAACAAAATACAAAGAAGGAGAATATGAAATTCTAGCTCTGCTGGCCAAATTGTGTTACTTCCTACAACAAAAATACTACATTCACTGTAATAGAAACATTAAATATAGCCATTCATTCCCTTTTTCATTCTTGATATGAACATAGCTAACATGAATTTCAAGTTATTTCAATTTACTTTTAATGATAAGTGTGTAACGGAAATGATCATGCGATTACAAACTTCAATGACTTATTTTCAAGTAATTTCAAGTTTAATTAAGCCAACCAAATTTCTGCCTTCTCTTCAGAGGTCAGTCAGATACAAAGCTGCTACACTCCTAAGGGAAATACTTGAGCAGCTTTTTTTGTAGAAATGTAGTCTTGGTAAATAATATTAGTTTGTTTCTATGCTTTAAGACAACCTTAAAGAAACATTAGAGATTTTTTTTTTCTACCTGTAACATGCTTCCTTTTTTACACACAGCCAGTTGTTAATTAATACTGTGTCCGGCATACTGTAAAACCCACATTACTCTGAAAACTGAGATTACAATTTTTCTATTCTGCAATTTTTTCTCCAAGAATCCTTAACAGTTTGCTGAAGTTTAAACTACCTAATACCATTAAATATAGAATGATACTACTGTCAGATGTTTACACTGGGAAGAATTCATGAATGTGCCAGTCATTCCTGTTTATTACCTTTTATAGAATATCAGCCACCAGGGTAGTTAATAACAAGGTAGTTATGGCTTATATAGAGGGGCTCCAGTCAATTATTTGTGTCAGTTTGGAGAGAACAAATGTTTTGTTTTATCAGAGCTTAATAATAGTGTTCTGGGTCCTGGAGCCCAGGGGCTTTTTAGGGTCCACATCTTACATGTTAGCTAGACTTTATTAATTAGTCTCAGCTGTACATAGGTCTTTTCACGTGTTAGCTGACTGATGCTAGACTCTCTCTCTCTCACTTTCACTCACTTTATCTTTCCTATAAGAACCTGCTGCTGGATGAAAGGCTGACTTTTGATACAATGCCAGAAAGGTACAGGTGCTGCCTGTTTGTTTTGCAGAACCAGTTTGGGGTGCCCTGTTGGTCTGACCTAAGTTTAGCTAGTGGCTTGTGTAATGGTCATGCATATTGGGCTCATGAATAGCTGTGTGTATAACAGCCATTTTATTCACATTCAGCCATTACATTTTATTTGTCATTAGGGATGGGCAAATAAGTTAAGGGATGAGAAGATGGGATCATAAGTTCGCAACAAACTTTCGCTGTTTGGACGTTTAACAAACAGCCGAACAAATGGGTCATTCGACTGTTTGTTTGGCCCCCCGAACCAACCACAATGCATTGCGGCGATGAACAGTGCATTGCAAGCCCTGATTGGCTGAAGCAGTGAAAGCTTCAGCCAATCAGGGCACAGAGCACTGTCAGAGTCATGATTGGACACTGTCATCATGACTTTATCCAATCACGGCTCATTCCCGTCCCACAGTATAAAAATATTCTTTCAATGGGAGCCATTTTCAGTGTGATTTTGGTGTGGAGAGGGATAGAACAGGGCTCTGTTCAGTGCTATTTTGCTTCAATTGTCAGTGTAGAATATTCATTTAGTGTCAGTCTTCACTGTAGTGTAGTGAGACCGTGTCATACATACATTAGTGTAGAGTGGGGACAGCTCAGATAGTTTCAGTGTAGTATAGTGAGACCATATCAGTAATATTTCCATTAGTGTATACCTTGAGTAGGGACAGTTCAGATAGCGTCAGTGTAGTGACGGTTGAACACCGTCTATTTTATTGCGTTATTGATGGGTTAACACCATTTACTTCAGTGTGCGTTACTGCCAGTTTAATGCCATATCATTTTGTGTGCATTACTGCCATTTTAATGCCATATAGTTCTGTGTGCATTACTACCAGTTTAACACCATATAGTTTTATGTGTGTTACTGCCAGTTTAGCTCCATATCGTTCTGTGTGCGTTACTGCCATTTTAACGCCACATAGTTCTGTGTGCTTTACTGACAGTTTAACGCCATATAGTTCTTTGTGCGTTACTTCCAGTTTAACGCCATATAGTTCAGTGCGTCACTGTATATTTGGTGCATTATATTGCAGTATATTATAGTGTGGCCGTGGAGTGTGTCTGTGTAGTGTGAGTACTCAAATTAAAGTGCACCAAACACCTCTTTACATTGATTAAAGTGCATCTACCTACAGATGTCAAATTCTTCTTTACATTTGCTTATAAGCACTGCCCCCTCCCACCCAATTGTCTGGGAGGATAACAAGGAGAGGCAGATGTTCTCTTGGCACTATAAGAGAGCCAGCAACAAATGTGTCCACAGGCAAAGGTGGATGTGGTGGTCAGTCCTCAGGCAGGGCATCATTTCCACTGTTTAGTGAGTTTGCCCATGCTATCCAGCCACAGCATGCAGAGGAGGTGGTGGACTGGCTTACTAAACCTTCCTCATCCTCGTCATCCTCTGTCACACAAGCAGAGACAAGTGTGCAGTCCCCTGCAGTTGCCAGAGTGGATAAACCTGCCTCCTTGTCCACATCTATTCCTGCCATAGCCCCAACATCAGCCATTGAGGAGTCAGCTGAGTTATTTTACCACAGCATCAGCCACTTGCACCGTGATGATGCCCAGCCATTACTGGATTCAGATGTTGGTTCTGAGGTTGAGGATGACAGGAACATGAGCTTAAAGAGAGGGAGGAACACTGGTAGACAAATTGACAATTTATATTCCCCAAGCCACAGTGTATTGACAAGTTGTCTCCAGTGGTAATGATGAAGATGGAGCCAATTCTTGCCTTCATCAAGAGCACCTCTATAAAAATCAAGAAATCACTGCTCATTTAAAATTTTTTCACAAACTTTTTTTTTTATTGATACATGTCCCCCAGGACAGGACCCGTACCCCTCTAACCATTGTATGCCCAATTACTTGCATATAAATGTTCAAAATGGGCACTTTTTGTTTTTTGACGTTAGGGTCCCAATGACTGGGTTTCGTTATTCGGGTCCGAACTTTTGTGGTGTTTGGAAGTTCAGGGCCGAACCAAACAGGAGTCTGTTTGGCCTATCCCTATTTGTCATTAGCTCCTCTGTTTTAAAAACAGTGATCCAGCAGCTCTGATAACTTTTGCCCCTCCTTGCTTCACCTTATACAATCTACAAACTGTTAACTGATGCCAGGACCTTATCAATTCATTGATCAGATGCACAGATTTTTCTATTACTCAATTCATAATGTAAGTCTAGAAATCATGATAAAACTGTCACCCTCACAAGCTAAGAAATCTAGAGGACTAACAGGTACCGGTTGTAAATTGCTTCGTTGGAGGGGATGGCCAATACACATCTTTGCATTCAGGGTAGCAGTTACAGTTTCTCTGAAACTCTGAAACTTCAGCATGGTTCATAACTCCTGAAATAATAATATCACAGCCAGAATATGGACATATTTACCTTCTCCAGTTAATTTATAGTGTTTTTATTCCAAACACTGCCACCCTAGGAGTACTGGGATCAGAACTAGCCCAATTCGTCTCCTAGGCGAACTGGGCATCCAAAGTCTGTCATATTATTTTGAAGCTACATTCAAGCTGGACAATAATCTGCTTGTTAGCAGGCTGTACCTGGTAGGTACTCAGAGATATGAATGAGCCCCCATAGAAAACTGTCTCTGGGACATAGTCATAACCATAGTGACATCCCAGAAACCACTACTCAGACACTTAATTGGTCAGATGGCCTCTGTCAATACCCTTTTGATCCCAAATAAAAAAAGAATGCCAAGACATTTTGACAACTCTCGTTAACATCAAACCAAGAAACACCTAACAGGACTTGTGTGAACCACTGTACCATTTTTGTTTATTCGCTAGACTCTGCTAAAACCAGGGTTTGCAAATATTCTTCCTTTTTTATTTTTATTTATCTGTTGTTTTATTGTCTTTTTATTTCTTTGGACCATTCTTTTTCTGTAAATATTTTATTTGCACCATGACCATTTGACTTTTTCATTATTAAACCATATTTTGAAAAGTGTTAACTTTGTCTCTAATGCTTTTGCAAACTAAAAAGAATCCCTGTCTCTTGAAGAGTCCTACTGTATAGTACAAATTCTCTGAACATACCTGTGTGCAGGGGCATTGCTAGGTGGTAAAAGGACCAGGGGCTTCAGCCCAGAGTCCAAGTTGGAAACGGGGGTGGGGGGGTTGTTGTACGTGACGCAGGTTTTTTTGGCTGGGCCGTGACACTGATGGTAGTGACTTACATACACTAACCTACCTACATTGACGGCAGTGACCTACCTACCTGACCTACCTACACTGACGATAGTGACCTACCTACACTCACCTGCCTGACCTACATACACTGGACATATACATACACTAACGGTAGTGACCTACCTACACTGACTTGCCTGACCTACCTACGCTGACATTTACATACACTGACATTTCCATACACTGACCTACCTAAACTGACATTAACACACACTGACCTACCTACACTGACCTACCTACACTGACATTAACACACACTGACCTACCTACACTGACCTACCTACACTGACATTAACACACACTGACCTACCTACACTGACATTAACACACACTGACCTACCTACACTGACATTAACACACACTGACCTACCTACAACTGACATTAACATACACTGACCTGTCTGAGCCATGGTGTCACAGCAGCCAGTCCTCAGAGGAGGAGCCGAGGAGGAGAGGAGAGCAGCTCGCCCGAGCGCCAAGCGGGGATGTGGCGCAGCAGCCTCTTTGTAATTCCTGCCTTCTGCAGCCAACAGCGCCTATGAGGGACGTCACACGTCCCGCGGTCCCGGCATTGGACCAGTGGGACGTCCATCATAGACGTGCAGCCTCCAGAAGGCGGGACCTGCTCTGGCACTCGGCTACACTCTGCGGCACTTGGAATCAGATTGGTCCCGGCGCTCTCGCCTACCCTACAGAGCTGACACTCTGGGCCATAGGGGGACACATTCGGGGGTTCAGCCCCCCCAGCCACCCCCTCCCGATGCCCCTGCCGGCAATGCCTTCACATGCGCTTCTAAGTCTTCTAAAGGTCCACCAGTCAGTAGAGGAGTTGGTTTGTCAGTAGGCCAGTGAGGAGCAAGTATGCACATACGGTGGCCCTAAAATGTTTACTTTCAGGAGGCAAAAGACTGGAGAGGTGTTGGCACTCGTATTACAGTAAATGCACCTATCTTTCACCATGCTGGGATCCGTGGAATGGCAGTGTGGGTTGTATTTTGCCAGAGGACCTAGAGAAAAAGGATAACTGTACATTGAATTATTTAAGACTAAAACTATAGTTTATGTGTGGAGCTTTTATATTGTGCAAATGAAAAAAGTTAAGATTTAATTTTATGGTCTAATGGAATCATGGGCACTAATCTGTTTCACTGCTTGTACCTATGGAAATGCAGATTGTGCAAACAAAAAAGGTTTCAGTAGGGGAGCTATAGTTCAGTGTAGGCCTTTTGATTCATTTAGTCCCCTTTCACCATAACCTTCAAGTTTTGGGCTTTTATTGATCCTTGATTAACGTTGGATCAGAGCTAATCCTCCAGGCTCCAGCTTAGTTATTAATTATGCTTACAAGCCAATTTGGATGAAGATCTGAGTCAGTCTGCTGCAGGTTCTGAGTGCAACCGTCCTGCCGCCGTTCGCGCTCCTTCTCTCACTATTTTATAATTACTAACCCCCACCAGTCCCCACGGCGCCGCACTGCGCATGAGCGTGAAGGAGCGTCGGCGGCGCCGCACTGCGCATGAGTGATAAGCGTTGGAGGCGCCGCACTGCGCATGAGTGAGAAGGGGCGTCGGCGACGCCGCACTGAGCATGAGCGAGAAGGAGCGTCGGTGGTGCCGCACTGCGCATGAGTGATAAGCGTCGGAGGCGCCGCACTGCGCATGAGTGAGAAGGGGCGTCGGCGACGCCGCACTGCGCATGAGCGAGAAGGAGCAAACGTCGGCCGGCGGGACGTGTGACGTCGATACAGTCACATGCGGTATCGACGTCACACGTCCCGCCGGCCGGCGCTCGCTCCTTCTCGCTCATGCACAGTGCGGCGCTGCTGACGCTCCTTCTCACTCATGCGCAGTGCCGTGGGGACTCTTGGGGCTTTTCAGAGACACATTCGGGGCTTCAGCCACTGCTAGCCACCCCCTACCGACGCCCCTGCCTGTGTGTGGTGACAGTGTGTTACATTTATTCTAAAATCATAGTTGGTATTGTTAAGATTGGGAATTTTCTGCTTCTCTGTCAACAGTTGGTGGTGGTAGATTATAGAGTTAATTGCCTAATTAAAGGAGTGGTAAAGGCAGAAGGTGTTCTATCTATCTATTATTTTTTTTCTATGCATTAAGATAAAAAAAGCCTTCTTTGTGTAGCAGCCTCCCCAGCCCCCCTTAATTATTTACCTGAGCCCCCTCTCTCTCCAGCGATGTCCATGAGTGTCTTAGCTCTCCGGGACTCTCCTCCTGATTGGCTGAGACACAGCAGCAGCACCATTGGCCCCCATGGCTGTCAATCAAAGTCAGTTAGCCAATCAGAAGAGAGGGGGCAGGGCCGGGTCAGGGCTCCATGTCTGAATGGACACACAGAGCTGTGACTCAGGCTCCCCCATAGCAAGCTGCTTGCTGTGGGGCACGCGACAGGAGGAAGGAGCCAGGAGCAGTGAAGAGGGACCCGAGAAGAGGAGGATCCAGGCTGTTCTGTGCAAAACAAGCTGCACAGAGGAGGTAATTATAATATGTTTGTTATTTTTATTTTTTTAAACAAGACTTTACAATCACTTTATTGTAGCCCAGTGACAATCATTCTCAGGCTGCTGACACCTAGATTGGGTCCTCCAAACTGGAAAATCTTTGTGCAGCTAAGAGTGGCATTGTTACATAGGTGACAGTGCGGTGCAAGGTCGGCCTGTCCTTTGCCACGAGTTGGTGAGAAGGGCAGGATCTGATATCTGCATTTGTCACAGCTTGGACAAGCAGGACCAAAAAAAAATAGCTGTACAAAGTCCTCCTACACTGAACTGCCTTGCTGAATAAAAATTCAGACAAACTTGCTTGTACTGTTTTTAGGTGTCCCACCTCACGGAACCTAGCTTATGCTTTTCTATTGAAAATGCGTAATTAAAATAAAAGTAAGCATTTCATTGATTTTATTTATCATATGACCATTGAAAATTATTATGAGCAGATTTGCAGTGGATTGTGTAATTAAGGCCAATATGCAAGTACAGATGGTGCAAAAGATGGGTAATTATTGAATCCACAGGCAAGAAGCAAATAGAGTTTTAGAACACAATCAAGCAAGCAGTACACGGCAGGCAGCCCCAGGGAGATGTGAACGGATCGCTATAGCAAACAAAACAAACAAAAATCGCCACTCTGGGTGCAGCATAGTAACTAAACACAGGTTTATTAGACAGTAAATATCTCACATGTCAGGAGTACAAAGAGAGCTTAAAAGACCCACCATATTCGCTGTCATGTGGAGATGTACAGGTCCAGGATCTATAGCCCTGCTCCACCCAATACCTTGGGGAGGACAGGGGGTATGGCTTAGGCATTTCAGGCTGGCCCAGCCCCTTTTTCAAAGCCAGGTTATGTGCCACCTAAAGGTGAATGGACACTGGCAGATCAATCAAACAGGAAGTCCTCCCTAAATAACCCCTCCCTATACAGGAAGTACCTCAGGATTTACTTGAGTTGTCGGCACAGATCCGGAATCCAGATTTGTGCTGCCAGAAGAGGCCAGAAAGAGCAGGTAGCATCCAGATAAACTATTTCTCATTGGATCGCCCAGTTAATCACTCAAGACTATGGTTTGAAAGGGCAAAGTCTCACCCTTTCTGAGCGCACCCTACCAAGGGTGTGGAGGCATCTTGGGCTATCCACCATCATGCGTTAGTGACTCAGGTTTGCAAAGCCCTACATGGTCCTTGAGTCATACATTCACAGGGTTTTACCACGGTGTAAGTCAGAGCTGTGGAGGATACTGCCTTTGGCTGCAGCTTATTACAAGCAGCAGATCAGGCCTTTTGGGATTAATGGCAATGGTTATTGTTGTAAAAGTGATGATGTTGATATGTCAAGTGTAAAATAAGTGAATATAGCAGACTAATAATTTATAAATAAAGATGAGGTGTAGTACTATGCAGAACTAAACATATTGTGCACATAAATATTCATTAAAAAAAGTAGACAAATACAATATGTTGTTTCAAAAATGTCAGTTTTCACCTAAAGTGGCAGTAATGATATATGGTGAAACAAGTCCCAGTGCTTATAGTTCTATAGCCAAATGTGCAACTAAATCTTCCTCATTCCAAAATAGTGAATAAATGAGCTTGGTGTCTCTTCTTATGGTAATTTTGACACTTCAGTGCTTACAAGACTCTTACCTTACAGCTGTAAGGCAACAGCATTAAGTGTAGGTAGCTCTTGTAGGGGGTCCTTGTGCCTCCACCTATCTCTGGGGGTCTCTCTCCAATGAGTACAGCCCTTGGGACTGGATGGATGATAAAACCTCCTGCAAAATGCTCCAGGGGTCCCCACTTAGTAACCTCTGCATTGGTGGTATCTAAGCAAAAGGGGAACCAATAGTGTGATAAAGTTTCCCATAAATGTTATTGGTAAAAACAGTGTGGTTTTATTCACATAAAACAACTTTAAAACAGGCATGCAATCCACAAGCAGTGAGCTCGCACTCCCACCTCACTATTGGTCTATCTGTCGCTCAATCCCTGGTCATTGTTGTGTCTCCAACCCCTAAGGTTTTATTGCTATTGGACATTTCACATAGTCATGATTATAACCTGCTCTGCTCATGGTGTAAAATAAAGAAAATTCGATTTTTTTCTACATACTTACCTGTAAAATTCATTTCTTGGACTACATCATGGGACACAGAGGTCCCTCCCCTCTTTCTGGGAATTCATTGCCTGCTACAAAACAGAGGCACTTCCTGTATAGAAGGGGTTATATAGGGGAGGACTTCCTAGCTGATCGATCTGTCAGTGTCCATTCACCTAGGTGGCTCATAACCATTAAAGTGACCAGGCAACTTATGACCATGCCAGAAACTACAAAATATAGTATAATTAAAGTGAATGCAATCCCTAGCTCAAGGACATTTTGTTTGCTAAATAACTCATCACACGCAATCTCCAAAATCTTTTAATTAAATACTTGCTTTCACCCTTTTCACACTTATTGAATCTCAGTGCTGTTGATCTCCTACAGCCTGTTTGCCACTACCACTGCTCTACATTAATCAAGTTTGGGTAATGTGTACTGAAACTGCCAATAGTCACCCATGAGATAGGGTGACAAGGCAGAAGCACAGTTAGGAGGCAAGAAGAAAGCATTGTTACCCTATAGCAAAAAGTACCATTTTATTTTAAAAATTCAGATTTAAAACAATCTAAAATTGCATTTGAAATGACATATTTGTGTTAAAACTTTTATGAGATTTTAGAGATTGGTTTTACAAATGCATTAAGTTGTAAACTGCAAATTCTGATTTATGATACCTCAGCTTACTAAGCATATTATTTCATGTATTGTGCTGTTGCATTTACTTCTATAGGAGAAGCAGATGGTACTGTTTTACCTTGAATGCAGGTCATGTAGGACACTGAAAGAACAAAGATAAAGATTATGCAATCAGTAGATTCTCCTTTAAATGTGCACCCTAGTCAAAACTGAAAATGAAGTTTTGACATATCTAAAGAGCATGGCCATCCTATTCAATACTTCTATTTTTCATCTAGGCACTGTTGTACTGCACCAGTCCACCCCACTTCCTTGTGCAGTTCATCCAGTAAATTCGGAGCATACTTGCTTAACTGCTTGCTGACCAGCCGCCAAAGTTTTACCGTGGCAGGTTGGCTCCGCTGCGCGAAATTACATTACTGTATGTGATCTCGCAAGGCTTGCATAGCAGGCGCGAGCAAGCTCAGTGAGTCTGGCCGCGGGTCCCACGGACTCGATGTCCGTGGGGATACTCGCGGTCATCTCATGGAGAGGAAGAATGGGGAAATGCTGATGTAAACAAGCATTTCCCCGTTCTGCCTAATGACACTGATCACAGCTCCCTGTGATCGGGAGCAGTGATCAGTGTAGTGTCACACACAGCCCCTCCCTCAGTTAGAATCACTCCCTAGGACACACTTAACCCCTGCAGCGCCCCCTTCTGGTTAACCCCTTCACTGCTAGTCACATTTACACAGTAATTAGTGCATTTTTAATCGCACTGATAGCTGCATAAATGTGAATGGTCCCAAAATAGCACCAAAAGTGTCCGATGTGTCCGCCATAATGTCGCAGTCATGATAAAAATCATTGATCACCACCATTACTAGTAAAAAAAATTATTAATAAAAATGCCATAAAACTATCCCCCATTTTGTAGACGCTATAACTTTTGCGCAAACCAATTAATAAACGTTTATTGCGATTTATTGCAAGAATAAGTATTGGCCTAAACTGAGGAAAAAAATGTTTTTTTATATATTTTTTGGGGATATTTATTATAGCAAAAAGTAAAAAACAATGTGTTTTTTTTCAAAATTGTTTCTTTTTTTTTGTTTATAGCACAAAAAATAAAAACCACAATGGTCATGAAATACCACCAAAAGAAAGCTCTGTTTGTGGCGAAAAAAGCATGTCAATTTTGTTTGGGAGCCATGTCGCACGACCGTGCAATTATCAGTTAAAGTGGCGCAATGCCGAATTGCAAAAAGTGCTCTAGTCTTCGGACAGCCAAATGCTGCGGGGCTGAAGTGGTTAAAGCATTTGTTAACCTAAAAAAAAAATGTATCCTGTTTCTTTAAAGCATGTTATACAGCATAGTGCTTATGCTGTGTAATTTGGCCCTCTGAATCACCTGAAATACCTGGCTGATCCTGCCAGTTTCTACCCTTCCCTTTGTAGACTGACCACAATGTATCATGGCTGATGTGCCCTGACACTGTGGTCAGTTTATGTGTCTCCATCATCCGCAGCTCTCCTCCCCCCTCCATGCCTGTCAGCTAGGGAAAGTGCCTGCCCCTTCCCCTCCTGCTGCTGGAATAACATGTACATGTTTATACTGTCAGTGCTGCCTCTTAATGCAGTGGGCCCCTGTGTGTGTGATTTATAAAAAAAAAGCTGATTATACCTCATTTCTGAGCACCGATCGGTGATCATGTGACCGGCTGGCTCTCTCCTCCTCTTTTCTCGACTGATGTCAGCGGGGCCGAGAACCTCGGCCCCACCTGCTGCATCTGTCAGATGGGAAGAGGATAGATCTGGCCGGTCACGTGAACGCAGATCGGCACTCAGAAATGAGGTATAAGCATCTTTTTTAAAATAAATCACACACACAGGGGGACACTGCATTAAGAGACAGTGCTGATAGTATAAACATGTACATGAATTAATGAATGAAATACTTGCATAGCGCACAATGCAAACTGAATCGCCTCTAGGCGCTGTGGCGAGCTTTGATCATCTGCTAAAAGAGGAAGGTCTTGAGTTTTTTCCTAAAAGCCAGGTGATTTTCTTCCAGGCGGATGTTGATTGGTAGAGCATTCCATAGCCGAGGCCCTTGGACAGCGAATCTCCGACCCCCTTTGGATTTATACCGGGCTTTGGGCACGAGGAGGAGGTTTTTGTTGGCTGATCGAAGACTGTGGTTTGGTGTGTAATGATTTATTTTCTCCATTAGGTATTGCGGAGCTTCTCTATGCACGCATTTGTGGGTGAGGCAAAGGGTCTTGAACGTGATCCGATTTTTTACGGTTAGCCAATGTTAGCTCCTCAGCGAAGGAGAGATCGATTCCCAGGTTTTTTTTTCCTGTTATCAGCCTTGCCGTCGTGTTTTGGATCAGTTGTAATCGCGCAAGTTGATATTGTGGTAATCCTATGTAAAGCGAGTTTGCGTAGTCCAGTCGTGAATTAATGATTGTTCCAACTACCACTGCTTTGTCATTCTTTGGGATAAAAGGGATGAGTCTGTGAAGCCTGCGCAGCAGATGGTGAGATCCACTGACTACTGCTCCTATTTGCGCATCCATTGACATTTGTGCGTCTAAAATAACCCCGAGACTCTTGGCTTTGGTCTTTGGGGAGATAGTCTGCCCAAAGACGGTTGGTGGAGACCAGGAGGTTTTGGTTGCGGGCTTATGATTTGGGTGTAATATAAGAAGCTCTGTCTTTGATTCATTCAGCTGGAGGGAGTTAGTGGTCATCCAGCCCTCTATTGATTTGAGGCAGTTTTCAAGTTGTTTTTGGTGATCTTTTTTTCCATTGATCCAGAAATAAAGTTGCGTGTCGTCAGTGTAAGAGTGGAAGCAGAGATCTGATGATTTGGAGGAATGGGCGAATGTAAATGTTGAAGAGAACAGGTGACAAAGGAGAGCCTTGCGGGACTCTGCAGGTGACTGCCCAAGTTTCGGAGAGGAATTTTCCTAGTTTCACTGTCTGTGACTGATTTCCTAGGAAGGACACGAACCATTGGAGATCTATGTCTTGGACTCCGGCTACTTCTGTGAGGCGGACAAGTAGTGTATTGTGATCTACTGTATCAAACGTTGCACTTAGGTCTAGCAGTGCGAGGAGACACGGCTCTCCGTAATCTGCTGCTTCAAGGGCGTCATCCCAAATCTTAAGGAGTGCTGTTTCTGCTCCATGACCCGGGCGGAAGCCTGATTGCAGCAGGTCCAGGAGTTTGTGAGTATCCAGGTGGAGTTGTAGCTGATGTACTACAGCTTTCTCCATGATCTTAGAAATGGTGTTGAGGCTTGTAATTGGCCTATGTTTGTTTGGATCCTGAGGGTCCAGGTTTGGTATCTTAAGTAGAGGTTTGATGATGCCTTGTTTGAGGATGCTGGGAACAATCCCTTCATGGAATGATCGGTTTATGGGGTGGGTTATGATTGGAGCCACGATGTCAGAGCATTCTTTCAGTAGTTTTGTGGGGATGATGTCAATAGGTGAGGTACTGTCACGCAGTTTATTAATGATGTTTTTTGCGGTGTCTACGGTAATTGGGGATAGTTAAAATTCCGGCGGTTGCGGTATGTTGGTGCAGACATCCTCTTTATGTATTTGCTGGCCGAGGTTGGATGTTTACTTCTGACAAATTGTTTCCCTGATGGTTTTGACTTTATCGATGAAAAAATCCGACAGTTTGTCACAGTAATCCTGGGATTCACTTTCTGCGGGTTCTGCGGGTTCTAGGCACACCGGATTCATTGATTGTGACTTACATGTGGCTTAACAACCACTTTAAAGATAAAACGCAGGTATGGCATATTTTTACATAATTACATAGGTATATCTTGGGCCCCTTACATGATATATGTATCCTATCTGGCTGATGCCTTTGGAAGCTGGAAATCAGTAAAGCAGACAAAGCCACTCAAATTGCTTCCAGGGCCTGTGCTGAGTGGTCAGCTTGATGCATTGTGGACACAGGAGGTCAGTGCTATGCATTTTCAGAATCAATGCAAAGCAGTCTCTGATTGGACGAGGTGGAGAGTGTGATGTATCTGCCATACCCCTCCACCACGTCCAGTCAGAGAATGCTTTGCTTTCAGTCAGAAAATGCCAAGCTTTCTCTGAATGGTACCTGTGTTGAGGGGCTGACCTCATGTGTTCACAGCGCATCAGGCCAGATGTTTAGCACGGATCAGGTAGCAATTGGAGAGCACGGTAAGAGTGTCTATGTCCCTGGTTTCCAGCTTCCAGGTGCATTGTCCAGGTATGATTCATACATAGTTACATTGGTCCAAGCTGTGTAAAAATATACCATGCCTGGATTCTGGCACAACCACTGCTACCTCTCATATACAAAAAATCCAGGCGTTACACTCATACTAACCCTGTTAGATTGTCTGTGGAAATCTGACTGAAGTGGAAACACAGAAATCAGGTTAAGATAAAGTGAAAGGAATTACTGATTTTAGCCCAGTTGCAGTGTTTACGTGATAGCATAGTACAGCTTGTAGTGGCTGTACAAAAGTAGTTCTTTAATAGGAACCAAAGTAAATATTTTGAAAATTTGCAACCAAATTCAGTTTCACCTTTTATTCTCTTTAGGTTCATTGTACTGCAGATTTTTTATTTGCAGAATAGCGACTGGCAACTAAAACAGTGTTACATGTTCCAGGGTACTGGGGGAGTTTTTAAGATGGGCAGATACAAGAATTTAGGAATAACTGTTACTTGAAATTACAATGGACATCATAGATTTCCACAAAGTCACATTATAAACATGTGACTAATGTTATTACCAATCAGCATTGCAAACATACAATACCTGCTTTTAATAAGCTTTACTAATTCCTTTTTGTATATAACTCACCAAACATCAAAATTCAATTGTAGAACCCAGCAAAGATAAACCAAAAACTGCAAAGGATAATATATATTGTCTTGATTGCTGTAAAACAGTTACCCAGCAAGTTAATAAAGAATACAACATGATCTTTTTGCACATAAAGAGAAGTAGCTTATTTAGCAAATAGGTGTAGCACTTACCCCCTAAGGAGCTGCTGGTAATTATTTGGGCTTGTACTCCGCTCTTGCTCCCCTTGAGAAATGTCTCAAGCCCCTTGACACAGCTGTGGAGTGGTATTGATGTGAAACCCAATGGCAATAACAACTCAACAATAACCTCAAGTATTGTATTTTTAACATTACCTGGGCATCAACCTGCGGTAAAGATTGGAAACACACATTGTCTCACACCAATCGTGCTTTAACCAACCGGTACTTTTACTGAAAACTGGTTCAAAATCACAAACACAGTAATAATGGTAAGATACAGAGTAGTACAATACTGATGGTAGTATACAAGGTCAGAACATGCAGTAATAAAAGGGCATTCAAATATTCAGACCCAATGATATACTGAATACTACATGCACGCGGGTTTCCAAGTGGGACTGGTGCTCAGGGTGGCAAAACCATAACACTAGGCACTTTCCCACTTCCAGTACAGCCATACAAACACACACGACTGCTATGTCACACTGAATACCTGTATAATTTAGTACATATGCTCAAGGGCTCCCTCTAAATTATAATGCCTCCTCCTGTGCACACTGCAGGATTAAAGGCCTTATACTGGGTGATAAGTCTCTTGTCTTCTTTCTTGAGCTAGCTCAGTTAACTGCAGTATTTGTAATACGATGCATAAGTAGCGGGCAAAGTAGAATAAGAATGATGAATAACTGCAAACTTGGTTGTGTAACACACTTATAACTCTCCTTTCCTATGGCAGGTTAACTGGAATGTTACTCAGTAGTTAAAGAAAGGCAGGCTTTAGGCCTAGTTAAGCACAGTCTATCTACATGAGACCGCTTTGTGGAAGTGTAGATCTCAGCAACACTCTGGTGTAGTCTGTAATGTGTAGTTTGAGTGTTATATGAATCTTGGGCAACAGCCCTCTCACCACACTAGGTCTGGATAGTTGGATGACTCTGCTGCGGTGCTCTCAGCCCTGCCATTAGCCAGTACAGTCACACTGTACTGATCCGCAAAATGACCAGGACCTTTGGTTGGCTCCTTCGAGTGTCCTGGATCCTCCGATTCAGTCCTGCTGCTGCTCCAGCACACTGTGGTAAAACACTCTCTGGTGGCTCAGATTCTGTTCCACGCCAAGCAGGCTGCGGCTCTTCCAGACACACACCCACAGATCCCTGCAGGCAGGTCTCGCGTCCCGGACAGAAGAGAAAGAAGATGGCAGCGCTCTGCCTTTTATATCCTACCCAGCATGCAGTTCTCTCACTTAGCCTCATGGGTAGGTAAGTGAGCACTGTGGGTAGGTGAGGCTTTTCACAAATAAAACTTTAAATCACAAGAAGAATAAATGTTCTGGCCACTAGAGGGAGCCGAATACTAATCTAATAGCATTACATTATTATATAGCATTGACATAGCAAAAATTTCAGCGCTACATAAAGATAAGTGAATTTTTTCAGATCTTGGTTCAAGTTGGGTTTGGCAATCTCTTCTTAGACCTTGTACACGTGGTCGGAGATTCCGATGGAATGTGTCCGATCGGAGCGTTTTGTCGGATATTCCGACTGTGTGTGGTCTCCATCGGACTGTTTCCGTCGGAGTATCCGACGGACCAAGTTTTCCAACTTGTTGGTAAAATTTTCTGACAAAATGCTCCGATCAGACATACTCCGATCATGTGTAGAGAATTCCGATCGGACAAAGTGCCACGCATGCTCAGATCAAATTCCTACACCAAAGCTATTGGCTACTAGCATGAACGTAGTCCCGTCGTAACAAAATAACGTCATCACGTTTTGAACGATCGGATTTTCCAACAACTTTGTCCGACCGTGTGTATGCAACAGTTTCGGACAAAATCCGACGGATTTGGTTGTCAGAATGTCCGACCGTGTGTACAAGGGCTTAAAGTCCACCAACCCCAAAGGGACTGAGTTTACTTCCTCTTTAAGTTTATAGTACTCATTACCCTGGGAAGGGGCTGGATAGCTGAGCAACCCCTTTATTGTGAAGGAAGCTTCCAGAAGTCCTGCCATATTAACCTCATCTCCTTCTTGGGACAACAGAGGTGTGGAAGGGGCCCTTGTCCCTCAACAAGTTTGCAAAATAGATTTTTGAATGTGTACTGTCATTTAAATTTTGAAACATTGTCTGATTCTGGGATTAAACGTTATATATTTTTTACACTATTTAACCACTTCCCACCCGGCCAATGCATATATACGGCCGGGTGGGAGCCGTCTACTCCTGATAGGACGTTCAGGAACGTCATTCAGGAGTAGCGGGATCGCGCGCGCGCGCCCGCGCAGCGGCGCGATCCCGATGTGCTCGTGTCACCCGGACACGGCACATCTCAGATCGGCAGGAGGGCTCTGTGATTGGCCCTCCTGATCACATGACGGCCGTGTCCAATCACGGCCGTCATGTGATGTAAACAAACAGCCGGTTGCTAGGCAATCGGCTCTCCTCTCCTCACACGGAAGTCACCGCTGAGGAGAGGAGAGCAGAACGCTGCAGCCGGCTGATGATCAGTGAGTATGGGCTGCTTTTTACAGCTTTTTACTCACTGATCATCAGTGTAGTGTAAACACACAACACACCACACAGTAAAAACACAGTCCCCACATATGTCCCCAAAACACACATGTCCCCAAAACATACATGTCCCCAAATAATAAAAACACATGTCCCTAATAATAAAAACATGTCCCCCACATATGTCCCACTAAAATCACATGTCCCAATGATTATCTGCACACATATGTACGTGATCACCTGCACACATATGTACATGATCATTTGCGTACATATGTCCGTGATCACACAAACCAATTATTATACACTTAACGGAATTTTTTTTACCAAAAACATGTAGCAGAATACATTTTGGCTTAAATTTATGACAAAATTTGATTTTATTGGATTTCTTTTCAAATAGAAAAAAGAAAATATTGTTTTTTTTCCAAATTTCCGCTATTTTTGTGCTTATATCGCAAAAAAAAAAACGGAGTCGTGAATAAATAACACCAAAATAAAGCTCTATTTGTGCGAACAAAATGATAACAATTTCATTTGGGTACAGTGTAGCATGACCGCACAATTGTCACTGAAAGCGCTAGAGCGCTGAAAGCTGAAAATTGGGCTGGGAAGGAAGGGGGCGAAAGTGCCCTGTATTGTAGTGGTTAAATATATCATTAGAGGAGTCCAGGGAGTTTCTATTAAACTCTCATTCAGAATTAAGTTACCTCAGATAATGCAGAAGTTTAAAATTGGCAGTAACAGGACATTTTAAATGAGAGAGAATTGGCTAAAATGTACTAGAGAAATAGATTACAGACAGGCAGGCATTTTACTACATGCATTAGGAGACCACAGATGATATATCAGCAGAAAATTGGCCAGCAATAGAACAGTTCTAAACACAATTTTAATACCAATTTTTTAGAGACAAAAAGTAAAGGTATAATAGGCCTAACTAGTGTATGCCTAAATGTAATTTTTATCTATGTGGATAGGGTCCTGCATTTAATGTGAATGATATCATGTGAAAAGGATTAGGTGCATACTCTTCATGCATTTAGTTGTATTTTTCTTTAATATAATGAAGTGGTGCACAGCAAACTAAAGGAAGCGCTAAGAAGAGATGCTCAGGAACAAGTGAATTCTGTGCTTTGATCATGCCATAACATAAAAAGGCACTAACAACATAAACTAGAACTCTCCGAAAGAAAAAACTCCAACTTACCACTTCTAATACAAAATCACACTTAACCTAAATAAAGGCCCTATAAACATACAGTAACAATTAATATAACCCCAAAAGAAATGAAAACCCATGAATAATACCCCGTTACCTCCCTGGTGGTATGATTATGTCAGATTTCTGATGCTGAAAGTGGTACACTTATTTTGCATGGAAATTTGGCGTTTTACATTGTAGGCCTGTAATTCTTAGGAATAAGTCTAGTATGCCGCGTACACACGAGCGGACTGTATGGCATACTTAGTTCGTCATACAATCCGACGGACAGTCCGTCGTACTTTCCACTGAACGGACTTGACCACACACGGATGCACAAACAGTCAGTCGAAAGCTTGCGCGATGACGTGTACAGCACGTACGACGGGACTAGAAATAGGAAGTCCAAGACACAGCAAAGCACCCTTCCGCCATGTAAATTCTTTCTGGGCATGCGCCATTCTTAGTCCGTCGAACTAGCATACTGACGACCGTACTGTCCGCTGAAACCAAAGTACGACGGACAGAATTTCGAAAAAAACGAAATACTTAGTACGCCAGACTGCACGCTGAAAAAGTCAGCTGAAGCCCACACACGAGCGGATTGTCCGCTGAAATGTGTTTCGACGGACTAAGTACGCCATACAGTCCGCTCGTGTGTACGCGGCAGTAGACATCACGGGTATGATAAAGTTTGAAACATAAAATTATAAATTCGAATATAATAAATAACTATAAATAATTATAACAAATAATAATGTAATAATAATAAAAATTATTCAATAATGTAATCAAATCAAAAACACTGAAATTTGCTCAGTTGTAGAATTGTTACTGTCATTACTTTCAGTGTATGATGATAGATTTCCCCACAAATCACTATCACTCTATTCTGCAAGTATTTCTAAGTTATTATCGCTGTTTTCTAGCTGGTCTAAATCCACTTTTGATGTAAAGGGACAGTAGTTTTGGTTGCTATGGACAATCTCTAGTTTCCAGGCAGAAAGAACAGTATTTATCATATAAAACTGCATGCAGGGCATTGGACAAAGCACTAGGGACCAAATGGATGTGAAATAAATTGATACAGTAATGTAATCTTTAAGATTACAGTGTACTGTATATATATTGTGTGTTTTACTTTTTGAATTTGGCACCGTTCTCCATCCCTGTGCGTCGCAACACTTGTAGGGAATGGAGCTCGGCTCTGTGACGAATTGAGCGGAGACACGGCTCGCACACAGAGCGGGGAGACATCGCAGGATCCTGGGGACAAGGTAAGTGAGCTGTACCTGGATCCTGCAATGTGTGGCTTGGGGTTACCGCTTTTGGTGCTAAAAATCCATCATGAGCCACACTCAGGAATACAGTCAAGGAGGTTAAACAAAACCCATTTTTAAGGGATGCCTTGCTGCAAAAAATCTGCCTAATCTAAAATAAATGTCCTACCAACATGAAATAAAAATTAATATGCCCCCATAATAAATAAAACCCCAAAATACTGCCCCACTGAAAAAAATAAATTTTTTAAGCCCCATGAAATCAAACACAAAAAAATTAAAAAGCCCCAATATAGACAAGAAAATAGAAAGGAACAAGAGGTTCATTGCTGAAAGAGGTAGCGATTATAATTAAAGAACAGTTACCTAAGGGACCCTAATCTGTATTTATGCAGTTTGACAACTTACCCTATAATTTCCCCGCAACACCTCTCACTGACACCATGGCACCACAGTAAGCCCTCTCATTCACTAGATGGTGATCATCTTCTGGGTTAATTGACAAGTTGACAACCATTGTCTGTCAATTCAATTCCTGTAGGCCTAGACTGTCGTGGACACATCCCCATGTTGGCCTGAGTTTAAAGTGGCTGTAAACCCTCAAGTGTACCCAGTCAAGTGACTAGCATTAGGTGACAAACAGAGATAAAAAAAAAAGTCTCCTACATAAGTTGTAGCTGTGTATCTGCAACCATTTATTTTGTAGAAAACTCAAAGAAGGAAAGGATTTCTACTTAGTTCTTACAGCAAAGGGATGAGATCTGAAGTCGTCAGAGAGTCGGCAGCTCTGAGTTATGATTGGAGGGAAGGGACACACACCCCCCTTCACACAATACTGAAAACAAGCACAGCTGTGAATATGAGTCTTGGTGTCAGAGAAACCAGGCAGCAGAGAGAAATTAGGCCCTTTTCACACTGGGGCGGTGCGGGCGTCGGCGTTGGCGGTTAAGCGCCGCTATTTTTAGCAGCTGTTTACCGTTGTTTTAGCGGTGGTATGCAGCTGCTAATGGGGTGTTTTTTTTTTTTAAACATGTTTTTATTCAGAGAAAAAAAGTTAACAAAAGACATTAAGACAGGTTACCATCAGACTTTTTCCGGGTAGTACAGCAGTGAAATAAATGAAACAGAGAAAAGCACAAAGGGAGATCATCAAAGCAGAGCACGTAAGGACAATTAACGGGACTGATGTATAAACCAAAGAAGTTAAGCACATAGAGGGATAAATAGCATGAGTAATACAAGAAGACTCCTTTAGTGAGACCAAAGCAGTCTTCTTACGAAAACATAATCAAAGCTAAAATACCGTACCTAGGCGAGTAAAGTGAGCATAGGAAACTGGATGGATCTGTGTACTAACCACTGAGAAGCAGGAAATAAATGACATGATGGAAAAGGTTCCAACTGGGGGAAAACAGGGAAGGTGGAGGGGGGGGGGGGGGTTGCCAAAGGGAGAAAGGTCTTGATGGAGTAGTCCCAGATATATGGAATGAGTGTTAAAACGACCACCAGAGACAGCAACGGGCAGAGAGAAAATGGGTAGGTGCTAATTTTCAGAGATCGGCTCATCAAATGAGAAAGCCAGAGTGGAAAAAGCTCGTTGGTCATCTGAAGAAAGGGCTGAAGAAATAAAATGTTGCCATCGGAGAAGAAAACGGGATCTGGATTTGGCATCTTTAAAGTCAGTGAGGAGACGTTCTCTGTACAGGAGGGCAAGAGATTCATGCTTGAGTTGAGAGATAGTTGGGCTTTGAGAGGAGAGCCAGTTCCTGAGGATAAGGCGTCTAGCGATGAGTAGGCAAATCAGGATCCAATCTCTGGAGGAAGGAAGGACGGCCGGCCTTGCAGGGGTAGAGGCTGTGGAGGAGAGAGACCAGGGCAGCAGAACTGGGTCCCAGTAGCCAAAGATCAGTAGGAGGGGGTCCTTGGGCAGCTTCAGTAGGGTGATCGCCAAAATAAAGGCTATAACTTGATCCCAAAAGGAGGAGATGAAAGAACATGACCAAAAGCGGTGGGATAGGGAGGGTCTTGAAGCCGAGCATAGTGGGCAGAGGGTACCGTCAACCGTGGATTTCGAGGAGAGGAAAGGAACAAACGCCCGGTGAACTATTTTTAGCTGGGTTTCTCTCCAGGTCTCATTAGGTGTGAGGCGGAGGACCTCCCGGAGGCCTTGCAGAAGTTTGTCAACTAAAACCGGATCCGAGAAGTATTTTCCCCTATTGGCAATAGATGTAGACAAGAGCGGTGGAGAGAAGCTCAATAGGAGAGGTTTGTATATATCTGAGATGGAATACTGTCCAGATTGAAGCAGGCGGTCCAGGAAGCTAGGTTTGAATCTCAGAGATTTGGCTTTACATGTGCTGGAGATGAAGCTGGTGCATTGATTGTAGTAGAAAGCGTGTGAGACCGGCAAGGAAAATAGAGATGCCACGGTTGAGAAGGGCAGCGGCTTCCCAGATGAGGGGTTGCATAGTGAGGAAAATTGGAGAGTCCATGTTGCCCCCATATTCCGTAGGAGTTGTAGTGGAGACCAGGTAGAAAAGCAGGATTTCCTTGAATCGGCAAGTGGCACGAGATGAGAGCCGGGAGCTTGAGGAGTTTTCTGACCTCTCTCCAGGCCAGTGCCGTGTCCCGCAGCAAAAGGTTGTGTTGAAGCGGGAGAGGGACAGTCTTTCATCTGCAATGCAGGAGGGCTACTAAGGAGTAGGGGTGAGCCATAGCAGATTCCAGAGTAAGTTCGAGTGACGGGATTGTTGGGCAATCCAATCAAGGCTAGTCCTAAGTAAACAAGCAAGGTTATACAGTCTAATGTGAGGTAAACCAATACCCCCCTCGCCCCTAGGAAGGTGCAGTTTTTTGAACGTTATATGAGGCTTTTTGCTACGCCATAAGAATTTGGAGATATTCAAATTAAGGGCGGAAACATCTTTATGTTTAAGCAATAAGGGAATAGTATGCAGAGGGTATAACAGTCTGGCGAAGCTAATCATTTTGACCAAGTGGCACCTTCCCAGGAGCGATAGGGGGAGATCCATCCAGTTAGACAGCTCCTGAGTAAGTTTGGTGAAGAGAGGGGGAAAGTTGAGGTGGTATAGGGAGGAGGGCAATTTCCCTATCTTTATTCCCAAGCAGGGCTGGACTGGAAAATTGGCCCTGGACTTCATTCAGACCGGCCCACTTTAATTTTGCAAACACGCACAAAAACAGTATGTAAACTATACACAATTGCGCAAAAAAATAAGATAAAATTATTCATCAGTTACTGTGACCAGTGCCATTAAATTATTCATCAGTTACCGTGGCCAGAGCCATTAAATTATACATTAGTTACCGTGGCCAGTGCCATTAAATTATTCATCAGTTACCGTGGCCAGTGCCATTAAATTATTCATCAGTTACCGTGGCCAGTGCCATTAAATTATTCATCAGTTACCGTGGCCAGAGCCATTAAATTATACATTAGTTACCGTGGCCAGTGCCATTAAATTATTCATCAGTTACCGTGACCAGTGCCATTAAATTATTCCTCAGTTACCGTGACCAGTGCCATTAAATTATTCATCAGTTACCGTGGCCAGTGCCATTAAATTATTCATCAGTTACCGTGACCAGTGCCATTAAATTATTCCTCAGTTACCGTGACCAGTGCCATTAAATTATTCATCAGTTACCGTGGCCAGTGCCATTAAATTATTCATCAGTTACCGTGGCCAGTGCCATTAAATTAATAATTGACCAGTGGCATTAAATAATAATCAGTTACCGTGACCAGTGACATTAATATTAATTTAATGCCACTGGTCAATTATTAATTTAATGTCACTGGTCAATTATTAATTTAATGTCACTGGCCACGGTAACTGATCAATAATTTAATGCCACTGCTCACGGTAATTGATGATCAGTTACTGTAGCCAGTGACATTAAATTAATAATTGACCAGTGGCATTAAATTAATATTAATGCCACTGGTCACGGTAACTGATTATTATTTAATGCCACTGGTCATTCAGGGACACCCCCCCCCCCCCCCCCCAAAAAAGATGATTTTTTAGCCAATTTTTGGGGCAGGGGCATATGAAATCAGCAAACCTGTGTGCAAGATCAAAAGCGGGCCCTAGGCATTAAGAACAACAACACATGTCTTAAATTGCACTAAATATTGGCTTAAAGGGGGTGTTGTTTAGGGCTGCAACTAACAATTATTTTCAGAATTGATTAGTTGGCCGATTATTGTTTTGATTAATCGGTTAATAACCTTAAAAAAAAAAGTGGGTCAAATTGACGTTTAATAAATAGGGAATGCGGAGTGTATGGTGGTGAGTAATATGTACAGGAGAGGAGTGCGGAGTGTATGGCGGGGGGTGATATGTACAAGAGAGGAGTGTATGGCAGGGGGGTAATATGTACAGGAGAGGAGTGCGGAGTGTATGGCAGGGGGGTAATATGTACAGGGGAGGAGTGTGGAGTGTATGGCAGGGGGGTAATATGTACAGGGGAGGAGTGTGGAGTGTATAGCAGGGGGGTAACATGTACAGGAGAGGAGTGCGGAGTGTATGGCAGGGGGGTAATATGTACAGTGGAGGAGTGCGGAGTGTATGGCAGGGGGGTAATATGTACAGGGGAGGAGTGTGGAGTGTATGGCAGGGGGGTAACATGTACAGGAGAGGAGTGCGGAGTGTATGGCAGGGGGGTAATATGTACAGTGGAGGAGTGCGGAGTGTATGGCAGGGGGGTAATATGTACAGGGGAGGAGTGTGGAGTGTATGGCAGGGGGGTAACATGTACAGGAGAGGAGTGCGGAGTGTATGGCAGGGGGGTAATATGTACAGTGGAGGAGTGCGGAGTGTATGGCAGGGGGGTAACATGTACAGTGGAGGAGTGCGGAGTGTATGGCAGGGGGGTAACATGTACAGTGGAGGAGTGCAGAGTGTATGGCAGGGGGGGTAACATGTACAGTGGAGGAGTGCGGAGTGTATGGCAGGGGGGTAGTTAGTGGAGAGAGGAGGAAGAGGAGTGCACCTCCTGATAGTCTGTCAAAGTTCCAAGGATACCAGACAGTACAATTATCCCCGTGATAGCAGCCAGTTTGTCTTTGAAGATGGGGAAGGGGGCAAGTTGTTAAAGAAGAATACTTGCAGTGATTTGGGGGGATAAGAGCGTGCTGGATGTGCTAGGAGGGCACACTTTGGGAGGGGAGAGAAATTGTGCAGGAAGGGGGGGGGGTTGAATAAAAAAATCTGACCCCCCCCCAGCACAATTTCTCTCCTCTGCTAAAGTGCCTCCTAGCACATACAGCATGCTCTTATACCCCCAAATCGCTGCAAGTATTCTTTTTTGACAACTTGCCCCCCGTCTCTGTGTCTTCTCCTGCAAGTGCCAAGCACAAACCTCAGATCAGCACATCCCGTCCTGTTGTGTCCGTTCTCCTCCCCCTCCTTCTCCTGTCTGTGAGCCGAGGAAAAGGGGGAGGGGACTTCAGTCCATGTGTTAGTGTGAGGTGGGAGGAAGGGAGAGAAGCCGTGTAGTACACACTGTAATCGCAGTGTGTGGGAACAGAAACACCCCACACAAGCTGCAAGCCAGTCACTGGAGCCAATTGCGGAGGTAAAAGAACCAGCAGTGACTCCCAGCAGCACTAGCGCGGAGGAGGAGGATGTAAAATCCTCCTCCGCATTCAACGCTGGGCTGTGACGTCACTGGTTGCCAGACGCAAGGCGGCTATAGCAACCAGTGATCAGGAGGAGGTGGAGGCGGAGATAGAGCCAGCGCTATGGCAGCTCGGTCCGCCCCTGTTCCCAGATTGTCAATTTCATTCCGGGACAATTTATGCCAGCATCACGAGGGGGTGGTGCTTGTGTGCCGGGTGCAGGAGCGGAGCTGCCGCCGCCAGCCTTATTGTAACACAGGACAGACAGGGAGAGTCCAGGGAGAGTGTAGTGATTCAAACACATAACACACTGTCTGACAACCGGCCCACTGAGCCAATCGGCCCACCGGGAAACTCCCGGTAGTCCCGATGGTAATGTATGTCGGGGCCACCTGGAAAAGTGATTGATGTGTCCAAGGGGGTGAGGGATGGGTACCAATAGGGAGGATTTCGCTCTTGGCATAGTTAATGCGGAGCCCTGAACATAATCTGAAGGTGTCAAAGATACTTCTAATATGTGAGATGTCAACAGCAGGATTTGAAGTGAAAATGAGGATGTTGTCTGCGAAGAGAGATGTCCGGAGCTCAAAAGATCCAACAGAGATGCCGCTCAAGGGAGCGACCTGGGAGAGATATCTGGAGAGGGGTTCTAGGGCGATATTAAACAGTAAGGGGGACAGAGGGCAGCCTTGCCTAGTGCCCTTGTGGAGACGAAACTCCTCGGAGAGAAGTCCCGCTGCCACCACCCTGGCTGAGGGGGTCGAATACATGGAATTAATGAGATGGCAAAAGGGACCCGAGAAACCCATTTTGGTGAGGGACAGTGAGAGCCAATCAAAGCTGACATTATCAAAGGCTTTTTCAGCATCCAGAGTAATGATGGCATAGTCTCCCTTTGGATCTCGCTTAGCTTGTTCAAGGGCCAAGAGCACCTTCCGTATATTCAGAGTGGGCGTTCGCCCTTTAACAAAACTGGATTGGGCAGGGTGTATGAGGTCAGGGAGGATGTCCCCCAACCTAGTGGCCACGATTTTTGATAGGATTTTAACATCCAGGTTGAGCAATGAAATGGGCCTGTAGGAACCTGGTTCCAAGGGGTCTTTCCCTTTCTTGGCCAGAAGTTTAATAATGGCTTGGTTGCCCGTGGGCAGGTACGGGCCCACCGACCAGATGCCTGAGAAGACGGAATACAGCACAGGAGCAGTGATATTAAGGAGGGTTTTGTAGAACTCACCGTTAAACCCATCAGGGCCAGGGGCTTTGGAAGGGCGAAGGTTTTTGATGGTGCGTTCTATTTCGGCTAAGGTGATAGGGGAGTTCAAGGTTTCAAGCTGGGCGGGGGAAATGTGGGGCAAATGAACTTTGTCAAGGAAAGACCGGGCAGTAGGCACATCAATCGGGTCAGGGCCATAAAGAGCAGAGTAGAATTCCAACATGGTCTTGTTAATGGCAGGGGGGGTAGAGTGGATGATCCCCGATTTATCCCGAAGGGAGGTAATGTGAGTCGGGCGGTTGGGGCCCTTGCATAGTCTGGAGAGGAGCTTTCCAGACTTGTTCCCAAACTTGTGCAGGGTGGCGTCAAAATGCGCTTTTTTAGTGAGCTCAAGGGTAGAGGCCCAAGCGTCAAAGGAGGATTTGGCGGCGGCCCATTCATCTCTGTCCGCAGAGGAGGTAGAGGTGTTAAGGGAGAGTTGGGCTTTGTGCAATCGAGTACTAGCTGATTTAAATTTGACCATGGAATGGCGTTTAAATGTAGAGGCATAGGAAATGATACGTCCCCTCAGGAATGCTTTCCCAGCATCCCAAAGGAGGTTGGGGTCGCCCAGATGGGGGGAGTTGGCCAAGGAGAATTCCTCCCAGGAGCGCTCCATATAGGCCCTGAAGTCAGTGTTGCCGTGCAGGAAAGAGGGGAAGCGCCATATGTTGGGATGAGGCGGGAGATCGAGACGATCCAAAGTGAGAGCTATGGGGGCGTGATCTGAAATAGCTATGTCCCCCACCTCCGAGTCAGAGATCAGGGGAAGAAGATTATCGGAGCCAAAATAATAATCTATCCTGGTCAGGACTTTGTGGGGGTTGGAGTAGAAAGTGTATTCCCTATCTATTGGATGGGATAGACGCCAGATGTCTGTGAGGTGTAGTGACTCTATAGTGGAGGCCAAAGGGGAGAGGGTGGCTTGAGAGGGAGTAGCGGAAGGGGTCTTCAGGGAGGATCTGTTGACTACGGGATCCATGAGGTCGTTAAAGTCCCCACCGATTAAATGAGGAACATGTGAGACATCAATGAGCCAAGTGGATAACTGACAATAAAAGGCTTTAGAGGGACTGTTGGGGGCATATACATTGTAGATCTGGAGTTCCTTTGACCCTATTTTTAATCGGGTCGAAAGGACCCGCCCTTGGTCATCTGTGTAGGTGGATAGGACAGAACAGGGAAGGTTCCTGTGAATTAAGAGGAGAACACCCGCTTTACGTCCAACCGACTCTGAGCCCAATACCGAACCCACCCACAGTTTCTGCATACGATGAAAATCAGAAGCTGGGAGGTGGGTTTCTTGTAGCAAGGCTATGTCAGTCTTCAATCGTTTAAGGTGACGAAGGATCTTCATCCTCTTATGAGGAGAACGGAGACCCTTCACATTCCAGGAAACTACCCTAAGAGATTACAATGAAGAGGGGAATAAATAGAACGGCCGTGTAAGCAATGTATCAGCAAGAGGAGGGCATAAGATGTATTTAGAGTTGGGACCAATGTGGTGCAAAGGCAACCATCCCACAGGCAAAGGGCACCTGGGGGGCGGCAGGATAGGGAAGATGACAGGGGGAGGAAGGACAAAGAGGTCGGGGTAGGAAGGGACATTAAACAATATACAACATCTATTAGTGCAAACTTCACTTTTTTCCGCATGAGGACACTGTGCGAAACGGCTCCCCATACGGGACTCCGTGCAGACAAAGGTGTCGGTATAGCCCGAGTACCCGAGAGCCACTGGGAGGATATAGGAGCTATTGGGACCGGGTCCACCTGATAGGAGATGGGCGGAATAAGGTGCACAGTGGACTCCTGAGGAAAAAGACAAGGCACAAGTCTAACATAGATCATAACAACATAACAACATCTGTATGGCATAACTTAATAAGACGGATACCTTTGAACCAAAGGGATTCAACAACCAGTACAAAAGAAATAGAGTAAAGATTACAATGTGGTATGATGGCCAAGGGGCCAAGTAGTGTGGATCAGGGATACCAACTGGGTGGGCTGCCAAAAATGGTTAGCTACTGACCCCAGGGGGGGGCCATGCCCGGGGCTAGATAGATCCCTTTAGACCAGCAGGGAGCCGGAGGCTAAAAGTCAGATCTCGGCTGCAGCAGGAGGGCAGCGGAGTCAGGTTGAGATTAAGATACGGCAGGCGCTCTGGAAAAAGCAAAAAAAGAAAAAGGAAAATACAAAAAAGGGGGGGAGCACCTGGGAAAAAACAGTGACCAAGTCATACGACCTGAGGTAGAGAGGTAGAAGTCCAATGAACGAGCCAGTGGAGATCAACGCAGGGTGTTACGGTTCTGATGATCAGGAGCTGAAGGCCTGAAACGTTTAGGAGAATCCTTGCGCGGGCTACATTGATCCAGGGAGCGGAGACTGGTTCCAGATTTGGAAGGCGTGTGGGGGTGTAAGTCCGGTCTCAGCGTGTTGAGGTAGGATTCCGCTTCCGATGGGTCCTGAAAAGTGAGTTGGTCTCCTTTAGGCGACTTTATCCGTAAAGTAGCCGGGAAGGCCAGAGTAAACTTGATTTGCTGCTTGAATAGTTCAGAACAAATCGGCTGGAAGGCCTTCCTCCTCTTGGAGACATCAAGAGAGTAGTCGGCAAAAAGGAGTATTCTAACCCCATCAATGCAGAGGTCGGGGGACTGTCTGAATTTCTGGAGAATGAGCGACTTGTCAGCATAGTTGAGGTATTTCGCAATGATGGGACGAGGGGACTTTCGTTCAGCATTGAAGGAACCCATGCGGTGGGCGCGTTCGACTGTGAAAGGGCCTGGTAGGCCCATGGCTTCCGGAATGCGTTTGGAGCAAAACTCCGGTAGGGCAGTTGCAGGGAGCGACTCAGGGACGCCAACCAAACTTAAATTGCTCCTTCTGGACCTATTTTCCAGGTCTTCCAATTTTTGGAGGATGAACTGGTTGGTTTTATCTTGGGATCGTTCTGTGGCCTGAGCTTGGTAGAGTTCATCTTCTACCTCTGATACACGGTGTTCCAGTTCGTTAAGTCTGGTGGCGTGTTCAGTAAGTTGTGTTTTCAGCTGTTGCATCCCAGCGTTGACCGCCTTCTCCACAGAGGCTGCTATCATGGGGGTGAGGAGAGCAGCCACGGCCTGTGCAATGCGATGTGTGTGGCCTTCATCCCCGGGGGGACTGTGGGGAAGAGTGGCCGCTGGTGGGGCCTGGTGTTGAGCCAGAGAAGGGTTTTGTCCCTGGGGAGGAGCGGAGAGTGAGGAGGGGAGAGCCTGTGCAGCAGCGCCACTAACCTCCATGTCAGACACCTGAGCGTTCGTTCCAGCATTGGTGTAGGCCGAAGCCGGGGGCTCGATTTGTGGCCTGTCCGCGGATGCTGCCGCGGCCGCGTACGAGCGGGTGCCGGTTTTCTCCACAAACCGGTCCATCGGTGCCCGGAGGTAAGGAGGGGTCCCCGGTGGCGATGTCTGGGCTGAGGGGCCAATCAGGCCGAATTTATAGGCCGATTCAGGGAGCCCGGAGCGGGAGCTGAGAGAAGGCGCAGCTAGCACATGCGGCGCCGGAACCGGAAGTATGGGGTGGTTTTAACCCCCACTAGCGTCCGAAAAAGGGTTAAAACCACCAGCAAAGCGGCGCTGCAGTATAGCCACGCTGCCCCATTGATTTCAATGGGTAGGAGCGGTTTAGGAGCAGCGAATGCACCGCTCCTTCACCGCTCCAAAGATGCAGCTAACAGCACTTTTTTCACTGTCCTGCTAGCGCACTGCTCCAGTGTGAAAGCACCTCCCTACCCCTGTCACCCCCTAAAAATTCATACACTAACCATAAGACAGTCTGCCTTCACAACTATGTCAAGGTAACTCCAGAAATTAGAAACTCCAACACAATCTCAGGGTTGCAATATGCTTCTTATTGACGTTTCTACAATGAATACATGAATGCACCACTGCTCAAAGTTGCACTATTTGATCTTATGTTGCACTGATGTAATATTTTAAATGCTCAGTGCCATGTTTCAGGTGTATGTTCTTTATATTCCATAAATAAAGAATATATTTAAAAAAAAAGACTCTGCAAACAAAGCCCTTCAATTGTGATAATAGAACCATATTTCTTCTAGTTCTAAGTATACTGAAAATGCTAAAAGACTCAACCTTTAATAACCTGGACTAAGAAACTCTTAGAATGAGTCAGGCATGTCAGATTCACAACACCGTGACCCCATTACCATGTCTGTAGACCGTTCCCAGAAATCATAAAGGCCTACAACAGAGGAGCTTCTATTACAAGGCTAGTATGATACAAATCCCAACACCACTGCTGGAAAGAAGGCATTATGAAGCTGCCAGGCACACCGCGGGAAATGCCAAAGATGTTAGTTATGTATGAAGACACAATGAAAAGAGGGATACAGAAGGTAGAGCAAACACACTGAAAATTCACTGCCCATATGAGCACAACATTACCATGGAAGCTTATCTGTTTGTAGGATTAAACTTTTGCAATAACATTTATTCTGGAGCATCTTATGGAAACTTCTTACAATAGCTATTGTAGGGAAACCTAATCAAAGGTTTATACAGCAAAAAAGAAAGAAAATAAGCTTTAGAGGTCATTGTACTTAGCTCTATATGATGTTAGTCTTTTGTGGTTCTGGCATCCATTCAGAGCACACACATACAAACCAGGTAACGAAAAAAATAAAAAGAGACTGAATTGAAAAAAGCAGTTCAAGATGCAGCTTTTTTGCTAATTCGGAATTTAACTCTTTGGAAACTTCAAGCTGCTCACTTTTAGTTTCCTTAATTTTAGAGCATGGGAGATTTAGAACCCTTGTCATGTTTTTACTGCGGTCTGTGTTGATGCTTAGTAAAGAAGATAATTCTGACTAATTGTCATCGTGGCCATTGTCACCAGAAAAAGAAACAGAATGTGATAAGGAAAAAGAAGGGATATATTTCAATGGGCACATTTGTTTTAGTGTCAATTCTCTATGAGAACTCACACTTCCTATTGTCTCTGGGACAGAAAGTGAATGTGAATCTCCTTAATGGGGCAAAAAGCAAAAAAAACTCAAGAGTGGTTTAACCAGTCACTGCTGTAATTGAAGTTAAAAAAAATGTTCTGGTTTTTAAATATACTTTATTTCTCCTTTATGGTAAAATTGTATAATTCTCTGCACACCAGTTACATTTTTAGATCAGTTGTGCTATACTGGATGCTAAAGCTGCTCCAGCGTTTAGTTGCGACAGTGTCTCATTACATGAACTGGAGTTTTTGAACAGTATAAATAAGGTCAGACAGAGGTTATATGTAGAAACTGGAGTTTGGGAAAAATTGACTTTTTTGGCATACCATTAAAAAAACAAGTTTTTATTTTTACAAATCCATAAACAAACCTCAAGATTTAGACAGGAATACATTTTTTTTAGATCAGTGAATGTGGTTTAAAACACAATGGGCTGGGCTGGTGAGCCAAGAGATTCCAAAGGCTTGACAATAACCCCAATATAGTAAAATATACATAAAATGATCTAAACAGATATCAAATCGAGGTACTGTATATAGGGTTAACGAAGGCCAAACCAGGATATATCAGTTCTGCTTATTGTTCAGGAAGCAAGCTCAAAAACATGCTTGACTAGTTTCGCGCTCTGGACGTGCTTCTTCTGCAGCTAGGTACATTGGGTAAAGATTTAAAAGAAGCAGAATAACTAAATATAATATTTTTAACAAGGTGGGGAAAGGAAACTCACATGTGTACATGCTGTGTTGAAAAAAAAAAGACATAACAATCCAACAAAAATTGTTATTATTATTTCATCAACTTAGATATTTATGGTACAAAGCATTTTTGTTACTGAGGTGAGGCAATCAGGAAAAGCAGAAACTCCTTGGGGGCCACCAGGTCATGCAAGGCAACTATGTGGGTACAATACATAAGGAACAAGCACCAAAGTTTGTGGGACAATAAAATGAGAGGTAGGTGGAATTATACTTCCATCAATAAATAACTAGGTAGCCATTTGGGATGATCTAAGCTGCTTTGATACTTAAAATAGAGTTTAGATGTAGGAGGTTGAAAATGAATACCTGATTACATTTTTTAAAACTCTGAATACTTTATTTATAAATCTAAATTAAATGTTAGCAGGCATGACAAATCATACACACTATACTGTATTTTCAGCTAAAATAATGAGCCCTGATTCATCAAAAGTGGCTTCTCAGACATTACCATTGAACAACCACCACCAACAACAACCACCACCAACAACAATAGCCCCTGCACATTAGAAAATGTTAATCTGTTGCATGTATGGATAATCTATTGAAGCCATGCTGCCCTCTAGGACATGAGTTGTTCTCAAGCCACTGAAAAAAATGAGCAAAAACAGGGTGCACAAGCCTAGTGCATTATCCCACAAATTGTATTAAAAGTATGATAAAAAGAACTACTCACAAGCATAGGTAGTAATAGCACTCATCAGGCCACTCTCTGTGGCTTTACACTTCTAGAGTTACCGATGACTCAAGCATAGGGGGGGCCTCACCGGGCTCCCTGCAGGCTGATGCGTTTCAAAGGAACTTCCTTCTTCATCAGAGCAAAAATTATAATTGAAGCCATTTTTTAATGCCTTAAAGCGGGGTTCCACCCTAAAGTGGAACCTCCGCTGATCGGATCCCCCCCCCCCCCTCCGGTGTCACAATTGGCACCTTTCAGGGGGGAGGGGGGTGGAGATACCTGTCAAAGACAGCTATTTACACCCACTTCCGGGCATAGACTCCCGTGGGAGTCTACGCCATTTCCTGTCCTGCCACGCTGTCTGCTGGGACACACACGGGTCTCAGAGACAGCGCGGAGAATTCCTATTGCGCTGCGCGACTCGCGCATGCACAGTAGGGAACCGGGAAGTGAAGCCGATTCACTTCACTTCCTGATTCCCTCACCTAGAATGGTGGCGGCAGCAGCCGAGGGCCGAGCGATCGATCGGCCTCAGCTGCCGGCATCGCTGGAACCTGGGACAGGTGAGTGTCCATTTATTAAAAGTCAGCAGCTGTAGTATTTATAGCTGCTGGCTTTTAATATTTTTTTTTTTTGGTGGAATCCCTCTTTAAAGTGGACCTAAAGATAATGAGGCAATATTACTAAAGAAATTGAGAAAGTTCTCACAGTAAATGGTGCGAAAGTTCACTTCAGTTGTCCAATCATACAAAAAGCAGTTCCCTGTTTTATTTTTTCTTCTACACATCACTGGATAAGTGTAGTGAATCCATACACAATTTATTGATTCTTATCTTCTTCAGAAAATTAGCCTAATTAGGTCACCCTCTTACCTACCAATTCCCTTGTACCACTAAAATAATTAAAGTTCTAAAGTGTAAATGAAAAACATTGCCAAAAAACTGTGCAAGGCTTCATGTACACACAGCCTACTTGGAGCGCCAGCCGCAAGAAAATGCAAAACAGTTTGTGTTTTCTGGCGGCCGGTGGTCAAAACATTACTATCTTGAACACAATTCTTCCACATAAAGGGGAGGGAGGTTGAAGCTCCCCTAACTGCAGCAGCTTCTAAACTCTGGTAAAAGCCTATGTGCACATGGACACATAGGCTTTTATGAAGTTGAGTTTAGGAGCTGCTAGTGTACATGAAGCCTTACTTACATCCTTTTTTCTAAGAATGTGATGTTTACATGCTTCCTCTCCTGTAAAGGCTGCATGTTTTGAAATGATTTTCTGTTGGTGACAATGGTGGACAATGCCTATGCAATGTGTGCACAATTGGGATACTGTTGTCACCCCATAAAAAAAGTAGTTGAACAAGGAACTTCATGGTAGAATCTACATGTAGTAGTTTGATAAAAACTTGGGATTTGTAAAGATTAAAAGCAACTTTTGAAATTAAATTAACATGTTAAATCTTCAGATTTTACTGATTTTGTTTAGATCCACTTTAACTATTAGCTGGTTCAGGCTGTTTGGGTTGCACCAGTTGCTTTCTTTCCTTCCTCTTCTTCCAATTCACCAGAGCTCTGTGTGCAGTGAAGGGTTACAACCTCTCTTGCGTTTTTCATTGCTCTATCTGTATTTAGAAGATGTCCCTGTCACTTCATGTCTGCTTGATAGCTGTCAAACAGAGCAGGAAATGAGATACATTTTTCACACATTCTGTCTATTTAATGTGTGTCAGACTAAAGAGGAAATGAAGAATTGAGGATATTTCTGCTTTTTGTGTCCCCAACAAAGGCCCCTATACTTTTTTTTTAACTGACAGGGTAACAAACCTTATGTGTAAATTTAAGGAAGGCCTCGTTTCACACATACTGTCAAAATGTGAAGGATTCTTTAATTTAAGCAGATTATAGAGATATGTATTAGAAAATAATTTTTAAGATTTCGAAGAAAAATTATCACTTTAAGTATCACAACTTTAATGCCTTGATCTACTGTATGGGCCAAAGTTCCCATATCCTCTCCTGGGACATATTTACCAGATTGAAGAAGATTATAATTGTAATGCAGATTTTTGTATTTACAGTAAAACCTTGCATTGGGTGTAACTTGGTCTGAGAGTGTTTTACAACACAAGCACATTTTTTTTTTTTTTTATCAATTTTGACTTGATAAATGATTACTTTCCTCCTCCATTCCTCTAGGACTTTCCTTCTTCTCCTTGCCCTCTCTCTTCCCCCTTGTCACTCAATTAGTACCACTAATACCAGGCTTCTCCTCCAATCTCCAGAACTTGTCCCCTCCCCTCCTTCCTCCCCTGCAGCTATTTTTTTCTATTTAACCTCTTGATTCCCAGTGACATTTTAAAAGAAAGGATTTGGTTAAAATCACTGTCAGTTGTTTTGCCATCCATGCCCCATTGGGGATAATTTCCCTAATTTCTTGTTCCGTAAGCATGAGATAAAGTGAGAGGAAATCTCTCCAGAAACTTCACAAGTGTCGTAGTTGGAAGATTTCACCCCTATTCTATTCTGGTGACAACGTTTGTAGGTTTTTATTACTTTCAGCCCCGGTGAGAGTGGTAACAGTTTCAATAGGGAGAATAAAGTTCCCTAACAGCGACAGAAGATACAAAACTGACAAGAAAACAAACTTTTCTTTACTCTAACTAGAACAAAAAACATTTTGGCTTTAGATACCATTTAAACATTTTCAAAAGCTGTTGGAGATCACCGACTTTTAATGAACCTTTAATATTAATGTTTTAACAAATTACATATAGCAAAAACAATAGAGGAAGGGCATCACCACAGGAGGTTTCTAGTGGCAGACTATCATAGCTCCTTCGGGTACTCTTATCAGCCATCACTTAGGCTGGCCAAGCGAGGTGGATGGAAGAATCATTCCAACTTTGTCATTGTATTATGACAGCTCAATTCCTCCCTCTATCAGAATACACTGATCAGTGGCTGCAGCCACTGTTACACAAAAGTTTTCCAGCATTCCCGTTCAACAGAAGTTAATTGTTAGATCAACTTCTGTTGAGTGGGAACAGCCATAAATTGATCAAAATTCGGGTTGTCCCTGCTGAGCCAGCCACATTTCAGTCCATCTATGGCCAGAGACAAGATTTTCTTTAATAACAGTTAACCACTGGAAAATTACAATTATCGCTGGCAAAGCAAACCCATTTACATACATGAATTTCCCAGGATTAAGTTTCATATTTGTTGCATGGCAGGAAGCAACATAGTTCATAGTGTTTTAGTGAATTCTGTAGATGGCTATGAAACACAAACTCCCACTTGGTTGTGTACTGTGCTCTAAACTACATATTAAGCATTTCTTGTCTGTGTATGGAATACAAAGCTCTCAGCTTGCTAAAATGAAAAAAGAATGAAAAAATTAATTACTAAAAGTTTTCTCTGGTTTAGCTACTGTTTTATTTCATGCACATAATGTTTTGCAGATTAATAGTAAGCAATGTATTTAGACAAATTGAATAAAGATGTGATGCGCTAATTACAAAACATTCAAATAGCCACAACAAGACTAAAAATGTGCAATTATAGAGCTATATAAAGTGCAACCGTGCATAAATCAATCAGAGAATATCCCTATACATATATATCAATGAGTTTTCATTTGCTATTCTCGCCCTCTCCTATCTTTTCCATAGAGCGCGGAAGTCTCTATATATATTCAATGTATTTAGACACTTAGAATCAAAACATCTGAATTATCTGTGTGTGTGTGTATATATATATATATATATATATATATATATATATATATATATATATATAGTGCACCTGGAAAGTATTTGCGGCGCTTCATTTTTGTCCACATGTTATGTTACAGCCTTATTCCAAAATGGATTAAATTCAACATTTTCCTCAAGATTCTACAAACAATACCCCATAATGACAATGTGAAAGAAGTTTGTTTGAAATCTTTAAAAAATGAAAAAATCCCACATAAGTACTCACAGCCTTTGCCATGACACTCAAAATTGATCTCAGTTGCATTCTGTTTCCACTGATCCCTGTGATGTTTCTACAACTTGATTGTAGTCCACCTGTGGTATATGCAGTTGATTGGACATAATTTGGAAAGGCACATGCCTGTCTATATAAGGTCCCACAATTAACAGTGCATGTCAGAGCACAAACCAAGCCATGACGTCCAAGGAATTGTCAATAGACCTCTGAGACAAGATTGTAAGGAAGCATAGATCTGGGGAAGGGTACAGAAAAATTTCTGCAGCATGGAAGATCCCAATGAGCACAGTGGGCTCCATCATCAACCATAAATGGAAGAAGTTTGGAACCACCAGGATTCTTAATAGAGCAGGCTGCCTGGCCAAACTGGGCAACGCAGGGGAAAAGGGCCTTAGTTAAGGAGGTGACCAAGAACCCAATGGTCACTCTCACAGAGCTCCAGTGTTTCTCTGTGGAGAGAGTAGAACCTTCCAGAAGAACAACCATCTCTGCAGTACTCCACCAATCAGGGCTGTAGGGTAGAGTGGCCAGATGGAAGGCAGTAAAAGGCACACGGCAGCCCACCTGGAGTTTGCAAAAGGCACCTGAAGGACTCTCAGACCATGAGAAACAAAATTCTCTGGTCTGATGAAAAAAAAAGATAGAACTCTTTGGCCTGAATGGCAAGTGTCATGTCAGGAGGAAACCAGGCACCACTCATCACCTGGCCAATATCACCGTTACAGTGAAATATGGCGGTGGCAACATCATGCTGTGGGGATGTTTGTCAGCAGCAGGAACTGGGAGACTAGTCAGGATTGCATGCAGCATGCATGCAGTAATGTACAGAGACATTCTTGATGAAAACCTTCTCCAGAGTACTCTGGACCTCAGACTAGGGTGAAGGTTCATCTTCCAACAGGACAACAACCCTAAGCACACAGCCAAGATAGCAAAGGAGTAGCTATCAGACAACTCTTTGAATGTCATTGAGTGACCCAGCCAGAGCTCAGACTTGAAATCGATTGAACATCTCTGGAGAGATCTGAAAATGGCTGTGCACCAACGCTCCCTATCCAACCTGATGGAGCTTTAGAGGTCCTGCAAAAAAGAAATGGAGAAACTGTCCAAAAATAGGTGTGCCAAGCTTGTAGTTCCATACTCAAAAAGACTTGAGGATGTAATTGGTGCCAAAGGTGCTTCAACAAAGTATTGAGCAAAGGCTGTGAAAACGTATGTATGGTATTTTTTGTTTTTTTATTTTTAATAAATCTGCAAAGATTACAAACTAACTTTTTTCATGTTATCGTTATGGGGTATTGTTTGTAGAATTTAATAATAATGAATTTAATCCATTTTGGATTATGGCTGTAACATAACAAAAAGTGAAAAAAGTGAAGCGCTGTGAATACTTTCTGGATGCACTATATATATATATATGTATATGTATATGTATATATATATATATATATATATATATATATATTTATTTACATACTGTATATATGTATGTATGTCCATTATATATTAGACATGTGCATTCGTTTTCGTCCGAATGCATTTTCGTACGAATTTCAGCTATTTTCGTTTTCGTTTTGACAAACGATAACGAAAGCACAAAATCCGAAAAACGAAAGATCCGACATAAATAAATGCTTTATTTTCGTTCGTTTTCATTGTTACAACAGTTCGATATAGAATAGGAGATTGGGTCCTGCCCCAGGGGACATGTATCAATGCAAAAAAAAGTTTTAAAAACGGCCGTTTTTTCGGGAGCAGTGATTTTAATAATGATTAAAGTGAAACAATAAAAGTGTAATATTCCTTTAAATTTCATAGGGGGGGGGGGGGGGGTTGTCTATAGTATGCCTGTGAAGGGGCGCATGTTTCCCGTGCTTAGAATTGTCCCTGCACAAAGTGTCATTTATGCAGGAAAAAAAGTGCTTTAAAATCACTCGCAGCTATAATGAATTGTCGGCTCCGTAATACAGAGAACACTCATTGAAAGTCATTGATAAAAAAATAAATAAATAAATAATAAAAAAAGCGTGGGGGTCCCCCAAATTCAATTACCAGGCCCTTCAGGTCTGGTATGGATATTAAGGGGAACCCTGCCTCAAATTTAAGAAAAAATTTGACGTGGGGTTCCCCCTAAATATCCATAACCAGACCCTTCAGGTCTGGTATGGATATTAAGGGGAACCCCGCATCAAATTAAAAAAAAATTTACGTGGGGTTCCCCCTAAAAATCCATACCAGACCCTTTATCCGAGCACGCAACCTGGCAGGCCGCAGGAAAAGAGGGGGGGACGAGAGAGCGGCCCCCCCCTCCCTCTTGAACCGTACCAGGCCACATGCCCTCAACATTGGGAGGATGCTTTGGGGGTCTGTGACCCCTCAAAGCACCTTGTCCCCATGTTGATGAGGACAAGGGCCTCATCCCCACAACCCTGGCCGGTGGTTGTGGAGGTCTGCGGGCGGGGGGCTTATCAGAATCTGGAAGCCCCCTTTAACAAGGGGTCCCCAGATCCCGGCCCCCCCCCTGTTTGAAATGGTAAGGGGGTACAAAAGTACCCCTACCATTTCACAAAGAAAGTGTAAAAAATGGTTAAATAAAACAAACACACTTTTGAAAAATTCCTTTATTAAAAATAAAAAAATAAAATAAAGATTCCAGCGGCGGTAATCCACTCTTGCTATCCAGCGACGGACGGTCATCTCTCCAGCGATGTCTCATCTCATCCAGCGCAGCGAATACATCCTTCTTCTGTCTCCTCCACGGAGACACTGCAGGCATTCCGGCGGCTGACGTTTCTTATATACGGAGGGCGGGGCCACCCGTCACCTGACCCCGCCCCCCTCTGACGCAAGGGGAAACCCGGAGTTCCCTGTGACGTAGGGGTGACCCGCACCCCTCTGATGTAACACAGGCAGGTTTCCGTTACATCAGAGGGGGGGCGGGGTCACCCATACGTCACGGGGAACCCCGGGTTTCCCCTTGCGTCAGAGGGGGGCGGGGTCAGGTGACGGGTGGCCCCGCCCTCCGTATATAAGAAACGTCAGCCGCCGGAATGCCTGTAGTGTCTCCGTGGAGGAGACCGAAGAAGGATGGATCGCTGCGCTGGATGAGATGAGACATCGCTGGAGAGATGACCGTCCGTCGCTGGATAGCAAGAGTGGATTACCGCTGCTGGAATCTTTTTTTTATTTTTATATTTTTAATAAAGGAATTTTTCAAAAGTGTGTTTGTTTTATTTAACCATTTTTTACATTTTCTTTGTGAAATGGTAGGGGTACTTTTGTACCCCCTTACCATTTCAAACAGGGGGGGGCCGGGATCTGGAGGTCCCCTTGTTAAAGGGGGCTTCCAGATTCTGATAAGCCCCCCGCCCGCAGACCTCCACAACCACCGGCCAGGGTTGTGGAGATGAGGCCCTTGTCCTCATCAACATGGGGACAAGGTGCTTTGAGGGGTCACAGACCCCCAAAGCATCCTCCCAATGTTGAGGGCATGTGGCCTGGTACGGTTCAGGAGGGAGGGGGGGGCCGCTCTCTCGTCCCCCCCTCTTTTCCTGCGGCCTGCCAGGTTGCGTGCTCGGATAAAGGGTCTGGTATGGATTTTTAGGGGGAACCCCACGTCAATTTTTTTTTAAATTTGACGCGGGGTTCCCCTTAATATCCATACCAGACCTGAAGGGTCTGGTTATGGATATTTAGGGGGAACACCACGTCAAATTTTTTCTTAAATTTGAGGCAGGGTTCCCCTTAATATCCATACCAGACCTGAAGGGCCTGGTAATTGAATTTGGGGGACCCCCACGCTTTTTTTTTAAATTTATTTATTTATTTTTTTATCAATGACTTTCAATGAGTGTTCTCTGTATTACGGAGCCGACAATTCATTATAGCTGCGAGTGATTTTAAAGGACTTTTTTTCCTGCATAAATGACACTTTGTGCAGGGACAATTCTAAGCACGGGAAACATGCGCCCCTTCACAGGCATACTATAGACAACCCCCCCCCCCTACGAAATTTAAAGGAATATTACACTTTTATTGTTTCACTTTAATCATTATTAAAATCACTGCTCCCAAAAAAACGGCCGTTTTAAAACTTTTTTTTGCATTGATACATGTCCCCTGGGGCAGGACCCGGGTCCCCAAACACTTTTTAGGACAGTAACTTGCAAATTAGCCTTTAAAATTAGCACTTTAGATTTTGAACGTTGGAGTCCCATAGACTTTAATAGGGTTCTAAAGTATGCTATATAGTTAGCTCCGTCAAATCTTCTTTATACATTGACAGACACCATAAGCCTTCCAAGACAGATTCGAACGTAATTCATGTGGATTTTCGGACGAATGCAATTTTTGAACGAAAAACGAAATAAATAAAAACGACTTTCGGGAGTAACTAAATAAATTAAGTTTTCGGACGAAAACGAAATTCCGAAACGAAATATTTTACTCTGCACACTCTGTCTATTATATATATTGAAGATCCTACTTGGACAGTGACTGCAAACTGCTCGTTTTAGCATTTTAGCAACCCCCCATAAACAACTAAAGTAGCAATCTTTTCAGCAGCACTCGCTGCAGTCTTTTTTTTTTTTGCCACCATGGTCTCAGCATGTACAGCTTATGTACTGTGATTGGTTCTCCCATTGGGGGGGTGAGAGGCATCAGAGGGTACAAGTAAATGGAAAAAGTGTTCTAACTATACTGGAGGACAAGTAAAATAAACAAGAATCACAGCCAAAAACATACCAAACCAAAACTTGATAAAGTGTTTTACTTAACCCCTTCCCAACCAGCTGCCTTAGTTGTACTGTGGCTGGTTGACCCCCCTGGGCAAAACAACGCTACCTTACGTCTCTTTGCCTTTTGGACACTAGGGGGCATGCGTGTGCACCCGCACCTTGCTGCTGGAGCTGACGCAAATGCCAGCAGGGTGCGATGACTGCCAAGCACCCTCCATCGCTCGTGACAGAGCGAGAACCGGCAATTCTCTCAGGGGAGAGGAGACACGTTGTGTGTTCATAGTATGTATGAACACCAATCTCTGTCTCCTCCTAGTCAATCCCACTCACCCCACAGTTAGAACACACACATTTAACCCCTTGATCGCCCCTAGTGTTAACTCCTTCCTTGCCAGTGACATTTATACGGTAATCGGTGCATTTTATAGAACTGATCACTGTATAATTGTCACTGGTCCCAAAAATGTGTCAAAAGTGTCCGATGTGTCCACCGCAATATTGCAGTCCTGATAAAAATCGCTGATCACCGCCATTACTAATAAAAAAATGCCATAAATTCCCTTTTTTTGTAGAGGCTATAACTTTTGTGCAAACCGATCAATAAACGCTTATTGCAATTTTTTTTACTGAAAATATGTAGAAGAATACATATCGGTTTTTTTCATTTGGGATATTGTGTTTTTTTCAAAATTGTCGGTCTTTTGTTTATAGCACAAAAAATAAAAACCACAGGGGTGATCAAATACCACCAAAAAATCTCTATTTTTGGGGGAAAAAACGTCAATTTTATTTGGGTATAGCGTCGCACGACCGTGCAATTGTCAGTTAAAGCGATGCAGTGTGGTATCGCAAAAAAAGCCCTGGTCATTGAGCAGCCAAATCTTCCGGGGCTGAAGTGGTTCATTTATTTAATGGATATCAAGCTATTGAGGTCAATGTTCCCTAGTATCCCTGGTAGCTGGGAATTGCTCAACAGGAATGCGAAGTGCCCTAAGGCTAGGTTCATATGAGTAGTAGAACGGCAGTAAAATATCAGGCAGTTTACTGCTCCCCTGACTGCCCTCCTCCAAATGAACATGCCACTCATTGATTACACTTTGCCCTGGCCACGATGCTTGGCATGTCAAGTTTGGCACGTGGCACCACCTGTCAAATTAGCTCATCAAAGTCAATAGGACTACATAGCAACTAAAAGCTTAAGACTTGGCTCTTTGTTGTGTCATGGTGTTTCAATGCAAAATCCCATTTTTTCTGCTGAAAAAAAAACCACAGTCAAAAAAGAGGCATTCAGGAAGTGGTGGCAGTATCACCCCCTGAATGCCTGAAAACCTCTGAAAAGAATGCATTACAGATGTCTTATCAGAGGGGTGGTAGGGACTTTTGCATATATGGGAAAGGCCAAAGTCCAACAATAAATTGCTAAAGTTTAATGTGCAGTGAAGTGAAACTGGCCCAGGATTTACTGTAAAGTCAGCAAGCTATGAACCTGTGTGTATTTCAAATGTGCAATCTTGACAAGGGAATTTGTAAAAAGAAGGAAAAAAAAAACTGAGCTTTTTATTCTTCCTCAGAAGATTGTGAAACACCCAACCCTGCGCTTTACTTGTCTTCTCATTTTGGAAAATCGGCTTATTATTATCTAAGCACACTTCATCTTGTTCTTTTGTAAATCAGGTCCTATCTATCTATCTATCTATCTATCTATCTATCTATCTATCTATCTATCTATCTATCTATCTATCTATCTATCTATCTATCTTTTTTCTAGCCTATCTATCTGCAGTATCCTTTAGCAAATCAAAGCCATTTAGTAGCTGAGACTTATGTAAGTGTGCTGTGACATTGTGCTATGCTTCAGAGTAATTCTTGCCTCATATGCACAGCTGAATCATACAGATGTATAGGCTCACACCATTCCAGTAAATATGGGAAATGAAGTTGCTGACAGATGCCTAAATGAGAGCTTCCTTGTAATCCTTGTAATCCAAATACCTAGAAAATATCTTGTATTTTACCCTAAATAATGTACCTAAGAATAGCAAAAAGACCAAGCTTTATGTTCAAATTCACAGTGCTGACACAGAAAAATTAAAAGATCAGTTTATATAGTGTTAGGAAATAATTACCAGACAAGGGAAAAATTATTTGTGAGAGTCTGCCAAGAAAATGACAGCTCTGGCTGAGTCTGTTAAGTGAATCTTCATTAGTTCAGGTTATTGCCTTTTTGCCAAGTAATGGATCTGTCACTTTAATGCTGTGTTTTGTATTCGGAAGTATGTACATGTGTACACATAGATGTTTAGTGGCTGATGACATTGGATAATCAAAGTTTGGGGAAGTTGTAACATAAAATTGCCTTTTAGAGGTTGTTGATTGTATCACAGTTTGGAATGGCGGCAAGGATGGGAAGTATCATTATAATGGGGGATTTTAATTATCCAGACATAGACTGGGCATAAGGAACCACGCATTCATCTAAAGCTCACCATTTCCTAAACGTCTTCCAGGACAATTTTATGGGTCAGATGGTAAATCCACCAGCAAGAAACAAAGCATTACTAAATCTACAGATTACCAACAATACCTGATCACAGATGTGGAAATGCAGGGCAGTTTAGGAAGCAGCAATCACAGGTCAATTAGTTTCAGTATAAATCACACAGATAGGAAACATAAGGGGAATACAAAGACACCGAATTCCAAAAGAGACAATTTCCCTAAACTACGCTCCTTACTAGAAGATATTAAATGGGATAAAATCTTAGGAACAAAGAACACAAAGGAAAAATGGGTGTGCTTTAAGAGCTTATTAAATAAGGGTATTAGCCAGTGCATCCCAATGGGAAATACATTTAAAAGAGCTAATAAAAGTCCTGGGTGGCTTAACTCCATTGTAAAAATGCATATAAAAGCAAAGAAGAAGGCTTTCAAAAAATACAAGGCTGAGGGGTCATCAACAGCATTCCAACTTCACAAAGTATGCAATAAGAAATTTAAGGGTGCAATCAGAGCGGCTAAGATAGAACATGAAAGGCACATAGTGGAGGAGATTAAAAAAATCCCAAGGAATTCTTTAAGTATATAAATAGTAAAAGAGGAAGGTGAGATCATATTGGCCACATAGAATGATTTAGGTAATTGTGACTCATGTCACTCTTTCACATATAGTTTGGGTTACGTACTTGCTATTCATACATCTAATTTTCTGCCACTGTATGACTTGTTCACTGTGATAATTCAATAAAAATTATTTTGAAAAAAAAAAAGAATGATTTAGGGAATCTGGTTACAAAGGATGGAGAGATGTCGAAGGTATTGAATTTATTTTTCTCCTCAGTCTTCATGAGGGAAATGGGGGGCTTCAGTTACCAAAACTGCAAGGTTTATCCTCATGACACGTTGCAGGAAGCACCCTCATGGCTAACAGAGGATAGAATTAAGAATAGACTTGAACAACTTAACATTAATACATCACCAGGACCAGATGGCTTGCACCCAAGGGTCCTTAAGGAACTCAGTCAAGTAATTGCCAGACAATTGTTCCTAATTTTTGCGAACAGCCTACAGACTGGAATGGTACCAGCAGCAAGAAAAGCTAATGTAGCACCAATATTTAAAAAAGGGCCAAAATACATCCCTGGAAATTACAGACCAGTTAGCCTAACATCAAACAGCAAGCAACAAGATTTTAGTGGTGAAAATGGTATCATTAGCATAAATAAGCAATGCATGGGTTCATGAAGAATCGTTCTTGCCAAACCAATCTATTATCCTTCTATGAGGAGCTGAGCAGCCATCTAGATAAAGGAAGCCCCATGGTGTATCTGGATTTTGAAAAGGTATTTGATACAGTTCCCCATAAACATTTACTGTACAAACTAAGGTCTGTCAGCATGGACCAAAGGGCGAGTACATGGAAAACTGGCTACAGGGGCGAGTGCAGAGGTTAGTAATAAATGGGGAGTACTTGGAATGGTCCGGTGTGGAAAGTGGGGTCCCCCAGGGTTCTGTCCTGGGATCAATCCTATTTAATTTATTCCTAAATGACCTGGAGGGTGGGATAAACAGCTCAATCTCGGTATTTGCGGAAGATACTAAGCTAAGCAGGGCAATAATTTCTCCACCGGATGTGGAAACCTTGCAAGAAGATCTGAGCAAATGAATGGGGTGGGCAACCACATGGTAAATGAGGTTTAACCACTTGCTTACTGGACACCTAAACCCCCCTCCTGCCCAGACCAATTTTCAGCTTTTAGAGCTGTCACCCTTTGAATGACAATTGCAAGGTCATACACTGATGGCACTGATAGGTGGCATTGGGGGTACTGATAGGTGGCACTGAAGGGCATTGATAGGTGGCACTGATAGCTGGCACTGATGGGCCCTGATGGGTGGCAGTGATGCACACTGATGGGCACTGATCGGCACTGGTAGGTGACACTGATAGGTAGCACTGCTAGGTGGCACTGATGAGGCACTGATTGGCACCACTGATGGGCATTGATAGGTGGCACTTGTGGGCACTAATAAATGGCACTGATTGCTGGAACTTACTACTGTGGGCACAGATTCGGGGCACTGTGGGCACTGATGTGTGGCACTGGCAGGCGGTACTTGTTGGCACATATGAGGTTGCTTCACCTCTTCCTCTTTGGGAACGATGTCCTTTCAAACAGAAGCTGCCAGCGTGAGAAGAAAAAAAATCAAATTACCGATCCTCTGTTTGGCCCCTTACTCGGATCTGTGATCTGTGATCTGTGATCACATGACGGGACATGTCCCCGGAGCCGATGTGCATGCTCGGTAGGCACGATGACCACCGGCCACCCCTGGTCGCTCGTGACAGAGTGAGAACCAGGATCTGTGTGTGTAAAAACACAAATCTCGGTTCTCTCAGGGGAGAGGAGATCGTGTATTCATACTAAGTAGTCTGGAGCCCTGAGGAGATGGTTTTCTTCACTCCTGAGGAAATAGTTTGGTGAGCTGGGATGCTGCTTGCCCCCAGAACCCTGTGGACTGGTTGCTTGGTTACTTTACAAGAGGCTGCACCTGTGGACTGATCTTGTTCCAGGATTTTGTGAGTAAAGCTTCCTGTCTGTCTCCAGTCATGAACCTAGCTAGAGCTACTTCATGGTCCCCAGCTGTGAGCCTATAGACTGTTCCATTCTAGGTACATTTCTCTCATGGCCCCCAGTCAAGAATGAAAGACTGGGTTGCTGTTGTTTAGAGAGAGAGAGCGAGAGTTGTCTTCTGCAGAATTGTGCTCATGGCTTCGGAGTAGTCCACATCACTGAAAATCCCCGTCCAAGGTTCTACAAGCAATAAAATACAAAAAGACAAACCCCTGGACTGTTCAATGAGCATGGGTGAGTGGACTGTTGCTGTATGCCTCACTGCCTCTGCAATGTTGTGGGAAGGAACCAGTTAAATTGACACAGGCTTTTGTCATGGTAGCACTACAGTAACTAAGTTTGCAATACAATGAGTGAATCAGCAAATAAGCTATATACTATTTTAATAAGGAATACAGCATGTTTTGTCTGTATCAATGGATCAAGAGCCACATATTGTTGTTGATTTACTAAGGGTGAACTTGTATTTGCTTCAAACACCAAATCATGTGTAAGTTTTAAAGACCTTAATTTTTGCTGGGTCTTAATTAAATGGTTGAAGTGAACACAGCTTCCTCTTATTTACTAAGCTTGTTTTTTTTTTTCAAATTGAACAGTCAATTTCTTTAGCAACTCAAGGCCATTATATATTAAGTCTAAAGCAATACATACAATATGTAAGTTGTACAGGGGTGAGTCTCAAATGGGATTGACAGTTGTAAACCATGCAAGAGACAGTTCTGCACTTTTATTTAACAAGGCAGTAAACAAACATAGTATCAGTGCAGAAGGGCTTTGCACAGTGAGTCCATAGCATAAAACTAAACAGAACATCTGCTCATCTGGGCCACAGGATTCTCCTTAACCACTTGCTTACTGGGCACTTAAACACCCTTCCTGCCCAGACCAATTTTCAGCTTTCGGTGCTCTCACAATTTGAATGACAATTACTCAGTCATGCAACACTGTACCCAAATGAATTTTTTTTCTTTTTTTCCCACAAATAGAGCTTTCTTTTGGTGGTATTTGATCACCTCTGGGGTTTTTATTTTTTGCGCTATAAATGAAAAAAGACCGAAAATTTTGAAAAAAAACGCATATTTCTTTGTTTCTGTGACAGAATTATGCAAATTATTAATTTTTCTTCATACATTTTGGCCACAATTTATACTGCTACATATCTTTGGTAAAAATAACCCAAATTAGTGGATATTATTTGGTCTTTATGAAAGTTAGAGAGTCTACAAGCTGTGGTGCGAATCGCACAAAATTGATCACATCTGATGTACTGGTGGCCTATCTCGCTTCTTGTTACCCGAACAAGCCAGGAAAGTACATATACCCCCCAAATGACCCCTTTTTGGAAAGTAGACATTCCAAGGTATTTAGTAAGAGGCATAGTGAGCTTTTTGATGTTGTCATTTTTTTTCCACAATTCTTTGCAAAATTAAGATTTTTCATTTTTTTTTCTCCACAAAATTGTCATTGTAATAGGTTATTTCTCTCACGTGGCATGTGTATACCACAAATGACACCCCCAAAAAATTCTGCTACTCCTTCTGAGTATTACAATACCACATGTGTGGGACTTTTTCACAGCCTGGCCACATAGAGAGGCCCAACATGCAGGTAGCGCCATCATGTGTTCTAGGAACATAAATTACACATCTAACTTGTTGACTATTTATTACACTTTTGAAGCACCAGGACAATGACATGTGACACTGATGACAGATGGCACTGATACGTGGCAATGATGACACTTATACGTGGCACTGATGACACAGGGCACTGATGACAGATGGCACTAATATGTGGCACTGATGACACGTGGCACTTATACGTGGCACTGATGACACGTGGCACTTATACGTGGCACTGATGACACATGGCACTAATATGAGGCACTGAAGACACGTGGCACTAATACGTGGCACTGATGACAGATGGCACTAATACGTGGCACTAATATGTGCCACCGATGACAGATGGCACTAATACATGGCACCGATGACGCGTGACACTGATGACAGATGGCACTGATAAGTGGCATTGATGACACGTGACACTGACAACAGATGGCATGTGACACTGACAGGTGGCACTGATGACAAATGGCACTGATACGTGGCACTGATGACAGATGGCACTTATACGTGGCACTGATGACAGATGGCACTGGGGACAAATGGCACTGACAACAGGTGGCACTGGGGGCAGGTGGCACTGGGGGCAGGTAGCACTGGGGTGGATGGCACTGGGGGCAGGTAGCACTGGGGTGGATGGCACTGGGGTGGATAGCACTGGGGCGGATGGCACTGCTGGGGGAGGATGGCACTGCTGGGGGAGGATGGCACTTTTTTTTTTTAACTCGAGGCAGAACGGCTGCCACTGCAGCCGTTCATCTTTCCCCTCTCACACTGTCTGTGTGAGGAGGGAGAGTGACGCTGAGAGATGATCTCATATGTTTACACATGAGATCATCTCCCATTGGACACGCCGATCACGCTGTAAACGGCCACTGTGATTGGCCGTTTACAGTGATCTGTGTTTTCCTGTCCCCGGGGGACATGGCGAACACAGAACTTCTGCGATGCGCGCCCGCGGCGGCGCGCATTGCGGAAGTAAACATTAGGACGTCCAGGGACAGCCACCCGGACGAACGTGCCTGCTCTACGGCCGTCATTCGGCTATAGGGCGGGCGCGAGGTGGTTAATGTGTTCCCCAAAAATAACAAACTAACAGGCAGTTCTATACCTTTTTAGTGTTCTTCTGGTAGTCAGCTTTTATATAAAAAGGCCTATGGTAATCTGAGGCTTATTATTGAAGTCTGGCTAATAAGTAAGAGGTGGATCTAGGACTGATAACCTTATCCCACCCAAACCTCTACAAAATCTCTACATTCTAGTACTCAGACCAGAACCTATTAAGCTGTAAGAAAACAACAAAGTTTGTTACCTTCATAGCAGATAAAAACTCTGAAGCCCTTCACCATGTGTGGGTGAGAAACCTATATGAAGTTTATTCACTGTCCACAATTTTGCCACAAGTGCCTCACATACACTCTCAGTACCTCACATATCCTCCCTCTCTTCTCAGACCTGTGTGTTAGGAAGATCAAGTGCACAGCTGTGCCCCAAATTAGTGTATCTTGTGGATCAGTACATAGAGTCAAGTGCATTCGTGTGAATTATCATGCATAGTCAACACACTGGCTTTTTGAGACCAGAGGCTTATTCCAATCTTAGCACAACAAAGGAGAATTGCTGAGTGGTCCTGAGCTCCTGTTACTTGTGATCAAACCTGCATCCTGCCTTTTTGTCTTTTACCAAGGCTGCCTCCCGACTCTTTGCTTTATCCTGATCTCCTGTTGCTGACCTTTGCTTGTGTCCTGGCTTCCTTTTCAGCCTACTTTTTTGGTACTTCTGCTGCTCATCAGATATTGACTTTGACCTGGCTCCTGACCCTGTTTCTGTCTTCTGATTTTGTACCTCTGATACTAGGTTTTTGCTGACACTGAATTATCTTAACTATGGCTTCCTGCACCTATAAGTTCCTGTGTTCCAACCATGTGTCACCATTCTGCATGTGCCCCAATCTGACTATTTCACAGTATCTCCGCAGCATCCAAACTGTCCTCTGACCACCCTTCATGCCAGAGCCTACCGCAGGCACCCATGCCACTCCTTTTCATGCTACACCCTGTCACTAACTCAAGGGGACATTAGACAGGAATGTAAGAGAAGCCTTCTTGATACTACCAATGCAAAATAATATTTACAAAAATCCCATTTTGAGGGGAGCAGTAATTTTAACATTGCCTACAGTGAAATAAACAAAAATGTACTATTCCGTAAAAAATCTGCTATGGAGATTCCCTAATCCTTCCAGTGAAGTGATTCATTTCTAAGATATATACAAAGTACTATAGCAAAAGTGATAAATAAAATAATGTATCCACGCTTAGGCCAAAGGGGAAATAAGGTGTGCAGTCTACCCTGCTAGGTCCCCAATAGGGAACTAGAATGATAATAGTGCAAGTATAAGGGTAAATGGTGCTACCTATATAAAGAAAGGCGACAGATCCTGTTTATTTGTTAGGTGCTATGTGCCTCAGAAAAATAAAAATTATCTGCAATTTAAATGACATTCATTTCTTTATAAACATCACTTTTGCTATATGTTATGTGCCTCTATAGTGACTTATAAAAGTGCATATACCAATAGTGCAATCCTAATAAATTACCAAGGTGCATATACCAGTGGTGCAAACCTCACTAAGTTGCCAAATAAATATGAACTTGATATAAATAAATGTTTAAAAGTGATACATAAACCGTGATACTCCAATACGTGATGTCCCAAAAGTGTAAGACAAGTATTAAATAAAAAAATAGTTGAAAGTATATAAAACGACCCCAAAAAATTAGCGTGCCAAGTCCAAAAAATGCATTAAAAAAATCAATCCACCCAAAGTCTTACGTGATAATTAAGTGCTTGGTGACGATAAACACGGGAACAAAATCCAGGTGACTTTTAAGTGCTCCCCCTCTTGGGTCCCCACTCACCAGCTCCAATAACTCCTACAGGGGTATCTCGCATAGCATATAGGCTTGATGTACCGATACTGTTTTCCAAGATAGATCATGTAGCCAGGCTCTAACCTTGGATTTTGTTCCTGTGTTTATCATCACCAAGCACTTAATTATCACATAAGACTTTAGGTGGATTGATTTTTTTATTTTTTATATTTTTTGGACTTGGCACGCAAATTTTTTGGGGGTCGTTTTATATCATTTCATCTATTTTTTACTATTTAATATTTGTCTTACATTTTTGGGACTATTTTTATATATACATTTATTTTGTTATTTATTTCATTTTTATATACTTGCATTTTTTGGCAACCTAGTGAGGTTTGCACCACTGGTATATGCACACTGGTAATTTATTAGGATTGCACTATTGGTATATGCACTTTTATAAGTCACTATAGAGGCACATAACATATAGCAAAAGTGATGTTTATAAAGAAATGAATGTCATTTAAATTGCAGATAATTTTTATTTTTCTGCAAAGCTTCCTTTATTTCATTAAAAAAGGGCATAGAGATCCTCCCCTCTCCCTCCCCCAACATACATTCCAGACCGTCATCATGAGGGATGTTATTTTTGCTGTGAAAAAAAAAAAAGTGACCCTTTGGATCTGGCCTGTATTTTAATGGAGAATCCCACACAAAAAAGTTGTCAGAATTGTAACCGTCTGACAATCTGTGTTTTCTCTTATCTTTGTTTTATGATTTTCACTGTCCGGTATACACAGATAACTGCCAGCACACAAGCCTTGGTTAAGGGGGAGTTGTGAGCCCCCAAAACATGTTGGATATATTCTTAGACCTGTACATAAACTTTTGCTTGACTTGACACAAACCTGTGGTGCACTCATCCTTTTATATATTATTTTTAGCAATATAAATGACAGAGGTTCTAATTTCTCCACACTATTTAAAAAGTAAGGTTGAGCTAAAAATACACTTTAAAATGTCATTCATAATTGAAGTAATTCTGTACCTCTGTAATAAATGTAAACCAACAATATCTAAGGCCATAAAGTATATATTGAGAGAAAACCCAAATTTCCAAATATAATTTTAGTACAGTGTTAGATTTTTTAAATCTTTTTGGATACAACTCCACAAAACATATACATTAACAAGTTCCCACCCGATCACAGCACATTTACTGCATGGTGGGCAGTATGGGCAGGCTGGATGAAGTACATGTATGTCATCCACCCTGTTCCGTGTTAGGGAACATGCATATGCCCCCTGCTAACTCATGCTGTCACTGGCTACAGCAGGATTTTGTCAGCAGGTCCCCACCAATAATTTATGGCTAAGACATGCTGATCGGCTATAGCCAGTCGCAGCTCGGAGTCCTGTGTTTACATACACACAGGGCTCTCTACACAAATTAGCAATCTGGATGTTTCTTCTCTTTGTAAAGCAGTACATATTACACAGTGCTAGTAAAAGCAGCACACATTACACTTGTTAGGCACACAGTTAACCCCTTGATTGCTCCTTGATGTTAACCCTTTCCCAACCAGTGTCATTAAAACAGTATACAGCATTATATCTGATCACTGTATTAGAATCACTGTTGAAGTCAGTGTCCGTTAGTCAGTTAGTGTACATCCCAGCGAGGGTCTACTATTGGCAGATTGCCCACCACACTATTACAGTCCCACTATAAGGTCCATTTCACACTGGGGCGTTTGTATAGCGCCTGAAAAAATCTGACCCCTTTCACTCCAGTGTGAAATCCGGAGGGCTTTCACACTGGATCAGTGCGCTAGCAGGACGGTGAAAAAAGTCTCGCTAACCACATCTTTTGAGCGGTGAAGGAGTGGTGTATTCACCGCTCCTAAACCGCTCCTACCCATTGAAATCAATGGGGCAGCGCAGCTTTGGTTTTAACCCTTTTTCGGTCACTAGCGGGGTTTAAAACTGCCCCGCTAGCGGCCGCATACTGCCGCTAAAACTACGGTAAGCCGGCGCTAAAAATAGCAACGCTGCTCCCGCCCTAGTGTGAAAGGGGCCTTAGTCACTGATCACCACCATTACCAGTAACATATCAGTATAGTAGTATCATAGCTGTGTAAATTCCAATATATACACAATTGTTTGTAGACACTATAACATTGGCACAAACCAATTCATATATACTTTTTTTTTTTTTTTTTTTTTTACCAAAGACGTGTAGCAGAATACATTTTAGCCTACATTTATAAAGACATTTGATTTTTTGATTGGATATGTTTTAAGACAGAAAGTAGAAAATATTTTTTTTTTCAAAACGTTTTCATTCATTTTTTTAGCATTTATATAATAAAAAAGAAAAAACGCATGGGTGATCAAATACTACCAAAAGGAAGCTCTATTTGTGGGGAAAGCTTGCCAGTTAAATTAGCACAGTGCTAAATAGTAAAAAAATACTCTAGTCATAAAGGGGGTAAAGTGGTTAAAAAAAAAATCACTTTATAAACAAACTGTATTAATAAGCCTAGAAAGGCAGAACGTTTTATTAAAATCAAATAGAATTTTGAAACAGGGTCATGCATTCACTTTTATAGACTTTCACTGCACTTAGTGAATAGTAGAAAAATAAAACAAAAATGAACAAAAAAAAAGAAAAGAAAAAACACATAAAAATGTGAAAAATATTTGTATTAAATCATCCGCTTATGTTGTAAGAAGAATGTAAGACCAAAATGTTTTTTATCAGTTTTGGATGAAGCAAGAAATATTTAAAACCCCTTTAGGTTTTTTTCTGATGTTAATATCCCCGTGTGAAGAATCACCTTTATTTCCTGTCCCAGAGACACAACAGTAAGCCCTTGGACACACGGTCGGAGAATCCGACGGAAAATGTCCGATCGGACCGTGTTGTCGGATAATCTGACAGTGTGTATGTTCCATAGGAATATCTGACCGACAAAGTTTTAGAGCTGGGCTATAAAATTTTCCGACAACATGATCCGATCGAACTTTGTCCGATCGTTTGTAGAGAATTCCGATCGGACAAAGTGCCACGCATGCTCAGATCAAATTCCTAGACCAAAGCTATTGGCTACTAGCCTGAACGTAGTCCCGTCATAATAAATTAACGTCATCACGTTGCGAACGATCGGATTTTCCGACAACTTTGTCCGACCGTGTGTATGCAACACCGTGTGTACAAGGGCTACGAGAAAAATATGTAGAAAGGGAGGGAAACTCCCTCTTGACAGTTGTCCCTATTGGAAGATTTCCCGTGTCAACTGTAAAACTTTATATATTGCAGACTTTTCTATAACTGTGATGATGGTCACAAAACAAATAGAAATTGTACATCTCCCCAGTTAGTTCACAGGCAACAAAACATTCTTGACATAGCTTCTAAACCTAGTTACTAATTTAACAAAAAAAATAAAAAAATGGTGGGCTATAGGTACACTTTATATTCCCTATTTCTCCTAAAAGACAGTAGTAACCACACCATGAAGCCATCACTAAGGCCACCCTTGTTTGATCACCAACAAAGGCATTTCAGGGTTGACTTGGCACTAGACTTGTCTGTATGGAGAAGGTAACTGTTCAGTGTTTTTGTAATAGATGTCCCTGACAGCTTGTTTTTACCCCCCGAAACCATTCTGTAAAAGGGTTGACACACAGGAAAAACACATCTACCGAATGTCGCAAACATAAGGGCTCTTGAACCCTATAAAATGAGAGAAAGATGGATGTGTATTGTCTCAAAGTGATGGCAGGTGTAAAGCTGATATACTACTGTGCTCAGTCTTGGAGCTAAATCACAGAGGTCCATTGCTGCAGGCAGCCTGAGTGAAAGTGACGATTATATGACCTGACTGTGAGACACAGGACTGTCACTCACAAGGCACGAGAGCTGAGAGGGGGAGAAAAAGGTTGTCATTACCGCTCACCAGGCTGCATAGTTAATACACTTCACAGAGGCTTTAGTGCCGTGTATCAAAACCTGTACTTGACAGACGTTTCCATTTCATGATAGCTGAAAAAGATATGATAGACATGCTTCTATTATTTAAATGATAATATGGTAAAACAGTAGACAATGTACATTTTATTTTATTGTATGCAAAAGTAAGATTTTCATTCATTTTATTTGTCAGTAAACACTTATATTATATTACAGGTTATTCCTTGTGAACAGTTGCATTTTAGGTGACTTTTACAGCATGAAGCCTGCTTTATTACATCTGCCTCAAGACATCTGATATCCATATCCCAGATTTTGAAATGCCATATAAGGGAGCTTGAGGTAGAAAACACGTGATCACCAATCCACAACCTTAGCAGGAATCATTGCCTATTTACAGTTCCCCAAAAAAAATTCTCGTAATCATTTAATTTTGTGAGGTTGATTTACTAATATTGCCAATTGAGTTTTTACTTACCTTGTAAATACAGTGAAGCTGTGATAACCTTGGATACATATTCAGGTGCAAGGGAAATAAGCAGGCAGGATGTTTGCTTGAACATGATTGGATGATTGAAGAGACCATAGCTGCCTTATTTATTAACCTAAGTGAACATTGTTTGCAAACTGAGTATTGGAGCATTTGGAAACAGTGAACAAGCAGCAGTGAACAAGAAACTGAGCATTTCCTATTGGACAAAAAGGGCTGATACACTAGCAGACCATTTTTTTAATTGCTTCCCGACCACCTCACGAAGATATACTGTGAAGATTAACATACCTGTACGTTGCCCTTTAAGAGGCGGCTTGCATGCACGTGCGCCAGCAGTGGCGCACGTGCGTGCCCGCTGGGAGCTCCGTGACCGTGATCGTGGGTCCCGCAGACTCAATGTCCGCGGTCATACCCACGATCATCTCACGGTGAGGAAGAAAGGGGAGATGCTAATGTAAACAAGCATCTCCCCTTTCTGCCTAATGATACTGTCACTGATCACCGCTCCTGGGAGCGGTGATCAGTGACGTGTCACACACAGCCCTCCCCCACAGTTAGAATCACTTCCTAGGACAGACTTAACCCCTATAGTGCCACCTAGTGGTTAACCTCTTCACTGGCAGTGACATTTTTACAGTAATCAATGCAATTTTTTAGCATTGATGGCCGTATTAATGCCAATGGTCCCAAAAATGTGTCAAAATTGTCCGATGTGTCCGCCATAATGTCACAGTCATGATAAAAATCGCTGACCACCGCCATTACTAGTAAAAAAAAAAAAACTGCCATAAAACTATCCCCTATTTTGTAGACGCTATAACTTTTGCGCAAACCAATCAATAAACGCTTATTGCAATTTTTTACCAAAAATATGTAGAAGAATACGTATCGGCCTAAACTGAGGAAAAAAACTTTTTTTATATATTTTTTGGGGATATTTATTATAGTAAAAAGTAAAAAATAACAAAAACTAATATCACTGAAAAATATATAAAATAATCCTCACTGATCCCAGCGCTCAAAAGAAAGTTAATCAAAAACTAATTGCAAGCTGCTATCATAAAATAAAATCATAAATCACATGGGCATATAGTATATGTCATCCGTTAACCTCTCATAAAATATATACTATATTGACAGCGCTAAATATCCAATAAATCTCAAAAATAAATGTACATAAAAAGATGACAGTCCGTGATTATCAAGGAATCCACCAAAAAAGTTTTCTTGAAAGTCCCAAAAACATGAGTATGAGCTTTCCACTAAAGTGTTCACAAGATGATGTAAAAGAGAAGAAAGTCCATCACCAAGTCAGAAACACCAGTGCACAAAAACTTCACAATCGGTGACACCCCTTATGGTAACAAACTCACCAGAACTTGAGGGTTAACAGGCACATCATCACCAATTATTATGATTGGTTCACCGGATTCTTACTTTCAAAAGATTTTATTTTATGAAAAAGGCACTTACAGAGATACACCAAAATAATAAACATACTGCAGCAGGGAGGGCCTGCTGTCACAGTGTAAGTATTGAAAACAGGAGACAGTATTGGAATACAGACTAGATCACATGGGTACAGACAACTTGCCCCGCCTAGGCGAGGGGCTAAACAAATAAAGAGAAAAAACAAGGGGTGGCCCCCCGTGGGGAGCCCATCCAATAGATTAGTAAGGGGTAGCGACCAGGAGCCCCCACCCCGACACCCCGAAGAGGGAACTTGCTGTGTCGGGATGGGGAAGTACCTTCCCGGGTCACCTCCCACTCAGAAGAAAAAAGAAATCGATGGGCCGTCCACAGTGGGCACAGTAACATGCAAGTGGACCGTACGGTGAACCTGTCGATTAAAGCTCTGATGAGAAAACCACAAAAACAGAACATCTAGAGGGACAGGGGAGAGAAAAGAGACAGAAAAGAGAAGGACAGAGGGGTAAGGGGAGGTAAGCTATGTCCTAAAAGGGTGGAGAGGTACAGTGGAAGAATGTTTAGATCTCAATGGAAGAGGGGGAGCTTTAGGGGTGAGGTCCGGGCACTAAGGTAGAGCCCGGGGGCACCCCCGGCAGCAGAAATATTCCCATGTAACGGGCCCAAGGGTCCCACACCTTTCTGAATTTAGGCGTGGTATCTGAGAGAATGCCTGAAAGTTTTTCTTGGGACATTATCCAGGATATCTTCCTCTTAACTGCAAGGAAGGAGGGTCTGGGTTGCTTCCAGGCGGAGGCAATCGCAATTTTGGCTCCTAAGAGGATAAAATAGGTTAGTTTCTGAGTGTAACCAGGCAGCAAAGGAGCAGGGGCATTAAGTAACGCAACCTCTGGAGTTCTCGGAACCCGGCAGCCTGTGACCATGTAAATCAAGTTAAAGATTTTAGTCCAGAATGATCTAAGCCTAGGGCATTCCCACCAGATGTGAATCATGGAGCCATGAAGTTGGCACCCCCTAAAAATAAGGGGTTAGCCGTGGGGTAAATTTTGGCTAGCCTGGCTGGAGTAAGGTACCACCTGGTTATCAATTTGATGCTAGCCTCCATAAGTGAGGTGTTTTGGATCCCACGAAAGGATCTGGCTAGGGCCAACTGCCAGGTTTCGAGACTGCCAGAGGTCTGAAGATTAGATTCCCATGCCGTCATATATGGGGATTTGCCCGTTGGGGCAGTGAGAGCCGCATAGATTACTGAAATACCACCCCTCTGCTCCTCGATCTTACCACACCAGGCTTCGTATTCAGTAAAGGGAGGAGGAAGGGGTTTATTCTTCCAAATCGAGTTTAAAAAGTGAGATATTTGTTGGAAGCGGAACCTCTCTGAGTCTGGTAGCTCTTAATGTTCGATACAATAAGCCAGGGAAATTGGACCCCTTGAATTGAAAAAGTGACCTATCCGGTATAGTCCCTTGTCCAACCACCATCTGAAGGCCTCAATGTCTAGGCCAGGGGGAAAGTCATGATTACGGAAAATGTGAGCAAGGGTCTTACAGTGGAGACTAGGGAAGGCTCTTTGCGGAGGCCGTCCCATAGGGCGCAGGAGTGAGAGAGGGATGGAGACATGATGGGCGGCCTGGCTTTGGGTGGGCACCACAATAGAAAATCTAGTGTAAAAGAGGGTACGGAGCAGCGTTCAATGGACAGCCAATCCGGTTTCTCGTATTTGTAATAGATCGTGGAGAGTTGGGCTAGGCGAGCTGCAAGGTAGTATTTGTGAAGGTTAGGCAAGCCCAACCCCCCCCTGCGTCTGTGCAGGAATAGTGTGTTTTGCGAGAGACGGTATCCCTTGTTGCTCCAAATATATTTCAGTATTTTGCTTTGCAGAGAGCAGAGGTGGTCCTTCCGGACTGGTATTGGAAGGGCTCGGAAATAGTATAGGATTTTGGGAAGAAGGGTCATTTTAATGGAGTTAATCTGGCCAAGCCAGGATAGTTCGTGTTTAGACCATGTGCAGAGATCAGTTTCTAGCTGTCTGTATAGTTTGGGGTAATTATGTGCGTACAACATCTCCATTTTAGGTGTAAGGGAAATACCCAAGTATTGGATGGCCATATCACAAGGATTGTTTGAGTGAGAGAACTTGGTGAGTGGGAAGAGAAATATTCAAAGCCACAGACTTAGAGTAATTAACCCGCAAGCCTGAGACCTTGGCAAAGTCGTCTAGTACTCGGGATAAGTTGGGCAGGGTTGTGAGGGGAGAAGTAAGAAATAACAGTATGTCGTCCGCAAAGAGTCCACATTTGTGCGTTTGACTACCGCACTGGACACCTCCAATGTCTATGTTGTGGCGGACTACTATCGCTAGTGTTTCAATGGCTATTGCAAATATGAGGGGAGATAGGGGGCACCCTTGTCTGGTCCCTCTGGTAATGGGGATTGGAGTGGAGAGGTGCCCCTGAATTCGAATTTGGGCCCTCGGCTGGGAGTATAAGGCCCGTAATAAGCCAAGGAAGCAAGCCCCAAATCCCCACCTGTCAAAGAGCTGGAAGATGTACTGCCAGGAGACCGAGTCGAAAGCCTTCTGGATATCTAAGGAAAGGAGGAAGCCCGATTGTTTGGGTCCCCCTTCCCAATTAGACTGCAGAATGGAGATAATGTCGATCGCCCTCCGAATTTGGTCAGGTCCCTGTCTGCCAGGGATAAAACCAACTTGGTCCTTGTGGACATAGCGTCCGATAAAGGAGGCCAACCTATTGGCCATAACTTTCGTGAGGATTTTGAGGTCATTATTAATGAGGGAAATCGGCCTGTAGTTGCTGACATCCTCCAAGTTCTTGCCAGGCTTGGGAATGGCCGTGATATACGCCGTGTTAAGGTGGGGATCTAGGGGGCCTCCATTAGCAGTGTGATTACCGAGGTTGGCTAGGTGGGGGGCAAGCGTGTTGGCAAATGCTTTGTAGTAAGGGATCGAAAGGCCGTCGGGGCCTGGGGCAGAGCTCTTTTTGAGTTCCTTTATGACTCCCAATATCTCCTCCACCTGAAAGGGGCATTCCATGACTTGTTTGTGAGCATCCGACAAGACAGGGATGGGGAGTCCCTCCAAGAACTTTGGAAGGAGGTTTGCTTTGGGAGATGGGGGGCTGCTATAAAGAGAGGTGTAAAAGTCCTGAAAGGCATTCAGAACTGTGACCGGATTGGACGTGGGCGGTTGTCCTGCACTTCTGATCCGAGGGAGAGTGCTTAGCTTGGTTCTAGGGGAGAGTCTATTAGCCAGGAGTGTGCCTATTTTATCCGCCTGTGAGTAATACTTGTGACCCGACCACCTAACCGATTTTTCTGCCTTCGTGGTGAGGGCAAGATTAAGTTCCAAGCGAGTCTTGTCGAGCAAGGAGGTGGGGGTGCGGAGGGGTCCTTTTTGTGAAGAGCCCTGAGTTTAGAGTATTCCTCTTCTAGCTTCAGGATGGTTGATTGCCTTTCCCGTTTTATTTGAGTTCCTAATTGGATGAGTTTTCCTCTGATAAACGCTTTGTGCGCCGCCCATAGGGTCTCGGGGGAGACATCAGGTGTCGCATTAATAGAGAAATATTCCTGCAGTGCTTTGTCAAGATCCATAACACGTGATGGCTCTGACAGGAGAGGTTTGTTTAACCTCCAGTGCCTAGGATGTCTCCCACTCGAGCCCCCGAGGGCCGTCACAATTACCAGCGAGTGATCCGAGATCTGTGTCAGTGATGGAGGCTTTGAGCACCCTGGGTAGGAGCGAGGAGGGGACAAGTATGTGGTCAATCCTTGCATAGGAATGGTGTGGTGCTGAGTAGTGAGTGTAGTCTCTCTTTGTGGGGTTTAATTCCCGCCAAGCATCGGATAACCCATAAGCGTGGAGCAATTTGGCGATCCGCAGGCTTGCCTTCGTGGGCCTGGTTAAACGGGCCTGAGAGGAGGAGGATTTATCAAGGCCTTGATCGAAGGCGACGTTAGAGTCCCCTCCGACAATAACCGTCCCCTCCAAAAGAGGCGCAAGGGTGTGCAGCAGGGATTCAAAGAATTTGACCTGTCCTGTGTTCGGGGCATAGTAGGAGACCAAGGAATACAGGTGGTCCCCCACAGTGCCCTTTACAAGTAGAAACCTACCCTCCGGATCCGCCTTTTCAAAACTTTTGTTGAATTTGCATGTTTTGGCTATTAAAATGGCCACCCCCCTGGTTTTGGATTCTGCGTTGGCTAAGTAGAACTGAGGGAAGTGGGCATGTAGGAACTTGGGACTATACCGGATAGGAAGGTGCGTTTCCTGAAGTAGGACTATATCCAGTTTCAGAGATTTATAGTAATCAAGAGCTTTTCTCCATTTGATGGGGGAATTAAGGCCCTGTATGTTGTGGGTGGCTATCCTAAGCCTAACAGCTTGAGGATCAGCCATGGAGCAGAGGGGGAGCCCAGCAACTGAAGGCGACCTCACTTACCCAGTCCATAGCGGGGTTCTTGGCAAGAGCCTTGGGATCAACTGCCTGTGGGTGACTCGCAGGATACATCGCCAACTGGGTTAACTCAGCCAGACCTGAAAAAAAAAATCGTGTCATGTAAACATTCAACAGGAGTAGCTTACCACCTAGTGGGGAGATAGAAGGAGAAAGAGCAAGGAAAGAAAGTGTTCCTGGGAAAAGAAAGAGGAGATCAGGGCAGGAGACACCCCCCGAAATCCCAAGAAAGAACAGTGTAAACAGCTGACCCATAAGGTCAGATGTCCCGACCCTTGGGCGCCCGGGAGAGACCGAGAGAGGGGGAGTTGCACATGTGGTCCCTCGCGGAACTGGGGACCCCGAGTCGGGGAACAACCCGATCTGTTGATTAACATTAAATAACAATATAAGATAAGCAACAATAAAAAACTTTAAGGCACGGCCAAATACAATGGTTAAGAGACACTGGGGCTAATCAGTGAATGCTGATCACTAGACAAAAAATTAGATGGTATATCCAGGGAGGGTGCTGGGGACTTCAGCCCCCTTAAGAGTCCTTCAAGCAGCCCATAGGGCCTATTTCAAGGGGGCACACATACTGTGAGGGGTTGCGGGCAGTCTAGAAAATGGACGAAGTACTGCATAGCGTCCCGGAATATTGGGGGCAATGGAGAAGAGGGTAGCACAGGTCCTAGGCCAGGGGAGGGCGAAACAGAGTGGAGGACTAAGCTTCCAATGGTTGGGGAGAAGTCCTCCGGCCCTCTCGAGGACCTCAGACGGTCAGACACAGAATGGAGAGTCTGAGAAGGGGCCTGTATGTTGCTCAGGTGGGTGCATTATCCTTGACCTTCTTGGCTCTTCCGGCGGTCCACAACGGGGATTGTGGGCTGTTAGGTGTGGGCCGTTTGTTTGAACTTTGGCCAGGGTTAGAAGTGTCCATATCAGCTTCTTGAGAGATGATTTTTAGCCTGGTGAGGAGCTTTTCCCCCTCGGGAAAAGTGGAAAAAGCATAAGACTTCCCTTTATCCGTGAACCTGACCGCAAATGGGAATGCCCACTTGTATTTTATGTCTTTATGGGACATTGCGAGCAAGAGGGGTTTCAGGGCTCTCCGTCTCTGTATAGTGGAGGGGGAGAGGTCCGCAAAGATCTGAACCTGGTGGCCCTGGTATATGACGTGTTGTAGGGATCTGGCTTTCTTCATAACTTCTTCTTTCACCGAATAGTGATGTGGTTTGGCCAGAACATCACGCGGAGTGCCATCCTTCCTAGGGGGGCCGAGGGTTCTGTGGACCCGGTCAAGTTCAAGCTTAGGAGCAGGGATGTCAGGGATTAGCTGTGTAATGAGGTCCTGCATCGCCCTGGACACATCAGTTATCGATTCTGGAAGCCCGCGAATTCTGATGTTGTATCTGCGTGACCTATTTTCAAGGTCATCAATACGGGCCATGGCTAGGTCTAATTGCTCCTGTACTGAATAAATGTGCCTGGAGTTTTGAATGGATCTGGCAATGGTATCCTCCATTTTGTGTTCGATCATTTCGATCCGGGAGCCTAGGTTAATAAAGTCAGCTTTCATTTCCCCCGTGATTTGCATGGCAGTTTGGGAGAGGCCCCTTTCCAACAGTTCAGAGAATTTGCCAAACAGGGCATCCATGTGGGAGACTGGGTCTGCATGAGCAGCCTCATGGGAGGCCATGGCGGCCTGGGTAGCCCTGTGTGTCCCCGCTGGGGAGGGGGGAGAACTCCTGGAGGGTGCGTTCCAGCAGGGAGACCGTGGAGGCCGGGGACGGTGTGGCTTCCTTGGGTGGACCCCTGAGGTTGCCTGGGGTGGCGTGGAGAGGGGGAAAGTCTGTATCTGACCTGAAATCCACCGTGCCTGTGGATCTGTGGTCCTGAGATAGGAGCTGTGCTGCGGTGGCCATCTTGGATTTCTCCCACACGTCCAATGAAGCGAACAGCGGGCCCAGATTGCGTTTAGCCAGTCCACCGGTCATTCGTTAATGTGCCCCAACTCTCCGGGAGTCCGTCCCCACAGCTCGGGAAGCGGAAGGGTAGCCGTGTCATGCGGTAGGGGTTCCGTCGTTCCGCGAGGCGGCGGAGCTTTAGATGATCGCGGCCATCTTGGAAGCCTCGCGCATGCGCACCTCCGGTTCACCGGATTCTTTATGGAGATGCTTCTCATTATACCCAAAGCCAAACGGTTGTCAACATCAATAGTAGAGGTTCCTTGATCTCCTTACAGCAATACCTTTTCAGATTTACAGTACTCCACTCAAAACGAATTCACATGTAGGAAACGATAAAAAACATATTCCATAGTGCAAACCATTTTTTTATTTAATACATTTCTCATGCGCTGATAAAAACATACGTACACAATTTTAAAATTGTAAAATCATTATCATTAATGTCACTCGCAGTACAGTCAGGTTTGTCTCACCGCAGTCCTGAGTACATAAGATAGTACACGGTCTCAGCGTCCACGGCGGGTCCTGGGTAAATATTCAAACCTTCTCCTCTGCGATGACGTATAGCTGCTTGGTCACGCCCATACGTGTTTCGTCACCACATCTTCGTCTGTGGGCGCGGCCAAGCAGCGCAGCTCATACGTTTATATACACAGCGGGAGGCTAGCCAACACGAAGTCACTCCTCCGTCCGGCCCCCTCTACTTCCGAGTTAATACCAAATGTGGAAATGTTAGGACACGCCATGCAAGCCGTCACCATGCCAACGCGCCTAACACAACAGTGACTCAGAAGAGCATTTCCTTCTGACAAACTCGTCATCAATACGCTGCGCCATTTATAAACCGGGTCGGTCTCCTTACTATCAGAAGTGCCAATCCCCATTCAGCGCAGAATTCAGCACAGAACTCTGGTGATGTTGTATATGTAGATAACCTACAAAAAAATTAGTAACACACTAACAGGTCAATATTGCTTTCGATACATTCTATTACATCACCATTCTCTGTGATTTATAGATGTTTTTCAAAAGGAGGGTATATAATGAAATTTACAAAATAACATAAATACCTCATACATTTTAAATATGCATAATTTACGATAGAGTGAATTCATGCAACCGTTAAAATGAATTAAAAACAACATTCAAAAAAATAATACAAATCCAATTATCAAAACGGAGGTAAATTATCCTCTCTTGCAAATCTTGACCAACTCTAGATTATGATCAAGAATCGCCACAAACTCCACTATATACGCTCTTATTAATAACAATGTAATTTAATCATATTCCTGCCTCAAACATTACATGCCACTCCTATTACTACAAACAAAATAAAAATAATAAGATAAAATAAAAATAAAATAAAATGGAAATAAATATAAAAATAAAAATAAATATAAATAAAAATAAATATAAAATTAAAATTAAATAATAAAAATAAATAAAAATAAAATAAAAATAATAATAAAATACAAACAACAAAATAAAATAAAACAAAAACAGCCTCCCGCTGTGTATATAAACGTATGAGCTGTGCTGCTTGGCCGCGCCCACAGACGAAGACGTAGTGGCGAAACGCGTATGGGCTTGACCAAGCAGCTATACGTCATTACAGAGGAGAAGGTTTGAATATTTACCCGGGACCCGCCGTGGACGCTGAGACCGTGTACTATTTTATGTACTCAGGACTGCGGTGAGACAAACCTGACCATACTGCGAGTGACATTAATGATAATGATTTTACAATTTTAAAATTGTGTACGTATGTTTTTATCTGTGCATGAGAAATGTATTAAATAAAAAAACGGTTTGCACTATGGAATATGTTTTTTATTGTTTCCTACATGTGAATTTGTTTTGACTGGAGTACTGTAAATCTGAAAAGGTATTGCTGTAAGGAGATCAAGGAACCTCTACTATTGATGTTGACAACCGTTTGGCTTTGGGTATAATGAGAAGCATCTACATAAAGAATCCGGTGAACCAATCATAATAATTGGTGATGATGTGCCTGTTAACCCTTTAAGTTCTGGTGAGTTTGTTACCATAAGGGGTGTCACCGATTGTGAAGTTTCTGTGCACTGGTGTTTCTGACTTGGAGATGGACTTTCTTCTCTTTTACATCATCTTGTGAACACTTTAGTGGAAAGCTCATACTCATGTTTTTGGGACTTTCAAGAAAACTTTTTTGGTGGATTCCTTGATAATCACGAACTGTCATCTTTTTATGTACATTTATTTTTGAGATTTATTGGATATTTAGCGCTGTCAATATAGTATATATTTTATGAGAGGTTAACGGATGACATATACTATATGCCCATGTGAAAAAGTAAAAAATAATGCGTTTTTTTCAAAATTCTTGCTATTTTTCTGTTTATATTGCAAAAAATGTAAAATGCAGAGGTGATCAAATACCATCAAAAGAAAGCTCTAATTGTGGGAAAAAAAGAACGTAAATTTTATTTGGGAGCCACGTCGCATGACCATGCAATTGTCAGTTAAAGCGACGCAGTGAAAAAGTGCTCTGGTCAGGAAGGGGGTAAATTCTTCCAGGGCTGAAGTGATTAAATAGCCAAGTGAACCTACTGTATAAAAGGTTTGAACACCCAATGAGGTGCAGTAGATTTTACAAAACAGGAATTTCTATTTCATGGCTGGATAACTTAAAGTGATTTTAAACCCTCACCTTGTAAAATAACCCATTCAGTTTAAAATAGACTGAAAGGCAAAACATTTGTGTGCAGATTATAAAAAAAATACAGATATAAAAAAATACAAATACCTTTTCTCCCCTTTCTTATACATGATCACATTCCCTCTGTTCTCAGCTGCATAAGAGCAGGGGGGAGGAGAGGTTGCAGCACCCTGATCATCCTAGCAAATAGTAATGTGGTGGAGGATGTCAGGACAAGTCTGATCTGATCGGACAAGTCTGATAATTGGAGGAGAGCAGATTGATGGTTCAAGAAAGGTTGACCACACTCACAGGTATCATGCAGTGATAATTACTTTAATGAAAATTAAAATCCAACTATTAACGCATTTCTCAAATGAAGGGTTTCTTAGTCATAATCTAATAATCAGATTATGACTAATGCGTACACACGATCGAATTGTCTGGCGTACTTAGTCCGACATACAATCCGGCGGATAGTCTGGTGGACTTTCTAGCGAACGGACTTGGCCACACACGGACACACAGAAAGTCCGACGTTTGCTTGCGCGATGACGTACAGCACGTACGACGGGACTAGAAAAAGGAAGTTCAATAGCCAGTAGCCAATAGCTTCCTTTTTCGTACTTGCTTCTGAGCATGCGTCATTCTTAGTCCGCCGTACTAGCATACTGACGAACGTATTGTCCGCTGAAACCCAAGTCCGACGAGAAGTGTTAAGGTCCAGGTGTGGAAGCCCGACTTGTAGGAGGAGACCTCTCTTACAACGCTGGTTCAGGAGCCGCTGGAATGGAGACAGCGGTCTCGAGAGCACAGTGGGTAGGAGTGCCTGCTGGATAGCACCGCTGGAGCTGGTAGTAGAGCGGAGGATCCTCTGGAAAGGCTGAGCGACTGGAGGTTGCTGGAAGGCTGAGAAATGCAGACAGTAGCTTCAGAAGCCGAGCACTGAACAGGCAGCAGGCTGGAGCAGAGTCAGACGGTCCGGGTCAAGGTAAGTAGGCAGGTGGCAACAGGAGGCAAAGAGGTGTCGGTAAAACTGGCAGAGGTCGGCAACGGAATCGTAGGCAGGAGAGGTAGCGAGGTCAGGCAGGCCAGGTCGGGTTCGGAGAAGGCAGAGAAGTCAAACAAGCCGGGTCGGTAACGGTAGCAGGTAATCAGGTTCAGAATCAGGTATTCAGGCACACAGGAGCTGAGACGAAACAGCGCCGCACCGGCGCGCTTGAGGAACCTTTAAACGTTCAGTGGCGGGAAGTAGCGCACGAACGCCACTCACGACCACGCGAACGAGAGCGCTCACGAACGCCACTCACGACCGTGCATACTAACGTGTAAACGAACGCGCACGCGAACGCGTACACGAACGCGCAGGAAACACGCGCCGGCGCCTGTGTGAACGCAGCTGTGCCTGTCTATTGCTGGTAAGTTCCTGACAGGAAGATTGGAGTGCAAAAATACTTTCTTAGTCCGCCGGACTTCATGCTGGAAAAGTCTGCTGAAGCCCACACACGATCGAATTGTCTGCTGAAATGCGTTTCGGCGGACTAAGTACGCCGGACCATCTGATCGTGTGTACGCGGCATAAGTGAACCTTGATTCTTGAAACACGTTAATCTTGACATGTCTGCATAGAGGTCTCGTGATGTCTTATGATTTATCTTTATGGATTTTTAACCTCAATATAGTAATTATCACTGCTTCATACCTGGGAGTATGGTCAACTTTTGAACCATTGGCTCTTATTCAGGCTGTGGACTACACCTGTACTACAAGGTTGTAGGGAGAAATCATTCCCATCTGGAGCTGCACAGCTCTGCTTTTGTTATAGAGAGCAGGTTGAGTTCCCAGCACAGCTACAGAACTGTTGTCTTGCTAAGGCCGCGTACACACGGGCGGATTGTCTGCCCAACTAAGTTCGTCAGACAATCCGACAGGCAGTCCGTTCAACTTTTGAATGAACGGACTTGACCACACACGATGAACAGACAGTCCGCTGAAAACTTGCGCGATGACGTGTACAGCACGTACGACGGGACTAGAAAAACGACGTCCAATACACTGCAATGCAACCTTCGGCCGTGTAAATCCTTTCTGAGCATGCGCCATACTTAGTCCGTCCAACTTGCCTACACACGAGCGGACTGTCCGCTGAAACCAAGTTTGGACGGACAACACCAAGTTTGGACGGACAAAATTACGGAAATTCCGAAAGACTAAGTCCGTCAGACTGTCCGCTGAAAAAGTCCGCTGAAGCCCACACACGAGCGGATTGTCCGCTGAAACACGGTTCAGCGGACTAAGTTGGGCAGACAATCTGCCCGTGTGTACGCGGCCTTAGTGTGGTCAGTTTTGAATAGGAAAGGAGAGGGACGGACAGGGACACCAGGGATTTCACACAAAGGTACATGGTACAACAGGCACATATCAGGAATATAAAATGTTTGGTTTTACAAATGCTTTAAGTAAATACATCTTAATTAATCTAGGTGAAAAATCCTCACTGGGGCTACAATAATAAAAAATGGCTGCTTAATTTCTGCTCACTTATTCAAGTCCCCATATGTTACTGAACAAGAAATTGGGCAGCAGCCCCTTAATGAGGTTATCACTCTGCTCTTCGCTCACGTAAACATTTTTAACATTAGGCTGATATGCACTGCGCAAAGCAGTGCTGATTGGCTGAGGGTGCTCTACTTCCTCTCCCAGTATGACTTATACTGTGAAGAAGGCTGACATGTATATTATCTCTATGTAAAAATACATTTTCTAAAGTTTTTTATAATACATATTTGGACAAAAGTGATGTTTTTAAATGATTTGCTTGGATTTCTTCTTTAAGTACCTTCAAAGTTAATCTAATTCCGATATGGGCTATAATCATAGAATTCGTTAATTAGTATGCTATAAGCAAGCTAGAAATTATTATGCAGTCTTATATTGTGCTTGCATTGTGGATTTGATAAATTATTTTCCCCGCTTTGTTTCTCAAATGGACCAGTGAAGTCATAAGCATTGATCATTGATCTTGCAAACTAGAACAAATGAGATATTTCTTCTTACTTGATATAAGAGCACAAATAATTAAGGAGAGGAGTATTCCTAGCACATTGATTAATTATATCTAATATGAAAGAGGAATGGAAAAACGAGTTGCTGCAGATGATATGAGGCACAGCAGGCTATAACTTAGTGCCTGCGAGCTGTTTACTGCAAATAATGAGTAAAAAGGAAATTAGCATTATTTGCTATTTTATGCATAGGTCATTGATACTAAAGTTACAGATTTCATTTGCAGTACACAGCTGAAATAACATTTAATGTGTAAAAATAGATATATAGGCTAGTAAGTACATGTATTAAAGGGGTTATAACAACTAGCACTGTCAATTAAGCTACATAGTATTATTGTTGTAATAATAATAATTGAAATAACATTTCTAAGTATAAAATTTCAATTTTTTCATTTTTTTATATCTGTTATTTTTATTCTGTGTTGTTATGTCTAGCACCTGCTTGGCATGGTATCTTAACCATCCTTTTAGAAGTGAATGGTATAACAAGCCAGGGCTGTCAATTTATCACACAGCTTTTCTTTTTAGGAAAACCATCAGATAATGTGTCCACTCAATCCTTCACACCCAGATATTTCTAATAGTAGTAACAGTGACATCAACACTGTGCTGCAGCTAGCCTGTGCAGAGAGCAGAGCTGTAAGTGATACCCAGCAGGTCTCTCTACTATATGCTGCCTACAGGGGACAGCAGCCATCATTTCCATTACATGTAAATACTTTATAAATTATTATTTTTTTCAATCGGTTCGCAATTTATTTATTTTTTTCCTTTTTATGAATCAAGAAATATTAAATATAACTTAAACATCTTTTGCAATTTACCATTTTCTTGGTTTAGAGAAGTGCAGTAGCACTCTGCAGACTGATTTATTTCCCTCTTGAGAGAGAAGATCAGATTGTATTAGACATGTGCGCCGTCAATAGATTTGTTTTGCTTCCTTCCGTTCCGATTCATATTAGAATTAATTCATATTTCGTAATTCAAGTCTGAAATTTCGTACGAAATACGAATTTTAGTTAGGTTTGTTAACGTTTACGAATGTTCGTTATAATGGATTTATCATTATGAGGGGCTCCCTCCATCCCTGTGCTGTGCTGACTTCCTGGGTTATTAACTTTTAGTTTCGTTAACTTTTTGTAACAATTACGAATGTTGGAATTTGGAGCCGAAATTCATAAACGAAATTTCGTACAGAATTTGGAAGCAAAGCAATTCATATTCTGGGTCCTCCCGAATGTACGAATTTATGGAAATTTGTATTAATTTTCGTTTCGTAAGAAACTAATCGCACATGTCTAGATTATATACACTGTAAATTTTGAGTTACAGAGAGAGGGCACACCCTCCCCCTCTTCTACCTTCTATCTTGAAAACATGGAACCTTTTGGCTCACCTGGTTGTACATTGGAGCCAACAAGCAATACAAGAATAGTTAATTTTCTTAGATGCTCCATTATGCTTTGCAAACTGAGTGTACTAAATGCACCCTGTATACGTATTTATTTGTAAAGATTTTGTGCATGTACAGTGCATCCAGAAAGTATTCACAGTGCTTCACTTTTACCACAGGTGGACTCCAATCAAGTTGTAGAAACATCTCAAGCATGATAAGTGGAAACAGGATGCACATGCGCTCAATTTTGAGCAAAGGCTGTGAATACTTATGTACAGTTCGCTTTAGGAAGAGTCCTGGTGGTTCCAAACTTCTTCCATTTACGGATGATGGAGGCCACTGGGCTTATTGGGACCTTCATTGCTGCAGACATTTTTCTGTACCCTTCTCCAGATCTGTGTATAATCCTGAGATCTACTGACAATTCCTTGGACTTGATGGCATGGCTTGTGCTCTGACATGCACTTTTAACTGTGGGACCTTACATAGACAGGGGTGTGCCTTTTTGAATCATGTCCAATCAAATGCATATACCACAGATGGACTACAATCAAGTTGTAGAAACATTGCAGGGATGATCAGTGGAAACGGGATGCACCTGAGATCAATTTTGAGTGCCATGACAAAGTATGTGAATACTTATGTACATAGGATTTTTTTGTTTTTTATTTTTAATAAATTTGCAAAGATTTCAAACTAACTTCTTTCATGTTGTCATTATGGTTTATTGTTTGAAGAATTTGGAGGAAAACAATGAATTTAATCCATCTTGGAATAAGGCTGTAACATAAAAAAAATGTGGAAAAAGTGCTATGAATACTTTCCAGATGTACTGTAATTTAAGTAATGACATAAAACATCAGTTTATCAATGTTTACATAAAAAAAAAAATACTTTTTCTTTAAGATCAATATTTCACAGTTCCATAGTAAAGCTGAAGGATGGTAACACAAATTTATTCAAGTAAGGTACTAAAAGTTCTCAAAATGATTAGAAGAAAATGATCCTCTTTAAAATAGTATTTACCGTATTTATCGGCGTATAACGTGCACTTTTTCCCCCTTAAAATCAGGGGGAAAACGTGGGTGTGTGTTATATACCGATTCCCCACCGATTGTCAGCTTCTCTGCCATTTTCGCTGGCTTTCGGCTATTTTCGACTATTTTTGGCCGCACTCAGCTGTTCTCGATGAAAGTCGCCGAGAACGGCTGAGTGGCCGAGTGTGGCCGAAAGTCACCTAAAATAGCCGAAAGCCGCCTAAAATAGCCAAGAACGGCCGAAAGCTACCAAGCGCCGCTGAGATACATAGGACATCCACTTTGTATCTCGGCTGCGCCATTTTTAAAAGGCAAGCCTGCAAAAGACACTGACAAGGCTGCAAATGACTGACAAGGCTGCATTAATGGGCATTTAAATGTACGTTTTTTTCCTCCTAAAGGTTTTTTCTTTAAAATTCCCTCCTAAACTGCGTGTTATACGCTGATAAATACGGTACAAACTGAGGTTAACAAAATGTCCTAGATGACATTTTTTAGGGCTTAATTTCCAGCTTGTTCTCCTTTTTCTATACCTATTAAAGTTTTTTCCATCCATTTGTGGACATCTTGAGAAAAGTAAAATATAGTATTTTATGACTTTTATAATTTTCCAATAATATTTATGACACCTTATTATATTGGGTAGACTTTTATCCAACTCCTTGAATAAATTATTTTTATAATTTTCTTTAGGTATCTTGAAAAAGTAATTCAACTGGAGATGACTATAACACAAGGGGGAACGGTAAATGGAAGCATCTTCCATAGCAGTCATTGAAATCTCTGCCCTTATGAAATTATATCAGTATAACCAAGTCACCAAGACTAATGTGAGTAAGGGATAAGCCCAATGTAGAGATCACACCCCATATAAAAAATAATTGTGTTATAAAATAAGTGAATAAAATGGCAAATATAATGATTTAGGACCCACAAAAAAAGCTGCCAGTAGAGGAACATTCACTTATGTCGCTGTTAGCTTATAACAAGCATTTTGTGGAACTGATGTTCCACACTGATGTTAAAGTGGTAGTAAATCGCTGTGTGTGTTTTTCCTTTGGCACCTGCATTATGTGAAACTTACCGGAAAAGAAGACCCTCAGCACCTCGCTATCATCACTGAGAGGGCTTCCATCTTCACCCAGTCTTCCATCCAGGTTCACAGACTCCGGCTGTGTGAGTGATCGTAGTTGAAATTACATCACTCATGCACGTGGATGCAGGAGCCACCGCTTACAGCACAGGTCTCGGAAGGAATGGCCCAGGTGGCCATGTTTTCAGGGTGCAAGTGCCGGGACGTCACTGGCTGCATCTACAGTAAATATCTCCTAAATGGTGCACGTTTAGGAGATATTTACGGTACCAATAGGTAAGCCTTATTATAGGCTTACTTATAGGTAAAAGTCAGAGATGGGAGTTTACTCCCACTTTAACCAATATTAACCGATCATAAGAAAATTAGTTTAAAAACAAGGTAACTGTCAAATACTACAAATACTAGGCACAACTTCTTACAGATATTAAACAGAATAAAAATGTCCTGAATTGGCAGATCTGAAAGCTTACATTATATCAGATGAGAATAACAAACATGATTGTACAAGTACATTAGAACTACCATGTAGCTGTTTGTGCATTTACATGTACTAATGTATTTGGACGAAACACAAGACCACAATAGGTCACTAAGCCTATTGATGTTTCTGACAGCTACATAAACCTGAACCCAGACTCTGGGTAATAAAGTTTCCACATATTGCTTACAAGCCATAAAAGAGCTTTACATAAAATTCCATCCCTATAATTTCTAGCTGTATGTACCAAGGAGTAATTCAGCCTCAAAGATCCTTAAAGATCAAAACAAAAACTGCTGCTGTGTGTTTACACACTCTCTATAAAAAAAGGGGAAATGAGTTGTGATTTTGGTGCTTTTAGTGTGAACTTTGAAAAATAATGGCTACAGAGGTTAATAGGGTTTGTTTTAACCCCTTAAGCTCCAGAACGTTTTACCCCCTTCCTGACCAGGCCATTTTTTGCTATACAGCACTGTTATTTTACAATTGCTCGGTTGTGCGACGCTGTAGCCAAATAAAATTGATGTCCCTTTTTTCCCAACAAATAGAGCTTTCTTTTGGTTGTATTTGATCACCTCTGCAGTTTTTTTTGTTTTGTTTTTTTGTGTTATAAACAAGAAAAGACCAACAATTTTGAAAAAAAACAATATTTTTTGCTTTCTACTATAAAACATACCCAATAAAAAAATTTAAAAATCAAATTTCTTCATCAATTTAGGCCAATATGTATTCTGCTACATATTTCTGGTAAAAAAAAAAAAAAAAATCACAATAAGCATATATTGATTGATCTGCACAAAAGTTATAGTGGCTATAAACTATAGGATAGATTTTTTTTTTTTACCATTAACCGCTTAAGCACTGCCTCACGACGATGTACGTTGGCAGAATGGCATGGCTGGGCACAAGCACATACAGCTACGTTGCCCTTTAAGTGCCCAGCCGTGGGTCACGTGAGTCGCGATCCAGTCCTGAGCTCCGTGATCGTGGCCGCGGGACCCGCGGACCTGATCGCCGCCGGTGTCCCGCGATAAACAAAGCTCTCCTCGTGCTTCCTACTGAGGCTGTCACTGATCGTCTGTTCCCTGCTATAGGGAAAGACGATCAGTGACATCAGACGCCAAGCCACGCCCCCTACAGTTAAAAAACACACACACACACTTAACCCCTACACTGCCCCCTAGTGGTTAACCCCTTCACTGCCAATTACATTTTTACAGTAATCAGTGCATTTTTAATTGCTCTGATTGCTGTATTAATGCCAATGCTCCCAAAAATGTGTCAAAATTGTCTGACGTGTGCACCATAATGTCACAGTCACTATAAAAATTGCTGATCGCCTCCATTATTAGTAAAAAAAAAAATATATAAATATATTAATAAAAATGCCATAAAACTATCCCCTATTTTGTAGACGCTATAACTTTTGCGCAAACCAATCAATAAACGCTTATTGCGTTTTTTTACCAAAAATATGTAGAGGAATATGTATCGGCCTAAACTGAGGAAAACTATTTGTTTATATATTTTTGTGGGATATTTATTATAGCAGAATGTAAAAAATAATGCGTTTTTTTCAAAATTGTCGCTTTTTTTGTTTATAGTGCAAAAAATAAAAACCGCAGGGGTGATCATATACCACCAAAAGAAAGCTCTATTTGTGGGAAAAAAGGACGTCAATTTTGTTTCAGAGCCATGTCACACGACCGCGCAGTTGTCAGTTAAAGCAACTCAGTGCCGAATCACAAAAAGAGGCTTGGTCCTTTAGCTGGAAAATGGTCCGGGGCTTAAGTGGTAATGGCCACGATCGGCAATTTTTAGCGGGACTGCGACATTATGGCGGACAAATCTTATACTAAGAGACACTTTTTGGGGACTAGTGAAACCAATACTGTGATCAGTGCTAAAAAAAATTCACTGACACTGTATAAATTACACTGGCAGGAAAGGGATTAACATCAGGGGCACTCAACAGGTTAACTGTGTTCCCTAGGGGTGCTTTCTAACTGTAGGGGGGAGTGTTTTGACTAAAGGAAACAAAGATCTCCATTTTCCTTTCTGGCATAACAGTGGTCTGCCTTGTTTACATTGGCAGACCACTGTTCTGAGCACAAGAGCCGATCACGAGAATCATGTACAGGTATGTGATTTTTCACTAAAGGAACCGCCCTGCCGCAATATATGTACATGGGGCGTTCCTTGTTCAATAATACAAATGCTTTAACTGCTTACCAATCCAGTACAGTAGAGGTGATTCAGTTCACGTGCACTATACAAATAACTCATTCATTCACTGCAAGCAGGGGGCACACTCTGTACTTCCTGGTTTGATGGCGCACATTTAACCCTTGCCTACCCTTAATGTGATTAAACACAGCAGGAGTTTGTCAGCAGATTTCAGCCAATGATTTTGGGTGAAACCTGCTGATTGGCTTGCTATGTCCAATCACAGCACAGAGTTCTGTGTTAACAAATACCCAGAACTCTGTGCACAGACAGCAATCCTGAGTTCATAGAGAAAAAGCAGACAGCTGTGTTAGTAAAAGCAGCACACATTATATACTTTACACATGTTATGCACACAATTAACCCCTTGATTGCCCCCTTGGTGTTAACCCTATCCCAGCCAGTGCCATTAATATAGTGTACTGTATTATCACTGATCACTGTATTAGTGTCAATAGCGTCGTCAGTGTCAATTAGTGTCCCTCCCAGCCAGTCTCAGTTAGCACTTGATTGCATGGATCAGTATTTTAATTATGATCAGAGCTATACAAATGTGCCCAATAGTATAGTGTCCCCAAAAACACAGTTTGGTTTTTACCAAAGACATGTAGCAAAATATATTTATGAAGAAATTTGATTTTATTGGACATGCTTTATATTATAAGAAGAAAATATAGTTTTTAGGCATTTTTTTTGTTTATATAATATAAAAAAAAAAACAGTGATGATCCAATACCACCAAAATAAAGCTCTTTCTGTGTGAAAAAAATTATATAAACTTCACTTGTGTACAGTGTTGCATGACTGTACAATTGTCAGCTAAAATAGCACAGTGCTGAATAGCAAAAAAAAATAAAAAAATATTGGTCATGAAGGGGCTAAAACCTTTCGGGGGTTAGGTGGTTAACGTGGTAGTAAACACTGTTCTACCACTGGTACAGTACCTACAGGCAAGTCTATAATATAGCTTACCTGTAGGTACTGGGGATATCTCCTAAACTTGCACAGTTTAGATGATATTCAGAGTGCATACAGCCAGTGATGTTACCAGCACTTGCGCTCTGAAGGTCATGCATACAGTGATGGACCTCCAGAGCCCATGCAGTAAATGGTGGCTCTCACGTGCATGCGCTAGACTAATGTCACCCTCGGCCACTCATGTAGTCGGAGGACGCTAACCTGGAAGGAAGACCGGGGGGGGGGGAGTTAGCCCTCTAATCGATGACAGTGCAGCACTGGATGGCTTTGTTCTAAGGTAAGTCTCATAATGTGCTAGTATGTGATGTACACTAGCACATTATGACATTGCCTTGCAGGGGATTTTTCTTTTTTCTTTACCATCAACTGCGGTTTACTACCGCTTTAAGTTGCATAGACTGGCTTACTTTAAACCCTACAACAACTGATGCAAAGGTCTGTTTTTCATCTCTCTAGGTAACTTGTTATTATGCTGCAAATAAAACTCCAGATTCTTACAGCCACATTGCATACCTGTAAACATCACATAATTAAACTTAGAGTCAACAATGTTCACCCTTACATTAAAGGTGAAGTAGGCCCAAAGCTACTTCAGCTATACTTCTCCTGTAGGTCACAGGAGTGCAGTTCGTTCTGTACTCCTTTGACCCATTGTCAGCCAACAGCGGGTCAATGATCGCATGATGATTGTACACAATCTATGGCTTCCATTCATGCCATCCTTTATGTACTACTGTGTTAATCTCTGTGATTGATCACAGTGATCACATGATACAGACAGGACCAATCACAGCCCATCTGTATCATGTGATTAGCCCTGGCCAATCACAGCAAACCACAATAGTACATACTGAATGAATAGATTTCATTCAGAAAACGGTTGCTTATAACAGTAATTATCACTGTGTGTTAAAAAAAAAAAAAAATGCTGATCACCTCCCCAGAGCAGTTATGCCGCGTACACACGATCAAACAATCCGGTGGAAAAGTCCGGCAAACTCAAGTCCGCCAAACAATCCCCCCGTGTGTAGCCTCCGGCATACTTTTTTGACCCGACAGTACGGTGGACTTAGAATTTCGGTTTGCACAACAATCTGCCCGCCGTACTCGCATTTCGGCGGACAATCCGGCCGTGTGTATGCCAGTCCGCCGTACTTTTGAAATGAGCGGACTTTTCCCGCCCGGAGAAAAGTCTGCTCATTTCGAGCGGGTCTCCAGGTAGGCGGGGCCCGCGAAGGAGATGTCGCTGGCCCTGCCGCCTGGTATGGACTTAAAGGGGAACCCCCAACGCCGAAAAAAATCGGCGTGGGGGTCCCCCCCAAGTCCACAACAGACCCTTGTCCGAGCACGCTACCCGGCCGGCCAGGAAAGGGGGGCGAGCGTGTGCCCCCCCTGCTGAGCCGTACCAGGCCGCGTGCCCTCAACATGGGGGGTGCCCCCCCACCCCAAAGCACCTTGTCCCCATGTTGATGAGGACAAGGGCCTCTTCCCGACAACCCTGGCCGTTGGTTGTCGGGGTCTGCGGGCGGGGGGCTTATCGGAATCTGGGCCCCCTTTAATAAGGGGGCCCCCGGATACCGGCCCCCCACCCTATGTGAATGAGTATGGGGTACAATGTACCCCTACCCATTCACCTGTAAAATAAAAGTACAAAAAAAACACAACACACGAGATAAAATACTTTATTGCACAGCTCCGGGGGTCTTCCGTCTTCGGGGGTCTTCTCGCCGGACTCCTCCGCTATCTTCTTGTAGCTCTTTTGCTAGCGGAGGAGTCCGGCTTTCTTCCTCGCCGCCGGCCTCTTCTCCCGACTTCGGGGGTCTTGTCCCCCTCTTCGGTTCTTCTGCCGGGCCACCGCACCTTCTTATAGCTCTTTTACAGGCGGTGGCCCGGTCTTCTGTCGCCACTGCCGCTGCCACCTTCCGTTCTTCTTCTTCTTCTTCTTCTCCTGGAGATGTTGACTCGACGCTCTCTCCGGCCACAATGCCAGGGACGCGCTGCGCGGCCACTTATATAGGGACAAGGGGCGGTGTCACATGGCTTTATGTCACATGGGTTGGTCACATGGGTTGATGTCACATGGGGACTGTGACATCGTAAGGGGGCGGGGTCACCATGTGACACCAACCCATGTGACATAAAGCCATGTGACACCGCCCCTTGTCCCTATATAAGTGGCCGCGCAGCGCGTCCCTGGCATTGTGGCCGGAGAGAGCGTCGAGTCAACATCTCCAGGAGAAGAAGGAGAAGAAGAAGAAGAAGAACGGAAGGCGGCAGTGGCGACAGAAGACCGGGCCACCGCCTGTAAAAGAGCTATAAGAAGGCGCGGTGGCCCGGCAGAAGAACCGAAGAGGGGGACAAGACCCCCGAAGTGTGCAATAAAGTATTTTATCTCGTGTGTTGTGTTTTTTTTTTTGTACTTTTATTTTACAGGTGAATGGGTAGGGGTACATTGCACCCCATACTCATTCACATAGGGTGGGGGGCCGGTATCCGGGGGCCCCCTTATTAAAGGGGGCTCCCGGATTCCGATAAGCCCCCCGCCCGCAGACCCCGACAACCAACGGCCAGGGTTGTCGGGAAGAGGCCCTTGTCCTCATCAACATGGGGACAAGGTGCTTTGGGGTGGGGGGGGCCGCGCGGCCCCCCCCTTCCCCAAGGCACCCCCCATGTTGAGGGCACGCGCCCTGGTACGGCTCAGGAGGGGGGGGGCGCTCGCTCGCCCCCCTTTCCTGGCCGGCCGGGTAGCGTGCTCGGACAAGGGTCTGTTGTGGACTTGGGGGGACCCCCACACCGATTTTTTACGGCGTTGGGGGTTCCCCTGTAAGTCCATACCAGGCGGCGGGGCCAGCGACGTCTCCTTCGCGGGCCCCGCCTACCTGGAGACGCGCTCGAAATGAGCGGACTTTCCTCCGCGTGTGTGGGCGAGTCCGTTCATTTCAAAAGTACGGCGGACTTAGTACGGCGGCCTTAGTACGCCGTATTAGTCCGCTGAAAAAGTGCCCTGTTTGGCCAATAGCCCGTTCGAAAATTTCGACGGACAGTTTGGCGGACGTCCGCCAGACTAAGTACGTCGGACAGACGGCTACGTGTGTACGCGGCTTTAATGTTACTATAGTAACACTGTACTGCTCTGGTCACAGTATGTAAAAAAAGAATGTTTTTTTTTTTTTTACACACTGTCACCAGTCAATGTCCCTGATCACTGTCACGCCAGTTATATAATGACACTGTACTGCATTGGTGACAGTATATAAAAAAAGCAAAAAATATATTTTTTTAACTTCTTAATTTTCCAAAAAATTACAACTTCAAAAAACTCACCATGCCTCTTACTAAATACCTTGGTCTGTCTACTTTTCAAAAAATGGTCATTTTGGGGATATTTGTAATGTCCTGCCATTTTTGGGCTTGGAAAGATGCGATAGGCCATTAGTACATCTGGATTGATACATTTTTAGATATACTGTATATAACATAGTTTGTGGACTCTATACCTTTCCTACAGACTAATATACAGTAGCTTGGGTTATTTTCACCAATCATCTAAATCTATGAAGAAATATTATTTATTTCCAAATTTTTAAATGTTCTGTCTTTTTTCATTTATTTAGCAAACAAATTAATTACCCAGTGGTGATTAAATCCCACTAAAAGAAAGCTCTTTTTGTATTGCATGACCGCGCAATTGCCATTCAAAGTGGGGCAGTGCTGAAAATTGGCCTGGGCAGGAAGGGGGTAAAGGTGGCCTGTATCAAAATGGTTTAGAGTGTATTTCTACTGACAAAGTCGCATTTGAGAAATCTCTGCTATATGTTTTACGCATACCTAGAAATAATAATAAAAACAATTTCCTACCCTTTTAGTTTTTTCTTTGGTGTAGTTTGATACATAGGACTCTATAGGTGGCTTGAAATTGTTCAGAATAGGTTGCAATGTGCAAATCATCTCTTCGGAGTCTGTCCTCCATCAATCTGCTGAATATTATGAACCTTTCCTGGGACTGTTAAGTAATCTTTAATTTATTTATTGCTGCCGTATGTGCCATACTCAATACTTACACAGTTTGAATTATCGGCCAATGTGGCCATTAGACACTCTGAGATGTCAAGGCAATCATTGTGTCTCATATATGGGCCCATGCAGTATTCAAGTACAGCACTCTACGTGGATTTGCACTGGTACGAGGGAGGTTTGAGATAAACCATGACAAATGGAATGGTGCTTCAAACTATTGAGTCCAGGATGTTATTTACTTGTTTTTGGTATGGTGTAGCGGTATTGATATTCATCCTCCTCTTGACTTGTATGCCTTTTTTAGTTTTGATATTGCATCAGAAGTTTTGTTAATATCTGGGTCCTTTAAGTTTTGGAGACATAAGTTGAGCCGCATGTAGAAGAAGTTTCCTGTGCATTTGCCTCCGTTTTGACAATAGAATGTAACATATGAAGTGTATTTTCATCTAAAAAATACCTTAATGAGATAACTTGGTTCTGGACCCAGCTCATGCCCTTATTTTGAGGTCCATGCATGCAATGCAATATATATAATATATTTTTGGAGCATAAATATATTGGGGCATATGCACACATATGTATGATGGGTCTCTAATTTATAGGTTTTGGGAGTAAAAGGGAGAGGGGCAGATTAAGTTTTTGTTTGTTTCTTTATTTTATTGTGTTTTGGCCAAAATATTTTAAACTTTGATGTTTTTGTAATTTGTTTTAATAAAATGTACATAATTTGTATTAGATGAGTGGAATAGTTGGACTAGCTAGACTTTATGAGACTTTTCACATGAACATATACAAGTAGTGTCTAAACCAGGGTTTTATGTTACTTTTTAGTATTATGATATTGACCGGTGACTCCCCCAAGTATCCATTTATGTTTATATGGTGGGACCTTGAAGATCTTCTTTTTTTTTTGTATTAAAAACACTTTAATCTTTATTTCTGTAATTATCGAGAAATACAAAAAAAATTATTTTACCTAAATATGCATTTGCTTACAGGCATACAGTATATGACAGATGCAAATCTCTCAAATATATGTCAGTTATTTAAAGACTTTAATCTAACTATGTAGTCTTTTAAGCTTCCATTAAATGTTTTTGTTTCTCAGAATCAAGCGATATAAGGATTTCTGAATGGTCACAATTCTCAACAAGGTCATATCTGCATTTTTATAATTATAGCTATTCCTCCAAATACTGAAAATTCTATTTCTTTCTGTGCTAAATCATGGTTTAAGGATTTTTTTTCTTTGGGATGATCCACAGAAAAATATATTGATGCACTTTAAGTGCAACATGCTTGTCAAAATGTATTGCATATCACAAAAACATCACTACTTCCAGGCACTCAGGTATAAAGAATTTGAAGAGACAATAGTGAATCATACCATGTCTTCAGTTAAGAGCATGAATCAATTTTAAGAACAGCCTACAGATGAGACACTGCACGAGAGCCAAAGATCAGTGAATTAACACATCACCAATACTGGTTTTGTTTTAGATTGCCTGCTGTCCTGAACTTTGGTAAATAAACACTTGCTATATTGGAAAATGGTACCTCAAATGCTCTTGAAGAATGACTCTCCTTAGCCCCACTGACATTATGTGAGTCATTACAGCACATTACTTCAAACATATTCTTAAATATATTGAACTTAAAGGGACAGAAAAAGATATTTCTGAAAATAATCCATACACATCTATTACTTAATGGCCCCAGAATGTATTATGTAATAAATATTTTCTTACTGTGTTTTTCTGCCTTCTTGTAACATCTTCTTCGAACCCCCCGAACATTTTCTTTCCCCTTCACTTCCGTTTTTTACAAAAAAGTAGTGCATGACAGTTTCGGTCATGTGCACCGCTCTATGGACAATAGTCCACAGTGTATCAAGGGAGGGTGGCTATACTCCTACATACCATGGAGAATGTACATAGCCACCCTCTAACAAGAAGTCAGATCACAGCAACAAAAAAAAGGAAATTAGGAATTTGGAGGAGGCTGAGTAAGGACTTGAATATTATTTAGCTTTTCTTTTTCTACTGAGAATTTAGTGTCACTTTAACCTCCTTGGCAGTATGATTATTTCAGATTTTAGGTGCTGAAAGCGGTACCGTTATTTTGCATGAAAATTTGGCGTTTTATATTGTAGTCCTGTAATTCTTAGGAATAACTCACTTAAATCTGTCCAAACCAGAGTCTAGCAGACATCCCGGGTATGATAAAGTTTGAAAAATTTAATCATAAATTATAATATAATAAATAACTATAAATTATGCCAAATAATAATATAATAATAATAAAAATGATTCAATAATGTAATTAAAATTAAAAACGCTGAAATTTGCTCAGTTGCAGAATTGTCGCTGTTATTACTTTTCAGTATTTGATGACGGATCTCCCCACAAATCGCTATCCCTCAATTCTACGAGTGATTCTAATTTATTATCGCTGTTTTCTAGCTGGTCTAAAACCTATTTTGATGTAAAGGGACAGTTTTGGTTGCTATGGACAATCTCCAGTTTCCAGGCAGAAAGAACAGTTTTTATATTATAAAACTACATGCAGGGCACTGGGCAGACCACTAGGGACAAAGGGGATATTAAATAATTACACACAGTAATGTAATCTGTAAGATTACATTATACTGTATGTATAGTGTGTGTTTTACTTTTTGAATTTGGCGCTGTTCTCCGTCCCCGTCCATCGTAACGCTCACAAGGAACGGAGCCCGGCGATGTGATACATCGAGCGGAGGATGAGCCGCTCGTAGTACGGGGGGACATCGCTGGATCCAGGGGATAAGGTAAGTAAGCTCATCCTGGATCCAGCGATGCGATCCCGAGTCTGGCTCGGAGTTACCGCTAATGGTACTGAATTTTCACTCTGAGCCAGACTTGGGAATACTGCCGGGGGGGTTAAAGTAAGCCCGTCACAAACTGCTAGTTTTGAAAATAACATACTTTTTTTGTGAAATTAGTTTGTAAAAACAAGGCTTACTTATGCAGATATTTTCCTTTGAAGATGTATGAAAATAGTCACCATTGTTTAGGCTCCATTCACAACTGAGCGATCCGCAGCGGCAGTTGCAGCCGCTTGTTATTTTTAGCTTTTTTTTTGTTTTTTTGTTGAGTGTTTTTGGAGTTGCACAGAGCCTGGAGCCACCCTGTGTTTGGGGTGCCATTAAGAAATAAGGGCATCGCAAACGTGTTCCGTGATTACGCCCATGATTCAGAACGCTAAGCTGTGAATGGAGCTTTAAAGCTGCCGGGTTGCACTTCTTTCATCTCTGATGCTGACATCATAGCAAAGATACTCTCCTTCTGCTTTTTCCTCTGGGAAATCTGTTGTTTAGTACACAGAATAGGCCAAATGAAGCACCTGATAAATCACACATCAAGACGTTAAAAAAAGATGGAGGGATTCCTAGGTTGCATAATTTAAGGTAAATCACTCATATGCCACATCCGTATATATCATTTAGAAAATAAAAGATTTTCCCCCCTCGGTCAGACATTAGAGGCAGATTGGAACAACAGTATCATTTAAAAATATTTTATTAAGTATAAGTATAAACATATAAACATAAAAAAATATAAAATTATAAAAAGGTATGTGTCCACTAGCAGCTAAGGAGTGGTCAGGTGGAGAGGTCGATACATATATCCAAAATGGAAAAATTACATTCAACGGTATGACATCAAAGAATGCGTGAGCCCCTGTGCGTCTACGCATTTCACTTGTTTGCTTCTTCAGGATACACATGGGGGGTATAGGAACAGGTCTCATTGACCCGAACATGCACTAACGCCTGCACAAAGATCTTCTTGAGGGGATAACACAATACTACGATGACCACAAAGGGTCCACAGTTGGCATATAGAGCCAAATAATTAGGCCTCTAAGGGCAAATTGAGTCCTATATGACGACTTTCCCATTAAATAAGGGCCATACAATGGCTAGATTAGCATCAGTGGTCACAGCTTAATTAAGAGGTTAGAGTAGCCAGGTTACAGCATTTCACTCATATGGAAGCCATATACTTCGCAGCACCAGTTGCATCAATCCACAGGGGACCAATGCCTGTTGGTGTGTCCAAATATCCTCCCCTGGTGAGATCGGAGATTCAGACGGAATGTGTCCGATCGGAGCGTTTTGTCGGATATTCCGACTGTGTGTGGTCTGCATCGGACTGTTTCCGTCGGAATATCCGTCGGACCAAATTTTCCAACTTGCCGGAAATTTTTTCCGACAAAATGCTCCGATCGGACATACTCCAATCATGTGTAGAGAATTCCGATCGGACAAAGTGCCACGCATGCTCAGATCAAATTCCTACACCAAAGCTATTGGCTACTAGCCTGAAAGTAGTCCCGTCGTAACGAAATAACGTCATCACGTTCTGAACGATCGGATTTTCCGACAACTTCGTCCGACCGTGTGTATGCAACAGTTTCGGACAAAATCCGTCGGATTTGGTTGTCGGAATCTCCGTTTGAGTGTACAAGGGCTAACAGGTGTTGGTCCCCTGTGGATTGATGCAGCTTGTGCTGCAAAGTATATGGCTTCCATATGAGTGAAATGCTGTAACCTGGCTACTCTAACCTCTTAATTAACCACTTGCCGACCGCCGCACGACGATGTACGTCGACAGAATGGCACGGGCAGGCATAAGGGCTTACATGTACGTCCTTGCCTGCCCGCGGGTCGGGGGCCCGATCGGGCCCCCGCCCGGTGCCTGCGGCGGTCAGTATTCGTTCGGGAGCGATCCCGGACGAGGGGACGGCCATTCATTCATGGCCACCCCCTCGCGATCGCTCCCGGCGAATGAAAATGTCCCGTGACATCACTTCCTCTCCTGTAATGTAAACACAGGAGAGGAAGTGATGTATTCTCTCCTCCGTGTCGGTATTTTTCGTTCCGGCACCGAGGAGAGAGCATCGGTGAGTTGCACAAGCACTACACTACACAGTAGAACATGCCAGGCACACTCACACCCCCCCCTTTACCCCCCGATCACCCCCCAATTACCCCTGCCCCCCCAGTCACAGTGACACCAATTGCTTTTTTTTTTTTTTTTTGCATTGGTGTCATTTGTGACTGTAATAACTGTTAGGGCAGTTAGGGTTAGCCCCCTTTAGTTCTAATGTGCCCCCCTAACCCCCCCAATAAAGGTTTAACCCCGTGATCACCCCCCCTCGCCAGTGTCACTAAGGCTGGGTTCACATTGCAGCGGTTTATGAGAACGAATGTGATTCGCACCGCACTGCAGTGCAAATCACATCCGATCTCTGTGCGATTCGAGTTCAGCCATACAGATAGTATGGCTGAATTCGTGTCGCACCCGCCGCACCCGCCGCACCCGCCGCAAATTCGCACGGGACCCTTTTTTTGGCCCGCAGCAGAATCGGATCGCATGGGTGTTCACACCATGCGATCCGAGTTTGCAGATCGCACTGCGATATGCGAACTGATCTGGGGGTGTCATTAACATTTCACTGACACTCCCAGCAGTTCGCATAGGGCAGTGTGAACTGCCGCTGGGAGGCATGCGATGCGGGAACCCGCCGCGGATTCATAGCGTTCCCGCATCGCTCCAGTGTGAACCCAGCCTAATAAGCGATCATTTTTCTGATCGCTGTATTAGTGTCACAGGTGACGCTAGTTAGGCAGGTAGGTATTTAGGTTCGCCGCAGCTTTTTATAGCGCCAGGGACCCCCATATACTACCGCATAAAGCCCCCTGATTTCCCCCTAGTTAACCCTTTCACCAGTGATCACCATATAACTGTTACAGGTGACGCTGGTTGGTTAGTTATTTTTTTATAGTTTCAGGGCACCCGCCATTTATTACCTAATAAAGGTTTAACCCCCTGATCACCCGGCGGGTGTCATTTGTGACTGTAATAACTGTTAGGGCAGTTAGGGTTAGCCCCCTTTAGTTCTAAGGTACCCCCCTAACCCCCCCAATAAAGGTTTAACCCCGTGATCACCCCCCGTCGCCAGTGTCACTAAGGCTGGGTTCACATTGCAGCGGTTTATGAGAACGGATGTGATTCGCACCGCACTGCAGTGCAAATCACATCCGATCTCTGTGCGATTCGAGTTCAGCCATACAGATAGTATGGCTGAATTCGTGTCGCACCCGCCGCACCCGCCGCAAACTCGCACGGGACCCTTTTTTTGGTCCGCAGCAGAATCGGATCGCATGGGTGTTCACACCATGCGATCCGAGTTTGCAGATCGCACTGCGATATGCGAACTGATCTGGGGGTGTCATTAACATTTCACGGACACTCCCAGCAGTTCGCATAGGGCAGTGTGAACTGCCGCCGGGAGGCATGTGAGGCGGGAACCCGCCGCGCATTCGTGGCGTTCCCACATCGCTCCAGTGTGAACCCAGCCTAATAAGCGATCGTTTTTCTGATCACTGTATTAGTGTCACAGGTGACGCTAGTTAGGCAGGTAGGTATTTAGGTTCGCCGCAGCTTTTTATAGCGCCAGGGACCCCCATATACTACCGCATAAAGCCCCCTGATTGCCCCCTAGTTAACCCTTTCACCAGTGATCACCATATAACTGTTAAAGGTGACGCTGGTTGGTTAGTTATTTTTTTTATAGTTTCAGGGCACCCGCCATTTATTACCTAGTCTCACTAGTGTACCCCTAAATTTAGGGGTGTCTACTTTCCAAAATGGGGTCATTTGGGGGGGTTTGTGCCATCTTGGCATTTTATGGCCTTCAAAACTGTAACGCCCTTAGAAAGCCTGAAGGTGGTGCTTGGTTTTCGGGGCCCCGTACGCGGCTAGGCTCTCAAAAAGTCCCACATATGTGGTATCCCCGTACTCAGGAGAAGCAGCAGAATTTATTTTGGGGTGTCATTTCACATATGCCCATGGCATGCGTGAGCAATATATCATTTAGTGACAACTTTGTGAAAAAAAAAAAAAAAAAGTTTGTAATTTTCCCGCAACTTGTGGCAAAATATAAAATATTCCATGGACTCAACATGCCTCTCAGCAAATAGCTTGGGGTGTCTTCTTTCTAAAATGGGGTCATTTGTGGGGGTTTTGTGCCATCTTGGCATTTTATGGCCTTCAAAACTGTAATAGGTAGTGAGGAGTGAAGTCAAATATTTACGCCCTTAGAAAACCTGAAGGCGGTTCTTGGTTTTCGGGGCCCCGTACGTGGCTAGGCTCCCAAAAAGTCCCACATATGTGGTATCCCCGTACTCAGGAGAAGCAGCAGAATTTATTTTGGGGTGTCATTTCACATATGCCCATAGCATGTGTGAGCAATATATCATTTAGTGACAACTTTGTGAAAAAAAAATAAAAAAAAATTAAAGTTTGTAATTTTCCCGCAACTTGTGGCAAAATATTAAATATTCCATGGACTCAAAATGCCTCTCAGCAAATAGCTTGGGGTGTCTACTTTCTAAAATGGGGTCATTTGTGGGGGTTTTGTGCCATCTTGGCATTTTATGGCCTTCAAAACTGTAATAGGTAGTGAGAAGTGAAATCAAAAATTTACGCCCTTAGAAAGCCTGAAGGCGGTGCTTGGTTTTCGGGCCCCGTACGCGGCTAGGCTCCCAAAAAGTCCCACATATGTGGTATCCCCGTACTCAGGAGAAGCAGCAGAATTTATTTTGGGGTGTCATTTCACATATGCCCATAGCATGTGTGAGCAATATATCATTTAGTGACAACTTTGTGTAAAAAAAAAAAAAAAAAATTATTTTTTGTCATTATTCAATCGCTTGAGGCAAAAAAATAAAATATTCAATGGGCTCAACATGCCACTTATCAATTTCCTTAATGGGGTCATTTGGGGGGGTTTTGTACTGCCCTGCCATTTTAGCACCTCAAGAAATGAGATAGGCAGTCGTAAACTAAAAGCTGCGTAAATTCCAGAAAACGTACCTTAGTTTGTAGATGTGACAACTTTTGCGCAAACCAATAAATATACAATTATTGACTTTTTTTTTACCAAAGACATGTGGCTCAATACATTTTGGCCTAAATGTATGACTAAAATTGAGTTTATTGGATTTTTCTAATAACAAAAAGTAGAAAATATCATTTTTTTTCAAAATTTGCGGTCTTTTTACCTTTATATCGCAAAAAATAAAAATCGCAGAGGCAATCAAATACCATCAAAAGAAAGCTCTATTTGTGGGAAGAAAAGGACGCAAATTTTGTTTGGGTACAACATTGCATGACCGCGCAATTACCAGTTAAAGCAGCGCAGTGCCAAATTGTAAAAAGACCTCTGGTCATTTACCAGCAAAATGGTCCGGTCTGAAGGTGGTTAAGCTGCAAATTAAGCACCATCTGGCCACTCCTTGGCTGCTAGTGGACACATACCTTTTTATAATGTTATATTGTGCATGTTCACATGTTTATACTTACCAAAATATTTTTAAATGTTACTGTTGTTAAAAATCTGCCTCTAAAGTCCGACCAAGTGGGGAAAAATCTTTTCTTCTCTAAATACTTAGATTGCAGTTATTGGTTGATTTTATTTATTTGATGGATTTAAAATGATTGTAAATAGATATAAAACACATTATAAATACAATTTTCCCTTTTTTATAAGTGATCACATTCCCACTGTTCTCAGCTGCATAAGAGCTGGGGGGGGGGGGGGGTAAAGCAGTACACTTATCTTCCCAGTGATGAGCTGTGCAGGTTTTGTGTGCTTCACATTTTTAACACACTATGCAACTGTATTCCTTTTAGAGCCCCTCTCTTCCCATTATTTCTTTTCCTGATATCACAGGAGGGCTTGTGGCTTGTGGAAGGATAAATCTCCCCAACATTTTTGCAGACAGCATGACAAGCCATAGGTTCTAACCCAATCCTACTGCATTTTAAACAACAAAATGTTTTGTCAGGAGTTGGGCTTTAATGACTTATATATGGATTTCAGGTAAGAGTTAAGTGTTAGGGTCAAATTAAGTGTCAGGGTAGTTTAGTAGTTAGATGCATTATTGTAAGGGTTAGGTCAATTGCTAAAGGTTCAGATAAAGGATGGTTAAGTGCTAGGGGGATAGGGGGCTTTAATGTTAGGCATACTTTTTAAAGCGGAACCTTTTAAAGTGGAACTAAACTCTCCTATTCTTTTCAGACAAGGAAGCTGCCATCTTGGGTTCTCTTTGATCTGCAACTGCCATGGTGCTTGCTGCACATATGATCAGTTATAACACCGGCCATTTGATGGTTTGGCAGTTTGGTTGAGAGCACCAATGGGCTAGTTCCACTTTAAGCTAGGAGGACAGTTAGTTCAGCTTCAGGATTTTCAGTTGTTCTCAACTGGTAGCCTGCCAAGAGCTACCAAACTGAAAGTATACTTCATCAACAGAAGATCATTTAGAAGGTACACCAGCGTAGTTTAAGGTTCTTGAAAACATAATTTTAGTCTTGGCAGCTATGCATGTTGGCAAAGGATAAATTTCATCAGTCTAATGTAAATAGATATTCTAGGGAGAACTTGTAATTGTTTATTAATGTCTACCTAAAACGTAATGGGAATTGCATTAATAAACAACCATCTTCTCCCTACTTGTTATATTTATATGGTGGGAATGATGTAAAAATAACATCAATTCATAAGAAAACTAGTCTATAAATTCCCTGAGCTAGTTTTGCTTCCATCCACTTTGTGTGGCTGCTTTATTCTGTGTTAATAACTAATTTGAAAATATCATACATGTGTCTTTCTATATACAGTCATCTTCTTTATAATCATAAACATGTAATGGGGACTGGTGCTCACATTTTTGGGGGGTGGGGTGTTCCAAACTAATACCACCTCCCCCCACATGGGAGATGGCAGCGGCGATCAGGCCCCCAATTACCGCCATGGGAGATGGACAAACACCCCACCCCCTGCCATAAGAATGTAAATTAGAGAGCCAGACGCATGGATAGGGCGGCACCCTTGTGCCCCTTATGGAGTGGCCACCACTGTGTTTAATTGGAGGGTGGCACAAAAAGGGCCTTGTTATCTATGTTGCGGATGTAGTTCACAGTTTATTCTGGAGGGGTGCACTTAGACCTTTTTATGACACTGGTTCCAGAAAGCATCCTCCCAATGTTGAGGGCATGTGGCCTGGTACGGTTTAGGAGGGGGGGCGCTCTCTCATCCCCCCTCTTTTCCTGCGGCCTGCCATGTTGCGTGCTAGGATAAAGGGTCTGGTATGGATTTTTAGGGGGAACTCCACGCCATTTTTTCTTATTTGGCGTGGAGTTCCACTTAATATCCATACCAGACCTGAAGGGCCTGGTAATTGAATTTGGGGGAACCCCACGCTTTTTAAAAAAAAATTTTTATCAGTGACTTTCAATGACTGTTCTCTGTATTATGGGGAGCCGACAATTCATTATAGCTGCGAGTGATTTTAAATGACTTTTTTTTCCTGCAGAAATTACACTTTCTGCAGGGACAGTTCTAAGTACGGGAAACATGTGCCCCTTCACAGGCATACTATAGGCAGGTACAAAATTTCAAGGAATATTACACTTTTATTGTTTCACTTTAAGCATCATTAAAATCACTGCTCCTGAAAAAACGTCCGTTTTCAAAACTTTGTTTTGCATTGATACATGTCCCCTGGGGCAGGACCCAGGTCCCCAAACACTTTTTAGGACAATAACTTGCATATTAGCCTTTAAAATTAGCACTTTAGATTTCTCCCATAGACTTGTAAAGGGTGTCCCACGCCTTTTTTTAAATTTGCCGCGAACACCCCAAATTGTTCATTGTTCGGCGAACAGGCGAACAGGCAATGTTCGAGTCAAACATGAGTTTGACTCGAACTCGAAGCTCATCCCTACTGGACAACATTATTTTACCTTTTAAAAAATACAGGATCTTCTCTGAATGGTGTATCCAATATACAAAAGGAAAGTCACTCTAGCAACACCAAGAAGAGACCAGTGCTTAGTATATGTAGTACAGACTACTATAGTACATTTCTGCATCACCAGGCACCTCCAGATGTAATCAAGCTGGTCCAATGTACAGTAAGTGTAAAAAAAAACACAATTCCTGTCTGGAGTTCAGATGTAAACTTTCCAGCATCTACCAAACATAAAATAACAGTTGTGGGACAAATAACCCTTAAAAATGTTTTAGACATGTAGTGAATGTGATCAAATATCATTTTAATAATACAGTATGTGCTTATGTTTGATAAATGTGTTTTCTTTTTTTCTTTTTTTGTAAAAATGTGCACATTAGGGCAGGTATGTTTGTCCATCACATATGAAAGCTTAAAAGCTTAGTTGTACTTCATAAAGATGGTACTTTTCAGCTCTACTCCTCTACTCTATTTATATGTAGACTGAAAACACTGCTACGTGTATTGTGAATTTACTGGCAATTCAGTATAGAATAGAATTCTTTTGGGCTTCATGTACACTGGCAGCTCCAAAACTCGAGTTTAGGAGCTCTTGGTGTTTTTTTTACCAAAGCTCCTAAGCTCAACTCCGTAAAAGCCTATGTGTCCAAATACACATAGGCTTTTAGCAGAATTGAGGAGCTGTAGGTGAGGTTAAACCTCCCTCTCCTGTTTGAGGAAGAATCATGTTCAGGATAGGAACGTTTTGACTGCCAACTGTGGAAAAACGCAAAGCGCTCCAAAAATGTGTTTTGCGTTTTTGCCGTGTTTTGTATTTTTCAGTGGCCACGGTCAGGGCAGGCTAGTTTACATGTAGTCTTAAAGGAGTTATGTGATTTTACTATTCAGTTTGGTTGAAAAGTTTAAAGCATAAAATCATTTTTTTTTCTAGGTTTGGATAGAGCAGGGAACTTCTGTCTGGTCTTTACTGCTTTCTGGGACTCTGTTAGAAAGATTTACCCTCACTTCCTATACTGCTGAGATTCTGTTATGCCACGTACACACGATCGGAATTCTCGTCGGAAAAAGCTCTGATGGTTTTCCTGACGGAATTCAGCTCAAGCTGTCTTGCCTACACACAGTCACATCAAATTCCGATAGTTCATAACGCAATGACGTACAACACGTACGACGGGACTAAAAAAAGGAAGTTCAATAGCCAGTAGTCAATAGCTTCTGTCTCGTAGTTGAATCTGAGCAAGCGTGATTTTTGGCGTGTCGGAATTGCATACACACGATCGTAATTACCGATAGAAAGTTTTTCTGTCTGGAAAATTGAGAACATGCTATCAATTTTTGGCTGGCGGAAATTCAGACAGCTAAATTTCGATGGAGCATACACGCGGTCGCATTTTCCAATGTAAAGCTCCCATCAGTCTTTTTCTGGCAGAAAATTCAGATCGTGTGTACGCGGCATTAGAGATATTTACCCTTGCTTCCTTTCCTGTTGACATTTTAGGGTCCATTGGGCTTAAAAAAATGCTACTTCTACAGGAGTTTTGTGTTTTGCTTGTAGAAGCAGCTCAAAGTTAGGCTATGTGTCCATGCACATTAAGACATTTAGAGGCATATTTTAAGCTTAGAATTTAGTGTCAATCACCTTGATTGCGTTTTTGAGAGTTGTTTTCTGGCAGAAAAATGCTTACCACTCCTAAATGCTCCTAAACAAGCCTAAATGCTTGTATAAAAAATGTTCTATATGAGCTTTTTTCTGCCAGGGGGACTGGCATTTTTTTAAGCCCAGTATGCATAGACACTTCCCCAGACAAAAATATGCACCAGGAACACAGAAACAAAAATCTGGCAGAATCTGGCATTCTATTACGGTAATTAAAATGCATTTTTACTTTTGTTGGCGAGCTCTCCACACTACCTGTGTGGTAAAAAGTTGTCAAAAAATGAGGATAAAGCACTCTAACAAAGTTCTAAATAGTAGTAAAAACCTGACTGTAATCTAAACTAAGAAAAAAGTTTTTCCTAAAACTCAAAACAAAATACAGCATTTCTGGCAATAAGATTGTCTTTGAAAAACATTGGAGAATTTGGAATGAATGGTTTATAGTGAACTAGCCTAGCCTTCCCTTTATTGTACTGTACCGCTACTTTGTGAAAACACCTCTCATGATGTTACTTCCTCAGTGCTGTTATTTCTTACCTTTCCCCCCCTATGTTAGACCTAATGACTCTTATGCCCCATATACACGGTCGGAAATTCAGACGGAAAAAGTCTGATCGGATTATATTGTCGGAAAATGTCTAAAAGTGTGTGGGCTCTATTTGACTTTTTCTGTCGGAATTTCCTGGCTTATTATAATCAGCTTGTGCACTTTCAGTGTTCTGGTGAGAAAAGTTGTAGTGTCTGCACCCCTTCAGGAGTAATTAACCCTTAGGGAGTATCTCATCAAAATGAAATTTTTGTTGTGGAGCTTGCCAAAAATCTGACTTGTATCTAAGTCCAGACTTCTCAGAAAATCAGTGAGCCACAAAAGCAGGGCATGAAATTTTAAGAGGCATTCAATGTACAGTATTTAGAATACCTCCAAGTTGCCTAACTGCATTGAATTTTGACAGGAAATTGCAGAGCTGCAGATTGAAATGGAAAGGATGTTTTTAATAACATTAAATGACAATATGGCTTGTGTAGCAAGTGTATATGCTATATTATTTTTTTAATTGCTTTATTTTTTACACGGAAGTGGAGTTACTCTTTAAGCACAGCTGCTTTATTTTCTAGATAACACTGAGAGTTGGTTTAATTTATTGTGTTGCATTTCTCTTTAAAACACATCTACACAGTTGAATATTGCTCATGATCTTTTTTTTTTTAATTGCAATAACATTTCATTTTTCAGAACAAGTTTTCAGGAGTCCACCTCTTTCTTCTATGTTCTAAGCAGTACTGCTTGGAGCTAGAAGAAATGGTTGACCCTGAAAGTCCTGTCCTGAAAAAGCGACTGTTAGTGCAATATAAAAAGTATCAGAGACAGAACTCAGCTGTATTCTTGCAAGCACACTAATATGGATACAATCAGTATAAAATGTAAAGTGGTTCTAAAGGTAAATATTTTTTTACCTTAATGCATTCTATGCAGGTCAAAATGCAACAAACAGACCTAAGGCGCTTAACCATGCAATGGGCTAGCAGTTATATGTGGTAGTAACATGCATCCTATTGAGGTGCATGTAATGCATTGGAGGAATGGATATATTCAAAACAGAAAAACAAAGGCTATATGCTGCTCACAAGTAAAGTCAGGGTATCCTTGAGAAACAAGTAGATAAATTGGCGGATGATGAATAAATGAATAAAACTGTCATGTGTGAACAACACAGTCTCATTTAAAAGATAAAAGCCCAAGTCTCATCCATCCTCAAACACTAAATGGAGGGTCCGGCACATGATGGAAACAGGCTCAAAGATCACAGACCAGCTGGAAAGCAAATGAGGGCTTGCTGGGACCAGCTGTTGGTGTCCGGCAGGGAAAGATGTCAGGGCTGGGCCCAGCCCTCCCTTCTCTGAGCAGGCTGCTCAGCTGTCAGTGACTCACCTGTTGATGATCCTGCTCGTTGGTCCTGCCTACTTAAGCCATCCAGTCCAGATGATTTCTGCCTTCGCCTTGGTCACATCTCTAGAGACGCTCTCCTGAATTCCTGTTAAAGACTTGCTTGGCTAACATTCCTTCTGGCTCCCTGGCATTTTGGCTTGCCTGACTATCCATTCCGGTTCCTGAACTCTGGCTGGGTTTTGACTACATTTACTCTGTTCACCTTTTTTTATTATTATTAAACAAGTGTGATTTAACTGTACTTCTGTCTCAGTCTGATTCATGGTTTCTGACAAAAGCACACTTCAGTGTGGTGTGTAGTAAGGCTGGGGCCCATCAGGCAGATGGCCACCCACAGGATGGAGACAATAATGCGGCAGGTCAAAGGAAATTACAGGGCCACTCTGGAAGCCCATGTAAGAGGAAGGAGAGGGACCAGGGGGGCTCGCTCTCCAAACAGTGAACGCGTTTCAAGGCTCCCAGCTTCTTTGTCAAATCTCTGAGATCTTTTTGTCAAATCTCTGAACAGCAAGAACAGATTAAGATACAAAACTCTGACCTTAAATCACTGGAGAAAGGTAAAGATATTTGTAAACTGTAGTAAATTTGGTAAACTTTCTTTATATGAATTTCATATACATCTTTGCAAACCAGCTCTAATTCATATAAGGCCAGTTAATCCAGTGTGTACTGTTGAAACGAAGAAAGAAGAGACACAACAGAGGTAACTGACACAAACTATTCTCAGCATTGTCTCCTATCCTCATCCACCTATTTGAGGGGAATGAGAGAATCCTCTGCACTCTGTCATTGTATTCTGACAATGAGGACATGCTATGGCTTGCAGGGCTGTTTGAGAGGAATTTTTCAAGCAGGGCAGTTGTACAGAAGTCAATTGGTAAATGCACTTCTGTAGAACCAGAGCACACATACATAGTTACATAGTAGGAAAGGTTGAATAAAGACAACAGTCCATCCAGTTGAACCTGTGTTTGTCGATAATCATTTCCCATATCCCTGGGAAAGTTTGGGTCAAAATCCGTCGAAAAAAATCCAATAGATTTTGTCATCGGAAAGTCAGACCATGCGTACAGGGCATAAAATGCACAGTCCCATGATAGGATCAGGAATATAAACTTATAGGTGAAAACACAATAGTTCAGTGCAGAGATGTGCACAAATATTTGGTGGTGACTTGAAAAATGAAGTGGTGATCCAGTACAGTGCTCCAGAATCATCCACCACACCCCTGTGAAATGGACACTCACCAGAAAAGCTGGCTGCCATTACAGCAGCAAACAGGCACTCAGTGTAGATCCACCATCTGTTGTGGGGAAGGCTGTTCAGCAACTTGCACCATCCAGATGTAGCTGTAGTAAATAAAGCTCACCGGAAGCCAAATGAAGTCTCCATAGTGTAGTATTTATTGGAATTGTATGTTAAAAGCCAAAATAAAATTAATCATAAAAACATATGACAGTGGGTGTCACTGATGACCCAGTATCGGACAGTGGCCTGACGTCAGCAAGCTTTTTGTCCAATAGGATGTTATTAAGGGATCCTCTAGTGTCAGACATCAAACTAGTTTATATAGCCTCTCAAAACTGCTCAAATCACGTGTGTCTCCTTAGAAAAATTGCAAATTGGAAAGTGATCACTTCCTGTTTGCAATTTCTCTAAGGAGACACTGTGATTTGAGTAGTTTTGAGAGGCTATATAAAACGTCTGACACTAGAGGACCCCATCCTATTGGACGAAAAGCTTCAGGGAGCAGACACTAGTGCTGACGATTAAATACATTACCATTCAATACATTACTTTTCTTTTTCCTCTGGATGTGTTTTTCTCGGGTTGGTTACTTATTTGTGCATACAATATTTTTTCTGACTTCCTCAGATTGGCCTGTGCCTTTTGAGTGTCTCCTTATAAACCTCAGAGCATCTTGGGGTCCCCCAGTTCTGGCACCTTGGGGGAGCTTTTGTTAGTGCAAGCACCTGGGTTTGGACCTGTCAGGCCCTGTGGTGGGCGCATAGCAGCAGATCAACAGTGCATTTTGGTGACCCCTCCAATCTTGGTTTTAAGTAAAGTGCTATACAAATTGATGCAACCCACCCAACTGGACAAACTTTTTATAATCTCATATTTCTGACACCTCGGAAAAAGATTCATCCAAATGCATTAATTGTCCTCAGTTGTACGAATTCCTTGTACGTTTTTGACATTTTCATGATGTTTTATATGCCTATTCATTTTAATCTTTTTTTGTACCTATAAATATTATATTTTTATACATATATGCTAGATATTTGTTCAGTGCCCTTATAGTCCCACCCCTAGAAGGTTGTCTTTTGTCATGCAGATATGTGGGGACACAAGCAGATGTGCTTACATGGACTCTCACAGTGCCTAGAGGAAGTAGTCTCTCACGCAGTCTGGTAAAAACTGTTTCTCCACTTACCCCTTCCTCTGTGTCCTCTCAGAACTGTAGTGTATAGGGTCCATTAGTACCATTCTGTGGTTGTTATCCTGGACTTCAATTTCCATGATCCTCAACATTCTGCACAGAAGTGCATATGCTTTCCTGGTTATAGTTCTCCCTCTGCTGACTGGAAGGGATAGTGCAGCACAACATTCAGCATATCAGTAGAAAGAAAAAGTAAACTTAATGTAAAGAGTGCAATGTCTACTCCTCCACGTTTCTGTATTTCAGCACCTGGCTACATTAGAAGTAGCTAGCTATTATAACAAATGCTTTTAAACTTTTTTTTCCCTTTTTTTCACTATTTCTTTATTTTTAAAGGTTCAACATGGCCTGACATCTAAGCAAGAGCTGTAATAATATTCCCGTTCGCTGGGAAACTGAGACCGGGGACTTTGGTTTCATGACTGACTACTTGATGGCATTCAGCCTGTAAGATTTCAATTACTTATTTCTGGCTGTGATTCAAGATAGACCAACTCAACTATGAAAAGCTAAACCTGACCAAACTCAAGTGGAAAGAGAACAAAAAACCCCTAGACTTAATTTTATTACTATTTTTTTTTTAAGCAAACGGACACGCCATTCCCAACAACATCATTCTTGACATGCATCATTAAGTATTAATAGGGATTCATTATATTGCCGACCCATCACAATCGGGTTTTCATGAATGCTTGTCTATGTTCCTTTCTAATTATCTATAAGCTGCTACCAGACACGTTTGTGAGTGCCAATCATTTATTGCCAATTTACATAATCAAGGAGTGCTGTTGATAATAAGGAAATGCTTTCGACTGATACATTAGCATTTCCTCCAAAATCATATTCAGCTTTTGAGAAGGTCAGGGCCCCCAACTTAAATAAATGGAACCTTTCTAATCCCTGTTAAGTAACACAGAAAGATGAATGTGCTTCTTGAGCATTCTGTGCTCTCCTTTTTACGTCTTGGTAAATTGTCTTCCTCGTTCGGAATTAATCTAAGGAGAAGAGGAAAAATGGATTGTTTGCATACTTACAGCTTTATACCGCGTTTTATATTCTACGTTTTATATGCTACACTCACTTAACTCATTTTATTTTATAACACTGCTGGAGATGTGCTCGATTCACAAGGGAGCATAAATCCCAGTACTGGAATATGTATGAGCTTAGTACATTACTTGCCTTAAGGTTTTCAATGATTGTATCAAATAGGCCAGTCCTAACACAGCTGTGTTGGGCTGTCATTGTGCTTTATAGCCAGAGTGGCCTTAATTAGGACCTGTCTTGTACACCAAGGCTGCATAACTGCCATCCCCAGGGGTCATGATCCTCAAGCAGGTTAAGATTTCTATAATTAACAGACAATATTGAATTAAATAAGGTTTAGTTTAGGAAGCAAAAGTATTGTTTACCTCAATTCTCTGGTCTGCATGCAGCCTTCAAAGACTGGAGTCAGACATCCTTGATATACTGTATGTTTAGCAGCAGACTGAACAGCTATGGAGCTAATTTACAAAGTAGGTTAATGTAGGGGGGCATTTAGAAAGAACTATATCTCTAAAAATATGAAAGCCAATGATAGCTCATGATAAATAACAGTTATGAATGTTTTTACTCTTGAATGTGTATTACTTTTACAATTTAAAATGAATATAACCATATCTGAATTTTAACTGCTTAGTACAAATAATAAAATCGATTTCTGTTTATAGTTTAAAGCAAACCTGTCACCCCGGCATGACAGGTATAAATAATGTGGTAAATGTAAACTAGGCAGTACGCGATGCCAGTCTGTATTACTAACATGTTACGAGAGGGCGCATCCAGGAGCCTCCAAAATCTAGACACCTGGCAGTACAGGATTTCTGGGTTTCATCATGCATAAGTTGTGCGTAAGTGCACCATCCTCAGATCTCAACACATTCTATAATTCAATGCAGATTTTTTTTTTTTTTTTAGTAAGGTATGTTTGCTGTTATTCCTGGTAGTTTTCAGCACTAAAAACAAACATTAACCCTGCAGCTCGCCTAACTATTCTTATGATGCAACCTGGCCCTAACATGAAAGTACTCCTAATGCCGCGTACACACGATCGAATTGTCCGGTGTACTTAGTCCAGCAAACAATCCGGCGGATAGTCCGGCGGACTTTCTACCGAATGGACTTGGCCACACACGGACACACAGAAAGTCCGGCGTTTGCTAGCGCGATGATGTACAGCGCGTACGACAGGACTAGAAAAAGGAAGTTCAATAGCCAGTAGCCAATAGCTTCCTTCTCATACTTGCTTCTGAGCATGCGTAATTTTTAGTCCGCCGGACTAGCATACTCACGAATGTATTGTCCGCTGAAAACCCAAGTCCGGGCAGAAAGATTGGACTGCAAAACTACTTTCTAAGTCCGCTGGACTTTACGATGAGAAAGTCCGCTGAAGCCCACACACGATCGCATTGTCCGGTGAAATGCGTTTTAGCGGACTAAGTACGCTGGACAATTCGATCATGTGTACGCGGCATTAGACTCTTTTTTAGAGATCCATATAAAATATACGAGAATGTTAACAAATGTATGTGTCCCTTTTTACCTAAGCCCTGCAGGCTGAGGAACAGGTGCATAAATTGGGTTTATTAGAATAAAACAGTGGACCTCATCCTTAAACTGGATGTTTGCTATGAATGATGGAAAACCCTGCCCCTCTTTCCCCTGTATCTGAACAAGTGCCAAAGCATGATCACAGGACATTAAAACAGAGAAAGTTGGGAGCTATTTTTCCACCACTCTCCAGTGGAAGTCTACAGTTGTATGCAAAAGTTTAGGAACCCCTGACAATTTTCATAATTATCATTTATAAATATTTGGGTGTTTGGATCAGCAATTTAATTTTGATCTATCAAATAACTGAAGGACACAGTAATATTTCAGTACTGAAATTAGATTTATTGGATTAACAGAAAATGCGCAATATGCATCAAAACTAAATTAGACAGGTGCATAAATTTGGGCACCCTTGTCATTTTGGTGATTTGAATACCTGTAACTACTTAGCACTGATTAACTGGAAAACACAATTGGTTTGGTGAGCTCATTAAGCCTTGAACTTCATAGACAGGTGCATTCAATCATGAGAAAAGGTATTTAAGGTGGCCAATTTCAAGTTGTTGTTCTCTTTGACTCTCTTCTGAAGCGTGGCAACATGGGGGCCTCAAAACCTGAAAACAAAGATTGTCCTACGTTATGGTTTAAGGGAAGGCTAAAAAAAGTTATTGTAGAGATATAAGCTTTCAGTGTCCACTGTGAGGAACATAGTGAGGAAATGGAAGACCACAGGCACAGTTCTTGTTAAGGCCAAAAGTGGCAGGCCACATAAAATATTGGAGAGGCAAAGGCGAAGGTTGGTGAGAGCGGTCAAAAACAGCCCATGGACCACCTCTAAAGACCTACAACATCAACTTTCTGCAGATGGTGTCAGTGTGCATTCTTCAAAAATTCAGCACACTTCACACAGTTAGAAGTAGACATGTGCAGAGTAAAATATTTCGTTTCGGAATTTCGTTTTCGTCTGAAAACTTAATTTATTTAGTTACTCCCGAAATTCGTTTTTATTTATTTCGTTTTTCGTTCAAAAATTGCATTCGTCCGAAAATCCACATGAATTACGGTCGAATCTGTCTTGGAAGGCTTATGGTGTCTGTCGAATGTATAAAGAAGATTCGACGGAGCTAACTATATAGCATACTTTAGAACCCTATTAAATTCTATGGGACTCCAACGTTCAAAATCTAAAGTGCTAATTTTAAAGGCTAATTTGCAAGTTACTGTCCTAAAAAGTGTTTGGGGACCCGGGTCCTGCCGCAGGGGACATGTATCAATGCAAAAAAAAGTTTTAAAAACGGCCGTTTTTTCGGGAGCAGTGATTTTAATAATGATTAAAGTGAAACAATAAAAGTGTAATATTCCTTTAAATTTCGTAGGGGGGGGTTGTCTATAGTATGCCTGTGAAGGGGCGCATGTTTCCCGTGCTTAGAATTGTCCCGGCACAAAGTGTCATTTATGCAGGAAAAAAAGTCCTTTAAAATCACTCGCAGCTATAATGAATTGTCGGCTCCCGTAATACAGAGAACACTCATTGAAAGTCATTGATAAAAAAATAAATAAATAAATAAATAAAAAAAAAAGCGTGGGGGTCCCCCAAATTCAATTACCAGGCCCTTCAGGTCTGGTATGGATATTAAGGAGAACCCTGCCTCAAATTTAAGAAAAAATTTGACGTGGGGTTCCCCCTAAATATCCATAACCAGACCCTTCAGGTCTGGTATGGATATTAAGGGGAACCCCGCGTCAAATTAAAAAAAAAATTGACGTGGGGTTCCCCCTAAAAATCCATACCAGACCCTTTATCCGAGCACGCAACCTGGCAGGCCGCAGGAAAAGAGGGGGGGACGAGAAAGCGGCCCCCCCTCCCTCCTGAACCGTACCAGGCCACATGCCCTCAACATTGGGAGGATGCTTTGGGGGTCCGTGACCCCTCAAAGCACCTTGTCCCCATGTTGATGAGGACAAGGGCCTCATCCCCACAACCCTGGCCGGTGGTTGTGGAGGTCTGCGGGCGGGGGGCTTATCAGAATCTGGAAGCCCCCTTTAACAAGGGGACCCCCAGATCCCGGCCCCCCCCCTGTTTGAAATGGTAAGGGGGTACAAAAGTACCCCTACCATTTCACAAAGAAAGTGTAAAAAATGTTTAAATAAAACAAACACACTTTTTAAAAATTCCTTTATTAAAAATAAAAAAAGATTCCAGCGGCGGTAATCCACTCTTGCTATCCAGCGACGGACGGTCAGCTCTCCATCGATGTCTAATGTCATCCAGCGCAGCGCAGCATCCTTCTTCTGTCTCCTCCACGGAGACACTGGAGGCATTCCGGCGCTGACGTTTCTTATATACGGAGGGCGGGGCCACCCGTCACCTGACCCCGCCCCCCTCTGACGCAAGGGGAAACCCGGGGTTCCCCGTGACGTATGGGTGACCCTGCCCCCCTCTGATGTAACGGAAACCTGCCTGTGTTACATCAGAGGGGTGCGGGTCACCCCTACGTCACAGGGAACCCCGGGTTTCCCCTTGCGTCAGAGGGGGGCGGGGTCAGGTGACGGGTGGCCCCGCCCTCCGTATATAAGAAACGTCAGCGCCAGAATGCCTCCAGTGTCTCCGTGGAGGAGACAGAAGAAGGATGCTGCGCTGCGCTGGATGACATTAGACATCGATGGAGAGCTGACCGTCCGTCGCTGGATAGCAAGAGTGGATTACCGCCGCTGGAATCTTTTTTTTATTTTTAATAAAGGAATTTTTCAAAAGTGTGTTTGTTTTATTTAACCATTTTTTACACTTTCTTTGTGAAATGGTAGGGGTACTTTTGTACCCCCTTACCATTTCAAACAGGGGGGGGGGCGGGATCTGGGGGTCCTCTTGTTAAAGGGGGCTTCCGGATTCTGATAAGCCCCCCGCCCGCAGACCTCCACAACCACCGGCCAGGGTTGTGGGGATGAGGCCCTTGTCCTCATCAACATGGGGACAAGGTGCTTTGAGGGGTCACGGACCCCCAAAGCATCCTCCCAATGTTGAGGGCATGTGGCCTGGTACGGTTCAGGAGGGAGGGGGGGCCGCTCTCTCGTCCCCCCCTCTTTTCCTGCGGCCTGCCAGGTTGCGTGCTCGGATAAAGGGTCTGGTATGGATTTTTAGGGGGAACCCCATGTCAAATTTTTTTTAAATTTGATGCGGGGTTCCCCTTAATATCCATACCAGACCTGAAGGGTCTGGTTATGGATATTTAGGGGGAACCCCACGTCAAATTTTTTCTTAAATTTGAGGCAGGGTTCCCCTTAATATCCATACCAGACCTGAAGGGCCTGGAAATTGAATTTGGGGGACCCCCACGCTTTTTTTTTTATTTATTTATTTATTTTTTTATCAATGACTTTCAATGAGTGTTCTCTGTATTACGGAGCCGACAATTCATAATAGCTGCGAGTGATTTTAAAGGACTTTTTTTCCTGCATAAATGACACTTTGTGCAGGGACAATTCTAAGCACGGGAAACATGCGCCCCTTCACAGGCACACTATAGACAACCCCCCCCCTACGAAATTTAAAGGAATATTACACTTTTATTGTTTCACTTTAATCATTATTAAAATCACTGCTCCCGAAAAAACGGCCGTTTTTAAAACTTTTTTTTGCATTGATACATGTCCCCTGGGGCAGGACCCGGGTCCCCAAACACTTTTTAGGACAGTAACTTGCAGAATCTTTTCTCTCTGTCAAATCTTTTTTCTCTGTCGAATATTTTCTCTATATAATCTTGGACTAATAGAGGTAAGGTTAAGCACATTCGACCACAGGTTCTATAGACACAGATTGTTGTCAGAGTCATGTCGAATCTCCTATTCTATATCGAACTGTTGTAACAATGAAAACGAAAATAAAGCATTTATTTATGTCGGATCTTTCGTTTTTCGGATTTTGTGCTTTCGTTATCGTTTGTCAAAACGAAAACGAAAATAGCTGAAATTCGGACGAAAATGCATTCGGACGAAAACGAATGCACATGTCTAGTTAGAAGCTGTATGGGAGAGTGATGCGAAAGAAGCCACAAACTGAGTCACTTGAGGTATGCAAACGCACATTTGGACAAGTCAGCTTCATTTTGGAATAAGGTGCTGTGGACTGATGAAACAAACATTGAGTTATTTGGTCATAACAAGGGGCGTTATACATGGCGGCAAAAGAACACAGCATACCAACAAAAACACTTGCTACCCACAGTAAAATTTGGTTAAGGTTCCATCATGCTGTGGGGCTGCGTTGCCAGTGCCGGTACTGGGAATCTGGTTAAAGTTCAGAGTCGCATGAATTTCACTCAATATCAGCAGCTTTTTGAGAATAATGTTGAGGAATCAGTCACAAAGTTGAAGTTACGCCAGGGCTGGATATTTCAACAAGACAACGACCCAAAACACTGCTCAAAATCTACTCAGGAATTTTTGCAGAAGAGGAACAAGCACAATGTTCTGGAATGGCCATCCCAATCCCCAGACCTAAATATCATTGAACATCTGTGGGGTAATTTGAAGCGGGCTGTCCATTCTCGGCAACCATCAAACCTAACTGAACTGGAGATATTTTGTCAGGACGAATGGTCCAAAATACATTCATCCAGAATTCAGACACTCATTACAGGCTATAGAAAGCGTCTAGAGGCTGTTATTTCTGCTAAAGGAGGCTCTACTAAATATTGATATGATTTTTGTTTGGGTGCCCAAATTTATGTACCTGTCTAATTTTGTTTTGATGCATATTGCGCATTTTCTGTTAATCCAATAAACCTCATTTTACTACTGAAATATTACTGTGTCCTTCAGTTATTTGATAGATCAAAATGAAATTGCTGATCCAAATACCTACATATTTATAAATGACAATCATGGAAATTGTCAGGGGTTCCTAAACTTTTGCATACTACTGTATCTAAGTAGATCCCACTGGCAGCTTTAGTAGCCTGAAATTTTTCTGGGAGACTCTGGATTAGTGGGCTTGGTGCCATTATCTCTTTAGCCCATACAGTTAATGTGGTTATGTCTATATCCTTATTTTCCTGAAAAATAGAAATGTAACAACATCCTTAACTTGGAAGTGTTACGCATTATGACTTTGGCAACACTTTCTTTTCACAGCAACTGAAATTGATAGACAGTATCATGTAAGAGCCCTATACGTCTTGAGTTGAGGTGAGACATCAATTATATTTTCCAGTGGCTGCAGTATATACATGCCTCAATGTTTAATTTTCCCAGGTGGCTGGCATTGCTGAGCTCTTACTTCTGCTGGTATTTAAAAAAAAGCTAAGCCACAAACACTGGAAATATTGGTGTAAAAAGACTCAATAAATATTACAGAAGGAACCTGCTCTGTAGCCAGGCATGAATATAGCAGGGACTGTGAGGACAGGCGAAAGGTGTGTGAATGCTACCGTTGTGCTGGTCATTTTCATTTCTGTAAACAAGACGTTTCCAGCTCTTGCAGTACAGCAATGTGTCTTGTCCTGAGGTTGGATTTTACTAACCACAGTGTACTTTAAATAACATCACCTGTAAGGAAAATGTTGAATTACCATACAAGGCACACCTTATTCAAATCTATCCTTAAAGAGAACAGGTCATGCATAGTCCTATGCAGGAATCTAAATTTTCAGTCATAATGATTGCATCTGTTCAGGCTAACACGTAAAAGATTTATAAACTTCACCTTATTTTGTTTTGTTAATGTCAAGCCTGATCCTTCAACTTGAGATGAAAGGTCAAAGGTCACCTACTCTCTTTAAGGTGCTGCTTCATCTAGTGCCTGACCTGATGCCCAGGACTTGAATCACTGAATCATGGAGTGAGTTGAAGTGCAAAGTAAGTAGACACAAATATCCAATCATGTCCATTGGAACCTAAAAAAAAAAATAGATCTTCCATTGCCCATGACTGGATGCTAGAAGTAAGCACAGGTCCAATTCCTGTACTTCTGTTCACTTTAAAGTTTGGTAAATCAGGCTCACCCTCTAAAGGATTGTGAATAACAGTGTCCAATATCCGATTTCAGGAGTTTATTTACATTCCTCCTGATGTAATCCTGTAGGGGAAAGAACATAGGTGAAACTTTCACAAAGCTAAACATCAGATGTGTATATGATGCCACTGAACCAATAAAAACAAGACTTTGGAGGAGTGCATCTTCCCTCAAAGGAGCTCAAACATAATAAAGGTATTGTTTAGGTAGAACTTGTTCTGGTCCTGGGCTGCTACCTCTCTGATCATGACAAAAAGAGCACTCAGTTGATGATAAACACTGTGGTGAGCATAGAGAAGGGCCTAGTACATAAGTTCATATCACTAATGCCGCATACACACGATCGGATTATCCAGCGGACTTGGTCTAAAGGACCAGAGTCCACCGGACAATCTGCCCGTGTGTGGGCTCCGGCGTACTTTTTCTTCCCAAAAGTCCGGCAGACTTAGAAAGAAGTTTTGACTCAAAATTGTCCACTGGACTCTGCAGTCCGGCGTACAATTCGCCTGTCTGTGTGCTAGTCTGCCAGACTTTTGAAATTAACAGACTTGCCCACACACGGAGTAAAGTCCGTTCATTTTGAACATGGCTCCAGGTAGATGGAACTAGTGAAGGAAGTCAATGTCGCCACCTCCATCGGTGAGATTGACACCTCACTAGCCCCGTCACCTGGTATGGATTTAAAGGGGAACCCCTACACCGAAAAAAACGGCATGGGGTCCTCCCAAAGTCCATAGCTGACCCTTATCTGAGCACGCAGCCCAGTCGGTCAGGAAAGGGGGTGGGGACAAGTGAGCGCCCCCCTCCTGAGCCGTACCAGGCCACATGCCCTCAACATGGGAGGGTGCTTCGGGGAAGGGGGGACCCCGCGCCCCCCCAAAGCACCTTGTCCCCATGTTGATGAGGACAAGGGCCTCTTCCCCACAAACCCTGGCCGTTGGTTGTCGGGGTCTGCGGGCGGGGGGCTTATCAGAATCTGGGAGCCCACTTTAATAAGGGGGCCCCCAGATTCTGACCCCCACCCTATGTGAATGAGTATGGGGTACAATGTACCCCTACCCATTTACCTGGGGGGAAAAAGTGTACATAAAAAAACACAACATAGATTTTTAAAATACTTTATTAGACAGTCTTCTTCCGTCTTCGGGGGTCTTGTCGCCGGAATCCTCCACTATCTTCTGCTCTTTTACTAGCTTTTTTACTAGCGGAAGAGCCTGGCTTTCTCCTTCATCGCTGCCGCCATCCGGGGGTCTTCTTCTGACTTCGGAGGTCTTCTTCCAACTTCGGGGGTCTTGTCCCACTCTTCGGGGGTCTTGTCCCGCTCTTCAGTTCTTCTTGCCGGGCCTCCGCTTCCTTCTTCCAGCTCTTTTACTAACGTTGGCCCGGTCTTCTATCACTGTCGCCATCACCTTCTGCTTCTTCTGTTGCTTCTTTTTCTTCTCCTCCTCTTCTTCTTCTTCCTTCTGATGTTGACACAATGCTCTCTCCGGCCATAATTGCAGGGACGCGTTGTGCGGCGACTTATATAGGGACAAGGTGCGGGGTTACCGGGTGGTGTCACATGGTGACCCCACCTCTTATGATGTCACAGTCCCAGAGGATGCTGGGACTGTGACATCATAAGGGGTGGGGTCACCATGTGACATCACCCGGTGACCCTGCCCCTTATCCCTATTTAAGTCGCTGCACAGTGCGTCCCTGCCATTATGGCCAGAGAGAGCGTTGTGTCAACATCAGAAGGAAGCAGAAGAGGAAGAGGAGGAGAAGAAGAAGAAGCAGAAGGCGGTGGTGACAGCGACAGAAGACTGGGCCAACGCTAGTAAAAGAGCTGGAAGAAGAAAGCGGAGGCCCCTGCAAGAAGAACCGAAGAGTGGGACAAGACCCCCAAAGAGCGGGACAAGACCCCCGAAGTCGGAAGAAGACCCCTGGACGGTGGCGGCGACAAAGGAGAAAGTCAGGCTCCTCCGCTATGTAAAAGAGCTAGTAAAAGAGCAGAAGATATCAGAGGAGTCCAGCGAGAAGACCCACAAAAATGGAAGAAGACCACCGGAGATGTCTAATAAAGTGTTGTGTTTTTTTTTACGTATAATTTTCCCCCAGGTGAATGGGTAGGAGTACATCATACCCCATACTCATTCACATAGGGTGGGGGGGCCGGAATCTCGGGGGCTCCCCTTATTAAAGGGGGCTCCCAGACCCCGCCGGATAGTCTGTCCGTGTGTACGTGGCATAAGAGATCTTTTTTAAATGTTTATTGGTTAGAGCATAAAATACAGCCAACATGTTTGGGGAAAGCCCCCCCCCCCCCCTCCTGGCTTAAACAGTGGATGTTAGAATCACAGGAAGATGCAATAGATGACCTTTGTTAGGGCTTGATAAAAAAATTAAAGGAGAATTTTGTTGCACCATTTGGATAATACTTGGCAACCTGTAACTTTAGCTATTTTCTCCCCCTAAGAGTGTAGACAGTATATCATATACTCCTGTTGGAAGTATTACACCTTATTCCTCATCCCCTAGAGTTTAACAAGGGAGAAGGGTGAAAGGTGGATAGTTGAGCTTTTTTCCTGCTTGTTAACAATTTTTAAATACTTTAAAGTCCATAGGCTGGGCACAGGTGCACTTTAAATCAGGAAGGAACTGTGTATAGGGGCTTATAAGGAGCATATAGTTTGGTTTTAATAGAAGAAAACCTCTTTCAATGGCATTTTAGCCAACATAACACCTTAAAGAATTAAACATTTCTATCATTTACAGGCAGTGGAATCTGCCATTTTAGCCTCTGTTTGACCTTTAACTGCCTTGATGCTGCACATGTGATCAGTTATGACACCAAACAAGCAATGTGACAGTTACAGTCCTTGTACATGCCAGGAATGCAACTGTTTTCTGAAACTATTAAACTGATGGGTTTAGTTCTGCTTTAACTCTTATGCCTTGTACACACAATTGGAAATTCCGCCAGCAAAAGTCCGATGTGGGCTTTTGGTCGGAAATTCCAAACGTGTGTATGCTCCATCGGACTTTTGCTGGCAGAATTTCCGCCAGCAAAAGACTGAGATCAAGTTCTCTATTTTTCCGATGGAAAAAGTCAGATCGGAAATTCTGATCATCTGTAGCAATTCCGACGCACAAAATTCCTACGCATGCTCGGAAACAATTCGACTCATGCTCAGAAGCACTGAACTTCATTTTCTCGGCTGGTCGTAGTGTTGTACATCACTGCGTTCTTGACGGTCGAAAGTTCTGAGAATTTTTGTGTGACCATGTTTATGCAAGCCAAGCTTGAGCGGAATTCCGTCGGAAAAACCATCCAAGATTTTGCCGACAGAAATTCTGCTCATGTATACGGGGCATTAGTCAATAACTTCCAGTGCAAAAGAAAACTATGACCTACCATAGCAACCTAAAGGATTTCGATAGACTTTAGTAAAGCCAGTGAAAAATGCCCTTTCCATGTAGCTGTTTGCCTAAATAAAATGTTATACTATGTAATTATCAATTAATAAATAAATATGATGAAATAATCATTTTCATGTATATACAATTCTGTTGAGACAAATGACAGTGATTTTTATGTCACTTTACATCCATCATTTCACTGTGCCATAGTTTCCTTTGCGTTATGCCTTTCTAATTTCTTGCCTTCATCCTTTGTTCAGCTGTCTGAGCACTCCATAGTATGCCATGAATAAGAATATGACAATTAACAAAACACTAGCATTATACTGAATAAAAACTATTAATAAAGAGGACACATTCATGCCTGATTTCTGCACATCACTGCGGGGATTTATTCACAGTGAAGACTCAATATCCACTTTTCAACTGGAGGCATATTCTTCTAATGCATAACAAACAATAAGCTACAGCCATGATTCACAAACATTTCACAGTGTGCAAATAAAAAATTATGGAGTGGATAAAAAAAAATGCATATTATGGATGGATTACCTTAAATCTCAAATACAAATGTTTATTTTTTAAGATTTAAGATTTGACTGAATTCCTGTTCTGTACAAGTGGCGCCTATGTGCTGTGTTTATACTTAGGAAAAATTTGCAATTTGCAGTAGCCCATGGCAACTCATTTATCTTTTATTGATACCACTACTCTAAACAGGAAGGGGATACAACTGGATTGCTTAAATCAAACATGTTGGGAAAACATATCCTCAAACCTGTCCTCTACCCAGGAGCCTATACGTATATTAACACTGATCTCTAACTTTGTTAGTACTTATGGATATAGAGGATATATGACCATACTATGTATTGAGGACAATTGTTGGTGAGATGGCTCTGTTAAGGTAAGTACAGGAACAGGTTGGTGGTTGGGGATTTTCTTTTCCCGACGTAATTCCTATCAGGATTAATAAACTGATAAAAAAACAGTGTATAATATTTATAACTTCTAAAAACAAATACATCTCTTATTTGTTAAATTATTGTGACCTGAAATAGGATTGATTGCCATTTATAGCCTTTTTTGGTTTATTTTTGTCCGGAATCAGTATAGCAGGAAGCCCAGACACTTGTGTTCCTTTTACTATGGGAATACCACCCAGTTTGCTCGGTATGCTGCGTTAATATTATTCAGGGAGAAGTCTGAACATATTTTAAAACTACAATTTAGAAAAACACTTGCACATAAATAGGGATACGGGCAAACCAAACTATTTGAAAATTAGAGTGGCAGACTGAAAACTGCAAAATCAATGAGATTTTTTGTTGTTAACGTGAATTCTTCTTACCATTTCCACTTCAGATACTTGTAGATTTACTTCTATAGTAACTACCGCAAGTATGAATGCTAGACGCGTTTCGTGGAAGTTTGTCCACTCATCAGGAGCTGCTAAACAGGGAATACCTATAAGGAATAATAATATGGTAATTAATGGTAATTAATCACAATAGGAAGAGAGGGAGCAAAAACTCTGGTCCAAACACTCTTACCTATGAATAAATGAGTAGAATTATAGTAAAGCGTAAATAATGATGATCTTGATGAAGGGAGGCACCAGGGGGTGGGTAAGACACTCCCCCGGGAGCAGAGGAGGTGACCAAGCAGCAGCAAGGCAGGGCAACCCAAAAACAACATGTGAAAATAAATGCAAGAAAAAGATTGCCCTTCCAGCATTGTAGTGTAGAATCTTGAACCCAAAGGGGTAACTGTAAAGCATAATACTAATATATAATGATGAGTGAGTGGGTAGTATATTGGGAACTACAAGGTGGAAGATGAGATATTAGTATAAGTGAGGGAGGAGTGAAAGGGCATGTGCAAATAGCCTAGTGTAGAAGGGATAAGACAGTGCAGGAAAAGAAGGAAAGGATCAAAACCACCGGTAACACCAATTGCCACTATTAAACAGCAGTGAATTACCTTATGTATCGAAAGGAACATATGAAGGATTGGGGTGAATGAACCGCAGTGCATAGTAGTAAGGAATCCGTGGAAATGGGGGTGCAAGAGCCAGCCAGCCAGCGAGGTCCCAACCAACACCACGCTGGGTCGTGCTGTGAGAGAGGAATCAAAAGCATCCACATGCAGGCGACCACCGCCTACATATAGGTAGCCTGACGCCTCCATAACAATGCACGCCTGATGGTCAGATGACACGTCGGCACGTGGTGTCAATGTGACGTCAGACGCGCCGGCGTGTGGGGGCGTGGCACCGACGCATAGCGGGTGCGATCCCCCAGCTCCGCAACCATTAAGGATGAGGAAATGAGGGACAGCCCCGGTATGCATCGCAGCTCCCGGGAATGGATGAAGACCACCCCCGAGTGCTATCCTAACAGGGATAATAAAAACAAGATATTCCGACGTTGCAATTTAACATAAATGGCAATTGATGGATGTCAACAGCAATGCATGGAATAAACAAAATCATTAGTGTATGTTTCCATCCCTATTACATTGAAAAAAGAGAATAGTTGGCACTTTATATGAGGCCATGACCATCCGGTACATTGGTCTCCATCCCTAATCGATTAAAAAGAATGGGGGAATAGGGGCACATTCAAAATCCATGGTATGCACATGATAGCTGTGACATGACATCAAGTATGAATGCTCGACGCATTTCGTGGAAGTTTGTCCACTCATCAGGAGCTGCTAAACAGGGAATACCTATAAGGAATTATTATATGGTAATTAATGGTAATTAATTACAATAGGAAGAGAGGGAGCAAAAACTCTGGTCCAAACACTCTTACCTATGAATAAACCCCCCTTTACCCTCAGCAATGGTGTAAATATAATAACAGACTTCTTAAGAGACTTCTGTTTAGCCTGCCCTGATGTATTCCCAGCCTTCTGACGTTTGAAGGGTCCTTAGAACTTGCAACCTGCGCAGATCTCTGCCACAGAAATGGTGTCAATAAATGAGACAGATGATAAATTTAGAGACCTATCCAACAGTCAGTGTTTGCAACATGTTTGCACAATAGTGTTTGCATTTAAGTACATCTATTACATACAGTATCATCTGTTATATATTTGAAATAGGCTAAGAAGAAAAAAATGGTTAGACTTTCCTGGTACAGACCAGAGCAGGCATGTATTTAAAGTTTCAACAAAGCTTTATCATAAGCAATCCATTAAAAACCAGTCTGGATCAAACAGATTCTAAAAACCACATTGTAAGCTACCATATATCAAGTTCTTCTGGACAAACAGAGGACCAGACAATTGCTTATAATAAAGCTTTGATGGAAAATGTGAAAATTTGAAAAACCTGCATAACATACATAGTAAAACATTCAACTTCTACCACCCCAACCTACAAAGTAGGGACCTATAAAACTGCATTTCAGTAAAATGCTGTGCTCATATGTTGCGGTTCTTTGCAATAAATACTTGCTGCAGATCAAAATGTACACTGCCGTAACACAATGGAAGATAACACATAATGTAAAAAAACACTGTGTTGCATGTGTTTTAAAACAACACACAAGAGCGGAAAATACCGCAGCTGCTGACTTTTAAAATAAGGACACTTACCTCTTATATGTCCTGGGTGCCCGCGATGTCGGCACCCAAAGCTGATCTGTCCCTCGGCTCACGGATGGAGGTGAGCATCTTCGGTAAGAGAATCAGGAAGTGAAGCCTTGCGTTTTCACTTCCAGTTTCCCTGCTGTGCATGTGTGACTCGTGCTGCACAATCTAACTGGTCCCTGCTGTCTTCTGGGACCTGTGTGTCTCCCAGAAGACAACGCGGGGGACGGAGAAGGTGTTGGAAGTGGCGTAGATACCTATGGGTGGCTCGAATATCGATGCTCGGAAGTGGGAGAAAAATACCTGTATTACACAAGTATGTTCTCCCCTCTCCCCCTTAAAGGTGCAAAATGTGACACCTGAGGGGGGGTTCCAAAAAGTGGAACTTTCATTTTTGGGTGAAACTAGGTTTGTTTCTGTTTTCTTTTTAAATAACAAACATTTCATACTTACCTGCTCTGTGCAGTGGGTTTGCACAGAACAGCCCAATCCTCTCCTTCTCGGGTCCCCCACAAGTGCTTATGGCTCCTCCTTTACCAGTGCCCCCAATAGAAAGCTGTTTGCTATGGGGGCACTAGTGTGAGCTCACTCCCAAGGCCTGCTCTATGCATCCATAAAACACATAGAGTAGCATCTTGGCCCCTCCTCCCTCCCTCCTCATTGCCTCACTGGCTGTCATTGACAGCAATGGGAACCAATGGCTCCTGCTGCTGTATCAGCCATTGAGGAGAGAGAAACCCGTAACAACTGAGGCTCTTATGCACTTTGCTGAATCGAGAGGGGGCTCAGATGAGCATTATGGGAGGCTGAAGGCGGAGCAGCACACAGAAGGTTTTTTACCATTATGCATGACGGTAAAAAAATCTTCAGCCTTTTTTGTATGCTATTCCACCTTCAGAGCCCCCTCTCGATTCAGCGAAGCGCATAAGAGCTTCAGCCACTTTAAGCCCTTGTACACATGGTCGGACATTCCGGCGGAAAATGTCCGATCGGACCGTGTTGTCGGATAATCCGATCGTGTGTGGTCTCCATCGGATTGTTTCCGTCGGAATATCCGACGGACCAAGTTTTCCAGCTTGGCTATAAAATTTTCCGACAACATGATCCGATCGGACCTTGTCCGATCATGTGTAGAGAATTCCGATCGGACAAAGTGCCACGCATGCTCAGATCAAATTCCTAGACCAAAGCTATTGGCTACTAGCCTGATGGTAGTCCCGTTGTAACGAAATTACGTCATCACGTTCTGAACGATCGGATTTTCCGACAACTTTGTCCGACCGTGTGTATGCAACAGTTTCGGACAAAATCCGACGGATTGGGTTGTCGGAATGTCCGACCATGTGTACAAGGGCTTAGAGTTAGAGCTTGACAAAGGGTCTACTGCTTCACACCCTAAAACATGTTCTTGTTGATGTTTTTTTTTTTTTACTTTAACAATTTTCTTTTATTTAAGAAAATGGTAAACAAGACATGAATAAAACTTTACAAGAACGCAACAGACAAGCGAATAATGTCATCATTACAGAAGAGATCATAAAACGTCATTTTCAGTCAGAGTACAAGCAGAATTTGCACGTAATTTCAGAAGTACAACTGTTGTGCTGTATGTACAAGCCCTTCATTCATAAAAGACAACTCTATGGTATTTAGGGTACACCCAATGAAGTAGAGATAATCATGTGGGCTCAAAGAAGAGCCTCACCTTGAGTTGTCCCTTTCTCGCATAGGGGAGTGCTGACCGCCGGTCCCACTCACATTGGGATCCGCACTCAGCCCCCCCCATTAGGTACAACCCAACATAAAAAAAAAATAGATGATATGGGACTCAGAAAATTAAATTGGGAAGGGTGGGTAGGGGGGGTGATAGGGAAGGTGGAAGGAAGGATTGGGAACGAGGGGGGGGAAGGTTGAGGGGACGTAGCCTCCTGTCCCCTCCGTCTTACCAAATAACAAGCTCATGCCCCCTTGTTAAGGACAAAGCAAGAAGTATATATTAAGGTCTTTAGTCGTTAACGTTTGCTATCATCGCCCCTTACGAGCTATTAGCTGTTGGAATTCCTGTGATTTACGGAATTTGTGCCAGCCTTCCCAAATTGCAGTGTATTTGGTGATTTTATCCTGAGAAGAAAATATCAGCTCCTCTATCCCTGCAATATGGTCAATGCGCGAAATCCATTCAGTCAATGTGGGGACCGACACGGACTTCCAATGAACCGGCAGGCAAAGCCTGGCCGCGTTAATCATATGCATTGCACTTGATTTGAAATATTTTTTTTTCCTTATTTTTGAGTGATGAAGGAGGTATTGTGCTGGGGTAAATTCCAAGGGGAGCAGAGATACTGAAGACGTTACTTCGTGAACTTTTTGCCAATATGATTGGATCCGAGGACAGCTCCTCTTGTTGATGTTTTGTCTAAAATAGAGAGATTTCCCATCACTTCCTCCCCCTTTGACCCTGGGATAATAAGTGTAGGGATATCTCCCCAGTTGATACAAACAGAAATAATAATTTGAAATAGACTCTAACCCTTCCCTACTCTTTTCAAACATTAAAAAAGAACACTTATCTATTTTGGTCCATGACTGCTGCTATATATTCAGTGGTGGGATAAAGCCTGGAACTATTTAGTGATGGTTGCCTTCTTGTCATAACTGCATTAGCTTTAGATTCCTAATGGAACTATCAATAACTTTACATTCCATCCTTTTTTATATATTTTACCTTTTTATCTAACTTTTATTATTATTACAAAGCATATAGCAGCAAAAAAATACCCTGCTAAAATGTAGTTTAGCAATTGAAAAGCAAACAGCTTCATATAAAACAACAATTTCACAAAGTGCTTAGGAAGCCATAACCTCTCTCTGCTGAATGGCATGTAAAGAATTGCAGATGAGAGCTCTAATAGGCCACACTATTGGAGTTTAAGAAATTAACTCTTTCTGCAGCTTTCAAAAGATAAGGTTCATTTTTTAAGCCAAACTCTTTACACTTTTATGTGTATATGGTAAATCTCAATTGACTTAGGCACAAAAATGATAGTTGTGTATTCAAGTGGTCTATAATATATCCCATAGTTTTATTTGACACTGACAGTTTTCTGTTTTGATTAAGGTCAATTATACATTCTGAAGGGTAATGTGAAAGGATGTCTCACTCTGGAACATCTGACAGCTAAATATTCAGGATTATTGCACATAAGTTTTATTAATATGCTGCTGGTCTATGCAATGAGCCGCTGTTCTTGAAAGTGCTCACACTTCCTGATGTTAATTGCCAATCCCTGTTTGCACTGCAGGGGTCTCTCTCAGCTATTTGACATTAGAATGCAAAAGGTTTCAATGCTAATAATTATAAAAAACTTTTTTATATTACTCACTGGGGAATAAATGTGACAATTTCTCAAAGGAAGCACTGCAAACCAAAGAAAAGTCCATTAAGAGCTCTGTGTTTAATCAATATTTTTCTAAACTGTCGCCAGAAGCTGATTTCATTTTTTTTCCTTCCCTTTGAGTTTCTGTTATTTATTTGCTGACTTGGAGAAGAAAAGGTATTTGTTTTTCTTTTAAATAAAGGAGACTTGAAAACCGTGAGACTGTTCCTTTTTTATTTCAACACAGTTAAAAAATACAGTTTTAAAGGCACATTTAAATATTTTTATACACTTATATTACACATTTATATACTGTATATTAAATAAGATTGCCTGCATACTTCTTATTGATTCCCAACCCATTACATCTCTAGTAACATTGTAGATATATATAAAATGCATGGTTCTAACCACACTAGCCATTATTGCCCTTATTCATCAAGCTTCAGTTGCAAGGACACATACAACTAGATCTAAAGCCAATTTTTACGATCTCTTATATGTTTTAGGATGTTAAAGTAATTTCAAAAACAGCTCTTAATATTTTTTAGGTCTGCAGTTTCATTTAAATATAACCTGGTGATCCTGCCAGTAAGGGCCTAGTACAGACACTTCCGCTTATGGCGTGACAATGCTCTGTCAATATCTCTCAGTTGTTGTCCTTTATTGTCACCTGGGCTTTCAATGGAGACTATGAGTGGCTATTTTAATACTTATTATGCAGGCATTATTTACTGTTGTCACCATCAGGAAACCTACCCTGAGAAATGGCATGCAACCATTGCTGGAGTGCATAAGAGTACAAGAGATTGACAGCTCTGAGATGCAAAGCAGATAGACAGCATTGCATTTTTTTTAAAACGTCAGTTTAAAATACACAATGTTATGCCATATTAAATGTGATTTAGTGTGGGTTTACATTTAACAACTTCAGCCCCGGAAGATTTGGCTCAGACCAGGCCATTTTTTGCGATACGGCACCGCATTGCTTTAACTGACAATTGCGTGGTCATGCAACACTGTACCCAAACAAAATTTACGTCCTTTTTTCCCCACAAATAGAGCTTTTATTTGGTGGTATTTGATCACCTTTGCGGTACAATTTTCATTTTTTGCGCTATAAACAAAAGAAGAGAAACAATTTTGAAAAAAACACAATGGGAGTTATTTACAAAATGCAAATCCACTTTGCTCTGCAAGTGCACTTGGAAGTTCAGTCACTGTAGATCTAAGGGGGCCATGCAAGTAAAATAAAAAACAGAATTTTAGCCTGCACACGATTGGAGTGCACTTGTAGTGCAAAGTGGATTCGCCTTTCGTAAATGTCTCTAGCATGGAAGGGGTTAACACTAGCGGGCGATCAAGGGGTTAACCGTGTTTCCTAGGTGTGTTATAACTGTGGGGGGATGGGACTGACTAGGAGGAGAGAGAGATTGGTGTTCATACTTAGTATGAACAAATGATCTGTCTCCTCTCCCCTGAAAGAGCCAGGATCTGTGTGTTTACACACAGATCCCAGTTCTCGCTATGTCACAAGGGATTGCGTTGGCGGCATGTGCGCACCCCCATAGTGGTCAAAAGGTGAACCAACGTAAGGAAACATTATTTTGCCAAGGGGAGCCAACCTGCCACAGTACAACTGCAGTGGCTGGTCAGGAAGGGATTCATTTAAGTATGCCTAAAATGTATCTGAAGCCAACATTTTTTCTTTTGTTTTGTCTGTAGCAGAGAATGATTGAGTCTTATGTGTCCTGGTGGTACGATTTTATTTTGATTTCCCATCACAGAAACACATCAGGAAGTAGGAAGAAATCTCAGCACTAAAGAAAATATGTAAAAACTAGATCATGCCCTACACCACAGAAAATAATATGCAAATACCATGTGTACAGAAAAAAAACATTCAACAATGGATATTCATAAACTTAGAAATTGTGCAAAAGTCCCAATAATAATCAAATGTGCACAGAGAATAATTTAGATACACCCAGTGAAACTTGCAAACTGAGTTCCTTGTTCCACTTGTTAACCATTCCAAAAATGCCTTCCACATGTGATCACCACTTCTCGTGACTCCTAATCTGCCACCACTAGCAGCTCACCTCATGAAGTTGACCTATTTAATATTCGGTCACAATGTGCCTGTCCCTTTAAGGGAATGTATGGGGTCCACTGTGCTTGTGTAATAGATGACCTCTCCCATTACCATCCACTTTTGAAGACCAGTACCTAAATATATTTGATTAAACATAGTGTTTACCATAGAACTACCACTTTATTTAACAATACATGTTAAAAAACACTCACATTATACTGTGCACTTTAACTGGTGCACAATAGTAGGCAAGACTGTTTCCACATATGCTGGCTCCACTTCACATAATGGAGAAGACCACAGCTTGTATGTACCGTAATTGCGTACAAGGAACTATTGCCATTATCCCCTAAGGACTGGGTATGTTTTCCTACCACAGATCACTGTATCTGATGCGCTCCTCCATGACTCTTAACTCCTCTCACTTACGTCACTGACTCCTGCCCCTTACGCGTTACATCATGGGTGTGGCTTCCTCAAAGGGATCCTCAAAATCTCAGCACTGCCACTGACCACCAATGGAGGGATGTTAAATAGTGACTGAACACCAATGCAGGAGGGAGGGTGCACAGCACTAAGTAGAGGGTTAATATTGCAGTCACTGACACCACCGCTGGGGCTTTTTATTGTGGTCTCTGAAACCAATGCTGGGGGTTACTTTTGCGGTCACTGTTGCCAATACTGAGAGTAAATATTGCAGATGCGGACACCAATGTTGGGTGTTTTTATTATGGACAAAGACATCAGTGCTTGGGGTTATTATTTTGGGCATTGACACCAGTGCCAGGGGTTATTGTTGCAGTTTTGACACCAATGCAGGGAGCTTTTATTGCGGTCAGTGACACCAATGTTGAGAGCTATTATTGTGTCCACTGTCAACAAAGCTAGGGGTTATTACTGTGTCCACTGACACCAATACTGGGAGTTTATTTTGCTTTTACTCATACCAGTTTTTTGGATCCGAACCAGAACCGCTTAGTACCTTTGTTTCTGTCCCCCTGGCCAAATTAATCTTCAATATGAAAGTGTGCACACTTGAAGTCAAACACTGACGCAGACACGGTTCAGTAGTCAGATACTTCTCTATTTTATTTCCTGAACTCTGGCTGATATACAATGAGCCAGATATCTTACTATCAAATCAAAAATTAGATGAAAGACAGCATGTACAAACCACAAATTATACATATTCATTGTTGTGATGAAGTATAAGCCTTTTAGCTGGGTTATGTCTTAAAAAAGGAAAAGCAGGCTATTGTAGCTATATAGGGTCTTGTTTTCAGCCCCTTCTTCCTCTTGGGTGTAGTCTCATGGTTCCGAAAACAGGCGCAATCTTCTTTTTAACTTTACTCTTTTTAACCCTTGCAGTTTCGTTCCACATGAAGGGAGAAGCTGGCAGACATCTTAACTGAGTATGATTAAGGCTGATAGCTGATAGTGAAAGATAAGCACTTATATCTATAAGAGTACCAGAAATAGGCATTTCACTTATAACACTCATGATCACATCCATTACACCAGTGATGGGCAGTATTTTTGCAGTTACTAAAACCAGGACTGACAAATTGAAGTAGGACACTATCTTGCAATGGTTAACTGAAAAAAGCAGAGTCTTCTGTATAGAAAAGAGCAATAAATCAGCTGAAGGAGGGCCTCCACTATGGGTGCATCCTTGGCAGCAGATCTGGAAAAGTCCCTCTAACAAAAAAGGTTGTAAAGGCAACAGTCGCTTTCCTGAGAATTCTCTTAGGATAACTCAAGGTGTCCTAAGCAATCAGAAGCCTTTTTCCAGCTTCAGCTGACACTGGCGCAAAAGTATCCCAGCAAGATCCTCTTTGGGTGTTGCCCAGATGTTCATGTGAGTTTGGATTAATCCTTCAGCACTTTGGTGAGCTATAACCATCCAGGATTTCTGAAAGCTCCTCTGAGCCTTAAAAGGTTTCCAGGCTGAGTCACTTTCCAGCAGGCAAAGGACCCTGCTGATAACTTTCTCAACTAGGGATTGACTGAGGCTGTATACAGGGCTAGCTCAGGCTTTACCGTCTCCACCCACTATGTTAAAGAACTTCATGGAAAGAGAAGGGGAGACAGGCAAGCCTGCAGCTTCAATTCACAAGTTCAACTGGTTACAGCTGAGCCCAACGACTAAGTTTAACTCTTACTAGCACTTAACAATAAAAGTGTTACAGATATGTATAGCCTCATTCACCATGCAGCACCACATGGAGAAACATTAAGGCAGGAGGCTCAGTACATGTGAGTGATAAAATGACAACCTGAAGTCTGCAGTAAATGCACCTTTATCTTTCAACTAACAAGAAGATCAAGAGAGATTAGATAAAAGTATACGAAAGTAGCAAAGCGCGTTGGGATATGAAGAGTACAGATAATTAAGAGTACATAGCATCAGAATGACCTTGGATATTCAGTTTCTTAGTGCAGCAAATCTGTAATAATCTTAATCAAATGTTCTCAAGCATGAAAAGGCTGAGGGTTAAAAATATAAATGTATATTTTTGCTTTTTGCACATTGCCAGGTGACTGGATAGCTTCACTCTGAAGACCTCTGACTGCAATAATAATGATTATATGGATGTTGCCGCTGGCTGTAAAGGAAAGTCTCAGGAGAGACTAGTTTTTTTTTTCTACACGCTCTAAATTGTCTCTGTTAAAGGTCGGGTCCAAATGGAACCATAAATGCTTCATTATAAACTTCTTTTATGGAAATGTCTCTCTGCTGGTATCAATAGAGGACATTTATTTTACAAAAGAAACATACCTGAAATATAATTTACATTCTGTTTTGGTTATTACTTTTTCTGTATGTCAAAGGTAAATTATCCTGAAATGTGAGCATGTACCGGGAAGAATATAGCTGCTGTTGGCCTGGGTAAATTTAGAGGAACAACTGCACACTCCCTTGTCAGTCATCTTCTATATGTCTCCAACATTGAACCCTGTTGTTCTAAAGGGAGTATTTAAAAAAAAAAAAACAAGCATCAGATTTTACCTGTAATTAAGCAGCAAATACCTTATTGATCATTATAAACAACACCTTTCTCACTCAATAGTTATGTTTGTAGACTGTTATGACTGTATATAAGACAGGACAATCAACAATTGCTTTTAAAGTCAATTACAAACATAAATGAGGTATTAAAAGTTCCAATTACTAATATTTATGACAACACTCTCTGCGCTCCCACATGTGCATAGATGCAAACAAACACAATATAATCATGAATCTTTCATGGGGTAACTGTACACAGTCATGAGACAGCCGCCTTTACACAAAGATGAACATACACTCATAGGCCACTGTATTGAGTACACCTTGCTAGTACTGGGTTGGACCCCCCTTTTGCCTTCAGAGCTGAGTCCATTCTTCATGGCATAGATTCAACAAGGTGTTGGAAGCATTCCTCAGAGATTTTGGTCCATATTGACATGATAGCATCATGAAGCTGCTGCAGATTTGTCAAGCGCACATTCATGATTCATTCATGATTCATGATTCCCATTCCACCAAATCCCAAAGGTGCTCTATTGGACTGAGATCTAGGGACTGTGGAGGCCATTGGAGTACAGCAGCTGGAAGTAGCCATCATAAGATGTCAACATGGGGACAAGGTGCTTTGTTGGAGACCCCAAAGAACCCTCCCCATGTTAAGGGCATGTGGCCTAGTACAGTTCAAGAGGGGGGTTCTCTACCCCCTTTTCCTGCATCCTGCCAGGTTGCATGCAGGTTTGGTATGGGTTTTTGGGGGGACCAATGTGCCATTTATTTTTTAAATTTTGGTTTGGGGTTCCCCTTAAAATACAAACCAGACCTGAAGGGCCTGCTATGGAATTGGGGGGGGGGGGGGCGACACCATTTTTTTTATTTTGGTGCAGGGTTCCCTTTAATATCCATACCAGACCTGAAGGGCCTAGTATGGATTTTGGGGTGAACCCCACACAATTAAAAAAAATGGTGCAGGGTTCTCCTTAATATCCATACCAGACCCAAAGGTTCTGGTTATGGACCGGGGGCATGCCATTTTTTTCAATGATTTTTATCTATATTGCCGGGGATCGGCAATACATTACAGCTGCGAGCAGTTTTAAATGACTTTTTAATTCCTTTACAAATGTAATTTTGCTACTCACATTCATAAAACTATGTATGGCAGCCTTACATAGTGTGGGGCGTGACCCCCTGAGCCATGATGTACCAAAGGCACCCTTCCTTTGGCCCACCATGGCTCTCACAGCAGAGAACACTGTGGTTAGCCAAAGCATGGCGTCTCGTCGTTCATTATGGAGGGTTCCCACAAATGCCCCATAATGTTCGGTATTCTGTGAACAGGCGAACACATCAGGCTCATCCCTAATTGATAACATGCATGTAGAATGATATGCATGATGTTGCATTACTGTAAACCTTTGGAAAACATTACAGTCTTTGGGAAAGAAAGATGGACAAAAGAGGGGTAAAGGATAATTTTCAAAGGATTTATAAGCAGAAAAATGTGAGGTATAATATACATCATGCAGATCCCCCTGTGTCCAGCTGTACCATTTATTAAAAACGCTTAAAATGTATCAAAACCCAGAATTTAAAATGTTTTTTACAGCAGCTTCTTGCTTCCTAGATGTGGTCCTTGCATTTGTTTTCTTTTTCATTTTTTCTTTATCTTTACCTATTGATCCTGTCAATAGCTCACTTTCCATCTTAAGGTGACCAGGCTCACTGCAAATATATTTGTCCTGGTCATAGGCATGATCAAGGGGTGTGTCTGGGGACACCCTAATCACCCCGTGCGGTGCAGATTCCCCCAGCTGATATTTCACCAAAGCCTCCTAACAGAGCCCCTGGATTTTTTTAAAAGATAATATAAAAGTAGAATTGTAAAAAATAATATAAAAATAAAATAATAAAAATTAAAAAATTAAAAACTACTGACATCAACCTCTGCCCTACTAACACCACCATCATATATATATATATACAGTGGTGTGAAAAAGTGTTTGCCCCCTTCCTCATTTCCTGTTCCTTTGCATGTTTATCACACTTAAGTGTTTCGGAACATCAAACCAATTTAAACAATAGTCAAGGACAACACAAGTAAACACAAAATGCAATTTGTAAATGAAGGTGTTTATTATTAAAGGTGAAAAAAAATCCAAACCATCATGGCCCTGTGTGAAAAAGTGATTGCCCCCTAAACCTAATAACTGGTTGGGCCACCCTTAGCAGCAACAACTGCAACCAAGCGTTTGCGATAACGTGCAATGAGGCTTTTACAGCATCCTGGAGGAATTTTGGCCCACTCATCTTTGCAGAATTGTCCTAATTCAGTTACATTAGAGGGTTTTCGAGCATGAACGGCCTTTTTAAGGTCATACCACAACATCTCAATAGGATTCAGGTCAGGACTTTGGCTAGGCCACTCCAAAGTCTTCATTTTGTTTTTCTTCAGCCATTCGGTGGTGGACTTGCTGGTGTGTTTAGGATCATTGTACTGCTGCAGAACCCAAGTTCGTTTCAGCTTGAGTACACGAACAGATGGTCGGACATTCTCCTTCAGGATCTCTTGGTAGACAGCAGAATTCATAGTTCCTTTTATCACGGCAAGTCTTCCAGGTCCCGAAGCAGCAAAACAGCCCCAGACCATCACACTACCACCACCATATTTTACTGTTGGTATAATGTTCTTTTTATGAAATGCAGTGTTCCTTCTACGCCAGATATACTTGGACACACACCTTCCAAAGAGTTCCACTTTTGTCTCATCGGTCCACAGAATGTTGTCCCAAAAGTCTTGGGGATCATCAAGATGTGTTGTGGAGAAATTGAGACGAGCTTTGATGTTCTTTTTGCTCAGCAGTGGTTTTCTCCTTGGAACTCTGCCATGCAGGCCATTTTTGCCCAGTCTTTTCCTGATGGTGGAGGCATGAACGCTGACCTTAACTGAGGCAAGTGAGGCCTGCAGTTCCTTGGACATTGTTGTGGGGTCTTTTGTGACCTCTTGGATGAGTCGTCGCTGCGCTCTTGGGGTAATTTTGGGCGGCCGGCCACTCCTGGGAAGGTTCACCACTGTTCCATGTCTTCGCCATTTGTGGATAATGGCTCTCACTGTGGTTCGCTGGATTCCCAAAGCTTTGGAAATGGCTTTATAACCCTTTCCAGACTGATAGATCTCAATTACTTTCTTTCTCAATTGTTCCTGAATTTCTTTGGGTCTCGGCATGATGTGTAGCTTTTAAGGATCTTCTGGTGGACCTTACTGTGTCAAGCAGCTCCTACTTAAGTGATGCCTTGATTGTGAACAGGTGTGGCAATAACCAGGCCTGGGTGTGGCTAGAGAAATTGAACTCAGGTGTGGACAACCACAGTTATAGTATGTTTTAACAAGGGGGGCAATCACTTTTTCACACAAGGCCATGATGGTTTGGATTTTTTTTCACCTTTAATAATAAACACCTTCATTTACAAATTGCATTTTGTGTTTACTTGTGTTGTCCTTGACTATTGTTTAAATTGGTTTGATGTTCCGAAACACTTAAGTGTGACAAACATGCAAAGGAACAGAAAATGAGGAAGGGGGCAAACACTTTTTCACACCACTGTATATATATATATATGCACTATATTGCCAAAAGTATTGGGACATCTGCTTTACATGCACATGAACTTTAATTGCATTGCAGTCTTAGGGTTCAATATTAAGTTTGCCCACCCTTTGCTAGGCTAGTCAAGTTCCTCCACACCAAACTCGCTCATCCATGTCTTTATGGACCTTGCTTTGTGCACTGGTGTGCAGTCATGTTGAAACAGAAAGGGACCATCCCCAAACTGTTCCCAGTTGGGAGCATGAAATTGTCCAAAATATCTTGGTATGCTGATGCCTTAAGAGTTCCCTTCACTGAAACAGGCCAAGCCCAATGCCTGATAAACAACAACACACCATAATTCCCCCCTCCACATGATTTGGATCATTGCACAAAGCAAGGTCCAAAAAGACATGGAGTGAGTTTGGGATGGAGGAACTTGACTGGCCTGCACAGAGTCTTGACCTCAACCCAATAGAACATCTTTGGGATGAATTAGAGTGGAGACTGGGAGCCAGGCTTTCTCATCCACATCAGTGCCTGACCACACAAATGCGCTTCTGGAAGAATGGTCAAACGTTCCCATAGACACACTCCTAAGCCTTTGCAGATAATTTGAAGCTGTTATAGCGGCAAAGGGTAGGCCTACTCAATATTGAACTCCACTAATTAAGACTGGGATGCCATTAAAATGAATGTGCGTGTAAAGGCAGGTGTCCCCATACTTTTGGTAATATGGTATGTATATGTATATATATATATATATATATATATATATATATATATATATATATATATATTAGACATACATACACACACGCACATGTGTTTGAGCTTTGGAGTGCACACTCTAATGCAATAGGCTGTGAAGAACAATAACAACCGTTTAAAGGAAAAGGAAACTGGTGCTGAAAGAAATATTAATGCTTTCATGACTGACCTTCTTCTGAGAATGCTAACTACCTGGCTCTCCTTATAATGTATTGGCTTCCATGCTTTCTGAGTCAAGCATGCAGCCATTGAAGTCAGAATAGGGTAAGAAATGCATACTGTACAGTATCAGTATTTTAGCCAATTGATCAGCATTAGGGTTGAGCTTCGAGTTCGAGTCGAACTCATGTTCGACTCGAACATTGCCTGTTCAGCGAACAGTGAACAATTTGGGCTGTTCGCAGTAAATTCGAAAAGCTGGAACACCCTATACAAGTCTATGGGAGAAATCTAAAGTGCTAATTTTAAAGGCTAATATGAAAGTTACTGTCCTAAAAAGTGTTTGGGGACCTGGGTCCTGCCCCAGGGGACATGTATCAATGCAAAAAAAAGTTTTAAAAACTGCAGTTTTTTCAGGAGCAGTGATTTTAATAATGATTAAAGTGAAACAATAAAAGTGTAATATTCCTTTAAATTTTGTACCTGGGGGTGTCTATAGTATGCCTGTGAAGGGGCGCATGTTTCCCGTGCTTAGAACTGTCCCTGCACAAAGTGTCATTTCTGCAGGAAAAAAAGTATTTTAAAATCATTTGCGGCTATAATGAATTGTCGGCTCCCGTAACACAGAGAACACTCAATGAGTGTTCTCTGTATTACAGGAGCCGCCAATTCATTCATTGAATAGGTCTGGTATGGATATTTAGGGGGACCCCCACGTCAATTCTTTTTTAAATTTGACGCGGGGTTCCCCTTAATATCCATACCAGACCTGAAGGGCCGGGTAATTGAATTTAGGGGAACCCCACGTTTTTTTTTATCAATGAATGAATTGTCAGCTCCCGTAATACAGAGAACACTCATTGAGTGTTCTCTGTATTACGGGGAGCCGACAATATAGCCACAAGTAATTTTAAAAGACTTTTTTTCCTGCAGAAATGACACTTTGTGCAGGGACAGTTCTAAGCATGTGTCCCATCACAGGCATACTATAAACACGCCCCAGGTACGAAATTTAAAGGAATATTACACTTTTATTGTTTCACTTTAATCATTATTAAAATCACTACTCCTGAAAAAACATTTTTTTAAACTTTTTCTGCATTGATCCATGTCCCCTGGGGCAGGACCCGGGTCCCCAAACACTTTTTAGGACAGTAACTTGCATATTAGCCTTTAAAATTAGCACTTTAGATTTTGAACGTTCGAGTCCCATAGACTTTAATACGGTTCTAAAGTTCACACAAAGTTTAGGTCTGTTCGCAGGTTCTGGTGCGAACCGAACAGGGGGGTGTTCGGCTCATCCTTAATCAGCATAGTAGCCAGGGTGCTAGCATTTTAAAAGTGACAAGTAGGTCAACATTGACAGGCTTTGCATTCCTCTCAGTATAGGTTTCCTTGCAAAAGATTAATTGAACTATATTTTTTGTAACAAAACAATAAGTAATTTTTTTGCCAAAGGGGGGCTCCAGGGTCAGAGTCACTATGAGCATAGTTTCCTCTACAGTGCGGTGAACATTAAAACTTTCACTTTCCTAGTACGTTAAATGGAGTTTGTTCAGTATTACAGAATAGTTTTTTTGTTGAAGTACTTACATTGTACAAATTAACACATTGTGATATGCTTTGGTAAATGAATAGTATAAGTGAAATATTCCATTCGCAATAGATTAGTACAGTTATCTTCTTAACACAGTTTCATTAGATAAGGTCAAAGATCTATGATCACCCATCAGTCCTGCAGATACGGAAATATATTCTGATTTAAAGAATATTATGGCAGGTGTTTATGTATTAAGCACATCGAGAGTAAGGCCGCGTACACACGCGCGGACTGTTCGCCCAACCTTGTCCGCTGAACAGTGTTTGGGCGGACAGTCCGCTCGTGTGTGGGGCTTCAGCGGACAGTTTCAGCGGACAGTTGGCCGAACAAGGTCTTACGGAAATTCCGAAAAACTGTCCGCTGAAACAAGGTTTCAGCGGACTGTTCGCTCGTGTGTAGGCTTGTTCGGCCAACTAAGTCTCGCGCATGCTCAGAAAGGATTTCCACGTCGGAAGGTTGCATTGCAGTGTATAGGACGTCGTATTTTTCGTCCCGTCGTACGTGCCGTTCACGTCATCGCGCACGGTTTCAGCAAACTGTTCGTCCGTCGTGTGTGGCCATGTCCGTCCATGCTAAGTTTGAGCGGACTGTTCGCTCAAACTGTTGGACGGACAAAGTTGGGCCAACAGTCCGCGCGTGTGTACGCGGCCTTAGAGCAATCAGGGTCAATGCAAATAGTATCTCATGACAAAATATTGATTTCCTTGTACGGTAATGTTAGATTATTAAAATGGTAGTTCTGGCATGAAGCACTATTGGATAGGTCCATAAATCACTGTCTTCATAACCTGACTTTTAGGGCCTATGTCAATGGCTTCAGTTTGAGATGATTCTGAGATCATTCAGAATTCAATGACAGGTGCATTTGACTTGCATTCGACCCTCTCAATGCATGTTTAAAAATACCTTACCCCCAGCAACCCCTGTGACACAGGGGAAAAGCAGAAATAAATCCTTAGTGCCACACATCCACAGAATCCTGTAGTAGTAGTGGTGAGAGTGACAACCTCAGCCTGGGCTCCTGCCAGACAATGCCCTAAACACGTTTCACTCTGCTCCCCGGAACATAGATCCCGTGACTAAGCTCTAAGGGGCAGAGTGAAACACATTGTGGGTGTGCCCTGTTGGGACCCCAGGCTGAGGTTGCCACTTTCATAGCCACCACTACAGGATTCTGTGGATGTGCGGGGGATTTCCTCTTCCTTCCCCTCAGTGATTACAGGAGGTGGGACAAGCTCCATTCCTCACCTGCACTCCTGCAACTGAGCTACTTGTGTTACTCCCCATGTTGACTGAGCCTAAGCGACACACTAATGATGATTGTGCTTGCACAACGCAGCTCTACATTCACTTGCTCCAGTGGCATAAAAATCCTAAGTAAATTGCAGGGAGGACATAGAGTGAAAAAGGATAGTGCAGACAATGCCACTAAAATCACATTAATTATATTGAAAATGCTCAGACTGGCAGCATGTTTATCATTTCCAGTAACCAAGATGGCGTCACAGGCACTTCCCATTCCTGGTGACATCTCTTTCTGACATGATTCCTCTGAATGTCTTTCTCAAAGGGTGTGGTGTCAAGGAGGACGTGCCCTTGTATACTCAACTTCTGCCCATAATATTGCTTATTGGAGCCATCTTAACTAAGGTTATTACACCATATTCAGAAGCATTTGCTTGTGTAAGCCACTGCCCTGTAGGAAATGGTGTAATGCCCATACAGTAGCACAAAATGCCATCTTGGAAAAGGATACAATACAAAACATAAATTATTATAATACACAAAAACAGTCCTTATTCCAATCCACCCGCATGTCTGCATCTTCCAAAATATGAACCTAAAAATACATAAATACATCAAACATAAATACCCATTTTTATTAATCCAACATATTACATTTACATTTTTTAAACTTAAAAAAAATCCAGTGGTCAAAAAAAGGGAATTACACAACATTCTAAACCTATATTAAAGTCACATTTATTATATAGAAAAAGTGTTTTAATAAATAAAATGTACATAAAAAAAACCTCTGTCCTGCATACTCTCATAAAATATATGTAGCGCTGACATGTGTGTTTCCATGCTATACTATCAAGTCTATGGGCTTTGCTATAGCTTAGTATTTGGGGCCATCTAGCGGTCAAATACAGAAAGTACACTGGGATAACTTTTGTTTTCAACCATTGAACACAATACAGGAAGTGACTGTTGTTTCCTTTAGAAGGTTGACCCTTTTTACCCAGGAGGCTTGGTGACCTGCCCATGAACACTTTCTCTAGCAGTGCATGCTGGGTAGGACATAAAAGGAACCAGATCTCTTGGGATCTCGTGGCCAGCCTGTGAGGATCTATGCTGAAGCCTCCTGTTACAAGAGGCCCACAATCATCACAGATCACAACCCAGCTTGTTTGCACAAGTGACCTGACGGTGCCTAAAGACAGCGACCAGACTGAAGATCCAGAGACACTCATCTGAGCACCAGAGGACCGGGTCCATCCAGTGGAACGGAACGGAGCGACTGGCCCAGTTGACAGCGAAGCAAGCTGCAGTCACCAGACCAAATCTACTACACGGAGTTCTGATCCAGTTGGTAAGCGGGTCACAGACCCACAGTTGTTAACTTTCACACGCAGTTAGACTCACATACAGGCCTCACTGGGATCTGTAGTCCCACGGAGGGGAAGAGCAACTGACATTGAGCAGGCTTGAGGCTTATCTACTTTAACTACTTAAGCATTTGTAAAATAGTTCTTGAAGTTATACCTGGAGCACCTTAAGCTAACTTTCACCTACCTTTTGGATTACAAATATCAGAGGAGTCATTTCTAGCTAGCGAAGAAAGAAGATATGGGAGAAAGTACTTTCCGTGAGGCCTCACGTATAACTTTTAAAGTAGCGGGAGCGTCCAGGTTTAGATACATAGAATAGAATATACTCACAGTATAAATATATTTCTGGTTAAGTATCCAGTTGTGTGGCGTACTGTTTTTTCTCCACCAGGTGGAGCCAGTGAGTCCTGAGGATACAACACAGGTATATTGCATTACATGATATTGTAATGTATTGTATTGCACCACAGTTGTGTCAAGGGGACTGAGTCAATTCAAGGGGGTTCATTAGCAGAGTGCAGGCCCGAATCAAAAATTCAGCCGCTCCTTCGGGGGTAAGTGCTACGTATATTTATAAAGATGCTTAAATCATTTATTTAAAAGTCCTCAATAAAGCCATTCAGATCTAGTTATATATTGAGACCCTTAGGACACATGCTCTGGATCTCATATATCCAAAATGTTTTATTCTTAGAAATTTCCCTTTTCTTGTTGGATCCCCGCCAACATTCCTTGATCGTATCTATACCACAAAACTTTAACCTTGAAAGATCTCCATTGTTATATTTCCTGAACTATGAGGTTTCCGGCCCAATTTGATATTCTGAACATGTTCACTTAATTGCACCTGCAAGTTGCAGGTAGTGCACCCTACATATTGGATACTGCAGGGGCACTCAAGAAGATATGTAGCAAAATAAGTATTGCAGGTGAGAACATTCTTAATTTGGTATGTCCTTCATATATGACTTGAATTCCAAGAACTTTCTATTTTTAAACCCTGTAGTTTTGCACTAATGGTTACACGTGCATGATGGTATGCACACATGTGAGCACATGAGTGGAAAGTGTATTATAGTTTTGAATAGGGATGAGCCGAACACCCCCCGGTTCGGTTCGCACCAGAACTTTCGAACGGACCCCAAATTCGTATGAACGTTAGAACCCCATTGAAGTCTATGGGACTCGAACGTTTGAAATTAAAAGTGCTAATTTTAACGGCTAATATGCAAGATACTGTCCTAAAAAGGGTTTGGGGACCTGGCTCCTGCCCTAGGGGACATGGGTCAATGCAAAAAAAAGTTTTAAAAATGGACGTTTTGGCGGGAGCACTGATTTTAATGACGATTAAAGTGGAAAAAAAAATGAAATATTCCTTTAAATATGGTGCCTGGGGGGTGTCTGTAGTATGCCTGTGAAGTGCCACGTGTTTCCCCTGTTTAGAACAGTCCCTGCACAAAATGACATTTAAGGGAAATAACGTCATTTAAAGCTGCTTGCGGTTTTAATGTTATATCTGGTTCCTGCAATATGGTTGAAAATCAATGAGAAAAATGGCACGGGTAGCCCTCCCTGCCCATTACCAGCCCCTTTGGGTCTTGTACGCATATTAAGGGGAACCCCGTACCCATATTAAAAAAAGGAAATGCGTGTGGCCCCCAGGCCCTATATACTCAGAACAGCAGTATACAGGCGGTGCAAACAAGACAGGGACTGTGTAGGTTTGTTGTGTTAAGTTGAATCTGTTTGTAATTTTCAACTGGTACATTTTTAAAGTGTAGCTCCAGTCAAAAAAATTTTTTTTAAGCTTTTTGGAAAACATAGGGAAGGGTTATCACCCCTGTATAATTTGTTTTGTCGTCCATCTTTTTTCATCTCACTTGCTGTTGTCTCCTTCCGTTTGCAAGTAGGAGATGTTTGTAAGTTGGATGTTTGAAAGTAGGGACCTGCCCTATATGCTCTGCAGAAATGGCGGAACAAGGTGTTGGTTTTGCCACAACATTGTAAGCCCTCAAAGTGACTCTTGGTGGGCGCTGGAGCGCCCTGCTGTGAACGATTATATTAAGAATTGTAATTACATGCCATTGTTGAACAATGGTAGAAAAATTGACCTTTGGTGGTTGTGGTGCTGGTGCCACAACACTATAAGTCCTCACAGTTACTCTGGGTGGGCACAGGAACGGGCCCTCCTGTGAAATATTAAATCAAGAATTGTAATTACATGTCCCTGTTAAACAGGGGCAGAAAAATTGGGCCTTAGGCACTGGTGCTGGTGCCACGACACTGCAACCTCTCCCATATACTCTTGTTTTATTGCAGGAATTAGCCCTGCTGCAAAGCATTGCATCAAAAATTGTACTTAAACGCCCCTGTTAAACAGGGACAGAAAAATTGGGCCTTAGGCACTGGTGCTGGTGCCACGACACTGCAACCTCTCCCATATACTCTTGTTTTATTGCAGGAATTAGCCCTGCTGCAAAGCATTGCATCAAAAATTGTACTTAAACGCCCATGTTAAACAGGGGCAGAAAAATTGGGCCTTAGGCTTTGGTGCTGGTGCCACGACACTGCAACCTCTCCCATATACTCTTGTTTTATTGCAGGAATTAGCCCTGCTGCAAAGCATTGCATCAAAAATTGTACTTAAACGCCCATGTTAAACAGGGGCAGAAAAATTGGGCCTTAGGCACTGGTGCTGGTGCCACGACACTGCAACCTCTCCCATATACTCTTGTTTTATTGCAGGAATTAGCCCTGCTGCAAAGCATTGCATCAAAAATTGTACTTAAATGCCCCTGTTAAACAGGGGCAGAAAAATTGGGCTGATGGCATCACCCAGAAACAGAAATGTTCTTCCAACATATCATCGGAGGAGGAAGAGGATAGACAATCAACATAACAGGACAGTCACTCAGCATCAGCATAGGCAGTCTTGAAGGGATGTGATATTTAAAAAAAACTATTCGGTTACATCAGCTTCAGGTGCTTGGTAGCTGTGGGTGATCCAAGACTGATTCATCTTGATGAAGGTCAGTTAATCAACTGATTCGGTGGACAGCCGCACCCTGTGATCGGTAACAAAGCCACCAGCAGCACTGAAGGTGCGTTCCGAAAGAACGCTGGATGCAGGACAGGCCAGTAGCTCAATTGCATACTGTGCAAGCTCTGGCCAGTGATCCATCCTCAAGACCCAGTAAGCCAGAGGATTTTTGGTGGGAAAGGTGTCCAAGTCTGACCTTGCCCCTAGGTATTCCTGCACCATGTAAATCAGACGCTGGCGATGGTTGCTGGAACCGATCATACCTTGGGGCTGCGGACTAAAAAATTGTCTGAAAGCATCAGTCAGACGGCCACCTTCTCCACCGCTCCTTCTGACCGATGCCTCAGCAACACGTTGTCCAGGACCAGGAGTTTGTAACCTCCCAGTCTCTGGGAACGCGTTGCACAGACCTTTCTGCAAGGCCTCCCGGAGATGTCTCATCCTCTGCTCCCTCTGCGATGGCAAGATAAGGTCGGCAACCTTACCCTTGTACCGTGGATCAAGGAGAGTGGCCAGCCAGTAATAGTCCCTCTCCTTGATCCGAAGAATACGAGAATCCTTCCGCAGGCTTTGCAGGATCAGGGAGGCCATGCAGCGTAGGTTAGCTGAGGCATTTGGTCCAGAGTCCTCTGGGTCACTAAGGACAACATGATCCGCAGCTACCTCCTCCCAGCCACGTACAAGTCCACGTGTTTCTTGGGACTGTAAATCATCCCTACAAGACTGCTGCTGCTGCTGCTGATGCTGAGTGCCAGCCTCCACCTCCATGCTGACACAATCATCATCCTCCTCCTCTTCCTCCTCCTCATCCTCTTCCTGTGTGATGGGTGGCACAGCAGGAACACTGTCTGGATAAAGGGGGCCTTGAGAGGCAAGGAATTCCTCCTCTTCCTGCCTCTGTTCTGCCTCAAGTGCCCTGTCCATTATTCCACGCAGCGTATGCTCCAAGAGGTGGACAAGAGGTACAGTGTCACTGATGCATGCACTGTCACTGCTCACCATCCTTGTGGCCTCCTCAAACGGTGACAGGACAGTGCATGCATCCCTGATCATGCCCCACTGGCGTTGTGAGAAAAAACCGAGCTCCCCTGACCCTGTCCTGGTGCCGTAGTCGCACAGGTACTCATTGATGGCCCTCTGCTGCATGTGCAGCCGCTGCAGCATGGCCAACGTTGAGTTCCACCTGGTGGGCATGTCACATATAAGGCGGTTCTTGGGCAGGTTCAACTCCTTTTGGAGCTCAGCCAGCCGAGCACAGGCATTAAATGATCGGCGGAAATGCACACAGGCTTTCCTGGCCTGCTTCAGGACATCCTGTAAGCCGGGGTACCTGCCCAAGAACCGCTGCACCACCAGGTTAAGGAGGTGAGCTACACAGGGCACATGGGTCAGTTGTCCCTGTCGGAGGGCGGAGAGGAGGTTGGTGCCATTGTCGCAAACCACCATTCCTGGCTTAAGCTGGCGTGGCGTCAACCACCTCTCGGCCTGCCCCTGCAGAGCTGACAAAACATCCGCCCCAGTGTGGCTCCTGTCCCCCAAACAAACCATTGTTTTGCCTGCGTACTTGCGTAGCCCCTGGAACGCCTACGGAGCACCGCTGGTTCTGAGGACAGAGCACTGGAAGAGGCCATGGAGGAAGAAGAAGAGGAGGGGGTAGAGGAGAGAGGTGTGTCACAACCAATAGTAGCATTTTGGAGGCGTGGTGGCGGAACAACCTCCAACACTACTGCACCTTGTCCTGCATCCTTCCCAGCTGCCAGAAGAGTGACCCAATGGGCCGTGAAAGACAGGTAACATCCCTGTCCATGCCTGCTGGACCATGAGTCAGCGGTAATATGCACCTTACCGCTGACCGCCCTGTCAAGCGAGGCAAGGACATTGCCTTCCACATGCCGGTAGAGAGCCGAGTCTACCAACTGAAAAGGCAGCAGTTGAAGTGCTAGCAATTTAGCCAAGCTAGCATTCAACCGCTGGGCATGTGGATGGCTGGGACTGAACTTCTTTCGCCGGTCCAGCAGCTGGGGCAGGGACATTTGCCTGCTATAATCGGACGTGGGTGTACTGCTAGCAGAGTGCCCGGAAGCACTTGGCTGTGACACACCTAATTCTACACCTTCATTCCTCTCAGAGCAGGTTTCAGAGAGGACTGAAGGTCTAGTGGGGTTGGAGATGCCAGCTGATGAGGAGCAAGGAGAGGGCCGCTTTGTTCTTTGGTGTGGGTCTTTGAGGTATGCTTGCCAACGAGCTGCATGGCAGGTCAACATATGTCTGGTCAAGCATGTGGTGCCCAAGCGGCTGATGTTTTGGCCACGCGAGATACGCTTGAGACATATGTTGCAAATAGCAGCGGTGCGATCTGATGCACTCGTCTCAAAAAAGGCCCACACCAGGCAGAGCTCTGCAGTGTGATTCAGTCGGTGTGCTGCCCCTAAGCTGGCCCCCGGAGGGCATCCTGCCTCGTTGGACATGTGCCTCCTCCTCCACCTCCTCCTCCTCCTCTCTCCTACCAGGCACCCACGTGGAGTCAGTGCCCTCATCATCCCCTCCCTCTTCATCGCTGTAGCAAACCTGGCAGTATGCTGCAGCTTGTGGAACATGACTGCCAGATTGCTGTCCTTCTTGAGCATCCCCTCTCTCTGCGCTCACGCTACTGCCTTCCTCTAGCTGAGTGTCATCATCAGAGCCTACAAAACACTGGGCATCCTCCTGGAGCATGTACCCAACACTGTGCTCAAAGAGTTCAGGAGACTCCTCAGGAGGACGTGGTGGGTCTAGGGAAGGAGTCACTGATGATGACATTGAGAGGAGGGAAGACGATGCATTGGCAGCTGCTTTGCTAGTACCCTGAGACTGGGTGAGAGAGGATGAGGAGGATGAAGAGGGCTTGGTCATCCACTCTACCAAGTCGTTGGCATGTTGCGGTTCAAAATGTCCAGCTGCCGAAAAGAAGGACAAGCGTGTCCCATGGCCACGTGCTGATAACAATGCATGCGTCCACGACCAGCACTGTTGTCTCTAGACACAGAGCCTGCTTGCCCTCTTTTATCGGCTCGCGCCTGTCTGCCTCTCCTTGCTGGCCTTCCAGATATGGTAATGGCCTGAAGGGAGTTGGGTAAAACAGCAGTTGGGTAGTGTATATTGTGCTGGAGGCACACAACACCCACTAACTCCTGCAGATGCCTTTATTATAGAACACCAGAGATAAAGGAGTATACTGTAATGGAGTCACACAACACCCACTAAGCCCTGCAGATGGCTCTATTAGAGAACAGCAATAAACGGTAGATACAGGTGTATATTGTGCTGGAGGCACACAACACCCACTAACTCCTGCAGATGCCTTTATTATAGAACACCAGAGATAAAGGGGTATACTGTAATTGAGTCACACAACACCCACTAAGCCCTGCAGATGGCTCTATTAGAGAACAGCAATAAAGGGTAGATACAGGTGTATATTGTGCTGGAGGCACAAAAAAAACCACTAACTCCTGCAGATGCCTTTATTATAGAACACCAGAGATAAAGGGGTATATACAGATGTATACTGTGCTGTGCTGGAGGCACACACAACTTCCAATAACTCCTGCAGATGGCAAGTGGGCTCAAATAGAGAAGAGCTATGTAGGTGGATATAGCGGTGTGTACTGGGTACAGAGCACGCAGACAGCACGCACAAGCTCCTAACACTACTGACTGCAAGCTCTATTATAAAAGATAGATCACTAGCTATATAGGTGAGGTGAATATAGCGGTGTATACTGCGGTCAGGGCAAGCAGACAACAACCACTACAGAAGAGCAAGATCGAAAATCGGCCGATAACGATCGGTGTGTACTGTGTTGAAGGTACACAGAACACCCACTAACTGCTTCAGACGCCAACACACTACACAAGGCCGCCGCGCTGGCGGCCTTATATAGTGTGGGGCGTGTATTACACAGCCTGAGCTATGATTGGCCACAGGCATCCTGCCTGTGGCCAATCATGGATCTCCTCGCTGCTGGCGCTGTGATTGGCCAAGCATGCGGGGTCACAGTGCATGCTTGGCCAATCATGAGCCAGAAATGCACTGCGATGACGCAGTGCATTGTGGGCCGTGAGCGCCACACGAATTTGGCGCAAACGGCCCATAACGTTCGGAATTCGCCGAACGGCCGCAGATCGCGGTGATATGCCGCTCGTGTCGGCTCCTGTGCGCATGTGCGGGAGTGACATCATCGCAGCTCCGGCGAATCACAGCACCGGAGCAGCGAGACCCGGAAGTCACTCCGGGATACATGGCAGCGGCAAAGAGGAAGATGGAGGACCGCTTCGGGGGCTTCGTTCTCAGGTAAGTTATTCATAATGAGCTAGTATGCTATGCATACTAGCTCATTATGCCTTTACCTTACAGGGTGTGTTTTTTTTTTTTACCTTTACTTCCTCTTTAAGAATTGAAATTGTTTGTAGAAACTGTGACTGTGTTTGTGTGCACTGAGTGTGATCTATACATTTTCCTTTCTTTGTTTCATGTAACTAATCTTGGACCACTTTGTATGCACTAGTTATGTGGTCCAGTTCAGTATCAACTTTGGTTAGCATGCTTTTATATTGTACCACATCTTTTTGAGCCGATTTGTAATTTTTGACATTTTCCTCCTGTGAGGCATTAACCATTTGATTAAGGGTAGTTAAGGCTTGTACTTGGTCATGTAAAGCTGTATTCTCTTTTTCCCTTTCAGAAATTGTAATATTTTTATAATAGACTATATCTTCAAATTGCTGTATTTTAGCATTCATAGCCATGCAAGCAGCATACATGCCTGCTATGGCTAAACTTTTGAGCTTTTTATTCTTTTTGATTGTTTTTACTTGTTCTTCAAATAACTCTTGGACATAGGACCAAGGAGATTCTTTTAATTTAGCATCACAGTCAAATTCATTGCTCTTATGTTTAAGAGTTGCTACAAAGTTTTCTAGACAGGACATGGCAGCCATTACCCACAGATAGTATGCACAATTTTTAAGATAGATTAGGTTAAATGTTTCCCTGTACTATACCGTCAAGACTTCCACAGATTTGTGCTTTAACTGACAACAATGAGAATATTACTGTTGGTAAATTCCCACAGTTAAAAAAAAGCAAAAAAAATATATTTTGTAGTTTAGTTTCACTGTCATAAATCAATACTATTCCTTTAGTAGACATACAATTTAAATAACAACCAAAAACCTATTGAACATGTTTCATCCTAAAAAACAATCATATCGCGTTTTTTGTCTTCAAAAATTAAAATAAAGCATAAAACCCAACCAGGGCAGAAGGAAAAAACAAACAATCAATAAAACAAAAAAAAAATTGTCAACTTTTTCCCACAAAACAACAAGGGCCACACTCTTTCAGTGTCTTTCCAATAAAACACAAAAGAAACAAACAAAATATTTCAAAACAATTTTTTTTTCCCACTCAGCACATCCTCCTCATTATACTGTATGACCGGTTATGATGATACTTCCAATGTACTTTTTTCAATTATAATTACGTGATATTAAGCACAACAAAATATGCGCTGTATCCTCCCTCCTTTTTATAGTTAATCTAGTACCCACTAAAAAAATATTTATCTGTATTTTTCCCTAGATAAATTGCTTGTGACCTCCAACTTAGAAAAAAAGTGAATCAGTTTAAATTCCCCCCAATAACCTTAATCTGCTTTACACAAATCTTGGTATTATATTAAATACTTTCAGTCTTGTACCCGACTTCAGTCGCCAATTGTTACCCTTTTTTTTTATTTAAGATTTAATATCTCAAAGATATGATGTGGGTTAAATGAGAGTTTTTTGACCAAGAGTGAAAGCTTTAACACAATAACAACATTTATTGGTGAGTAGTTGAAAGTCTATCTAATACACAACCATCTATCTATAATCTACACCAAGGAAGAAAATATTAGGTTAAAATAAAAGAATACAGAGTATATTCATCAAAATACTGAAGATCTCTGAAGATCTGAAAAAAAGAATTGTTGCTCTACATAAAGAAGGCCTAGGCTATAAGAAGCTTGCCAAGACCCTGAAAACTGAACTGCAGTATGGTGGCCAAGACCATACAGCAGTTGAACAGGACAGGTTCCACTCAGAACAGGCCTCGCCATGGTCAACCAACGAAGTTGAGTGTATGTGCTCAGTGTCATATCCAGTTGTCTTTGGGAAATAGAGTGCTGCCAGCATTGCTGCAGAGGTTGAAGGGGTGGGGTGTCAGCCTGTCAGTGCTCAGACCATACGTTGAACACCGCATCAAACTGGTTTTCATGTTTGTCATCCTAGAAGGAAGCCTCTTCTAAAGACGATGCATAAGAAAGCCTGCAAACAGTTTGCTGAAGACAAACAGACTAAGGACATGGATTACTGGAACCATGTCCTGTGGTCTGATGAGACTAAGATAAACCTATTTGGTTCAGATGGTGTCAAGTGTGTGTGGTGGCAACCAGGTGAGGAATACAAAGACAAGCGTGTCTTGCCTACAGGCAATCATGGTAGTGGGAGCGTCATGGTCTGGGGCTGCATGAGTGCTGCCGGCACTGGGGAGCTACAGATCATTGAGGGAACCATGAATGCCAACATGTACTGTGACATACTGAAGCAGAGCATGATCCTCTCCCTTCAGCATTTTTCCAACATGATAATGACCCCAAACACACCTCCAAGACGACCACTGCCTTGCTAAAGAAGCATGTCTCCAGACCTAAACCCTATTGAGCATCAGTGGGGCAGCCTCAAATGGAAGGTGGAGAAGAGCAAGGTCTCTATCATCCACCAGCATGGTGATGTTGCCGTGGAGGAGTAGAAGCGGACTCCAGTGGCAACCTGTGAAGCTCTGGGGAACTCCATGCCCAAGAGGGTTAAGGCAGTGCTGGAAAATAATGGTGGCCACACAAAATATTAACACTTTGGGCACCATTTGGACATTTCCACTTAGGGGCGTACTCAGTTTTGTCGCCAGAGGTTTAGACATTAATGATGTTGTGTTGAGTTATTTTGAGTGGACAGCCAATTTAAACTGTTATACAAGCTGTACACTCACTACATTTGTAGCAAAGTGTAATTTCTTCTAATATTTACAGAAATGTGAGGGGTGTACTCACTTTTGTGATATATATATATATATATATATATATATATATATATATATATATATATATAGTTTAGTGTGGATCTAGCTACCAATGGTTAGCATTATACAGATAATGGGGAGAAAGGTGAATGCTTTTAAACAAGAAAGTATATGAATATAAGTAGATTCTGTTGCTGGCAAAGATAAATATGATTTTCTTTTTTTAAATCTATATATTGATTCATTGCTCTAAGTTAGTTTAGAAAATTGTGAAAAAAGATACTCACATTACTCAAGCCACATTCTATTTATATTTAGTCATATTTATAAGCTTGTAAATTTAGCAGTGTGGTTTTCAGATGCAAACTGAGGGATCAACATATATACAAATCCATGGATCCGCGACTAATTCAATTGATTTAAGTAGCACTGGGAATTTAAGCAGATCAAGAGTGTGCAGAGAGAATTCCCTGGATGTGTGAATCACTTGTGTCCTCTATAGAAGACAATTTTCACTTCTAGAAATGGAAATAAAAAGATCAAGGCACTTACAATTTATTTATAACTCCCTACCTTTGCTAATGAAAAGAATGTTTAGGCAGATAAATCATCGTATTTGGGTATTAAATACTGTAAAGTGCAGTGCACAGAATAAAGTAGCAAATGTCCATCATTTAAAAATAATCTTTTAGTATTGTAAATAAATTGAACTGATGCCTCAAAGAATTAGATTGAAGGATTAAAGTACCCTTTATAGAAGACCTTCTATGAAAATACAAGCCCCCTTTTCCTGACAGCCCTCTCGCTTTGGATGAAAAAGCAGGCATTCTTAGGGGATTTTGTGCATCCATACTTTTTTGGAAGCAGCAGTGAGGCACTGTCAGGAGTGCCTGATTTTTCATTTAGAGCAGTCAAGCTCAGTGTCAGCACAGGATTACACTATGTACAAATTGCAGAGTTCAGGAGTACATTATGCATATAGTGCAGGATTCAGGAGTGTGCTATGTACAGAGTGCAGAGTTCAGGATTGCATTATGTACAGGGTGCAGAGTTTAGGGGTGCGCTGGGTACAGAGTGCAACCCTAACCCCAAACTCCAAAGCTTCCGTGCATCTCTAATTTCTCTTACTTTGCCTGGCTTTAGTGCCTCCCTGTGTAGGTGGCTCTTTTTTGCCTTGTAGGGAGATTGTTCTCTCTCTCAGATTCTGGAGATCTGTCCCCGCCTTGAATGCAAGCAGGGTTAGATCAGTGGGAACGGAGGGTGAGAACAGGCTGGCTGCAAAACTGGGTGTGAGGGCCACATGACCAGGCCTGGTGGGCCAGATTCAGCCCAGAGGCCTTGTGTTTGACATAAGTGATTTAGAGGTAAAGGAGCTGTCAGCAAAGCAGACCTTTAGAAGGTCAGCTTTAAGGCTGGATTCACACTTATTTATTTTTAGTGCTTTTTGCATTTTGCAGATTTCCATTACAGTCCATTTAACATGGTTTCTATGGAACATGTTCTGTAGTGCAAATCTGAAAAATGCAAGAAGCACTAAAAATGCATAAGTGTGAATAAAGGCCTAAGGCCCCGCTCACACATGCTGTCCATTTGTCTGTTTTCCATCCATCCATTGAGGAATGAAAAACGGACATCAATGCATCTCAATGATCATCCATTTACATCAGTTTACATCCGCATCCGTCATCATCTGTTTTTTGAAACTGATCAAAGCTCTATTTTTTTTTTCTGTTAAAAAAGGATCAGACGAAAAACGAATGTAAACTGACAAATGGTCCATTTTTCATCCGTTTTTGAATTGGTAGTGGATGAAAAGAAACCTGATGAAAAACTGATGAGCACGGATGAAAAACTGATGAGCACTGAGGAAAAACAGATGAAAGCACTGACTGACATGACTGAACTGATGAAATAAACGGTCCGCATGTGTGAAAGGGGCCTTAGACTGTGTTCACATTTGTACGACAAACGCTCTGACATTGGGAGCTCATGTCGCATGACTTGTGCAAATCAATATTTCCCTATGAGAGCCGTCTTAACTGGTCAGACACAAGTTGGCCCGACTTTGAAAATGATCCCTGCACTAATTTGGTCCAACTCTGTTCCTACTTCAGCCCATTGAATATCACTGAAGTCGGATCAAAGTCAGATTGTGGTCTTAACTGATCCAACTTTGGCAGGCAACTTGTGCTCTGAGGATCTAGGGGGATGGGTGATTCGGGGCAGGGGTGCACCCCCCACCCCAAAGCACCATGTTGATGGGGACAAGGGCCTTTTCCTGACAACCATGGCCGTTGGTTGTCAGAGGCTGCAGGTGGCTTATCGAAATCTGGAAGCCCCTTTTAACAAGGGGCTCATGTGAATGAGTATGGCATACATTGTACCCCTACCCATTCACCTAAAAAAAGTGTAAAACATAAAACAGTACACAGGTTTTTAAAGTAATTTATTAAGGCAGTTTTGGAGTTGCTTCCAATTTCTTCTCCCCTCTCCAGGTCTTCTCCGCTCTCCGCTGATATCTTCTAGCCCTCTCTGGCTCTTCTCCCTTTGTCCACTGTCTTCTGCCTCTGCTGGGTCTTCTCTGCTGTCTTCTCGCTCTTTTTCCGTGTCTTTGCTGCTGTCTTCTCCCTCTGTTCTTCTTCTGATGTTCACTAGACGCTCTCTCCCGCTCTAATGCTGTGTGCGTGGTGTGCCACTACTTATATTGGCATGGGACGGGGTCACCGGGCAACATCATCTGAAGGCCACTCCTCTTATGACCTCACCACTGGGGGCATGATGGGGTGGTGATGTCATAAGGGGCATAGCCCCCACCCCTGATGTTGAGCCTCTTACATTTTCACCCCCTTTCCTGACCTACCGAGCTGTGTGCTTGGATAAGAGTCTGGTATGGATTTTGGGGTGGACCCCAAGCTGTTTTTTCGGAGTGAGGGTTCCCTATTAAAATCTATGCCAGACCAAAGGATTTGGTATGGTCTTGGAGGCGGAACCAATGCTGTTTTTTATTTTTTATTTGCTGTGGATTTTCCCCTTAAGATTCATTCCAGACGCAATGTGCCTGGTATTGTCGGGATCAAAGTTGGAAACCCCCGTTCATTGAAGTCAGATGGATGTTGGACTTCAAGTTGCAGGACAAAGTTGGATCCAGAGTCATACAACTGTCGCACCGTACCAGTGTGAACCTGACCTCAGGCTCTGTTCACGTGTAGGTGTTGCTATTTTTCAGGCATTTTTTCAAACATTTTTTCATGTGTATTTGCAGAGCTTTTGCTGTGTTTTGCAGCATTTTTGTACAGGCATTTTCAAGGTTTAAATGTCAACAATGTAAAAGCAGTAAAATGCCTGTAATCTGCCAAAAAAGAAGCTCCTGAATGCTCAGATGTGAACAGGTGCCATTGAAATGACTTGGATTTGCCTTGTTGGGTGTTTTTAGAGCTGAGGCTTACAGTAGAAAAACACCCAAAAAGCCTAGGTGTGAACAGAGCCTAAAGCCCCATACACACTATCAGATTGTCTGCTGATTTTTGTCTTCAGATTTACCAAAACCATGTAGTGCAAGGGCCTGCCTGATTGCATACACATTGAAACTCCTAACGTTTGACCTCATATTATACGGTTTTGGTAAATCTGAAGACAAAAATCAGCAGAAAATCTGCTAGTGTGTATGGGGCTTTAGTGTTTACTTCTCGGATATGTACTTATATTGTCAGCTAGTTCTAAATATTATTATTATTCAAAGTAGATCTCAGCAAAGTGACTGTATCATTTACAATAAAAAGACGCAAAATAACTGACTGTATAGATAGATATACAGTATACCCCTTTTGTATTTAGTAGAAGCACCCTTGGCAGCAATTTCAGCCCTGTGTCTGTGTAGGTGGGTCTTTATTAGCTGCAATTTTCCTTATTTCTATTTTTAAAAAAATGTTCCATCACCATAATAAGGTCACATGGATAAAAAGCCATTTTAAATTCCAGCCAAATATTCTATATTGAATTCAAACTTGAATTTGGCCATTTCTGACTTGGCCATTTTAGCACTAGTATTTTTAGTCAGTCTTGTGAAGTTTTGGCTTTATGTTTTGGGTCATTTTCATGCTAGAAGAAAAGTCACCTCCCAAGGTTTAGGTTTCTTGCTGATTATATTAGATTTTCTTGTGGTATCTCCATGTCTTTTTCTGCATTGATTCCACCCTCTATCTTCACAAGCCTTCCAGAGTCTGCTGCAGAGACATACAGCGACGCTGATAAAGCAGTACAGCCGGCCCTCCTGTACCGGGCTCAGGCCCCATCAGTTCAAAAGGGTGGCCCAGGCACTTGACAAGCAGGAGGGCATGCTGTACTGCCTTGTGACTCTTGTGGATCTCCCTGCAGTGCTGCTGGCTCTCTCCCTTTGGCTGCATTGTGGGGGGGATCTATTCCAATATCTGCCCCTTCTGCCCGCTGTCCAGGCAACCACTGTATGCCCCCCACCCTCGTAGCCCTGCCAGTTTTCCTCCACTCCTGCCAGTAGCTGCTGTGGGCACACAGGGATCACTTCTGGATGAAGAGTGGAGGAAGGGGTCAGTAAATATGTCATTTACTGACCCCTTCCTCTACTGTATGAGCACAGCAAGCGAACGGTACTGATCACCAGGGATGAGCCGAACAACCCCCAGTTCGGTTCGCACCAGAACTTTCGAACAGCCTGAAAATTTGTGCGAACTTTAGAACCCCATTGAAGTCGATGGGACTCGAACGTTCAAAATAAAAAGTGCTAATTTTAATGGCTAATATGCAAGATATTGTCCTAAAAAGGGTTTGGGGACCTGGCTTCTGCCCCAGGAGACATGGGTCAATGCCTAAAATGTTTTTAAAACTAGACGTTTTTTCAGGAGCACTGTTAATGACGATTAAAGTGAAAAAAAAAGTGGAATATTCCTTTAAATATCATGCCTGGGGGTGTCTATAGTATGCCTGTGAAGTGGAACGTGTTTCCCGTGTTTAGAACAGTCCCTGCACAAAATGACATTTAACAGAAAAAAAGTCATTTAAAACTGCTTGCGGTTTTAATGTAATATCTGGTTCCGGCAATATGGATGAAAAATGAGAAAAATGGCATAACTAGCCCCCCTGCCCATTACCAGCCCCTTTGGGATATTAAAGGGAACCCCGTACCCATATTAAAAAAAGGAAAGGCGTGGGTCCCCAGACACTATATACTCAGAACAGGAGTATACAGGCGGTGCAAACAAGACAGGGACTGTGTAGGTTTGTTGTGTTAAGTAGAATCTGTTTGTAATTTTGAACTGGTACATTTTTAAAGTGTAGCTCCAGTCAAAAAATCTTTTTTTAAGCTTTTTGGAAAACATAGGGAAGGGTTATCACCCCTGTATAATTTGTTTTGCCGTCCGTCTTTTCATCTCACTTCCTTTTGTCTCCTTCCGTTTGCAAGTAGGAGACGTTTGTAAGTTGGATGTTTGAAAGTAGGGGCCTGCCCTATATGCAGAAATTTGCACCTAAGGTGTTGGTGTTGCCACAACACTGTAAGCCCTCAAAGTGACTCTTGGTAGGCGCTGGAACTGCTGTGAACAATTATATCAAGAATTGTAATTACATGCCTTTGTTGAACAGTGGTAGAAAAATAGGGCCTTTGGTGGTTGTGGTGGTGGTAGTGGTGCTGGTGCCACAACACTGTAAGTCCTCACAGTTACTCTCAGTGTGTGTAGGAACGGGCCCTGCTGTGAAATATTATATCAAGAATTGTAATTACATGCCCCTGTTAAACAGGGGCTGAAAAATTGGGCCTTAGGCACTGCTTGCTGGTGCCACAACACTGCAGCCTCTCCCAGATGCTCTAGTTGGAGTGCAGGAATGAGCCCTGCTGCAAAGCATTGCATCAAAAATTGTAATTACACGCCCCTGTTAAACAAGGGCTGAAAAATTGGGCTGGTGGCACTGGTGCTGGTGCCACGACACTGCAACCTCTACCATATACTCTAGTTGGAGTGCAGGAATGAGCCCTGCTGCAAAGCATTGCATCAAAAATTATAATTACACGCCCCTGTTAAACAGGGGCTGAAAAATTGGGCTGGTGGCACTGGTGCTGGTGCCACGACACTGCAACCTCTCCCATATACTCTATTTGTATTGCAGGAATGAGCCCTGCTGCAAAGCATTGCATCAAAAATTGTAATTGCACGCCCCTGTTAAACAGGGGCTGAAAAATTGGGCTGGTGGCACTGGTGCCACGACACTGCAACCTCTCCCAAATACTCTATTTGTAGTGCAGGAATGAGCCCTGCTGCAAAGCATTGCATCAAAAATTGTAATTACACGCCCCTGTTAAACAGGGGCTGAAAAATTGGGCTGGTGGCATTGTTGCTGGTGCCATGACACTGCAACCTCTCCCATATACTCTATTTGTAGTGCAGGAATGAGCTCTGCTGCAAAGCATTGCATCAAAAATGTAAAATTACACGCCCCTGTTAAACAGGGGCTGAAAACTTGGGCTGGTGGCACTGTTTCTGGTGCCACGACACTGCAATCTCTCCCATATAGTCTATTTGTAGTGCAGGAATGAGCCCTGCTGCAAAGCATTGCATAAAAAAAATTGTAATTACACGCCCCTGTTAAACAGGGGCTGAAAAATTGGGCTGGTGGCATTGTTGCTGGTGCCACGACACTGCAACCTCTCCCATATACTCTATTTGTAGTGCAGGAATGAGCCCTGCTGCAAAGCATTGCATCAAAAATTGTAATTAAATGCCTCTGTTCAACAGGGGCTGAAAAATTGGGCTGGTGGCATCACCCAGAACCAAAAATGTTCTTCCAAGATATCAGCGGAGGAGAAAGAGGATAGACAGTCAACATAACAGGACAGTCAGTCAGCATCAGCATAGGCAGTCTTGAAGGGATGTGATATTTCAAAAAAAAATATTCAGTTACATCAGCTTCAGGTGCTTGGTAGCTGGTGGTGATCCAAGACTGATTCATCTTTATGAAGGTCAGTCGATCAACCGAGTCGGTGGACAGGCGCACCCTGTGATCGGTTACAAAGCCACCAGCAGCACTGAAGGTGCATTCCGAAAGAACGCTGGATGCAGGACAGGCCAGTAGCTCAATTGCATACTGTGCAAGCTCTGGCCAGTGATCCATCCTCAAAACCCAGTAAGCCAGAGGATTTTCGGTGGGAAAGGTGTCGAACTCTGACCTTGCCCCTAGGTATTCCTGCACCATGTAAATCAGACGCTGGCGATGGTTGGTGGAACCGATCATACCTTGGGGCTGCGGACTAAAAAATTGTCTGAACGCATCGGCCAGACGGCCACCTTCTCCACCACTCCTTCTGACCGATGCCTCAGCAACACGTTGTCCAGGACCAGGAGTTTGTAACCTCCCAGTCTCTGGGAATGCGTTGCACAGACCTTTCTGCAAGGCCTCCCGGAGATGTCTCATCCTCTGCTCCCTGTGCGATGGCAAGATCAGTTCCGCAACCTTACCCTTGTACCGTGGATCAAGGAGAGTGGCCAGCCAGTAATGGTCCCTCTCCTTGAATACGAGGATCCTTTCGCAGGCTTTGCAGGATCAGGGAGGCCATGCAGCGTAGGTTAGCTGAGGCATTCGGTCCGGAGTCCTCTGGGTCACTAAGGACAACATGATCCGCAGCTATCTCCTCCCAGCCGCGTACAAGTCCACGGTTTCTTGGGACTGTAAATCATCCCTACAAGACTGCTGCTGCTGATGCTGAGTGCCAGGCTCCACCTCCATGCTGACACAATCATCCTCCTCCTCCTCCTCCTCTTCCTGTGTGATGGGTGGGACAGCAGGAACACTGTCTGGATAAAGGGGGCCTTGAGGGGCAAGGAAGTCCTCCTCTTCCTGCCTCTGTTCTGCCTCAAGTGCCCTGTCCATTATTCCATGCAGCGTATGCTCCAACAGGTGGACAAGAGGTACAGTGTCACTGATGCATGCACTGTCACTGCTCACCATCATTGTGGCCTTCTCAAACGGTGACAGGACAGTGCATGCATCCCTGATCATGCTCCACTGGTGTGGTGAGAAAAAACCGAGCTCCCCTGACCCTGTCCTGGTGCCATAGTCGCACAGGTACTCATTGATGGCACTCTGCTGCATGTGCAGCCGCTGCAGCATGGCCAACGTTGAGTTCCACCTTGTGGGCATGTCAGATATAAGGCGGTTCTTGGGCAAGTTCAACTCCTTTTGGAGCTCAGCCAGCCGAGCACAGGCATTACACGATCGGTGGAAATGCACACAGACTTTCCTGGCCTGATTCAGGACATCCTGTAAGCCCGGGTACCTGCCCAAGAACCGCTGCACCACCAGGTTAAGGACGTGAGCCACACAGGGCACATGGATCAGTTGTCCCTTTTGGAGGGCGGAGAGGAGGTTGGTGCTTCACTACAGTGTAATGAAATAAAAATACTTTTAGGACTAAACACCCCATTGTATGAAGTGAAGCAAGATAATGAGTCACACTACTCTAAGGAATCCACATTTAAGAGAGCATTTCAGGACTTAATTTTGAGTACATTATACAGGTTGTCTGACTGTAAAATATGGTCATCTGGAATTTTAATTATAATTAGCAAAATCACATTAAAGGAGTCGCTGATGAAGTATAATAAAACTTCAGAACACCTACACTCCACCCCTTAGCGCTTGTGATTTTGAGGTGGGGGAGGACTCAGTGATACCCTATAGAACAGTGGTTCTCAACTCCTGTCCTCAGGACCCACTAACAGGCCAGATTTTAAGTATTAACTTTGGGGAGATGCAGACTGGAGTACTGCAATCACTGACCAGTAAAATGTTATCACCTATGATGTATTTCAGTTATCTTGCAAACCTGGCCTGTTAGTTGGTCCTGAGGACAGGAGTTGAGAACCTCTGCTCTAGAAGTTCTAGAAAAATTTGTTGCATCTGCAACATAATAGCTTGCTTTTACCTTCTAAAGTTAGTGCATTTGCCAAAAGTAATTTTTCTTGAGGGTCGGTGAAATGTAGGATCGATTTTGTGCTTCATTGACTGAACTCTGTGAGAACCCAAAAAAACAAACAAAGACTTGTTAAGTACTTTTCATTTTTTATCCCTTTTGTTTTGTTGTTGAATTATTGTTTCTTTTCTAGTATGTTTTCTATCTTTTCCTGTAAATATTTTTCTGCACCATTTTCCTTTTATTAAATTATATTTTAAGTTTATCTCTAATGAACTAATGCAGAAACTGAAGAATTCCCATTCCTTTGAAATATATATATTATATACAGTATTTAAATGTACATAATAACAGATAATTCTTAACGGTCAGACTAGAAAAAGAAAGAGAATAAAATATAAAAGAATAGAATCAAATATAATATAAAATAAAGAAATTGAATATAAAATAATAGAATAGAACAGAAAATAGAATAGAAATAGAAAATAATAGATTAGAAAAGAAAATAATAGCATAGAAAATAAAAGCATAGAATAGTAAAGATTAGAATAGAAAAAAATAGAATAGAATAATATAGAAGAATAACCTTCTTCCAAAAAAATCTAATTTAAAATAGAATGAATTTGAATAATAGAAAAGAATAGGACAAAATATAAAGACTATAACTGTCTTCCGAAATTCGAATAGAACAAATTTGAATGCCAATTTAAATAGGAATTCAGAATGCCAAATTCAAATCCAATTTGAATTTCATTTGAAAACAAATAAATGAAACAAATTCTGAAAACGAATTAAACAAATTTAACACATTTAACTAAACTAAATTATTTAAATAAGGAACCAAAACAATTTTTTTTTTTTTTATTCTGCATATGTCTATACACTACATATGCAGACACATTGCAACACAGCATATGCACACACTTTTCTGCTAATAATTCATTTGTAGTAAACCTTTTTCAAAAATGCAAGTCATTGGGTCAGCTGATTCTTTCAAGACAATCTACTCCCTTTGTGGCCTATAACCAACCATTTCTAAGAAGGGAGTAAGAAGTATGGTAAACAAAGTGTTTACCCATTCTACCGTACAATTTACTTATTTATTACAGGTACTTATATAGTCAATGTATGCAGTGCTTTACATATATAATGTTCATACACATATTAGGGCTAATTTAGACCAGAGACAATTAACCTATCAGCATGTCTTTGGAATATGAGAGGAAACCAGAGTACCCAGAGAAAACCCAGGCAGGTACAGGGAGAACATGCAAACTCTGTGCAGGTAGTGCTTTGGTTGGGATTCAAACAGATGACCTTAGTGCTGCTAGGTGGAAGCACTACCCAATGAGCCACTGCACTGCCCAAAACACTGTCATTAAATAATAACAACAACAACAACAACAATATGGAGGAACAACAAAAAAGATTAAATACTAATTTCTTCAATGTAAACACAGCAAAATTAACTCAAAATATGTGCACTACATAAGGTATGTTCACTTGCTTGTGATTATCTCCAAAAATTACAGGATTTCAAGATTTTCCCGCCTTTGCTGCAGAGAGAAAAAGCACAAAGATTTTTAGCTGATTTTTATTTACAGCACGATGAATATATGATACATGAGCAACAAATGCATGTCAAATGTGGACAATCAAGTAGTGCAAATCTTTACAGAAAATCATTGAAAAAATCAATCAGTCGCCTAGTTAAGAGTGAAAAATGTTCAAGTGTGGCTGTTGTTGGTGAATGTAACATTGACTGAGTTATTCACAGTAAATGTTATTATGACCAGGGGTGCTTACAACACTGACCTTTTATTTCCAAGGGCCTAAAAGTGATTGCTAGCCTATTTTTTTCCATGTGTGTGTTCATACATGTGTATTTTTTAAACCATAGTCTTTATCATTTTTATTTACTTCTTCCATCTGAAGTATCTGTTTGATCCTGCCCATCACCTTCCTTGTTCTAAATTGACCCCATAAAGCATATAATATCTGTACTTGCGTAAATCAGTTTTCATTCTTTGGAGGTACAGAAAGAGTTGCAAGAGAAAATTGACTTTTTAAGCAAGTTAAAATAATGTGTACATCCTTATTCAGAAATATATAAATATTCATACAGTATATATTTCTGAATAAAAACATACACATTCTTTTAACCTAAATGGTGGTGCTTAAAAAGTCAATTTTCTCTTGAAATTCCCTTTCTGGATAATGATAGAAAGGGGCACAGCTTATCTAATTGGTGTCCACAGTGCCACCCTGTTGTGACATATCTTTTTGTCTATTTAGAGGTACAGGGCACTATGCAGACACACGGCCTGCCTGTATTCATTAGTTTGTTAAGCCACCACAACCTTCAACCTTTCACAGCCTTCCTTTGGAAGGTACCCCTTTCCTAGCACAGCCTGCATCTTACCTCAGGCTGAACAGATTTTGTAATTCCTGTAACCATGCCCCCCACTATCAGGAAGAAGAGATACATGGTCACATTACTCAACTTTTTAACCTTTGTAAAAAAAAGGTAAGAAAGATTGTTTTTGAAACAAAGCAAAGTCAGTTACGAGTCCTACATAGTTATAACTGTATTAGAAAGTGTATATGATATTGAATATTCACAACTACTTTAAATCTGACCTTCATCCCTTCCCTCTTAATAAACCTGACTACACAAATTCAAACTTAATGGGAAAACCAAAATATATTATTAGCTATTTACCTTTTTCTTGTACTTTTTTGCAGTCTCAGTGGGTCTGAAACCTGCGCCACCAATATATAAAACTGTCATCATTTAAACAGCCCCTTTACCAGCCATTTTAAAATCAAGAAGTCAATGGTAGAGTGCTTTTATTCACTGAAGAAGTCTCTGAAATATTGTAGTGCATATGTGCACACTAGCTATTTTTATAGCTTGATTATATTTAATCAACTTAAAAATGTATTTGTTTCACTGTAAAAAGCCCCCAGCAATCAGTCTTTACCCACTATGACCCACTATGAAGTAATTTTACCAACAGGACTCACATCAGCCATTATATAATCTAGAAACCAACCGTAGCACCCTCTAGTTGTGATAAAATAGGTAGTGTTAGGGTTTTTTTCCTATTAGAGTAGGTAAAATATTTAGGCTTGGCTGGCAGCGAAGCCTTTGTTTAATCTGGGTCGGGTGAGTGAGCCAGGGAGGGCTGGTATGACTCAACGGGCTGTATCGCTGGTACCCCCCTCTACTTCTGGAATGAGGTGAAAACATCCAGAAGAATGAGAGGGAGTTTGGGAACCTACCTTGAGTATTCATAAAGGGCCCTGACCAATCCCCAACAGATAGGTTGGCAGGGGGCAGCCCCCCTAAAATTTTCAGGGTCAGCCCAGCTGGGCAGGAGAGTTTGGGTGGTAGTTGGAGATGGAGTGCTAGGAGGCAGCCCCTAGTCTGGGGGATGGCCTTGGGTCTGGGAGCACGGATGCAGGGGGAATCCTCTTAAAACCCAAGGAGGAATCCTGTTCAGTGGCATGGGAGCAGGTGTGAGGACAGCGGGAGCTAGTGGGTGTGTCTGAGAGATCTCCAAGGAGAAGACAGCCAGGTGGGCTAGTGAGTGTTACAGTTGGGGAGGACTGAGAGGCAGCCTGAGAGGACTGGTTGAGAGCAGTCTGAGATAGATGTAGAGTCAGACTGGGAGAACTGAGGAAGCTTAGCCAGGAGGTCTAGAGAAAGGGGCAGATGCAGCCAGGTGGGCTGGCAGTGCCTGAAGAGGTGGTCCTGGGATCAGTAGCCACAGAAGGATAGCTGGGCACTAGTCCCTGGAAAGTTCAGCTAAATTCAAGTGGGCATCTAATAACACCCCAAACCCCTTATACATTCAATACCCCTAATAAAAAAACCACAAAAACAAATCTGCAAGGACTGTTTTCTGACTCAAGAGTGCTGTGAAAAATCCTATGTGCCTGCCTGTGCAAGGTGGGGGATCAATTATTCACCAGTGGCTCCTGTGGGGGTAGCGCTACACAACATTAGAATGTATTTATTTTATTGAAAAAAAAACTAAAATATTTTAGGAAGTACATGTGTAGTCTTTACACCCTTTGACTAGGTCACTTTTGTCAGCAGCCTACATAAAGAAAGCTGGCACTACGCTGAAGATCTTCATCAAAAGTTTATTGTGTTAAAAGACATATGAATCCACACATTGGTAAAGTGCTACAAGCAGCTAAAGAAATAGAAGGTAGATCACAACTACTTTCTATGTGTTGAACTTGGCCATCAGACCTACGCCAGACATTTTAAAATAAAATAAAATAACATGAGAGTGTTTTTATTTAATTAAAAATGCCCCCAAAATATTGTAATGAGCACATGCAAATTTGTAACATAATTTGACTAGACCTCTTTTTTTTCTTGACTTTTTGTTGTTGGTTTTTTGCCCCTGTTAGTGTACTTTTGAAAATTGGCTGCCATATCTTTAAATATAGGTCTTTGAGTTGAAAATAATATTTTTGTTTGGTTAATATTGTGTTCTCTATTTTTTTTTGTGTCTCTGCCAACCTCTGGATCTTTCTTTCCCACCCCCATCCCTTTTGGTTCTGGCCACCATTGGAGTGCACTGGCTGGGCTGCTTTACATTTTAGTATAGGCTGATAATGCATGTTTCTCATAATTGGTGTAGGTATCCACACAGTATACATCTGATACTATACATCTCTTGTTATATATATATTCCATTGTGCATATCCATAACTGTAAATGTTCTATTTTTGATATGAAGATTTAATTCTGAGAAGAAGAGGGAACTCAAAATGTGCTGGGCATTTACATTAAGATATGGATGTTCCGTTTTTGTTGAGGTCTAAATCGACCAGTGAACTGTGATGTGATATTGACACCATTATATGTATAGAGATGAGGGGAAATTTGTAATGCTAGATTCCAAGCCTATTATTTATTTGCATTAATTTTGTTATAATAAAACATTTTTTTATTGCATAGATGTGTTTGTGTTTGTGCCTTAAACGTCTTCTACTTCCACTATAAATTTTTTTCTTTGGATATATATCTTGACTAGGATGTTGGCACCATTTGCAGTCGCAAGTTACACTTATATGCTGTAAGATATTATGCCTTAACTCTGGCTTCATTTGCCACATACTTCCTGGTCAGTGGACTCATAGTACAGACGTCAGAGACAGCCAAATCAGTAATATTTTTTAGAAGGAGGTCAGCAATGGTAGCCACCATATTATTTCATGCCTAGCTTATTTTTTCTCACTGATATGTATTCTGTACTTTTGTATCAATCATTATGATTAAAACATAGCTTTAGTATTATGTGCTAGGTTAAAATGAACATGTTCTATTGGTAAAATTGATGAGATAAATGAATATTATAATTATTGGTGTTCATCAAAACCGCTAACACAATATTATTATTGTAAATCAGAAGGTGAATACAAGAATAAAATAAATAATTAATCAGTACATCACCTAGTAGCGCTCAAAAAATAATCAAAGTTACACATATTAATAGTGAAACCATATTAACCCCACAATTATATAAACTCACATGTGCATAGTCAGTGATGACTCAATAAAGATAGACTCTACTACAATAAAGTATAACTGTGAGAAAAAAATAAAATAAAAAAATAAACGAATGTGTAAAGAACAAAGAATAAATATAAAGTCCATAAAAAGAAATCCAGAATGCGGAAAAGTTTTTCTTTTATGTGCAAATTCAGTGTCCGTATAACACAAAGCCTTCACCACACCCTTGGTGTTCGTGACCCCCCTCGTATGGAGCACTCACCAGCTGTACTGCTCAGCACTCTCGTGTTGAGCCACAAAGCGTTTAAAGATCTTCTGAATGGTGTTGTTCAATATCCAGCAATCGCTTGCAGTATGATTCCCTTCAGATATCAATAGATTTTCATCTCAAAGTACCTCAAGAAGAAAAAAGACTTTCCATAGTGTAACACTGTAAAAATCTTTTAATCTTAGTAAAAACCCTCCTCCTCTCTCTGCCTCAGCTGTGCTCCTTAGTGTGTCACAGAATAGTTGCAGAATAGCCACGCCCCAACATGTTTCGTCACAAGACTTCCTCATGGGACGTTTCTGCATTCTGGATTTATTTTTATGGACTTTATATTTATTCTTTGTTCCTTACACATTTTTTTTTTTTCTCACAGTTATACTTTATTGTAGTAGAGTCTATCTTTATTGAGTCATCACTGACTATGCACATGTGAGTTTATATAATTGTGGGGTTAATATGGTTTCACTATTAATATGTGTAACTTTGATTATTTTTTGAGCGCTACTAGGTGATGTACTGATTAATTATTTATTTTATTCTTGTATTCACCTTCTGATTTACATATTTGCATTTTTAAGTAGCAGCTGGAGGAGGGTGTGTTTAGCGCTGTGATGATACACTAGGTTGGCGATTTGTTTAAGTGTGTATCCTGATTTTATACAATATTATTATTGCAAGCATTATTAACTTGCCAGTAAAATGACATTAGAATTTACTGTCTGTTAATTTAAAACAAAACAGTAATAAGGACAAAATATGGCACTTGTATAAAGCTGGTGTGTGCAGTTCACTAGATTCAAATGCATTTTCCAAATTTAATTAGTGAATAAAAAAAAAAATCTACACTCAGCAGCTAATTGAAGCAAGTGTTACGTCATTTTTATTTTTTTATTTTATTTTAATGTGCGGTATGGATGTATTGCTTTGGATTTAACCCAAAGCCCCAGCTCCCTGTTCTCAGTTGTTACACAATTCCTTTAAAGACAAGTTTGTGACATATTGAGCTACCATTGGCTTTCTTTTCGATTGTGGAATGACATGTCTATTTTCTGACAGAGTGAAATGAACCAAACACTGCTACTGCTATCTTATATCTTATAATAGAAGGTTCCCTGCATAAGCAAGAGGGAATTTCTGCAGGTAGGAATAACTACTTATATGAAAAAATTTCAGATTAATCAATCAAGGAAAAGTGCAGCAACAAACGCCTGTCATTCAGTCAGTATAGTTGTTTGATGATTTACCATAATTTAGTATTATGATGCAAATGTTTCTAAAATAACTATTTTAATGGCAAATCTGAGGATTGGATGAAGTGTTAAATTAACATCTTTATTAAACTCTAAGCAGATATGAAAAAACACCAATGTATGCAGTTATATATTTATAAAAAAAAAAAAAAGATGAAATTTAAATGTAGCTAATGTAAAAACAGGAATAATGTTATTTGGATAACGAGCTGTATTGGATTTCCGCCAGACATATTGTTTGGTGTTGAGGCCAAATAATTCAATTTTAGTCTTATATGACCATAACCCCATTTTTCCATGTGGCCTCAGAATCTTAAAAGTGCGTTTTGGCATAGCTCGGTTTTGACTTCAAGTGGCCTTTTTTGAGGAGTGGCTTTTTTCTTTTCTTTTTTTCAACCCTCCCATGCAAGCCACATTTGTGGAGAATTTTTGATATTGTTGTCACATGCACACAATGACCACTCTTTGTGGTACATTCCTGCAACTGCTTCAGGGTTGCTGTAGGCCTCTTGGTGGCCTCTCCAGGCCAGTTTCCTCCTGGCTCTTTTATCCAGTTTCAAGTGACTGCCTGATCCAGGGAGGGTCTGTGTTATACCAAATACCTTCCACTTCATAATAATAGACTTCATTGTGCTTTTAGGCATTGATAAAGCCTTTGAATTTTTTTGTATCCATCTCCTGACTTGTGCCTGTTGACAACTTTATTACTGAGATCTTTTGATAGTGCCTTGCCACCCATAGTTGAGTGTTTGATTCATTTGCCCTATCAGGGACTGAAATGTTCCAGGAAAGCTATTTTCATGCTGAACTAAACAAAATGACCACAGTTGAACACAGTTGAAAATCAAATGGCTTTGTCTGCCATTGAGAAGGTGATTAGCTACTCCTGATTGAGTTTACAAGTAATTTTTAGGAGGGGGTGATCCTTTTTCCAACTGTTTTTGAATTTTTGATTTCCTGGCATGTTGGTCTTATATTTTTCACTTGGATATTATAATTTGCACTGAGTAAATACAGCTGGATAAAACAAAAAAACTGTGCCTGTCATTTCAGGCTGTAAAGCAACAAAATGTGATTAAATTAAAGGTGGGTGATTGTATTCTATACCGAATTGTATATTTGTTTGAGTAAAATAGCAGAACACATTTCATGAGAATTTTAGTGAAGAAGCTATTTAACACATAGTTCTATCCATCTAATAAGCCCATCAAAAGCTACCAATCATTATTTTACCATAAATGACAGCTAACGTAGAGCAATTTGGCAGCATGACACATTTACATGAATCTACATTTTTGTCCAAGTGTGGTTACTTTTACATTCATAGCTGTAAAGGTAAAAGTTAATAGTTGCTAAATCATAAACCACATAATTCAGTCAAACCTGGAAACCTTGTCAGAAGTCCCAGGCTTACAAGGATGGATATACAATAATTTACCTGTGTGTCACTGTTAAATGCTAAAGTAACTTAGTGAATATGCCAGGCAAGTGTTGGGGAAAGCAAACGCCATTGCTTAACAATTGATTAATCTAATGTTAGCTGCAGAGGTAAACAGTCAAGTTTATATGCAATATAGAGGGACCTGCTATTAGCAAAAGAATAAAAAAAATTACAGTAAAGTCTGTCTCTTTTCGGGGATAAATGCACTCACAGATCCTTCTGTCTGGACCATATAAGGACACCCTTGCTGTCTTTTATTAAATAAGACTGATAATATGCATTTTGTATTTTTTTTATTTTATTTTAGGAAGTATAGTGTTTTTTTCAGTGTTCATATATTTGGAGATATCACAGCAGCCAAGACTAATTCCAATCCTAACTTTTTTTGTTTTAGACACAGTGACAAAAAAGTAGGAACATCTGCCAGGTTTTTTTTTCGTGGCCTGTTATGAAATGACAAAAACAGTGCTGCGCTACTAAATAGATAAATGTGTAAACCACTAATGATTCAATAAGCGGTATATACAAAGATAAATAAATACTGATAAATCCAAATAAATAAATAAGTGAATCAAAGTTCATCAAAATTATCAAGTGATTGAAGTGGATCTGAGAATATCAATTCACTAATAGTGCAAAGATTCAAAAGAGTGCTTATGCTCGTCTCCACCAGTATCACAGGCTGCTCACCTCACATATGAGTCGAAATCAGCAGTACTCCCCTTTGGGCATAATAAAGATTTCCTGCGTGGTATTGACACTCCTTCCTCTCAGACACCTGCTTCTTTGGGTACCAAAGAACCCCTTTCGTCTCACCAAATCGGATAAGTATGCAGAAACCAAGAAGGAAAAATCGAGTGCTTTCCATCTAAAGATATTTATTCTTATAAAAGGATAGAAGATGCACTTAAAAGTGTGGCACTACAAGCCATGCTAGTTGGAACAGCATTCAGACAGCAATCACTGCCCTGATTTCTCACTCTGCTTCCACAGATTACCACAAGGACAAGAAGTGATGTAAAAACTTCCCGGTGGGGATACAGATGGCAATAAAAGCTTGACAGGAGAATTTAATCCCACCCAGCCTATTCAAAACTGAAAAAAAAATGATGTTCCTTGAGAGATTTGTAGATTAGCAACTAGAAGCCATTTAGAATTAGATTAGCCACTGCAATCATCCCTTTTTAAAAATTGTTCTCAAAATGTTGGCTGGTTCGTGGACTTGTACAAGAGGGAGCAGAAAGTAGAAAGAATCTGAATAAAAAAATATGACTGCACACATGCACATACATACTGTAACTAGAATCTAAAGTGAACTTTAATGGTATTGGCTCAGTTGTAGTTATTTGTAAGTTTATTAAGTTTTTAAATACACGTCATATTTCTTTTTACTGCAAAATAATCTCAGATTTACAAATATATATTTAATACAAAAGACTCCCAGAGCATTACGGGTTTATAAATAGATATAGTCCAGAACATGCTGTCTTTTTAAGAGCATAAAAAATGATGAGTTCAAATGCATACAGTGTTTAATTTTGTGTACATCTGAATGAGGCAGTCTATGGGCCCAAACACATAGCTACATCTTGCAGGGATTATTTTCACTTGGTTTGGCAATGTACAACAAAGTAGAAAATTGCATCCAGATCTGTATTTTCAGCAAAATTAATGCTGTATGCATGTAATGGTTTGTGCAATATTTATATGCATACCAGTGTACAGCATACAGTGGCTAAACTGCTGCTGCTGTTTAGGGCCTGATATGTAAATGTCAACAATGTGCAAGTCAACGGCCCTGGCTACACACTATTAATTTTACATTTCAGAGGCGCTAGTGCTCATTAAATGTATTACATTTAATAGGAATAAATTGTCCCCTGGGTGTGCTCTGATGGTGAGTGGGGGAGCAGACCATATGGGACAAGGTACGATGGGTTGCAGACAGAACAGTGTTAGGGTGTTGCAGCTCCCCATCAGGTTTTCTCTGATAGCCAGTGAGAGCTTATTTTATTGGCTGAACCAATCAAATTATACACATGCAGCAACAGCTCCTCCTGCTGGTGGTCAGACCTGATGGGGAACTGACTGCCTGTGTAACAGTATTGGTCCTGTCATTAGTGTCAGGACTGGTGCCTTTCATTGCTTGAACACAGAAGGCATAAGCTGCCTGCATCCCGACAACTAGCTGGGCAGTGGTGGCCAATAGAGTCCATTTATGCTGTAATGCTGTAGGCATGAAAATGTTGCTTAAACATTACATGCATATAAAGTACAGCTTCTGCCAGCAAGATCCTGTGGAAAAGGCAGCCATGTCTTGATAATGAGCCCTTATATTCTGTGTCTATGATTGGACCCTAAACAGAGCAATATGGAAGGAAGGGAGGAGAGTGGGAGGAGCAACTGTAAATATCAGCTTGAGCCACTGCGGCCTTTAAACAAAATACATTCTTCAGCAGGAGGTAAGAGAAGCTGTAAAATACGTGAAAAGTTGCTAAATATTTTGATACAAAATAATAAATATGCAATATTTTATATAAACCTGGCTAAAATAACACAAAATAATACAATAATAAAGGATAGGATTTTACATCAAGTTGATTTCTCTAACAAATCTATAAAATTGTAAAAGAGCCAATGTTTCAATGTATATCCTTTAAATCAGCCTGAATGTTTCACTTTGAAGTATGAAATGTGTATTTTTCCACTCATCCCTATTTCTCAATTTTGTGACTGCCTATTGGAGATAATCAAAAGAAAATAATCCCTAGGAGAAAAAGAACATCTTATGCTAAATGCTTGAATTAAAATGGAAAACATGTTATACATGCAGATTAAGCAACAAACACATGAATCCTAACAGAGGCGAGAAAACATCGGCACCTATCTATGAAAAGGATTATCATGTAATTTTAACAAACCTGTAGCTGCTTGTAAGGATGTGCTGTCTATTACAATTTAATATAAACTAAAACTGGAAGATTTTAGACATATACAGTATTTATTATAAGCTATATGGCCTTTCCAGCTTACAATCCTTTGAACTTTCTATGGTGAAAGAACCGCAAATGTGTTTTTTGCCCGGTATTAGTATCAGACAAAATCTCCAATTGTAATAATGAGAGATGAGCAAATTGTTTCAGACAGCTTCAGATTTTGTACAAATGTTGATAGTTCATAGAGGCCAAGCAATTTATAGGAACATGTCTCAGAGAAACTGAAACCATTAGGATTCTGGGAAATCAAAATGTCACTTTCTGAAATGTGGGACAGGGAAACAAGAGATAAAGGAGGAATTTATAAGAGATGACCATAATATATGCATATTTAAGATGATTCAAGTCTGTTATATTAGTTTTAAAAGAAAAAGATAAAATGAAATTCCCTGGAGACCAGCAATGGGCTTAATTTTGTGGAAACTTTGAACTATATGGAAACACCCCTTATCCCTTTTTTGCTCAAAAAAGGAAAAAGACATTGTAAAAAAATGGTAAGATTATTTAATAAATACAAGAGCAAGTTCGGTTGTGATTAGCAGTTTCACTTACTTATGGCAGCCTTCAGCGTTGATCATATAAAAAAGTGTTGTAGGACTTTGATCAGGTCTATGTATTGACATTCATGGATAGAAGACTTGAGCCCTTTATACATAAGATTACTTAACTAGATAGGAGCTGAATTGCCGGCAATGTATATATATGAATACATTTCTATGGATCACTGCTGTTGCACAAACATGTCTGTGTTGCCTCTGATTAATCAAGTGCAGGAAACAAACGCAATGCCCACCTCACCTTGTAGGACACAATGGCCACACAATGATGGTGCCATCTCCCAAATAGCTTTACTGAAGGCTCAGAATAGAAACAGCAGATGCAATAGTCCTGCAAATGGATATCCTTCCTCTGACACATTTTGCCTGTCCCATAGGGTTTGGCCATCTAGGTGCTTCTAAGCTGAGCTTTTAAAAAAAATTATAGGAGGTGATGTAATTGGTGTTCCTTCAGTGTGTGCAATATCTAGCTGACATCTGAAACTCTTCATCCTTAACATATGCCTATTAAGTTAAAGTGGAAGTAAACCCATTTATTTAAACAGTTAAAAAAAAGGCATGCCGGGAATGCTAACTGAACATTGGCTGTGCTCTCAGCCAAACTATCAAACCATCCAATGGCTGGAGTCATTACGAATCACATGTACAGCACCATAGCAGTTGAAGATTAAACAGAGGAAAAGATGGCAGCTTCCTTGGCTGAAAACGATAGGGGAGTTTACTTCCACTTTAAGGGGCTTTTACTGCTTATCTTCTAAAAATGCTAGTTAGTCTGCTGTGTCTGATATGATTCCAGTATTTTTGAGTGCCAAACTCAAGCAGGCCTGCTCAGCTGACTGAGACATTCATGTCTTTTACGCATTATAAATTGAGGTTAAGAGGGTGTAATTTTCCCACAAGTCACTTTAGTAGAGGAGCAGTGTCATTCACTGAAACAACCATGGAACATGCAGCACCTTTAATTCTCAAAAGAGCCTCCAAACCTGAGTATTAATTTCCTTAAACCTGCAATTATAGCTGACCACAACCAACCACCCTCCATCGTTTAGCCAGTCAAGAATATGCCTTGGAATGAAAGAAACAAAATCAAACCTAAACGTAGTCTGCACACAATATTCTCTACTACTCATAATCAAGATGAAGATAAAAGAAAAATAAATTATGTATCAGTGCCTGTCCGTCCATTAGGGGCACCACCCCCTCTCTCCTCTCCACCAGCATGAACCTATCCATGGCCACCACTGCCCCCCCCATTCATGTGTCTGACCCCTTTCCGGGTACATGAATTTACAGCAGCCAGAGGTTTTTTTGAAGCACCTGATTGGAGCCATAGGCTCTAATAGGGCTTCAAAGTAGTGTGGGCTCGGGTCACAGACGATGCGTCCGGAGCCCACTGAGGTGTGTTGCAACAGTGAATGAATGTTCGATGTTGCAACACTGATCCTCCTCCCTGCCAAGCAAGTATGAAACTCATTTCCCGATTGGCCAAAATGTTCGGTGATCCTATTGCATGCCTAGCACTGGGAGGAGCAAAGAGGAGATGCACTGCCGAGAGGACTCCAGGAGAGGATACCGGAGCCCAACACTCTGGAAGATGGCCACAGCAACTCCAACTGCTGCTCTCACTGCCTGCACCCAGTGTAAGGACAGCAAGTGGTGGAGGGGGGTGTTAGCACAGCACCGCTGGGGGGGGGTATCTGGAAGTTGTGCTAGTGCTGGCCAGCTGGAGGGGGTTGTTTGTCTCCCCCCCCCCCCCCAAAAAAAAAAAAAACACCAGCCGTGACTGTGGTGTACCTTGAATAAACAAAGTCCATACAATCAAGCATGAAAAATAAATAAATAAGAAATAACATCTAAAAAAAAAAAAATAAATCAAAAGAAAAAAAAGACACAATAGAAAAAGAAAAATGAAAAATAAATCATAAAAATGAAAATAAAAATAGGGCAGGAACTGACATCATGCTGTTCCAGTAATGATTAAGGAGAGAACTAAAAAAATGAACACTGGGGAAAAGCCAAAGTAGCACACTGACCTCCATAAAAGTTAAAGGTATACTCCACTGAAAAAGAACATCATCACAGCAGGCAATCTGAGGATGAATGGCTGGGGATATGCACACCGTTTTAACAGCTCTAGGGCAGGGATAAATAGACATAGGGCATTAGCAAAAAACAACACTTTATTGTAAAATTGTGAATTACAGGAAGCAGTAGATCTACACTAGTCCAAGCTTGCGTTCTAGGATGCCAACTGCTTCATTATTAAACAGGTCTCCTTTTTTAATTGTAAACACCACCTCCTCTATCTGCCTTTGGCCCCGGAAGGCAGTAAGATGTTCTGACATTGAATTCAGGTTGGTGAAGGAGCACCACTTTCTTGTGTAAATGTTTTCATTTATCGCACGATAGAGCCATTGGATCTGTGTGCATATCACTTGCCATTTATCCTTGGAGCAACTTTAGATTTTTCCTCACACTCAGACTCTGCATTGCACTATTTATTGTGAGTGTTACTGCTTTTTGTCCCTTTGTGTATCAGTGACATTTATAGAGGTTGGTGCACTACTTTGGCTTTTTTCCTGTGCCTTGGAACAACATATTGCGTCAGGTCAGAAATTCTAAGAAATGTGTGTCCAAACTGTAGGGTTTTCTGCAGAAAGGTACATTAAGAAGGCATTCAATATATGAAAGGTACAGTCAGTCAGACTGTGGTCAAACAAAAACCAAAGAAAATTCCCAGCTCAACTTATCGACCAGCCTGTAACCAACCTGAATCATCCTGTCTAAAAGTATGCGTTAAAAACAAATGTTTTGTTTGCACATATTTGCGAACACATGCGTAAGCTGCAGAGCCACTTCATGGTACCTAAGATGATTCGGATGGTTGCAGGCTGGTGAGTACATTTTTCTTTGGGTTTTTGTTTGACGTGTGTCGCTCTTTCATGTGCTCCTTTCTACAAAGGCCAGTTATACAGTATCTCATAAAAGTGAGTACACCCCTCACATTTTTGTAAATATTTGTTATATCTTTTCATGTGACAATACTGAAGAAATTACACTTTGCTACAATGTAAAGTAGTAAGTGTACAGCTTGTATAACGGTAAATTTGCTGTCCCCTCAAAATAACTCAACACACAGCCATTAATGTCTAAACTGCTAGCAACAAAAGTGAGTACACCCCTAAGTGAAAATGTCCAAATTGGACCCAAAGTTGCAAAATTTTGTGTGGTCACTATTATTTCCCAGCACTGCCTTAACCCTCTTGGGCATGGAGCTCACCAGCGCTTCACAGGTTGCCACTGAAGTCCTTTTCTACTCCTCCATGATGACATCACGGAACTGGTGGATGTTAGAGACCTCGCTCTCCACCACCTTCCGTTTGAAGATGCCCCAGAGATGCTCAATAGGGATTAGATCTGGAGACATGCTTGACCAGTCCATCACCTTTACCCTCAGCTTCTTTAGCAAGGCAGTGACATCTTGGAGGTGTGTTTGGGGTCATTATCATGTTGGAATACTGCCCTGTGGCCCAGTCTCAGAAGGGAAGGGATCATACTCTGCTTCAGTATGTCACAGTACATGTTGGCATTCATGGTTCCCTCAATGAACTGTAGCTCCCCAGTGTCAGCAGCTCTCATGCAGCCCCAGACCATGATGCTTCCACCACCATGCTTGACTGTAGGCAAGACACACGTGTCTTTGTACGCCTCACCTGGTTGCCGTCACACACAATTGACACCATCTAAACCAAATAAGTTTATCTTGGTTTTATCAGACCACAGCACATGGTTCCAGTAATCCATGTCCTTAGTCTGCTTGTCTTCAGCAAACTTTTTGCAGGCTTTCTTGGTAATCATTTTTAGAAGAGGTTTCCTCTTGGGTTGTTAGACATGCAGTCCAATTTGATACAGTGTGTGGCATGTGGTCGGAGCACTGACAGGCTGACCTCCCACCCCTTCAACCTCTGCAGAAAAGCTGGCAACACTCATATGTCTATTTCCCAAAGACAACCTCTGGCTATGATGCTGAGCATGTGCACTCAACTTCTTTGGTCAACCATAGAGAGGCCTGTTCTGCGTGGAACCTGTCCTGTTAAACCGCTGTATGGTCTTGGCCACCATGCTGCAGCAAGATTTTAGGGTCTTGGCAATCTTCTTATAGCCTAGACCAGTGATGGTGAACCTTGGCACCCCAGATGTTTTGGAACTACATTTCCCATGATGCTCAACTACACTGCAGAGTGCATGAACATCATGGGAAATGTAGTTCCAAAACATTTGGGGTGTCAAGGTTCACCATCACTGGCCTAGACCATCTTTATGTAGAGCAACAATTATTTTTTTCAGATCCTCAGAGAGTTCTTTTCCATGAGGTGCCATGTTGAACTTCCAGTGACCAGTATGACAGAGTGAGAGCGATAATACCAAATTTAACACACCTGCTCCCCATTCGTACCTAAGACCTTGTAACACTAACGGGTCACATGACACCGGGGAGGGAAAATGGCTAATTGGGCCCAATTTGGACATTTTCATTTAGGGGTGTACTCGCTTTTGTTGCCAGTGTTTTAGACAGTACTGGCTGTGTGTTGACTTATTTTGAGGGGACAGCAAATTTACACTGTTATACAAGCTGTACACTCTCTACTTTACATTGTAGCAAAGTCTCATTATTTCAGTGTTGTCCCAAGAAAAGATATAATAACATATTATGTGAGATAGCGTAGATGGGGGCGGTGGCCATTTGTTTATACAGTCAGACTGTGGTGCCTGCTTTAAGGACAGATGTCAGCTATATGAAAAAAAAAACAAGAAAATGGCAAGGACTCATTAGAAAAATATTCAACAACAATTCTTGTGGGTGCAAAATACACCTGGTTTATGTATTTATAAATATTTACTGTATATTTGAAGTGATGCATCACATTATATAATGCTGCAGAGAGAAAAGGTTAACAAGAGGAATGAGGTGGCAAGTGGCTTTTTAGTTTATGGTAGATGTTAGTTATGCTTACTGAAGTTACAGGTTCACTTTAAAATTAATCTATTCATAGTTTCAATGTTGTAGAGCAAGTTGAGAGAATACAGAAATGTTGTCTGCTTGTTATAGTTGTACTTCCATTGCAGAGTATTTGTCAAAGAAATCAGTATTTTAACACCTTTCATTTAAATTCCTGAAACCTGAAAGCTGTATAGAAAAGATCTCATCATTACTGTATGGATGGCGATTATTCAGCATGGCTGCAGCTAGTGTGAGTTCAGTGATAAAACGTACCATGAATCAAGACCCTGACAGGCTTGGCAGAAACGTACTGCTTTAATTAGCAGATGGACTCATGTTCGAATTACATTTGTTTGGTGACAGTTTCCCTTTACAATCTGTCTTCTGTCAAAATCCTCTATATACAGTATTTATACATGGATGTAAAAATATCATCCACTGACAAGCACATACATTATTTTAACCAGAATGTAGAATTAATATGTACTGCTGTCAATCTGCAATCATAACCGGGAAGACTACCCTGCAGTAGAGCGATCTGAAAGTGAGGCTTGAAGAGCTTGTGGAGCGCATCGTGGAAGGGATGGGGTCGATGGTGGTGCGGAGGATGATGAGTTGGGAAGATGTGAGTTTCTAAATGTTGTACTTTCATTAAATGTAACCACACTTAGTGGCCCCTCTCTTCTCTTTTATACTCAGCTCTGACTGGTCATCACTTGTATTTCAAGTCAAAATTTATGAAAAAATTTTGCTTGTCTTGCAAAACGCTGTCAAATCAAGTTACTCTCAAACCAAGGTTTTACTGTACATATTTAACGCATACTGTTAGACAGGATGATTCGGATGGTTGCAGGCTGGTGAGTACATTTTTCTTTGGTTTTTGTTTTACGTGCGTCGCTCTCTCATGTGCTCCTTTCTGCAAAGGCCAGTTATACAGTATCTCACAAAAGTGAGTACACCCCTCACATTTAAGCACTTTTGTGAGATACTGTGTATGTATTACAACACAACTTTCAAAAACTGATAGTTGCTGCGATAGTCTAAATTCAATTTAGCCATTAGCTCTGCATGCCATCCGGGGACTAATCGACACTGCCAGCGGGATACCACCCCAATCGAAGCCGAAAGGAGCTCAAACTACTCACCGGAGTCTGCTCCAATGCTTTCGCACAAAAAGGAAAGAAGAACGCTGCCCTAAAAAGCTCACAGACTTCACCATGCCAGCAACTGACAGGGAGAAGCTGTAAGATGACGCAGACAGCGCAAACACACAGGCATCATCCTGCTACACAGACCTTCCTGACAAATTTACAGGAGACTAGGATGCCAAACCACGAGCACCTCTAGCCCAGAGACCATCTCCTCACAGCCCGTCTCCTAACAACCCTGCCAAAGCGAGGATGAGGATGGATCCCTCAGTGCAGGCCACAGGCACAGTGAGTAATAATGAATGCCCAGATAATTTAGGCCTCAACCTGCAATCATCTTTCCCCTCCTCAGGACAACCCGTTCTTGACAGAACTATGAAAGATATGCTTCTTTCCCTGCAATCATCCCTTATGATGAACTTTTCCACATTAATACACAAGTTCACATCTGAAATACAGGGAGTGGATGAGAGAGTACAATACATTGAGCATAAGATGGATGAATGCACTACTACAGTGAACAATTTCATTGATGCATACAAAGACCAATCAGATGAAAATGATTGGATAAAAGCAAAACTCGCAGACCTTGAGGATCGCTCAAGAAGAAACATTGTCAAAATTAGGGGGGTACCCAAATCCATTTCTGACATATCACCGATTGAACACACTATCAATCGTATACATCGCATTCCCAAGCCAAAACACCTAGAAGCTTCAGTACCTAGGGACATTCTCATGAAAATTCATTTCTTCCCTACTAAAGAGCATCTTTTAGCCAAAGCCAGAGCATCTCCTGATCTCCCAGCACCTTACAATGGAGTGCACCTATATGCTGATCTTTCTCAATATACCCTCAACTTGAGAAGGCAAATGAAAATGATCACCAAAGCACTAAACAACCACAAAATTTAGTATAAATGGTGCCATCCAGCCATGGTAGTGATAACCTGGGAGGGGAAAACATACAAGTTTTCCAAACCCAACGATGGAATTCGGCTCCTACATTCATGGGACATAATACCCGAACTACCCAGGAGCAACATGGCTTCCACCTCAGGCCCTCCACACAAGGGCCACCCACATAGGGAGTTTTACAACTCCAAAGTTAAAATTAATCATCAGGCACTTTTACTTCGCACCACGACCAAGATCCCCGGTCTGGCTCTCAGTCAGTATTCAACAGTTATACACTGACCTTTGTATTTTCGTTAATACATTTGTTCTTTTTTTCTTTCAGGTTTTTTTTAATTTTTATTATTGTTATTTACCTCCATGTCCTTGTGTATGAGTGCTACCCTGTTACTCAACCAGTAGCTTACAGTCAGGTCACTTAGCAGACCCGGCTTGACTCATTAGTCAAGCACTTAGTCAAGCACTTACCTAATAAATAGGGCTAACCATCTGTTATCTTCCCACCAACACAGACTATATTGCTGTGGAGACGCGGCAATAATCGACTCCAGGCTACCAACACTCAGATCCAGACATCATCATCTGGAAATCTACCAAAGAATAGACTTTGATTATCTAACAGTGAGTCTTATCACCAACATACCAGAAATACTTCACTCCACAATGGTCATTAACATTTTATCTATAAATACAAAGGGAATAAATCACCCAGCTAACAAGCATCCCTATGGAAAACTGCATTCTCACAGCATAGCGATATATTATGCATCCAGGAAACGCACTTCGCTCAAGCAGATATCCCTTACTGCCATCACAAATCCTTTCCACGCGTCTTCAATGCATGCCACTCAAAGAAGCAAGGTGGGGTTATGAGTGTAATTCGAGATACAATCTCCTTCCAACTTCAAAAATGCACCCTAGATCCTGAAGGGAGATATATCATCCTAATCTACACTATAAACAATAGCCAATATACCATAGTAACCTTGTATGCTCCCAACCATCGCCAGATGCCTTTCCTTAAATTAACGTTAAAGAAAATAAAAGAACTACAACAAGGACACCTGCTAATATGTGGGGACTGAGTGTCTGATAACAACCTGGATACCTCATCAAGATCCAAGAGGTTAGCCTCCCCACTGAACTCTTTTCTTACAGCCAGTGACTTATATGACATATGGAGGTGTTGTCACGCGGATGAGAGGAACTACCCATTCCTTTCTCCGTGCCACAACACATACTCGCATATTGACCTATTTCTCTCTGATAAATGGCTATTGCAAAATGTTCAAGCTTCCCAAATCCACACCATCACCTGGTCAGACCACGAACCTGTAAGCATAAAAACTGTAAACAATCCATTAACCCCATACTCCTACTTATGGAGAGTAAACAACTCTATCCTTCAAAACCCATCTAACATAACCCTTCTCCACCACAAACTGGAAGAATTCTTCACCACAAACACAGGCTCTGTGGCAGACCCAGCAGTCCTGTGGAACGCTCGTAAATCTTACCTTAAAGGTTTCTTTATACAACGTGGATCAAAGCTTAAGAAAAGGAGGACACGGTGCCTAGACGAACTGCAGCTATAGCTACCGCAGATCTCCAAAAAAAGCACTTCCCTCACCACACTTGCAAACCCGGATCTTTAAAGAGGGATTCCGCCCAAAAAAAAATATTAAAAGCCAGCAGCTATAAATACTACAGCTGCTGACTTTTAATAAATGGACACTCACCTGTCCCGGGTTCCAGCGATGCCGGCAGCCGAGGCCGATCGACCGCTCGGGCCTCGGCTGCTGCCGCTGCCATTCGAGGTGAGGGAATCAGGAAGTAAAGCGAATCGGCTTCACTTCCCGGTTCCCTACTGCGCATGCGCGAGCTGCGCCGCGCAATAGGAAATCTCCGCGCTGTCACTGGGACCCGTGTGTGTCCCAGCAGACAGCGCGGCAGGGCAGGAAATGGCATAGACTCCCGTGGGAGTCTATGCCCGGAAGTGGGTGAAAATACCTGTCTTTGACAGGTATCTCCACCCCCCTCCCCCCTGAAAGGTGTCAATCGTGACACCGGAGGGGGGGGGGGTTCCGATCAGCGGAGGTTCCACTTTAGGGTGGAATCCCGCTTTAAGTTACATCACAAACTTCGCTCTTTGTTACTAGAGAGCTTTGAAATCAGAAGAGAATAAAGGCTAGCTCATATGTAACAAATAAAGTAGGAAAGACAATGGCCGCCCGCATCAAAGGACAGTGGGTAAAATCCAAAATTGCATACCTGTATGACCCAATTTCCCATGACAAATTACTAAATCCCCAATCTATTGCTGCCGCTTTTAGCACCTATTATAGCAATCTATATAACCTTAATGCAGACAAATCCACACATAATCCTGATCAAGACGACATTCAATTTCCTCAACCACGTTAATCTCCCAACACTTTCACCCGAACAAATTTCATATCTAATCACCCCTTTCACTGAGGAAGAAGTTCAAAAAACTATCGAAAAATCAAAACTCCAAGTACCCACGCTGCCTCCTCCTCTTCTTTTCCACACAAAAAGCTTTCTGCACTTGTGATAAACTTGCCGACACCAAGCAAAGAACCTACAGCACCCCAAAACTTCCGTCCCATATCATTATTAAACCTCGATCTTAAAATATATGCCAAAATGATTAATACATATCCTCCCATCTCTAATCCATATGGACCAAACTGGCTTTACTAAAGCCCGCCAAACCTGAGACGCAACCAGGCGACTGATAAATATTATCCACCATTCAAACACGACTGGAACGCCTTCTCTGCTGCTATCTCTAGACACAGAGGAGGCATTTGATAGAGTCAACTGGAAATACCTTTCCCTGGTACTGAAAAAAATTGGCTTTGAGGGTCACATTTTTCAAGCCATATTAGCCCTATATTCCAAACATTCAGCAAGATTGTACACGTCCAACCTCCTATCCACACCACCACAATGTCATGAGGCAGGGGTGTCCTTTATCCCCCTTAATTTTTAACTTAGTAATGGAACCCATAGCTGAGCATATTAGGTCCAACACCAAAATAACAGGCATTCGCATAGGTACCCAGGATCACAAAATCAGATTATTTGTTGATGTCATATTAATGGTATCCAATCCCTCATCATCACTCATAGAAGTCCAAAAAATACTGACGTGGTTCGGTAAAGTCTCCTACTACAAAGCAAATGACACAAAATCGCACATTCTGGACTTGGGAATTGACGCAACTACGAAAAACCTACTGCAACACCAATTCCCATTCACTTGGGCCCACACCAGTATATCTTCTCTAGGTATACAGCTTACACGATCCATAAAATCACTATTCACACACACCTACTTTCCCCTACACACAAAACTTCAGCAAGATCTCCAAAATATGGGCCACTGCGAATTTTCATGGATGGCTAGATTAGCAGAGTTCAAAATGGTACAACTCCCTCAAATTCTTTACTTCTTTAGAATACTTCCAATCCCGATCCCTATTAGCTACTTTAAGTCCCTACAAACCCTGCTATCAAGATAAGTGTGGAAGGGGAAAAATCCAGATGCTCACATACCAATTAGTCAAACAGACTCAGCGGAGGGGTTGGGTACATAAACTTCCAAGACTACCACTCGGCTTCTATATTGGCTCAATTGAAGGAATGGTTTCTCCCCTCCTCGACGACAATCTGAGGGTCAATAGAATCCACATTCAGCCCTCAGAGCCCGCTAACATTGTGGCTATTTAGCGTCTCACTAGGTGTACTTACTCCAACCTCCAACTATGATAGTTTTGATCAAGTCTAGGTCATGACTGCTCAAACTTACATATTCCCATTCATTAAGCACCACCCTGAAAATCCCCCTTACAGCATTAAGTCCTCTCATAGCTCAAGTATCCCTCACACCCTGTACCAGACGAGGTTCAACATACCTCCTCCACCTGTACATGGGTAACTCTTTAGGACTTTCCCTCTCTCCAATAATAATTCAATCTCCCTCAATACGACATGTACCAATAGCTACAAATTAGACATTGCTTACTACATATCCCCTACAATCACCACACCATCCCAGTGTTGGCATGGACTTTCTTGACATCCCTCACATTAAATCAGAAAGGAATTACACTATTTTGCAACATCTTTCAACAGAAAGGCACCCTGGTTAAATCTACCCCCTTTACACAATGGGAAGATGACCTGGGACAAACATTCACAACATATCAATGAACTAAAGCATGCAAAATCACACAAAAAGCTACTTATTGCTCCACATTGTGGGAATTGACGGTCAAAATAACACTTCAGTGGTATATGACTCCAGCCAAAGTGTCACAATCCTACTCCCAATTATCCAATAGATGTTGGAGGGAATGTGGTCTCAAAGGGGACATATTTTACATCCTCTGGAGCTGCCCTAAACTTTCAGCATACTGGGAAAACATTTTTGTCATAATCTCTGACATCACCCAGCAATTGACCCCTCCAAATCCAGCATTAGCAATCCTATCCTTGGGCACCTTCCCCCTATTCTACAACATACAATTACCCACATACTCCTAGCAGCTAGACTGACACTCACAAGAAACTGGATCCTTTACCTCCTTCCTCATCAGCAGTAATTGACTTTACAAACCTACACTGTTCCTACGAACAGATGATGGCATCCTGCTCTGGTCGACTGAAAAAGGCCCTCCTACAATGGTTACCTTGGAATTCTTAGTATGCCAATTATTGGTAAATCCTTCTGCCTTTCGAATGTTTGTTTAGATATTGGTAAACGATGGAGAAGCCAACTCTCTCGGCCACAGTGAGTAACCAGTGGGGTGCCTGAAGTGAGTTGGACCTTCAGAGTGCTCCTACAATGCTCCATATATAAGATTTGAATCAGATGTTACTATAGAAACTTACGGATTTCCCATGCACAAATACTCTCTCTGAATTTACCTGTACTGGTATGTATATCCAGTGTTAACGTATTTTACCACTGTATGGTATAACAGTTACGTTTACATTATTGCTATTGTTTTTCTTAAAACTCAATAAAAATCTATTGAAGACAAATTCCATTTGGTACAACTTTTCTCAGAGGTATTTGACATATATTACATTTCTGTATTTTGTGTAGAAAACTATATATGGTGCAAAGATTTTTTCTTTAAATTGTATACATGTGTAATTATATGTTGTGGCTGGAGATGGGGGTATGGGGGTAAACTGGGTATGGGGGTCTGGGGACTGCCCTGGGGGACATGTTTCAATGCAAAAAAAAATTCAAAAGCAATCGTTTTTCGGGAACAGTGATTTTATTGATGCTTAAAGTGCAACAAGGAAAACAAAAAATATAGTTCTTTTTTAAACTGCAAGCACCCCCCTCCTGAACCATACCAGGCCACATGCCCTCAACATTGTCAAAAACTGTGTGTGTGTTTTTATAACTTTTTGACACTTTATGGTAAATGGGTAGGGGTACTATGTACCCCATACTCATTCACATGGGAGGCAGCATATGGGGCCCCCCTTGTTAAAGAGGGCAGATTCTGATAAGCCCCCATCTGCAGACCCCCCAACCACCAGACACAGTTGTGGGGATGAGGCCCTTATTCCCATCAACAAGGTGTTTTGGGGTGGGAGGCAGAGACCCTCTGCCCCAAAGCACACCCCCCATGTTGAGGGCATCTGGTATGGTTCAGGAGGGGGGGCACTCGCTCACTCCCCTTTCCTGACCTGCCAGGCTGCATGCCCAAATAAGTCTGGAATGGATCTTGGGGGGGGATTCCATGTCATGTTTTCCCCCTTTTTTTAACTGGCAATTTTTTTAATTCAGTTGTCAGTGGGTGTCAGGCACCATGAATCAGACTGAGACAGAAATGCAGTAAAAAATCACACTTTTAATATAATTGTAAAAAGGTAACAATAGAAGACATAGTCAACCAATTTGGGTAGTCAGAACAAGCCATGACATCAGGGAGCTGGAGATCATTGTAATTCAGAACAAGCAAGGAAATCAGGAAACCGAAGATCAGCGTAGTGGAACAGCAGGCAGGATCAGAAACCAGAAGGGATGTAAAGCCAAGCAAGTCTTTAAACAGGAACACAGCAGAGAGTCTCTTGATATGTTGACCAAGGCGAAGGCACAGAGGATCTGAACTGAACAGCTTAAGTAGCCAGTGGGACTGATGAGCAGGATATCATCGCCATGTGAGTCACTGTGGAAAGATTAGAGCTGGCAATTAACCGACAGTTGAGCGGCCTGCTCTGAGAAGGAAGGGCTGAGCCCAGCCCTGACATTGGGGAAACCCATTGACAGCTGATGACTCATCGGTTGTTAAGAACACTGCAGTCGACTTCCTGGCACTGCTCCTTAAGAACTAGCTTATTCTGTGCAAAATGCACTGTGCATCATGCAGTGCATTTAGCGGGGCAATCACCCACTGAACACCCTGCAAATTCGAGTGTTGTATGAATGGGATGAACAGCCAATGTTCGGCCTGAACTCCTGCTCGGGCCAAACCGTTTGCCCCACACTAGTTGTGGCATAGTAATAATTAAGGCATGCAATGTGGGTACAAGGACTGTATTGCAATTGCATGCATGCACCCGAATCCTATGCATGTTTGAACTGTGAACTGCACATTTCCACAAAAAAAATAAAAAAATCACTATGGAAAAAAAGTAAAGATATTTCTTGGCAGAAGAGTCATACAACACACTTAAAGATGAAGTAAAGCCTTTATAAAAACAAAAATAAATATAGACCCTGCAGGGCAAAGTCATAGTGAGCTAGTATGCATGGCATACTAGCTCATTATGAATAACTTACCTGAGATGGAAACCCCTGAAGCGACCCTCATCATCCTCCTCTGCCGCTGCCATGATACCCGGAGTGACTTCCAGGTATTATGGCTCCGGCGCTGTGACTGGCCGGAGCCACGATGATGTCACCCCCGCGCATGCGCGCCGGAGTCGCCACTAACGGAATGATTGCCGTTAGCAGCGGCATGCTTAGTGCGCCTGTGCGCCGCTGTCTGCGGCGCATGCTCCGTAGACAGCGGTGCCTGTCATTTGCAAATATCTCCTAAACAGTGTAGGTTTAGGAGATATTTCTTGGACCTACTTGTAAGCCTTAATCTAGGCTTACCTGTAGATCAAAATGGTCTGTAAGGGTTTACAACCCCTTTAAAACTGATTATTACTTGCTCTGTTGTAACTCTTGCCTAGATTTTTGTTGGCCTAAAACTGTAAAAAGAAAATAGTACATTTTACTTTTCCTGATCCATGTATGGAGGAGCTCTATATTATTATTTATATTATTTTATTTTTTCAATTTTGTAGTCTTTCCCCTTAATAAATAGTGGGGGTTATTTACTAAAGGAAAATCCACTTTCCACTGCAAGTGCGCTTGGAAGTAAAGTCGCTGTAGATCCAAGGGGGACATGCAAGGAACATAAAAAAACTGCATTTTAGCTTGCGCATGATTGGATGATAAAATCAGCAGAGCTTCCACTCATTTCAGATCTACCCCTTAGATTTACAGCGACTACACTTTCAAGTGCACTTGCAGTACAAAGTGTATTTGCCTTTTGTAAATAACCCCCACTGCGTGGTGAGATTTTCAAATTCTGTCTTCCTCTCTCTGTAGCTGCACACATTGATAAAGATAATATTGCAAAGGGAATGAGAGAAAGCAAGATAAATTAGTAAAGTGACCTCACAAGACCCATGTAAGTGCTTTCTGGCTTTTCCTCATTGACCTCACATCTCATTAACCTCCTGTTCCCCTTGTTTAAATCTCTTTTCTGTATTATACATGTTAAATTTGGGTTTCAATTTATTTATTAGAAACTCTAGTTGGGGATCCTCTTTTTTATGTTAACAATTACTAAATATCTTCTAGATTCAGTTATTTTTCTTACTAAACAGCCAGTTGTGCTTGAGTAGACCATAAAAAATTTAGCACATCAATATTTTTTTTTTGCTGGACAATGAAAAAAATGCACCAATTTATATTTTAAAAATCTACTTTTTGAGACCTTTGTTTAAAAAATATGCTTGCAGTGCTGCTTAATTGAAAGTATATCATGGTGATTATACTACCTAAGTCTAACTCGACAGACAGTGGTGTAACATTTCTCAGCAGTGTGGATTGCCCTTTGAAAGCCAGAGGTGATTGTAACCATATTAGTGCACTTAAAAAACAAAGTCACAAAAACAATTGAGTACTGTCCACGATACATTTTTTATTGGCACTAACATCCAAATTTTTAGGACTAGCTTTCAGGGTGTTCCCTCTTCTTTAAGGTCCAGGCAGAATGTTAATAAGACAAAGTCTGAGGGAAAAAAACACAAAAACATAAACACACATACACAATAATGGTAATTAACCTTGATAGTAAGATAAGGAAGGAATAGAGCTATGGAATGGGGGGAGTCACACGGGTGAGAGAGGTTGTAAAACTGTTGTCCACATTTAGTTCATTATCTTTTGTGTCAAATAGAATTATAATTTTTAGCTGAAAAGTTTCTCTTTCCTGAGCAATTTTGAAGTTTGGTTATGTCTGAGGTTGGGTGGTAGCCTAAAAGACAGCATGGAGGGTTGTGTTAATATTTCTTTCGGAGTTTTATCCTTTGTTATGATGGATTGCAAATTGTTGCTTATCTTTCATATCCCTTCTAGTGCTGGATTATATGTGATTAAAGTGGAAGTAAACCCATCGATTTAAACAGTTAAAACAAAAGGCATGCCGGGAATGCTAACTGCACATTGACAAACTATCAAACCATCCAATGGCTGGTGTCATAACGAATCACATGTGCAGCACCATAGCAGTTGAAGATTAAACAGAGGCAAAGATGGCAGCTTCCTTGGCTGAAAACGATAGGGGAGTTTACTTCCACTTTAACTAAGGTACAGTACATGGTTATTTGTTTTTTTCTCTTTGTATTGGAGATTTTCTCTCTTGGGTTTTCAGGGGCATGTTTATGTCTGTATTGATGGTTTTGTCCTTTGCAACCCATCATAACAGAGGATGAAACACTGAAAGAAATATTGCAACAACCTCCCATGCTGGCATTCAGGCAACCACCCAACCTCAGACATAAACTATTCAGCAGGAAGCTTAATTCTGATTATGAAGTCACAAATAAAGGAGCCAAGCCTTGCAACAAAAACGCTGCAAACTGTGCAACCAGATCAATTCAAAAATGGTGTCACACAAAAAAGGGACCTTATTTAATATAGCATCATATAGCTGTACCAAAAGTAATGATGTATACCTCATCCAAATCTTTTTTTAAAAGATACATTTTTATTGAGTTTTCGTATAATACAAAAATCGCATGAAAAGCAACAACATACAGTTATACAACTGTCTTGACATACAGAAAATCTCTGAAGTATTGCAGCGGTACAAGCGTTATGCGTAGGTCGGTGGAGGCAACCTTATGTCGCCACCCTGTGTGATCTTCCCTTGGGGATGGAGCCTGATAGCTCCACCTAAGTTGGGCAGGGTTCTCCTCTCCACCCAGACACCCCTTACGGGATCAGTTCTGTGTCCGGGAGGAGAGCAGCCCCCCGAGAAGTGGCTTGTGACCCCACTATGTGCGAGAAACATCATGTTTTCAAACCATTTTACGAAAATAACATAAGTACAACAACTTAACATACTGTAATTGGAGAGGATACCAACTATCAAGTTGCCTATCAACAATTAAACAAACAAACAAAGGCGAGGGAGGCTATTCTTCTAATGGTAGATTATTGGTGTTTGCGATCCATGTTGCCCATGGGCGCCATGTTTGGATAGTATGGGTTCTCTTGGTATTGCTACGTGCAATTGTTAGTCTCATCCAAATCTTAAAATGCTTCAAATTATCTTACATTGGTAATACAGGACAAAACTTACAAAAAATAATGAATTTACACAGACACCCTATTAAGGAACCTGAGGAATATGATTTATGTACACTTGTGGGACATCAATTCTCACAACTGGACCACACTGTAGAAGACATAAATGTTTTGGTTCTTAAGGGAATCTAAGAATGATAATTCTATTTGACACAAAAGATAATAGACTAAATGTAGACCTTCGGTTTCTAAATCACTATCTGGCAGTTTTACGACCTCTTTCACCTCTATGACTGTCCCTCCCTCCAATTCCATAGCTCTCTCCCTGCCTTATCTCATTAACTATCCAGGTTTAATTACCATTGCAGTGTATGTTTGTGTGTGTTTTGTTTTCAGAGACTACACCCCAAAAGCTTGTCCTGAAAATGTGGATGTTACTGCAAATAATAAAAAAAAAAAGAGTAATACAGACAGTATTCAATTCCCTTTGAATGCCTGAAATCAGTTGTTTATAGTCCACTGTGTATTTGTCACTGCAGACATTTTTTGATCAAGAAAAAAGACACACCTTTGGTTTATGATAGATACCTGAACCCAGCTGCCCATAGACATTTTAATATGTTAAGTTTGCTTTTTAAGGATTTTTTGTTGATCTTCACATATTCCAATATTTTTTTAAAATGTTTCTTGCAACCTGCAAAATTACATTCACATTTATGAACACAGACACCTAAAACCATAAAGGAATACATCTTCCAGTAATGTTGTTTGAAAACATATGTTATTTGCAAGGATAGTACAGCCTCGATGTTGCATTTCTATTAAGGAACAGATTTTCTGATTGCAGTGAAATGTACTGTATGGTATCAACATGCTGACTGAAAAATCCATGTGACATCTTCAATAATTAAATACATTTAATATGAGTAATTTTTCAAAATCATATAGTGTATACAGGAAAATAACTGCAGAGGTGTGTATTTTTTCAGCAAATGACAGTTTAACCACCATTTCACTACTTGGATTTTAAATAAGTATTCTTTTTTTCCTCAATCAAAGGATTTTTATTGAAAGCAAATTCAGGTTTACAATTAGCTCTTAATTACAAGTATTCTAACTAAGAGATCAGTAACAAATATAGAATGGAAAAAATTGGAACTCATGTCTATTGGCATGTAGTTGCCATCATCTCTTCTAAATTTAGGAAATTTGGAAAAACCTCTATCAATGGGGTTTTAAGGGCAACAATAAAAGAAAAGATATTTATAAAAAATGTATTTATTATACAAAATCTTAATAAATACATTAACATTTTTCTATAGATTGTCTTTAATTGTATTTATTAAGATTTTGTATAATAAATACATTTTTAATAAATATTTTTTCTTATATTGTTGCCCTTAAAATCCCATTAATAGAGGTTTTTCCAAATTTACAAATAGAGAATGGAAGCAGTTATTCCAAAAAGTCAGTTTAAATAAAAATAGGGCTGTGGTTCTATTTTAAAGATGGCATAACACAGCCCAAAAACAGAAAATAATAACCCTGCTAATCTTAATCACTTTGGCCTAGCTGCTAGAAAAGAAGAAAAAACACAATAGGTCACAATTTGTGTACAGTCCAGTACACTTACAGTATCCCAATATAGAACAAACCCTTTCAATTAGCTTCAGCACACTCCTAGTTTAATCCCCCAGAGCCCCATATATGTAATCATCTGTTTTTAGACAGATCCAAAGACTCTTGACTTCAGTTTGGTTTTAATCATTTTCTATGAATCTCAATAAGAAGTAGATCCAATAGTAAATCAGTAAGGTTGATGAGTAGGTGAGGTATCAATAAAAAATGAGGTGTACCAAATCCAAAATGTATTATAGAATGAAAACTATATTTGAGTAGGTGGACTTTATTAGTACCCTAAGACTCTGCACAGAGATATATCCAAAATCACATTTATTACAAAAAGAATGTACAGATAAAAAAGTGTCAATGCAACAATTTATTTTAAATATTACAGACTTAGTATTACCTCCAAATACACAAATCTCCCTTATTCAGCCAGACATATCATTTTACATCCAATAGCGCCTTAAGGCCAAGATTACCATAATTCCAGATGAGGAGGTAAGAGCTGTATGATGAGGTAAGACCTGTTCGGGGGATCCAAGATTCCTCAACATGGTTTGTGGCCCCTTTGAAAGGTGGGTACCTTCAGACCCATCTCCTCCTTTACGGCTCCTCCTGCAGGTACTGACTGCTGACTGCGGCACTGGAACTCTGTATGTGCACTTTGAACCTTTGGGTGGACTCCTGCCCTCACTGTGGGTGACTACAGTATCTCTGTGCCAAGTTCTTGGGAACCGATAAAGTTTGCCTACTCGTATATAATTTTTGATCAAATCTATACATGGATTATATACATTTTTGATTAGAAGTTATAAAGAGAATCTACAAGCATACTGCCATAAATGAAATAATAATTTTGCCATTTTCTAAAATGTTTTTAGGAGTAAATATACAGTATTTTAGAATATTTAGAACCCTGACACCGGGCAACCAGCTCTGAGGAATCTGGTGTTCTTGTACAATACTTACATCAATCTAACTATAATGGCACTGCTGCAGATTTTGACTGGTTAACTTTTGACTTGGAATGTCCCCCCCTAGACCCTCAAAGTAGCACTTTAAGCTTCTATACTATTAGTAGATAACTAGTCAATTATTATTGATTTTAATTCTTATCCTTTATTTATAAAGCACCAATATGTTATACAATGCTGTACATTAAATAATAAAAAAGGCAATAATGTTTTTTCTCCAGGCAAAAACAAATTAAATGTAGGAGATAATCAAAGGAGCAGCAGAATGAGATTGTTGATTGACTTATGATGTAATGCAAAGAGGAGTGCAATGTTGAGCTGATAATAAGAAAAGTTCTGTAAAGCCCAAACCCAGTTTTGTAAGTAAATTAAACTTCTATTTCCTCAGCACTCTCTATACAACTTCATACTAACATCTTTTTCCTCTTTTTACTTTAACGATTTCCGGACCGCCTTATAGCAGGTTTACTGCTACAGAGCGGCCCTCCTGTGCAGAATCATGTACACTATATTAACAAGAGTATTGGGACACCTGCCTTTACATGCACGTGAATTTTAATGGCATCCCAGTCTTAGTCCATAGGGTTCAATACTGAGTTGGCCCACCCATTGCAGCTATAACAGCTTCAACTCTTCTGGGAAGGCTGTCTACGAGGTTCAGGAGTGTGTCTATGGGAATATTTGACCATTCTTTCAGAAGTGCATTTGTGATGTCAGGCAGTGATGTGGACGAGAAGGCCTAGCTCGCAGTCTTTGCTCTATTTCATCCCAAAGATGTTCTATCGGGTTGAGGCCAGGCCATCTGGTGTGCAGTCATGTTAGAATAGGAAGGGGCCATCCCCAAACCATTCTCACAATGTTGGGATTATGAAATTGTCCAAAATGTCTTGGTATGCTTAGGAGTTCACTTCATTGAAACTAAGGGGCAAGCCCAACCCCTGCAAAAACAACCCCACACCATAATCCCTCCTCCACCAAAACATTTGGATGATGAGTAAGTTTGGGGTAGAGGAACTCGACTAGCCTGCAGAGAGTCCCGACCTCAACCTGATTAGGTAAGTATAGACATGTTTGTTGAAAAAAAAAATACCTTTACAATTACTTTAAAGTGGAACTTTGCCAATAACAACTTTAAAAGTAATGTTCTTTAGCAAGGAACATACATTCCACATTAATAAATATGCTACCAGCATTGGTCCTGTTTCTTCTTGCCAAAGGCTGCCATTTTTTGATGCCCAGAGCCCCTAAGCATGTGCAGGGCAGGGTGAAACAGGGTATTACTGGATTTCGAACAGTATAGGCACTTGTTTTTAATGTTTTCCTTAGCTATACCTGCAAAAGGGGCCAGCATGAAGTGTTCTAGCAGGACTTACCATATTTTTCACTCCATAATACGCATTCCCCCCCAAAAAAATTGGGGGAAATGTCTGTGCATCTTATGGAGCGAATATTAACAAGGTCTACACCCCCCAGTCATGTTGGAATAGTCAGGCTGGGAGGCCAGCCATCAACTAGCTGATGCTGTTGCATTCTGGGAGTTTTAGTCCACTCCGTGCACACTCAAGCTCCTGGTGGGTGGAGAAGCAGCACAGCCAGGGAACTACAACTCTCAGGATCTTGGAGGCAGGGCATGTCATGGATTTGGGACTTGGGACCAACATGACTGGCTCCGGCTGAAACTTTGCTTGACCCCAGGACTGGAGGAGGCCATCCAAGGACCTGCTGAGCTGGCAGTAGCAGTTGCTACCACTGAGGTGAGAGACCCTGACATCCCCAGGGCCATCTGACACCCACAACTCATCTATATACCCCCCCATACACCCTGTTTACTCTGCCCCAGTGTCCACCCAGTAAGCTCAAAATAGCCCTTAACACTGTGGGTCCTTCTGGGAGCTGGCCATGGTCTGTGGGTCCTGCTGGCCTGTGTGTCCTACTGGCCACTGGCCTCAAGGTCCTGCTGGGATCTAGCCATGGCCTGTGGCCCACAGGCCAGCAGCCAGCAGGATCCACAGGTTAGCAGTTGAAAGGACCCACAGGTCTGCGCCCAGCTCCCAGCAAGACCCACAGCCATTTGGTTCAGAATATTTTTTTCTTGTTTTCCTCCTCTAAAACCTTATGGAGCAAAAAATATGGTAATTCTCTGACTAAAGTTCCACTTTAAAAAATACTGTAACAGTGTTGCTGTTTCTTTATAGGAGAGATTCAATGTTCAAATAAAGTATATTTTCAAATAAATATAAAGAGGATAGAGTGTAAATACAACTCTTTCAGGAACAGATAGATAGATAGATAGATAGATAGATAGATAGATAGATAGATAGATAGATAGATAGATAGATAGATAGATAGATATTTCACATTTCTCCCCCTAGGCACTAAAACTACATTTTATAACTCTGATAAACTGTAAATATACTTTTTATATAAAATAATTATTGTGTTCTATTCTCCTTTTTCATGCCACTATTCCTTCCAAATCTTTTCTATACACAATGATCTCCTGCTGGATTCTTCAGAGATGAATCACTATTACCTTCCATCAATTATTTAGGAGCAAGTTTCTTGTGTGAAACTGCTCTGTCATAGAATTCAAGCAGAGTTTTTACATACATTACAGATGGTCACTGTACAGTAACTATTTCACTACTGGAAGAGAAGACCTGCCTTCTGTGCCGGCTCTCTATCTGTACAATTAATCATCACAAATATTTAACATTTTCTTATCTGCCAAATAAAAGTTAGAGTTGAAATTCCATTGAATGTTAAACTCTATAAAAGCAGAAGAAAAATTGCAGAGTACCCAACTTAAAAGAGACAAATGGACACAGCTTACAATTTCATTTTATAACATCTACATTGTAGTAACAATACAAACAATAGTTATATTCAACAATCCCATTTGACAATCCAATACAAGCTGATTTGAAAAATCAGGAGTGGTGCCTGTCTGCTAGTCAACTCTTTCCACAACTTCCTGGATTCCCTGCATGCTTTGTAGCTTCATCTTTGATGTTTACTTTCAATTTTTAAGGGATGCAGGCAGTGATTCCTGTACTTACTTCACCACCTGACACTCCTCCTCTCAGCACCTTTGTAGTTCAGGTGGCAGGTTCTGTAAAATGTGTGACACATCAGTGCCTACTCACAGGCCATAGTAAATAAGTGGCTTTAGGCTTTGTGAGGCCTTAGTCAAAACTTAGATATGAGGCCCCACTCTCGTCCATCAGCTATGCAGCAGGCCTTCCCGGATTGATATTCTCGGCAGGCCTCCCAGCTTGAGATCCTCATGCAGTGGATGGGCGGGGGTGACATGAGAGGATGAATCGCCACTCCTCGTTGGCTGAAGTGTGGAGCTCCAGAAGTCTTTGGTTACGCGAGAGCTGAGTGTGACAGGGCTCTTAACGCTGCCTGCCCACAGTAGCGGTAAGGTGTCCTTTATCCTCTAAAATAATGTCACGCTGCAAATAAGCTGTTCGGTTGCCACAAAGCCAGCTTAAATGAGACAGGGCTCGTAACACTGCCTGAGCACTGCAGTGTTTAGGTCCCCTGTCCCTCAAAACTGGAGTAATGTGTGTAGCACTACCCCAAAGGAGATGCTTGGTAATTTTTGGTTCCCTGTTCTGCACCTCAACTCCAAGAACACCCTCAGCCCCTCTGACACACCTGGTTAATTGAATCGCTACAGACGCATGTAGCAACACTGGCGTATAGTACCTTTCACCTTACTGTAGGATCTAGACAATAAAGGAACACCTGCTTAGTGGTAGACACTATTTGACTATAATTAAGAACTTGCATAAATGACAATTAACCACTTCGCATCCAGGCCAATTCTGACATTTCTTTCCTACATGTAAAATTCCTTTCTTTTTGCTAGAAAATTACATAGAACCCCCAAACATTATATATGTTTTTTTAGCAAAGACCCTAGAGAATACAATGGCACTCGTTGCAACTTTTTATCTCGCACGGTATTTGCGCAGCAATTTTTCGAACACGTTTTTTTTCAGAAAAAAAACAGTTTCATGCTTAAAAAAAAAAAAAACAGTAAATTTAGCCCAATTTTTTTTGCATAATGTGAAAGAGGAGGATACGCCGAGTAAATAGATACCCAACATGTCACGCTTCAAAATTGCACGCGCTCATGGAATGGCGCCAAACTTTGGTATTTAAAAATCCCCATATTTTTTTAGTTTTACACTTAAAAAAAAAAAAAAAAAAAAGTATGACTTTTATTCCTATTACAAGGAATGTAAACATCCCTTGTAATAGGAATATGGCATGATCAGACATATTTACCGATCCTGGCTTCCTAGCCAGATCGGCGCCGTTAATTTGAATACAGAGGCCGGGCGTGACGTCATAACATCGCGCCCGGCCTCCGAACGATCATAGAGACTCCAGGGATGATCTAGTCCGCCAGAAATCTCTATGGTAACTTGCTGGGGTCGGCGGATCCTGTGACCGGCTCACCGATGGAAACGGTGAGTCGGTAGAAGCACCGGAGGGCGGCGGGAGGGGGGGTCCCCTCCCGCCGCCCGTAAGAACGATCAAGCGGCGGAACAGCTGCTATGATCATTCTTATGGTGCAGGGAATCTCCGGCTGAAAACAGCAATATCTGAATGATGTCTGTGGCCTCAGGCATCATTTAGATATAACCACTGAAAGCCCATGACGTCAATAGACGTAGTGTGGGCGCCAAGTGGTTAAAGTGCAGTTCACTAAGCAGAGCAGAACTGTCCTCAGGTAATAAAGGTAAACAAATGTATCTATATAAGCAGCTTTATATCAATAGCAAAAAAATCAATGCGAGAATATATAAATCAATATTTAGCAACACAACTGTATGCTAAACGTGTCTAAAGGATTAGCAGTTTCCTCGTGGTTTTTCAGTGCAAAGAAAGAAATGAGAGAAGGTGGGGTATTCCTTTAAATGGAAACAACCAACTAGGCTCTGCAAGGATTTTACATATAGGGGAAGGTGCAGTTTGTCGACCCCCCCCCACCGTTTGGACCATCTTCAATACATTTTCTTGGACCCCTCTCTCCATACAAACAAGTAGCAGGTAGACTTAAAAACATTTTACTGCGACAGATCACACAGTGATTGCAATTGGTTGCCAGAGGTTACAGACTCATTACCACTCACTGACTATTCATTAGAGGTTACAGCACATAATTTCTGCTTGAGCTAGAGATTACAGTAGATCACTACTGTTCACGGATTGGTTGCTACAGGTTATTACTCATCATTACCACTCACTGAGCAGTGGAGCAATCCCAAATAATTGAGCAAGTAAAGTGGCACATTCATACACATATTACAGGAGAGGGTCAGAAACTGCAGACATAATACAGGAGAGGGTCAGAGACTGGTATTTTATTGTGGCTGTGTGGCTTTCCCTCTGGTGGCACAGGGCAACTGGGGTTCTCTATCTCTGATGGTGTTCCCTCAGCACTGTCCTCTCCCTCTGGAGCCTTGATGCACTTCCTCAAAAGCTTTCTTGGTCTCCTGGCTCTCTCTTTCCCTCCCCTTCAGCTGGGCATGCTGTGGGCTGCAGTTTCCTACCTGAGTGTTGCAATTGGGTCACCAGTCCTCAGAACTACATGTCCTACAATCCTCTTCTCTGCTTCTTTTTGATTATGTTTTTCCCCTGACCAATACGAAGGAGGGGAAAAAAACATAGCAGGTGGCTGTCTTGGCAAGCGCCACTCAAAAGTACAGTGGCGCAAGGAGGAGAGGGAGGGGGAAAGAAGAGCCCACGGCTACTCTCTCCACTCAGTACCACAGCCAGTCCCATCTTATGCTGTTCTGCTCTCCTCCTCTGACTGGAGGAGGGCGAGGGAATGGGCAGAAAACACAGGGAGCCCTCTTCCCATTGCACGCAGCGGCGATGGCACAGTCTCTTCTCCTCCGACCCACTCCTGTAATTTGCCGGCATAAAGAGCAAGCAGGATGGGGATCCGCATCACCCGATACATGTGTTAGGCAAATTAGGCGACGGCCTAATTTGCTTAATTAAAAAGCCACCTCTGAAGTGTAATATAATTCAAGGAAGAAAATATTTGTAAATCTTCACAAAGTAAGATTACAAACATCAAGATCTCAGATTAATAGGAATAGGCTAAAAATAATTGAAATATAATGTGGAAATGAATATATGATTTAAGATTTTGACCAGAGATGCACTTAAAGCAATTGTTAACCTAAAAAATAAAATAAAGATCCTGCTCCTTAAAAGCATGTTATGCAGCACAGTGCTTGTGCTGTGTAATTTGGCCCCTGTATCACCTGAAGTATCTGGCTGATCCTGCCGGTTTTTGCCCTCCCCTCTGTATGCTGACCACAGTGTAACATGGCTGCTGAGCCCTGACACTGGGGTCTGATTATGTGCCTTCGTCATCTGCTGTGTCCACTGTCCTCCTCTGTGCTCTTTCCCCCCTCCCTCCCGGCCTGTCAACTCCATGTCTGTGCCCGCTCCCTCCGCTCCAGCTTCTCTAATTACTATTAATTCCTCTCACTATCCTCTCTAGTTATTTATGAAGTGCCCCCCTGTGATTGTGCTTTATAAAAATAATACAGTATATACCTTGTTTACAGAGCACTGATCAGTACTGATCTGACCCGCTGTCTCTCTCTCTCTCTCTCTCTCGCATGATAGCTGCAGCAGGAGGGGCCCTCATCTCTCCTCCCCTCCTGACTGACATCAGGGGGGTCCCTGGCCCTGCCCCTGAATCTGTCAGGCTGAGAGAGGAGAGAGGTGGCGGGTCAGATCAGCGCTGATTAGCGCTCTGTAAACAAGGTATATACTGCGTTATTTTCATAAAGCACAATCACAGGGGGACATTACATACATAACTAGAGAGGATAGTGTAAAGTTACATTGGTGGGTTCACAACCACTTTATCGGTTCTGGTAACTTGGGAATAGTAGATAAAAGTTACAAATGTCAGGGAACCAAGACATGTTACGGCCTCATACAGATTCACAAACTATACTGTACACCTCTGTATAACATCATTATAAAACATGTAGTATGATACCTCAGAAGCTACAGGTCAATGACAAAGGCAAGATTTTGTAATGTGTGATTTTAATGTGTTTTCATCTCAGAAAAAGAACATTCTGCCCCTGCTCTCTCCTTATTGGTTCATTGGTGTGATTGCCATTAGCGGGATCTAATGGCTCCTCCTGCTGTCTCAGCCAATGTGGAGAAAGCGGCCAGGAAGAGCCGCTGCTCTAATGTACATAGCTGGATCAGGATGGGGCTTAGTTAAGTATTGGGGGGGAAAAAAACATAGCAGGAAGGTTAAAAAACCTTCAGCCTTTGCAAGCACTTTAATGTTTATGGTTCCCAGGTGAGACAAGAAGCATTTGAAGTGTTTGACAGTGCTTCTTATTTTGTCTTCCCTCACCTCTTTAGAGACATGTGTGGCAACATTTTCATAATATTTTTTGGGGCTGCTGGGCAATGTTTCTGCATAAGGGTGACTGAATTGTGCCTACATATACTACGGCCCTCTATGGTTTACCTAACAACTGAGGTCCTAACAGAAAAAAAGCTGAACACATAAAAAAAAAAAAAAAAAAAAAAAAGGATATATATATATATATATATATATATCCCTAAGTTGGGTTAACTATTTGATTTAAGCCGTGAAGGTGTCCTGTGTGAATAATTGTGCACTTATCTCTGAATCATGGGGTTACAGAGCAGCCACCTCTGTGCAATGTACTAATCTGAATTCCATGTCTTTATTTAGTGCTTCACAGACCTTCCTGATAGAGTTTATTTGATGTAGGCAGCCTCAATTTATAGTCTCCCCTCCCTAGGGTCTGTTTACTTTGCCGAGGTTATGATTTGCTGTTGTAATATTGGGACTCAACAGAACATGTCAATGAAAAATGCTGTTGATTGATAATTCTCTGTGTTTCTTCTATAAAAAATGCTTTATCAAAATCATAAAGCATCTTATCCTTCTATCTACAAGAATGTACCTGCGGCCATGGCCATAGCTGACAAATATCCTTGTATGACCCAAGAATAAATAGATCTGTTTTATATTTTATATTAGTATTTATGTTTGAGTGCAATGTAAATATTTAAAAGTAGATGAACATGCTAGCTGAATGACATTTGTTTACTTAAGCTCTATATTAATAAAAAATACATTTATTTTTTCAATAAAATCCTTATTGAATTCTCTGCTGCATCTCTTTGCTACTGATCATTTGCAGCCTCCTTTAAACAGGGTCTACCTGTATGTAGGCACTTCAGCAATAGTTGCCATAAAATGTTTCAGGGTGGATTTTATCATAGAGACAATAGTGGCCTATCAGAAGCCAATATATAAGGGTGTTAATACAGAAGTATATTTAGGAGAACAGGAAGAAAGTAGCTAAACAAGCACCTTTATTGCGGCATCCTAGGATATTATTTTAATGAAAGCTGCAAATTTAAAACCCAACTTCAAAAAAATTTAAGTGGAAGTAAACCCATCGATTTAAACAGTTAAAAAAAAAAGGCATGCCGGGAATGCTAACTGCACATTGGCTGTGCTCTCAGCCAAACTATCAAACCATCCAATGGCTGGTATCATAACGAATCACATGTGCAGCACCATAGCAGTTGAAGATTAAACAGAGGCAAAGATGGCAGCTTCCTTGGCTGAAAACGATAGGGGAGTTTACTTCCACTTTAAAGTCCCCTCTTGCGGTGAGGATGTGGTCACACTGCAAGGGTTAACTGCTTGATTCTGTCTACAGGAAGAAAAGCAGTTGTACTTACCTGATCCTCTGCTCTCATGGTAGACGGTGCTTTCCCATGCTCCTGCAGTGAACTGCTCCCCAGAGACCTCAAGTTAGGGACCTGCATCAGTCTTGATGACATCAGAGGACCTTAGTTCACCAGAACATACAGGAAAAATGGCTGCAGAATACAAGTCTAGCAGTGCAAATGAGCCTGTAGTTGCAGAGCAGAGGATAGGTTAAAATATATGTGAACCCTTACTTTGTAAACAATAGAAATTCAAGCAAAATCTTTGTGTGTGTGTGTGTGTGTGTGTGTGTGTGTGTGTGTGTGTGTGTGTGTATAAGTGTATGTATATATATTTTACACCATTCACATTTTTGTAAATATTTTATTATATCTTTTCATGTGACAACACTGAAGAAATTACACTTTGTCATGTAAGAAGATTGCCAAGACCCGGAAACTGAGCTGCACTATGGTGGCCAAGACCATACAGCGGTTGAACAGGACAAGTTCCACTCAGGACAGGCCTTGCCATGGTCAACCAAAGAAGTTGAGTGCCTGTGCTCGGTGTCATATCAAGAGGTTGTCTATGGGAAATGAGTGCTGCCAGCATTGATGCAGAGGTTGAAGGGGTGGGGGGTCAGCCTGTCAGTGCTCAGACCATACGCTGCACACTGCATAAAATTGGTCTGCTTGGTTGTCATCCTAGAAGGAAGTCTCTTCTAAAGATGATGCACAAGAAAGCCTGCAAACAGTTTTCTGAAGACAAGCAGACTAAGGACATGGATTACTGTAACCTTGTCCTGTGGTCTGATGAGACCAAGTTAAATATATTATGTTCAGATGGTGTGAAGCGTGTGTGGCGGCAACCAGGTGAGGAGTACAAAGACAAATGTGTCTTTCCTACAGTGCCATGGTCTAGGGCTGCATGAGTGCTGCCAGCACTAGGGAGTTACAGTTCATTGAGATAACCATGAATGCTAAAGCAGAGCATGATCCCCTTCCTTCGGAGACTGGGCCGCAGGGCAGTCTTCCAGCATGACGACTACCCCAAACACACCTCCAAGACGACCACTGCCTTGCTAAAGAAGCTGTGGGTAAAGGTAATGGACTGGTCAAGCATGTCTTCAGACTTAAACCCAATTGAGCATCTGTGGGGCATCCTCAAATGGAAGCGCAAGGTCTCTAACATCCACCAGCTCCATGATGCCATCATGGAGGAGTGGAAGAGAACTCCAGTGGCAACCTGTGAAGCTCTGGTGAACTCCATGCCCAAGAGGGTTAGGGCAGTGCTGGAAAATAATGGTGGCCACACAAAATATTGACACTTTGGGCCCAATTTGGACATTTTCACTTAGGGGTGTAATCACTTTTGTTGCCAGTGGTTTAGACATTAATGGCTGTGTGTTGAGTTATTTTGAGGGGACAGTAAATTTACACTATTATACAAGCTGTACACTCACTACTTACATTGTAGCAAAGTGTCATTTCTTCAGTGTTTTCACATGACAAGATATAATAAGGGGCGTATTAACTTTTGGGAGATACTGTAAATATATCATTATAAATACTACAAATAATCACATACTCTCTGGGGGCTTAAAGAGGTGGGGTGGAGAAACAGCGATACATTGATCCTCCCAGCGAATGGCTGTGCAGAGGGAGGTGTTAGCACAAGTCTGACCTCTTCTCCCAGCAAAGTCAGAAAACTCACCATGTCAGTTGGATGTACTCTTATACTTAGTATGGTCAGTTTGACATAGGAAAACAGGGGGACTAGCAGGAACACCAGATGTTTCACACATACAAAGCAATACAAAGAGAACAGGATACTTTTTAGCATATGTTGTCTATGTACATGGTGCAACAGACACATACGAGGATCGGGAATATGAAATGATGGGATAGGTGTTGCCTCACGTATCTGCATGCCATTTTGCTTCTAGTGGCAAACCCATCATTGCAGGGAACACACTGATACAGCATTTTTTACATTTTCCGCATTAAAATCGTTTTCACATCCTCCAACAGCAATAGGCCCCTGCTAAAACATTAACCCAATCAAATATTATTGGGGTAGGGTCTCTCTAAATAGGGGGATCCAGATGACCAGCATTGATAGCAAGGGCCCTTCTGTGTCCTTCCCACTTATCCCCCGTATAAAATATATAGTTTAGGATGAAATGTTTTATATTGTCAGCACAACCCACATAAATATTGCATGAAAAGAAATCATCATGGTTCTGGCATATTTCATGTTTTTAAAGTTTATTGATGCTGGCATAATACCTTTAAGCTTAAAGTTTAAGGATACGAATATTCCATAATATCTGTGAAATCAAACAGAATAAAAAAGAAATGGGAACAAAATCTCTGACTGCCTGTTTAATTAACATGCACAAAATCTTACAAGAATGCTAACAATCAGAGAAAGACATGCAAGATGTAGAGATTTGGATTAGACTGAATACAATATGTACACCCATTTAGCAAAAAATACTACTTTCTCTCATACTTCCCCTTTCCTCCCGTTCAGTTTCCCCTTTCCTCCCGTTTTTCACAGGCACAAGGTCATAGTCACAACTATGTTTCTAAACAGAGCATGGGTGATTGTAATACCAATCACCCATGTGTTGTCACTGTAAGGCCTCTGCATATCATATATTTTTCATATACGGTATATTTTATGAACAACTCAGAAGCCATCTTGTTAAAAAAATGTTTTGTAGGAGATTAAATTAAGTTCATGCTTGTGGACAGAAATGTTTGGAAGAGACTTTACAATCACAGAAAAGGTCTGGATTGGCTAATGACAGCGAGCACCACTCTTTTTGCTGTTATACAGAACAGTGGTAATCCTCAGGATAAATTTAAAGAGCCCGCCAGGATAATAACTGAGGCTCAGTTTAAAAAGAATAAGGGACAATTTGAGGTTCCAAAAATGTATTATGCTGGAGTTGTTAAAAACTCCAGTCCTCCCAAGCAAAGGAAAGCTACATCCAATCTAGATGATAAAAAGGTACCAGTTGTTTATAAAAAACTTGAATAAAAAGTTGGTAAAAAGGCAGTCTACTCATTATGGGAAAAATCTGAGAAATAATTACAGAGACAATCAGCTTGATCAGACAAAAGTTCAAAGTAGTTCTGAATCAGATGGGTCTGAAAACCCTCGGGCTTCTAATTTCCAAAAACCACCCACAAAGGTGCATTGGAAAAATAGAAGTAGTTTACATGACAGGTTGGATCAGAAGCATCTCAGTTTGGGATATTGACAGAACAGATGGAAAAATTCAAATTAAATTTTCTCACTATACAACCTCAAAATACTTTTATAGAAAGAGAGACTCCTACCTAAAACCCTGTTCAAAAATAAAAAAAATCATAATCTGAATAAGGTGTCAAATCATGTAAATGTATGTGATTTACCAGACAGCAAAAATGAGCAAATTAGCTCAAATGTTTAAATGTCTGTTATTTACCATTAAAAATAAATATGAGCAAAGTAACCCTAATGTTTATATATATTTTTTTCCTGAAATTAATTTAACAATTCTTACGCTGAATAGTAAGGGGGGGGGGGGGCTTGTTTGTGATCGTATCTTGCAGCCAAAACCTTGCTGTGAAGAAAAACTGACAAGCAGTGTAAAAGAAAAGAAAAAAGTGTAAAAAATAAAAAGGAGGGGGGCCAACTGAGTAAGTTATGCAGCAGGCAAGAAGAAACATTGTACATGTCATTTTTTTTGTTCTTTACAGGTGTTTCATGGAAGTAGGATTCGAGGATGATTTATCATACAAAATGAAGTTATTGGACACAAGTATCCAAGCAACTATTTTGTCTCAGAAATATTTCCAATAAATATAGGACTTATTTTCAGAAAAGCATCAGCTGAAAAAGTTTCACTGCTGACCTTGTAAATATTTTAGGCCCTAGCCTGAAGTCATAGGAAAGGCCTAGTTGAACTTCAGAAAAAATTATACATAAAGTTACGCTGGATATACGTGAAATCTATAGTGTAAAAAAATAATAAAACTCAATATAGATTATATATAAAACCTGAATAAAAAAAAAACACCATATAAGAAATTCAATCAAAAAAGTCCTTATGGAAAAGAAATCCTGGTTCTAACTAAAGTCCTCAAATAATAGTGAACAGGGAAATCAGTCCTTCTCAAAGGTTTGATGAGACCTTCCTGGTTTTGCCAGTATCACTTCCAGACCGGAAAAAAGTTGGACTCTTACCGCAATGGATGGACTCCAAACCAACGTCGTTAGCACTGGCAGACAAACCCTCTGCAATGATCACAAATGCGTACTCCGTTCTCACACGCCGCTGAGGGCGTGAGCACGTACCGATCTTCCGAAGATTACCGACATTGGCCGAAGAATTCCGGAACCAGCTGATCGTCCAGTTTTTCCTCTCGGTCGACGCGAAGCAGATAGGCAGGGGGGCCATCCAATCTCTGTGAATTTCTGGAGTTATACAAAGCTCTCCAATAGGCTATTATATACGAAGGTTTTTCAGTGGACAAACCTGTAGTAAGACATAAAACACTCGGGCCACCTGGCCGCGAGCGAAGGGAAGGGGAAAAACAAAAGTGGACTCCGATCGTGAACGTACCGTTAAACAATCGACAAATTTATTAAATTAAAAAAATACATATATACAGCAGACCAGAGGTATGACCCAAAATGGCCAGGTTATAACAAATAAAAAAGAAGAAATAAAAAAACTGTTAAATTAAGAACAAATATACACCCGTGCAAGGGAATATTCTAAACGTGGTGGTATCAGCTGGCCCGAGTGTTTTATGTCTTACTACAGGTTTGTTCACTGAAAAACCTTCGTATATGATAGTCTATTGGAGAGCTTTGTATAACTCCAGAAATTCACAGAGATTGGACGGCCCCCCTCCCCCTCCCTGTCGGTAATCTTCGGAAGATCCGTACGTGCTCACGCCCTCAGCGGCGTGTGAGAACAGAGTACGCATTTGTGATCATTGCAGATGGTTTGTCTGCCAGCGCTAACGACTCCGTTGGTTTGGAGTCCATCCAATGCGGTAAGAGTCCAACTTTTTTCCGGTCTGAAAGTGATACTGGTAAAACCAGGAAGGTCTCATCAAACCTTTGAGAAGGACTGATTTCCCTGTTCACTATTATTTGAGGACTTTAGTTAGAACCAGGATTTATTTTCTATAAGGACTTTTTTGATTGCATTTCTTATATGGTGTTTTTTTTATTCATGTTTTATATATAATCTATATTGAGTTTTATTACTTTTTTACACTATAGATTTCACGTATATCCAGCGCAACTTTATGTATAATTTTTTCTGATTTGATCCATAATTTGATATTTGATGGTTTTTAGTTGCAGCTTTTAGGTTTTGCCCCAAGCGCGATATTTTTGTTTGTTTTTTATGTTTTTTCTAGTTGAACTTCAACTTAGGGAATAAAGTAATTTTCATTACCATATTTATAGTTGACTTGCCCTACGATCGATTAATTATTTGTATCGATCTCCTTAAAATATTAAATCCCATTGTGATCCCATTAAATCCCATTGTTAAATCCCATTATTCAGATTATCATTTTTTTTTATTTTGATGAAAAATTTGATTTTTCCATCTGTTCTGTCAATATCCCAAACTGAGACTGCATGTGATCCAACCTGTCATGTAAACTACTTCTATTTTTCCAATGAACCTTTGTGGGTGTTTTTTTTAAATGATTAAAATGATTATATGGTCTCAAGTAATAAGGCCCATGAAATATGAATCTTCCCAGTCCTATCACAATCAAGGCAACTGCTGTGTGATGAGGAAAGACTGGACTCTATTGAGATCCATCTCATGGAACAGTTAAATTCTAGATAGCTCCTTTTTACAGGCAACTCCAACTTCCACTATAGATTGGTGGACAGGAGAATAATATCATGTGTATGTCCCCTGAAAAAGGTTGGGAGGTTTGCTTGGAAGGTTATATTCTCAATATTCACCTCCATCCAGTAAATACAGACTTTAGTGGGTTCAGTAATTATACTCAATTCCTAGCAGGGATTAAAAATGTGAATAGTAAGGTGTTCTTTTCCCTAAGGCTACTTTTACACTGAGGCACTTTACAGGTGCTACAGTGCTAAAAATAGCGCCTTTATAGCGCCTGTAAAGAGCCTCACCTGTCTCTCCAGTGTGAAAGCCTGAGTGCCTTCACACTGGAGCAGTGCGCTGGCAGGATATGGAAATCATTAAGAGTCTTAAGCCAAGGAACATTATAAGATCAGTGCACAGTTCTTGTAATAATCCTATACTTGGTATTCTTAAAGCGGAGGTCCACCCTTTCAGGGGGGAGGGGGGTGCAGTTACCTGGATAATCCAGATAACTGCACCCACTTCCGGGATAGCTCTCTGCGGAAAGGGGCGTAACTTACGCCCCTTTCCGCAAGTGCCCGCCCCTTCCCGCAAGTGCCCCGCTGCCTGCTGGGAAACACACAGATCCCAGAGGCAGCGGGGACCGTCCTCATTGCGCAGCGCGACTCGCGCATGCGCAGTAGGGAACCGGGAAATGAAGCCGAAAGGCTCCATTTCCTGATTCCCATACCCAAGATGGCGGCGGCAGCACTCGAGTGTCGATCTAGAGATCGGCTTCGGGTGCCGACATCGCGGGCGCGCTGGACAGGTAAGTGTCACTATTTTAAAAGTCAGCAGCTGCAGTATTTGTAGCTGCTGACTTTAAAAAAAAAAAAAAATGCGGAGTCCCGGTGGACTCCCGCTTTAAACTAGGAGTAGGAGTCTCTCTTTATATTAAAGGTCAATGGCGTTTGTGTGCTGATCTTAGACAGCTAAATAAATGAGTATATATGTCCAGCTAGTCCGTGCCATATATGGATAAATGCTTGATATAAAAATACAAGGCGCTAAGTACTTTACCACACTAGCTTATGCTCAATGATGTTGGACCGTTCAGGTAAATCCCGAAGATCAATACAAGCTGGCATTTAAATTTGGTAAGGTATAGTACAACTGGAACAAAATATATGTTATATAAATTTAGGTTATGAATTTGATATTTGTTTTTTTGTTTTTATTCTACATAAGGCTATGCCTGATCCAATTGAAAGAAGAAATTTACCACATGTGGATGATCTTTAGTTAAAAAGCATAACATTAGAAAAGCATATCCAAGAGATGAGACGTGTTCTTAACCAGTTGAGAGAGGCAGGTGTTAAAATGTATTTACAGAAAGCCAATGTTGCCGTTCCAAGGTAAATTTCTGAGGACATGAGGTTATGTATGAAAGCCTAAATCCCCAAAAGAAGAAAGTGGAGGCTGTGATGAAATCAAAAACACCTACCAATATCAGTGAACTAAGGTCATATTTGGGTACGTTGAATTATTCAAATGTGTGCTTGTCATCCTAGGTTCCAACTAAGAATGCTGGAAGGTAATGTATAGGAAGAGACCTTTAAGTATCTCAAGAGAATCCGAATTTAATGATTTGACATTGTGATATTCTCTCCTAACTTACAGATCTTCATATCCTATACTTCTATGCATTAGTATTGATCCTGCCAATCATGGCAAAATACTATCATAATAAGATCATTGGTGATTTTAATCATTTAAAAGATAATTAACCAATCTCTATATCATATATATAGCATAGTTAGAAAATGTAAATATTAATTAATAAGAATATGTACTCATACTTTCTATTTACTTAAAGCAGAGTTGGAATGACATGTAATATATATATTTTTTAAACCTTTCTTAAGGTCATAACATAGACATTTAACACGTCTTTAGAAAAATGTGTCCCCCAATGTCTAGTTTAATATAAAAGATCAACTTATAAAATTGCTTCCAGGCCATTCCCATATTGCTTGTGGGCATGTGAATCTCACAAGCATAATGTTATGCTGAGCGACCAGCATGCAACTCCCGTTCTCGCGCACGCACATTTTCACGGTATCGCAGCACCCTCAACTTCTCATGTTGCCATCACAACAGGCGGTGTCATCAGAAGTGCCCAACCCATTGTGATGGCAATGAAGTCTTCAGTGCTGCCCACTGACTCCTAGGAAATGATGACACACATCTCCCAGGAGCAGTAGCTAACGGAGGCGCGAAGGGAAGTGACCTAAGGAGCCGCAGTGAGGAATGGGATGATTTGAAGGGACCACATAGCAACAGGCATGAAAAGGTACGTTAAAAAAAATTCTCCATATGTAATTTATTATAATATTTTCTGCACAGTAATGAGTTTTTTTTATGGATGGAACTCCGCTTTAAATAGAAAAATATTGACAATCCAGACCAGATCATTGATTGGTAAAGACGATGTTGACTACCAAAGACACAGCAATCGTATGGATGGTGTTAATCCTTGGCGCCCAGTTCCAGATGGACCCTGTCACCAAACCAAATCCTTAATCAGGAGTCATGATGTAAGACGCTCCAGGATTTGTATTACCGGAAAGAAAGATTTGTTTCAGAAGTCCCTTGTGTGCTTGGATCCAAGAATATCCATTGAAAGGAGGGATAATATATCCCATTTTCAGCTTGTAGAGATACAAGAACGGATCAACTGAATCGTTTCTTAAATTTCTGGTTTGACTTGAATCCATCGAAGAAAATCCAAGTCAGACAAGAACATTCCTTTATCATATGAAAAGAAAAACGTTCAATTTAAAAAAAAAAAACTATATATGATCATATCTTTTATGTGTTGTCAAGACTATTTGGGTTAAAAAGAATAAATTCCTAAGGCCTCTGCATATCATATATTTTTCACTTATATTTTAGGAACTCAGAAGCTACCTTGTTCAAAATTATTTTTTTAGGAGGTTAAATAATTCAGTTCATGCTTGTAGACAGATGTTTGGAAGAGACTTTAGGGCTCCTTGCATATCATCCTAGATAGTAAAATAAGGGTCTGGAAGCGTAGTCAAATAAACAGTCCTAATTTTTTTTTCAGGATTGAGAAACAAAATAGGGCTTATTCAAAAACAACTATATGAAACATATTGTATCATTTACTGCATAAGCAATTATATTAGCAATAATTCCAAATATATTAGTAAATTATATTGGAGTAGTTATAGGCATAATTAATTGAATGTCACTTATTATAGATGTTTATATATATTATTATATATATATATATATATATATATATATATATATATATATATATATATATATATTCATGTCCCATAGACTTTAACGGTGTTCGCTTGTTCGTCCGAATTTTTTGCCTGTTTAGATGTTCTGGTGTGGACAGAACTGGGGGGGGGGGGGGAGAAATAACACATACTTATATGATGTTCTTATATACAGAAGCAGTAGTATTTAGTAGTAAAATATGAAAGTTTTTTTTAGCATCAATACCTACTTATATACGTAAGAAATTGAAAACAACCAAAAAAAAAAAACAAATAACTATTTTTTATTTGTTTATTTTTTCTGCTTTATTTTAAATAACCTAAATTAAACTAATAAAAACATACCAAGTATAACATTTTAAACAGTTTGCAATTTTTCAAGTCTCTCAGTAAATTTTAAAAAAAAAGTCCTTTTTTTGCCATGTCATAGTGTGATAAAAAAATAAAGTAAAAAAATGTAAAGTATATTTTTGTTTCGACACCATATATTTTCCCAATATCATAGGAAAAAACAGGCAAATTTGGATTTGTTTTATTCCAGACAAATCAAAATTAACAAAAAAATAGCTTTGTTTTATGATTTTCATAATTTTTCAGGTAAACCTGAAGGAAAAAATCAGTAGAAAATCTGATAGTGTGTATAGGGCATTAGACAATCTTTTACATGTCAAAAAAAAAAGACCCCAGACACATAGCAACTTCTGGTTGCTGTGCAGCCAATCCCTGGCTTGTAAAGTCATAAAACAATAAAACAAAAGAAAGTAAAGCCATAAAACAAAACGCGTCAGTGGTGGCAACCAGAAGTGACTCAACCCATTGTACTGGAAGTGAAAATCCAGGCATGGACTGATATGAGAGGCCGATTTTAGCAGCCTGTCTATTGTACTCAGTCATACTAGCGACTTTATATGTATCGCAAAGCTTTAAAGATTCAATGACATGTGAGGGTAATGTGACTTGAAAAGGTAAGAAAAGGTTTTTTTAACATGTTACATTGTTGGAGTTCTTCTTTATATGAGATCTTTATGAGCAACATGGTTTGGAGAGTATTGATGGTGAAGTATACTGACCTAAGAGTCTAAGAACATTTTGCTGAACATGATAGTATGTGGCAAATTAATCTGATGGTGAAACTGATGCACGAGGTGTGGAGTGAAGATTGCACAATATATAGAAGATTTACACAGAATTTATTTGGGATCATTTTAAGTAGACTTTATATTGGCTTTTGGTTATGCATATTTAGATATTGCACCATCTTTATTTGTCCTGTTTGTCCTGTTCATTATCATTGAAAGTGAAAGTAAAAGAAAAATTTGGGTTGTCCCCAGAAAAGTACAGTAATAGAAGGGAAATCTTCCAATGCGGACACTAGTTCTAGTGACCTGAAGGCCCCAAGGAATTCCCTTAATTTGTATGGAATTCCTCTCACTTCCTGTTTTGCTATGGTACAGGAAGTGAAAGAAAACTCTCAACAATCGGACACAGATGTAGAAAATAATATGGGGCTATAACCCTCCTTTGCTCGACCCAAAAAATAAAAGTTTTGCCTATAGTTCTACTTTAAGTTAGTATAGATCAAGTTTATTGGTAAGTTTGATTCCCAGGTATGGAAGAGAGTGTGATGGCCATGTAAATGGAGTGGCGTCTTGTTTTTGATGTAGTTCAGATGGGGGCAGAGAAAGGTTAAGAGCTTGTGATTTTTGAGAGTTAACTATCAATCCTGAGATTTGGGCAAAGTTGTTTTTAGATATATATGTAGAAGATTAGCTGTGGATATGAGTGAGTATGTTAGGAAAGGAAGGGTTAATGGTGGGGAAGAGGACGCAGCCCTGTCTAGTTCCACTACTGATCAAAAAGGAGTCTGACCAATAATCAGCATTTTTCGGTTACAAATGTTTTTATTGCGGTACGTAAGGCAGTTACAGGGAAATATAACGTGCATTGGGAATGCTGCATATAACGAAACAAAAATGTTCTATGTCATTTGTATGACTAGAGAAAAGGAATCATGGTAGATTAGAAGTGTCAATCTCCAAGAACTAGTATATAAAATAAAAACTTAACCAAATGGAAATTAAAAATATTAATGTGTGCATAGAGCAATATAAGAATACATATACTTAATAGTTTGGAGTATCATCATAAGCTGTATCATCAGAGCATATTTAGGGGGTAAAATACCAGTACAAATCTGAGGACTGAATTCATTTGGCCTATCTAGCAGGTTTGACTGAGAAGAATTGTAGGAACTTTGCTCATATTGGCAGTCTAATGAGCTGGCCAAGAGCCCCATTTGCGGTTGAAAATTCACATGGAGTCCATGAGAGTATGGTGTATTTGTTCCACTAACTTAAAGCGGAGTTCCTCCCAAAAGTAGAACTTCCACTTTAAGTACTCCTTGCCCCCTGACATGCCACAATTGGCATGTAATTTTTTTGGGGGAGGGCTTGGTACCTGATTTGGAGTGGGACTTCCTGTCCCACTTCCTCCTTCTGACCGCTTAGGTGGCCCCTCTCTCCCGTCAATGTTTTGGGACATGTGACAGGTCCCAGAACATTGCCTGGCCATTTACGGAGCGCAGCACGGCTCAGCAAACCGCAGTGCGCCCCCTACTGTGAAGCCGTAAACTGTCACAGTGTCGGGGCTGGCTTAGCCCTTTCTTCTCTGGGCTGGCTGCTCAGCTGTTGGCTAATTGCCAGCTGTCATCTCTCTCCACAGTTACCCAGCTGTTCCTGATCTTGCTTGTCTGACCTGTCTACTTAAAGCTGTCCAGCTCACTTCATCTCTGCCTTTGCCTTGGTCACATCACAAGAAACCATCTCCTGCGTAAAGACTGGCTTGATAACATCCCTTCTTATCCTGTTTGCTATTGCTCCACTTGGATCCCTGACTTCTGGCCTGGCTGATTACCCGATCTGGTTATTGAACTTTGGACTGGCTGACTACTCGATCTGGTTACTGGACTCTGGCTATGCTTTGACTACGCTTACTCTATTTACCTTTTTATTTTTTATTAATAAACAAGTGCGATTTAATTGTACTTCTGTCTCCGTCTGATTCATGTTTCTGACACACAGCTGGGTGGCCACACTCATAATGTTGAAGAGGAGGGGTGAGAATGAAGGCTTCGGGCAGCCGCATAGCTGGACCTTGGGACAGGTGAGTGGCTGCTTATTAAATGTCAGCAGCTATACTTTTTGTAGCTGCTGACATTTAAAAAAACTCAAAAACCAGTGGAACTCTGATTTAATAGACTCCATTTGAAGAAGCACCTTGGACCAAGGAACCATTTGGGATCGCCAGTTCAAAGCTATAGCCCAGTGAATAGTGATAGGCGTGCCAGTTATTTGAAGCACTGTCATAGAGGTCTGCTGCCAAAGAGATCGTAGGCCTTACAGCTCCAGAAGGTATGGAGGCATGTACCCCTTTCACCATATACCCTGAAACATGTGTCTGGAATAGATGAAGAAATTCTATGTATTCTAAGCCCTTGTACACACGGTTGGATATTCCGATGGAAAATGTCCGATTGGACCGTGTTGTTGGATAATCCGACTGTGTTTGGGCTCCATCGGACTGTTTCCATCGGAATATCCGACGGACAACGTTTTAGAGCTGGACTATAAAACTTTCCGACAACATGATCCGATCGGACTTTGTCCGATTGTGTGTAGAGAATTCCAATCAGACAAAGTGCACACATGCTCAGATCAAATTCCTAGACCAAAGCTATTGGCTACTAGCCTGAACGTAGTCCCGTCGTAATGAAATAATGTCATCACGTTACGTACGATCAGATTTTCCGACAACTTTGTCCGACCATGTGTATGCAACACAAGTTTCGGACAAAATCCGTCGGACAAAATCCGACGGATTTTGTTGTCGGAATGTCCGACCGTGTGTACAAGGGCTAACAGGGGTGTACTACCATCTGGTGGGAAGTTTGACCACAGTTTCCTTAATGGCAACCAAGCAGGTGCACTTATGCATATTGGCAATCATATGATGCCAATCCTCAGCAGGATAGTCCTGGCGGGTTTCAGCCTCCTGGCCTAGCATTGCCGAGGATTTTGCAGTGGTATGATGGTCAGTAAGGTATTGGTAAATGGTAGAAATTTTCCCGCTGTCTCTCGACCCCTCATGACACAAACTGATGCGCTGGTATCAGAAATCCTATCCATGACTCAGCAATCAGCACCGTTCTGGGCCAATTCGACTCTGGTTATTTCAGAACACAAAACTTCCTGAGGGCTGAGACAGGAACACCCCCCAGGGTTGATTGGCCAAGGGCTAATGTCCAGCCCACATCTATATTTCAATAAATTGGGTAGCCTGAGATATGGACATCGTTCTTCCTCAAAGCCAGTTTGAAACTGGGGAGTTCCCACATGTTCCAGTATGCTTCTACAAAGAGAATAGACCGGTAAAGTTTATTTCTGTTTTTATCCTTTTTTATTTTCATAGCAAATTTCCAATTTGTGTGTCTTCTGTATTTTTTGTATCTTTTTGGTAACTCCCTTTTCTTTGTATATCATTTATGCTCTGCCCACTTTTGGGATATTAAATTATACAATTAATAAGTGACTTCTGTGTACTAAGCTAGGACTCATATCTCTGGAGAGGTTGTTGTATTTTAGTGCCTAAGTACTCGGTCTAAGCAATTGCACTGTGTGTTGGCAGATTGCATGCAGATTGTAAGCTAGCAGATCTGCCGGACGGAGATCTGTGTGTGTGGTGGCTCAGCAGACCAGTCTGAGGACAAACTGTTGGGTGGTGGCAGGCTATCGTTTATTGTGTGTCTGGTGTGTGGGTGGGGGGACAGTAGGAAGAGTGATTAACACTGGGGTTCAAGCTTGCAGGATAGCTGGAGGAACCCTAGAAGTGTGTAGTAATTGCTGGACAGCTCCTCAACCCTTAGAGTGCACCAAATTTTATGTAGGATTTGTATCTGCCTGTGTGTGGTCAGCTAGCTAGATTGGAGTGGAATCTCCCTCTACTGGTGGCCAAAGGTAGTGCAGGCTGTGAAAGTACCACAGCCAGTCTTACATGCTCAGTATAAGTTTCCCCTTATTCCCTTAGTTCCTCATATACCCCGGTCACGGAATGTACGTCGTATTTAGCTAGTCATCGTGGGTGGGCATAATCTGTGACACCCCCATGCTGTGAGCTTTCCAAGTATCCAACAGTTGCTGTGATCTGAGTTGATATTGGAGTGATTTTGGGAAGGCATTAGTGGAGGTCACGTGCAATTCCTGTCGAAACCTGAGTGAGCCACCAGGTTAAAATCACCACCTATCATCATGTGGGGTGAGTGGTACTTATCTAATGTTTGAAAAAACTTTTTAAAGAAAGAAGCCTGGGACTCATTCGGTGTGTACACAGAGGCCATGGTGATACCTTGAATTGAGCCCTGAACTATCACAAAGTGGCTATCCGGATCTCTATAGGTATGGTTGACATTGAACATAACTGAGTTTTTGATAAATATAGCAACAGCTCGTGACTTGGACTCATATGTGGTATAGTAACCCTGCTGAAAAGCTTTATAAAAGTATAGTAGGTGGTTTTGAGAGGAGAAATGCATCATCTGTAGGAGAAGAACATCAGCTCCCAATAGTTTATAGGAATGGAAGGCCTTTCTCTGTTTACTCAGTGAGTTGAAGCTCTTAATGTTATGAGTGATTACCCATTTCAGTGCAAAGTGATCTAGCATTAATATAGGGACAAGTCCAAGTCGCGAGATGTACCTATGGTCACAGTAGCCATATAGTCTATCAATAGTTAGTAGCAATAATAGGCAGATGAGATAGGTATAGCTTCAACTATCACATATCTTAACTACTATAGGATTAAATGCAACAAAATAATAAAATAACATGCAGAGAAGGAAAAAAAAAAGCAAAAAAAAAATGCAGAACAGCCTGTAAAACTTTAATACTGCAAACAATGCCAGAACTTGGCAGTATATTATGTAAGGGGGTCAGGGGAATAGCCATCCTCCTGACCAAAGAAACCATCTCAACATGGACCAAGTGGTCCAATACTCCAATCGAGTGGTGTAGTTAGTCAGGGTAGTCTTTTTGCGTGACTGCTACCTGGAATGGGGCAGTCCAACTTTGGGGGATCAAATATAGGGTACCAACTTGATTAGAGTAGGGGGACAAACAAACAGGCGCGACAGAACATCCGCTTAGAGTGGAGACCAATTGCGAGTTACTGAGCATGCTGGCTGTAGGCAGTTGCAGACAGCCTAGATAGAACTGCAGAAAGTAACAATAGGCAATACCTAATGTTGGCCACAACAATCTCTCCTGGGGGAGGGTGTAGCCCATATAGCCAAAGGACGTGGGGTAGATGGCATTCTTGGCTGGTCAGCCACATCAAGGAGACCTAGCTGCACCAAGAGATCTTTGCCTTCCGTGATCGTAGTTACCGCATAGATGGTGCCATTGTGGGGAACCTGTAACTTGAAGGGGAAACCCAAACGATATTGGATTCTGTCCGACTGGAGCACTGATGTTATTTCTTTCATCCTATTGCACTTATCCAGGGTAGTACGTGAAATATCTGGGAATATTTGAACTGTGGTGCCATCTAGATGGATATGACGAGTATTGCACGAGGCTCGGAGGATCTCCTCTTTAATTAGGAAATCTTTCAGGCACATCACAATGTCCCTTGTGGGTCTCTGGGGTTTAGGGTATTCGATCACAGGTGAAGGCTGTGATGGGAGAGTCAGGGAGAAGTGACTGGAATAATTTCTGCATAGCAGGGAGCAGATCAATCACTGTCTCTGGGATACCTTGCACTCTCAGATTTTTTCGCCTATTCCTGTTGTCCAGGTCTTCCAGGTGGGCTTGTAGCTGTTGTACTGTTTCGGAGAGGGTCTCATGTTACTTTCTGAGATCAGAGTGAGCAAGGCAAGCTCATCGTGCTTGGGTTCTAGTAAATCCATCCTGGTGCCCAGGGCAACAGTCTCCAGGGACAATGTGTTTGTGGATTTGTGCAGTTCGGATTGAAATTTCCTAGCTAGCTTGTCATACCTGTTTGTGAGACTGTCATAGAGTACTCACTGTCCCCCATGGAGTGCGCTGGAGAGGAGAGAGATAAATGTGTTAAGATGGGAACCAGTATGTCAATGAAGCTTTTATAGTAAGAAGCTGTCAAACCATCAGGGCCTGGCATACCCAGAAAAAGAAGCTAAGAGGAGGTGCAGTGACTGTCACCTGGGAGAATACAGGCAAAGCAAGTTATTAAGAAACCAAAATACAGTTGTGCTCAAAAGTTTGCATACCCTGGCAGAAATTGTGAAATTTTGGCTTTAATATTGAAAATATGACTGATCATGCCAAAAAAGTATTTTATTTAAGGATAGCAATAGAACAAAGCTATTTATTATCACATTGTTTTTTTAATCCTTTTTAAATCAAAATAATAATAACAGAAATCACCCAAATGGCCGTTATAAAAAGTTTACATACTCTGGAATTTTTGGCCTTGGTACAGACACAGAAGGTGGCACACACAAGTTAAAATGGGAATTCAAGGTTAATTTCCCACATTTGTGGCTTTTTAACCACTTGCCGACCTGCTCATGCATATATACTGCAGCAGGCGTGCTCTCCTGTGCAAACTGACGTACTTGTACGTCAGCTGCAAAAGCAGGATAGTGGGCATGCAGGCTCAATGTCTCCTGGCAGCCCACAATTGCGGCAAGGAGAGGCAGAACAGGGAACTGTAAACAAGGCATTTCCCTGTTCTGCCTAGTGACATGACAGAGATCTTCTGTTCCCTGTCATTGGGAACAGTGATCTCTGTCATGTTTCAGTAAGCCCAACCCCCTACGGTTAGAATGTGCTGAGGGAACACACTTATCCCCTTGATCGCCCCCTAGTGTTAACCCCTTCCCTGCCAGTGTCATGTTTACATTGATCAGTGCATTTTTTTAGCACTGATCAATGTAATAATATCACTGGCCCCCAAAAAGTGTCATTTGGGGTCAGATTTGTCACAGTCCCACTAAAAATCGCAGATCACTACCATTACCAGTAAAAACATTTAAAAAAAAATTAAAGTCCCTAAATCTATCCCGTAGTTTATAGACCTGATAACTTTTGCACAAACCAATCAATATATGCCTATTGTTATTTTTTTACCAAAAATATGTAGAAGATAATATATTGGCCTAAACTGATGCATAAATTAGTTTTTTTATATATTTTTTGGGGATATGTATTATAGCAAAAAAATTCTAAATTTTCAGTCTTTTTTTGTTTATAGCACAAAAAATAAAAACTACAGAGGTGATCAAATACCACCAAAGGAAAGCTCTATTTGTGGGAAAAAAATGTAAATTTTGTTTGGGTACAGTGTTTTGTTAGGGACCCAGTGCAGTATCGCAAAAAAAATACTCTGGTCATTAAGGGAGTAAAATCTTCTGGGGCTAAAGTGGTCACAATTAGTGTCTGTGCATGAATAGTCAATGAGTTTGTTAGCTCTTACATGGATGCACTAAGCAGGCTAGACACTGAGCCATGAGGAGGTAGAAAAGAACAGTCAAAAGACCTGCATAACAAGGTAATGAAACTTTACAAAGATGGAAAAGGATATAAAAAGATATCTAAAGCCTGGAATGTGGCAGTCCGTACTGTTTAATAACTTATTAGGAATGGGAAATGATGGGCTCTTTCGATACCAAGCCAAGGTCAGGTAGACCAAGAAAGATTGCAGCCACAACTGGCGGAAGAATTGCTCAGGATACATAGAAAAACTCACAGGTAACCGCAGGAGAAATACAGGCTGCTCTCCAAAAAAACGGTGTGTGGTTGTTTTTAAGGAGCAAAATTCAATGATGCTTGAACAAAAAAGAGCTGCATGGTTGAGGTGCCAGACAGGACCCTTTACTGTGCCAATGCTACAAAAAAGCAAATGAGGCATGCCAATGTGTTGTTGGGCATATTGTAACCAGGCTTTTTTTGTGGAACTTGTACAGTAAAGGCTTCTTTCTGGCAACTTGACCATGCAACTCTTTTTTGTTCAAGTATCATTGTATTGTGCTCCTTTAAAACAACCACACCACCTTTTTACAGAGCAGCCTGTATTTCTCCTGAGGTTACCTGTGTGTTATTCTTTGTATCCAGAACAGTTCCTGTGGCAGAGTTGTGGCTGAAATCTTTCTTGATCTATCTGACATTAGCTTGGTATCAAGAGATTCCCAAATGTTGCACTTCTTATTAAGTGATTGAACAGTACTGACTGGCATATTCAAGGCTTTGGATATCTTTTTATATCCTTTTCCATCTTTGTAAAGTTTCGTTACCTTGTTATGCAGGTCTTTTGACAGTTTTTTTCTACCTCCTCGTGGCTCAGTGTCTAGCCTGCTTAGTGCATTCATGTGAGAGCTAACAAACTCATTGACTATTTATACTCAGACACTAATTGTGTTTTAAAAAGCCACAAATGTGGGAAATTAACCTTTAAAGCAGTTGTATACCCCCTAAAAAAAATGTCTACACCTGTAAGGCAAAAGGCATAATGAATTAGTATGCACCACATACTAGCTCATTATGAAATACTTACCTTAGAACGAGGCGTTGGTAACTCACCTGGTCCACGCAGAGGTAGCTGACATGTTACCTTTGCGTGTCTTCTGGGTATCGCGTCTCCAGCGCTGTGAGTGGCTGGAGCCGCGATGTCGTCACTTCCGCGCATGCACGCAGGAGACTTCTTTCCGGCAAAGTCCGGCATCTGCTAGGCTTTCAGCTGACAATCCCCTGTGTGCATGTGCCGCTGAAGTCAGTGGCTCATTGCGAGGAGAATATCTCCTAAACTGTACAGGTTTAGGAGATATTCTTTTTACCCACAGGTAAGCCTTATTATAGACTTACCTGTAGGTTAAAGTTATAAAATTAACTATACAACTGCTTTAATTGCCATTTTAACCTGTGTGTGTCACTTTCTGTGTCTGTACCAAGGCCAAACATTCCAGGTTATGTAAACTTTTTATCAGAGGCATTTGGGTGATTTCTGTTATCATTATGATTTAAAAAGGATCCAAAAAACAATGTGATAATAAATGGCTTCATGTGATTGATATCCTTAACCACTAGCCGACCAGCTGCTGCAGTTATACTGTGGCAGGTTGGCACAGTTGCGCAAATCACCTTAGCTGTACGTCGCTCCTTTAACATGTCATAGCAGGCAAAGATGCCCCGCCGGAGGCCCACGCACATGCCCACCGCATGTCCCGGATGCATGTGCTTGGTGGGCACAATGACCACCGGGCACCCGCGATTGCTCCTGACAGAGCGAGAACCAGGATCTGTGTGTGTAAACACACAAATCCTAGTTCTCTCAGGGGAGAGGAGACAGATTGTGTGTTCATACCAAGTATGAACACCGATTGGTCTACTCCCCTAATCACTCCCATCCCTCTACAGTTAAAACACACCTAGGGAACACAGTTAACCCCTTGATCACCCCCTAGTGTTAACCCCGTCCTTGCCAGTGACATTTATACAGTAATCAGTGGCTATTTTTAGCTCTGAACGCTGTATAAATGTCACTGGTCCCAAAATAGTGTCAAAAGTGTCTGATCTGTCTGGCGCAATGTTGCAGTCCTGATAAAAATGGGAGATCACTGCCATTAAAAGTAAAAAAAAAAATAATAATAATAAAAATTATATAAATCTATCGTTGATTTTGTAGACAAATACCACCAAAAGAAATCTCTATTTGTGATGAAAAAAGGACATACATTTTGTCTGGGTACAACGTTGCACGACTGCGCAATTGTCAGTTAAAGTGCAGCAGTGCTGTATCGCAAAAAATGGCCTGGTCAGGAAGGGGCAAATCCTTCCGGGGCTGAAGTGGTTAAATAAAAATTTTTTGGCATGATCAGTCATATTTTCAATATTAATGCCAAAATTTCACAATTTCTTTCAGGGTATGCAAACTTTTGAGCACAACTGTATATACTCAGCTTAAAATGGGCCTCTGGTATGTACAGGACTGAGCCAAGAATGAAGACTAGGAGTTTTAGTAAAATGGAAGTGAGTCCAGAGAACTTTCTATCAGGCAGCAGCTGTAAATGGAGGAAGTGGCCAAAAAGAGACCGACAGTACGTTCCAAGGGTTCATAAAAGCTACAAGAGGTAAAAGTAGAAGGGAAGGGAGAAGAGAGAGCATATAAATATTGGGCAAAATTCAGGGAGGTAATCAACTTTATAATGTGTATCAAAAAAGATTATCTAAGCAATGATGTCTCACTACAGGGTAGGCGTTGGCATACCTCCCAACTTTTTAAGATAGGAACAAGGGACATCTGTTAGCAATAGTATGTAGGCATAGGACAGTGGGAGCTTGCTGACCATACAATGTGATCACTCCACATTTACCTCAAACCTATACTGAAAAGCCAGTGAGCACTACCCTACCATAAATCATTGATCAATCAATCAATTCACAACTAATATTAATATATACATGAATAAATAAGGGAATAATCAAATCAAAATCACAGTATGAGACAGTAACCATAAAAAAATATATAGTGAATCACATATCAGTGTATAAAATAATCATGCAATAAATATTTATATGTACACAAATGTGAAAAAAATCACACAAAACAATTTCACATTTAAAGCGGGAGTCCGCGTTTTTTTTTCTTTTTTAAAAGCCAGCAGCTACAAATACTGCAGCTGCTGACTTTTAAAATAGTAACACTTACCTGTCCAGCGTGCCCGCGATGTCGGCACCCGAAGCCAATCTCTCGATCATCTCTCGGGTGCTGCCGCCGCCATCTTGGGTATGGGAATCAGGAAGTGGAGCCTTTCGGCTTCATTTCCCAGTTCCCTACTGCGCATGCGCGAGTCGCGCTGCGCAATAAGGATGGACCCGCTGCCTCTGGGATCTGTGTGTTTCCCAGCAGGCGGCGGGGAACTTTTGGAAAGGGGCGTAATCTACGCCCCTTTCCGCAGAGAGCTATCCCGGAAGTGGGTGCAGATACCTGTACTGTACAGGTACCTGCACCCCCCTCCCCCCTGAAAGGTGCCAATTGTGGCGCCGGAGGGGGGTAGGATTCCAATGAGCGAAAGGTCCACTTTAGGGTGGACCTCCGCTTTAAAGGTGTTAAATTTTCACCCAATGCAACTCCAGACTGTTTACCTTTACAAATTGACGTGATTATAATCACGAGTTCTATCTGGCATGAATCCTCAAATGGAAGTAAACTAATAAGCAGGTCTCCTTTACAATGATTCAGCTCTAACAGCTTTCCCAGCCTATTACCTCGGCATTATCAGACCCGTATACAGTATAAGAGAAAAGAAATCTCATAGTGCTCACTGAATGATTTCATTATATAAAATAAAAGATAAAAACACCCACAGAGCTTGTGCAGGAATAACACATATATATGTGATTCGTGCAGTCCAGACACATTACAGGACAATGCAGAGACACTGTTTACAGTACACACTCCTCCATCTCACACAACGTGATGATGTCATCAAGATCAGGCTTCATTCCTTTATGAGTATCATCCATTGCAAGAGTTTTTAAGAAGGTGAGAGCTCGATTGTATCAGCATGCTTTAAGGCTTCTGCAAATGAATACCACAAATACTTTTCTTCTTTTTTTTTCCAGTGAATAGATGATCTTTTCAGGGGGAGGCTTGGTGTGGCTAATGGTCAACAGGCTCCTGATCCCAACATTTGGTGTTTATATGACCAAAGGTAGAGGCTATTATAAAGTATAATAAAATATTTGTATTACTGTTGGAATGGATATTGATTGTTGTTTATAAACAAGAATGCATACGCAGGGGAGGGGAGGGGGACAGTCGGATTTTTGTGGTACCATAAAAGCAAAGTAAAAATCAAAATTCTTTATTAAAAATATATATATAAAAAGAGTTTACAAACAATATAAAAACACAAGTTTTCAAAGAATACATTTCAATGACTAAACCGTACTTGGAGATGGTATATCCATAAACATGAGTGTACCCATATGTACGGTATATGTAGATGGAACATACAGTTAGCCAGTGCTTGACATGTTTTGTGGTGCAGTCGCTTCTTTAGGAGTTCAGAAATGGGAAATGACAATCCTTTGCCACAAAATCATATTTCAAAATATAGAAATTATAGAGACAATAGAGGGTATACAGAGACGGGGGTCCATACGCACCCTCTTATAATGATTATGAACATATACAGGAGATCCTGTTAGTAGAGGTGAGCGTTCAAAATGGATTATTGTAATAATATCATATACAGATGATCTCAATATGTCCAAGATTATGGTCACTGTGGATATATAGTTTTAAAACGCTATAAAAATAGAATATAAATATTTCTGGTATGTAATATCACAATCAGATGCAGTAAATATATACTATGCAACATGTATGTAATAGTATGCAATATCACAGTCAAATGCAGTGAATACATACCATTATACTATCCACCGTGTTTTCATAAAAATGCATGTATACCCTCTATTGTCTCTATAATTTCTATATTTTGAAATGTGATTTTGTGTGATAGGATTGTCTTTTCCCTTTTCTGAACTCATGAAGAAACGGTTCCACCATGAAACATGTAGAGCAACTACTGTATGTTCCAGCTACATATACTGTACATTTGGGTACACTCATGTTTATTTATATACAGTCTCAAAGTACAGTTTAGTCATGAAAATGGGTTATACTTTAAAAACTTGTGGTTTTATATTTTTTGTAAACTCTTTTTACATATATTTGTAATAAAGAATTTAGATTTTTTTCCTTAAATGCAGATACCTTCTACTAACTATGTTAACACATGGGCACTAAAAATAATTATATATAATTGTTGCTTATAGTTTCAAAGAACCTGAAGAAGTGGAGTATTTGAGATTCACACGATACATCATGATAATTTGTTTAACTCCTCCTGACCAGACAAATTCTCAACCTTCAAGTTATATTCAGTAGGGTGGGAAAAATAGCATGCTGTGAAATGTATTTGTTGAATTATATGTTTGTACAAATGAAAATCTTTATGTATTAAGTATAGAGGTTTGTTGGGCAAAGTACGCCACTTGTTTTTATGTTTATATGAATATAAAACATTGTTAAATTTTAACAGTATGGTATATGAATGGTATATGAATTGCATTATTAGACATTTTTAAATTTTTTATTTTTTAATTCCATGATTTTTTTTGGTCATATATGAACATTTTTTGCACTTTTATTGTAAGCACTGATATGGGTATTCACTTATTTATTTATATATTGATACAAGTCAGGAATTGATTGATTGATTGCTGATCTATAACACGGTAGCACTGCACTGTTTTTTGGTTTAGTATTAGGAACCTGAAAGATATTTGAATTATTTTCCAACTAAAATAAAAAATGCACCCTGAGTTGGGCCTTATCATAAAAAGGGCTTTAGATTTTGATACAAGTATCTTTCCTGATACTAATTTGTAAAAACAATATATTTATATTGTTTAGAATAAAGATAGAAAATGCATAAGAAGTCAAATTTAACATACAATATACAGCTTAGCATTACTTCATGACTTCATTTTTCACTTGCTGATATAAAGCCTTTGGCACATAGTAATGCAAACCTATGGCTATAGCTGTACTGTAGGTGTACTACATTATCATAGCAGAAGCATTCACTATGAGCCATACCCAAGGATGCCTAGAATATATTTCTGTATGTACCATCTCAGTGACAGCTGGGAAATTTTCACTTGTTCCATGCTCTGTTCTCTGGGGAACAACCCAGCCCATAAAGGGCCTAATATAAACACAGGCAAATTACATTAGCTATTTGTGCTGCAAGCATGAGAAAATTAGATTTTGGTTCCTGTGGGCAAATGCCTCTGTGTTGTTTCATGGACAGTTAAAAACTTGGAAATTATAATTATTTATTGCACAAAAAATATTGTGAGCATTAATTGATTTCATTTTTACCCTTGTTAACTATACAAATGCAATTTGTAGGGTTATTTATCAACAATGTTCTAGCTGAGAGGGTCCCATACACTCTTGCTCCTGTCAATAATTGTTATGTTCTTTAATTAAGTTTAAGAACATTGATTGGACCTGAAAGGTTTTTTATTTTATTAGTTAAACTTATACATACATACATACTGTTCTGGTATCTTGGTTTTAGAGTAGAGTAAGAGAATTGTATAAATACTTTAACAACCATACATCTAAGTGCCAATACTTCCCAGTTTATAGAATTAAAATATTATTAGGGTTAACCAATGAATTGCAATATAGTGTTCCTATGATATTGTAGTGGCCAGAGCCAGGGTCAAGTTTATGATTTAACCACTTTCAGACCGGACCATTTTGCTGGTCAAAGACCAGACCACTTTTTGCGATTCGGCACTGCGTCGCTTTAACTGACAATTGCACGGTTGTGCGACGTGGCTCCCAAACAAAATTGACGTCCTTTTTTTCCCACAAACAGAGCTTTCTTTTGGTGGTATTTGATCACCCCTGCGTTTTTTATTTTTTGCGCTATAAACAAAAATAGAGCGACAATTTTGAAAAAAAGCATTATTTTTTACTTTTTGTTATAATAAATATCCCCCAAAAATATATAAAAAAACATTTTTTTCCCTCAGTTTAGGCCAATACGTATTCTTCTACATATTTTTGGTAAAAAAATCGCAATAAGCGATTATTGATTGGTTTGCGCAAAAGTTATAGCGTTTACAAAATAGGGATAGTTTTATAGCATTTTTATTAATAATTTTTTTTTTTTTTTTTTTACTAGTAATGGCGGTGATCAGCGATTTTTATTGTGACTGCGACATTGTGGGGGACCCATCGGACATTTTTGACACATTTTTGGCACCATTGTCATTTATACAGTAATCACTGCTATATAAATGCAGTGATTCCTGTGTAAATGACACTGGCAGTGAAGGGGTTAACCAGTGGGTGGCAGTGTAGGGGTTAAGTGTTCCTAGGGGTGTGTTACTAACTTTGGGGGGGTTGGGCTTTCATTTAGTGAACACTGATCTCTGCTCCAATCACATGGAGCAGAGATCAGCGTCACTAGTTGCTAGGCAGAATGGAGAAATGTTGTTTACAATGGCATTTCTTCATTCGGCCGCTCCGTGAGACGATCGCGGGGATGCCCGCGGCGATCGAGTCCGCAGGTCCTGCGACCGGACTCACGGGTGTCCCGACCAGCGCAAATTTAAAGGGACATACATGTACGCCCATTTGCCTGCCCGTGCCATTCTGTCGACGTAGATCGTGGTTAGTGGTCGGCAAGTGGTTAAGGAAGCCTACACTGATAGAAACATGTTCCCTGCCATTACTGACCTTGTCCTGAAAATGCTAGTGGCCTTTTTTGTTTGGATAGCATGGGGAAGGGTTGGAATCTCTGACAGGTTTTGTGTGTTGTGAATAGAGAGATTTCCCACCCCTTGCTGTCCCTGTAAGACATCAGGAACTAAGGAAATGTAAAAAAGAAATGTACATATCTACAAGAACAAAAAAGGCTCCTTCACACCTTTGTGATGTGCTGCAGTTTACATGGGCTGAAAATGTACTTTGCAGCACTGAAAAACAGGGCATGACTTGCGCCAAAAAGCACACTAGTGTGCTAATGTTTATTATGGTGCACTTCAATGTCGTTTCCTAATGAACTGGGTACCATGCAGAATAAAGGGCACCACAACCCACAAAAGCATAGAGCGAGGCTGTGTCTCCACAGTGGAAAGGTGGAGGTGGTCCTAATCCTTCTCAACTCTGTTGAAGAAAATTGTTATCATTTTTTTGTTACTCTTTGTGTCCTCATTGGAGAGAACAAATCAATTCTATTCCTTGGCGACACAACAGGAATTGAAAAAAGATCCCTCAGCTTGGGCACAGACAAAAATAAAGAGGAGGGGTGGGAGGTCTCATCAAATTTTAGAATGTTTTGCATTTATTCGGACAATGCAATGCATTTCCTGCATGGTTCTGGTGACGACTGGCCGAACCTCCTGGAAGCAAGTGGGGTTCAATGGAGTAGTGGTATCTACTGCAGTGATTTCAAGCTTTCGGGGAAAATGACTAGGTAAGGTATATGCAAGCTGGACCAATGTTACTACCGTATGTATAAAATAGCCATACCTGAAATTCTGCAGCTAGCAATGGTCAAAAGAATCTTCTTTTTTTTTTTTTTGCTGGGTTTTGTAGTCATTGATTCATTTTAATGACAGTCAGGGCCAGATTAACATAGGGGCTATTGGAGCTGTAGCTCCAGACCCATACCTTAAAATAGGCCCAACCCAGTGGCATAAGTGAGTCAAAAGTAATGCTGTGAAGCCCTGCTCTGTGTGCAGTGTACACATGATTGATATATAAATCCTAGCTGGCATTGATATGTAAATTGCGGGCAGGTTAATATGTAAATCACAGGTGCATCGATATGTATATTTTGAGCACACATAATAGGTATATCAAACTACCCTGACCCCCAGACCACCATGACCTCTCCCGAATTATGCCCACATTGGGCATATAAACAAGCCCTACCTGCAACTGTCACTGAGCCTGCCATCAGCCTGTGCAGCAAACTCTGCACTCCTCTCCTGCACATACTACCCACTGCCATATACGCCACACTCCTCTCCTACACATACTACCCACCGCCTTACACTCCACACTCCTCTCTTGCACATTCTACTTGCCGCCATACACTCTGCAGTCCTTTCCTGCACATACTACCTGTTGCCATACACTCCACACTCCTCTCCTGCACATACTATCTGTTACTACACACGCTGCACTCCTCTCCTGCTTATACTTCCCACCACCTTACACTCTGAACTCCTCTCCTGAAAATACTACCCACCGCCATACACTCTGCACTCCTATCCTGCAAATACTACCTGCCACCATATACTCCTTACTCCACTCCTGCACATAGTACCCACCATCATATACTCCACACTCCTCTCCTACACCTACTACCTGCTTCCATAAACTCTGCACTTCTCTCCTGCATATACTACCCCCTGCCATACAGTCCGCACTCCTCTCCTACACATACTACCTGTTGTCATGCACTCTGCACTCCTCTCCGCACTCCTCTCCTGCACATACTACTCACCATAATACACTCCACACTCTTCTCCTGCACATACTACCTGCCACCATATACTCTGCACTCCTCTTCTGTACATGCTACCCAACGTAATACATGACACACCCCTCTCCTGAACATACTACATACATACCCTTTTAGTTAATATATGTTCTTTCACATAAAAATCCTGATAACATGTATACTTTATATTTTTATAACCATGTTGTATGTTATTAATACCTAACTGGACTGTGCTAGTATGGAATACATGATGGCTGTGTATTTATATGTATACTCCTTGTCCAAAATAGAAGAAATAAAAGTATGGTTTAGGCATACAAATCATTGTTGCATTGCCAGTAACTGGACAATTATTTGTATACATTTGTTTATTATATACACTTCCTCTTGCATGAAAAATCTACCATGTATATTCTATGCATGAAGGTGGCCCTTTCATGCAGAACATAAGGTATTGTGTTCTCACATACATTAGCATAGTAAACCAAAATATTTCTAAACCAATTGCAAATAGGGCTTTATGTGTTAAAAAATAATTGTTTCTGATGGGCATCTGTGAATTCTAATGAAATAAAATTACAGCTAAGACTATTTACACATACCCATTTACAGCTTATTCCACTTTCAGATAGAAGTGGTTTAGGATATGTTAAATAATAATTTATGCTAAATGTTTACGGTTTTATTTCTCAAGGTTTTACCCTAGAAACCTGATTTATTCTACAGCTGAAAGACATTTAAGGATGAAGGATATTTTATGGGCTTACATTGAAACATGCCTCTTACTACAGAAGGTATAGACATTGTCAATATATGGAGCATATCGGTTAATTACTCAGTTTGGAGTCTGTTTCATGAACATGTAGGAAAACTGTCCCATCATAGAAGGCCACTGACGCAACCAGCTGCAGCTTTGGAATTCCCTATGCTGCAGCCACATGTAACAATGTGGCAGGGATGCTGGTGCCATCATAGATAAAACATGTAATGGTTCAAATGTGGTCATTTGGCCATATTATGCCAATGATGGAAATCTATAAACTGGAAATTTGAAGACTTTTAAGGCACTGACTTCATCCAGATATTACACAAAACATACTTTTATTAAATACAAATGTTCTTGAAAACAGAATTAAGACATGTTACAGGTAGAAAAGGTTTTCCATCAGTCATGTCAATATAAACAACCATATGAAGTAAACACCTTGTCCAACACCTACATAATTCTTATTTGATAGGATGTCTTAGCATACATTATTTCAACTCCATAACTGCTGTTAGTATATAGTGAGGGATAGATAAGAACACTCAATGCATTTCCCGGACTTTCTCCGCTTTCTCATGAGTGTAAGGGGTAGAGACTATAACAATCAATTTACTTGTAAACATCTGCTACATATAATTTATCTATCAAGAAACAAACAAAAACACAGTAGTATATGTTAGTCTGTGTTGGCACACTAGGGTGATGTTATGGTTACATGTTAGAAATCAGTCTTCTCACTTTGCAATGCCATACAACCTTTGATCTCAGTCTGTCTCAGTTAGTTTTTTACAACTTTGCTAGTTTGCCACGACAGCAGCATACCTTCCCCATTTAGTATTGTCTAAGTGATAACCTCTGTTGACAATTGTCCGTGTTCTATTTCAAATGTCAATATGTGCAATAATATATGTCATAAGATCACAGTCTGTGCAGACAGTATGACCACTTACCGATTAGGCAATAAGTTACAAAAAGTAAATCCAACATAGTTTTACTTCAGAAAAGTACAGTACAGAGTATGTTTCTTGGACCCTATCAATTCAGCAGGCTGGTCAGAGAAATCGAGGATTGAAGGCTATTTAACCAAAAGAGTAATCCTCTGTGCCAGGGCTTCCCAATACTAAAGTTCCAGTCTGCCTTGGTGGATTAATTTTGGAAGATAGCTTTATTGTTGGGAGCTGTGGCAAAAATTGCTCCACTTGCACTCGAAAATGATCAAATAGTCCCCTTTCTACCCCCAAGTCCCCCCTGCTAAACTAATTGGGCTCAATAAACATTTTCTTTAAATTCTGTAAAGCTGCAGGATTACTTGGCTTGTAGGCAAAGGTAGTTAAGAGTACCTTCTCTGCCTCCGGCATTCTGCTGAACTGATGGCTGGGTATAGGAGGGCTGGCTCTATCCTCCTATCGGGGGGGTCACATGATTACAAATAACTATGATGATGACATGTGGCACATGCATGCATGGTAGAATGTGTGATAAATTGATGATTCATGAGAAAATGTCCCTTACATAAAGGAAAAAAAAAAACAATTCCACACTTAAACAATATTTATGTTTGTGAAATTAACAAAAACGTTATAATTAGGGATGAGCTTCGTGTTCGAGTCGAAAGTAAGTTCGACTCGAACATTGGTCGTTCGTGCGTTCGCCGAATTCCGAACGCTTGGGCCGTTCGCGGCAAAATTCGTGTGGCCCACAATGCACTGCGATGGCGCAATGCATTGCTGGCTCACGATTGGCCAAGCACGCACTGTGACCCCGCATGCTTGGCCAATCACAGCGCCAGCAGCGAGGAGAGCCATGGTTGGCCACAGGCATCCTGCCTGTGGCCAATCACAGCTCAGGCTGTGTAGTGCACGCCCCACACTATATAAGGCCGCCTTTGAGGCGGCCTCGTGTAGTGTGTTAGTTAGCATCTGAAGCTGTGGATGTTCTGTGTACCTTCAACACAGTTACACACCAATCGTTTTTGGCTGATTTACTATCTTGCTCTTGTGTAGTGGTTACTGTCTGTGCCCTGACCGCAGTATACACCACTATATTCACCTCACCTATATAGCTAGTGATCTAGCTTTAATAATAGAGCTTGCAGTCAGTAGTGTTAGTGCGTGCTGTCTGCGTGCTCTGTACCCAGTACATACCACTATATCCACCTACATAGCTGTTCTCTATTTGAGCCCAATTGCCATCTGCAGGAGTTATTGGAAGTTGTGTGTGCTTCCAGCACAGCACAGCACAGTATACATCTGTATATACCCCTTTAACTCTGCTGTTTTCTGGTTATTGTCTGCGTGCCCTGACCGCAGTATACACCGTGATATTCACCTCACCTATATAGCTAGTGGTCCATCTTTAACAATAGAGCTTGCAGTCAGTAGTGTCACTCAGGAGATAGTGCGTGCTGTCTGCGTGCTCTGTACCCAGTACATACCGCTATAATCCACCTACATAGCTGTTCTCTATTTGGGCCCAATTGTCATCTGCAGGAGTTATTGGAAGTTGTGTGTGCTTCCAGCACAGCACAGCACAGTATACATCTGTATATACCCCTTTAACTCTGCTGTTTTCTGGTTATTGTCTGCGTGCCCTGACCGCAGTATACACCGTGATATTCACCTCACCTATATAGCTAGTGGTCCATCTTTAACAATAGAGCTTGCAGTCAGTAGTGTCACTCAGGAGATAGTGCGTGCTGTCTGCGTGCTCTGTACCCAGTACATACCGCTATAATCCACCTACATAGCTGTTCTCTATTTGGGCCCAATTGTCATCTGCAGGAGTTATTGGAAGTTGTGTGTGCTTCCAGCACAGCACAGTATACATCTGTATATACCCCTTTAACTCTGCTGTTCTATAAAAAAAGGCATCTGCAGGAGTTAGTGGGTGTTGTGTGCCTACAGCACAATATAAACTACCCAACTACTGTTTTACCCAACTCCCTTCAGGCCATTACCATGTCTGGAAGGCCAGCAAGGAGAGGCAGACAGGCGCGAGCCGATAAAAGAGGGCAAGCAGGCTCTGTGTCTAGAGACAACAGTGCTGGTCGTGGACGCGGTGCATTGTCATCAGCACGTGGCCATGGGACATGCTTGTCCTTCTTTTCTGCAGCTGGACATGTTGAACCGCAACATGCCAACGACTTGGTAGAGTGGATGACCAAGCCCTCTTCATCCTCCTCATCCTCTCTCACCCAGTCTCAGGGTAGTAGCAAAGCAGCTGCCAACGCATCGTCTTCCCTCCTCTCAATGTCATCATCAGTGACTCCTTCCCTAGACCCACCACGTCCTCCTGAGGAGTCTCCTGATCTCTTTGAGCACAGTGTTGGGTACATGCTCCAGGAGGATGCCCAGTGTTTGGTGGGCTCTGATGATGACACTCAGCTAGAGGAAGGCAGTAGCGTGAGCGCAGAGAGAGAGGATGCTCAAGAAGCACAGCAATCTGGCAGTCATGTTCCACAAGCTGCAGCATACTGCCAGGTTTGCTACAGCGATGAAGAGGGAGGGGATGATGAGGGCACTGACTCCACGTGGGTGCCTGGAAGGAGGGAGGAGGAGGAGGAGGAGGAGGAGGAGGCACATGTCCAACGAGGCAGGATGCCCTCCGGGGGCCAGCTTAGGGGCAGCACACCGACTGAATCACACCGCAGAGCTCCGCCTGCGCAGAGCGCTTTCTCTGCGCGTTATTCTAAAAGTTCTTTGGTGTGGGCCTTTTTTGAGACGAGTGCATCAGATCGCACCGCTGCTATTTGCAACATATGTCTCAAGCGTATCTCACGTGGCCAAAACATCAGCCGCTTGGGCACCACATGCTTGACCAGACATATGTTGACCTGCCATGCAGCTCATTGGCAAGCGTACCTCAAAGACCCACACCAAAAAACAAAGCGGACCTCTCCTTGCTCCTCATCAGCTGGCATCTCCAACCCCACTAGACCTTCAGTCCTCTCTGAAACCTGCTCTGAGAGGAATGAAGGTGTAGAATTAGGTGTGTCACAGCCAAGTGCTTCCGGGAACTCTGCTAGTGGTACATCCACATCCGATTATAGCAGGCAAATGTCCCTGCCCCAGCTGCTGGACCGGCGGAAGAAGTTTACTCCCAGCCATCCACATGCCCAGCGGTTGAATGCTAGCTTGGCTAAATTGCTAGCACTTCAACTGCTGCCTTTTCAGTTGGTAGACTCGGCCCCCTTCCGTGAGTTTGTACAATGTGCGGTTCCTCAGTGGCAGGTCCCCAAACGCCACTTTTTCTCACGGAAGGCGATTCCGGCTCTCTACCGGCATGTGGAAGGCAATGTCCTTGCCTCGCTGGACAGGGCGGTCAGCGGTAAGGTGCATATTACCGCTGACTCATGGTCCAGCAGGCATGGACAGGGACGTTACCTGTCTTTCACGGCCCATTGGGTCACTCTTCTGGCTGCTGGGAAGGATGCAGGACAAGGTGCAGTAGTGTTGGAGGTTGTTCCGCCACCACGCCTCCAAAATGCTACTATTGGTTGTGACACACCTCTCTCCTCCACCCCCTCCTCTTCTTCTTCCTCCATGGCCTCTTCCAGTGCTCTGTCCTCAGAACCAGCGGTGCTCCGTAGGCGTTGCAGGGGCTACGCAAGTACGCAGGCAAAACGATTCCATGCCGTGCTTGCGCTGGTTTGTTTGGGGGACAGGAGCCACACTGGGGCGGATGTTTTGTCAGCTCTGCAGGGGCAGGCCGAGAGGTGGTTGACGCCATGCCAGCTTAAGCCAGGAATGGTGGTTTGCGACAATGGCACCAACCTCCTCTCCACCCTCCGACAGGGACAACTGACCCATGTGCCCTGTGTAGCTCACGTCCTTAACCTGGTGGTGCAGCGGTTCTTGGGCAGGTACCCCGGCTTACAGGATGTCCTGAAGCAGGCCAGGAGAGTCTGTGTGCATTTCCGCCGATCATTTAATGCCTGTGCTCGGCTGGCTGAGCTCCAAAAGGAGTTGAACCTGCCCAAGAACCGCCTTATATGTGACATGCCCACCAGATGGAACTCAACATTGGCCATGCTGCAGCGGCTGCACACGCAGCAGAAGGCCATCAATGAGTACCTGTGCGACTACGGCACCAGGACAGGGTCAGGGGAGCTTGGTTTTTTCTCACCACGCCAGTGGGGCATGATCAGGGATGCATGCACTGTCCTGTCACCGTTTGAGGAGGCCACAAGGATGGTGAGCAGTGACAGTGCATGCATCAGTGACACTGTACCTCTTGTCCACCTCTTGGAGCATACGCTGCGTGGAATAATGGACAGGGCACTTGAGGCAGAACAGAGGCAGGAAGAGGAGGACTTCCTTGCCTCTCAAGGCCCCCTTTATCCAGACAGTGTTCCTGCTGTGCCACCCATCACACAGGAAGAGGGTGAGGAGGAGGAAGAGGAGGAGGAGGATGATTGTGTCAGCATGGAGGTGGAGGCTGGCACTCAGCATCAGCATCAGCAGCAGCAGTCTTATAGGGATGATTTACAGTCCCAAGAAACACGTGGACTTGTACGTGGCTGGGAGGAGGTAGCTGCGGATCATGTTGTCCTTAGTGACCCAGAGGACTCCGGACCGAATGCCTCAGCTAACCTACGCTGCATGGCCTCCCTGATCCTGCAAAGCCTGCGGAAGGATCCTCGTATTCTTCGGATCAAGGAGAGGGACCATTACTGGCTGGCCACTCTCCTTGATCCACGGTACAAGGGTAAGGTTGCCGACCTTATCTTGCCATCGCAGAGGGAGCAGAGGATGAGACATCTCCGGGAGGCCTTGCAGAAAGCTCTGTGCAACGTGTTCCCAGAGACTGGGAGGTCACAAACTCCTGGTCCTGGACAACGTGTTGCTGAGGCATCGGTCAGAAGGAGCGGTGGAGAAGGTGGCCGTCTGACTGATGCTTTCAGACAATTTTTTAGTCCGCAGCCCCAAGGTATGATTGGTTCCAGCACCCATCGCCAGCGTCTAATTTACATGGTGCAGGAATACCTAGGGGCAAGGTCAGACTTGGACACCTTTCCCACTGAAAATCCTCTGGCTTACTGGGTCTTGAGGATGGATCACTGGCCAGAGCTTGCACAGTATGCAATTGAGCTACTGGCCTGTCCTGCATCCAGCATTCTTTCGGAACGCACCTTCAGTGCTGCTGGTGGCTTCGTTACCGATCACAGGGTGCGCCTGTCCACCGAATCAGTTGATCGACTGACCTTCATCAAGATGAATCAGTCTTGGATCACCCACAGCTACCAAGCACCTGAAGCTGATGTAACCGAATAATTTTTTTTGAAATACCACATCCCTTCAAGACTGCCTATGCTGATGCTGAGTGACTGTCCTGTTATGTTGATTGTCTATCCTCTTCCTCCTCCGCTGATATGTTGGAAGAACATTTTTGGTTCTGGGTGATGCCAGCAGCCCAATTTTTCTGCCCCTGTTTAACAGGGGCGTTTAAGTACAATTTTTGATGCAATGCTTTGCAGCAGGGCTAATTCCTGCAATAAAACTAGAGTATATGGCAGAGGTTGCAGTGTGATGGCACCAGTGCCTAAGGCCCAAATTTTCTGCCCCTGTTTAACATGGGCGTTTAAGTACAATTTTTGATGCAATGCTTTGCAGCAGGGCTAATTCCTGCAATAAAACTAGAGTATATGGCAGAGGTTGCAGTGTGATGGCACCAGTGCCTAAGGCCCAATTTTTCTGCCCCTGTTTAAAAGGGGCGTTTAAGTACAATTTTTGATGCAATGCTTTGCAGCAGGGCTAATTCCTGCAATAAAACTAGAGTATATGGCAGAGGTTGCAGTGTGATGGCACCAGTGCCTAAGGCCCAATTTTTCTGCCCCTGTTTAACAGGGGCGTTTAAGTACAATTTTTGATGCAATGCTTTGCAGCAGGGCTAATTCCTGCAATAAAACTAGAGTATATGGCAGAGGTTGCAGTGTGATGGCACCAGTGCCTAAGGCCCAATTTTTCTGCCCCTGTTTAACAGGGGCGTTTAATTACAATTTTTGATGCAATGCTTTGCAGCAGGGCTAATTCCTGCAATAAAACTAGAGTATATGGCAGAGGTTGCAGTGTGATGGCACCAGTGCCTAAGGCCCAATTTTTCTGCCCCTGTTTAACAGGGGCGTTTAAGTACAATTTTTGATGCAATGCTTTGCAGCAGGGCTAATTCCTGCAATAAAACTAGAGTATATGGCAGAGGTTGCAGTGTGATGGCACCAGTGCCTAAGGCCCAATTTTTCTGCCCCTGTTTAACAGGGGCGTTTAATTACAATTTTTGATGCAATGCTTTGCAGCAGGGCTAATTCCTGCAATAAAACTAGAGTATATGGCAGAGGTTGCAGTGTGATGGCACCAGTGCCTAAGGCCCAATTTTTCTGCCCCTGTTTAACAGGGGCGTTTAAGTACAATTTTTGATGCAATGCTTTGCAGCAGGGCTAATTCCTGCAATAAAACTAGAGTATATGGCAGAGGTTGCAGTGTGATGGCACCAGTGCCTAAGGCCCAATTTTTCTGCCCCTGTTTAACAGGGGCGTTTAAGTACAATTTTTGATGCAATGCTTTGCAGCAGGGCTAATTCCTGCAATAAAACTAGAGTATATGGCAGAGGTTGCAGTGTGATGGCACCAGTGCCTAAGGCCCAATTTTTCTGCCCCTGTTTAACAGGGGCGTTTAAGTACAATTTTTGATGCAATGCTTTGCAGCAGGGCTAATTCCTGCAATAAAACTAGAGTATATGGCAGAGGTTGCAGTGTGATGGCACCAGTGCCTAAGGCCCAATTTTTCTGCCCCTGTTTAACAGGGGCGTTTAAGTACAATTTTTGATGCAATGCTTTGCAGCAGGGCTAATTCCTGCAATAAAACCAGAGTATATGGCAGAGGTTGCAGTGTGATGGCACCAGTGCCTAAGGCCCAATTTTTCTGCCCCTGTTTAACAGGGACATGTAATTACAATTCTTGATATAATATTTCACAGGAGGGCCCCTTCCTGTGCCCACCCAGAGTAACGGTGAGGACTTATAGTGTTGTGGCACCAGCACCACAACCACCAAAGCTCAATTTTTCTACCACTGTTCAACAATGGCATGTAATTACAATTCTTGATATAATCGTTGACAGCAGGGCGCTCCAGCGCCCACCAAGAGTCACTTTGAGGGCTTACAATGTTGTGGCAAAACCAACACCTTGTTCCACCATTTCTGCAGAGCATATAGGGCAGGCCCCTACTTTCAAACATCCAATTTACAAACATCTCCTACTTGCAAACGGAAGGAGACAACAGCAAGTGAGATGAAAAAAGATGAACGACAAAACAAATTATACAGGGGTGATAACCCTTCCCTATGTTTTCCAAAAAGCTTAAAAATAGTTTTTTTGACTGGAGCTACATTTTAAAAATGTACCAGTTGAAAATTACAAACAGATTCAACTTAACACAACAAACCTACACAGTCCCTGTCTTGTTTGCACCGCATGTATACTGCTGTTCTGAGTATATAGGGCCTGGGGGCCACACGCATTTCCTTTTTTTAATATGGGTACGGGGTTCCCCTTAATATGTGTACAAGACCCAAATAAGCTGGTAATGGGCAGGGAGGGCTACCCATGCCATTTTTCTGAATGATTTTCAACCATATTGCAGGAACCAGATATAACATTAAAACCGCAAGCAGTTTTAAATGGTGTTATTTCCGTTTAATGTCATTTTGTGCAGGGACTGTTCTAAACACGGGAAACACGTGGCACTTCACAGGCATACTACAGACACCCCCAGGCACCATATTTAAAGGAATATTTCATTTTTTTTTTCACTTTAATTGTCATTAAAATCAGTGCTCCCGCCAAAACGGCCGTTTTTAAAACTTTTTTTTGCATTGACCCATGTCCCCTGAGGCAGGAGTCAGGTCCCCAAACCCTTTTTAGGACAGTATCTTGCATATCAGCCGTTAAAATTAGCACTTTCCATTTCGACCGTTCGAGTCCCATAGACTTCATTGGGGTTCTAACGTTCGTTACGAACGCGGGGTCCGTTCGAAAGTTCTGGTGCGAACCGAACCGGGTGGTGTTCGGCTCATCCCTAGTTATAATGAGTTAAAAAAGATCATAAAGACCCTTGTGTGCTTGCATAGGTTGAATCGGCAATATGTCTGCCATTGTAAACAAGCAGTGTGAGTACCTGAATTCAAACTGGTATCAGCCTCTTGTAGTCCCAGCATAGCAGTGCTGGAGTGGGAGAGGAAGAAGTAATAAAGGAGCTGATCAGTCTATGTTCTGACAAGAAGCATGCTGATATAGAGGGAAAGCAGAGTGACAGAGAAATAAACTGAGTTGCTATTCCTTTCACTGTCTGGTTACAGGGAGTGGGTAGAATGATGCTATCAGAATGAGTACATAATAAAGTACTCTGATAAAATTATCTGGATTGAAGGTGAATATTGCAAACTGGTTTTGTTATTTTATCTTTTAGTGAAGAATTCCTTTTTATCTCCTTGGTTTAGGCTGGAGTTCTGCTTTTTTCTTCTGCCAAGGAGCTCACTTTGTTCCCCCTAAAATCCTTTATTTAATATCATTCTAAGTGGTTAGCACTTCCACCCAGCAGCACTAAGGTCCTTCAAATCCCAACCACGACACTCTCTGCCAGGAGTTTACATGTTCTCCCTGTACCTGTGTGGGTTTCCTCCGGGTACTCTGGTTTCCTCCTACACTCCAAAGGCATGCTGGTAGGTTACATAGTTACATAGGTAGGTTGAAAAAAGACACAAGTCCATCTAGTTCAACCAAAAAAAAAAAAAACATACAATCCCATATACACAATCCCACAATACCCACAGTTGATCCGGAGGAAGGCAAAAAACCCCAGCAAAGGAGAAAAATTTCCTTCCTGATCCCCCGAGAGGCAATCAGATATTCCCTGGATCAACTTTACCTATAAATATTAGTACCCAGTTATATTATGTATGCCTAGGAAAGAATCCAGGCCTTTTTTAACTACTTCAGCCCTGAAACATTTGGCTGGCCAAAGACCAGAGCACTTTTTGCAATTTGGCACTGCATCGCTTTAACTGACAATTGCAGTCATGCGACGTGGCTCCCAAACAAGATTGACCTCCTTTTTTCCCCACAAATAGAGCTTTCTTTTGTTGGTATTTCATCACCTCTGCGGTTTTTATTTTTTGCGCTATAAACAAAAACATAGCGACAATTTTGAAAAAAAAAACATTATTTTTTACTTTTTGCTATAATAAATATCCTCAGTTTAGGCTGATACATATTCTTCTACATATTGTTGGTAAAAAAATAAGCGTTTATTAATTGTTTTGCGCAAAAGTTATACTGTCTACAAAATTTATTGTGACTGCGACATTATGGTGGGCACATCAGATACTTTGGCGCTATTTTGGGACCATTCACATTTATACAGCGATCAAAAATGCACTGATTACTGTGTAAATGTGCCTGGCAGTGAAGGGGTTAACCACTTGATGGCACTGTAGGAGTTAAGTGTGTCCTAGGGAGTGATTCTAACTGGGGGGGGCTGTGTGTGACACTACACTGGGGAGCTGTGATCAGTGACAGTGTCACTAGGCAGAACAGGGAAATGCTTGTTTACATTAGCATTTTACCTCTCTGTGAGACAATCACGGGTAACCCCGCAGACATCGAGTCTGCGGGCCCCATGGTCGGACTCACAGAGCTTGCTGTGGGCACGTCACGACCTGCCAACGGCGCGCATGTGCCTGCTATGCAAGCCTTGCAAGATTATGTGCATTAACAGGATCTCTATGCAGCGGAGCCAACCTGCCGCAGTAAACGCGGCTGGTCCACAAGTGGTTAAAGCAATCTACTGAACTGGCCAGAACCCCATCTGGAGGGAGTCTATTGCACATTTTTTCACAGCTCTTAGGCCGCGTACACACGGGCGGACTGTTCGCTCAACTTTGTCCGCTGAACAGTGTTTCGGCGGACAGTCCGCTCGTGTGTGGGCTTTCAGGGGACAGTTTCAGCGGACAGTCTGCTGAACAAAGTTTTTCGGAAATTCCGAAAAACTGTCCGCTGAAACTTTGTTTCAGCGAACAGTCCCCTCGTGTGTAGGCTTGTTCGTCAAACTAAGTTCCGCGCATGCTCAGAAAGGATTTACACGCCGAAGTTTGCATTGCAGTGTATAGGACGTCGTTTTCTAGTCCCGTCGTACGTGCCGTTCACGTCATCGCGCACGGTTTCAGCGGACTGTTCGTTCGTCGTGTGTGGCCAAGTCTGTCCATGCTAATTTTGAGCGGACTGTCCGCTGAAACTGTTTGACGGACAAAGTTGAGCGAACAGTCCCCGCGTGTGTACGCGGCCTTACTGTGAAAAATCCTTTCCGTATTTGGAGATGAAATCTCTTTTCCTCTAGATGTAAAGAGTACCCCCTTGTCCTCTGTGATGACCTTGAAGTGAATAACTCAACACCAAGTTCACTATATGGCCCCTTATGTACAGCGGTGTGAAAAAGTGTTTGCCCCCTTCCTCATTTCCTGTTCCTTTGCATGTTTGTCACACTTAAGTGTTTCGGAACATCAAACCAATTTAAACAATAGTCAAGGACAACACAAGTAAACACAAAATGCAATTTGTAAATGAAGGTGTTTATTATTAAAGGTGAAAAAAAAATCCAAACCATCATGGCCCTGTGTGAAAAAGTGATTGCCCCCCTTGTTAAAACATACTATAACTGTGGTTGTCCACACCTGAGTTCAATTTCTCTAGCCACACCCAGGCCTGATTATTGCCACACCTGTTCACAATCAAGGCATCACTTAAATAGGAGCTGCTTGACACAGTAAGGTCCACCAGAAGATCCTTAAAAGCTACACATCATGCCGAGACCCAAAGAAATTCAGGAACAATTGAGAAAGAAAGTAATTGAGATCTATCAGTCTGGAAAGGGTTATAAAGCCATTTCCAAAGCTTTGGGAATCCAGCGAACCACAGTGAGAGCCATTATCCACAAATGGCGAAGACATGGAACAGTGGTGAACCTTCCCAGGAGTGGCCGGCCGCCCAAAATTACCCCAAGAGTGCAGCGGCGACTCATCCAAGAGGTCACAAAAGACCCCACAACAACGTCCAAGGAACTGCAGGCCTCACTTGCCTCAGTTAAGGTCAGCGTTCATGCCTCCACCATCAGGAAAAGACTGGGCAAAAATGGCCTGCATGGCAGAGTTCCAAGGAGAAAACCACTGCTGAGCAAAAAGAACATCAAAGCTCGTCTCAATTTCTCCACAACACATCTTGATGATCCCCAAGACTTTTGGGACAACATTCTGTGGACCGATGAGACAAAAGTGGAACTCTTTGGAAGGTGTGTGTCCAAGTATATCTGGCGTAGAAGGAACACTGCATTTCATAAAAAGAACATTATACCAACAGTAAAATATGGTGGTGGTAGTGTGATGGTCTGGGGCTGTTTTGCTGCTTCAGGACCTGGAAGACTTGCCGTGATAAAAGGAACTATGAATTCTGCTGTCTACCAAGAGATCCTGAAGGAGAATGTCCGACCATCTGTTCGTGTACTCAAGCTGAAATGAACTTGGGTTCTGCAGCAGGGCAATGATCCTAAACAAACCAGCAAGTCCACCACCGAATGGCTGAAGAAAAACAAAATGAAGACTTTGGAGTGGCCTAGCCAAAGTCCTGACCTGAATCCTATTGAGATGTTGTGGTATGACCTTAAAAAGGCCGTTCATGCTCGAAAACCCTCTAATGTAACTGAATTAGGACAATTCTGCAAAGATGAGTGGGCCAAAATTCCTCCAGGACGCTGTAAAAGCCTCATTGCACGTTATCGCAAATGCTTGGTTGCAGTTGTTGCTGCTAAGGGTGGCCCAACCAGTTATTAGGTTAAGGGGGCAATCACTTTTTCACACAGGGCCATGATGGTTTGGATTTTTTTTTCACCTTTAATAATAAACACCTTCATTTACAAATTGCATTTTGTGTTTACTTGTGTTGTCCTTGACTATTGTTTAAATTGGTTTGATGTTCCGAAACACTTAAGTGTGACAAACATGCAAAGGAACAGGAAATGAGGAAGGGGGCAAACACTTTTTCACACCACTGTATTTGTACATGTTGATCATATCCCCCCTTAATCCCCTCTTCTCAAGGGAGAATAACTTCAGTTCATCTAATCTTTCCTCATAGCTGAGCTCCTCCATGCCTCTTATCAACTTGGTTGCCCTTCTCTGCACTTTCTCCAGTTCACCAACATCCTTTTTGAGAACTGGTGCCCGAAACTGAACTGCATATTCCAGATGAGGTCTTACTAATGATTTGTACAGGGGCAAAATTATATCTCTCTCTCTCTGCAGTCCATACCTATCTTAATACAAGAAAGGACTTTGCTTGCTTTGGAAACTGCAGCTTGGCATTACATGCTATTGTTAAGCTTATGATCTACCAAAACCCCCAGATCCTTCTCTACTATGGATTCTCTCAGTTGTACTCCCTCTATCGTGTATAATGCATGCATATTCTTAGCCCCCAAGTGCATAACTTTACATTTATCAACATTAAACCTCATTTGCTACATAGTTGCCCAATCAAACGGTGCATTGAGGTTGGCATGTAAGTTGAAGACTTGTTATTCCACTGCATAACTTGGTGCCATCTGCAAAGACTGAACTTTGGGGTACACCACTGATAACCTTAGACTATTCAGAGTAGGGCCCCACACACACTATTAGATTTTCTGCAGATCATTGTCTTCAGATTTACCAAAACCATATAATATGAGGTCAAATTTTAAAGAGTTTTAATTTGTATGCAATCAGGCAGGCCCTTGCACTACATGGTTTTGGTAAATCTGAAGACAAAAATCTGCAGAAAATCTAATATTATGTATGGCGTCTAATGCCGCGTACACATGAGCGAATTGTCTGGCGTACTTAGTCTGCCGAAACGCATTTCAGCGGACAATTCGATCGTGTGTGGGCTTCAGCGGACTTTTCCAGCGTAAAGTCCGGTGGACTTAGAAAGTAATTTTGCACTCCAATCTTTCCACTGGACTTGGGTTTCAGCGGACAATACGTTCGTGAGTATGCTAGTCCGGCGGACTAAGAATGACGCATGCTCAGAAGCAAGTATGAAAAAGGAAGCTATTGGCTACTGGCTATTGAACTTCCTTTTTCTAGTCCCATCGTACGTGCTGTACGTCATCGCGCTAGCAAACGCCGGACTTTCTGTGTGTCCGTGTGTGGCCAAGTCCATTCGGTAGAAAGTCCGCCGGACTATCCGCCGGATTGTTTCCTGGACTAAGTACGCTGGACAATTCGCTCGTGTGTACGCGGCATAAGAATCATTAACCACTACTCTCTGAATTCCGTCTTTTAGACAGTTTTCTATCCATTTACAAACTAATCTTTCCAAGCCTGTAGACTTTACCTTACACATTAGCCCGGTTTGTGGGAACTGTGTCAAACTCTTTTGTAAAATCCAAGTATACCACGTCCACAGCCACCCCTCTGTCCAAGGTTTTACTTACCTCCTCATAAAAAGAAATCAGGTTTTTTTTGGAAACTTCTGTCTTTCATGAACACATTCTGTCTGTTGCTTAAAATATTTTCCTGACAGACTCCATGGCAGCCTACGTGTGGGTTTAGTCCTGCCTCCATTACCCTATAGGACGATACTCCCATAAATCTTTGCTCCCTGCCAGAGGCCATGTTCTTTTTTTGTCCTCCTCCATAGGACCTAACATGTGTCTTTTTACCCTGAAGACTTGCATTTTTTTCTGCGATACGGACCGGCCGTGCGACTTGGAGTCGCAAATTTCCAATAAGCTCTAGCTACTAGCGGCACATTTGGGCGGCCTTGATCCAGGACTTTTGGACCGTCAAGACGGTTTCCTCCGGGCACACTTGGTCGTTCAGCAGTGTCCCCAAACTCAAGTGTGTTCCCACATCCATTCCAAAGTCGGAAGAAAAAAGACAAATTCTTCTAACTTACATAAAATCTTTGTTGGATCAAGGCGCTGCTATTCCTGTTCCAGACGTCCAGCGCGGCATGGGAATGTATTCTCCTCTTTTCCTGGTCCAGAAAAAGAATGGTACACGGAGACCCGTAATAGACTTGACGCGTCTAAATCGCTTCATAAGAAAGGAAAAATTCAAAATGGAAACGCTGTCCACGATTCAACAATCAGTGCAGCCAGGGGACTGTCTTGTCTCAATAGACCTCAAAGACGCCTATTTTCACGTCCCGGTGGCCACAGAGTTCCAACAGTTTCTTTGTTTTTCCATTGGCCAGCTTCATTTACAGTTTACTTGCCTTCCTTTCGGTCTGTCAACCTCCCCTCGCACTTTCTCGAAGGTCCTTCTAGCAGTCGTAGCATTGTTGAGAGTCAGAAAAATCCGGATTCATCATTATCTGGACGATTTGCTTCTTCTCGCTCAGGACAAGGATTGTCTCTTGAATCACAGGGATCAAGTCATCGCAACCCTCAAGGAATTCGGTTGGCTCCTGAATTTAGAAAAAAGCCAGTTAGTTCCTACACAGTCTCTCGTGTTCCTCGGCGCCCTGTTCAATACGGCAAAAGGTACCATCTCTCTGCCCGAGGAGAAGATTGCAGTAGTACGGGACAGGATCCACCTGGCTCTCTCTTCATCTCGTCTCAGTGCTCTTCATTGCCTAAAGATCATAGGCACCATGGTGTCTACTATACCGATGGTGAAGTGGGCACAATGGAGGATGTGCCCCTTTCAAATGGGTTTTCTTCATCAATGGTCGGGAGAAAAGGCCCAGTCCATCGAGGTTACTCAGACCATGAGAGGTTCTCTCTTCTGGTGGCTTCGTCGGGAGAACCTATTGAATTGTCACTCTCTTCTTCCAATCAAATGGATCTCAGTGACGTCAGACGCCAGCAACAAGGGCTGGGGGGCACATTGTCTATCGGAAGTGGCCCAGGGCATTTGGGACTTTCCCGCTCGGGGAATAGTGTCAAATGTGTTGGAACTACGAGCAGCCTTCCTAGCGCTGTTGGCATTTCCGCATCTGATAGTGGGTGCATCCGTAGTCCTCAGGCTGGACAATACGACTGCGGTCGCATACGTAAGGAAGCAAGGGGGCACCAGAAGTCGGTCTCGGCTGAGGGAAGTGGATCCAATAATGCGTTGGGCCCAGAGGAACCTGGCCAACCTAACAGCAGCCTATGTGTCTGGGGTCCTCAATGTCCAAGCGGACTTTCTATCACGAGTCCACTTGGACAACAACGAGTGGACCCTTCACGAAGATGTGTTTCAGTGGGTTCTATCCCTGGGGATGTCTCCAGAAGTGGATCTATTCGCCTCTCGTTTCAACAGGAAGCTAACGAGGTTCTATTCAAGGTTCAAGGATCCACAGCCCTACGGGATAGATGCCCTAACAGAGCAGTGGCGGTTCCACAAGGCATACGCCTTCCCTCCAACTCCAATTATCTTCCAGTTCCTGAAGAGACTCAGATGGGAAGAAGTGGAAGTATTGGCAATAATTCCGCATTGGCCCAACAGGCCCTGGTTTCCTCTCCTATCCCTCCTCAGCTTTCGGGACCCAGTTCCTCTTCCATCCAGACGGGACCTGCTCTCCCAGGGGTCGATTCTCCATCCATGTCCGGCTCACCTTCAGTTGAAGGTCTGGTTCTTGAGAGGGGAAGGCTGGAAGCACTAGGGTGTCCTAAGGAAGCCATTTCCACTCTCTTAAGTGCGAGGAGAAGAAGCACTAATAAGGTGTATGAACGGATCTGGGCCAAATTTGTATCTTATGTGTCCTCCAGAACCAGTTCCTACGTTTCACCCACAGTTCAAGACGTTTTGGGGTTCCTGCAATCAGGCTTGCACTTACCCTTGTCAGTTAGCTCCCTTTGGGTTCACGTCTCGGCTATTACAGGGGTCCAGTGGGCCAAGCATGCCCTTATCCAGCAGTTCTTCAAGGGCGCAGTAAGATTGAGACCCCAGAAAAAACCCAGATTCCCTAAATGGGATCTGCCTCTAGTTCTGGACTTCTTTTCTCTTCTCAGTAAGGCTCTTTCCATCAGAGAACTCACCTTGAAAACCGCGTTCCTGGTGGCGGTCACCTCGGCGAAACGAGTATCAGAGATTCAAGCTCTAGGAGTCAAGGAGCCTTTTCTAACTTTTTTTCCGGATAGAGTGGTCCTAGTTCCAATGTTGGGGTCAAACCCTAAGGTCACTTCGGTTCTTCATGAAAATCAGGAAATCTCTCTACCCTTATTCAGATCCTCTGATTCCTCGAAAATTCATCCTCTTGACGTTGGATGCTCATTAAGGCTCTACTTGGAAGCTACAGCTCCATTCCGGCAGTCGGACTTCCTGTTCGTTCTGTTCTGTGGGAAGAACAAGGGCACTAGAGCATCAGTCAGGACAATTGCGGCATGGATAGTTCAAGCGATCCAGTGGGCATACAGAGAAAAGGGCTTGGCTCCTCCTCAGGCGGTGATGGCGCATTCGACCAGAAGTCTTTCTACCTCATGGGCGGCTTCTCGCTATGTGGCTCCTGACGTGATATGCAGGGCGGCCTCGTGGTCATCAATTCACACCTTTATGTCTCATTATTGTGTTGAGCCGGCGGCTCTATCCTCAGTTGACTTTGGAGCTAAAGTTTTGTCAGTTGACGGTGTCAAATAAATCTTTGTTAAGCAGCATTTTTGCCCACCCGGGTGTGTCTTGGCGAGTTATTTCCCACACGTAGGCTGCCATGGAGTCTGTCAGGAAAACGGAAAATTTATGTCAGATACTTACCATAATTTTCCTTTCCTGATGGACTCCATGGCAGCAGGAGTTCCCTCCCAAATGGCTGGAGTAGGATAGTTACCGAACACGGCCTCTGGCAGGGAGCAAAGATTTATGGGAGTATCATCCTATAGGGTAATGGAGGTGGGATTAAACCCACACGTAGGCTGCCATGGAGTCCATCAGGAAAGGAAAATTACGGTAAGTATTTGACATAAATTTTCAGTTTTTTTCCACCAAGAACTCGTCTATGTGGTCTTTTAATAAACGCTACAGGATCTTCCCGACTATAGAAGTTAAACTGACAGGTCTATAGCTAATTGGTAAAGACTTTGATCCCATTTTAAAAAATAGGCACCACATTGTCCCTGCGCCAATCCATTGGTACCATTCCAGTTATTTCCATGTTAGAAACAATGACTTTGAAATGACAGAGCTCTATTCTTTTAGGATTCATTGGTGGATGGTGCTTTATCCACCAATGAATCAATGGTCCTGGTGCTTTATCCACCTTTATTTTGTCTAAATATTTCTGCACCATATCACTTTTGAGTCATATTTCCCTATGTGATTGTTGCTTACAGATAACTTTAACCTCTTGCTGACCGGCTCGCGCCCATATACATCGGGAGAAGGGTACGTACAGGCATATTAACGTACCTGTACGTTTCCCTTTTAGAATCGGTTTGCGGGGGTGTGCGTGCCTGCCGCGAGCTCCGTGAGTGTGATCGCGGGTCCCGTGGACTCGATGTCTGTGGGGATACCCGCGATCATCTCACGGAGAGGAAGAATGAGGACATGCTGATGTAAACAAGCATTTCCCCGTTCTGGCTAGTGACACTGATCACAGCTCCCTGTAATCGGGAGCAGTGATCAGTGTCATGTCGCACATAGCCCCCCCCCCCCCCCCCCACACAGTTAGAATCACTCCCTAGGACACACTTAACCCCTACAGCGCCACCTAGTGGTTAACCCCTTCACTGCCAGTCACATTTACACATTAATCAATGCATTTTTAATCGCACTGATCGTTGTATACATGTGAATGGTCCCAAAATAGTGCCAAAAGTGTCCAATGTGTCCACCATAATGTCACAGTCCTGATAAAAATGATTGTCGCCATTACTAGTAAAAAATAAATTATTAATAAAAATGCCATACAACTATCCCCTATTTTCTAGATGCTATAACTTTTGCACAAACCAATCAATAAACGCTTATTGTGTTTTTTTTTACCAAAAAATATGTAGAAGAATACGTATCCGCCTAAACGGAGGAAAAAAAATTTTTTATATATTTTTTTGGTGATATATATTATAGCAAAAAGTAAAAAAATAATGTGTTTTTTTCAAAATTGTTGCTTTTTTTGTTTATAGCCTCAAAAAAAAAAAAAACGTAGAGGTGTAAAATACCACCAAAAGAAATCTCTATTTGTGGGGAGAAAAGGACGTCAATTTTGTTGGGAGCCATGTGGCACAACTGTGCAATTGTCAGTTAAAGCGACACAGTGTCGAATTGCAAAAAGTGCTCTGGTCTTTTGCAAGCCAAATGGGGCTTAAGAGGTTCAATTAAATCATGTTATGGCCACTGCTACCCAGATGTTCTTTTATATGAATATTGGTAATAGGCTCTGGATGGTTTGAGCACACCAGGTCCAGCAGAGCATCATTCCTAGCCGGGGCCTCAATAAACGACATCATAAAAATTGTCTTATAATAGGTTTCTGCCCTTTCTATCTGTGCCAGGAGCTGAGTCTCCACCTCATTAACACTGGGAGGTCTATAACAAACTCAAATGATAACCTTAGTAGTACTCACACCTGTATACATTTCCACCCATAATGCTTCAGACTCATCAGGCCGCGTACACACGGGCGGACTGTTCGCTCAACTTTGTCCGCTGAACAGTGTTTCAGCGGACAGTCCGCTCGTGTGTGGGGCTTCAGCGGACAGTTTCAGCGGAAACTGTCCGCTGAAACTTGGTTTGAGCGGACAGTCCGCCCGTGTGTAGGCCACTTTCGAAATGAGCAAACTGTTCCCGCTCGGAGGAAAGTCCGCTCATTTCGAGCGCGTCTCCAGGTAGGCGGGGCCCGCGAAGGAGACGTCGCAGGCCCCGCCGCCTGGTATGGACTTAAAGGGGAACCCCAACGCCGAAAAAAATCGGCGTGGGGGTCCCCCCCAAAGTCCACAACAGACCCTTGTCCGAGCACGCTACCCGGCCGGCCAGGAAAGGGGGGCGAGCGAGCGCGCCCCCCCTCCCGAGCCGTACCAGGCCGCGTGCCCTCAACATGGGGGGTGCCTTGGGGAAGGGGGGGCCGCGCGGCCCCCCCACCCCAAAGCACCTTGTCCCCATGTTGATGAGGACAAGGGCCTCTTCACGACAACCCTGGCCGTTGGTTGTCGGGGTCTGCGGGCGGGGGGCTTATCGGAATCCGGGAGCCCCCTTTAATAAGGGGGCCCCCGGATACCGGCCCCCCACCCTATGTGAATGAGTATGGGGTACAATGTACCCCTACCCATTCACCTGTAAAATAAAAGTACCCAAAAAAAAAAACACAACACACGAGATAAAATATTTTATTGCACAGCTCCGGGGGTCTTCCGTCTTCGGGGGTCTTCTCGCCGGACTCCTCCGCTATCTTCTTGTAGCTCTTTTGCTAGCGGAGGAGTCCGGCTTTCTTCCTCCCCGCCGCCGGCCTCTTCTCCCGACTTCGGGGGTCTTGTCCCCCTCTTCGGTTCTTCTGCCGGTGTCACATGGTATATGTCACATGGGTTGGTCACATGGTGACCCCGCCCCCTTACGATGTCATAGTCCCCATGTGACATCAACCCATGTGACCAACCCATGTGACATATACCATGTGACACCGCCCCATTGTCACTATATAAGTGGCCGCACAGCGCGGCTCTGGCATTCCGGCCGGAGAGAGCGACGTGTCAACATCTCCTGGAGAAGAAGAAGAAGAACAAGAAGAAGAACGGAAGGCGACCGGAAGGCGACAGCGGCGACAGAAGACCAGGCCACCGCCTCTAAAAGAGCTATAAGAAGGCGCGGTGGCCCGGCAGAAGAACGAAAGGCGGCGGCGACAGAAGACCGGGCCACCGCCTGCAAAAGAGCTATAAGAAGGCGCGGTGGCCCGGCAGAAGAACCGAAGAGGGGGACAAGACCCCCGAAGTCGGGAGAAGAGGCCGGCGGCGGGGAGGAAGAAAGCCGGACTCCTCCGCTAGCAAAAGAGCTACAAGAAGATAGCGGAGGAGTCCGGCGAGAAGACCCCCGAAGACGGAAGACCCCCGGAGCTGTGCAATAAAATATTTTATCTCGTGTGTTGTGTTTTTTTTTGGGTACTTTTATTTTACAGGTGAATGGGTAGGGGTACATTGTACCCCATACTCATTCACATAGGGTGGGGGGCCGGTATCCGGGGGCCCCCTTATTAAAGGGGGCTCCCGGATTCCGATAAGCCCCCCGCCCGCAGACCCCGACAACCAACGGCCAGGGTTGTCGGGAAGAGGCCCTTGTCCTCCTCAACATGGGGACAAGGTGCTTTGGGGTGGGGGGGCCGCGCGGCCCCCCCTTCCCCAAGGCACCCCCCATGTTGAGGGCACGCGGCCTGGTACGGCTCGGGAGGGGGGGCGCGCTCGCTCACCCCCCTTTCCTGGCCGGCCGGGTAGCGTGCTCGGACAAGGGTCTGTTGTGGACTTTGGGGGGGACCCCCACGCCGATTTTTTTCGGCGTTGGGGTTCCCCTTTAAGTACATTCCAGGCAGCGGAGCCCGCGACGTCTCCGTCGCGGGCCCCGCCTACCTGCACACGCGCTCGAAATAAGCGGACTGTTGCCTCGTGTGTGGGCGAGTCCGTTCATTTCAAAAGTTGCGCGGACTTAGTACGACGAACAAAGTTTGCCGTATTTGTCCGCTCAAAAAGTGCCGTGTGTGGGCGCGTTCGTTCATTCAAAAGTTTGAGCGGACTGTTTGACGAACTTAGTTTCGGCAGACAGTCCCCGCGTGTGTACGCGGCCTCACACTCTCCAACAACTAGGTCCTCATTCACACTCGCTTTGAGGTCACTTATCACATAAAGACAGCCACCACCACCCCTCCATTTTATCCTATCTTTCCAAAAGAGAGCATAGCCAGGAATATTAATAACCCAGTCATTTAAAAAATGAAGCCAATATTCAGCAATACCAATTAGATCATAGTTTTCCTTCTGCAACAGAGCTTACAACTCACCTATTTTGCTTGGCAGACTTCTGGCATTGGTGAACAAACATTTTAATACACTGTCACATTTTGCACACTTATCTTGCATATTTTTTATTTTAGTACAAATAGTACCATTTCCAATTGTTGATTGTAACATGGGAACATTCATATCACCCGCCATAACCCTCCCCCATCTTAATTGGCTCTTGTCTAAATTGGCCCTAGTATGTGTATGTATACTAAGGCTAGGGCTCCTTGAGGGCAGGAGCTGATGTGAATGTATGATATATATATATATATATATATATATATATATATATATATATATATATATATAGTTGTGCTCATAAGTTTACACACCCTAGCAGAATGTATGTTTTCTTGGCCATTTTGCAGAGAATAGGAATGATAACACAAAAACATTTCTTTCACTCACATTTAGTATTTGGCTGAAGGCATTTGTTATCAATTAACTGTGTTTACTCTTTTTAAATCATAATGACAGAAACTAGCCAAATGACCCGATCAAAAGTTTACATACCCCAGTTATTAATACCCCCTGTATTGCCCCCTTTAACATGACACATCCATAAATTTCAGTGTAGCACTGGATGAAAGATGCAAGGGTCTGTCAGGAGTCCAGAAACTCACTGACCCTTTATATACACACACTAATTACAAGCAAACAGATCACAGGTGAGGATAGTTACCTTTAACCTCTTCGCGCTCGCCCTATAGCCGAATGACAGCCGTAGAGCAGGCGCTTTCGTCCGGGAGGCCGTCCCTGGACGTCCTAATGTTTACTTCCACAATGCGCGCCGCCGCGGGTGCGCATCGGGGAAGTTCTGTGTTTGCCGTGTCCCCCGGAGACAGGCAAACACAGATCGCTGTAAACGGCCAATCACAGCGGCCGTTTACAGCACGATCGGCGTGTCCAATGGGAGATGATCTCATATGTAAACATATGAGATCATCTCTCAGCGCCGCTCTCCCTCCTCACACAGACAGAGTGTGAGAGGGGAGAGATGACCGGCTGCAGCGGCCGTAAGTGTAAAAAAAAAGTTAAAAAAAGTGCCATCCTCCCCCAGTGCTATCCTGCCCCAGTGCCATCCTGCCCCAGTGCCATCCACCCCAGTGCCATCCTGCCCCAGTGCCATCTGCCCCAGTGCCATCCACCCCAGTGCCGTCCGCCCCAGTGCCATCCAACCCAGTGCCATCCACCCCAGTGCCATCCACCCCAGTGCTACCTGCCCCCAGTGCCACCTGTTAGTGCTATCTGTCCCCAGTGCCACCTGTTGTCAGTGCCATTTGTCCCCAGTGCCATCTGTCATCAGTGCCACGTATAAGTGCCATCTTTCATCAGTGCCACATGTCATCAGTGCCACATAGTGCCATCTGTCATCAGTGCCACATATTAGTGCCATCTGTCATCAGTGCCACGTATCAGTGCCATTTGTCATCAGTGCCACCTGTCAGTGTCACGTGCCATCTGTTGTCAGTGTCACATGTCATTGGTGCCACGTATTAGTGCCATCTGTCATCGGTGGCACGTATTAGTGCCACGTATTAGTGCCATCTGTCATCAGTGTCACGTATTAGTGCCACGTGTTTTCAGTGCCACGTATTAGTGCCACGTGTCATCAGTGCCACGTATAAGTGCCACGTGTCATCAGTGCCACGTATAAGTGCCATCTGTCATCAGTGCCACATATTAGTGCCATGTTTCATCAGTGCCACGTGTCATCAGTGCCACGTATAAGTGTCATCATTGCCACATATCAGTGCCATCTGTCATCAGTGTCACGTGTCATTGTCCTGATACTCCAGGGCCTTCAAAAGTGTAATAAGTAGTCAACAAGTTAGATGTGTAATTTATGCTCCTGATGCTCCTGATGGCGCTCCCTGCATGTTGAGCTTCTCTATGTGGCCAGGCTGTGAAAAAGTCCCCCACATGTGGTATTGTAATACTCAGGAGGAGTAGCAGAATTTTTTTGGGGGTGTCATTTGTGGTATACACATGCCATGTGAGAGAAATAACCTATTACAATGACAATTTTGTGGAAAAAAAAATAAAAAAAATGAAAAATCTTAATTTTGAAAAGAATTGTGGGAAAAAAATGACAACATCAAAAAGCTCACCATGCCTCTTACTAAATACCTTGGAATGTCTACTTTCCAAAAAGGGGTCATTTGGGGGGTATTTGTGCTTTCTTGACTTGTTCGGGTCACAAGAAGCGAGATAGGCCACCAGTACATCAGATGTGATCAATTTTGTGCGATTCGCACCACAGCTTGTAGACTCTCTAACTTTCACAAAGACCAAATAATATCCACTAATTTGGGTTATTTTTACCAAAGATAGGTAGCAGTATATATTGTGGCCAAAATTTATGAAGAAAAATTAATAATTTGCATAATTCTGTCACAGAAACTAAGAAATATGCGTTTTTTTTCAAAATTTTCGGTATTTTTTCATTTATAGCGCAAAAAATAAAAACGCCAGAGGTGATCAAATACCACCAAAAGAAAGCTCTATTTGTGGGGAAAAAAAGGATTAAAAATTAATTTGGGTACAGTGTTGCATGACTGAGTAATTGTCATTCAAAGTGTGAGAGCACCGAAAGCTGAAAATTGGTCTGGGCAGGAAGGGTGTTTAAGTGCCCAGTAAGCAAGTGGTTAATAGCCATTCAAACCCCTTTGTGTCAACTTGTGTGCATGTTATCAGGCCAAAATCACCAGGACTTTTGATCAGGGTCATTTGGGTAGTTTCTGTTGTCATTATTATTTAAAAAGAGTAAACACCGATGATTGATAATAAAAGGCTTCAGCCAAACACTAACAAGAGTGAAAGAAAAGTTTTTGTGTTATCATTCATATTCTCTGAAAAATGGCTAAGAATTCATAAATTCTGCCAGGGTATGTAAACTTATGTGCACAACTGTATATAGATATAGATGTATATCTATATCTTTACACCTTACCGTTGGGAATTGTAGGGTGACAGTTTTCTTCTTTTTCTGTATTTTTATATTAACAAAAATTGTTGAGATTTGGTATATACTTTCTGTATGTATATTAAGCAATCGCTGTTGTACTTTTTGTGACTTTATATGTATCGTGAGCACCAATAAAAATTGTTGGTAATAAAAAAAAGCACCAACATTCCCTGAAAACCCCTCTCAAATATTCAAATATATATATATATATATATATATATATATATATATATATATATATTTTTTTTTTTTTTTTTAATAAAGCATATTTTCTGTCAGTCATTAGCACAATGAATTTCTAATCTGTTTGACACTCAATGTTTTAAATAAATGTAATCCTCTGGACTAGGAATCAAAAGGTTTTCAACTACCCTCTTCAATACCTTCTGACATAAAAATGATTTATAGAAATAATGACCCTTCATATGGAGAGGGCATAAAGAGAACTGTGTTGAAGTCCATAGCAGTAACTTAAACTTACATCTTAAATAATCATGTTTGCAATGCTGTCAGTAATCATTTCATCACTTCAAAGAAACTAGTGACAATGTAAATTCCCTGAAAAGTTCCTTGAAGTGCAAGTTCACATTTATAGAAAATCTGTAAAGGTGACCTAACCCCCGATCAGATTTGAAACCCTGCTGCTTTCTTTCCTCTCTGTCCAGTACTGCCAGTATGGGCCAGATGGATTCTGATTTGTTCATGTTTTACTGGTTGAGCCTAGTGGCTTTAGTCAACCCTTGGCTATTCCTATTACTTGGATACTTCAACAGTGAGATATCAATGCCATAATTGTTGATTCTGTTACTTCCCATCTGGCAATCTTGAGTGTTCCAGGACCTCTTATTGCATTCTGCATAATATCACAAGCATAACAAATTTAAACAGTGAAAGTGAAAATTCCTCATATTGAGTAACGCGAGTGTGAAAATCCTGAGACTCAAATAAAGATATACTGTATCACCTATAGAGTCTTTGAGATATAATCCGTTTTTGAGTGGTTTGATTCTCCAGCATCTACCAACGACTGAAATATCATTTTTGGTTAGCCTGACACTTTAAGCTTTCCTTGGGATAATCCCTGGAATTCATAGAGTTTTATAAACAGTGTTACAAATCCTGTCACACTTGTACACAACAAATGTCAGTTGTTGTGGTAGATTAATGTTCCTTGTAAGAAGTGTTCATTTAGACGTCAAATTTACATTTCGTTTTAGTCAGTCTTTTGACTAAAATGCTATTTTTAGTTTTAGTCATATTTTAGTCTTTTGACTAAAATGCCATGCAGTTTTAGTCGTGTTTTAGTCTTAGCCTCATTTTAGTCAACCAAAATTTCCAGTACATTTTAGTTGACTAAAATCGAATGAGTTTAGTTAACTTGTAATGCATTATTTAAGCATTTCTCTAGAATTGCCAAACCCATGATATACTCCTGGAATAAAAATCGAATAACATGTTATTATTTATGGTATTAACGTTTGAACATGCACTACAGACACAGATTTAGCTGTTCATAAATCAAACCAAGTTTCATAAACAAACAAAAATATTGACTTTTTTTCCTTTCAATAAGTATTTATTGAAATATATATATATTTTTTTACAAATAGAAGTGCAACTTTAGTATATAAAACCCCCCCAAAAAAACTGTGAACTCTATTGGCTACAATGCAATTGTACATATTACCTGAATATATAATCAACATTAAATATTAAGAAAAACATAAATGTTTTCTTAAAGCGGAGGTCCACCCTAAAGTGGACCTTCCGCTCATTGCAATCCTCCCCCCCTCCGGCGCCACAATTGGTACCTTTCAGGGGGGAGGGGGGTGCAGCTACCTGTACAGTACAGGTATCTGCACCCACTTCCGGGATAGCTCTCTGCAGAAAGGGGTGTAGATTACGCCCCTTTCCGAAAGTCCCCCGCTGCCTGCTGGGAAACACACAGATCCCAGAGGCAGCGGGTCCATCCTTATTCTGCAGCGCGACTCGCGCATGCGCAGTAGGGAACCGGGAAATGAAGCCAAAAGGCTCCACTTCCTGATTCCCATACCCAAGATGGCGGCGGCAGCACCCGAGAGACGATCGAGAGATCGGCTTCGGGTGCCGACATCGCAGGCGCGCTGGACAGGTAAGTGTCACTATTTTAAAAGTCAGCAGCTGCAGTATTTGTAGCTGCTGGCTTTTAAAAAAAAAAAACCCGGACTCCCGGCGGACTCCCGCTTTAACTACTGCATACTCAAATCTGTTATACAAACAACGTTCTGAAAGACTTGGTTACAATAACTCTATATTGCCTTTATATGTGTTGTATGACATTTGACTCTTGTTAAACCTTTCTTTTTTAATAAAAATTCAAGAGAAAAAAAATATTAGGAAAAAAAAAACATTATTTTTATGGGGTGTAGAGTTAATTTTGACATCAATTTTTGATGTCGTTTTAGTCATAGTCTTTTGATTAAAATGCCATTTTAGCTTTAGTCGTACTTTAGTCTACTAAAATAGTGTTAATTTAGACAACACAAAATATTTTCACAAACAAAATTAACATTGCTTGTCAGGAACAGGTACATGGATTTATCACGGGAGGTAGGCACTGATGCTATAATTCTGAGCTCCCTATCTGGTTGCTACAACTGTCACACAGACAGGCACAGCAAGCAAGTAGTTTTCTTGTGAGGTGGGTGGAGCCTCATGGGGAACTCTGAAACGAGTTCCCCATCAGGACCACATTAGCTTGTGGCTGGCGGCAGAAGATAGTGGGCAGATTTTATAGCTGTTGAATCCTTGTAACCATTGAAGAAAATGGAATTGCAAAGCCCCCTTTAAAAATAAGGGGGCCCCCAGATATTGCCCCCCCAAGTGGGGAAGGATAGTGGTGTAGTGGTTAGCACTTTCACCAAGCAGCAAAAAGGGTCACAGTTTAAAATCCCAACCATGGCACCATCTGCCTGGAGTTTGCATGTTCTCCCTGTGCCTGCATGGGTTTACTCCAGGTACTCCAATTTCCTCCCACACTCCAAAGACATGCTGGTAGGTTAATCAGATCCTGTCTAAATTTGCCCTAGTATATATATATATATATATATATATATATATGAATGTGTGTTAGGGACCTTAGGTTGTAAGCTCCTTTAGGGTAAGGACTGATGTGAATGTACAATGTACAGTATATGTAAAGCTCTGCGTAAATTGATGGCGCTATATAAGTACCTGAAATAAATAATAAATAAATAAATGTGAATGAGTAAAGGGTATATGGTAATTTGACTCATAAAAAAAATGTAATTGAAAAATAAAGACAACTACAAATTTGATAAGTCCCTTATTATAACAAAATCAATTCCCCAAAATGTCTATTTTTTGTAAATCTTTTGTCAGTCACAATGTCTGCCACTGCTGGCTCTGTCACATAGCTGATCCCTATGCTACTCCTCATAAAATTACAGCAACTATGTAAGGGAAGGGTGCGAACAGTAGTGACATCATTGCCCTAATACGTGCAGTGGCCTTATGTGGGCATGTCACACCTATCCCTGCCCCTTTTGTTTTTATGGCTGGGGATTCTCAGCCATGTAATCATTGGTGGCGGTGTTGTCATCTGATGCTATGGACATGGCAAATGCCAGTACCCATTGCTTCCTTAACAACGAGAAGTTGTAATGTTTAGAAGCCAAAGAAATACCACTTCTATATATGATGTTCAGCTCCTGCCAAACAGGGGCCCAAATGGAAAAAAGTTCAGGCATTTGCCTGAATGTCCCAAAGCTTGGTCTGAACCTACCTTCGAACCTACGTACGTCCCTAGTAATGTTAGTATATTCCTTTTGCCTGGTGTAATATTGGGATTGATTTACTAAAGAGAAATAGGCTGTTCACGTTGCAAGGGAAGTTGCACTTTGCAAGGGAGTTTAATAAGGTGAAGCTCTGCTGACTTTCATCATCTAATCATATGCAAGTGAAAAAAATATGCTGTTTTACTATTTTTCGTGCACATTATTGGGAATTATTTGAAAATTAAAATTGCACCAAATTCCCTAAGCTTTGGAACGGGTTTACAATATCTCCAAAAAGTGAGTAGACCCCTCACATATTTATAAATATTTTATTATGACCCATTTCACAATGGGGGCTTTTCAGGCATTTTAACGCTAAAAATAGCACCTGTAAAGCATCTGAAAAGTGTCTCTCATTCCACCCCAGTGTGAAAGCCCGTGTGCTTTCACACTGGGGTGGTGTGCTTGCAGGATAGGAAAAAAAGTCCTGCAAGCAGCATCTTTGGGGTGGTGCGGGAGCTGTGTATATACTGCTGCTCCACTGCCCCTGCCCTTTTCTCTGTCACTAGCGAGGGTTAAAAGCACCCACTAGAGGCCGAAATCACAGCAATATAACAGCGGTAAAGCATTGCTAAAACTAGTGACGCTTTACAGCTAACACCCACACCTCCCCAGTGTGAAAGGGGTCTATATCTTTTCATATGACAACACTGAAGAAATGATACTTTGCTACCATGTAAGTAGTGACTGTACAGCGTTTATAACAGTATACATTTGCTGTCCCCTCAAAATAACTCAACACACAGCCATTAATGTCTAAATTGCTGGCAAAAAAAAGTGAGTACACCCCTAAGTGAAAATGACAAAATTGGGCCCAAAGTGTCAATATTTTGTGTGGCCACCATTATTTTCCAGCACTGCCTTAGCCTTCTTGGGCATGGAGTTCACCAGAGCTTCACAGGTTTCTACTGGAGTGGCATGATGAAATCACAGAGCTGGTGGATCCTCCACCTTCCATTTGAGGATGCTCAATAGGGTTTAGGTCTGGAGACATGCTTGACCAGTCCATCACCTTTACTCTCTGCTTCTTTAGCAAGGCAGTGGTCGTCTTGGAGGTGTGTTTGGGGCCATTATCATGTTGGAATACTGCCCTCCAGTCCAGTCCCTAAAGAGAGGGGATCATGCTCTGTTTCAGTTTGTCACAGTACATGTTGACATGATGGTCCAATGAACTGTAGTTCCCCAGTGCCGGAAGCACTCATGTAGCCTCAGACCATGACACTCCCACCACCATGCTTGACTGTAGGCAAGACAAACTTGGCTTTGTATATCTCATCTGGTTGCCGCCACACACGCTTGACACCATCTAAATCAAATAAGTTTATCTTGGTCTCATCAGACCACTGGACATGGTTCCAGTAATCCATGTCCTTAGTCTGCTTGTCTTTAGCAAACTTTTTGCAGGCTTTCTTGTGCATCATCTTTAGAAGAGGCTTCCTTCTGGGTTGACAGCCATGCACACCAATTTGAGGCAGTGTGCGGCATATGGTCTGAGCACTGACAGGCTGACCTCCCACCCCTTCAACCTCTGAAGCAATGCTGGAAGCACTCATACGTCTATTTCCCAAAGAAAACCTCTGGATATGACACTGACCATGTGCACTCAACTTCTTTGATCAACCATGGCAAGGCCTGTTCTAAGTGGAACCTGTCCTGTTAAACCTCTGTATGGTCTTGGCTACATGCTGCAGCTCAGTTTCAGGGTCTTGACAATCTTCTTATAGCCTAGACCAGTGATGGCGAACCTTGGCACCCCAGATGTTTTGGAACTACATTTCCCATGATGCTCATGCACTCTGCAGTGTAGTTGAGCATCATGGGAAATGTAGTTCCAAAACATCTGGGCTGCCAAGGTTCGCCATCACTGGCCTAGACCATCTTTACGTAGAGCAAGAATTCTTTTTTTCAGATCCTCAGAGAGTTCTTTGCCATGAGGCGCCATGTTAAAATGCCAGTGACCAGTATGAGAGCGTGAGAGCGGTAACACCACATTTAACACACCTGCTCCCCATTCACACCTGAGACCTTGTAACACTAATGAGCCACATAACACCAGGGAGAGAAAATGGTGAATTGGGCCCAATTTGGACATTTTCACTTAGGGATATACTCACTTTTGTTGCCATCAGTTTAGAAATGAATGGCTGTTTGTTGAGTTATTTTGAGGGGACAGCAAATGTACACTGTTATACAAACTGCACATTCACTACTTTACATTGTAGCAAAGTGTCATTTCTTCAGGGTTGTTGCATGAAAAGATAGAATAAAATATTTACAAAAAATTGAGGGGTGTACTCACTTTTGTTCCCTTTTTTCCCTTCACAACCTTGTGAAGGGAATAGTGCCTTTAGTAAAGCAACCCCACTATGTGGCTTGTGATTTGGTAAAGGGGTGCATATCTCTGAAATATCTCCAAAGGGAGGGAAATCTCTTCTTGTACAGTAGCACCTGAATGGGTATTCCTCTCTATTCTTGTTCTGTTAGCAACTAAAAATTTTGTATTTTCCCTCACTTTCAGCCCTGCTGACAGTGGGCAATTAGAAGGGTAAACCTCCTCAGTCACAGACAGCAATGAAAGCCTAACAGGGGTTCTAACCCTTCCTTACACTAGCAAAAAAAAAAAATTATTTGCCTTTGATACATTTTAGATACTCTTTATTGAATAAGGACTATGCTTGGTTGCAGAATGGGCTGGAATAAAAGGGGGTCACCTGTGACATGTGCCTAGGGCAGAATGCTCTCCGAATCCAATCAGCTTTGTAAAGTACCACTTTGTAAATGCATTCACTCAGGGTTCACAGTGATAGTGATTAATAATCATAATACAGACGATGTATGCTAAGTATTTTCTCTGTAAAGTCACATAAACCAACTCTGGTGCTAAACAGAATCTCTAAAAATCAATTTCAGTATTTAAAACCTGTGTGGAAATAACTGCACCGTGTGAGCGGTATTATTACGCAGAGAACTGCTATCCCAATTAACACCTTTCAGAACTGAATTTGGTTTTCCCCCTTACATCCTAATGAGGTTTTTCCTCCCTGCTGTCTTGATACAAAGTTTTATGCCATATGAGAGTGTTCGTATGGTGTTTAAGTGCGTTATCTGACCTTGATTGGTGTTTTGGGAGCCGATTAAATAGATTACACAGAGGTTTCCTTGACAACTGCCTTTGCTGATCTAGCAATGCCGTTCATACTTGGGCGTAAGGCTTTCAATAACTGTGGAATTCCAGTGACTTTATATTAATCATTAACAAAATGTTCTAGGCCCCTCCAGAAGAGGAATAGGAAGTACACTTTTTTTTATATTAAAAGAAATACAAATTATAGGGTAAGGTTTATTTGTACTTGAAAAAAATGTTTATAATGTTAAAATAAAACCCAATATACATTTTAATATTCTAAAGTGAAAACTTCCTTAATATAAATAACGCTTTTGTCTCTTACATTATGTATTTTTTTTTTATCATAAAGGAAGTCTGTAAGGAAAATCTAACACTCTCACTCTGTTCCCAGGATCTAAGTACAATTGGATAAGGTTTTCTGCCCGTCTTTAAAATCTGTGCTTACACAGCTCTCCTTCTGTGGGCCATGCATCAGCAAAGTGTTAGAAATTGGTTTAGGAAAATCTGACACTTTGCAATTTTTCATGGAATATCACATAAAGTCAGAGATAGTGGGATCATAAGCTGCTTAGAATTATGAAATATGCATTTAATGGGTTACTATTTAGACCAAGGAGATGGCTTAGAACTTCTTATCAATTTTTTTTTGTAGCTATTTGAGTTCCCGTTGAGGAGGTTCTCCTAATTTCCTCTTGATGTGAGAGATGTCAGGGAGAAAAGAAAATGAGATGACCTCTCCCCAACAGAGATATAGACAGCACTTAAAGTGATTGTAAACCCTCACCTTGTAAAACAACTAGGGGCGGACTGACCATTTGGGCACTCGGGCACTGTCCGAGGGACCAGGGCCACTAGGGGGCCCCATCAGTTTTGCCAGCCTCAGTAAAACCAGGGACAGTATGTAAGAATCTGTGTTGTTTTTTTTACATCTGTCTCTGAAAGGCCCCCACCAACATACTTTTGGTCTACAAATCCCGAGATTATAGCTGCCCCACCTCTTCAGTACATTCTCAGCCAATAGAAACATATCTGTGTATACTGTGTGTACATGTACTGTATGTGTATACTGTGTGATTGTATACTGTGTGGCCCCATAATCTCTGATTGCCTGGGGGCCGCATAATCTCCTATTGCCCGGGGGCCCCATGAATTGTCAGTCCGTCCCTGAAAACAACCCATTCAGTTTAAAACAGAAATGAAAAGTAAAACAATTGTTTATAGATATAAAAAGCATTATAAATAAATGTTTCCCTTTTTTTATAAGTATTCACATATCCTCTGTTCTCAGCTGCATAAGAGCTGGGGGAGGAGAAGCAAAAGCACATTGACCTTGCCAGTGAACGGCTGTGCGGGCTTGGGGTGGGCACGTCTGGACAAATCTGATCATTGGAGGAGAGCAGGTTGAGTTCCCAGTTTAACGAGAGAACTGACCACGCTGTGCTCTCCTGCTTAAGGTGTTCAGTTTTTAATAGGAAAGCAGGAACGCCAGGGATTTCACACAAAGAATGCAACACAAAGAGAGCAGGATGTTTTTAATTACATCTAAGGGTGAAACTTTTTTTAGTTTTGGATAGAGTGGAGAGGGATTACCTGTCAGTTTTTATTGCTGTCTGTGCCTTCGGTCAGGAGATTCACCCTCTCTATTTGTAATGTTTACCATTATCATTTAAAGTGAAAGTAAAAGAAAACCCAGATTTTGGGTTGTCCCCAGAAAAGTAATAGAGGGAAATCTCCAAATGGGGACACTAGTTCTGGTGAGATGGGGGTCCCCAAGGAATTCTCTTAATTTACAAGGATTTCCTCTCACTTCCTGTTTGGCTATGGGACAGGAAGTGAAGGGAAATATCCGCAATATTACACAGATGGGAAGAAAAATCTGACATGGGTTATAACCCTCCCTTGCTCTATCCAAAATGAAAAAAAAAAAATGTTGCCTTTAGTTCTACTTTAACACATTTTACTTTTCTTTAAAACAATCTTACGGATATGTACCCTGTGGCCAATATTTAAATATCATATTATAATAGAGCCTTTATGTTTGAATAGCATCAGCTCTACCTTCTAGGTCATAGCATATACTGTATGTAATATGAAATACAATTACATTTTTTTTTTTTCTTTTAGATTTTTTTTTTAAATATAGCCCAACCTGTCATTGTTTTTAATATAAAGTGGGGAAGAGTTACATTTCTAACAGGCTTTTATGTCTGTGACCTAAATGGGGATATTTTTCTGTCCGGGAGACAAGAAATTGTGAATGCTTGGGATTGTAGGTGACACTTCATATATATATATATATATATATATATATATATATATATATATATATATATATATATATATATATATATATATATATATATATATATATATATATATATATTATTATTATTATTATTATTTAAAAGTAAACACAAATACAACATACATACAACAAATTGGTGTTTAAAATGGCCGCAGCACCTTTATTGGTATAAATAAATCAAATAACTTTATTCAAATGAAACAGTGAAAGAATAAATAAATGATATTTAAAATTTTAAAAACAATTCTAAACTCGCTCAGTCGTAGGACTCTAACTATAAATAAATCAATTTATAAAAACAAAGTCCCCCCTTGATCCAAGGGTGACATAACCACATAACGGTGCCAGCGACAAGTGTGGGAGGTAAGGGTAGCTCCAGCCTAAGCCACTTCAGGGCAAATGTGAGCTGTCAGTCACACAGGTAGCTTTTATAACCTTCTGCACCTGTGGAGAAATGTTTCTCCAGCTCACTGCCTCGTGACAAGGCAGCTTATTTTTTTTTTTTATATAAAACAAATATCTTTATTAAATTAAATATTAAAACAAAAACATATGCTATTAATATATATATATATATATATATATATATATATATATATATATATATATATATATATTAATAAACTTTAAACCATCGGCAGCCACAATCCCATGTTGTGGGCTCCTTATCGTGCCCACTATTCATTCCAATGGATGAACATGGACAGCAAAATACAATTTTCAGTAGATCTAACCCCCCTCCCACTCTGCTAAAAATATGTTGTTGTTTTTTTTTGTCTTTGTCCACATTGGAGAAACTTCCTCTTGCTTTGTGTAGTAAGGGAAAAGCTTCCCAACTGGTAAACAGCGATTGCCATATATGTAAGTTATACGGTTGGCAAGTGGTTAAAATGCATCACAAGTGCACCGTAAATGCAATGTAAACATGCCTATGACATTTACAACACATTTAAGGTGCAGTTGCAAAGTGCCAGCAGTGATTATTTCCCATTTTAGCGTTGTAAACCTTAAAAAAAAAATCTCACAGGACATTTAAAGAGCGCTACCTGAAGCAAGTTTAACATCTGGAGCAACACAGTCAATTTGCTCATTAACGCTATAGGTGCGTTTTTAATGCACGTTAAAGGCTGCTTTCAGAATCCAGAGCCTGTGTGAAAGAGCCATACGTTGAAAACTTGCTGCTTTGCCTTAAAGTAACCAATTCATCTGAAAGTTGGTCCAATGTTTTAGGACATCTTGGCTGGCAACAGCCTTTAGTTTTACTTGATGTAAAATACGATTTGTTGCTCTTTTGTAATAAAATATGTACCTAAGCGGCTATAACCCTAAAGAACACATAAAAGGTTTTAGCATGTACGTGTGAATACCCTTTAATTTATTCAGTCTGTTGTTTAAGAGAACTAGACCCTTTAGCACTTAAAAGGTTATGGTTCTTGCAGATGATAATGGGACATTCCCCAATTTATTATCCAACAGCATTACTTTCTCCAACATTAAGCACATAATTTATGATCATTACCCAGAAGCCTTGGTGCAGACTGTCCCTCCTAGTAGATGGGAAAAGAGCTTGTTTGCAGTCTGGCTAAGAAAATTTTCCCATGTAAAATTGAAGCAGGATTTATTATTAGATATATATTCTGTGGGGATAGAAAATGGTGTGTGTAACGTTGCTGATGTGTGGCAATAATAGGTCTGTCCATATCAAGATCTGAAATGTCTTTAGCTATTGTTCCATTGTGTTTACTGGTTTTCAGTGGATATTAAAGACATTTATTCTGCTGCTCTAGTGTGGTTATAATTAATGGCTAATGCTCCACTTTCATTATCTTTCACAATACCATTTCTTGTTGAAGAAAGGCAACTGAATGTGACATGTTGCTGCACCAATATATTAAAAAAAACGTTTAATTATCCAGAAACTATAAGCTGATTTGTTATAGCAGTTTGTTAATTCTTTCAAAGTTGTGAATTAATTCCAAACAAAAATCTGCTTTTAAACTCGTTTGCGCAACGTTTTTGCTTAGCACGATCGTGTAACTTTAATTAGTTAAATTTAGTTATCATAATATTATAATCAGTTCCCTACCCTTCACCCCACCGCATATAGTTGCAATTTTATTCCTATAGTCACAATTTCCATTGAAATCCATTTGGGATGGAGAGTGAACACGCATAAGAGCTTCATATTCACTGTTTCAAGTGAACTCTATTATGGTAGAGTATGGAGAATGCCTGGGCACCTGGTAGCAGAAAGTCAGTAATTATTTTAGAAATGTGTTGCAGTTCAACCTAGAATAATATCAACAAGGTAAAAGACCAGGAAAGGTCCGAACACCCCCGGTTCAGTTCGCACCAGAACACAGCAACAGGCAAAAAGTTCTAACAAACATGTGAACCCTATTAAAGTCTATGGGACACGAACAAGAAAAATCAAAAGTGCAAATTTTTTATATGGCGACCCGGGCACTGTCCCAGGGGACATGTATCGATGGAAAAAAAAAGCTGTTTAACCACTTACAGACTGGACCATTTTGCTGGTCAAAGACCAGACCACTTTTTGCAATTCGGCACTGTGTCGCTTTAACTGACAATTGCACGGTCGTGTGACGTGGCTCCCAAACAAAATTGACATTCTTTTTTTCCCCACAAATAGAGCTTTCTTTTGGTGGTATTTGATCACCTCTGTGTTTTTTATTTTTTGCGCTATAAACAAAAATAGAGCGACAATTTTGAAAAAAACGCATTATTTTTTACTTTTTGTTATAATAAATATCCCCCAAAAATATATATATATATAAAAAAATCTCCCTCAGTTTAGGCCGATAGATATTCTTCTACATATTTTTGGTAAAAAAAATCACAATAAGCGATTATTGATTGGTTTGCACAAAAGTTATAGCATTTACAAAATAGGGGATCGTTTTATGGCATTTTTATTAATATTTTTTTTTACTAGTAATGGCGGCGATCAGCGATTTTTATTGTGACTGCGACATTATGGCGGACACATCGGACATTTTTGACACATTTTTGGGACCACTGTCATTTATACCGCAATCACTGCTATATAAATGCAGTGATTGCTGTGTAAATGACACTGGCAGTGAAGGGGTTAACCAGTGGGTGGCAGTGTAGGGGTTAAGTGTTCCTAGGGGTGTGTTACTAACTGTTGGGGGCTGGGCTTTCATTTAGTGAACACTGATCTCTGCTCCAATCACATGGAGCAGAGATCAGCGTCACTAGTTGCTAGGCAGAATGGAGAAATGCTGTTTACAACGGCATTTCTTCATTCGACCGCTCCGTGAGACGATCGCGGGTATGCCGGCGGCGATCGAGTCCGCGGGTCCCGCGGCCGGACTCACGGGGGTCCCGACCAGCACGGGAGCGCGCCGCCGGCAGCGCACTCCCGATGGCAGGGGGGCAAATTTAAAGGGATGTACAGGTACACCCATTTGCCTGCCCTTGCCATTCTGCCGACGTACATCGGGTCGGGAACTGGTTAAACAACCATTTTTTCAGTGGCAGGGATTTTAATAATGCTTAAAGTGAAACAATAAAAAATAAATATTCCTTTTAATATCGTGCCTGGGGGGTTCCCTTAGTCTGCCTGGCGCATCAGTGTGATGTGTAGAACAGTGCCACAGCAAAATTACATTTTTGAAGGAAAAAATGGCATTTAAACTTGCTTGCGGCTGTAATGTATTGCTGGCTCCCTGCAAAATAGATGAAAAATCAAGGGAAAAAAAACAGCTTAGGGTCCCCCCCAGTCCATACCAGGCTCTTCTGGTCTGGTATGGAGTTTAAGTGGAACTCCACACTATTTTTTTTTTAAATTAGTGTGGGGGTCCCCCCAAAATCCATACTGGCCCCGATCAGATCTGAGCATGTAGCCTGGAGGTCAGAACCATACCAGGCCACATGCCCTCACCATGGGGAGGGTGCTTTGGGGGGGACATGTTGATTGGGACAAGAGCCTCTTTCGGACAAGCCATTGGTTGTCGAGGTCTGCGGGTGGGGGGCTTATTAAAATCTGGAATCCCCTTTAACAAGGGGGCCCCAGATCCCGGCCCCTCCTACGTGAATGGGTATTGGGTACATGGTACCCCTACCCATTCACCAAAAAAGTAAAAACTACAACAAACAGTTTTTGACAATTCCGTTATTAAAGAAGAAAAGTGTCCCATGATGTACATCCTTCATCAATTAGGCCGCCTGATGGACCCAAAAAATAAAAAATAAATGAAAAAACTCTGCCTCCATGGGAGTGCTGTCTTTTCAATTTGACAGCTCTTATATACAGTATCTCACAAAAGTGAGTACACCCCTCACATTTTTGTAAATATTTTATTATGTCTTTTCATGTGACAGCTTGTATAATAGTGTCAATTTGTTGTCTCCTCAAAATAACTCAACACACAGTCATTAATGTCTAAATCACTGGCAACAAAAGTGAGTACACACCTAAGTGAAAATGTCCAAATTGGGACAAATTAGCCATTTTCTCTCCCCAGTGTCATGTGACTTGTTAGTGTTACAAGGTCTCAGGTGTGAATGGGGAGCAGGTGTGTTAAATTTGGTGACTCTCATACTGGTCACTGGAATTTCAACCTGGCCCTTCAGGGCAAAGAACTCTCTGAGGATCTGAAAAAAAGATAGCCTAGGCCAGTGATGGCGAACCTTGGCACTCCAGATGTTTTGGAACTACATTTCCCATGATGCTCATGCACTCTGCATTGTAGTGGAGCATCATGGGAAATGTAGTTCCAAAACATCTGGGGTGCCAAGGTTCGCCATCACTGGCCTAGGCTATAAGAAGAGTGCCATGGCCCTGAAACTGAGCTGCAGCATGGTGGCCAGGACCATACAGCGGCCTCACTATGGTCGACCAAAGAAGTTGAAAATCCGAAATAATTAAGGTCGAATCTGTCATTTAAGGCTTATGGTGTCTGTCGAATGTTCTAAGAAGAACAGAGCAGCTAAACTGTACGACGCCGCAATCGTACATTTCCGGTCGAATGTTCCGCCTAGTAGAATTCTAATGTTGTATGACACTATTAATAATTATATTTATTAATTATTATTACTAGTCAACCAACATTAGAATTCTTCTATAGCCTATGGGCGGAACATTTGACCATGAATGTCCGCTCACGGTGACTGCTTCGTCGAATCTTCATGTCGAATCTTTTCTCTCTATGTCGAATAACCTTGGGCTAATAGAGTTAGGTTAGGCACATTCGAGTTTTTTTTTGCTATTGTCTCTATAACATCTAATCTTTTCTCTCTATGTCAAATCTTTTCTCTCCATGTAGAATAATCTTGAACTAATAGAGCTAAGGTTAGGCACATTCGACCACAGGTTCGATGGACACATATCGCTATTGTCAGCATCATATCGAATCTACCATCTATATGGAACTGTTGCAACAAAAATAAAAATAAAGCATTTGTTTATGTCGGATCTTTCGGTTTTCGGATTCTGCACGTTTGTTAAAACGATAGCGTAAATACCCGACATCCGGAAGAAAATGCATTCGGACGAAAATGAATGCACATGTCTAATATATAGTGACATTGGGGAATTTCTTAGGTTAATGGTAGTGCATACCAGTGAGTTCAGTCCACTTCAGCAACTCTGTTTAAGGGCTCGGTGGCCCACTTTTATTACAAAGAATTGTAAGCTTCAGAAAATACATAAATTACCGTTGTAGGGATTTCCGCCACCAATCGCAAAGTGCGCAACAAAATACTTCAGCCTCCTGGCTCACTCTCTTGCCACACAGCTGTTTCAGGCCTCATGCCTAGGCCTTAGGTCTGCTCCTCAGACCAATACATAATCTTGAAAGTCAAATTCTCTCATAGCTTACTATCGATCTGCTCCTTGCTGCTCTGTCACAGAGTAAGGCCTGATGCACACGGGAGTAAAAAATTAGTTTTACTGATCTGAAATGAGATACATTGTTGTCTATGCAAACAGCTGAGTAAAATGAGATGTATTGTTGTCTATGCAAACAGCTGTGTAAAGATACAGCTATGAGTGCAGAGCAGTAAAACAAAAATAGAAAATGTTACATTTCAGTGAAGTAATTTAGGCGTGTGTTTACTCGTTTAACGTTTACGTGAGTATAAGTGAGCATATTAAAATACTGGCAGTGAAGAAGAAATGTACTTGTCAATACTCCTCTATATGCTTGCACACCTTTACTCGCCTATACTCAATATTACTCAGGTCTTTATAGGGCTGGCCCAAGACATTGTGCTGCCTGAGTCCAAGAATGAAATGCTGCCCCCCCCCAAAAAAAAATCACGCCCACCAAAAGGCCCCCACATCCATTATTTTTTTATCATGATTATTAAAACTAAAATTAGATTTATCAGGAAGTCAGATTTACATGCAACAGCACCTTGTCTTTATGCAAAATTATATGACATACCATTATGTTCAATTCCAAGGGGCGGGCTAGGGCAGTATAGGGGCGGGCTAGGGTATTGTATAGAAAGGCTAGGGTAGTAAATGGACAGCCTAGGGCAGGGGTGGAGTGACAACTTAAGGGGCCCCCAGGCAATAAGAGATCATGGGGCCCCCTGTTTCCCCACCCACACCCAAGCCACACCCACACACAGGGAAATAACTAGAACAAATCTTTTTGTCTCTAACTGCAGCAGCTAGAGCAGGACATGTTGGCTTTTAGCTGCTGCAGTGAGAGCCACAAAGATTGGTTTCAGTTATCTCCCCCACGTGCTGCATTGATCACCTGCTCTATCCACACGGTTGGGGCTGCAGGTGTGCCAAAACAGCCCTGCTCGGGGGGCTGGGGTTGCAACCTTTTCTTCAAGGCAAACCAGACCACTTTAGTGATACATGGCAATCATTTTTGTAGTATACACTAAAGGGTTGTTAAAGTCCTGGGGCACCTTTAGGCATCCCAAGGAGAGTAGTAATGTGGCACACGCAATGGTGATCAGTGGATGTGGCCCCCTTTTTCCTTACCTGAGCCCGATCGTTCCAGCTCCGATCACAAGCCCAGCAGTTCCAGCCACTGTCTCTCCTCTCATTGGATATGTAGCACTGACCCCCGAAGGAGCTGCTGGTTTTATTTGGGCTTTACCTCACCTGCTTGCTTCTCCATCTTGGGGATCCCATGGTAAATGGCCCAAAGAATGTTGAAACTGACACTGAATCCTCTTTTGGGTTACTTATTTAGAACAAACAAAGTCTCTTAATGGAGGGTAGAGGGTTAGGAGTGAGCTCAGGCACCTAGATTGCAAGGTGAAAATATTGAAAGAATCCAGAGAATAAAACTGTTGCACACTGGATTCAACAATCCCCAGAGAAACCTGTCTCACTAGGCCTAGCAGCCAGTGGGATGCTCGACAAAGTCTTTGCCACAGACTTGTGAGATACACTTGAGCATTACTGAGGGATGTGGATAAATTTAAAGTACTGACATACGGTACCAGTTTCTCTCAGCCGATCCGGCGATACCATATGAGTGTTGATCTAGAGTCTAGACTGTGTCCTTCAACTAAGCATCTAGGCTCCTTCAGAGAAACCAGCCTTGTGCACAGTCTTCTCCTGAAAGAGTCCTCCCCTGGGGTTCTTCAGTTGCTGGGCCTCTCCCTTCAGATGAGACTTCACCGGAACCATCCCTGGATCAGTAGGACCCGAAATTCACTCAGGTCTATCCCTTCAGTTATATAAAGGTGCATACAAACTAATTCTAAAATTTCAATTAACTAATTGGTTGCACGTGGCGCTATTACCTGTGTTACCTTTCAGTAAACGCTACCTCACCTCCTAAGTGATCCTATCTAAACCCAAAAAATGTGTTGTAAATTACAAACAAAACATTACATAGATCATTATCACTCAGTGAGTACTCAAATTTGCATTTAAATTATACACACAGTGACAAGTATAAACAGATGTGAATATAGTCCATCCACCAAACAATATTAATAGTAGATATCCAGATTACAAAAAGTCCTTCTATAAATGCGTGAACAAATCTCCAGTGTTCAAATCTCTTTTTACAAGTGACTCCTTCACCACACCATCCGTGCTTGTGATCCCCCCTTCGTGAAAACACTCACCGACTGATAAGCCTTACACTCTCGTGTGATGCCAAAAGGGCTTTCAAAAAACCTCTCAAGAGGTAGTTCAGACACCAGCACATCCGATTAGATCTTCTCTACTTAAGCACTTCAATGCATATATATATACCTCAAAGAGAAATCAAAGAGGGAGACCCCAATAGTGTAATACTGCAATCACTTTTTAATGTTAAAAATCTCACTCTTTATGCACTCACATGAACTCAAAAAGGTTAAATCACTTCAAAAGGGTAAAAAGACTCGCTTCACATTTCCACTCCACAGCACTATTCTGAATACGTCGGGGCATTGGTGGTCACAGCGGACTCATTAGATAAGGTGCTGGATCGCTTAATCTCACCCCTCCTCGTGCGTCCCGCCTGGTCCCACACAGCAGGTCCATTCGAAAAGGGCGCCTTCAAGCCAAATGATTCAGTCCTCTTAGTCCTATCCCTTCAGTTGCATCGCATTGGGCCTGCCAGCCCCAAGACACAGAATGCATAGTACCACACCCCAGGCCAGGAGGGCCATGGAGCTGGGTCAGGAGGACCACCAGAAACAAACAGACAGAAAATAATCCCCCACCAACATGGCGTCGATACCTTAAATACCACCCCCCAGAATGCACAGCAGGAAAACACTCCCACTGGGCTGGTTCCGAGATATAAGTGGCATTCAATGCATCCAACTAGACTGCGTTTCTACTCTTGCCAGCGGTGACAGCGATGCCTGCGGTCAAGGAGAACCCAGTGCAACCCAGCTGGACTGGTACTGAAACCAGAAATTTAGAGAAATAATCCCGAAGCCCAACTGTGGCTTCAAGCAACTTAACTTTTCAAAAACAATAGCGCCTGCTCGTCAGGAGCCAGCGCTACAGATAGACTAATAGCAGCAGGAACCATTGGCTCTCGCTGATGTGAATCAAATCCAGTGACACAGGAGTCGGGGGCTGTGGCCAAATCCTGCTATCTGTGTCAATGGATGCAGCAGCAGGATTCAGGAGCGTGTCCACATGAGTGATCCATGGAATGCGGCTCTCCAACGGGGCACTCGCTGAAGAGGAAGAGCCAGGAGCACTGCCGGGGGACCCCAGAATAGGAGGATTGGGGCTGCACTGTGCAAGGGCTCTGTGCAAACCCTTGCACAGAGCAGGAGGGTATGACATGTTTGTTGTTTAAAAACAAAAAAAATAGACTTTACAATCACTTTAAACAAAACCCAGGCTTGATTGTACCTAAATATAGTGCAGGAGTGTGTAATGCATTGTGGAGAGCACGATCAGGAGTATGTAATGCATGGTAGAGGTTGGGAGTAAACAACAAAAGAGTGCAGGAGTAACAATAGTGTAACACAGTGTAGGGGACATGAGAGTACAAAATGCTCCCCTCAAGCAATACTCTTCCCCACTTTACCCTTTAAGCAAAAGTCTCCAATCCTTCCTCTTAAAAAACCCCCACAAATAGCATCCTCTGGGACTGTGACATCATAATGGGCGGGGACATCATCTGGTGATTTCCCTATATAAGTCGCCGCATGCCGCGTGTCCTGTCATAGTGACCGGAGACAGGAACGAGGCAACATCTCCAGAAGAGAAGAAGAGAAGAACAGAGAGCCAGAAGACAGCGGCAACAGAAGACCGGGCCACCGCTTGTAAAAGAGCTAGAAGAAGGTGTGGTGGCCCGGCAAGAAGAACCGAAGAGGGGGACAAGATCCCCGAAGAGGGGGACAAGACCCCCGAAGTCGGAAGAAGAGAGCGGCGGCGGCGAAGAAGAAAGCCGGGCTCCTCCACTAGTAAAAGAGCTAGCAGAAGATAGTGGAGGAGTCCGGCGAGAAGACCCCCGAAGACAGAAGAAGACCCCTGGAGCTGTGCAATAAACTATTTTAACCCTTCCCCAAGGCCCCCCCCCATGTTGAGGGCACGCGGCCTGGTACGACTCGGGGGGGGGGCGCTCGCTCGTCCCCACCCCCTTTTCTGGCCGGCCAGGTAGCGTGCTCAGATAAGGGTCTGATATGGACCTAGGGGGGGACCGCCACACCGATTTTTCGGCGTAGGGATTCCCCTTTAAGTCCATACCAGGTGACGGGGCCAGCGACGCCTCCTTCGCTGGTCTTGGCTACCTGGAGCCGCGCTCAAAATGAGCGGACTTTTCTCCGGGCGGGAAAAGTCCGTTCATTTCAAAAGTACGGCGGACTGGTGCACACACCGCCGTACTGTCCGCCAAAATGCGAGTCCGGCGGAAAGATTGGAGTGCAAAACTACTTTCTCATGCCGCGTACACACGAGCGGACTTTTCAACATCCAAAGTCCGACGGACTGAGTCCGTCAGACTATTCGATCGTGTGTGGGCTGCAACGGACTTTTGACTCGCCAAAGTCCGAAGGACTTTAGAATATGGAACATGCTTCAAATTTTCCCGACGGAACTCCGCCGGACCCGGTCCCTTCGAAAACTCCGCTCGTGTGTATACTATTCCGACGGACTAAAACCGACGCTAGGGCAGCTATTGGCTACTGGCTATGAACTTCCGTATTCGAATCCAGTCGTACGTCATCACGTTCGAATCCGTCGGAGTTTAGTGTGATTGTGTGTGGCCAAGTCCGCTCCGCCGAAAAGTCCGTCAGAACTCCGTCGGAACTCCGGCAGAACTCCGACGGAACTCCTTCGGAAGTCTGTCGGACATAAGTCCTCTCGTGTGTACGGGGCTTTAGTCCGCCGGACTTTTGGGTAAAAAAAGTCTGCCGGAGCCTACACACAATTGTCTGGCGGACTTGAGTCCGCCAGACTTTTCCACCGGATTGTTTGATCGTGTGTACGAGGCATTATCAGGCCAAAATCACCAGGATATGTAAACTTTTGATCAGGATCATTTGGGTAGTTACTGTTGCCATTATGATTTAAAAACAGTAAACACAGTTGATTGATAATAAATAGCTTCAGTCAAACACTAACCATGAGTGAAAGAAATGTTTTTGTGTTATCATTTGCCATGGTATGTAAAATTATATGCACAACTGTATATCTGTATATATATATATATATATATATATATATATATATATATATATATATATACTGTATGTACTTTATATTCATCCCTATGCATATTGCTCATAGTGTTCTATTTATTAATTAAATCCATCCTATTCTTAACAAATAAACGTTTCACTATTACAACTCTATTACAACTGTTATACTAGAACAGGATATCAAATTAAGTGTTTTTTTTACATGCCAGCATTCCAGCACCCCCTCTCCAAGTGACTTAATTTTCTCACTGTGTTTCATGAAATTCTCTATACTGTTTGATCAATATACAGAATGAGGTTTGCTAAAATGGGACCATCAATGTATGAAGCAAATCAATGCTTTTCATGACCTGCGGCTCAGCATATAGCACTGTAGAGGGAGATAAAAACGTATGTGAAGCATGCATAGGACAAGCGTTTTTTTCTGGCCATTGTGTGGTACAGCTACATTCAAAGATGTACTGCATAACTTATTGTAGGACAGTTACATAGGACAGTATATTGAAACCCTAACAAAGAATGATGATCTGTTAATGTAAAATTGAATACTTACCTTTCCGTAATTTTCCTTTCCTGGTGTCTACCCATGGCAGCATACCAATGGTTGGCTGCCCCACCCCCGACCAACCCACAGGACCACTTTAACTCTATAAATAAAAAAGTTGTTCCCCCCTGCCGATATTCTTGTAACTAGACCTCAGAACATTAAGGATTATTGAAGGGAGGGTGTATGCTGCCATAGGTAGGCACCAGGAAAGGAAAATTAAGGTAAGTATTCAATTTTCCGTTTTCCTGGTGCCTCCATGGAAACATACCAATGGTAAATAACCCGCTTACAAGGAGGGTACTGCAATAAGAATTTTTTATGAAAACTACAGTACAGCTAACTGCAAGGTCTTTTCCCCAAATTCACGGGAAGTAAGAACAGCCGGGTCTACACTATAGTTCGACATGGAAGTGTTGAAGGATGACCAACTAGCCGCTCGGCAAATTGTCTCAGGGGAGACCCATGCCAAGGCTGCCCAAGAGGAGGACATTCCTCGCGTTGAATGCGCATTGACCACATCTGGAATTAGAAGACCACTAGCCCGATATGCTTTTTAGATTAACTTCACAATCCAGCTTGCCAAGGTCATCTTGAATGCTGCCATCACTTTTTTGGCACCTTTGGGGATGATAAACAGTCGTTGATCTTCATGGAACTATTGTGTTAAACTTAAATAGTGCCTAAGAGACCTAGCTATATCTAACTTGTGTAGTCTTGAGGAGGCTGGGTCACCCCCGAATGCTAGAAGAAACCATTCCTGGTTGAGATGGTAGATTGAAGGCACTTTAGGAATGAATGATGAATAGGCTGCAAAACCACCCTGTCTGGGAAAAGGGTGATGTAGGGTTCTTGTGATCCTAGAACTTGGATCTCTGACACTCTGTGACCTGAAGTGATGGCAATCAGGAACACCGTCTTCAAAGAATATATTCCAAGGTGCACTCAAAAGGAGGATTTGATAGGATATTTAATACAACAGTCAAGTCCCATTTGGGTAAAGGAGAAAAAAGAGAGAGAGGGGCGCCTCTGGGTGCAGATTTTTCAAAAGGTTTTATTTTCAGTGTAAAAACATAAAATTTTGCACTCACGTTTAGTAGGCAAAAAGTAAGCATTAAACACAGAGGGTCATCTGGTGTATCTGATTATGGGACGTCAGCCAGTGATCCGGTCCACATCTGTCATCTCGTTGTTCCTGTTCCTCTCACATGAGGTCCACTACAGGTGTTTTTTATGAAGCAGCCGTCTTATGGTGGACACGAGATGTGCGGTCTTCAGAACGAGGCTTGGGAGGCAGAGATGACCAGGGCGCGGGCTGTGACGTCAGATGGTATGCGACGCGTTTCTTGAGCGTGCGGGTCGAGATTGTCGGACGACCGCGCTCTTTCATCAGGCAGAATCAGAATTTATCTGCAGCAATCCAGGAGCTTGAGTTTCAGCTCTTTGAAGGTGGCAGCCCTGCATGCGGATCCATCCCCCCTCTCCATCCCTCCCCCCGCCCCTCTCCTCAGGAACTAAAGAACATTTAATTTTCCTTTTTTGGACTTGACAAAGTAGTGCATTCCCTGCACTCACTATCATATGTCATTTTATAGACTTTTTTAAGTGGGAACCTAATATCTTTGATTTGCGCCAAATACTTGTCTTAAGTCCCATTTGGGGTATAGCATTTTCCTGGGAGGTCGCAGTCTTAAGACTGCCTCTTCAACAAGAGAGTTTAATGCCCATCGTGTATCTGTTAGAGCATAAATGGCTGAAACTTGGATCTTCGGTGTGTTCAGGCCCAAACCTAAGTACAAACCACTTTGGAAGAAGAGAAGTATATTCTGGACTTCAGGTTCCAGGGGATCAAAATGGTTAACCTCTGCCAGCTCTGTAAATTTTCTCCATACCCTGTAATAGGTGGAATTAGTGGATGACTTTCTTGCCTGTAGTAGTGTTTGGATAACACTATGTGAACATCCTAACTGGCCCAACCTCTTCCGCTCAACTTCCAGGCCCTCAAGCTTTGGATTTCCGGGTGTGGATGAGAGAAATTGTCCTGAGATGGAAGGTTGTCCATGCATGGAAGGGGAAGTGGTTTGCACAGGGCCATCCTGACTAGGAGCGTAAACCACGGTCTGTTGGGCCAATACGGGATCACTGCCAAGATTGTGACTTTCTCTGTTGTCAGACGTTGGAGAAACCTCAGTATCAGAGGGGTCGGAGGAAATGCATATCCCTTCTGAAAATTCCATGGCTGGACTAGGGCATCCACTCCTGCTGACCTCAGAGGCAGGGATCTTGAAAAGAATAGAGGCATCTTTGCATTGAGTGGGGAGGCAAAAAGGTCTATTTGGGGAGTGCCCCATTAATGGCATATCCAGAGGAAGACTATTGCTGGCATATCAGGGACCATTCATTGTTGTCGCCGAATGATCTTGACAGATGGTCAGCTAACTGATTCTCGTGCCCTGGGATATAAGATGCCTGTAGATTAATCAAATTCCTCTCGGCCCAAATCAGAATGGGTGTTACTTCGCTGAATAGGGACCTGCTGTGTGTTCCCCCTTGGTTCTGGACATAGGCCACTGCCGCTCTATTGTCCATCTGAAGTAGTATGGATTTGCCTCTGAGGGAGGTGGCTAGATGCAAAATTGCCATCCATGCTTCCCTTAGTTCCAAGATGTTTGAAACGTCTTCCTTCAAATTGAATTGCCCTCTCCCTTGAACTAAATGGTCTTGATAGTGTTCTCCCCAATCTGACCGACTTGCGTCTGACGTAAGAATGGTCCATGAGATGGGCCCCAGGGAACAGTGAACCAGAAGGTTAGATAGTCTTTTCCACCACCAGAGACTGGACTTCATTGCGGTTGTGATCATTATCCTCTGTTCTATGTGTGTTTTTCTCCATTGAGACAGCAAACCCAGCTGGAAGTCCCATAGATGCCACCTGGCACATTTTACCATGGGTATACATGAAGAAAGGGACCCCAGCAGGCTCAAACAGTCTGATGCTGACATGGAATGGCTCGCTAGTACTTTTTTCACTTTCCCTATCAGAACAGGGATTTTCTATGATGGGAGTGAAACCGCTTTCTCTGGAGTATTAAAGAATGCACCCAGATATGTCATCTTCTGCGTAGGTGTGAGTTGACTTTTGGAATAATTGATCAGCCACCCGAACCTGGTCAGCGTGTCTAGGACCAATCGCACATGTATTTCTAGGCTCTCTTTGAGCTGGTATAGAATCAGGATGTTGTCTAAATAGTGTAGCACCCGAATCCTTTTCTCTCAGAGAGGAGCTAAGATTGCCACTAGCACCTTGGTGAAGGTCCTGGTAGCTGTTAAGATTCCAAAGGGAAGGCATTGGAATTGGAGATGTAAGTAGCCTATTTTGAATCGAAGGAATGTCTGAAACTGCTACTGGATAGGTATATGAAGTTATGCATCTTGGAGGTCTATAGAGACCATCCAATCCCCTGGTTGTACTGATAGAATCACTGTGTTTAATGATTCCATTTTGAAATGCTTTACGCAAATGTTTCTGTTTAACCTCTTCAGGTCCAATACGGGCCTCCAGCCGCCCGACTTCTTGGGGACCAAAAAGACTGGGGAATAAAATTCTGAGCGTTTCTCCGAGTCCATAACCAGCACTACTGCTTATTGAAGCATAAGAATTTGTACATACTGAAGAAGGACCTCCCTCTTCTCCTTGGAGATTGGAATTTTGGTGGGCTGGAAGGAAAAGGGAGGGGGGCGACTTCTGAATTTCCAGAAATGCCCTTGAAGGACAGTGGAGACTGCCCACTGATCTACGCAATTTTTTCCAATTGAGTGGATAGAGAGTCAAAATGACTTCTTGCTCTCGACCATGGACATTGAGGTCTTAGACTTCCCCATCTTCAAAAAAGTGGCTTGCGAGTCCTCCCAGCCTCTTCTGTACTCCCTACCTGGGCGGTACGTTCTGGAATCTTTCGCTCTCTGCTGGACAGCTGGACAGGTAGCGAATCTTTTCCTCCTGCTTCTGTCCGGGGGAATTAGACCGCTTTTCCCCCTGTGATTCTGGTGATTGCTGCATCCATTTTGTCGCCAAACAGAGCTTTCCCATTATATGAAATACAACACCACGATTGCTTTGACGTTGGGTCGGCCGACCATGACTTTAGCCATAATGCACTCCTGGCAGTGATGGAGTACAGCATAGGTCTGGAGGAACATTTTAAGACATCAATGGCTGCTTCTGCCATGAAGTCCGAAGCCAACTTCAGTTCATCCAGTGCCTTGATGATTTCTTTGGAGTCCACACCCTGTCTGAGGGCTGACTCAATGTTTTCTGACCGCACCCTGGTAGCCCTTGAGATCGAAGTTAGAGCTACTGCTGGCTTACATGCCCCTCCTGCTGCCTGATAAGATTTCTTTAGATCTGAATTGATCCTTCGGTCAAGGACATTCTTAAAGAAGGCTGCGTCTTCTAAAGATAGTGTTGTATTTCTGGCTAACCTCGTAATTGTGGTATCCACAGTCGGCACAGAGTCAAAGAGCTGCTCATCTGCCTCTGCGAGCGGGTATAATTTGAGAAATCGGTTATAAGCTAAGGGCCTTTTGTCCACTTTTGCCATTCATCCTTCACCACTTCCTTGATCTCTTCCACCAAAGAGAAGGCTGATAATTTTTTCTTTAGGTGTGGAAAATATCTCTTTGTTTTAGATGGAGGCTCTGAATCTTCCTCCCATTGGATTGCGTCCTTTACTGCAATAATAAAAGTTTATTTTGAAGCGAAGTCAAAGGCTGAGGCATTTTCCTCCCCCACTTCTGTTTCATCTTCAGAATTGTGAGTGTGTTTACTGCTGTTTCGCCTGAGGGTTGGGTTATTTGGTCTTGGGATAAGGCTAACTCCCGGATAGAATCCTTAATCAGATTTTTTATTGATTCCATGGACTCTTGCTTGTCCCCTGTGGCTTCTAGCAGGCACTGACCACATACCAATTTATCAGGTAGGGCTTGTTTTCCACACACCCAACATGCTTTGTCTCCTGGATACACAGGTCTGTGCTGAGAGTCATGTCTACTTGAGTAACGTCGGGGTGATCTCTGACCACTGTAGGAAGCATTAGCTGAGGATGAGTGAGAATGACCCGAGCTCCTATGACTCTTTGATCTCCTGTCTGGAGAGTTTCTGCGGGATGACCTGCAGGATGATCCATGATGCGGGCTGAAGAAAAAACAAAAGATGTTTTAACCAGCCCGGGTGCTCTTTTAAAAAAAAACTTACCTGACTGTTGCAGCCCTTACCTAGTGGTATGTATATATATATATATACAAACATACCAAATGTACACATATATATCACCCCCCAGTACCTTGGCTTGGCTCCATAATGTCGGGAAAATAGAGATAGGTAGAGAAGACACCTTATTAGAGGTGTCTTCTCTTTGGCCGCACACTCCTGAGGCAAGGAGAAGACACACAGGAAATGCTGCTTTCCATCTGGAGGTAGAAATAACTTTATAATGCCAAAAAAGTACATAAATAAGAGATATGTCAAATAAGGGACCATAGAGGAGAAAGACAAGCTCCTGTTAACCCCTAACAAGCCCAAAAAAAGATCCACAGAAAAATGGGCTTCCATACTTATCTGGCACCTTTAGAAGCCCAAGTAATGGGCTCCATACTGCAGGAGAGCATGAACCTGCAACGGTCACACCATAAAGCGGTGAGGAAGGGCTGATCGTGATGCTGCAGGAATGAGGACAGAGAAAATAAATACCAGCAGGGGGGAACAACTCTTTTATTTATAAAGTTAAAGTGGTCCCGTGGGTTGGTCGGGGGGCGGAGCAACCAACAATTGGTATGCTGCCATGGACGCACCAGGAAAAATGCTATTCTCACAAATGAAACAAAACAACACTTTTTACAAAAGTAAAGGAAAATCTAGGAAGCAGTGTCTAATTATATTATAATGTTTAACATCTCTTTGTGCAGACATCCTTAACCACTTAAGCCCCGGAGCAATTGTCAGCCTAAGGACCAGAGGTCTTTTTACAATTTTGCACTGCACTGTTTTAACTGGTAATTGCGCGATCATGCAATGTTGTACCCAAACGAAATTTGCGTCCCTTTTCTTCCCACAAATAGAGCTTTCTTTTGATGGTATTTGATTGCCTCTGCGATATTTATTTTTTACGATATAAAAGGAAAAAGCCTGAAAATTAAAAAAAATATATATATTTTCTACTTTTTATTATAAGAAAAATCGAATAAACTAAATTTTAGTCATACATTTAGGCCAAAATGTATTCAGCCACATGTCTTTAGTAAAAAAAAAGTCAATGGAAATATCTTATAAATGTTTTCATTTTTTCCTTCACATTTTCCAAAAACTTCTGGAAAATAATGAACCATTCAAAAGACTCATAATGCCTCAGAGAATATACATTGGGGCAATAGCTTTCCCAAATGGGTTAATTTTGTGGACGTTTCCATTGTCCTGGTCCTGGGTCTTCAAAAGTGTAATAGGTGGGTGAGAAATGAGATGTGTAATTTATGCTCCTAGAATGCCTGAAGGTGCTACTTCAATGTTGGGCATCTGTATGTGGCCAGGCTTCGTAAAAGTCTCACACATGTGGTATCACCATACTCAGGAGGAGTATGTTGGGGTGTCATTTTTGTTATGTAAATGCTATGTGTTTTCATTTTTTTCCACATTTTCAAAAACCTTCTGGAAAAAAATGAACTGTTAAAAACACTAATTATGCCTCATAGATTATACATTGGGGTGTTAGCTTTCCAAAATTGGGTCATTTTGTGGGTGTTTCCATTGTCCTGGTGCTCCAGAGCCTTCAAAAGTGCAATAGGTAGTCAACAAGTTAGATGTGTAATTTGTGCTCCTAGAACACCTGATTGAGCTCCCTGTATGTTGGGTCTCTATGTGGCCAGGCTGTAAAAAAAGTCCCATGTGGTATCACCATACTCAGGAGGAGTAGCAGAATGTAGTTTGGGGTGTCATTTGAGATAAATAACCTCTTACAATGACAATTTTGTGAAAAAAAAACTTAATTTTTCAAAGAATTGTGGGAAAAAATTACAATTTCAAAAAACTCACCATGCATTTTACTAAATACCTTGGCATGTCTACTTTCCAAAAAGGGGTTATTTTGGGGGCATTTGTATTTTCCTGGCTTGTTAAGGTCTCAAGAAATGAGATAGGCTGCCAGTACATCAGGTGTGATCAATTTTTTATGATTTGCACCATAGCTTATAGACTCTCTAAATTTCCCACTGACCAAAAAATATCCACTAATTTGGGTTATTTTTACCAAAGATATGTAACAGTATAAATTGTAGCCAAAATGTATGAAGAAAAATTACTAATTTGCTAAATTGTATCACAGAAACGAAGAAAAATGCCTTTTTTCAATTTTTTTCCATTATTATCGCAAAAAAAAAAAAAAAAAAAAACCCAGAGGTGAGCAATTACCACCAATTACTACCAAAAGAAAGCTGCAGTGTTACGTGACTGAGTAATTGTCGTTCAAAGTGTGAGAGCACTGAAAACTGAAAATTGGTCTGGGCAGAAGGGGGTTTAAATGCCCAGTAGGCAAGTGGGTAAATTTAATTAAATTAAATAATCCTCTTCCTGTACCTTCTGAATTTTGTAAGATAATTAAGCATAATTAGCTTTGAAATGGAAAATGCTATAACCCAGTTTATTTACAAAGAAATCTATTTAATAGCAATATATAACAATGTAAGTGACAAAATATCAGTATATCACAGTACTTTGCGCTTATTTTGTCTTAAGTACTCTGGTGTCAACACGAAGTTAAGAAATGCAGCAAATACATCAAAATCTGTGTTTATCAGATTTTCATCTGTTTTTGTTTGCAGAGGAGCTATCTGGGTAATAAATCTTCCTGGCTAAAAGTCTGATTCAAGTACAGCAATCTGGAATAACAAGCTCAGGTTGGAGGCTACAAGCTCATAAAATAAGATGTAAAAGTCAGAAACACATTCAAGGTGTAATCTCAAGTATACCAAGTGTGTGAATGAGGTTCAGCCTAACAAAAATAGGAGCAAATAGAAGCAATTGTGACAACTGTTCTGCTGGTTTAAAGCAGTTAAATTATTTTTATTAGCAGTAGTAGTAGTACTGGTAGTAGTTCTAGTAGCAGTAGTAGCATTTTTATAAATATTTTTTTCAATTACTGTTATTGACAGAAAGGGTAGCACATAATATAAATTGAATGAATGGTCGAGGGAAGGAAGAAATTACATTTTTTCATTACAGTTATGTAGGAAAACTTTTCGTTATGTATTGATTTATCTTGAAGTATAATTTTTTGTAGATTCTATATTCATTTGCAATAATGGACAAATATATCTGGTGTTGTACAATTTAATAAAATGACCAGTAATGGAAACAAAACATTGGTTACAGTCAACAATCAATTATAGAGAAAATCAAAGACGTCGCCTAAAAAAACAAGGAATGATCATTTTATAAAATGTAGAGGAAAAGGCACAATAGGGTGACAGAAAAGGTGGAAAAGCTAATGAATGAAAAAACATTTTCATAAGTACCCAAGAAGAGAAGAAGAAAAGGGAAGAATGGTCATGGCAATTGCTTTGGGATTCTTCAGTATGTTGTTTTTTTTCTTTCAAAGAATTTGGATATTATTGCTAAATGCTGGACTTTATTATCTTTTGGTTTTCCCGAAAAAAAAAAAAAATGAAAAAAAAATACTGATGTTTACTTTGGGCACAAAGGAAGAAACTAAACTGTGTTTTAATAAAGGGTTACTAGCTCTTTGACATCTTTAGCATAGGCTGTGATTAGGCCCCATTCGGTCTTTGCACCATAGCCCTAATGCCACATACACACGATCGGAATTCTCGTCGGAAAAAGCTCTGATGGCTTTCCCGATGGAATTCCGACGGAATTCAGCTCAAGCTGTCTTGCCTACACACGGTCACATCAAATTCCGATAGTTTATAATGCGGTGACGTACAACAAGTACAACGGGAATAGAAAAGGGAAGTTCAATAGCCAGTAGCCAATAGCTTCTGTCTCGTAGTTGAATCTGAGCATGCATGATTTTTGGCGTGTTGAAATTGCATACACACGATCGGAATTACCGATGGAAAGTTTTTCCTTCGGGAAAATTGAGAACATGCTATCGATTTTTGGCTGGCGGAAATTCGGACAGCTAAATTCCGATGGAGCATACACACGGTCACATTTTCCAATGAAAAGCTCTCATCTGTCTTTTTCTGGCCGGAATTCCGATCATGTGTACGCGGCATGAGGCTAATAGCAAGGCCTATCTGTTTATTACTTTGGAGTAATATCTGGTTGATCTTTATAAATACATTTTTGTTGTATTCTTAATGGATGGCTTCACATTTCACCAAAACTTTTTAGATGTAACCCATGGCTATTTCCATTTCAACCGTGCCTTTGAAAATAACATCCAAAAATAAATTAATAAATTTGGTCTTCAGTGTAACTCCCCTAGCATCTCCGCATTTGCCTTGTGTGATATATAGATGCCTAATGTGCTGTGCAAGGGTAGACTAGCACAAAGTTGACACTTCAGATTAGTTTCAGCATGGTGCAAACATAGATAAATTGCACTCTGCGTGCTGCTGTCTGTATGGGAATTGTTCTGTTTGCTCCTCATACATCATAGCTAAAAAACAAGGATGCCAATGACAAGAGCGGCCGCCGATAGAGTCTTGATTTTCATTAAGCAATGTTAAATATAGAGTACTGGCACATAGCACAGCTAATAGTGAGTAACTAGAAAATTCACAAAGGGGTCATTTAGACTGGGACACTTGCTCATTAAATTGACAAATTGTAAAAACAGCAATTTGTTTGTTAACAACACTATTTCTTTTAGGGCCAATGTATGCTGTGGACAGAGTCAAATCTAAGCAGTCTACTCAAGCTATTCTCAAGCCTTTCTAGGTTTACCTTTGCAGTGCCAATGTTAGTCCCGCCTAATAAAAGAATGTAAAATTGACAGCCTATAGAAAAGGAAAATGTAGTAGCGTTGCTCATAATAAACAGCGAGATGGTTATTGTTATTATATTATCAGCTACACAAAATGAAAAAGAGATTGTAAATCCTTTTTTTTTAGTTAACCACTTGCCTACTGGGCGCTTTTACCCCTCTTCTGCCCAGGCCAATTTTCATTTTTCAGTGCTATCGCACTTTGAATGACAATTGCACAGTCATATAACACTATACCCATATAAAATTGGTCTTTTTTCTTTTCTTTTTTTTTTGAGACAGTGCTTTCCTTTAGTGGTATTTAATCACCACTGGGTTTTTTATTTTTAGCTAAACAAACGAAAAAAGACTGAAAATTGTTTTAAAAAAATGTTCTTAGTTATAACATTTTGCAAATAAGTAATTTTTCTTCTTCAATTATGTGCTTTAATGAGGCTGCACTGATAAGCCACACCTAGTGCATTAGCAAAGATAATTTAATAATAAAAATGTTTTATATAAAAGTGGGTACTCACAAAATGCAACTGACAAAAGGCCATACAAACAATGCATGAACATGCACAGAACATGGGGTACAGCTTACGTGTTTCGGGGGCGCACCCCCTTCCTGAGAGCTAGGCCTAGTTTTTCTTGTAGTTCCTTTCAGATTACCCCATCTGAAGAAGACAGCATCCACCCAGTTTTGGATACCACATTTACATTTCACACCACCATTTTGTTTGACATCTGTTACTCCACACTTTGGATATTAGCACTGGAAGTGACTGTGTTTTTTGTATCTCTGGTGAGGCTGCACTAATGGGCAATGGTGAGGCTGCACTAATGGGCACTGGTGAGGCGGCACTAATGGGCACTGACGTGTGCTGATGAGACTGCACTGATGGGGCTGCATTGATGGTCACTGTTGAGGCTGCACTGATGACTACTGATGATGCTTCACTGATGAGCACTGATGAGGCTACACTGATGTGAACTTATGGGCACTGATGGGGTTTCACTGACAAAGCTGCACTGATGGCCACTAATGAGGTGGCACTGATGTGCAACAATGAAGATGCACTGATGAGGCTGCACTGATAAAGTGGCACTGATGAACGTAATTGGCTCTTTACCCTGACTGGTGATGCGCTGTGTCCGAGGGACATGACCCACCACCGATCACCGTTCTAAGCTCCCCCAGCAGTGTCCATGAGTGGTATGACTGGGAGAACATCATATAACATCTACCCAGAAGGGGGAGTGTCCCACCCGGTCATTAATCTGCTACAGGCTAGGTGGGAACTGGTTAAAATAAAAAAGTTAATACTTACCTGCTGTTCTGGAGTACCCTGCCACTGCCATCCACTCCTCCTTACCTGCATGCACCATTAATGTGGAGGGGAGCTGAGGACTGTAATGTGGAGGACCTGAGGACTGTAATGTGGGGGGGCTGAGGACATTAAAGTGGGGGGAGCTGAGGACTGTGATGTGGGGTAGGGCTGAGAACTGCGGTGTGGGGGATGAGGACATTAAAATTAGGTGACTGAAGACTGTGGTATGTGGGGGGCTGATGACATTAACTACTTGCCGGCCTCCGATATACATCGGCACAATGGCAGCAGTGTGCAAATGGGCGTACCTATAAGTCCCCCTTTAAGAGCCGGGGATAGCAGGGAGACCTGCAGCGTGACCGTGCCCAGGGGACTGGCGGACAGTTAGAATCACTCCCTAGGACGCACTTAACCCCTTCATCGCCCCCTAGTGATTAACCCCTTCACTGCCAGTGTCATATACACCGTAATTAGAGCATTTTTATAGCACTGATTGCTGTATAAATGATAATGGTCCCAAAATAGTGTCAAAATTGTCCAATGTGTCCGCCATAATGTCGCAGTCCTGATAAAAATCGCAGATCGCCGCCATTACTAATAAAAATAAATTAAAAATAAAAATGCCATAAAACTATCCCCTATTTTGTAGTCGCTATAACTTTTACGCAAACCAACCGATATACGCGTATTGCGATTTTTTTTTAACCAAAAATATGTAGAAGAATACATATTGGCCTAAACTGAGTAAAAAAATTATGTGTTTTTTTTTTTTCAAAATTGTTGCTGTTTTTTTGTTTATAGTGTAAAAAATAAAAACTGCAGAAGTGATCGAATACCACCAAAAGAAAGCTCTATTGGTGGGAAAAAAAGGACGTCAATTTTGTTTGGGTGCAGAGTCGCACAACCTCGCAATTGTCAGTTAAATCGACGCAGTGCCAAATCGCAAAAAGTTCTGGTCAGGAAGGGGGTGAAATCTTCCAGGACTGAAGCGGTTAAAGTGGGGTGGCTGAGGACTGTGATATGAGAGGGTCTGAGGATATTAAAGTGGGGAGGGGCTGAAGACTGTGACATGTGGTGGGGGGTCTGAGGACAATAAATTGGGGTGCTGTGATATGTGGGGGTCTGGAAAACATTAAAGTGGGGGGGCGGAGGAATGATATATGGGGGGCTAAGGACATTGAAGTGGAGTGGCTAAGGATTTTGATATAGGGGATCTGTGGACTGTAATGTGGGGGGCTGAGGACATTAAAGTGGGGTTGGCTGAGGTCTGTAATGTGGGACAGTAGAGGACAGTAATGCATGGGAGCTGAAGACTGTGATGTGGGGGGTGGAGAACAGTAATGTGGGGGGCAATGAGGACAGTAATGTGAAGGGCTGAGAATTGTAATGTGGGGTGGCTGAGGACTGAGGACAGTAATGTGAGGGGATCATGTAAATAGGGGCAGAGGACAATACTGTTGGGGGGTTGATGTCAAGGAATTGTGAGAACTCTACTGTGAAAGGGGTGGAGGGGGTTGTTGTAAAGGGGGAGCTAAGGATCCTCATCAAGAGGGGATCTTGATGTGAAGGGGGTGGGGACTTTGATGTGCAGTGGGGACTGATGTAAGAACGGGTTCAGATCTGTGCATGTGCATTTGGTGCACATATCATAGGTAGGTCAGCCCATTCCTTTTAATTGGCTGCACAACCCACAAGAGAAAAAAGAAAGAAGTCCCTGACCCTTTTTTCAAAATCGTGCAGCACCAAGCAGCATGGTGCTGCAGCAACATACGGTCTGACGCACACAAAAATGCACCACAGGTGCCGACATGAGATTTGGACCTCTTCTGGAAGAAAATTTTACTGACCGGACCTCGATGATTTTAAATTCAATACTCCTGGCATAGAGGATATGTGGTAAAGTTTTCATCATCTACATATATGAAAGTGACTTTAAAGCAAAACTCCAGACAAACAGCTAAATACACAGCTAACGTGCGTTTTGCCTACTGTTTTACCTTTCTTGTTATATACATGAATTTCCCATTCTGTACAGCCAGACACAGGTGATATAATTCAACTTTTTGTTTCTGCAATTCGGCATCCTATGTCTCTTCTCCATCTTTAGCCTCCTAAATGGTGGGGAGTGGTTGGTAAAAATTACAAACCATTGGCATGATAAACAATAAAAAGTAAACATCTATGCATTAAAACCTTATATTTATCTGTTTTAATTGTGACCTATATATTATGTATACAGTAAAACTTTGAGAGCATTTTGCCAGACAAGAACTTTTGACTTGATATACAAGAAATGTCTTGATATACAAGCAATATATTGCTACACTTAGAGGTGCCTCTCTTCTCTTTTCTCTTTTTCTTCTAAGTAATCCCCTTGCAGAGGCTTACATTTGTGGATGGATATTTTATGGTTACACAACCCATCACATTTCTATAATCTTTTTATATTGACTATAAACTGAAGGACCTATGAACAAATGCTTGTGGAACTAATCATTTCAGTTTCGATTATTTCTTATGGGGAATTTGATTTGATATACAAGTGCTTTGGATTACAAGCATGCTTCCAGAACGAATTATGCTTGCAATCCAAGGTTTTACTGTATATTGTCCTAAACAAAATACAGAAATCTGATTAATACAGAACACTCAGAACAAATCATGCTAAAACTTACTTTGTATGACTATTGAAACAGATTTAGAAACCAAACAGGTTAATAGAAAATATATATACAGTAGCTCAATTTGTCAATTTTTGCAGACAAGTTTGTCTGCAGATATTTTACTGTTTTGGACAAAAGAGCATTTAAATATGCTGTCTATGACCCAAATCCATATCATCTGCTCAAAAGCAAAATGTTGCTTGTCAGTAGAGCTGAGCTGACTGCTTGGTCCAAAAACTAAGAAGCATGCACTTTTGGGATGTTCACAGCAGAAATTTCTCTGCAGAACATCCTTTAATGCATTATCAAAGCCATCACTGGCTAAAGTCTTGCACCTGACCTCCTAGGGAGAGGAGTGTGTGTTGTAAGCCCTGCATTCACTGTGATTTGCAAAGACCCAGAATTCCTTTTTAGGACAACTTTTGTGTGTATGTGTGTGTGTTTGTGCTGTCCATCCCACATTTTAATTAATTGGGGTGTTTCTTTTTTCTGTTCTTTAATAGTAGTTTTATTTTATTTTTATTTTTGTTTTTTTGTTTATTTAATTTTAGTTTTTTTACTAGGATTTTCCGGTTGACTTCCAGTTTTTTTTTCTTTGCTTGTACAATTCTGTATGTAAATGTGGTGGATATGTTTTAACTCAATTCATTTTATCAATGAATGGAATTACCCTATGTGGATTTCTCTCGCCATCTTCTCTACACATGTACATGTGTAAATTAGTGTCCTAAACACAGAGGAGCAGAACCAGTGAGGAGGACAACAAAGACCAGGATACCCTGGATATTTATTGAGCGCACATTACTCCTATCACTGGGAGTCAATAACAGCTAGTGAGTGAGTGGTTGTGTTTGAATATTCATGTATTATTCATTTGTTTATTGTCAATAACTAGGGATTGTTTTATGCTTTGATACACTGATCAGAAGGTTTATTAACGAGAAGGTACACTTTGTACTTTATTTTGTTAGGGTCGATTCACAAAGGGGCGACCCGTCAGGCGACTAAGCCGCCTGACAAGTCGCGTCCCACTCTGTGCAATGGCACCGTTCTAATCGGAGCGACTCAAGTCGCTCCGACTTAGAAAAAGGTTCCTGTACGACTTTTGGGGCGACTTGCATTGACTTCTATACAGAAGTAATTTTACAAGCCGCCGCTAAAGTCGGATCCCGGTCGCCTGAGGCAGTCGCGCTGCAAGTCGTGCTGCCTCAGTGTGAACGGGCTCTTAGGGTATTTATTTATTTACTTATGTAGTAATTTATTTTTATGTGGCTGGCAGCAACAACAGCAGCTTGAATCTGTTGGAGTCACCACAACAGGTGCTTTTTGTTTGCAGCGGAGCACGGCAGATTATTGAGATGCTGTTTAGTCCTCCAGAGTACCACAGTTTATAGTGCTCCCAAGCACCACCATTTACAATGCACCCAAGTGTGACGAACGCTGGTGTCAGATCCCTGCCCTCCTCGCTAACTGGCGACAATGGACCGGCCAACCTCACACCACGCTGTCACTTACGTAACAATGCCACACTCAGCTGCACCCAGCACAAAGATTTTCCAGCTTGCGGGACCACAATCTAGGTGCAGGCAGCCTGAGAGCGATTGTCACTGGGCTAATTACACAATTAACCCTTTAACTGCCACCACCCCCGTTTAACAGACAGAGCCGGGGGGACTCGTAATTTAAGCAACACCAATTATAAGTTTAGAATAAGCGCCTGCAACACACACTGCCACCACAGACAGGTCTGCTCAGTGCCTTACTCTATTACAGTAGCGCCCTTTTAAGAGACAGGTTCGTTTATAGTTTGCATCAAGAGCTTTAAAGACAAGGTTAACACTTTTCAACATAAGGATTTATTATGAAAAGGTCAAGGTTGGTGCGAATAAAACATTTACAGAAAAAGGATGTTTCAAAAAATAAAGACAATATACAGCCACAAAGAAATAAGGTAGAAGTGGGAAGGAAGTATACTTGCAGTTAATGTCCAAGAGTTGATCAGAGTTCAATTGATGAGCAAAGGTAATCGGTTCTCAACTTGGCAGATGTTCTTTCTTGGATGGTAAAAAGGAGAACTGCCTATTGCCTTGGCCTCTCCTCTTTTCTGTCAAATCAAAGGGGGTGTTGACAGCGACCAGTGACCAATCGTCTGGTCATCTTGTTTAGGGGTTGGTTGCTGGGAGGTGTCTACACTCATGACCCTGTCCCAGGTACACTTTATGATACATATTCATATCTCTGCCTCTCTATTGTTTATAGACTGCAGATATCCATTTTAGTGATCAACATGATATTTGCTTCAAAACGAGTCCACACATGACAGGTTTCCCATTTCAGGGTTACCTAGAAGTAGTAAGGGGTCCCAGTGGCTTCCCATATGACCTGACATAGGGGTGTTTGGACTTGAAATGTTAGAAATTATCCGAGGAAACCAAATATATCCATATTATGGCTGTGCTATGATGGCTTTGAAAGTTATAAAAAATGTTAACGTTTCAACACTTTACTAATCTGTTTGCACGCTATCTGGTTGGAAGTATTTACGACGGGTATCTGTTGGTTGTCTGCATGGAGAAAGTGACAGTTTTACGACAGGCCGGAATATCTGCCAGGCAACTTGAGCCTTGTTTTCTCTGCTAAGATAACCTTTCTTCCCTTTGAAGATTTTAAGAGCTTTTGGAATTCCTAAGACAAGGGAGGGGGGAGTTTAGATTATTCTGTAAGTTTATTCTAAGGTCAGCCAAACTGTCATGGCTGCTTTCCACACAAAATGGCAACTAGTTACAATATATCCTGGCTCAGACGTGATATCGTTACACCTCCCTCCTTAGGTGGTTGCATGGGAGGGAACTACAATTTCCCTCCTGACGCAACCGACTCTTGCAGGCTCGGCTTGTCGCGACAGCCCATCAGCATTGCCATGGGTGCTGCCTTTCTTATGCTGGATGGTGAAATCGTATTGCTGAAGAATTAAGCTCCACCGAAGTAGTTTGCCATTCTCCCCAGCCACACGATTTAGCCAGCTCAAGGGATTGTGATCTGTGATCACAGTGAAGTGCCGTCCATAAAGGTACGTTTGTAACTTCTGGAGAGCCCACACGATCGCAAGACACTCCTTTTCAATCGTGGCGTATGCTACTTCCCTGGGAAGCAGCTTTCGGCTCAGGTAGAGGATGGGATGCTCCTCTCCGGCATCATCCACCTGGCTCAGGACTGCACCCAATCCATAGGCAGAGGCATCAGTCTGCACTAGGAAACGGCGGGTGAAGTCTGGAGCCTGTAGCACAGGAGCACGGGCCAGCGCCTCCTTCAAGGCCTGAAATGCCTGCTCACATTCTGGTGTCCAAGACACCACCTTGGGCAGTTTCTTTTTGGTTAGGTCAGTCAGAGGTTTAGCCAGGCTACTATAGTTACATACAAACTTCCTATAGTAGCCAGCGGTCCCCAAGAAAGACATAACCTGCTTTTTGGTTTGGGGGGTAGGCCATGCCAGGATGGCATCAACCTTCCCGGTCTCGGGTTTCAGGGTGCCCCCTCCCACCCGGTGTCCCAAGTACTGCACATCGGTCATGGCAATCTGACACTTACTGGGTTTGATGGTCAGATTGGCAGCTGTCAGTTGGTCCAGGACCTGTGACAGGTGCACCAGGTGTTCTTCCTGCACAATTTCCAGCAGCGTCTCCATTTTATCCCTGAACTTTAGGACGTAATCTACAACAGAGACCTCTGGGTCTGCAATCTTGCCCTCCCAGGTCTCACAGATTAGATTCAGGGGCTCTCTTACCCTCCGTCCGTACAGAAGTTCAAATGGCAAAAAGCCTGTGGACTTCTGAGGCACCTCTCTGTAAGCAAACAGCAGATGAGGCGGATATCGTTTCCAGTCCTTGCCCTGAGAGTGCACAAAGGTGCGCAACATTTGTTTTAAAGGGCCATTGAAGCTCTCGCACAAGCCGTTGGTTCGTGGGTGATAAGGACTGGCCCTGATATGCGTCATCTGTATTTTCTGACAGAGAGCTTGCATCAAGTCAGACACAAACTGAGGGCCTTGATCGCTAATGAGCTTGGCTGGGAATTCCACTCTTGTGAAGATTCCCAGCAGAGCATCAGCGACCTTGTCTGTCCGGAGGCAGGAGAGAACCACCGCCTCTGGATAACGCGTGGCATAGTTGACAACTGTAAGGATATAACGTTTGCCTGAACTGCTAGGGATGGCCAAAGGCCCAACGATATCCACTGCCACCCTCTTAAAAGGTTCATCAATCACAGGCAAAGGTTTTAGTGGAGCCTTGTGGACATCCCCTACCTTGCCAACTCGCTGGCAGGTAACACAGGACCGACAGTAGTCAGCTATGTCAGCAAGCATCCTGGGCCAATAAAAGTTATGTCCCAACCGCCCTCGGGTCTTAGTGATCCCCAAGTGCCCTGCAAGAGGAATCTCATGGGCCACTTTTAGCAGCGGTCCCCTAAATTGACTGGGTACCACTAGCTGTCTGTCACCTATGTCAGCCTCATTCCCCTCTGCAAGCAAACTTTCTCTATACAGTTTCCCTTTGTCCCAGTAGACCTTTTGTTTGTCATTCTCTGCAGGGGGGCGATCAGCTAGACTTCTGAGCTGTGCTAGTGTTTGGTCTGTCTGCAGTGCTGTTTCAAAGGCAGGACCACAACTCTCAGCCAGCGGTCCTGTGGCAAACGAGGACGGCTGCTGAGGCTCAACAGAGGTGGAGTCCACTGGGTCAGAACAGGGAGAGGGCCCCGAGACCTCCTCCTGCTGTTCTGCGATCAGTGCCTGCACCTCGGCTGCCTTTGCAGCACTGCGAGTGACCACCAAGACTGGCAATACATCATCATCATCATCATCATCATTATCGTCATCATTGTCATCATTGTCATCATCATCACATTTAACCTTTATCAGTTCAGCAACATTGGAACATACATCAGGTACCTTCACTAGCAAGGGGGTCTCCTCTCCTGACTCTGAAGGAGGACCTTGCACTTCAACTCCACCCTCCCCCTCCCTCTGTCCATCCACAGGTTGCCCAGATATTACCCCAACATCTGTAAACAGTACCTTGGTAGGTCCAGAAGGTTCCGTGGGAGCATCCTGGGTGCTCTTAGCAGGGGCATAGTAAGAAACAAGGGTACCTAAATCAGAACCCAACAACACAGCAGTGGGGATCTCCTCAGAGACACCCACCTCTCTCATCCCACTTCCGGCACCCCAATCCAGGAAAACATAGGCACGAGGTACATGGGAACAGGTTCCCCCAACTCCAGTCAGGGAAAGGTACTTCTCTGGGATGATGTCTGTTTCTTCTATCACCTCTGGTCTGACCAAAGTGACTTCGGCTCCAGTGTCACGAAAGCCTGTTACAGTTCGTTGGCCTACAATGACTGGCTGCAAGTTGACATTGGTTCCTGGAGGTTTTCCACCGACGAGCAGCACAGCAGAAGGGTTGCTGGCCGGATGGCCAGGGGTTGTCGTCTTCTTCTGCTCAGGGCACTGTGTCCGGAGATGTCCGCCTTTCCCACAGTTATAGCATTTGCGGTTGTCAGTCACAAAGGCTTGGGCTCCAGGAGCTGCAGGTTCCGACCGCTGAGGAACTTGGTTGGTAGGTAGAGGAGGGGTTGCCATGTGTGATTTCCCTCCTTTCCAGCCATTTGGAGGAGCCTTGCGATGGTCAGATACCCGAGAGTGGATATAGGTATCTGCCAGTTCTGCTGCTGCTTTGGCAGAGGTTGGCTTTCGCTCCAGCACAAACTGTCTGACGTCTGTAGGACAGATGTGCAAAAGTTGATCTTCAATCATAAGATCTTCCAAGGACTCAAAAGAATCGGCTTTCAAGCCTTTAGTCCACTGCCGGAATGTGGTGCGTAAGCGACTTACCACATCCAGGTATGAGTCCCCAGGCCCCTTTTGCAAGGACCTAAAACGCTTCCGGTACACTTCCGGGGTTAGCTGAAACTTTTGGATGATTGCAGCCTTTAGGGCCTCATAATCACCTCCTTGCTCTTCTGACAGTTCTACATAAGCATCCAGGGCCTTGCCTCGTAGCCCTGGCGTCAGGTACCGGGCCCATTGTGCTGGGGGCAGATGGTACTGACGGCAAGTTTTTTCAAACGACAGTAGATACACGTCAATGTCACTGTCCTTTTCCATAACTGGAAATTTGGCTGCCGGGGTCACTGGCAGAGAGTCATCCCTGTGCTCTAGGGATCCGAGGTTCTGAACCTGTCGCTGCTGCTGGAGCCTAGCCATCTCCAGTTCGTGCCGACGATCAGCCTCTCTCTCAGACCGGCGTTCCGCAGCCTCTCTCTCAGCCCTGCGTTCCTCTCTCTCAGCCTGGCGCTCGAGAAACTGCAGGTACGCCACAGGATCCGTCTCCCTGAGGTGTTGTAGTGTTTCCTGCATTTGAGGACAGTCTATTCTGGTTCCAGGCAATCTGATGCTGGCCTGCTCTGGCGATGACTTGGAGGTAACAATCCGTGGTAGTCCAGTGTCAGTCTCTGCATGCCCATCTGGTGAGGCCGCCTCTGAACCACTGGGCTCTGGAGTAGCGGAAACCCTTTCTGGTCCAGTTTCCCCCAGGTTCTGTTCTGCACGGATATCAAACTCATGTAGGGCATGTATCAAGCCATCACGGTTTTTGCCACCGACATCAATTCCTCTTTCTGTGCACTCAGCAGTCAGTTCATTTTTGCTCATCTTTTTATATGCTGATACCCCAGACATGTTGCAAGCAGAAAAGATAGAACAGAAAGCAGATATAGGAAGAAGGTGTAGAAAGGAGCTGTTGCTGTATATCTCTTTTTAAAAAAAAAGTAAACAAAAAAAATAATGTGCACCAGCTTGTCTCTAAGGACTGTTTCCACAAAGGTTACAATCCTTCAGTGCAGAGCTAATTCCTAACAATGCACTGAATGCTCTTAATGCGAAACTATCCCGCTACGCTGCCAGCCAATATGTGACGAACGCTGGTGTCAGATCCCTGCCCTCCTCGCTAACTGGCGACAATGGACCGGCCAACCTCACACCACGCTGTCACTTACGTAACAATGCCACACTCAGCTGCACCCAGCACAAAGATTTTCCAGCTTGCGGGACCACAATCTAGGTGCAGGCAGCCTGAGAGCGATTGTCACTGGGCTAATTACACAATTAACCCTTTAACTGCCACCACCCCCGTTTAACAGACAGAGCCGGGGGGACTCGTAATTTAAGCAACACCAATTATAAGTTTAGAATAAGCGCCTGCAACACACACTGCCACCACAGACAGGTCTGCTCAGTGCCTTACTCTATTACAGTAGCGCCCTTTTAAGAGACAGGTTCGTTTATAGTTTGCATCAAGAGCTTTAAAGACAAGGTTAACACTTTTCAACATAAGGATTTATTATGAAAAGGTCAAGGTTGGTGCGAATAAAACATTTACAGAAAAAGGATGTTTCAAAAAATAAAGACAATATACAGCCACAAAGAAATAAGGTAGAAGTGGGAAGGAAGTATACTTGCAGTTAATGTCCAAGAGTTGATCAGAGTTCAATTGATGAGCAAAGGTAATCGGTTCTCAACTTGGCAGATGTTCTTTCTTGGATGGTAAAAAGGAGAACTGCCTATTGCCTTGGCCTCTCCTCTTTTCTGTCAAATCAAAGGGGGTGTTGACAGCGACCAGTGACCAATCGTCTGGTCATCTTGTTTAGGGGTTGGTTGCTGGGAGGTGTCTACACTCATGACCCTGTCCCAGGTACACTTTATGATACATATTCATATCTCTGCCTCTCTATTGTTTATAGACTGCAGATATCCATTTTAGTGATCAACATGATATTTGCTTCAAAACGAGTCCACACATGACAGGTTTCCCATTTCAGGGTTACCTAGAAGTAGTAAGGGGTCCCAGTGGCTTCCCATATGACCTGACATAGGGGTGTTTGGACTTGAAATGTTAGAAATTATCCGAGGAAACCAAATATATCCATATTATGGCTGTGCTATGATGGCTTTGAAAGTTATAAAAAATGTTAACGTTTCAACACTTTACTAATCTGTTTGCACGCTATCTGGTTGGAAGTATTTACGACGGGTATCTGTTGGTTGTCTGCATGGAGAAAGTGACAGTTTTACGACAGGCCGGAATATCTGCCAGGCAACTTGAGCCTTGTTTTCTCTGCTAAGATAACCTTTCTTCCCTTTGAAGATTTTAAGAGCTTTTGGAATTCCTAAGACAAGGGAGGGGGGAGTTTAGATTATTCTGTAAGTTTATTCTAAGGTCAGCCAAACTGTCATGGCTGCTTTCCACACAAAATGGCAACTAGTTACAATATATCCTGGCTCAGACGTGATATCGTTACACCAAGCACCACAGTTTACAGTGCACTCAAGCACCACCTGCCCTGATACAGTTCCTCTAATAGGTGCAAATAAAAGTAGGGAATAAGTCCCACATTATCATCATCATGTCTGGCAAGCCTACAGGAAGAGGCGTATGTTTCTGAGCAGCTATAAGGGGAGAGTAGTCTCAAAGTTGTGGCCATGGACATTGTGAATCATCTACAGGCATATTACTTTTGCCATTTTCTTTGGTGTTGGGCATGCTATACAGCCAAATCATGCTGAGGAGGTGGCCCTCCTTCTCTGTCACCCAGGTGCAGACTAGCTCACATTCCATCTCAGCTGCTAAAGCACCCTATTTAGCCTCCTTACCCACAACTGCTACTGCTGTTGCCCAACTGCCACAGAGGAGTTTTCTGAATATTTAGAGCACAGCGTGAGCTACCGGCTGCAAGGTGATACACAGTAATTACTGGATTCCAAGGTAGAGGAGGAGAGTAATAAGAGCCTATAGGGAGGCAACACCAGGCAGAGAGAACCAACTGGCAGTGATGTGTGAGATTACGGTTCTCATGCTATATGCATTCCCAAAACATGTGAAACAGTTCCTCCAGCACAACTTTGAGGTGTGTGGAAAGAATTTTATTAACCTACAGGGAGTGTATTGCCATCTGTTGATTACTCTAATGGTCATCTCCCAGTGGCTCATAGAGTGTGATGATTTTTGGATTGTGCGGAACGCTGTTGTCCAGTGGTCATCCGTGAATGTATTCCCGAAGTCGGCTTCCCATTTTGCGATCGCTTTTGTCTTCTGGAAAGACTTTTTGTCCTGCAGTAGAGAATAGAACAGCGATATGCCTTTGTTGTTGGGGCGCTTACATGTGAGGAACTACCACGATATGGGTGGTATCCTGATTGTTAGGAGTGGGTTGTGTTTCAAGAAATGTGCTACTCAGATACATGTGAAGTGTAGCTGACCTTGGAGGATACATTTTTCTATTAACTGTTCGCTGGAAATGGCTTTGTCATTAAGGAATAGTTCTTGTATGGTGTGAATCCCATATCTTGGGAACTGTTTTAGTGATAGCATAGGAATTTTGGCTTCAAGCAAGCTTAGTGGAAGTTTATAGCCGATTGTGTAAAGATTGTTGTGTTTTTGTTTTGTAAAGAATAGTGTATAGTGGGAGGAATTGTCCGAAGATCCCAGGGCCTTCAGGTGTCTCCCATAAGGAGAGCTGCAAGGTCAGGAATTGGGGCCATGTTTTTTTCCATTTCAACCCATAACGGTGTGTCAGTAGCTTTGAACCAGTATTTAAGTTGGTCAAGCCTAGTCGCCCACATAAAAGAAAAAGGGAAAATTGGGACTTTGGATGAGGCAATTGAGTAGTGGAGGTAAGTTACAATATAACGTATTTTATTTATTGAATAATTTCAAGACATTAAATCATTGTTAATATCGTATATATATATATATATATATATATATATATATATATATATATATATATATATATATATATATACATGAAGTGTGCACAAAGACTGAACATAGTAGATAAAAAGGTACATACATACAACACATGATTGGTGTAATGAATATGCAGATTAATACAAGGGGGTGTGCATGTGCCAATAGCACCATGCCCAATGCTGGCATATGTGCCCACATGGTTTATGTACATCTGTCGAAGAATATAAAAACATCAGTTCGTATGAGGTATAACTGTGGCATCAAGTAGATCTCTACGCGTTTCATGGGTATTCCCAATCATCAGGAGCGGATGCGGCAGACATTCCTATGAAGTATATATAAAGGGATGTAAAAAGCTAAATTCTAGGTAGAAGTACTCAAAATAATTTTAGAAGTATAAATAGTTGACCAACAACACTCACCAAACTGGACAACAACCTCAGCGCGGAGTGATGGGCCAAGGGATGTGGATCGGTATCGTCCTAAACATATACGATATGTGGGGAAGAACCATCATCTTGCTGCTAGTTTACCCATCCATGACAGTTCCGTTTTAGCTATGTGTTTAGTGATCCCTTCTAATTTTGTTAGTAATGGTTTAAGGTTGATGTTGACCAGTGTTTTTGTGGAATTAGTTAGTGTTATTTCTAGATATGGCATGTCACCTTCTTTCCATCTATAGGGGAGATCCTCTTGCAATTTGTCTCTATCAGTTTTTAGAATTCCTAAGTCATGAATCAGAGATTTAGCAAAATTAACCTTGTAGTAAGAAATCTCTCCAAACTTCTTCAGAATTTCGTGGGCTACGGGTAATGACTTGGATGGGTTTGTCAACATCAGGATTATGTCATCTGCAAACAGGTTTATAACATGTGTTTGTGACCCCAACCTGAAGCCAGAGACGTTGGCTTGTGATGTAATGGTCTCCGCCAGGGGTTCTATCATAAGGTTAAAAATGGTAGGGGATAGTGGGCACCCCCTGGCGGGTACCATTAGTGGTATAAAAGGGATTAGATAGCATACCTGCAGATAGTACCTGTGCGGATGGACAAGAATACAGAGCAAGCACTGCATTGAGAATATGTCCATTGAAACCAAACGTAGAGAGTACTTCCTTCATGTACCTCCATTCCACCGTATCAAATGCCTTCTCTGCATCTATTGAGTGCAGCAGAGAAGGAGTTTTGGATGTTTCAGCATGATGAATGACGTTTACAATGCGTCTAGTTGCATCAGAAGTTTGTCTCCTCCATATGAAGCCCATCTGGTCGCTTTGAATCAAAGATGGCATAAAATCTGCTAATCTCTTGGCTATCAGTTTGGCGTATATCTTAATGTCAGTATTTAGTAGAGAAATAGGTCTAAAGTTACTTGGGGCTGTGGGTTTTTTTCCTGGCTTAGGGATTATGGTTATGTATGCTTTGAGCATCTCAGAGGGGAATGTTGCTTTCTCGGCTGCTTTTGTGAAGACTTTTTGTAGGTGAGAGGAGAGAATAGTTTGAATGTTTTGAAATATTCATTGGTAAGACCACCTGGGGATTTGTCGTTTGGGTGTGTAGTGATAGTTGTGAATGGGGAGTTCAGTGAATTTAGTTGTACTGTATCTCTGAGAGAATCAGGAGATTCAGATCTCGTAGAAATTGTTGAATTTTGGGTAGTGTCCGTTGGCTGGTATTTGGGTCTTTGTTAAGGTTATACAGTTCACTGCAGTAGTTTGCAATGTCCTGTTTTAATGCGCACTGCTTTGATCCTATTGGCAAGGTATTTACCCGCTCTATTTACATTGGCGTATGAATTCAACTGTAGGCGTCTAAGGTGTATATCGTATTTTTGAGTGAGATGTTCTCTCAATTTCTCTCTGAGTGCCGTTCCCGGAGCTTGCGGCATTGTGCTTGGGGCGTTCTGCGAGGGCGCCATTTTGCGGGAGCCCGCGCACTCCAAAGAAGTTCAGTAGTTTCCGTGGCGTCTGTGGATTCTTTTTGTTTTTGGGCATGTCGGGATGTCGCTGTGGTTCTTGCGCGTCAATGCGGGGTGATATGCCCTTGGATGTCACAGGTGGATGCGCAGAGTGTCTGTTCTCTCCAGCGGCCGAGCGGAGCTCTCACATCACACGTCCATCTTGGAGCTCGGTCGCCACGCCCCCCTCTCCATTAGTTTCGATTTTTTAAGATTTCTTTTTTCTATTTTCATCTTGTGATCTGCCCTGCTGTTTTTTAAAAGAACAAGCTCTCTTATAGATGTGTCAGTTTACAGGGATGAGACAAACCATTTATCACTGACAGGGGTGCATGCAATGACCAGCTTTTATTTATTTTTGACATGTTAAAGACCTTTACAGATCATTAATTTAAAGTTAACTGTGAGCTCTGGAGTTAGAATTATTACACTCCAACATTCACAGCAACACTTCATATGTGTGGTGCAATCACGGTTTACATACTCGTTTGCATTTGCAGGTGTGTGCAGGGCAATGGGGGGTTACGTTTAAATGTTTCTTTTTTTATATATACAATTTATTATTACTGTTTTAACTTTTTAATTTTTTTAATGTATTTTAATTGCTATTACAAGAGGTTAACAAACTCCCATGTGATAGCACTGGACTGGTGACAGGCACTCTTTATGGAGACATTGAGGGTTTAATAGACTTTGAAGAGCGGTTCAAAATCTATTAAATCCTCAATGTCTCCATAAAGAGTGATGAACGATAACTTTTAACATTATTTTTCCTTTGGCACATGTCCTTCTGGTTAGTGTCTACCCCCCCTGCCCTTTCCTTGTCAGTCCCTTGTCTTTTAGCTTAGAAAATAACTATTACTAAAAAATGAACATTTAGTTCCCATTGATATCAATATCCTTCGAATTCCAGATCCAAAATTCAGTAACATTTTATGAACACAAACTGAACCTTGCTCAAAGAAAAAAAATATATAATTTGCACATAATTAATGGAAATCAGCAATACTTCAAAAGGAGTAGACTATAATAGACTAGTAAATAAACCCCTATTTTTTCAATTTTTATGCAGTGAAACCTTTCATACAAGCAAATATTTTCTGTCAAGCAGCTACTAAAGAGTGCACAAATGAATTCCATTATCTATGTAATTCCAATGAATAGGGTGATCTGTGTTTTGGTACTAAATGCATCTGTTTATTTGTTACCTGTCTTACTAGACCAATATCCTCAAGTCGTCCACCCTAGTCTGTAGTCTTTGTTGACCCTTCTAAATAGTGTTTATGGCTGTGCCTGCTCGAATGGCCTTGGGTACTTGCTCACAATCTTAAATAATATCTGTCTTTAAATGCCCTGTTTTCTTCCTCGCTACTGTCTCCACGTTGTGCTCTTCTATTCCTGACTCTTCAGGAAATGTACAAGTCTTAGCATCCAACACAAATGCACAATTGCTGCTTCTGGTTTTGCTTCTTGCTCCATGGCATGAGCAGACATTTGTAGATCTCTATCTATGTTTTAAATAGGCCTGTGGGGTTGTGGTTCCTTGCATTTCACTCTCTGGTTGATGTTTATATCATCAAGGCTTTGCATTTGTTCCAATTACTTACTAATCTGTTTTTCATTCATAGTTGTACCCTTGTCTTTCTTGGCAACAGTTGTAAGCTTTCCCACTATGAGGACAATACTTTTTTTTTCAACCGCTTCAGTACTGGTCACTTTTACCCCCTTCCTGCCCAGGCCAATTTTCAGTTTTCAGCACTGTCACACTTTGAATGACAATTTCACGGTCATGCAACACTGTACCCAAATTAAATTTTTGTCTTTTTTTTTCACACAAATAGAGCTTTCTTTTGGTGCTATTTACTCAGGGCTGGGCTTTAGATTTTTTGCAATTTCTTTTTTAAAAAGACAGAAAATGATGAAAAAAAATGTTTTTCTTAGTTTCTGTCAGAAAATTTTATTAATAAGTAATCTTTCTCCTTCACTGAATTGCACTGATTAGGCAGCCCTGATGGTCACTGATAGGCTGCAGTGATGGGCATTGATGAGGCAGCCCTTATGGGCACTGATGAGACAGCACTGATGGTCATTGATGAGGTGGCACTGATGAGGAGACACTAATATGCCACACTGATGAGCACTGTTATGTGGCACTGATGGGCACTGATAGGTGACACTGATAGCAGCACTTATGGGCATTGATAGGCAGAATGGATATACAGCAATGATGGGCACTGATGGGCGGCACTGATGAGCAGGCACTGATGGGCACTGAAAAGCAGCACTGATTGGCATCACTGATGGGCACAGATTGGTATCCCTGATGGGCACAGATTGGCACCACAGATGGTCACTACTGACTTGCATCACTGCTGGGAACTATTGGGGCTGCACTGATCATCGGGGCACTGATGATCATCGCCCTGATTACCTGCAGAGTCTCCCATGTGAAGAGATGTCGCTGATCGGCTTTCCTCACACTCTGTCAGTGTGAGACAAAGAGAGTCGATTACCGGCACTTCCCTATTTACATGTGATCGGCTGTGATTGGATACAATGGATCACATGGATAAAGAGCCACATCATTGGCTCTTTACTGAGGTCGGGGTCCCTGGGACACAGCGCGCCCACGATTGCCTTGCTGCTCCCCAATGTGGACACATGAGAGCGGTTAGACTGGGGCAATGTCATATGACATCGTCCCAGAACGCGAGGGGATCCTGCCTGCCATCATTTTACTTTACAGCGGATGAGAGGTGGTTAAAGACCCAACCAAATGTTTTAGGTAAGGATTTTTTGTTAACATGTAAATCTACTTTTTTATTTGGTAAAAACAATTGATTGGACATATGGAATTGCTACCCAATTTTATTTGTAGTTTAGTGTTAATAAAGTTTACCTTTCTAGTTTGGTATGCATGCAACTATGACTTTTAAAACTGGGCAAACATGCCTTAGCCCTTGTACACACGGTCGGAGAATCTGTCGGAATGAGTCTTATCGGACCGTGTCGTCAGATAATCCGACTGTGTGTGGTATGCATTGGACTGATTCCGTCCGAATCTCCGTCTGACCCAATTTTCCAACATGTTGGAAATATTTCCCGACCAACTGGGCCGGACGGACCTAATCCGATCATGTGTAGAGCATTTTCATCGGACCAAGTGCCACGCATGCTCAGATCAAATTCCTACATCAAAGCTATTGGCTACTAGCCTGAATGTAGTCCCATCGTAACGAAATTACGTCATCACGTTCTGAAAGATCGGATTTTTCGCCAACTTGGCCCGACCATGTGTATGCAACAGTTTCGGATACAATCCATCGGACTAAATCTGACGGGAAAAATCCGACGGATTTGGTTGGCAAAATCTCCGACCGTGTGTACATGGGCTTAGACTGCCCATACATTATACAATTTTCTTATTCAATTTCCTTTAGATGTACCTTCAGATATGTAGTTCAAGGGCATGCTTGATTGCATACAAATTGAAAATGCTTTAGGTTTTAGTATATCCAAAGGAAAATTGTGCAAGAATATTTTATAATGTATTGCCAGCCTTATGCCGCGTACACACCGGCGGACTGTATGGCCTACTTAGTCCGTCGAAACACATTTCAGCGGACAGTCCACTCGTGTGTGGGCTTCAGCGGACTTTTTCAGCGTGCAGTCTGGCGTACTAAGTATTTCGGATTTTTCGAAATTCTGTCCGTCGTACTTTGGTTTTAGCGGACAATCCGCTCGTCAGTAGGCTAGTTCGACGGACTAAGAATGGCGCATGCTCAGAAAGGATTTACACGGCCGAAGGGTGCATTGCTGTGTATTGGACTTCCTATTTCTAGTCCCGTCGTACGTGCTGTACACGTCATCGCGCAAGCTTTCGATGGACTGTTTGTGCATCCGTGTGTGGTCAAGTCCGTTCATTCGAAAGTATGACGGACTGTCCGTCGGATTGTATGACGGACTAAGTAGGCCATACAGTCCGCCCGTGTGTACGCAGCTTAAGTAATATGGGGTGTTGTATACACTATTAATGTGCAGAACAACCACAGAAATGTATTTTCCTGCTCAGTTGATTGTCTCACAGCTGTTCTGTATCTGTTTCCAACTCTGAGATGAATAATGTTCCTATAGCAGGAAGGCCATCCTACTTAGGACCTATGAAGTAGATGCCGCAATCAGAAAGTGATTGGAATCTATGTGTGAGTTTCAACTAAAATTGTATCAGGTAGGACTCTACAAGGAAGTTTGATAAATCCAAGCGATGTATGTAACTGATCAGCCAAAATTGTTTTTCAGTAATAATGGTCATACATACATATTTGTTTTATTTTGACATATTTCCCCTGCTTGATCTGATTACTACTCTTTTACGTTTGAGTCCTGCCAAGAGCAAACACTTCTGTATCATTGTTCAAACAACACTTCACACTCTAAAAGATCGAAATCTAGAGAATCTCATTGCCACGTATCTTCTATCCATCACCTGGTATTCTAATTCATGCAGAGAGAGAGAGTTCTTTTTTCTCCATAAGAGAATGGAGACAGCTAATAAAGATCAATGAAAGGCCTGCAACGAAAGAGTGCTTTCTAGGGAAGCCATCTGTAAATCTTGCTTTGCAAACATTACTTAAGATAGGGATGCTAAAAGCAGAGAGCTTATATCATGAATACTTTTGGAAGTATGTAGGATTATGCATGCAGATCTGATTAACAGAAATGTCCAAGGCTGGTAATCATATACCTGGTCCTTCATCGCATCAGTTTGGGTGAATAACCAAGACATAGCTATATCCTCACAAGTGGATAAGGTGAAAATAGAAGATATCATAAATGCTTTGAATAAAGTACAGTTTGCTTTGGACTTCACAGGAGCTAATATCATCTTAATTAAATGTTCTACTAGCTCTGTACTTTATGCAGTTTAAAGCAATGGTCTGCAGAATAATTATCAAAGCATATATGGGTGTCCCTGGCCCTATAATGGGTATTTTAAGTTGTAAAATAGTTTTTCCTTGGTGCAACATTGGATAGACACATCTGACTGTAGAGGTATGCCTAGAATATGTGATTTTAAAGATGCCAAATCCTACACACCTAGGTCAAAGTTGTAAGAGGCTGGAAGCAGTACAGAATCTCCATGAAAATATATACAGTACATAAACATAAAAACCTAGTATTCCCAGGGTCAGATTTCCCACAAGACCACCGACTGTACTGTATGTGTTCTGTGTTTTTCCCTTTTTGAGTTTGGCTCGGGCGCCATCCCAGTGCATCGCGATGCTTGCAGGGAACGGAGCCTGGCACCGTGATAGATCCGGCGGAGGACAAGGCTTGCTCACGCAGTGGGGAGACATAGCAGGATCCTTGGGACAAGGTAAGTAACTTTGCCTGGATCCTGTGATGCAATCCCGAGTGTGGCTTGGGGTTACCGGTTTTAGTCATGAAAATTCTCCCCAAGCCACACTGGGAATTACAGCCAGGGAGGTTAATAGCAAACAAGTGCAGTGATCTGCTGCCCACTATTGTTAGCTACTATTATCACAGGGTTATGTATAATTATTGTATGCATTAGCACCTGTTTTAAAGGGTTTTAAAAACTCCAGAAGGAGGAAATGTAGAGAGAGATAGAGAATTGAGTCACAAGGCTATATGCACACAGGGGCTGCTACTACTGCTGAACTTTCTCCCAGATCAGAAGCAGAGACTAATATTGTTACACCAAAGTTCCATTCCAGTCTAGTTGGACAACAGTTGGAAGATCCCTTCATCCATGACCTCTGATCTTGTCTTTGGCTTTCTGACAAAACGACAGGTGCCCTTAGGCTCAGGGACCCTGCAACTTGACTTTGCTGCAACATTAACTTGGAGGTATCACCATTAACTGTATATACCCAGTTATATATACACAATTCCACTAGGACTCCTATCAACCCTTTGCTGGTAATATCTGTTTCTACTTTGGATATGTGTACTGGTTTTAATCTCTTTTTAAATGTAGTTTGCATTATTTTATACTGGTGTGTATCTATCTACTTATTTATATACTTATGATTATTTTTAATATGCTGAATGAAAAAGTGTCACTTCACCCAAGTACTTTATCTAGATTACTGATTCATTTCACGGAAAGGGAATCCCCTATGTTTACAGAGGCTCTGTGCTAGGTGGAGGCACTACCAACTTTATCATCAAGCGATATTCTTACAAAAATCCACACTGGGGTCATGAAATTAATGGAAAACAAAAGCTAAAGATAGCTGTTAGCACCATATCTGGATGAGAAAAAAAGGAGAACTGCGCTAACCTCAAATGCCCAAAGTGAATGGGGTATGTGTATGTGCCAAACCCACGATATGAGTCTTAGTGTCTTATTGTCTCTAAGACCACCTCAAAGATATAATGCATACTATTATATATACAAATAAATAAAATTAAGTACAAAAATGGGACACAGATACGTGTCAATAATGTGAATAACCCAAACGCAGTACAAATTGTGTAGAACTCTGTGCATATACCCCTAAATTAAAAAATTATTTTGTTTTCAGTTTTTTTACATATAATAAATTATCAAAAAGTATTCTGAGAAACTCTATATAATGTCCATATAATTATATACCAAAATATTATAAAATGTCCATATGGTAGATAAACACCGGTGAAGAAAAACTTCATATGAAGAGCTGAATTAGAAGTGCACAAATTAAAAATCTTCTCCAGAAATATAATGTGCTTTTCCCATCACCGAATGAATGAATTGGCTCCTTACCAGATCCAAGCGACCCCCCGTTACAGAGGGTCACCACAGGCAAAAACAATCAAAGGATATCCGGGTAACGGTTCCCCCTCAGGCGATCCCGAATCTTTCACGCAATAGGGCTATGGCTGTTGCTCCACATATCACTCCCAACTCAACGTGGTATCACATAGGGAAAAACATAGGCTCCAGATAGTGTAAAACCAATGATTTTAATTTGCAAAAAACGAACGTATACACTTACATAAAAGACTTTAAAAGCAGGTTCAAAACAGAAGCGTGCACCGGCCGGACACACGCCAACGCAGAGACCAACCCGTCCTTCCTGGTCTAAAAAGAACGAACACGACTGGGGTGACGTCGACACGTTCGCACCGCCCTACGCGTTTCGTAATAATTTACGTTGTCCAGATCCGATACTGATCTACAGTATATGTGTATTTCATGTACAGCGCTAACCACTGTGATAGCGAGAGTCCCTGTCTCTGGAAAATTTGGTTTAAAATGGACACAGGACTTTCAAAGTGTTAGTCTGAGAAGCTCCAGCAGACATTTCTTGAGCAGAGAAAACAATGTTTTAAGTTTTCTCTGGATTTGGTACGTTTGGATCGGGGCTGGAAACTCCAAAGAGCATTGAGTGGGATGGAGTCTTCAGTCTTGTTTCCAGGTTTTCCAGACATTCTGCAGGCTGTGTGTTTGTCCAGGTGCACACACTCGTTATAAGGCAGATCTGAGCATATCTCAGAGGAGGTGACGTAGGAGTTGGGGTTGGAGCAATTGCTACAGCCAGGAGAGAAGTGTGCTTCTGTTTAGGAACCAAAGCAATATCCTTGAGTCAGCACTCCATGTGGGAGAGGTTCCTGGTCAGTGGAAACGGTAAATCTCAGAAAAGTGATAAAGCCAGGAGGGTCAGAAAAACCCCTTCCTAGAGGCTGAGTGAGCCTTGAGAGCCAGGTGGTTTGACATTTTTTTATTTATTGTATTTCTGTTGGAGAAATCAAAACACATCTATCCCCATATTACACCATATAAGCAAATTAAAAAATGTAAGAAATGTAAGAATATGTATAAAGTGTATATAAAAAAAGCCACTCCTCAATAAATAAACAAAATACTATAAATAAAGTCCAATTAATATGTTAACTTTGTGTTTACTTAAATAGACTGTTTATTTATTGAGTAGTTATTATTACTTCAATATATTTTATGTTTGCATGCATAAGAATTTTTGTTCTTGGATGTATTATATGGTTTATGCACACCAGTAACTATTTCATATGGTTTTCATTTATTAACAAGGTCATATTATGCACAATTAATTGTTATGTACACTAGTTGTTTTGTGTAACGCACAACATTCTGATGCACTTCATATATATTGTAACATTTCTTTTATTTCTTATTTTTATGTTTTATTTTGCTCATGTGTTAGCAGTGCACATCACATATGAAATTTTAAAACCACCAGGACCCATGAATACATCCCAGCAATTGATGTCACATCCCAGGAGTTTGTATTTGCATTAGTAATACAGCCTACAGGAAGTACTATTTGGTGATTTTGCTTTCTCTGTTAGGGCTAACTCATAGGCCTGTTGGATACTTTTTAACTTGTCTCTGTTTTTGTAATTAGTGTGTCTTTGATGTGTATAAATAAAGAAATTGTTACTTTTTTATAGGTGCCTGAAAAGTAAATTTTTCTCCTTCCTATCTCTAAATTTAACATTAGGATGTGGCACATTATATATTTAGGGTGATCTGATTGCTACCCGAGGGCCCTGCAATCATAAAAATATTTCACATATGAAACTTTATTATCAAACCCACTCTTCCACTTAGCAAAGGTTCTGGTTCTTTTATAAACCTGCAGATTTATCCCAGTTTCCTGTTTGCGGAGGGCCTTTTCTCATTACCTCCCAAAAGAGGGTTACATTAAACATGCTTATACTTGTAGCTGGATCATCTATAAAAACATTCTCCAATGTGGCTGTGCAATGCAAGAGTTTCTAACAAACCAAGGCTAATAATGTGAATGGAAGAGACACCAAGGGTACAAACCAACCTTCAACTCAACTAAGTTTGTCACAGATGGACTTTCTCAGGAGTACTGCTACCTTTGATGAACTGGGATCTATTTGTGATGAAACTAGTTGGGTGAGGGTACAGCACTGTGACAACATCACACATTGCTTGCAGGCACTTGCTCACACAGAGTTAGTGGTGAGAAGTGTTTCAGCCTGGGAGAGATTGAGCAGTAGAGCCCTTATGTCATATTAGTGATTTTAATAACGTTTGTCTTCAACTTTTAATTGACTGTGCTATAATGGTCTCCTTCTTCCTTTTTTAATTATTTATATAAGTGTTATACTGGAACCTCTGAATGAGCGGTTACTGTATTGACAGTGGTTTATCTGTGTATTTCATATAAAAGGCCGTTAAGACCTACTTATTATTTTGTAGGCAGGTACTTACAAGAGGGTTCACTTGTCTTCTTATGTGAGCTTTTGTTTTTCCTGTCTGTGCTTGTGCCCTCAAGTTAATTGAGGCAGTCAGGTACAAAATGTTACAATGTCTTGGTGTTGAACTGTGTCCTCAGGTTGACCTGTGAGTTGGAGATGACCAGGCTGTAAGGGTTAATGTACTTTCATTTTTGGTGTGGTTACCGCCCCCTATAGGCCCTTGGAGAGAGTTCCTGGGAAAATATTGGCAAAATATAGCCTGTTACTCTGTTGAAGTGATCACCTTTTTTGGGGGGTTCCTGGTGAAGGTCTTGGACCTGGCAACCCCTATGGACTTGTAGCTGTGGATCATGGACTTACTGCCTTTGTGGATTACTGTCAAATTTGCCAATCATGGACTCTAAGGGACTTATATATCCTCCTGTAAAATATTGCCTAAAGGGACTCTTGCCTTAAAAGGGAGTTGCTTTAGCTTTGCATGGGAACTGTGTTGAGAATGTCTTTTGAGAACTGTACTATTATCAACAGCTATCTCAGTAAAGGATCTTTAATTGCTTTCTTTGCCTGGATTGGTTCAGACCGTCGGACAATTCGATCGTGTGTGGGCTTCATCGGACCTTTGCTTGCCAAAAATTCACCGGACTTTAGAAATAGAACATGTTTTAAATTTTTCCACCGGAACTCCGCCGGATCGAGAAATCCGTTCGTGTGTATGCTAGTCCGACAGACAAAAACTGATGCTAGGGCAGCTATTGGCTACTGACTATGAACTTCCTTATTCTAGTCCGGTCGTATGTCATCATGTTGGAATCCGTCGGACTTTGGTGTGATTGTGTGTGGCTAAGTCTGTTCATTCGGAAAGTCCATCGGAACTCTGCCGAAAGTCCATCGGAAAGACCGTTGGACCTAGTCCCTCGAAAAGTCCGGTCATGTGTACGCGGCATTACAGTTTTTGTTTGTGCAACCCAGCGGGTTGCATGAAAAAAACCTGTCAGCTCTAGGCAGATACTGTACTAACCATGCAAGGTTAGTCCAGCGATCTCCCCCGCTGAGCTGTTGCATTCTGACAGGGGGTTGTCCCCCCCACCAGAACACTCTGACCAGCGCTTTCTGCCATTGGCTGACAGTGCTGATCGGGAGTCATTCACTGCTGGTTTTCCATCAGACATACTGACATACACACGGGCAGAATGTCTGCCTTTTTTTTTTGAACCGGCAACTGTCTCCTGACATTCTGCCCATGAGTACAGGGCTTTAGTGTTGATTGACATGACCACAGCTCCCTGCCTTGGGTTTAGGCATTAGTAAGTGCAATGCCACTGGTCCATACTAGGGCACCTTAAGCCCTACCCACAAGTTTAGGATAGCCCGGATACCGGCCCCCCACCCTATGTGAATGGGTAGGGGTACATTGTACCCCATACTCATTCACCTGTAAAATAAAGTAAAAAAAAAACACAACACACAAGATAAAATAGTTTATTGCACAGCTCCGGGTGTCTTCCGTCTTCGGGGGTCTTCTCGCCGGACTCCTCCGCTATCTCTCCGGGATTCCGGGGGCCCCCTTATTAAAGGGGGCTCCCGGATTCCAATAAGCTCCCCGCCCGCAGACCCCGACAACCAACAGCCAGGGTTGTCGGAAAGAGGCCCTTGTCCTCATCAACATGGGGACAAGGTGCTTTGGGGTGGGGGGCCGCACCCCCCCATGTTGAGGGCACACGGCCTGGTATGGCTCAGGATGGGGGGGCGCTCGCTCGTCCCCCCCTTTCCTGGCCGGCTGGGTAGCGTGCTCGGACAAGGGTCTGATGTGGACCTGGGGGGGACCCTCACGCCGATTTTTTTCGGCGTTGGGGTTCCCCTTTAAGTCCATACCAGGTGGCGGGGCCAGCGACGTCTCCTTCGCGGGCCCTGCCTACCTGGAGACGCGCTCAAAATGAGTGGACTATCCTCCGCTTGTGTGGACGAGTCCGTTCATTTCAAAAGTACGGCGGATAGTCCGGCGGACTTAGTACGCGGTATTAGTCCGCTGAAAAAGTGCCGTGTGTGGGCAAGTAGCCCGTCCTAAGTCCGCCGGATAGTCAGCTACGTGTGTACGCGGCATAATACAAGCCATGCATGGGTCAGATTCCGAACAAATTTTCTTTCGAAAATCAGAAATTTTGTGTATTTTGTAATGTGATGGTGTCACCAAATTCAACCCAACCAAGCCTTCAATTTCAGCTCATGTTGCTTCAGAAAAGAAATTTAGTGGCGGGAATTTTTCTTTCTAGGTCACAGATCATTTCTTTCCAGGTCACAGCTCATTTCTTTCTCTATTATATTTCTCGCATGATTCCCCCATCATTGATTAGAATTTTTAATTTTTTTTTATTTCTGATCACTCAAATCCGATTGCTGTGGCCCACTAATGGTGCAAAATTCAAACCAAAATTCTTAGATACGATTTTCGAAAAAAAATTATTTCAGAATTCGATCCATGTATAGCCGGTTTTAGTGCTTTTGAGACAAGTACACTCTCTGGTGAGGGGCACTGACTTGAAATGGATGCTTTATAAACACATCTGAACTGCTATTGCTGAACAAGATCTACACTTTGAATTTAATTCTAGTATGAAAGAGTTTTATGCCTTAGGAAAATTTACATGGATGTTGTTCACTTAGTGGTCTATTTATAAATACATTTGCTTTGTGAGTATCTCTCTATTTATGCAAGCATAATGAGTAAAACCTGTAATGTTTGTAATGTATGTTTAATAGTTTCCTTGTTGCCTTTTATCGGGTAAATATAACATTATCTAACATTCCAAATAATGCAGTGATTGTTTCATGGTGCCAACATCCTATTGTATGAACAGAGGAAAAGAATTCCCCTTGAGGTTTGAACTTTAACGGCACTCAGATAAATGTAACAACTTAATATAGTAGAAAAAGTATGCATATATTTTATTCGAAATTTATAATTAAAACATATATTAAGGAGTATACAATACAGCCACTACTGATGATACAATTGTTACAAATAGATTGTATGTAGAAAATATCCTTCACCCAACTAGACATGTGCAGAGTAAAATATTTCGTTTCGGAATTTCGTTTTCGTCCGAAAACTTAATTTATTTAGTTACTCCCGAAATTCGTTTTTATTTATTTCGTTTTTCGTTCAAAAATTGCATTCGTCCGAAAATCCACATGAATTACGGTCGAATCTGTCTTTGAAGGCTTATGGTGTCTGTCGAATGTATAAAGAAGATTAGACGGAGCTAGTATATAGCATACTTTAGAACCCCTGTTAAAGTCTATGGGACTCCAACGTTCAAAATCTAAAGTGCTAATTTTAAAGACTAATTTGCAAGTTACTGTCCTAAAAAGTATTTGGGGACCCGGGTCCTGCCCCAGGGGACATGTATCAATGCAAAAAAAAGTTTTAAAAACTGCATTTTTTTCGGGAGCAGTGATTTTAATAATGATTAAAGTGAAACAATAAAAGTGTAATATTCCTTTAAATTTCGTAGGGGGGGGTGGGTGTCTATAGTATGCCTGTGAAGGGGCTCATGTTTCTGGTGCTTAGAACTGTCCCTGCACAAAGTGTCATTTATGCAGGAAAAAAAGTCCTTTAAAATCACTCGCAGCTATTATGAATTGTCGGCTCCGTAATACAGAGAACACTCATTGAATGTCATTGATAAAAAATAAATAAGTAAATAAATTTAAAAAAAAAGCGTGGGGGTCCCTCAAATTCAATTACCAGGCCCTTCAGGTCTGGTATGGATATTAAGGGGAACCCTGCCTCAAATTTAAGAAAAAATTTGACGTGGGGTTTCCCCTAAATATCCATAACCAGACCCTTCAGGTCTGGTATGGATATTAAGGGGAACCCCGCGTCAAATTTAAAAATAAATTGACGTGGGGGTCCCCCTAAAAATCCATACCAGACCCTTTATCCGAGCACGCAACCTGGCAGGCCGCAGGAAAAGAGGGGGGGATGAGAGAGCGCCCCCCCTCCCTCCTGAACCGTACCAGGCCACATGCCCTCAACATTGGGAGGATGCTTTGGGGTTCTGTGACCCCCCTCAAAGCACCTTGTCGCCATGTTGATGAGGACAAGGGCCTCATCCCCACAACTGTGGCCGTTGGTTGTGGGGGTCTGCGAGTGGGGGGCTTATCAGAATCTGGAAGCCCCCTTTAACAAGGGGACCCCCAGATCCCGGCCCCCCCCTGTTTGAAATGGTAAGGGGATACAAAAGTACCCCTACCATTTCACAAAGAAAGTGTAAAAAATTGTTAAATAAGACAAACACACTTTTGAAAAATTCCTTTATTAAAAATAATAAAAATTTAAAAAAGATTCCAGCGGCGGTAATCCACTCTTGCTATCCAGCGACGGACGGTCATCTCTCCAGCGATGGCTCATCTCATCCAGCGCAGCGAATCCATCCTTCTTCTGTCTCCACGGAGGAGACACTGCAAGGATTCCGGCGGCCTGACGTTTCTTATATACGGAGGGCGGGGCCACCCGTCACCTGACCCCGCCCCCCTCTGATGCAAGGGGAAACCCGGGGTTCCCTGTGATGTATGGGTGACCCCGCCCCCCTCTGATGTAACGGAAACCTGCCTGTGTTACATCAGAGGGGTGCGGGGTCACCCATACGTCACAGGGAACCCCGGGTTTCCCCTTGCGTCAGAGGGTGGCGGGGTCAGGTGACGGGTGGCCCCGCCCTCCGTATATAAGAAACGTCAGCCTGCCGGAATCTCTGAAGTGTCTCCTCCGTGGAGACAGAAGAAGGATGGATTCGCTGCGCTGGATGAGATGAGCCATCGCTGGAGAGATGACCGTCCGTCGCTGGATAGCAAGAGTGGATTACCGCCGCTGGAATCTTTTTTTTATTTTTTTTATTTTTAATAAAGGAATTTTTCAAAAGTGTGTTTGTCTTATTTAACTATTTTTTACACTTTCTTTGTGAAATGGTTGGGGTACTTTTGTACCCCCTTACCATTTCAAACAGGGGGGGGGCGGGATCTGGGGGTCCCCTTGTTAAAGGGGGCTTCCAGATTCTGATAAGCCCCCCGCCCGCAGACCTCCACAACCACCAGCCACGGTTGTGGGGATGAGGCCCTTGTCCTCATCAACATGGGGACAAGGTGCTTTGAGGGGTCACAGACCCCCAAAGCATCCTCCCAATGTTGAGGGCATGTGGCCTGGTACGGTTCAGGAGGGAGGGGGCGCCGCTCTCTCGTCCCCCCCTCTTTTCCTGCGGCCTGCCAGGTTGCATGCTCGGATAAAGGGTCTGGTATGGATTTTTAGGGGGACACCACGTCAATTTTTTTTAAAATTTGACACGGGGTTCCCCTTAATATCCATACCAGACCTGAAGGGTCTGGTTATGGATATTTAGGGGGAACCCCACGTCAAATTTTTTCTTAAATTTGAGGCAGGGTTCCCCTTAATATCCATACCAGACCTGAAGGGCCTGGTAATTTAATTTGGGGGACCCCCACGCTTTTTTTTTTTTTTTATCAATGACTTTCAATGAGTGTTCTCTGTATTACGGGAGCCGACAATTCATAATGGCTGCGAGTGATTTTAAAGGACTTTTTTTTCCTGCATAAATGACACTTTGTGCAGGGACAGTTCTAAGCACCAGAAACATGAGCCCCTTCACAGGCATACTATAGACACTCCCCCCCCCCCCCCCACGAAATTTAAAGGAATATTACAGTTTTATTGTTTCACTTTAATCATTATTAAAATCACTGCTCCCGAAAAAACGGCCGTTTTTAAAACTTTTTTTTGCATTGATACATGTCCCCTGGGGCAGGACCCGGGTCCCCAAACACTTTTTAGGACAGTAACTTGCAGAATCTTTTCTCTCTGTCAAATCTTTTTTCTCTGTCGAATATTTTCTCTATATAATCTTGGACTAATAGAGGTAAGGTTAGGCACATTCGACCACAGGTTCTATAGACAGATTGTTATTGTCAGAGTCATGTCGAATCTCCTATTCTATATCGAACTGTTGTAACAATGAAAACGAAAATAAAGCATTTATTTATGTCGGATCTTTCGTTTTTCGGATTTTGTGCTTTCGTTATCGTTTGTCAAAACGAAAACGAAAATAGCTGAAATTCGGACAAAAACGAATGCACATGTCTACACCCAACAGGAGTCTACTAGAGATACTCCTTCCTCAGGGGTAGATAGGATATGATAACTCTACAAAAGTAAGCAGAAACAGTCAATGCCTACACATATTATTGATAGTAAATTACTATGCATGTATCTATTGCATTATAAACTGCAAATAAAATGCAATAGATACATGCATAATAATTTACTGTTAATAATATGTTTAGGCATTGACTGTTTGAGTTTATAATTTTGCTCAGTGTATGTGAAAAAAGTGGATTCTTGCTAATACATTCCTAGGTAGTGATGGCCGAACGGTTCGCCCGGCGGTCGTTTCGCGGCGAATTTCCGACTTTCGCCGTCCGCGGGTTCGAACGCCTTTTTCCGTCGTTCGCCCCGGCGGACTTACGTGTTTAATGTATACAAGAACTTTAACCTTTCGTGACACGTTTATCATGTGTTACAGGACAACCAATTGAGACATGACAGCTCATGGACACTTGGACATTCCCCCTAACCTATAAATACACCCGATCCGGTGGCCATTTTACATTCTTTCTTCTGTCACTGTAGGGAAAGGATCCTGTGTGGAGTAGGGACAGAGAAAACGCTAGCTATTTGGTACACAAAAGTTCTTTTCAGGACTGGTATAGGTGTTAGGTCAGCAGCCTGAGTTTCTTTTGTCAGTTTAGATAAAGGGACAGAGCGCTGTATGCTGCTATTTTAGGGACAGCTCAGCCAGATTAGTCTTTCTTCATCATCATCATCATCATCATCATTAGCTGTTACTATCAGGTCCACAAAAGAGCTGTTCCAGCTAATCGTTCCAGCCTACTCTTTTTTGCCAATTTGTATAGGGACAGGCAGGAAGCAGTGTTGTCAGGCAGTGAGGATAATTTTAAAGACTTGCTGTTACTATTAGTTCCACAAAGGTTCTTTTCAGGACTGGTATCAGTGGTACGGTAATAGGCTTGTACACGTATAATATTCTTTCTTCCAAATATAGAAAGAATATTATACTTGACTGCTGCCCTTCTGCTGCAGTCTGCTAATCATTCACAACTCACTTGTTCCACAAAGCTCTTTATCAGGACTGGTAACTTGGTCTGTCTAGGGTGCTACGGTACATAGGCTTGGGTGCGGTACAGTCTGCTGTTCTGTAAGGACCGCTATCGGTCCACAATACATAGGGTTGCCGTGCACTACTGCTGACCGCTGCCCTATACTGCAGCAGTCCTTCATTGGTATAGGGACTGACGTACAGTCTGCTAATCACTAACACACAACCTGCTTGGTCCACAAAAGTTCTTATAAGGACTGGTAACTTGGTATAGGGTGCTACGGTACATAGGCCTGAGTGCAGTACAGTCTGCTGTTCTGTAAGGACCGCTATCGGTCCACAATACATAGGGTTGCCGTGCACTACTGCTGACCGCTGCCCTATACTGCAGCAGTCCTTCAGCGGTATAGGGACTGACGCACAGTCTGCTAAACACTAACACACAACCTGCTTGGTCCACAAAAGTTCTTATAAGGACTGGTAACTTGGTATAGGGTGCTACGGTACATAGGCCTGAGTGCAGTACAGTCTGCTGTTCTGTAAGGACCGCTATCGGTCCACAATACATAGGGTTGACGTGCACTACTGCTGACCGCTGCCCTATACTGCAGCAGTCCTTCAGCGGTATAGGGACTGACGCACAGTCTGCTAAACACTAACACACAACCTGCTTGGTCCACAAAAGTTCTTATAAGGACTGGTAACTTGGTATAGGGTGCTACGGTACATAGGCCTGAGTGCAGTACAGTCTGCTGTTCTGTAAGGACCGCTATCGGTCCACAATACATAGGGTTGCCGTGCACTACTGCTGACCGCTGCCCTATACTGCAGCAGTCCTTCATTGGTATAGGGACTGACGTACAGTCTGCTAATCACTAACACACAACCTGCTTGGTCCACAAAAGTTCTTATAAGGACTGGTAACTTGGTATAGGGTGCTACGGTACATAGGCCTGAGTGCGTTACAGTCTGCTGTTCTGTAAGGACCGCTATCGGTCCACAATACATAGGGTTGCCGTGCACTACTGCTGACCGCTGCCCTATACTGCAGCAGTCCTTCATTGGTATAGGGACTGACGTACAGTCTGCTAATCACTAACACACAACCTGCTTGGTCCACAAAAGTTCTTATAAGGACTGGTAACTTGGTATAGGGTGCTACGGTACATAGGCCTGAGTGCGTTACAGTCTGCTGTTCTGTAAGGACCGCTATCGGTCCACAATACATAGGGTTGCCGTGCACTACTGCTGACCGCTGCCCTATACTGCAGCAGTCCTTCATTGGTATAGGGACTGACGTACAGTCTGCTAATCACTAACACACAACCTGCTTGGTCCACAAAAGTTCTTATAAGGACTGGTAACTTGGTATAGGGTGCTACGGTACATAGGCCTGAGTGCAGTACAGTCTGCTGTTCTGTAAGGACCGCTATCGGTCCACAATACATAGGGTTGCCGTGCACTACTGCTGACCGCTGCCCTATACTGCAGCAGTCCTTCAGCGGTATAGGGACTGACGCACAGTCTGCTAAACACTAACACACAACCTGCTTGGTCCACAAAAGTTCTTATAAGGACTGGTAACTTGGTATAGGGTGCTACGGTACATAGGCCTGAGTGCAGTACAGTCTGCTGTTCTGTAAGGACCGCTATCGGTCCACAATACATAGGGTTGACGTGCACTACTGCTGACCGCTGCCCTATACTGCAGCAGTCCTTCAGCGGTATAGGGACTGACGCACAGTCTGCTAAACACTAACACACAACCTGCTTGGTCCACAAAAGTTCTTATAAGGACTGGTAACTTGGTATAGGGTGCTACGGTACATAGGCCTGAGTGCAGTACAGTCTGCTGTTCTGTAAGGACCGCTATCGGTCCACAATACATAGGGTTGCCGTGCACTACTGCTGACCGCTGCCCTATACTGCAGCAGTCCTTCATTGGTATAGGGACTGACGTACAGTCTGCTAATCACTAACACACAACCTGCTTGGTCCACAAAAGTTCTTATAAGGACTGGTAACTTGGTATAGGGTGCTACGGTACATAGGCCTGAGTGCGTTACAGTCTGCTGTTCTGTAAGGACCGCTATCGGTCCACAATACATAGGGTTGCCGTGCACTACTGCTGACCGCTGCCCTATACTGCAGCAGTCCTTCATTGGTATAGGGACTGACGTACAGTCTGCTAATCACTAACACACAACCTGCTTGGTCCACAAAAGTTCTTATAAGGACTGGTAACTTGGTATAGGGTGCTACGGTACATAGGCCTGAGTGCGTTACAGTCTGCTGTTCTGTAAGGACCGCTATCGGTCCACAATACATAGGGTTGCCGTGCACTACTGCTGACCGCTGCCCTATACTGCAGCAGTCCTTCATTGGTATAGGGACTGACGTACAGTCTGCTAATCACTAACACACAACCTGCTTGGTCCACAAAAGTTCTTATAAGGACTGGTAACTTGGTATAGGGTGCTACGGTACATAGGCCTGAGTGCAGTACAGTCTGCTGTTCTGTAAGGACCGCTATCGGTCCACAATACATAGGGTTGCCGTGCACTACTGCTGACCGCTGCCCTATACTGCAGCAGTCCTTCAGCGGTATAGGGACTGACGCACAGTCTGCTAAACACTAACACACAACCTGCTTGGTCCACAAAAGTTCTTATAAGGACTGGTAACTTGGTATAGGGTGCTACGGTACATAGGCCTGAGTGCAGTACAGTCTGCTGTTCTGTAAGGACCGCTATCGGTCCACAATACATAGGGTTGCCGTGCACTACTGCTGACCGCTGCCCTATACTGCAGCAGTCCTTCAGCGGTATAGGGACTGACGCACAGTCTGCTAAACACTAACACACAACCTGCTTGGTCCACAAAAGTTCTTATAAGGACTGGTAACTTGGTATAGGGTGCTACGGTACATAGGCCTGAGTGCAGTACAGTCTGCTGTTCTGTAAGGACCGCTATCGGTCCACAATACATAGGGTTGCCGTGCACTACTGCTGACCGCTGCCCTATACTGCAGCAGTCCTTCATTGGTATAGGGACTGACGTACAGTCTGCTAATCACTAACACACAACCTGCTTGGTCCACAAAAGTTCTTATAAGGACTGGTAACTTGGTATAGGGTGCTACGGTACATAGGCCTGAGTGCAGTACAGTCTGCTGTTCTGTAAGGACCGCTATCGGTCCACAATACATAGGGTTGCCGTGCACTACTGCTGACCGCTGCCCTATACTGCAGCAGTCCTTCAGCGGTATAGGGACTGACGCACAGTCTGCTAAACACTAACACACAACCTGCTTGGTCCACAAAAGTTCTTATAAGGACTGGTAACTTGGTATAGGGTGCTACGGTACATAGGCCTGAGTGCAGTACAGTCTGCTGTTCTGTAAGGACCGCTATCGGTCCACAATACATAGGGTTGCCGTGCACTACTGCTGACCGCTGCCCTATACTGCAGCAGTCCTTCATTGGTATAGGGACTGACGTACAGTCTGCTAATCACTAACACACAACCTGCTTGGTCCACAAAAGTTCTTATAAGGACTGGTAACTTGGTATAGGGTGCTACGGTACATAGGCCTGAGTGCGTTACAGTCTGCTGTTCTGTAAGGACCGCTATCGGTCCACAATACATAGGGTTGCCGTGCACTACTGCTGACCGCTGCCCTATACTGCAGCAGTCCTTCATTGGTATAGGGACTGACGTACAGTCTGCTAATCACTAACACACAACCTGCTTGGTCCACAAAAGTTCTTATAAGGACTGGTAACTTGGTATAGGGTGCTACGGTACATAGGCCTGAGTGCAGTACAGTCTGCTGTTCTGTAAGGACCGCTATCGGTCCACAATACATAGGGTTGACGTGCACTACTGCTGACCGCTGCCCTATACTGCAGCAGTCCTTCAGCGGTATAGGGACTGACGCACAGTCTGCTAAACACTAACACACAACCTGCTTGGTCCACAAAAGTTCTTATAAGGACTGGTAACTTGGTATAGGGTGCTACGGTACATAGGCCTGAGTGCAGTACAGTCTGCTGTTCTGTAAGGACCGCTATCGGTCCACAATACATAGGGTTGCCGTGCACTACTGCTGACCGCTGCCCTATACTGCAGCAGTCCTTCAGCGGTATAGGGACTGACGCACAGTCTGCTAAACACTAACACACAACCTGCTTGGTCCACAAAAGTTCTTATAAGGACTGGTAACTTGGTATAGGGTGCTACGGTACATAGGCCTGAGTGCAGTACAGTCTGCTGTTCTGTAAGGACCGCTATCGGTCCACAATACATAGGGTTGCCGTGCACTACTGCTGACCGCTGCCCTATACTGCAGCAGTCCTTCATTGGTATAGGGACTGACGTACAGTCTGCTAATCACTAACACACAACCTGCTTGGTCCACAAAAGTTCTTATAAGGACTGGTAACTTGGTATAGGGTGCTACGGTACATAGGCCTGAGTGCGTTACAGTCTGCTGTTCTGTAAGGACCGCTATCGGTCCACAATACATAGGGTTGCCGTGCACTACTGCTGACCGCTGCCCTATACTGCAGCAGTCCTTCATTGGTATAGGGACTGACGTACAGTCTGCTAATCACTAACACACAACCTGCTTGGTCCACAAAAGTTTTTATAAGGACTGGTAACTTGGTATAGGGTGCTACGGTACATAGGCCTGAGTGCAGTACAGTCTGCTGTTCTGTAAGGACCGCTATCGGTCCACAATACATAGGGTTGCCGTGCACTACTGCTGACCGCTGCCCTATACTGCAGCAGTCCTTCATTGGTATAGGGACTGACGTACAGTCTGCTAATCACTAACACACAACCTGCTTGGTCCACAAAAGTTTTTATAAGGACTGGTAACTTGGTATAGGGTGCTACGGTACATAGGCCTGAGTGCAGTACAGTCTGCTGTTCTGTAAGGACCGCTATCGGTCCACAATACATAGGGTTGCCGTGCACTACTGCTGACCGCTGCCCTATACTGCAGCAGTCCTTCATTGGTATAGGGACTGACGTACAGTCTGCTAATCACTAACACACAACCTGCTTGGTCCACAAAAGTTTTTATAAGGACTGGTAACTTGGTATAGGGTGCTACGGTACATAGGCCTGAGTGCAGTACAGTCTGCTGTTCTGTAAGGACCGCTATCGGTCCACAATACATAGGGTTGCCGTGCACTACTGCTGACCGCTGCCCTATACTGCAGCAGTCCTTCATTGGTATAGGGACTGACGTACAGTCTGCTAATCACTAACACACAACCTGCTTGGTCCACAAAAGTTTTTATAAGGACTGGTAACTTGGTATAGGGTGCTACGGTACATAGGCCTGAGTGCAGTACAGTCTGCTGTTCTGTAAGGACCGCTATCGGTCCACAATACATAGGGTTGACGTGCACTACTGCTGACCGCTGCCCTATACTGCAGCAGTCCTTCAGCGGTATAGGGACTAAGAGTTTTGTCACAGGGTGATTTAAAAAATGACAGGCAGAGGAAGAGGCAGGCCCTTCCGCAGGGGTGGTAGGGGTAGGGCAGGAGCAACAGCCTTGAGCCAAAGTGGGAAGTTGCAGAAGGTGCGTTCAATTACTTTAAAGGACGCACCAGACTTGGTTGAGTGGCTCACTCAGCCTTATTCTTCTGCACCCTCCTCATCCTCTCGATCTGCACCCTCTTCTTCACTCTCTGCTATGTGCACCCCCAAAGACACTACCACCAACAACACGACCACCACCACCACCACCACATACCTTCCGCTTGAGTCACTGGAATTATTTTCCGATCCATATCAAGAGGACATTTCTGATGCGCAGCCACTCTTGGTATTGGATCAGGAAGAGGAGGTAGCAACAAGCGCTACTCAGCAGTCTGACGCCAGTACCCAGATCAGCCCAAGGAGGAGGTTGGTCCCCGGTGTTGCTGCCTACTCTACTTATAGCGGTGGGGAAGGTGACGTTGATGATGACGTGTCTAGTGATGTCACGTGGGTGCCCACAAGAGAGGAAGAGGAGGGGAGTTCAGAGGGAGATATGGACCAGCAGATAGGGAGGAGAAGCAGCAATGACTTACATTGCACAGCAGGGACAAAGCAGACTGCAAATGTATCAGGAGCGAGTCATCGACCATGTACGGTCACATCTGGCGCTCCCAGGACACCGGCACATGGCTCCGCAGTGTGGGCTTTTTTTAACGTGTCCGCTGCTGACAATAGCGTTGCCATCTGCAATCTTTGCAGTCAACGCGTTAGTCGCGGTAAGCCCAATACTCACCTAGGGACGACCGCCTTAAGAAGGCACATGAGCAGCCATCACCGAGCCCAGTGGGAGCAACGGAACACACAAAGCCACACTGCAGGCTCTCACCGTCCAGCCTCGTCTTCTACTTCTCCTTCTCCTCTCTCCTCACAATTGTCCTCCACTCCACCTTCCATCACGCCAAGCTCACATTTTTCTGCAAAAAGGCAGGCTTCCGTGGGCCTAATGTTTGAGCGTAAAAAAATGATGACGCCGGATAACCCTCTTGCCCAACGGTTGGCGGCTGGCTTGTCAGAACTCATAGCCCGCCAACTACTGCCATATAAACTGGTGGACTCGGAGGCCTTTCGCAAATTTGTGGCCATTGGAACACCACAATGGAAGGTCCCAGGAAGGAAGTATTTCTCAGAGAAGGGCATCCCAGAGCTATATGGCCATGTTCAGCGGCAAGTGAATGTATCTCTGGCACACAGTGTCGGTGCCAAGATACATCTGACCACAGACACGTGGTCTAGCAAACACGGGCAGGGAAGGTATATCAGTTTTACTGCCCACTGGGTGAACCTTCTGACGGCCGTCAAGCATGTAACCCGTGGCACCCGTGTAGATTTGGTTTTACCGCCACGGATTGCATGCAGGCCTGACTCTTCTTCTCCTCCTCCTACTCCATCCTCCTCCCTCTCCTCCTCAGCTGCCTCCTCCTTTTCCGCTGCTAGCGTCTCTTCCACTGCACCGCCCAAGCTCCCCAGAACCTATTCCACATGCCAGGTGAGACGTTGCCATGCCGTGCTGCGTCTGTTGTGCCTGGAAGCAAAGAGCCACACTGGCCCGGCACTCCTTTCAGCTTTGCGTTCACAGGCAGATGAGTGGCTAACACCGCTCAATTTGACAGTTGGTAAAGTGGTGTGTGACAACGGTGCCAATCTGCTTAGCGCATTGAAACAGGGCAAAATCACGCACGTGCCGTGCATGGCACACGTCTTAAACTTGGTCGTGCAGCGATTCCTTGTCAAATACCCTGGGGTCCAGGACATCTTGCGGCAGGCAAGGAAAATCTCGGCCCATTTCAGAAGATCTTACACGGCCATGGCTCGCCTTGCTGACATTCAGCGGCGACACCATCTGCCGGTCAGACGTCTTATTTGCGATTGCCCGACGCGATGGAACTCAACCTTCTATATGCTTGATAGGCTGCTCCAGCAGAAACGTGCAGTTAACGTCTACCTGTATGAACTCTGCGAAAGAAACGGTTCTGGGGAGCTGGGTTTTTTTTCACCGCGCCAGTGGCTGCTCATGCGCGACACATGCAGACTTCTGCGGCCATTTGAGGAGATCACCAAACTGGTCAGTCGCAGCCATGGCGCCATCAGTGACATGGTACCTTATGCCTTCTTTCTGGAGCGTGCATTGCGTCGTGTCATTGATCAGGCTGTGGAGGAGCAGGAGCGGGAAGATGAGGAAGTCGCAATGCTGGATGAATTCCCAGGGGGGGCTACTCTATCTGAGACAAGTCAACAACAGGAGTCTGATGAGGAGTCAGAGGAGGATGGTGCCGGGGCGGATGAGCAGGAGCAAGAAGAGCATGCTTTAAACCTTTCTGGGATCCCTGTTGTGCGAGGATGGGGAGAGGAGAATGAAGAGGACGACATTATCCTGGATGATGAGCAGGAGCCAGGCCACCACACCGCTTCCACTTTAGTGCAAATGGGGGCCTTCATGCTCCAGTGTTTTAATAGGGACCCCCGTATAAAAAGCATGAGGGTCAAGGACCAGTACTGGGTGGCAACGTACTTAGACCCCCGGTACAAACACAAAATGGCGGAAATGTTACCGCCGTCGCAGAGGGCTGTCAGAATGCAGCACTTCCAGGCCTTGCTTCGAGAAATGCTGCATTCTGCTTTTGCGTGCGCTGGCAGAGGAGCAATTCCCACTCCCAGAGAAGGATTTGCGGGTACCAATCCAACAGCGCCTGCAAGAAGAGGCCGGTTTGAAGATGTGTTGGTGACTTCGGATATGAGGTCATTCTTTCAGCCGACCCATCGACAGGTGTCATCCGGATCCAGCATCAGGGAACGCCTAGACCGTCAGGTGTCCGACTACATTGGGTTAACGGCCGATGTGGACGCTCTGAGGAGTGATGAACCCCTAGACTACTGGGTGGGCAGGCTTGACCTCTGGCCAGAGCTTGCCCAATTTGCAATCGAACTGTTGGCTTGCCCCTCATCCAGTGTCCTGTCCGAAAGGACGTTCAGCGCAGCAGGGGGGATTGTGACCGATAAGCGTACTCGCCTAGCTCACCACAGTGTTAACTACCTCACATTTCTAAAAATGAATGAGGCATGGATCTCGGAGGAATTCAACACATGTGATCAGTAGACCATGTATATGTCTATAAACAATTTTTGGAATCAAGCACACAGACCTTCTTAATTCATTTGGCTCACTTCCCTGACCCAAAAAAGCACACCGTACTATATGCCCCTACCCTCCTCTTTGAAGAGGTTGAGCGGTGTCATATTTCTACTGGGGCTGCTTATTATGAGGGGTTCCCACCATCCCTGTGCTGTGCTGACTTCCTCCTGGGTGTTCTTATTATGAGGGGCTCCCACCATCCCTGTGCTGTGCTGACTTCCTCCTGGGGGTTCTTATTATGAGGGGATCACACCATCCCTGTGCTGTGCTGACTTCCTCCTGGGGGTTCTTATTATGAGGGGATCACACCATCCCTGTGCTGTGCTGACTTCCTCCTGGGGGTTCTTATTATGAGGGGATCACACCATCCCTGTGCTGTGCTGACTTCCTCCTGGGGCTGCTTACGGTGCTGCTGTCAGCGCTGTATGTCACGGAGCTGCTGTCAGCGCTGTATGTCACGGAGCTGCTGTCAGCGCTGTATGTCACGGAGCTGCTGTCAGCGCTGTATGTCACGGAGCTGCTGTCAGCGCTGTATGTCACGGAGCTGCTGTCAGCGCTGTATGTCACGGAGCTGCTGTCAGCGCTGTATGTCACGGAGCTGCTGTCAGCGCTGTATGTCACGGTGCTGCTGTCAGCGCTGTATGTCACGGAGCTGCTGTCAGCGCTGTATGTCACGGAGCTGCTGTCAGCGCTGTATGTCACGGAGCTGCTGTCAGCGCTGTATGTCACGGAGCTGCTGTCAGCGCTGTATGTCACGGAGCTGCTGTCAGCGCTGTATGTCACGGTGCTGCTGTCAGCGCTGTATGTCACGGAGCTGCTGTCAGCGCTGTATGTCACGGAGCTGCTGTCAGCGCTGTATGTCACGGTGCTGCTGTCAGCGCTGTATGTCACGGAGCTGCTGTCAGCGCTGTATGTCACGGTGCTGCTGTCAGCGCTGTATGTCACGGAGCTGCTGTCAGCGCTGTATGTCACGGAGCTGCTGTCAGTGCTGTATGTCACGGAGCTGCTGTCAGCGCTGTATGTCACGGAGCTGCTGTCAGCGCTGTATGTCACGGAGCTGCTGTCAGCGCTGTATGTCACGGTGCTGCTGTCAGCGCTGTATGTCACGGAGCTGCTGTCAGCGCTGTATGTCACGGAGCTGCTGTCAGTGCTGTATGTCACGGAGCTGCTGTCAGCGCTGTATGTCACGGAGCTGCTGTCAGCGCTGTATGTCACGGAGCTGCTGTCAGCGCTGTATGTCACGGTGCTGCTGTCAGCGCTGTATGTCACGGAGCTGCTGTCAGCGCTGTATGTCACGGAGCTGCTGTCAGCGCTGTATGTCACGGAGCTGCTGTCAGCGCTGTATGTCACGGAGCTGCTGTCAGCGCTGTATGTCACGGAGCTGCTGTCAGCGCTGTATGTCACGGTGCTGATGTCAGTGCTCTGTATTACGGTGCTGCTGTCAGTGCTCTGTATCTCCTGCACCCTCTTGTTTGCCTACCCTGGTCCCTGACCTTCCCTCTCCTCCATTGCCTTCATTAGCTCCATAGTCCTGAATTGTCAGAACAATTTCCCAAATAAAAAAAAAATGCTTGTAGTTATCGATCCCAAATTCACCTCATACATGTATTATGCTATTGTCCAGGTGGTGGGACTACGTGCTACCCCCTAATAATTACCCCGTGGCCGCAAATTCGACCTAAAGGTTTGCGAAATTCGCCTCCCATTGAAGTCAATGGAGCCCGCGGCGAACGGTCGTTTTCGCGAACGTTTGTGCCCGTTCGCGTTTCGCGTTCGCGAAACGTCCCGTCGGAAGTTCGTCCATCACTATTCCTAGGGCATTTGTCTGCAATTAAGGGCTGTTTGTTAATCTGTGGACCCTGTCATTTGCAACCTCTTATAGATAGTGCAGCCAAAGGAAGAAGGCGTGTGTCATATATTGGATGGTGTTTTCTAATCTTTTGATGCACTTGTTTCAGGAATGCCTCCAAAATTTCACATCTTTCTGCTATGAGCAGTACTCTGCTAGTTTAGATTTTTACCCACTGAAGATAGATATTTCATTATGTGAATAAGCCAGTTCATTGTGATCAGAAGTAATTCCCCCCATTTTGTGCTCTTTATAATCTTTCCTGAATCCCAGGTCAATGCGATTGCGTTTAATCTGCTTAATCATGTTTTTCCTATCAGCATGAAAAGTTTTGTAGTGACAAAAGTATATCTTCAAGTGTTGTATCCAGGATAGGTTGGTCTGAAGTTGGGAAGTCATGGAGGGAGTCTAAGTTTTAATACTGTTATCAAAAGTCCTGTGCGTTGCTCACTTCCATATCCAAGGGCTGTCTGATTGTTCTAGCTCTGGATTTTGATATACTGCTGATGGTGCAAGATCTCTCTTATGCAGAATGTTTAGCTGCTTTCATGAGGTGAGTATGGATGCTGATTTGTTTGAGATCTTCTGGCAACATTTTGTGCATAAATTGCTAGTGTGAAGTAGCAAGGTTTGAGCTTCCTTCTTTTACATGTGGTGTGTATGGGGAACAGTTTAGAGTGCAGTGTGGGTCCCTGTATCACTGTTATTACACTTGAACATTATTATATATTGTGGCACCACATTATTCATTGTACTGCCACTAAATGAATGACTTCCAGCAGTCGGAGGTTTGAGTGAGAGGGTGAAATAGCCTAATCTGGACATTTAGTACATCCATTTGTTGAACTAAATGGCACTCTTCCAATGTCAATTTGTTTCCAAAGTGTCAATCTTTAACCAAAGTGTGCTGGAACTTTAAACATGATTGCAGGTCATTAATTCATCTTCTTATCTCATTAACTCCTCTCTGCTTCCTTAGCCCTTGTACTCACGATCAGACATTCCGACAACAAAATCCATCGGATTTTGTCCGACGGATTTTGTCCGAAACTGGTGTTGCATACACACGGCCGGACAAACTTATCGGAAAATACGATCGTTTGGAACGTGATGACGTTATTTCGTTACGACAGGTCTACGTTCAGGCTAGTAGCCAATAGCTTTGGTCTAGGAATTTGATCTGAGCATGCGTGGCACTTTGCCTGATCGGAATTCTCTACACACAATCGGACAAAGTCCGATCGGATCATGTTGTCGAGAAATTTTATAGCCCAGCTCTAAAACTTTGTCGGTCGGATATTCAGACGGAAACAGTCCGATGGAGCCCACACACGGTCGGATTATCTGACAACACGGTCCGATCGGACATTTTCCGTCGGAATGTCTGACCGTGTGTACAAGGGCTTAAGCCGCGTACACACGGGCGGACTGTCTGGCCAACTTAGTCCGCCGAAACACATTTCAGCGGACAGTCCGCTCGTGTGTGGGCTTCAGCGGACTTTTTCAGCGTGCAGTCTGGCGGACTAAGTATTTCGGAATTTCCGTAATACTGTCCGTCGGACTCGCATTTCGGCGGACAATCCGCCCGTGTGTATGCCAGTCCGCCGTACTTTTGAAATGAGCAGACTTTTCCCGCCCGGAGAAAAGTCCGCTCATTTTGAGCGGGTATCCAGGTAGGCGGGGCCCGCGAAGGAGACGTCGCTGGCCCCGCCGCCTGGTATGGACTTAAAGGGGAACCCCAACGCTGAAAAAAATTGGCGTGGGGGTCCCCCCCAAGTCCACAACAGACCCTTGTCCGAGCACGCTACCCGGCCGGCCAGGAAAGGGGGGCGAGCGAGCGCCCCCCCTCCTGAGCCGTACCAGGCCGCGTGCCCTCAACATGGGGGGTGCCTTGGGGAAGGGGGGCCGCGCGGCCCCCCCCACCCCAAAGCACCTTGTCCCCATGTTGATGAGGACAAGGGCCTCTTCCCGACAACCCTGGCTGTTGGTTGTTGGGGTCTGCGGGCGGGGGACTTATCGGAATCCGGGAGCCCCCTTTAATAAGGGGGCCCCTGGATACCGGCCCCCCACCCTATGTGAATGAGTATGGGGTACAATGTACCCCTACCCATTCACCTGTAAAATAAAAGTACCAAAAAAAACACAACACACGAGATAAAATACTTTATTGCACAGCTCCGGGGGTCTTCCATCTTCGGGGGTCTTCTCGCCGGACTCCTCCGCTATCTTCTTGTAGCTCTTTTGCTAGCGGAGGAGTCCGGCTTTCTTCCTCGCCGCCGGCCTCTTCTCCCGACTTCGGGGGTCTTGTCCCCCTCTTTGGTTCTTCTGCCGGGCCACCGCACCTTCTTATAGCTCTTTTACAGGCGGTGGCCCGGTCTTCTGTCGCCGCCGTCGCCGCCGCCTTCCGTTCTTCTTCTTCTTCTTCTTCTTCTTCTTCTTCTTCTTCTTCTCCAGGAGATGTTGCCTCGACGATCTCTCCGGCCGGAATGCCAGGGACGCACTGCGCGGCCACTTATATAGGGACAAGGGGCGGTGTCACATGGCTTTATGTCACATGGGTTGGTCACATGGGTTGATGTCACATGGTGACTATGACATCGTAAGGGGGCGGGTTCACCATGTGACACCAACCCATGTGACATAAAGCCATGTGACACCGCCCCATTGTCCCTATATAAGTGGCCGCGCAGCGCGTCCCTGGCATTCCGGCCGGAGAGATCGTCGAGGCAACATCTCCTGGAGAAGAAGAAGAAGAAGAAGAAGAATGGAAGGCGGCGGCGGCGACAGAAGACCGGGCCACCGCCTGTAAAAGAGCTATAAGAAGGCGCGGTGGCCCGGCAGAAGAACCGAAGAGGGGGACAAGACCCCCGAAGTCGGGAGAAGAGGCCTGCGGCGAGGAAGAAAGCCGGACTCCTCCACTAGCAAAAGAGCTACAAGAAGATAGCGGAGGAGTCCGGCGAGAAGACCCCTGAAGACGGAAGACCCCCGGAGCTGTGCAATAAACTATTTTAACCCGTGTGTTGTGTTTTTTTTGTACATTTTTTTTCACAGGTGAATGGGTAGGGGTACATTGTACCCCATACTCATTCACATAGGGTGGGGGGCCGGTATCCGGGGGCCCCCTTATTAAAGGGGGCTCCCGGATTCCGATAAGCCCCCCGCCCGCAGACCCCGACAACCAACGGCCAGGGTTGTCGGGAAGAGGCCCTTGTCCTCATCAACATGGGGACAAGGTGCTTTGGGGTGGGGGGGCGCGCGGCCCCCCCTTCCCCAAGGCACCCCCCATGTTGAGGGCACGCGGCCTGGTACGGCTCAGGAGGGGGGGCGCTCGGTCGCCCCCCTTTCCTGGCCGGCCGGGTAGCGTGCTCGGACAAGGGTCTGTTGTGGACTTGGGGGGACCCCCACGCCGATTTTTTTCGCCGTTGGGGTTCCCCTTTAAGTCCATACCAGGCGGCGGGGCCAGCGACGTCTCCTTCGCAGGCCCCGCCTACCTGGAGACGCGCTCGAAATGAGCGGACTTTCCTCCACGTGTGTGGGCGAGTCCGTTCATTTCAAAAGTAGGGCGGATAGTATGGCGGACTTAGTACGCCGTATTAGTCCGCTCAAAAAGTGGTGTGTGTGGTCAAATCCGTTCATTCGAAAGTATGACGGACTGTCCGTCGGATTGTCTGACGGACTAAGTTGGCCAGACAGTCCGCCCCGTGTGTACGCGGCTTTAGAGTTATGCTAAATAAACCTCTGTTCTACTGGCTGTTTATGTGAAACCCTTTCTGCATTGGTACAGTGAATTAATTGCATCCTTTAACTTCTGAGGTTATTTCACCCAATCCTGCTCCTCTGCTATCTTACTTTAATCCCCACATCTGGCACTCTGCCTCCTCTGACAACAGCTGCAGCACAACACACTTACCAGCTAACCTTAAAAACAACAAAATTTACCCTGTATAACAATTCATGTTAAAAATAGAGGATTTTGTTTGCACACATTTGCAAATGTATGCATAAACTGCAGTGCCTACATCAAAGGTCCACAGTGTACTGCGATTCTAACTGTATAATTCTCTGATTCTCTAAGTTGGAGCACATAGCAATGGATTGATTAAGCACAGGTTTGCCGGGAGATAAAAGTGGGTTCTTTCATCCACTGTATTGTTTTGCAACCAGAGATGTCACCTGGCCCCATACACTTGCTGGCCAGAAATCCCCACCATGTAACCAAAGGTCATGGATAGCACTGACATCATTGACCAAACATTTTTGGGCAGTGAGATTGACCAAATATAGTCATGGCCACATCTGGTTAATGACATCACCAGATATACCTTGCCCCTTTGTTTGAACTGCAGATGAAAGCTCAGGTAGTAAAGTCAGGGTCAAAGGTCATGGCCTGGGTCAAAGTCAGGGTCAGTTCAAAAAAGTATCACTATTATTTCTTGGCCCTACTGTGGGCACAAACAACAAATAATATACACATTTCTGGAGTAGGAACATTTATCTCAGAGTTTTTTTTTTTGGTCATGTCAAAGGCAAGAAGTAGTTACGATGATGCATACACTTTTAAAACACATGCAAAAGCTGCAAAACTAGCTTTGGGCATTAAGATTTGTTTTAACATTATGCGCGAGGGGGTTAATAAATGTGATGAATTTTTTTGTTTGTGAGTATGTAGAGTTACAATGTACCTCTTAGCCCTTGTACACGCGGTCGGAAATTGCGACGGAAAATGTCAGATCGGACCATGTTGTCGGATAATCCGACTGTGTGTGGGCTAACCACTATACTTTATGTTCAATCTTTACTTACAGCTACCCGCCATACTCCTTCAAGCTTTACTCACTGCTACCTGCTGCCTTCCAGATTAGTCTTCACTGAATCTTTACCACTACTGCACTGCCCCCAGGCTAGTGAAGCTTCTGCTCTGGTACTCCTTCAAAACTTCAATCCCTTTCAAACTTGCCTCCAGTAACAGGAGTGGTTGTCCCTTTGTGGCAACTGCTTCTACTTTACCTCTGATAACAAACAGGCTCCCTTCAGGTCGAGCCTCTAACACATGCGGTTCCGCCCCAGGCTTCAGGCTTAACCTTGGCTGCTCCTCCTTTGCGGAACCCTGAACTGTTGGATAGGCCTTAATTGGACCTAGCATGCCTCCTGGATAGGCCTCAGGCGGCAGGTCTATAAACCAGGAGCTTCTCAACACACACCTAGGCCACAGCCTTGGGCGGGAGGAACCCCGATCACCTGACTCCTCCTAAATAAATAGCCTATCCCAGCTTACACAGTGGTTAAAAAAACTCCTGCTGATTGGCTGAGACAACCTAGTTACCCATTACCTGAATTTATGGTAATCCATCATTCTAATACCAACTGTGCCACCAATTGGCAGAAGAGAGAGACTACACCAAATTCAGACTTAGGACAAGAATCAGTGGATCAACCTACCAGTCAGCTAGGCTAGTTTCCACCTAGCACAACTAGATTTATCAGCAGTCTGTTTAAGGCTAGGGTGCTACACATAAAATAAGTCTTACATTGCAATTAAAGAAAGACAAGTACATACTATATACTTATAAATGCTGGTAGTTCTTCCTTCGGCTAGGGAGAGACCAGGAGATAACCCTTTGTCTGGCTGGAGCAAATTGTGGCCACACGGGGACACGTGCAAACATAATCCACCACCACTGATATGTGATAACAAATATGCATAATGTAACTCCGTAGCTGTGAGCAAATAAGTGTACAGTATGTCCCCGTAGCCAAAATTTGCTTCGGCCACACTAAGGGTTGTCTCTCCCTATCTGGAGGAAGGACTACTAGCATTTATATGTATATAGTATGTACTTGTCTTTCTTTAATTGCACTGTAAGAATTATTTTATGTTTTTATTCACCTAGACTAATTGCCTAGCTCCTGAGGAAGCACTTAAACACGTAACATGTAGAGCTTTATAACGCCACTGTCATGAAAAGGTCCACCCGTTGGTGGCGCTGTTGATCTTTTGGATTGCAGTACCAGTGTCCACCAGCGGGTGTCTTCTAACACCCAGGGCCTGTAATAAGAGGACCTACCTCTTGGTGGCACTATTTGATCCCTGGACTGAAGTACCGGCGCTCACCAGCGGGTGTACTCCGGCAGTGTGGAGCAGACAGCATCTGCTCCGATCAGCTGTTACGTGAGGGTAATCATCAGTCTTATATATACCCGGCAAGCGCTAATATGCTTTGCCTTGGTATCTCTCTCTGCAAGTGCCCTGACCGCTGGAACCTGAACCTGAACCTGAACCTGAACCTGAACCTGAACCTGAACCTGAACCTGAACCTGAACCTGAACCTGAACCTGAACCTGAACCTGAACCTGAACCTGAACCTGAACCTGAACCCTGTACCCTGTACCTACCTGACCTGTCCCTTTCCAATCCTGAGCCCATCCATCCGTCCTTACCCATTGACTGATTCCCTGGTGTATGACCTCGGCCTGGCTTTCATTAACGTCTCCGGTAGTTCCTATTTATTGTATATATATTTCTTGCTGTTGTGGTTGGTTGTGCACTGTATGTTTTCACTTTCCTTTTATTTATAATAAACACTTGTTATTTTCACGCACATTCGTTCTGGGTTTCCTCTGTGCAGTCCACACAGTCTGGTCTAATAATTCCCTGACAGTATACCAAGGCCATCCCTGACCAGACGTGGCTGCATTGAGGAACCATCCCGACCTGTTAGTCGGCCAATATGGATTTCAATGAAATCTCGTATTATTCTCTGCTGGCAGAAGAGGATGGTGAATATTGTCGCCAGCTTCTAAAAGGGTGGACTAGTGACCAGCTGATGGAAACCATCCGATCAGCTCATTCCCTGGTGGATCAGGGCTACATGTCATTTGAGGATGTACAGCCCTTGATCCAGTTATGTGCAAAGCCAGCCCTGTCATGTTTTCCCGAAGGAAGTGATGATTTTTCTCCCCCCTTCAATTTGGGCCAAGTTGAATCTCTGGTATGGTTGTTAGAGGATGATCCAGCCTATTTCATGGAATGTTATTCCTCTTGTCCATGGCAGGTGTTGTCTGATTGCATCTATTCAGTGCAATCTCTGGTTAGTCAGGCTGTGTGTGAATCAGTGTTTGTTCAACCTGTACTACAAGCATGGTCAGATCTCCTGCGTTTAGCCAAGCCACAACCTTCCAGCCCTGTCATTAACCACCTGCCTTCCCAAGTAACTATCTCCCCATTGCCTACGGCAACCTCAGCTACAGCCCAGTCTACTCCACTTCCTACCAAATACTATTATCCTGTCACCAAGTGTTGCACCTATCCTGCCTTCAATCCACCTGCCTCTTCTCCTCCACCTGTAACAATCCCACAGAACCCTCCTCCTGCCACTGTTCCTTGGTCTTCCTTTTGCCCAGATACTTTCTTTTCTTACAGCCCTGCACCTACCTACAAAGCTGCAGTGGCTAAGTCAAAAAAGAAACGAAAGTTCTTTCCGACCCGCACAATCCTGCCAGTAACCCAACCTGCCTCCGCACCAACCAACCCAGTCCCAGCTATCCAGCCTGACGTCCCAGATTCTGCTATCCAGCCTGACGTCCCAGGTTCTGCTATCCAGCCTGACGTCCCAGGTTCTGCTATCCAGCCTGACGTCCCAGGTTCTGCTACCCAGCCTGACGTCCCAGGTTCTGCTACCCAGCTTGACGTCCCGGCTACTCAGCCTGACGTCCCGGCTACCCAGCCTGACGTCCTGCTGCCTACCTTCCAGTCCAACGTGACAGCCTTCCAGTCTGATGTGCTGCCTGCCTTCCAGTCTGATGTCGTGCCGCCTGCCTTCCAGTCTGATGTCGTGCCGCCTGCCTTCCAGTCTGATGTCGTGCCACCTGCCTTCCAGTCTGATGTCGTGCCACCTGCCTTCCAGTCTGATGTCGTGCCACCTGCCTTCCAGTCTGATGTCGTGCCACCTGCCTTCCAGTCTGATGTCGTGCCACCTGCCTTCCAGTCTGATGTCGTGCCACCTGCCTTCCAGTCTGATGTCGTGCCACCTGCCTTCCAGTCTGATGCCGTGCCACCTGCCTTCCAGTCTGATGTCCCGGCCTTGCAGCCTGACGCCCTCCAGCCTGATGTCCCGGCCTTGCAGCCTGACGCCCTCCAGCCTGATGTACCGGCCTTGCAGCCTGACGCCCTCCAGCCTGATGTCCCGGCCTTGCAGCCTGACGCCCTCCAGCCTGATGTCCCGGCCTTGCAGCCTGACGCCCTCCAGCCTGATGTCCCGGCCTTGCAGCCTGACGCCCTCCAGCCTGATGTCCCGGCCTTGCAGCCTGATGTCCCGGCCTTGCAGCCTGATGTCCCGGCCTTGCAGCCTGATGTCCCGGCCTTCCAGTCTGACGTCTTGCAGTCTGATGTCCCGGTCTTCCAGTCTGATGCCTTGCAGTCTGATGTCCTGGCCTTCCAGCCTGATGTCCCGGCCTTCCAGCCTGATGCCTTGCAGTCTGATGTCCCGGCCTTGCAGTCTAATGTCTTGCAGTCTGATGTCCCGGCCTTCCAGTCTGATGCTTTGCAGTCTGATGTCCCGGCCTTCCAGTCTGATGCTTTGCAGTCTGATGTCCCGGCCTTCCAGTCTGATGCCTTGCAGTCTGATGTCCCGGCCTTCCAGTCTGATGTCTTGCAGTCTGATGTCCCGGCCTTCCAGTCTGATGCCTTGCAGTCTGATGTCCCGGCCTTCCAGTCTGATGCCTTGCAGTCTGATGGCCCGGCCTTCCAGTCTGATGCCTTGCAGTCTGATGGCCCGGCCTTCCAGTCTGATGCCTTGCAGTCTGATGTCCCGGCCTTGCAGCCTGACGCCCTCCAGCCTGATGTCCCGGCCTTGCAGCCTGACGCCCTCCAGCCTGATGTCCCGGCCTTGCAGCCTGACGCCCTCCAGCCTGATGTCCCGGCCTTGCAGCCTGACGCCCTCCAGCCTGATGTCCCGGCCTTGCAGCCTGACGCCCTCCAGCCTGATGTCCCGGCCTTGCAGCCTGACGCCCTCCAGCCTGATGTCCCGGCCTTGCAGCCTGATGTCCCGGCCTTGCAGCCTGATGTCCCGGCCTTGCAGCCTGATGTCCCGGCCTTCCAGTCTGACGTCTTGCAGTCTGATGTCCCGGTCTTCCAGTCTGATGCCTTGCAGTCTGATGTCCTGGCCTTCCAGCCTGATGTCCCGGCCTTGCAGTCTGATGTCCCGGCCTTCCAGCCTGACGCCTTGCAGTCTGATGTCCCGGCCTTGCAGTCTAATGTCTTGCAGTCTGATGTCCCGGCCTTCCAGTCTGATGCTTTGCAGTCTGATGTCCCGGCCTTCCAGTCTGATGCTTTGCAGTCTGATGTCCCGGCCTTCCAGTCTGATGCCTTGCAGTCTGATGTCCCGGCCTTCCAGTCTGATGTCTTGCAGTCTGATGTCCCGGCCTTCCAGTCTGATGCCTTGCAGTCTGATGTCCCGGCCTTCCAGTCTGATGCCTTGCAGTCTGATGGCCCGGCCTTCCAGTCTGATGCCTTGCAGTCTGATGGCCCGGCCTTCCAGTCTGATGCCTTGCAGTCTGATGGCCCGGCCTTCCAGTCTGATGCCTTCCAGTCTGATGTCCCGGCCTTCCAGTCTGATGTCCCGGCCTTCCAGTCTGATGTCCCGGCCTTCCAGTCTGATGTCCCGGCCTTCCAGTCTGATGCCTTCCAGTCTGATGTCTTTGCTTGCCAGCCTGATGTTTCTGCTTGCCAGCCTGATGTTTCTGCTTGCCAGCCTGATGTTTCAGCTTTCCAGCCTGATGTCTTTGCTTGCCAGCCTGATGTCTCTGCCTCCCAGTCTGACGTGCCCGCTGTCTGCCCTGACGTGCCCGCTGTCTGCCCTGACGTGCCCGCTGTCTGCCCTGACGTGCCCGCTGTCCGATTTGAAGTGCCCGGTACCCAGCTTGACGTGCCCTCATCCATGGTGTGGTTTGAGGCCATTAATCTGGGACAATTACACCTGGTTGGAGCGTCCGGAGGCCGCTCCTTTGAGGGGGGTACTGTCATGAAAAGGTCCACCCGTTGGTGGCGCTGTTGATCTTTTGGATTGCAGTACCAGTGTCCACCAGCGGGTGTCTTCTAACACCCAGGGCCTGTAATAAGAGGACCTACCTCTTGGTGGCACTATTTGATCCCTGGACTGAAGTACCGGCGCTCACCAGCGGGTGTACTCCGGCAGTGTGGAGCAGACAGCATCTGCTCCGATCAGCTGTTACGTGAGGGTAATCATCAGTCTTATATATACCCGGCAAGCGCTAATATGCTTTGCCTTGGTATCTCTCTCTGCAAGTGCCCTGACCGCTGGAACCTGAACCTGAACCTGAACCTGAACCTGAACCTGAACCTGAACCTGAACCTGAACCCTGTACCCTGTACCTACCTGACCTGTCCCTTTCCAATCCTGAGCCCATCCATCCGTCCTTACCCATTGACTGATTCCCTGGTGTATGACCTCGGCCTGGCTTTCATTAACGTCTCCGGTAGTTCCTATTTATTGTATATATATTTCTTGCTGTTGTGGTTGGTTGTGCACTGTATGTTTTCACTTTCCTTTTATTTATAATAAACACTTGTTATTTTCACGCACATTCGTTCTGGGTTTCCTCTGTGCAGTCCACACAGTCTGGTCTAATAATTCCCTGACAGCCACATCTATCTACACCAAGCCTGATGGGATATTGAGAGTTGCCACACCAGGCACCCCTATGATTATTCAGGACTGATTTGGTGTTATTTAAGCCCCATACAAACTATCAGATTTTCTGTTGATTTTTTTCCTTCAGATTTACCAAAACCATATAATATGAGGTCAAACCTTAGGAGTTTCAATTTGTATGCAATCAGGTAGGCCCTTTCACTACATGGTTTCGGTAAATCTGAAGACAAACATCAGCAGAAAATCTGATACAGAGTTGATGGGGCTTTACTGGTGTGATAAACGTTTTACAGGCAATATGTATATTGTGAGATTTTATCAATGCGTATATGTTTTAGTAGGTTTTTTTAATAAAGATGTTTCATTTTTACGTCTTTGTTATTTACCGTATTTATCGGCGTATAACACGCACTTTTTTCCCCTTAAAATCAGGGGAAAATCGCGGGTTATACGCCGATCCCCCGCGATTTACGCAAGATTTTTGGGCTCTGGGCGGCATTCAGCCGCCTACGGCTCTTCTCGCGGCTTTCGACCGTACTCTGTGGCTTTCGGCAGCCGAAAACCGCCGAGAAGGGCCGAGAGCGGCCGAAAGCCGCCGAGTACGGCCGAGGTGGCCGAAAGCCGCTGAGAAGGGCCGAGGTGGCCGAAAACTGCTGAGAAGGGCTGAGGCGGCCGAAAGCCGCCGAGTACGGCCGAGGCGGCCGAAAGCCGACGAGAACTTCCGGGCGCCGCCGAGATACACAGGACATCTCGGCGGCACCATTTTTAAAAACAAAACCTGACTCACTAAGGGAACAACGATGCACAAGACTGCAATGACGGACAAACTGCATGACGGACAGGCTGCATGACAAGGCTGCATGACGGACAGGCTGCATGACGGACAGGCTGCATGACAAGGCTGCAATGACAAGGCTGCAATGATGGACAGGCTGCATGACAAGGCTGCAATGACAAGGCTGCAATGACAAGGCTGCAATGACAAGGCTGCAATGATGGACAGGCTGCATGACAAGGCTGCAAATGACGCTGATAAGGCTTCAGATGGACACTGATAAGGCTGCATTGATGGGCATTTAAATGTAAGTTTTTTTTCGTTAAATTTCCCTTCTAAAAGTTTTTTTCCTTAAAATTCCCTCCTAAACTTGGGGTGTGTGTTATACGCCGGCGTGTGTTATACGCCGGCGTGTGTTATACGCCGATAAATATGGTATATTTAGTACTAACTCTGTTACACCACTTTTTGTCACTGTTTTTTTTTTTGTATTGTACTGTATGTTGCCAACAAGTCAGTTTTGATGATACACAAAATGAGTTATCAAAAACCCCTCACTAATAAGGACAGTTTTTTAGTTTAGAGAACACAAAACTCCATTTGACATTTATTTTCCATTTCATCCATGGGTTGGATAAAATGATTTGTAATGTTTTTTCATGAACAAAAATTGACAAAAATGGAATAAATTCATGGAAACTCTCACATTGCTAGCAATGAGGTAGAAAGGGTGATTCAGGAAGCACATAGCAACACATGTAAATACTCACACAAACGTAGTCCGGTCAAATCACTATAGTTCAGGAAGAATAGTTTGATGTTCAAAGTATTTGCAAGTCAATTTCCCTAGGAACTGAAAATCAGTAGGATCTCTAAGTGTCTAATAAAGACAATCCGATCTGTAAAAATTACATAAACCGCTATGATATGAAAGCTGATATTCCCTTTGCATCTTGGCATGTTTTCTTTTATTTATGACATAATTGTGATTAGTGCCAAGTACTTTCTGTTTGGAATAGTCTACATTTTCATGTTTCTGGTCTCTGATCTCAACTGATGCAATGTGATATCATGCTGCCTCGCAGAGGGGAACAGTTTCTGACTCTGAGCTGTTAGTTAAATAAGAGGCTAGCAGAGCATTCTGGGAGATGACGTTTGATAACAGATGCAGAGTCACAGGTTGCCTAAATCGGGTTTGAAAACTATTTATCTACAAACAAGTGTTACAATAACAAATTTCACAGCAATAAACAAGAAAGGATTTTGTGATTGTAGGCGCTGACAATACCAGGCACAAAGGAAATATACTCTATAAATATATTATCTATAAATGTCCAAAACAGCCAACATGTCAAAACTAGTTTCAATGTGATTTGTTTAGCTTTCATTAAGAAAACCATGTCACCACATGCCACGGATTGTAATGGAGGTTTATTGATTTCACACACTTAGTTGCTTTATACCAGCAAAAAGTAAAATTACAAATGATAAATAATATAAATGTAATACTAAAAATTTGTACCAGCAAGACATGAAATATCAAAATAAAAATAGTAAAAATTACAGGTACTTTTCACAAAAACGACCACCTTACATGCTGGATCCAGTAAGTGAAAAAGAGGAAAAATTACTGTTTAGTAAAGCTATCCTGCAAAAATGCACTGCTCACCAGTGGCGGCCAGTGTTTTTTTTTGTTTTTTTAGGGGGGCGGCACACAACCCCCCCATTGGTCAGTGGCATCTTAGCATCCCCCGCACTTACCCCAGCAGGCTCCAGTGGGCAGGCTATGGGCTCCTGCAGGCTGCGGAGGGCTTCATTGGGCAGCAGGGGGTTGCGGGCTCCAGCGATGGGCTTTGGCTGGCTTCTGAGGGTTGTGGGCTCTGGCAGGCAGCGGCGGGCTGCTGTGGGTTGCAGGCTCCAGTGGCAGCAGGCTTCTATGAGTGCAGGTGGCTCCTGTGTCCTCTGTGCAGCTCCTCCTTTCTAATCCTAGGCATCCAATGGGATTGCCTGTTCTTTTAGCCAATCGGGTGACGGGTATCAAAACCACTTTCTGATTGGCCGGGAGGAGGATCAGTGTTGCAACAGCAAATATCCATTCGCTGTTGCAACCCACCTGGGTGGACTCAGGACGCAATGCTCTGCATTTTGAAGCCCTTTAGAGCCTCTGGCTCTAAACAGTGCTTCTGTATATATTGGCTGTTGCCATACCCTCTGCATTCCTCTTCAACATATGCTGCTTACTGTCTTACTCCCCAACACTCTTCTTCTGGAAATAAATGCCTACTGTCATCTACTGGATTTCTACATCAAATTGATGCTTCTGCATATTAAACACTAGAGATAGTCTGTCATCTACTGTCTATATTTCTAAATAAATTTGCTGCTTAATATCACAGAGTTATGTATGTACAAGCACTTTATGCCTTTGTGTGGCTGAGTTTGAAACCCCAGAGGGAGGAATTAATAAGGAAGAGTCTGGGAACACATGCCCTACTAGGGACAGCTACTGCTAAACCAGACCAGAAGCAGGGATTATTAGTCAAGTGTTTCTATGTTTAATAGTTTACTATTGTTGCCCATAGCTTCTGGGTGTATATGTGTATAAATTTAAAGGCTGGTGACAGAAATATGTTTGTCCCCTTTTGGTCATCTCACATGTATGTACTATACAAGACAGTTCAGTCTGTGACACAGTGTGCGTGTGTACTGCTCATTTTGATGTACCATAGTAGGTGAACCTGTTTATTGCAATATCAATTATATGCAGCTCCTGTTATTCTACCTAATCCTATTTCTTCAGGTCTGGGATTCTATAGCTAGTGTTAGCTGAGGGCTCAGTAAGCAGCATAGGCTAAAGTTAGTATGGGCATCCAACAGCCCATAGATAGGTACAGGTCCGGTTGCATGATTGATTAGAAGCTGCTAGGGCCTAAAGAGCAGAGCAGAGTAGGTAGACTGATTCAGAGTTCCACAGTCATACCACAGTTTCTGCAAGTGAGAAGCTGCATTACAGGCTGGTTGGACAAAATTGGAAGACTCCTCCCATCACCACTGATTCTGTCTGTAAATAAATAAAAAAGCGGTACTACTTATTTCCATATTCACTTGGAAGTTAAAAAGTTTGCAAATTAGTAATGAAAACATAAGTAACAGGCTTCTTCAAAAAATATTTTTTTACACCTAATGCCTTTTTTATATCTATCGCTGTGACCTTAAAGTGATATTAAAGCCACAACATAAATGTAATGCATTGCAGCCTTAGATGTGGGGGCTGTCTTCATTTTCTTAGGCTTTTTTTCCTTCAATTCACATGGTGTTCTGGCAAGTAACACATTTCCTGTCCCAGGGTGTATGCATTCTGGATGAAGTAGTAGAGCAGACATCTTTGGACAGCAGCATTGTGGATGAAGTAGTAGAGCAGCATTCTGGATGAAGTAGTAGAGCAGACATCTTTGGACAGCAGCATTGTGGATGAAGTAGTAGAGCAGCATTCTGGATGAAGTAGTAGAGCAGACATCTTTGGACAGCAGCATTGTGGATGAAGTAGTAGAGCAGCATTTTGGATGAAGTAGTAGAGCAGACATCTTTGAACAGCAGCATTGTGGATGAAGTAGTAGAGGAGACATCTTTGGACAGCAGCATTGTGGATGAAGTAGTAGAGCAGACATCTTTGGACAGCAGAATTGTAAGTCTGGGGAAAGGGAAGTCTTAGTCAAGCAGATTTACAGTAGATAGGCTCAACAACCAAATCGAAGGTGAACTTCAGTTAACACACTGTAAGCAGTTACAGCAAACTGTTCTTTTCCATTGGGATAAAAGTTTTACACAAATAAATAAAAGTTGACCATTGTAAGCACACCTATCAGATACATTGTTTGTCTCAACCCTCTAGCTGCTACTTTGTCTGGATATCTTGGACTATAAAGAAAATTGGAAAATAGCAGACTTACTGGCTGGATTTCCAGCTGAAAATAAATGAAAAAAAAACAAACAAAAATGCAGCCACCATAACTAAGAATTGGTAAACTGCGCCTTTTGTTTTTGGGATTAAAGTGGATGCAAACCCGATTCATGAAATTTGAGCTGGGCACATATATCTTTACTATTTTCTTATCTCTCTTCAAAACACTGAGTCCCATAGCTGTCCCTTGCTCCATAGCTCTGTTATCAGCCTGATAACTTCTCACACATTCTCTGAGACGTGAGATAGAAGTGTGTGTCGGGGGAGATTGCTATAAATAGATTAGCAATCAGCTTGCCGTCTAAGAGCAGAGCTCTGCACATTCCTTTCCTCCAATCAACTGTCTTGGTTGTATGTCAATAATTCACTCCCAGCGCTAACCAGGAAGAGAAAAACTTTAACACGAAGAGCACTTTCTAAAAGATATATACAGATGAAGACAAAAGATATACAAGTAAAACTTATGAAGGAAGGCTGTTCACTTCACTGGGTACATGTAAGGGTTTACATCCACTTTAATACCGCTTTAGTGCTGGTTCACACAGATGCGATTTGGGATTTGCAGCGTATCCTGTGCGTTTACCGCACGCATCACAATAGCACTCCATTAATGAAAACTGCAGCGGGTGTCCAAGTCAAGTTAATGACACCCCAAAAATGGATCGCAAAATGCAGTGAGATTGGCTGAATAGAATAGCATGGTTGTAAACACCTATGCGATCAGATTCCAGTGCAGAAAAAAAAGTGCCTGCACCTTTTGTGTGGGTGCTGTGTGGTTTGCGGTGTAATTTCAGCCATACAAAATGAATGTCTCAAATCGCACTGCAAAGAATCGCTTTTGATTAGAACAGGAATGTGATGCGATTCCTGTCTGAATAACATGCTGTTTGCCACACCACAAGAATGTGAACTGGGACTTAAAGTTAACCACTTCCCATCCTTATGACGTCATATGATCCATATGATCTCCAGGTTGAAACAGTTATATTGGAAAGATGCCTACACTTGCAGGCAACATCTCAGTGTGAATGTTTTTAGTCAGTGTGTCCCTCTTTACCAGAAGGGATTTGAGTGGTTGAATAGCCACTTGATCACTTCTGTGAGGAGTGGAAGGGTGCCCCCCTCCCACCACCACCACCTCTCCTGGGCTCTGCTGTCTGATCGCAGAGCCCAGGAGCAATGTGACCGGTAGCGATAGTGGCACTACACAGAGAGAGGGGAATTGATGTTGTTCCTCCCTCTCTGTGACCCCGGAAATCGGAAGCGATGAGGATTTTTCACTTCTGGTTTCAGCTCTTTGTTACCTGCCCATTACCAGACAGGGAAACAGATGATCAGACCAATCTGTGTCTGATCTGCTCCATTGGAGCCCAGAGTAGAGATTTGGGGTCTAACATATCCCAAATCTCTCTATAAAGAGGACCATGCTTTGGCAAGGGATGGTGTTCACCCTTTGTGAAAGCAATAAAGTTGTTAAAAAGAAAAAAAAGAAACCATGTAAAAAAAAAAAGGTTTGAATAAAATAAATAATAAGAATAATTTAAAAAAATGAAAAATGCAATTTTAAAGTGTGACATGCTAGGTATCTATTTACTCTGCATAAAATTATCTTTTATACAAAAAAGTGGGTATTATATAGTGTCTGTGTGCAAAAAACGAATTAAAGTGTATTTAAAAATAAAATGTGTTTGAAAAAGCGCTGTGCAAATATAGTGTGGCATAAAAAATTGCAACACCCACCATTTTATTCTATTCGATAGATAGATAGATAGATAGATAGATAGATAGATACGTGTAGGAGAGAAATGTCAGAATTGGTCTGAGTGGGAACAACTAGTTAAAAAATTGGTGTGGAAAATAATGTTTTATTGCTGTGTTAGAAATGCTAAAGGTATGTTCCTAATAGTAAACTAAAATGCAACTAAAATACGCAGACATTTTTAGGTAAAACTTTAGAAAAAAAGTATGTATTTTATCATGTACTAATTAATTATAATAGAAAAAATCTTTGTAAGGTGAATACTTTAGTACATGAGTCTTAAAGCATTTGTTACCCCAACATTTCATATTCCTGATATGTGGCTTCTGTACTATGTACTTGTGTAAGAATGTTTCCTGTTCTCTTTGTGTTGCTTCTTTGTGTGAAATCCCTGGTGCTCCTGCTAGTTTCCTTGCTTACCTAATAAAAACTGACCATAATAAGCAGGAGATGATCAGACTTGTCATGGCACGCCCCCGCTGCACACTGTGCACAGCCATGCACTGGGAAGCTCAGTGTACTGCTGCTTCTCCTCCCCCCCCCAGCTCTTATGCAGCTAAGAACAGAGGGAATGTGATCGTTTATAAAAAAGGGAAAAGGCATTTATTATTTGTTATATATCTAAACAAAAATGTTTTGCCTTTCATTTCTATTTTAAACTGAATGGGTTGCTTTACAAGGTGATTGTTTCCAATCACTTTAAGGCTGGGTTCACACTGATGTGAACTGGATGCGGATTTCCCCACCTTTAGTTCACATAACAGGAGAGTGTGACCAGCTCTCAATGGAGCCGGTTCACACATCTACAGGGGCGGCAGTGGAGTGCATTGCATAAGGGTCCTGTGCATCTTTGGCTCCATTTCAAGTCCAAATTAGGGCAAAAATTCGGACCTGATTAGCACCTGAAATGCAAGCCACGTCCGCTCACAGTGCGAATCCGGTATAAATGCTTTTGAAATGCATATCAAACACAGGTCAGCAGACAGCCATTGAATAGTATAGTGTAGAGGCTGCACTATGTTGCATTGTGTTGAGGTTTTATGAACACAGCGGGTCATATTTGTATTGCAGGCAAAGCAGTTCAAATGCATTCTTTTTTGTCAAGAGTTGCATTTTGCATAAATCTATGTGTTTGAGCAACACTGCATTTGAATACAAAAGGCTGCATTTGGCAAGAATACTGTCTGCATGAGCCTTTACCCTAACCCTCAGTACACTCTCACCCCGAGTACATGTAGCCCTCAGCCCTTGACCACACATAATGCCCGCTACCCTGTATACATAACTGCAGCACTGCTAACAATCGTTCACAACAGAAGTGGTGAGTAGGATTGCTCAGCTTGAAGTGCATACTGTCAGCAGATCAGGCACTGAACAAGAAAAGGGAATAACTAACAAAAGATGCAATGGACAGTGACGTTTAGCAGTTGTGCTGTAACTGTAATGATAGGTTGGATCAGCACTGTGGGGTATGGCAATCTCTAGTGAGGTATTACTGTGTTTCTTTAATGCATTTGTTGTAGCTGATGACACAATCGCTGGTGCCTAGCTGTGGGGAATGACAGAAAATCACAGAGCAGCATGAGAAGTCATGCAAGGCAGCTTAGGAGAATCTGCCAAACATCTAGAACTAAAAACATCATGATTGTTTTGGTGTAAACTGCTGACATTTTGGGAAACCTGCATTGAGAAAATCATATAAAATCAGGCTGAAACATTGTTAACAGTTTACTCATTGTTATTTATAGCATTATACATCCCTGAACAATTTGTTGATAGGAATAGATACATAGGGGGTTATTTACGAAAGGCAAGTGCACTTGGAAGTGCAGTCACTCAAAGGGGTAGATCTGAAATGAGGGGACGTTCTGCTGATTTTATCATCCAATCATGTGCAAGCTAAAATTCAGTTTTTTGTTTTTCTTGCATGCCCCCTTGGATCTGCAGCGACTGCACTTCCAAGTGCACTTGCAGTGCAAAGTGGATTTTCCTCTAGTAAATAACCCCCATAGTACCATGTTTTTAGATACAGTAGCAGCATTTAACCTACCAGGAGGTTGTAATCTTTGAAGTTTTGACAGCATACATAATTTCTGATTGGTTTCTGACAAATAAAGGACACACAAGGCAAAATGAAAGGATCTCTTGTACAAACAAACCCCAGTTCACTGATACTCATCTTTGAGGTATTTCCGCACCGCTTTGTTGTTCCATTTTTTAAATAACCAGACCTTTTAAGCATAAAGAACCATGTGACGCCTCCCGAGATACAGCATTTTTGTCTGAGTTGGTAGTTAGCAGGCTGTGACATGAACACTGTGACATGAAGATGAAGACATTAAAGGGGTTGTAAAAGTTTGTGGTGTTTCACCTTAATACATCCTATGCATTAAGGTGAAAATTACATATTGTGAGCAGGCAGGTTTTTTTATTGCAGAAAAGACATGCAATGACTCTTCTACAATAAACTACATCTACCTTCCTTCTCACTGCAAACCCCAGAATATAAAATGAGCTACCCATGTGCAGCTCAACTTACAACAGCCATCTTGATCCCTGGGTTCCAGAATGACTAGCCCCTGAGCTAATGAAGATGGCCGACAACCATAACACCGGAGAGGTTGCAGGCATTAGCAAGGGAGCATTAAAAAGGTGATCCCCTTAGTTCCTCTTTAGGAACACCAACCCATGTGACATCAACCCATGTGACACCGCCCCTTGTCCCTATATAAGTCGCAGCGCAGCGCGTCCCTGGCATTGCGGCCGGAGAGAACGTCGAGTCAGCATCTCCAGGAGAAGAAGAAAAAGAAGAAGAACAAAAGGCGGCGGCGGCGGTGACAGAAGACCGGGCCACCGCCTGTAAAAGAGCTATAAGAAGGCGCGGTGGCCCGGCAGAAGAACCGAAGAGGGGGACAAGACCCCCGAAGTCGGAAGAAGAGGCCACGGCGACGAAGAAGAATGCTGGGCTCCTCCGCTAGTAAAAGAGCTACAAGAAGATAGCGGAGGAGTCCGGCGAGAAGACCCCCGAAGACGGAAGACCCCCGGAGCTGTGCAATAAATTATTTTATCTTGTGTGTTGTGTTTTTTTTGTACTTTATTTTACAGGTGAATGGGTAGGGGTACATTGTACCCCATACTCATTCACATAGGGTGGGGGGCCGGTATCCAGGGGCCCCCTTATTGAAGGGGGCTCCCGGATTCCGATAAGCCCCCCGCCCGCAGACCCCGACAACCAACGGCCAGGGTTGTCGGGAAGAGGCCCTTGTCCTCATCAACATGGGGACAAGGTGCTTTGGGGTGGGGGGGCCGCACCCCCCCCTTCCCCAAGGTACCCCCCATGTTGAGGGCACGTGGCCTGGTACGGCTCAGGAGGGGGGGCGCTTGCTCGCCCCTCCTTTCCTGGCCGGCCGGGTAGCATGCTCGGACAAGGGTCTGTTGTGGACTTTGGGGGGACCCCACGCCGATTTTTTTCGGCGTTGGGGTTCCCCTTTAAGTCTATACCAGGTGGCGGGGCCAGCGACGTCTCCTTCGCGGGCCCCGCCTACCTGGAGACCCGCTCGAAATGAGCGGACTTTCCTCCACGTGCGTGGGCGAGTCCGTTCAGTAGGGCGGATAGTACGGCGGACTTAGTATGCCGTATTAGTCCGCTGAAAAAGTGTCATGTGTGGGCAAGTAGCCCGTTCGGAAAGTCCGATGGACAGTCTGGCGGGAAGTCCGCCAGACTAAGTACGTCGGATAGACGGCTCTAAGTACGTCGGACAGACGGCTACGTGTGTACGCGGCTTAAGTGTCCTAATATTAAGAGTCAGCAGCTACTGTATTTGTAGCTGCTGACTTTTAATTTTTGGAGGGGGGGCTCGAGCTCCGCTTTAAATTATAGAGAGTTCACATGAAGAATGTCACTCTGGAGCAAGCATTATTGCTGGAGTCACTAAGAGATATATCAAGTAGAGTTCGCCTATGCTCTAATATGTTTGGAGGGGCAGCATTTTAGGGAACTAAAAAAAGAACACAAAAATGTAACCTTATACAAAAAAAAAAGAAGATACATAAAATAACTGACATGAAGGACACAAATAAAAAGCTTTTATTGCTGCCTGTATAGAATTACACATTTTTTTATGATCTTTAATAATATTTCGGACACTTTAACCAAATTATAAAAGACAGTGCAGCTGAGGCTCTGTTTGTATCAATAAAGACAATATAAAAGATGGCATAAAACATATTTAATTTTCTGTTCATTGTGTTTTCCAGTGGAGTATAAAGCCTCTGGGCTTCTTTTTTTGAAAAGTGGCTGCAACAATATTTTATTCTGTTGGCAATTGTAGCTGGGTTCCTTTTATCTAAATCATTAGCAAGTTTTACTTTAGAGTAAAAGGTCTTTACTCACATTATGCAAGTTGCAGAAACCAATTGATAGCCATACCTTAACATCTGCAAAAATATCACTCAACCCAGGTCAGGCGACCCACTGTGCCGGTACAAAGCTTTGTAATAATTTGCATGTACAAAGCATATTTTATCTGCATCACATCTGAAGGACTAAATCTTTCAGCACTACTGCAAGTGTAATCATTTTGGAGGTGAGACAGATCAGCAGCTGTTATATCTACAACTCTTGAGAACAGATGGTTATGTAGACATTTAAATAAGCAAAGACAATAAGGTGTAACCCATTTTACTGATTGAAATGTAAACCATCTATAAACCAGAAGCAGTCTATAGAATACAGATGGAAAGGAAAAGAGTAGCATACATTTATCCTTATTACATGCAGTACTTTACAAAAAAGAAACATTTCTGGAATAAAACATATTTTTAAAACAGATCCAGAGATAAAAAAAAACACATTTGTGTGTTTTGTCAGGAAAATATCAGAGTGTGCAACAGTATCTAAGCATGTTTGTGACACAGAGCTAGTTATCCCATGATCAACCAAGCTGGATGTCCATAACTAAATAAATGTCCAAGGACTTGACCATTAATAAAACGGATGAGAAAGATACCGTATTTATCGGCGTATAACATGCACAGGTGTATAACACGCACATTCATTTTAAGAGGGAAGTTTCAGGAAAAAACAAAAATTTGTGTATTGGCGTATAACACACACATGCTATTTGCACCCGATTTTCGTGGTGAAAAGGTGAGTGTTATACACCAATAAATACAGTAATCAAAGATTTGCAACCCATCATAACAGAGAATGAAATGCTGAAAGAAATATTCCAACAACCCTTAATATTGGCTTTTAGGCAACCACCCAACCTCGGACTAACTAATAAGCAGAAAACGTTATTCTGATTATGACTTTGCAAAAAAAAAAAAAACCAAGCCCTGCAACAAAAAATGCTGCAACCCATACGGTCAAATCAACAAACTAAAATGTATCCCACACACAAAAGGGGGTAATCCTGCTTTTAACTGTTTTCAGCTAATGTATCATACTGGTCTGGTGTGTCCTATGCGCCATTTAAGCAACCTAGACAGCAATTTTACTGCCCCTTCATTGACAACAATCAGCGTAGGTCGTATGTGGTTGTCATGGACCCTCATTTGACTCTACCCCCATCCACAGCAACATGGACAGCACACAATCTAATGTCCCCAACACAACAATGTGTGTATTTTTTACCCTAAATATTAAAACAACACTTAAACAATTGTATGTCTTAAGTTTCATGTTTTGAATATATTTTACAATGCTTGTTTTAAACTGTTGCTAATTTTCTACCAACCTTACTATTTGAGACACTCTCTTCCTTTCTAGCCCTCTACTCCACTTAAGTCAGAGCTTGCCTCCTTTCTCCCCACTTGTACACCTGTACCTTGATGCTCACCCGGGTGGTAAGCATTTTTTTACCACACAACTCAGATACACCAACCACACCAAAGCCCCTTAAGGTCACCATACTTAGAGCCTAAACTCCCCATTTAAATTCCAACCTCTGAAATATTGTGATATTGGAGCCAACACTCTCCTCTTGCAAGAAACACACTTCCCTACTCATATATCCTTAAACACTTAAAAAAAACACTATCCACAGTTTTACCACAAAAACAAGCCAGATAAAATGAGGGGAGTGGCCATTTGCTTCTCCAAAACTATATTTACACTTGTAGCACCCTCCTAGGTAGGTGCTAGGATTAGTGTAGAATAGTTTTTAGTTTATCTGCTTAACAGAGAGACAGCTAGGTCAATTTAATTGCTGTCTGCTTAATAGAGAGTGGTGATCAACTAATGTAATCTGCTCAGTGTGTTCTGGTGCTGCTCATTCTGGCAAATGTCACTGTATCCTAGCAACTAAGGAAAATGCTAGATAATAGGCAGAAACCATGCAGATGGGAGCATGACTATTCATACAGCACTGGCCAATTACAAGGGGAGGCACCCCTATGCATGCTGGGTACCTGTATTTATATTCTAGGAGCACATGGGCTCTTAGCTTTTCCTAGCAGAGGATTGCACCAGCTGGGGAAAAGGAACTGCCTCCCTGGCTGGAGGGGGTATCTATTCAAAATCTATTCAAAATCTGGTTTTGTATCACTGGTATCGAGTGTCCCTTGGAAGTTGGAAGGAGGCTACCAACTGTCCCTGGACATTTTGTGAGTACAGACAACCTAAAGGATTTATATTTCCCCCTACCAGAATGTAGATCTGTCTTGTTTTACATGGAAGCTCCGTTCCATGTCTCTGACTGATGATCGGTGGGTGTCGGCTTACATCCAGTACTTGGCACTAGCAGATTGACTTCTGCTGTGAGTAATCACAGCCGAAGCGGTCTGCGGCTGGCGCTCACGTGGAAATGCAGAATCACGTACATAGATGTGATTCTGCACAGGAGGGCTTCTCTGTAGCAGTATATCTGCTGTAGGGCAGTCAAGAAGCCGTTAAAGTATGTAAAAAATGATAAAACTGCCCATAAACTTGCATCCTTTTCATGCATTCCATTGTTCACAAAAACTGTGATATCATAGTTGGAATGCTCACCAAAGATCACAACCCCGCTAAACATCTACAGACACTTCTTTCTCTTGGAGGCTAAATGAGGGTCTCATTAGCAAGCTTTCTGTATATTGTCTTATAGCTTGTCACTTGACACAATACTTTGCCCTAAACAACCCTGCAGATCTCCCTATCCTATCCCTATTACAGACCCATAAGAAAAGTACAGGCGGTCCCTGGGTTACAAAAAAGTTAGGATCTGTAGGTTTGTTCTTTTTTAAGTGTAGTTCCAGCCAAAAAAAACAATTTTTAAGCTTTTTGGATAGCATAGGGAAAGGTTAGCACCCCTGTAACATTTGTTTTGCTGTCTCTGCCCCTGTTCAGAATATCTCACCTCACTTTCTGTCCCAATGACAATTGGATTTTGAACATTTTGGGTTGTTGTGGAAACAAGGATTGGTCATAAAGCATCAGTGGAGGTACCTTTTTCCCATGGTAACTCTTACAAGAGTGAATTTCCCTTCCTTGGGGTAGATTTCCTCTCACTTCCTGTTGTCTCCTTCCATTTGTAAGTTAGTTATTTGTAAGTCAGATGTTTGTAAGTAGGGTACCGCCTGTATAGAGAGAGAGACACAATGACAGAGAAGGCCCTATTTGCAATCAAGAAAGCTAAAACCAGTAAAGCCCCGGCTGCAACAGTTTTACTGTAGTAAATTATGAAAAGTGTGTACCACAACTGTGCTGCCCCTGGTTAAATATTTTGATATGCTTCAACAGGATACATCCTTAGAGGATGATTACAACAGTGACATCCAAGTAAAATTGTGAATTACAGGCTAAATATAATTGATCAACTTTGATTTAAAGCTACTAACAAGAATATTTGCTAACCAACGTAACAGGTTTTTGGAACAATATATCCATATACATCAAGTGGAATTCATCCCCAACAGATAGACAAATCAGAAGGGTGGTTGACCTTAATCGATCTATTAAAATTGAGATGGGTCTCTCTAGCACTTCATAAGACCCTGGATACTTTATCTTGTTACTACCTCTTCCATAAACTGCTCAAAGTGAATTGTGAACCTGCATTTATCACTCTGCTACACTCTCTCTACTCCACCCCATCTAAGAATATAACAGGGATATAAATCTGACAATATTAACATCCACACAGGCACAAGATAGAGCTGCCCTTTTTCACCCCTTCTATTCATTACAACTAGAATTGGTATCTAAAGATATTCACATGAATCCTGATTTCAGACATTGTTTATTAGTGGAGGTACTCGGCATAAATGACTTAGTGCTATTCACCTCAGCCCCCATCGCCATGCTACTAAAATTGTAATCTGTATCACTGCTAATCTTAAGGACCACTTCTCTTTTGCTTGGCCTGTACCATTGCAAATCTGAAAGCCCACTTGATTTTTGCCTGGCATACTAATTCGCATCGCATAGTAGTCCATTATGTTTCACTTACCTGACACAGGAGCCAGCGAAGTCACCGCTGTCCCCTGTAGTCTGGGGCATCCATCTTCTCGGTGGGTCTCGCTGCTCCGGCCGCTGTCATTCGGCGAAGCCGTGATGACGCCACTTGAGGCAGTGGACAGCGGTGCCTGTCTTTCGGCAAATATCTCCTAAACCGTGTAGGTTTAGGAGATATTTCTTGGACCTACAGGTAAGCCTTAATCTAGGCTTACCTGTAGGTCAAAGTGTGTTGTAAGGGTTTACAACCACTTTAATTTCATGGATACATGAGGTGACAATCTCTTCTTCAGCTAACTATTATGTTGTGATTCTGTTGCATACACAACTTGTTTTTATTGTTAATGTATGTAATGCATTAATGATAAAATTATTAAAAATATTCAGCACCCTGAATTAAAGAAATGATGAAAATGGCCTGATTGATGCAAATTATAAAGCACTGCGGGTGTTATTAACTAAAGGAAAATCCACTTTGCACTACAAGTGCACTGCAAAAGTTTGTAGTGCAAAGTAGATTTTCCTTTAGGAAATAACCCCCATTGTCACTGTAAACACAAACTTAAGCAAAAAACTGCTATTGACTTGAGCATTGAAAGAAAAAGCCACACATTGTTCTGTAGAAACATTTTTACTCTGTGCACAGTCACATGTGTGTTTAGGAAAGGGTTTTAAGCAAACCAACATTTTTTTTAAAACATTTTTATTTTTGGACAGTAGAAATATCCTTTTTTGTGGTAAACAGGCATGTTTTTAAAAACATAAAACAATACACAACTCAATAACTTACAAAGTTCAACTTTGATAAAGTGAAGGCAATACAGACATTAGTATATCGAAACTGTGTAGATCTTGCCTTCATCAGGTGGGGTGATGTCACTCCTGTGAAAGCCAAATTTTGAAGATGCACACAAATTGGGAGTCAAAATGGGGATTCCCCTCCTGATCCCATGCCTAATGTCAACATGTACTATATCTCACCATGGACATGTTTCGGTGGTGTAATCCCTTCCTCTCAGCTACTTTAGTTGCGAGGAAGGGGTTGGACACACAAAACGCGTACCTTGATATCCCGTGATGGCAGATAGCACATGTTGACACACTGTGTGTATATTCAAAATTTGGCTTTGAACATTTTTTAGAAAAGTTATAATAAAAAAAAAATGTTGATGTGTTTTAGATTCTGTCTAAAACCTCAATGATGTTTTTGAGTCTTCTTTCCACATCACTGATGTCTTCCTTGATCTTCTGTAAATCCCGATTGCATACCATGATCTCCCCGATGAGGACATGTGCACTTGTACTTGTGAAATGAGATTCTTCCTCCACAACATCCACATCACCTAAAATACAAAAACACACCATGTATTAGAAATATGCAGGCATACATCTATTACCTGAAGCAGTGGTCTCAGACACTCACCTGTTCTTGTCACTATTTCGCCCACCTCATAAACCTCTCCTTCCTCCACATCCTCGGGTTGTGGTTTGGGATTTCCCCTTCTTTAGGAGGTTGTGGGGCCCTGGTGTCCTCTGATGTCCTGATTCTTTTCTCCCCTATGTGAATAAAAAAAGGTATACTTAGCACACAGATATTTTAGGTAAGAAATAGGAATATGAAACTTTGCTTGGAAGTGTCATACAATTGTCTGTTTTGGCAGAGTTCCAAGCTAAAGACATGATTTTTTCCCCTTTATTAAAGCTGGAATACTTACCTTTTTGGGTAAAGTTCCACACATGCATACACCCCTAGTATCCACTGGAGCACCTGTGTGGGACACCCTAAAAAGTTTGTTCTGGTGTCCCACACTAGTGCTCCTGCGTCCAGATGTATAAACAGCTGCTGAGTGTCCTCTCCTTACACTGAATCAAGTTTGTATTTCATTCCAGTTATAAACCCATCTAGACAACATTGTACTAAACTTCTTTTAATCCAAATAGACATAAACAAATGTAGTTAACCTGCATCTGCCAAAAACATTGTATTAGTGGGCGAATGATTTACTGTGCCCACGAACCTGAAACTTGCCATTTTAAACTGTACAACAGTACAGAAAAGCACATGGAGCAGCACAAACGTAATAAGAATAATAGGAACACATGACAAATACTTTTTTGCAGCACTCTCTTGATTCTTCTGTACTGATCCTGCTCCCTCTATTTGAGGTCTGACCATCATTTATTCAATTGATCCTTGGATCGTCGTGCCCCAAAATTCCTGTGCAGACTTTTCACAACTTTATTCATGATCTTGGCCTTTCTGACATTTGGGTTTGAGTAAGGTCCATGCTTCCCATCATAGTCGGCCCTCTTCAAGATGTCTACCATCTCTACCATCTCTACAAAGGACATATTAGAGGCCTTAAATCTCCTCCGGGATCAGAATGTTTGTGGCTCCGGGCTTTCGTCATTGCTGCTGTCTTCATGCACTTGTTCTTTCTCCACCATGTGCTCTCCCACTGCGCCAAAAGAGAAGGGGCGGGGAATACACTATAAAGAAGGTCAGGGGCGTGTGGAGTTTCACGTATGCACAGTGTATATAAAGTGTAACACATGTGCATCATACGTACGATCTGCGAGCGGAGAACGGAGTAGTGGAAGTGTTGATCATTCTAACAAAGGTACAATTTTAACTTGGGGCAACAGTGGCCTATACTGCTTATAGATTGAGGCCTATATTGGGACAAGATTATGCGAGTTTAGCCTGACATTAGGGTTTGTCTTGTGTCTTGCAGATAAAATGGATCAATTCAACAATCATGATTCCCTCCCTCAATTCATTGATTTGTACAGAGAGCTGCTCTGTCTGTGAGAGAATAAATTCAGTTCCTCTAATCTTTCCTCATAGCTGAGTTTCTCCATGCCCCTTATCAGTTCGGTTGCCCTTCTCTGTACTTTCTCCAGTTCCCCCGGTATCTTTTTTGAGAACTGGTGCCCAAAACTGAACTGCATATTCCAGATGAGGTCTTACTAATGATCTGAACAGGGGCAAAATTATATCTCTCTCTCTGGAGTCCATACCTCTCTTAATCAGAAAGGACTTTGCTCGCTTTGGAAACCGCAGCTTGGCATTGCATGCTGTTATTGAGCTTATGATCTACCATAACCCCCAGATCCTTCTCCACCATGGATTCAGTCTGCATTCACCAAAACGTTTGTAATTGTTAGGCCGCGTACACACGGGCGGACTGTCTGGCCAACTAAGTCCGTCAGACAATCCGACAGACAGTCCGTCCTACTTTTGAATGAACGGACTTGACCACACACGATGAACAGACAGTCCGCTGAAAGCTTGCGCGATGACGTGTACAGCACGTACGACGGGACTAGAAATACGACGTCCAATACATTGCAATGCAACCTTCGGCTGTGTAAATCCTTTCTGAGCATGCGCCATACTTAGTCCGGACAATATTACGGAAATTCCGAAAGACTTAGTCCGCCAGACTGTCCGCTGAAAAAGTCCGCTGAAGCCCACACACGAGCGGACTGTCCGCTGAAACACGTTTCAGCGGACCAAGTCCGTCAGACAGTCCGCCCGTGTGTACGCAGCCTTAAATAAGTTTCTAAAGGCAATACACTTTTTACCTTAATGCATTTTCTGCATAAAGGTAAAAATGTCCCAGTAACAATAGTGCACTCTCATCCCCTTAAATACTTACCTGAGTCCTCACTTGATCCAACTATGTGGTGTGGCCATCTGTAGCAGCTCTCTCGCGTGCCGACGGGGGACCCCAGAAAAGGAGGTTCAGGGCCACTGACAAAGTAAGTGTACAATGTTTATTATTTTAGAAAAAAAAAACCTTTACAACCACTTTAAGGCTCGGTTCACACAGGGGCGACACGACTTCAGGACGACTTTGTGAGGCAACTTGGAGACGACTTTTAGACACGACCTGGGGTGACTTACAAGTCGCCCCAGGCCAGGCGACTTTTGCTGTGGCCAATCAAAGAATGAGCTCTGAAGGGGGAACTCCATGCCAAATTTATGAAAAAAATTTGGCGTGGGTTCCCCCTCCGAGAGCATACCAGGCCCTTAGGTCTGGTATGGATTCCCAGGGGAACCCCCTACGCCGAAAAAACGGCGTGGAGGTCCCCCCCAGATCCACACCAGACCCTTATCCGAGCATGCTACCCGGCCGGCCAGGAAAGGGGGTGGGGACGAGCGGGCGCCCCCCCTCCTGAGCCGTACCAGGCCGCGTGCCCTCAACATGGGGGGGTGCCTTGGGGGAGGGGAGGCGTGCGGCCCCCCACCCCAAAGCACCCTGTCCCCATGTTGATGAGGACAAGGGCCTCTTCCCGACATCCCTTGCCGTTGGTTGTCGGGGTCTGCGGGCGGGGGGCTTATCGGAATCCGGGAGCCCCCTTTAATAAGGGGGCCCCCGGATACCGGCCCCCCACCCTATGTGAATGAGTATGGGGTACAATGTACCCCTACCCATTCACCTGTAAAATAAAGTACAAAAAAAAACACAACACACAAGATAAAATAATTTATTGCACAGCTCCGGGGGTCTTCCGTCTTCGGGGGTCTTCTCGCCGGACTCCTCCGCTATCTTCTTGTAGCTCTTTTACTAGCGGAGGAGCCCGGCATTCTTCTTTGTCGCCGCGGCCTCTTCTTCCGACTTCGGGGGTCTTGTCCCCCTCTTCGGTTCTTCTGCTGGGCCACCGCGCCTTCTTATAGCTCTTTTACAGGCGGTGGCCCGGTCTTCTGTCGCCACCGTCGCCGCCGCCGCCGCCTTCCGTTCTTCTTCTCCTGGAGATGTTGACTCAACGTTCTCTCCGGCCGCAATGCCAGGGACGCGCTGCGCGGCGACTTATATAGGGACAAGGGGCGGGGTCATCGGTTGATGTCACATGGGTGGATGTCACATGGGTTGATGTCACATGGTGACCCCGCCCCCTTACGATGTCACAGTCCCGGAGGGTGCTGGGACTGTCGCCATGTGACATCAACCCATGTGACCAACCCATGTGACATCAACCCATGTGACACTGCCCCTTGTCCCTATATAAGTGGCAGCGCAGCACGTCCCTGGCATTGCGGCTGGAGAGAACGTTGAGTCAACATCTCCAGGAGAAGAAGAAGAAGAACGGTAGGCGGCGGCGGCGGCGGCGACAGAAGACCGGGCCACCGCCTGTAAAAGAGCTATAAGAAGGCGCGGTGGCCCGGCAGAAGAACCGAAGAGGGGGACAAGACCCCCGAAGTCGGAAGAAGAGGCCGCGGCGACGAAGAAGAATGCCGGGCTCCTCCGCTAGTAAAAGAGCTACAAGAAGATAGCGGAGGAGTCCGGCGAGAAGACCCCCGAAGACGGAAGACCCCCGGAGCTGTGCAATAAATTATTTTATCTTGTGTGTTGTGTTTTTTTTGTACATTATTTTACAGGTGAATGGGTAGGGGTACATTGTACCCCATACTCATTCACATAGGGTGGGGGTCCGGTATCCGGGGGCCCCCTTATTAAAGGGGCTCCCGGATTCCGATAAGCCCCCCGCCCGCAGACCCCGACAACCAACGGCAAGGGTTGTCGGGAAGAGGCCCTTGTCCTCATCAACATGGGGACAGGGTGCTTTGGGGTGGGGGGGGCCGCACGCCCCCCTTCCCCCAAGGCACCCCCCATGTTGAGGGCACGCGGCCTGGTACGGCTCAGGAGGGGGGGCGCCCGCTCATCCCCACCCCCTTTCCTGGCCGGCCGGGTAGCGTGCTCGGATAAGGGTCTGGTGTGGATCTGGGGGGGACCCCCACGCCATTTTTTCGGCGTAGGGGGTTCCCCTTGGAATCCATACCAGACCTAAGGGCCTGGTATGCTCTCGGAGGGGGGACCCACTTTTTTTTTTTTTTTGCCGTGGAGTTCCCCCTTCAGAGCTAATAATTCTGTCAAAGTCTCCTTCGTATAGACAGAGATCCGACTTGGAGGCGACTTCCATTGAAATCAATGGGTACAAGTCGCCTACAAGTCGGATTGAAGTAGTACAGGAACTTCTTTTGAAGTCGGAGGTGACTTCAGTAGCGTGCATTAAGACAGCTCTCATTCACTTACATTGATTTTTAAATGTTGTCCGACCTGAGGCGACTAGGGGCGACCTGAAGTTGGATCGCAGTCGCCCCTGTGTGAACCGAGCCATACTCTGTGACCTGTCTCAATTTGAAAACATAGTTTACTGGTATTATAAAAACCAAGTAAGATGCAAAATACAAGATTGCAAGCAATCAGTCCCTAGTGATCCTAAGCAGCAGTGAGTTAGAGGCAAAAAATGCACTACCATTATAAATAAGTATGTCATGAGTAGGTGGGAAATCACTGCTTCTTGGCATAGTTACCAATTATGACCCTCGCATCTGCGTCAAGATGATGCATAAGCTAAGCATGAATCTCTTTAGTATTGAATCAAAAGTCCCTATAATACAGTGCTCTGAGCCCAGTGACAGTATTAATTATTAGTACAGCCACCCCCTGTAACGTGCAATACATAACAGAGTATACCCATAAGATTCCTGGCACTTATCTCTTGGTAAATTAAGCTATTTTCAGCTCTCTGCACATTAATCTCTGCAAGGTACTGCTACCAATACCCTGGACATATTGGGTTTCCTATAAAGATTTATTGACAATGAAAGAGCGGATTAAGTCTGCTGTAAAAACATATGAAACAGTTCTTAGCTTTGATCACAGCCACATATCACCGGTTGTCAGGCACTCTCCTGGTAAATTGTAATGTTAATAGAGCAGCAGCATAAAAAGCCATGTTTTGTGGTCATTCATCTACGTTCACATCCCATAATTTTAATGATTTATAGCAAGGTGGCTAGTGGGTAATGAACATGAGGTCATGTAACATAAGCATTATCCACTAAAGATCTAATGAAAAGGAAAAAATCAAAACAAACACTAATTTAAGCTAAATTTGATCACCAAGTGTATGCATTAATATATACTGCTACATTCAAAAAATATGTAAAAGCATAGCTAAATAGAATCAGAATTGTCAATCTTCCTCAATGAAGTAAGAAAAAACGTAATTTGTTTCATCAGGCACACAGATGTAAAACACGTAAGGGAGCTGTTTTGACCTGCCAAAATATATATATATATATTTGACCATTCATTCCTGAAATGAATGCAGCCCCTTTACACAACAAAGCCAGATAGATGTCATCATGTATAGTTGATAATACAGTGGTGTCCTTTCTCCATCCCCAATCTGCTGATTAGACAGTGAAAGAACAGCAACAGACCAATGATATCACCCCTATGCTCACTCTGCTTTCTCTGCTCTCACTTGCTATCAGCATGTTCCTTGTCAACACATTTGCATATAGCATGCTTGCTTGGCTCCCAGTCCTGTTACAGTTGCCCGTGTTAGAAATGGCTACAATTGCACTTAAAATACACATGCAACTTTACCTGAAAGGTATTACTTATTCAGATAGCACCAACATACCATGTGACAAGTTTCAGCAGCTCACAATTCAGGTACAGGGGAGGCAGGGCTGGCCTCAACCCTTCCTTCTCAGAGCTCTATACTCAGCTGTCGGTTAATTGCCAGTACTGTTCATTCCACAGTGAATCACCTGGTCTTCATTTCCTGCTTGTTAGCTAGCCCTGCTGGCTATTTAAACTGCCTAGATCTGATATTCTGTGCCATCGCCTGGTCAACATATCCAGATACTCTCTACTGTGTTTTCCTGTTAACCACTACAATATAGGGCACTTTCGCCCCCTTCCTTCCCAGCCCAATTTTCAGATTTCAGCACTCTCGCAATTTCAATGACAATTGCGCGGTCATGCTACGCTGTACCCAAATTAAATTGTTATCATTTTGTTTGCACAAATAGAGCTTTATTTTGGTGCTATTTATTAACAACTCCGATTTTTATTTTTTGCGATATAATCGAAAAAAGAGCGGAAATTTGGAAAAAAAAACAATATTTTCTTCTTTCTATTTTAACCACTTCAGCTCCGGACCAATAAACACCTTAAGGACCAGAGGTCTTTTTGCAATTTCGCACTGCGCTGCTTTAACTGGTAATTGCGCGGTCATGCAATATTGCACCCAAACGAAATTTGCGTCCTTTTCTTCCCACAAATAGAGCTTTCTTTTGATGGTATTTGATTGCCTCTGCGATTTTTTTTTTTTGCGATATAAATGGAAAAAGAGCGAAAATTTTTTAAAAAAAAGATATTTTCTTCTTTTTGTTATAAGAAAAATCGAATAAACTAAATTTTAGTCATACATTGAGGGCAAAATTTATTCAGCCACATGTCTTTAGTAAAAAAAATGTCAATAAGCGTATATTTTTTGGTTTGCGCAAAAGTTATAGCGTCTACAAACTAGAGTACATTTTCTGGAATTTACACAGCTTTTAATTTATGACTGCCGATCTCATTTCTTGAGGTGCTAAAATGGCAGGGCAGTACAAATCCCCCCCAAATGACCCCATTTTGGAAAGTAGACACCCCAAGGAAATTGCTGATGGGTATGTTGAGCCCATTGAATAATTATTTTTTTTGTCCTAAGGGATTGAATAATGACAAAAAAAAATAAAAAAATTTTTTTTACAAAAAGTTGTCACTAAATGATATATTGCTCACACATGCCATGGTTATATGTGGAATTGCACCCCAAAATATATTCCGCTACTTCTCCCGAGTATGGCGATACCACGTGTGTGGGACTTTTTGGGAGTCTAGTCGCGCACGGCACCCCGAAAACCAATCACCACCTTCAGGATTTCTAAGGGTGCAAATTTTTGATTTAACTCCTCACTACCTATCACAGTTTCGAAGGCCATAAAATGCCAAAATAGCACAAAACCCCCCAAAATGACCCCATTTTGGAAAGTAGACACCCCAAGCTATTTACTGAGAGGCATGTTGAGTCCATGGAATATTTTATATTTTGCCACAAGTTGCGGGAATATTACAAACTTTTTTTTTTTTGCACCAAGTTGTCACTAAATGATATATTGCTCACACATGCTATGGGCATATGTGAAATGACACCCCAAAATACATTCTGCTGCTTCTCCCGAGTACGGGGATACCACATGTGGGGGACTTTTTGGGAGCCTAGCCACGTACGGGACCCCGAAAACCAAGCACTGCCTTCCGGATTTGAATATAAAATGCTATAAAAAACAAACTAACCAGAGTCACCCGTAACACTTATACGGTGATCAGTGGTGAAAGGGTTAACTAGGGGCAATCAGGGGGTTCAAATTTTTATTAGGTAGTATATGGGGGTCCCTGGCGCTATATAAAAACCTGACGGGGAACCTAAATAACTAACTGGCTAACCAGCGTCACCAGTGACACTTATACTGTGATCGCTGGTGAAAGGGGGTGAAAGGGTTAACTAGCAGCAATCAGGGGGTTAAAACTATTATTGGGTAGTATATCGGGGTACCTAGCGCTATAAAAACCTGGCGGTGAACCTAAAAAAATAACTAGCTACCTAGCGACACTAGCGACACTGATGCAGCGTTCAGAAAAATTATCGCTTAGTGACACTGGCAAAAGGGGGTGAAAGGGTTAACTAGCGGAAATCAGGGGGTTAAAACCATTATTGGGTAGTATATCGGGGTACCTAGCGCTATAAAAACCTGGCGGTGAACCTAAAAAAATAACTAGCTACCTAGCGACTGTAGCGACACTAATGCAGCGATCAGAAAAACGATCGCTTAGTGACACTGGCAAAAGGGGGTGAAAGGGTTAACTAGCGGCAATCAGGGGGTTAAAACCATTATTGGGTAGTATATCGGGGTACCTAGCGATATAAAAACCTGGCGGTGAACCTAAAAAAAATAACTAGCTACCTAGCGACACATGCAGCGATCAGAAAAATGATCGCTTAGTGACACTGGCAAAAGGGGGTGAAAGGGTTAACTAGCGGCAATCAGGGGGTTAAAAACATTATTGGGTAGTATATCGGGGTACCTAGCGCTATAAAAACCTGGCGGTGAACCTAAAAAAATAACTAGCTACCTAGCGACTGTAGCGACACTAATGCAGCGATCAGAAAAACGATCGCTTAGTGACACTGGCAAAAGGGGGTGAAAGGGTTAACTAGCGGCAATCAGGGGGTTAAAAACATTATTGGGTAGTATATCGGGGTACCTAGCGATATAAAAACCTGGCGGTGAACCTAAAAAAATAACTAGCTACCTAGCGACACTAGCGACACATGCAGCGATCAGAAAAATGATCGCTTAGTGACACTGGCAAAAGGGGGTGAAAGGGTTAACTCTAGGGGCAATCAGGGGGTTAAATCTTTATTGGGGGGTGATAGGGGGCTACCCTGGACCTAACACTAACTGTCCTGACAGTTTTTACTGTCACAACTGACACTGAATGCATTGATCAGTAAAGAAATGATCAATGCAATCAGTGACACTGTGACTGGGGGGGGGGGGGGGCGGGGGGGGATCGGGGGGCGATCGGGGGGGGGGATCGGGGGGGGTTTGTGTGCCTGTGTGTACCTACATGTCAGTGTAGTGTTGGTGCACACTTACTTTTACTCTTCTCCTCGTAGTGCGGTCAAAAAGACCGCCCCGAGGAGAATGACATCACTTCCTCCTTCCTGTGTAAACAATACACAGGGGAGGAAGCTTCTCATTGGCCAGGAGCGATCCAGAGGGGGTGGCCGAAAACCAACGGCCATCCCCTCATCACGGAGCGCTCCTGGACCGAATCGGACCGCCGTAACCAGCGGGAGGGGGTCCGATCGGACCCCCCACCCGCTGGAAGGCAATCACGTAGATGTACGTGATTGTGCCTGCCTGTGCCATTGTGCTGACGTACAATGGCAATACGGCGGTCCTCAAGTGGTTAAAAGAAATCCAACTAAATTGAATTTTGTCATAAATTTAAGCCAAAATGTAATCTGCTACATGTCTTTGGTAAAAAAAAATTGGTTAAGTGTATAATAATTGGTTTGTGTGATCACGGACATATATACGCAAATGATCATGTACATATGTGTGCAGGTGATCACGGACATATGTGTACAGATAATCATTGGGACATGTGATTTTAGTGGGACTTATGTGGGGGACATGTGTTTTTATTATTGGGGACATGTGTTTTTATTATTTGGGGACATGTGTGTTTTGGGGACATTGTGTTTATACTGTGTGGGGACATTGTGTTTTCACTAGACTGGTGATCAGTGAGTAAAAAGCTGTAAAAAACAGCTCATACTCACTGATCATCAGCCGGCTGCAGCGATCTGCTCTCCTCTCCACAGCGATGACTTCCGTGTGAGGAGAGGAGGAGCCGATTGCCTAGCAACCGGCTGTTTGTTTACATCACATGATGGCCGTGATTGGACACGGCCGTCATGTGATCAGAGCCCTCCTGCAGATCCGAGATGCGCCGTGTCCGGGTGCGCGATCCCCCTACTTCTGATGGACGTTCAGGAACGTTCACTCAGAAGTAGAGAGCTCCCACCCAGTCGTATATGTACATTGGCCGGGTGGGAAGTAGTTAAAGATTTTTGCCTGGCTGACTTGCCTTCTGGTTCCTGATCCAGTTTGCTGCTTCTACTACGCTGATCTTTGGATTTCTGTTTCACTGGCTTGTTCCCGACTACCTGCTCTTGTTACTGAACCCTGACTATGTTTGCTCTGTTTTTACCATTTTACCATTTTATTAAATAGTGTGATTTTTACTGCACTGTCTCACTCTAATTCATGGTTCCTGACAGTAGGAGAAGACCATAAATTCAGAAGATGCAGGCAATCCACTTATTAGTAATATTTTTTCCAAACTGAAAGAGCAGGATCACTGCATAGATCGGTTTTCCATAGCGTTACGAACGCTCATGATTCACACTGCTCATCTGGATCCTCCCACTGAGGCTGGTCCTGTACAACCTGTGTTGCAGGCCATCCCTGCTGCTACTCCAGTCTCTGTGCAAGCACCTGCCTCAAATATTCCCTCTATAAGAGGTTTGTCTGGTTCCAATCCACTTCCTTACCAATTTGGGGGCGATCCAGTTCAATGCAGAAGGTTTCTCAACCAGGTTTAGATATACTTTGAAATGCTGCCCCAGGCATTTCCCATGGATAGAAGCAAAGTAGGCTTCATGATTTCTTTGCTCTCTGAGAGAGCCTTGGCCTGGGCAAATCCTCTATGGGAGACGCAATGGGAGACTCTTTGGTCATGAGTTACCCAGAGTTTGTGGCTTCCTTTAAAAGGGTATTTGAGATTTCTGCATGCTCCACTTCTGCTGCCAAAAGCCTCATGTCCATCAAACAGAGTACGAGAACTGTTGCTGACTATGCCATTGAATTCCGTACTCTGGCAGCAAAGGTTGCTTGGAACAATGAGGCCTTTGTGGCTGCTTTTTCTCATGGCATGCTTTTTCTCATGGTCTTTTTGGATACCATCAAAGATGAGACAGCAGCCCGAAACACCCACTGAGCTGGAGAAGTTGATCACGTTTGCCATTCTCATTGACTCCAGACTCTGAGAGAGACCTTCCTTGAACCACTTCAGCCCTGGAAGATTTGCCCCTTAATGACCAGGTCATTTTTTGCAATTCGGCACTGCATTGTTTTACTTGACAATTGCACTGGCATGCGACTTTGTACAAAACCAAAATTGATGTCCTTTTTTTTACCCACAAATAGAGCTTTCTTTTGGTGGTAATTGATCACCTCTGCGATAATTTTTGCGCTATTCGCAAAAAAAGAGCTACAATCTTGAAAGAAATTTTTTTTTACTTTTTGCTTTGATAAATATCCCCCAATTAAAAAAAAAATTCTTCCTCAGTTTAGGCCAATATGTATACTTCTACATATTTTTGGTAAATAAAGGGTATATTGATTGGTTTGCGCAAACGATATAGCGTCTACAAAATAGGGCATTTTTACAATCATTTATTTTTTTACTAGTAATGGCAGTGATCTGCAATTTTTATCTGTACTGAGACATTGTGGGGGACAGATCGGCACTTCTGACACTTTTTTGAGACCATTGACATTTATACAGCGATCAGTGCTATAAAAATGCACTGATTACTGTGTAAATAATACTGTCAGGGAAGGGGTTAACAGCAGGGAGCAATCAAGGGGTTAACTGTGTGTTCTAGGGAGTGATTCTTACTGTGGAGGGATGGGACTGCCTGGGTGAGGAGACTGATCATTGTTCATACTTAGTATGAACTACAGATCAGTCTCCTCTCCCCTAACAGCACAGAGATCTGTCTGTTTACATTGACATATCTCCATTCTGTCTCTGTGTGGATTAATCGCGAGTGCCCGGCGTTCGCACGTGGATCTGCTCCGTCGGTGCGCCGTGGGCACGTACATGCCCCCTAGTGGTCTGAAAGTGAACCGTTGTATAGCTACAATGGTTCGCCAAGGGGAGCCAACCCGCTGCAGTATAACGGCGATGACTGGTTGGGAAGTGGTTAAGGAGCGCTTGCGGAACCTCCTGTGCATTTGGCTCTGAGATTTGCAGTCCCACCCTTGCCTCTCTCACCTCCCATGCCTCCTGGTACAGAGTCTGCCAGTGAAGCCCAACATGTGGTTGGGCTTCACTCATCTCTCTGCAGGAGAGAGGGCCTTTAGGAGGAGGGAGAGATTGTGCCTTTATTGTGGCCAGGCAGGTCACTTCCTAAACATCCAGAAAATGCTTACACCTGAGGTCCTGTAGGGGACAGACCTCAGGTGGCGTTGTTACGTCCCAAGTTATCCAGAAGGATAAGCCCTCTTACTCTTTCTTGGTCTGAGTCATCCATCAAGATACAGGCTCTGTAAAAATTAAAAAATGGCCACCCAAATGAGTTCAAAATTATACTTTTACAATGTGCACCTCATCCCAAATTATGTAAACCTAAATGTATGAGACTTCTGGTCTCCAAGCAGAGGTGTCAGGCTCTAATCGACTCTTAAGCCCCATACACACTATCAGATTTTCTGCAGATTTTTGTCTTCAGATTTACCAAAACCATGTAGTACAAGGGCCTGCCTGCTTGCATACAAATTGAAACGCCTAAGGTTTGACCTCATATTATATGGTTTTGGTAAATCTGAAGGAAAAAATCATTAGAAAATCTGATAGTGCCAGTATCTTGTGTCTAGATTGGAAAACTTTAGAGTCCCTGCAATAGCTAATCAACATGCCGATAATGATGATAGGGACATGTAATGGATGGCGATATCTAGCGCATTATCTGACATCCCTTTTACCCATACTTCCCAGGACCGTGCCAATCCCTGTTGTGACATTCTCAGTCTATTGGAGTACAACTAATACTAAAAAAAGACAGTTCTGCATGTTAAATGTATATGTCTGTATCCCTGGATTTACTTATTGTTTTGGCATGTGGTTTTCACTGGTAGCTGCATATTTTTCTGATTGTAAATTCAAGGGAAATCAAAATAGTCATAACAACAATTTTCTGATGGCAGTTCCCTTGATAACAAACTGTGCCGAATTCAGACAAATATTACTGACATGTGCAGCAAATAGGTAGTTCTTTTGATATACCACTTTAAGAACCTGTCACTATGGCAATGACACATTCATAAAAAAATACTGGCAGTTCACTGATTTGGAAACTGGCAATAATTAAGACCAAATCTGATCTGGCATACAGCGGTACACCAGTACTCAGAGTGGGGATCTGTCACCAACATGGCACCTTTCCACACACTACTGTATCTCCCCGGTAGCATTTGGAGATCCCCCAGCCAAAAGCTTATGGTAAACAAAGAGGCCAGGGATACTGATAAAGTCATTGTCTAAATATAACAATGCCCATATTTGAAAAATTATTTGTCACTGGGTTGGCAGAGCCTGATGGGGAACTTAGATGCTAGTTCCCCATCAGTTTTGCTTTACTGTTCATTGACAGCACACGGTAGCAAGTGGATTTGAAAACTAATATTGCCATGTGCTGTCAATAAAAAGTAAAGCAGACTTGATGGGGAACTAATTTCTCAGTTCCCCATCAGGCTCCACCCAACCCTACTATAAAATTTTGTTTTAATTAACGTGTGAGTTGTGACATGTTTGCATTAGGAAACAAGCAAGGGAAAGTAGGGGAAGGCAAAATGAATTTGCCCAAGTGACAACTGCTGTAACACCACTGGTAGAATAGTACTTTTAGCTGTTGAGTTTTTACAAATAGTCAAAGTATTCACATTACTAACAACACAGTTTAGTGTGTTTAGGCTGCACATTTTGAGGAATAAAGTAGTGCATTTAAAAAATCTATTGGAGCTGATCATGCAGGTGCCACTAAATGTATATGTTTAGGGAATGGAAGGGTTTACTTTAATGCAGTAGTAGATGAAGATGGTTTTTTAATAAGTGAATGGAATACTTCTATCTACAAATACGACAATGTGAAGAGAAGCAAGAAACACATTGGAGAGTCCGTTAAGATGCGATAACAGTTGGAAGTGGTACATCATTCTGCCAGGCTGAACACTGAGATCAGAATGAAGGGCAAGAAACAGCCATTCAATTCATTATCAGACAGAAAGTCAGATAAAAGGAGGAACATTTATTACAGTGTTAAGTGCACATGAAAAAAGGACAACAATAATGAAAGAAATGTTCACCTTCAGTATTATATGGAATCTGTTTTTTATTTGTATCTTTATATGTAATGTAAAAAACTGTCTCCAAAGAGTCTATGGGGTTGATTTACTAAAGGCAAACTAGAGTGTGCACTTTACAAAGTGCAGTTGCTCCAGAGCTTAGTAAATGAGGTAAGGCTTCACTTTGCAAAGAGTACCCAATCACATGTAAGGAAAGGAAAAAAACAGCATTTTTGCTTACACATGATTGAATGACGGAAGTCAGCAGAGTTTCTGCTAATTTATTAAAGAGGAAGTAAACCCTGATGGGTTTACTTCCTCTTTGATTCCCTGCAAAGGTAAAGCATAATGGACTACTATGCATCGCATAGTATTATTTTTCAGCATAACCAGAGTCTCATTTTAAATCTAAAATTTGTTTTATATTTTTTATTTTATTTTTAAATACATTTTTATTCTACACGTTTTTTTTTTTTAAATATGCTCTGTCAGTTAATTTTCTCTGAGTTTTTTCAGTTAAAGAATCACAGAAAGTGCAATAGTAATAAACAAAATTGAGAGTTTTCCTTTTTATGAAATTTCAACAAAAATTAGCAATATGCAATGAAGTCAATGGAGAAGGCTTAATGAAGGTAGCCTTTAAAGGTGCAGTCATCATGAACCCCTTCACGCCGACTGTACGCAAATTTGCATTCATCGCTTGAAGGGTTTATACCGGGATGATGCCTGAAGCTGCAGGCATCACCTCAATACCTTTTTTAAAGTGGGCGGTTGGCTCTTTAGTGATAACCAAAACAAAAAAAAGGTAAAAAGCAACAGAACATAGATATTGAATACATATATATGAATGTTTTCTATTTGTGTGTGTGTTTGTGCATTTATTTATTTATTTTGTGAGTTAACCACTTCTGCTCCAGAAGATTTTACCCCCTTCATGACCAAGCCATTTCTAGCTAATTAGCACTGCACTACTTTAACCGGTAGTGGTGCAGTTATACAGCGCCATACCCAAACAAAATTTATATAATCTCTTTCACACAAATGGAGCTTTCTTTTGGTGCTATTTGATCACAACTGTGTTTTCTAATTTTTTGCATTATAAACGAAAATAAACTGAAAATTTTGAAAAAAAAAACTCTATTTTTTACTTTCTACTATAAATCATATCCAATAAAAGAAAAAAAAAATCGAATATCTTTATAAATTTTGGTCGAAATATATTCTGCTACATATTTTGGATAAAAAATCACAATAAGTGTATATTGATTGGTTTTGCATGAAAATTATAGCGCCTATAATCTATGAAATATACAGTAAACTGTATTTTTTTTTATACTACTAATGGTAGCGATCAACAACTTATAATGGGACTTTGATAGTCCGGTGGGCAATATGACACTAATTGATGCTAGGGGAAACTGACTAACTGCCACTGACATCACCAGTGACAATACTATAGTGATCAGTAATAATACTATACACTATCAATGTACTAATAACACTGGCTGGGAAAGGGTTAACATATATGGCGATCAAGGGGTTAAATATGCACCTAGCAATCTTTAATAATTATTTAGGGTGCTGCTTTTACAGGGATACTTTGTAGGGATAAGAAACTGAAACATCCGTCCCTCTGTACAAAGCTTTGTGTTGTTTACCAACACAGGGCTCTGGACTGTGATTGGACACAGCCGATCAGCAGGTCCCAGCCGTGAATCATTGGCCAGGACTTGCTGTCAGGCTCCCGCTGTGTGCAATCACAGCGGGTGCCGAGCGGAGGGCACGCATGCACTTACAGTAAACCCAGAAGTAGGCAGCGACGTACAGGTTCATTGCTTTGCCTACAGCGGCACAATACATTGCAAGTGGGTGGTTGGTAAGTGGTTAAAGGAAATAGACTGGTGACTTTTTTCAACCTGACTAACTACAGTATGCAACTTTGTAAATCCAAAAAGCAAGAAACACATACAAAGAAAATTAAATGAAAGAAACTGTAAAACAAAATACAGCCCTCAAAAACAGTGAAACTGGGAGTTTCTACTTTGGAAAATGTTACCGATGGCCAAAACAGTAATTTTGCAGTGAAGATAAATTCACCATAGTTGGCAGTTCTGTTAGGTAGCATAAGTCTGAAACACCGAAGTATGCCCACAGAGGATATAATTAGCATGTCTATCCCACAAAGTTATATTGCTGCCCACATTTTTTACTGACGTCAGTCTATAATAATGTACACATCAGTGGAAGATTAGCATCTTGATGTCTTCTGTTTAAATATCAGGCATATTTTGCAGAAAGTTGTCCAGGGTCTGAGCTGTTGCTCTTGCTGTACTGCAGATGAATATTCAAAATGGCTACACCTAGGCAAAATTAATTGTACTGTTTAGGAGTTGGTAGTAGTACGTTACTTCTGTTTTTGAGAAGAGCTGTATGTTTAAATGCTATTTAGTGCAAGATAGCCTTTTAATTTACTTTTCTGCCTTGTATATGTAAAAGCAAAATCACATTCCATACGCATACATTTTTATACACAATACAATCATTGGGGAGATTAATACACACCTATCAGAGCCCTGGTAGTGAGCACATTATATCGCAAGACCTTGATATCAAGTTGTCTTAAGTCAAAGCTGGTAGCAATGAGCTTATTTCCTTGGCATCCCATTTTTGGTCACAAGTACCTTTCACCAACGCAATGCACGTTCACCTGTGACCTAAGGATGGCGCCTGCCTGTTATAGCTTTTGCATTACCCCTGCTATCAAACATAAATTTATAATGTGTTATAAACACCATATTATAGTGTGGAAACAGTGTTTTTATAGATATTTATTTTGCACAGAATTAAACCCAACTGTGTAGACTATATTTACATTTCAAGATACCTGGCAACCAAGGGCACAGTGAAGTAGAATGTTTTTGCCTAGGGCTGTGCCCCACTTTTTCCTTGTGGAGAGAAAAAGTACTTAAGAGTATCCCTTAATGATCTCATAACACTAATCCTAAGATGACACATCTTCTTTGTACATCTGGAGACCCTGAATGATGTGCTCCTTCCAATGCTCCCAATGGTCTTCAGCTGTCTTGTGTGAGCCTGAATTTCCTATGTTTTATGTCTCAATACAAAGGAACTGATTAGTTCCAGACCTGCTTTCTCTCAAATTGCATTGTTATACAGTATATGTATTTCCTAGTTTCTCTACACAAATAATATTAGAATAAAACTACACAACACAGAGGCATCTTGGCTGGGCATGCATTTCCTATTTGTATTGGCGGATGAATGCACCTGAGATCTATGTTTTTATTATAAATTTGAAAATAACTGTAACATACAGTGCTGCATTTACCTTTCCTGGTCTCACCACTGCACCTGCAAGCAGGCTGCTGATGAGGCAGTGCAGCCAACCCTCCTGCACTGGGCCCGAGCCCCATCAGTTCAGACACTTGAGAGTCTTGTGGATCCCTGCAGTGCTGATGGCTTCAACTCTTCTTTCTCCTTCTGACTGCACTGCAGAGGATAGGTTCTAGTATCTGCGCACCCATCCCTGCTGTACGGGCCCCCAAATGTGCTTCTTTGTGCTTCAATCCTCTCCCATTGACTCTTCTCCCACTGACTCCTCTCGCAGTAAAGTATCATCAGTCCCTTTCTCTTTTTAAAATGTGAGACATCAGGGGTCTATTTAGACCCTTGATATTTCACCAAAGGGCCCCCAACAGAACAGTTCAAAAAATGTGACAGGCATCGCCTCCTCACTGCCTGCTTTAACTCCACACTGGCGCACAGCAACCATGGGCTTTGCAGGGTGCTTGTAGAGCAGTGCCACTCACATAAATGGGTATTGTTCCATGAAAATATAATTTTTGCCAAGGCTGTGAAGCATAACAACTCATGTCCGTGACTTTTCAGTCTACTGTCAGGTAGGCTGTACGAGGCCTCATGATTTCTAAAAGCAGCCCTGCCTGCAAGCCCCATCCCTTTTGAAGCACTTTGAAACATACTGAGTGGAGTGGTCCAAATTATGTAACAGCGTCCCTTACATTGCTGGTCAGCAAATAGAGAAATCAGTTCTATAATTGGTGTCAGTGCGCATAAAAATAAACCATAGTTGTCAACATTTTAAAAGTATTTGGAGTGACACATTGAAGGGATTAAAGGAAAAATGGAGTGGAGAACATGGGCCACCTGCCTTGAAGAGATTAAGAAGGAAATGCCATGCGAAGCATGCTGTCTTCTGTGGGCTTGTGGGCAGCATGAACAATAAAGTGGATTTTGCTTCACAGTTTATGGGTTTTAGAGAGACACTTTTTTCTGGTTTAGGCAAAAAAGTAACCCTTATCATATATCAAGACAAACAATGATAACCCTAATGTGTGTCAGGGCCAACCACGAGAATCTCTAGCATTTGTCAGGGCCATCAATAATAACACACAGCAAGTGGCAGGGCCAGCAATGATAACCCCCAGCAATAACCACCAGCAAGTGAAAGGGCAAGCAAACACCCCAAGTAAAATAACCCCCACACACAACACACACACACACACACAGTGTAGAGGTTCAGACTGTGTAACTTACAACATAGCATACCCAGTGCAAAAGTCAGAACTGTGTAATGTACAACATAGTTTATACAATGCAGAGATCAGAGCTATGTAATGTACAACATGGTTCACAGAGTGCAGTGAATAGGGCTGTGTAACATACAACATAGCTGATACAGTCCAGAGGTCAGGACTGTGTAAAGTACAGCAAAGCTTAGCATGCAGGGGTCAGGACTTTGTAACCTATAGCATAGCCCACAGTGAAGATGCCAGGACTGCATGAGATAGAACACTGTGTAGAGAGTGTTAACCCAGCATGTGTCAGGGCCAACCATGATAACTTCCAGCATGTGTCAGGGCCAACCATGATAACCTCCAGCATGTGTCAGGGCCAGCAATGATAACTCATGGCAAGTGTCAGGGCCAGCAATGATAAACCATGGCAAGCATCAGGGCCAGCAATGATAAACCAAAGCAAGTGTTAGGGCCAGCAATGATAACCCCCAGCAACATAACCCCAAGTACAATCACCCCCCCCCCCCCCCCCCACACACACACACACACACACAGTGTAGAAGTCAGGGCTGTGTAAGTTACAACACAGTGTATACAGTGCAAAGGTTGGAGCTATGTAACATACATCAAAGCTTATTAAGTGCAGTGCTCAGAGCTGTGTAACGTACAATATAACAACAAGGTGTACAGTTCAGGGGTCATGACTTTGTAACCAACAGCATAACCAATAAGGTGTAAAATAGAACATTATGTAAAGAGTGCAACAGTTGGGACCCTGTATCATAGTGTCATTTATTTTTGCTGGTCGATTAGAGAAAATAAAATGGTTTGCCACTGGTAGTTGGAGAAATCAAAATTGCGTGTCTGTTTGAGGAAGTGATGGTTACATTTTTCTAGTTCAAATTTTTTTATTGTGAATAGCATAAGGATAAAGGTTACAGACAGAAATATTCAAGTCCGCGAACGCGGCGCATAACGTCATTACAACAAAAAAGAAAAAAGAGAAAACATGACATATATATCACGGAATTTACATAGCATTAAGCATAATGTTAGCGCACTTTAGGTTAGAACAAGGGAGCAAATTGGCGTGTTCAATAATATGATATCTAGTAAGAGGGAGAAGAACCCCCCACCCAACATCAACGTGAAACAGCAAACCTACGATGTTGGGGTAGGGGAAAACACAGGACAAGAAGAATTGTCAGTAGACAGGCCTTGTTCATGGCGCAAGGAACACAGTTAAACAGTTTGTAGCCATAGGCTAAGAAGAAAGAGAAGAGGGGGAGACAGAGTAGGAAGAAAGAGGGTAGCATGAGATAGGGGGACAGAGAGGGAGAGAGGGAGTCAGTGTCGGCGGGACCACACGGGGCCCCAGATAGCCATCAGACTAATTAATTGCAGGGTAGGCTGAGTTTATGGTACAAGGAGATTTGTATCAAAGTCTAGAGGAAGAAAGTTATCTACCCATGGGGTCCAAATTTGAGAATGTTGAGGGACACGATCTAGTAACGTTGCCTCAATCTTGCTATGAATCATAGCTCGGGTCACTCTGTGTCTAGTTTCAGTTATATGTAGGTTCGGGGTCTTCCAGGCTTTGGCGATGGTCTGTTTCGCAGCCGTAGTCAATTGAAGGAGAAGACGGCATTGTGATTTGGTGTAGTCTCCCGGTATATGATTTAAAAGTGCTAGGGCCGGGTCAGGAGCTAGGGTATCATGAAGTAATGTGGAAGCTATTTGAAATACTGCTAACCAGAATTGTTGTACTATCGGGCATGTCCACCAAATATGAGCATGTGTACCCCGTTCTCCACATGGTTACATTTTTCATGGCATGCAGAATGTCTGAAGTAACATCCGTAGCTGTCCATCCTCTGACAGTACACAATAACAGTTATTTCTATGAAATAATTGCATTATAAAATTATGAGACTCTGTATACATTATCCAAAAGTTTTATGTTTGCATTGTCTTTTCTATTATTTGACAGGTATGTATGATCTTTTTTCAGGATTTTTGAATAAAAATATAATAAATGTTTAAAGTGGTTATAAACCCTTACAAACCACTTTGACCTACAGGTAAGCCTACATTAAGGCTTACCTGTAGGTCCAAGAAATATCTCCTAAACCTACACGGTTTAGGAGATATTTACAAAAAGACAGTCACCGCTGTCTACAGTGCATGCCAATCTCCTCCCTGCCTTTCCCCTCCTGCTACTCTTCGCTGTGGCTTGAAAATAACATTTATAAAAAACTACCAGTCCCTCTGTTATTTCAGGATTTAAAGTACCATTTGTCAACTTTTTTTTAATTCTAATCCTAAATGCCTTCTCTTACAGCACAGATGTGCGGTCACGTGACCTTCCTCTGCTGGCTGCCTGATGGAGGAGTATCTTAGCCCCTCCCACTGCATTCCTTAGATCGAAGAAGGAGAGCGGAGGAGGAAACGTGACAGCACAGAGGTGATATGAGAAAGGGTATTTAGGATTAGGATTTAAAATGGACATACATCTTGATAAAACAGGGATAGCAGTTATTTATTATCCTGACTTTATAACCACGATAAATTGTATCTAAACCCAAAACTGAAAGTGTAATATAATATATATTATATATTGTAGCCTAGTAGTCCTTGGTGGAAATAATACACTTCCTGTTCCTGGGTGGCTACATCACTCTTCCAGTGAATCTAATGCCGCATACACATGATCGGAATTCCGGCCAGAAAAAGACAGACGAGAGCTTTTCATCGGAAAATGCGACTGTGTGTATGCTTCATCGGAATTTAGCTGTCCGAATTTCCGCCAGCCAAAAATTGATAGCATGTTCTCGATTTTCCCGATGGAAAAACATTCTATCGGTAATTCCGATCGTGTGTATGCAATTCCGACACGCCAAAAACCACACATGCTCAGATTCAACTACGAGACAGAAGCTATTGGCTACTGGCTATTGAACTTCCTTCTAGTCACGTTGTACGTGTTGTACGTCACCGCGTTATAAATGATCGGAATTTGATGTGACCATGTGTAGGCAAGACAGCTTGAGCCGAATTCCATCGGAATTCCGTCGGGAAAACCATCAGAGCTTTTTCTGATGAGAATTCCGATCATGTGTATGCGGCATAAGGAGTGAGGCTTGGTTTACACCCTAGACTGGTCTCCTGTTATAAAGTACAAACATGTCCATATCTCTTCATCTTCATTAGCCAAGGTCAGGACAATTGGTAGTTTACAGAACATAGCAGGGAAGTAAAATATTCTTTGATTCAACTCACAGGAAATGACAAGGACACTGCATTTCAGGCATGATCAACAAGTATGTTCTACACTTGCATAACATGCTTAGTTTGAAAAAAAAAGAAAAGCAATGCAGCTACCATATTTAAGGACTGTAAGCTGCAACTTATTAGATTTTATTTCTTGCATTTAGCTATCCTTGAATAGCACTGTCCCCACTCTATAGGTTATAAATGTGTATATTAAATATTAGCCTTCAAAAATGACACAACATGAATTTGAAATGTGAACACCATGACATTTCTTTAAAAAAAGTTGTAATAATAGTGGAAAATAAATACTTGTGGAAAGTTCAAAATATTTTCTTTTCAAAGCATACAGCCTAATTAGGGTTTAGGAAATGATTACACAATAAAAAAGAAACTGGGATAAAATTAGCTCAAAATAATTTAAGTGTTCCCATGTGACCTCTGATTTTTCAACACTAGCTACATGTGAGTGCTGCCACTTCTGAAAACCTACGGCACTGGGATAAAACATTTATTGATCGCTTTGTATGAAAAATAATACCCAGTGGTGGTGTTAAGGCCATGACAATCTAATAAGAGGGAATGTAATCATTCATATGATTCAAGTGCTAATGAATTACAATTTTGGATTAGGTCTATGTAAAGCCTTTTTTTGTAAGATTCAACCTTTTTAGTTGTTCTGATGACCACTGCCTCTGGTACAGAAAGTAATGAGAATTAAAAAAAATAAAAATGGGTTGTTACAAGAACAAAAGGTGAGGAGAAATCTTACAAAGGTTAAATATTTTCCAGTAACAACTGCCTAAGCCCTTGTACACACAGTCGGACATTCTGCCAACCAAATCCGTTGGATTTTGTCTGACGGATTGTGTCCAAAACTGTTGTATACACACGGTCGGACGAAGTTGTCGGAAAATCCGATCGTTCAGAATGTGATGACGTTATTTCGTTACGATGGGACTACGTTCAGGCTAGTAGCCAATAGCTTTGATGTAGGAATTTGATCTGAGCATGCGTGGCACTTTGTCCGATCGGAATTCTCTATACATGATCGGAGTATGTCCGATCGGACCAGTTTGAAAATATTTCCAGCAAGTTGGAAAATTTGGTCCGACGGATATTCAGACGGAAACAGTCCGATGCATACCACACACAGTCGGATTATCCGACAAAACGGTCCGATAGGACACATTCCGATGGATTCTCCGACCATGTGTACAAGGGCTAAGAGGGGTATTACCCTCAATTTGTAGAATTTTTTTCCACCTCCTGTTGCATCTCTGTGTCAGAAAATCACCCTATGAGACACAGACAGCAAAAAATACTGATTAGAGAGGAAACAATTCATTACTGTATCTCATGGGCATTGCCAGAGCTGGGTACCCAGGACAAATGCCCCAAATCTTTTGCAAGGTCCCAGCGCTTCAACCACCTGCCAGTTCAACAGACCCCATGTGTCCCCAACAAACTGCTTAAAGCTTCCTAGGCTCCTCCCTGCCTCTGATATGTCATATTGCACTAGCCAAAGGGGAGACTGGGGTGAATGTCTTTTCCGCTCTGCACACGGGTTCTGTTGAATTCAGGAAATAAACAATGATATGGTTTGGCAGTGCTGTGTAGAGTGGTTGTGCCACATCCAAGAATACAATTACATAGAGAGGACCCCCTAATAGTGGATTTTACTGGCACATACAAACTAGGATCAAAAACAGTTATTTTACTTTATTAAATATATTTAAAATCACATAAAGATAAAAAGTGGATACATATCATGGAAATTTATAGCAGTAGGTAAAATACAAGACTATACATAGTCAATTGTAGATGGGATCACCCTACGCGTCTTGTATTTTGTTACCTACTGCTATTTCCATGATATGTATCCACTTTTTATCTTTATGTGATTTTATATATATTCAATAAAGTAAATGAACTGTTTTTGAATTCAGGAAGGGAGAGGGTATTTTTACTTTGGGCCATTGGACTTAGGGGGGGATCAGTACTTTGGATAGGGGGGATATGTGCTGGGCAGAAGAAGATTTGTATTGGGAGAGGGTATTTGGGATAGGATGCAGGATTTGAACTTGTGCAGGAGCGAGGGGGGAAGTTATGTTATGTGTGTGAGGTACTTCTGATGCCTGAACTCTGTGCATTATATACCAACAAACCCATGCACTCTTGTGATACACATGCATGACTCATGAACCCTGAGGATAACATACTCCTGACCTCTGCACTCTGTGCATTATGCACTCCCCTCACACTGTGCAATACACAACCCTGACCTATACACTCTTTGCATTATGTGCTCCTGACCACCGAATTCTTGTGGTTAATTTCTGGACCCTGCATTGTGTGCATCACATGCCATTGATCCCTACACACAGTGCGTTACACACCCCTGACACCTGAAACCAGTGTGTTACATACTCCTGCCCCCTACACTCTTTGCATTGCACACTATTGTTGTTATGCACTTTGTGCCTTACATACTCCTTACCCCTGCTATCTGTGCATTTGGTACTCCTGCCCCTACACGTAGTGTGTTACATGCTCCTGACTTCTGCACCCTTTGCCTTAGACACCCCTGACAAAGTGTTAGTTTTCTATCTATTTCCAGTGTTCTGAATGGCATATGTAATGGAGGAAAATTGTTCCTAAACTCCAAGCAAAATATTGATAAAGTGTTTGGTTAAACATTCTTTTCACCTCTCTACAGTATCCCACACATAGTACACCCCTCACATTTTTTTAAAATATTTGATTCTATATTTTCATGTGACAACACTAAAGAAATTACACTTTGCTACAATGCAAAGTAGTGAGTGTACAGCTTTTATAACAATGAAAATGTGCTGTCCCCTCAAAATAACTCAACACAAAGCCATTACTGTCTAAACCGCTGGCAACAAAAGTGAGTACACCCCTAAGTGCAAATGTCCAAATTGGGACCAAGTGTCAATATTTTGTGTGGCCACCATTATTTTCCAGCACTGCCTTAACCCTCTTGGGCATGTAGTTCACCAAAGCTTCACAGGTTGTCACTGGAGTCCTCTTCCACTCCTCCATGACAACATCACGGAGCTGGTGGATATTAGAGACCTTGCACTTCTCCACCTTCCATTTGAGGATGCCCCACAGATGCTCAATGGGGTTTAGGTCTGGAGACATGCTTGACCAGTCCATCACCTTTGAAAAGGATTCAAAATATTCCCCCTGGGGTTTTTTAGCAGCAATTAAGAGACACAATTTTAATAAAAATTGATGATTTTATTGTCAAGGACATTTAGACATTGTATTGGTATGTGAGTTAAAATATGAGCTCTGGTGTACATAAAGCAAAACCCAATGGGCTAGGGGAACATAATTCATATGCTGTAATGGAAATAGCAAAAAATGAATCCCTATAATATGAAACTAAGAAAAAAACATTTTATGTATGGAAATGTGCCAATGCATTTTGACCTCGTGAATTATGGTCTTCTTCAGGGGGTTCTTACATTTCTGATAATACAACAAATGGACAAAATTCTATATTTACACCATTGATTATCATAAGTATCTAATAAAGATATCTTCCAAAATACATTATTCAGAATCGCAAATATTTACCCTTTTCACCAAATAGGTTCACTTAGACCAGAGACTTTCTTTAAAATCCAATAAATTTCCTCAGAGATGATTCCGAAGACCACTAAAGAATTCAGTCCACACCTACCCCCCAGGGGCACGACCCCAGAGCTGCGGGGCCTACAAGTGGTCACAGAAATGTGAGGTTCTCCCAGAAGGAGCACATGGACGGGTGCACCTAAAAATGATAATTATATACTATTAACATGTCATAAAAAACAAGCAAAAAAGAGGATGTAGAGTGAGCAAGGGAAACAGGCATTAAAAGGAAGAGGATGAAGGAGAGGGAACCCTTAAATAAAGGGTATCCCCTCTTATTTCTATCAATAATGTTTTACTTTTATTTTATTTTAGTTTAATATTTTTAAGCACCGTAGTTGGTTATTATGATGAAGCTATTATATTATATTATATTATAGTCCATCACCTTTATCCTCAGCTTCTTTAAAGGCAGTGGTCATCTTGGAGGTGTGTTTGGGATCGTTATCATGTTGGAATACTGCCTCTCTGAAGGGAGGGGATCATGCTCTGTTTCAGTATGTCCCAGTACTTGTTGACATTCATGGTTCCCTCAATGAATTGTAGCTCCCCAGTGCCAACAGCACTCATGCAGCCCCAGACCATGACACTCCCACCACCATGCTTGACTGTAGGCAAGACACACTTGTCTTTGTACTCCTCACCTGGTTTCCGCCACACACACTCTGACATCATCTGAACCAAATAAGTTTATCTTGATCTCATCAGACCACAGAACAAGGTTCCAGTAATCAGTGTCCTTAGTATTGCTGAATACTGATTGCGGGCTTTCTTGTGCATCATCTATAAAAAAGGATTCCTTCTTGGACAACGACAGTCATGCAGACCAATTTGATGCAGTGTTACAGTGTATGGTCTGAGCACTGACAGGCTGTCCCCAACCCCCCCCCCCCCCCAAACCTCTGCAGCAATGCTGGCAACACTCATATGTTTATTTCCCAAAGACAACCTCTGGATATGATGCTGAGCACGTGCATTCAACTTCTTTGGTCAACCATGACAAGGCCTGTTCTGAGTGGAACCTGTCCTGTTAAATCGTTGTATGGTCTTTACCACCATGCTGCAGCTCAGTTTCAAGGTCTTGGCAATCTTCTTATAGCCTAGACCATCTTTATCTAAATCAACAATTCTTTTTTTCCAGAACCTCAGAGAGTTCTTTTCCATGAGATGCCATGTTGAACTTCCAGTGGCCAGTATGAGAGAGTGAGAGCAATAACATAACATTTAACACACCTTAAAAGGACCAGACGCAAGACCCAATCTCGAGCCACAATTTGATTGCTCAGCGCGGGGTGGGTGTACCAAGATGGCTGTCCCTGCAGCACAGTCACGTGCGGCTAATACAGAGGGATCCCTGGAACAAAGGCAAGTCTTAGCCCCAGAAACCCTCACCTGCACCCTGGTGATCCATGGGAGTACTCAGCTCCCCCTGGCTCCCTCACCAGCCTCCACAGAGTCTCTGCTGGGCGGCACCATGGAGGAGTACATGTTTTCTCCACTCAGGCCTTCTCCAGCTCATCACTTTTTGACCCCTTCCCCAGACTTCCCAAGCCAGGACCTGTCCACACAAATATCAAACCTATTCCTTAAGCTCTCTGACCTCCTGAAGAGGGGGCTGGCCAACATAGTGGCTAAAATCACAAGGGACGTTAAATTGAATTTTCAGAACCTGGGGTCCAGAATGGAGGCCATAGAAAAAAAACTGAACATCACAGTATCAAGAGCTAACCAGAATTCAGACCACATTCAGGTCCTCCAGGAACAGCTTGAAACAGTCCTTTCCAGAATTGATGATTTGGAAATTAGATCCAGAAGATACTATTTCAGAATCAGGGGCCTTCCTGAGACCATAACAGACATTTCCTCAAAAGTTCAAGAGCTCATCAATGATCTAATCCCCAATACCCCTCCTCACCACCTGGTGTTGGACAGAGCTCACAGGGCCCTGGGACCCCCCAGAAAGGATGGATTCCCTAGGGACATAATTGTGAAACCACACTTCTACGCCATAAAAGAAGAAGTCATGCGTCAATCACACTCCAAGTCAAAGGTGACATGCCAGGGCCATCAAATACAATTTTTTTGCAGATCTCTCCCCCGCAACAATTCAAAAGAGGAGAGCTCTCAAACCACTCCTGACAGTGTTCACACAACAGGACATTAAATATTGGCGGGCCTTCCCATTTGCTGTGAAATTCACACTGAAGGGCAAGACACACTCTTTCACAAACCTGCCGGATTGTGAAAAGATCCTCCTGAACCTCAGGCTCATCTCACAGGAATAAACCATGGACTGTATCAATTCCTCTATGGGCTCCAACAAGCCCAGTCTCCCCCATCTTGAACAAAGGAAAGTCCAAAAGATTCAAAGACAATAGGCCTCCATAAGACTGCAACTCAGGTCAACAAATACCCTACTCTTACTTTTTTTTTCCTTGTCCCACGGAAGTGATTTTGGAGCTTTTTGCTCCTAACCTATGCGGCCAAATTGGTTTTCACGTTTGCATTCCAAGTTATCCTCCAAATGTTCATTACAAGCAAGTTATAAGACAAGACAATGAGTGCTTCCTTACTTTCTACACTTATCCTAAGTGTTTTCAGTGATTATATGCTCTCTTCATGGCCCTAGTCAACAAGATGTCTGGAGATCTTCCCGTTGGCGCTCCCGGCCCCTCTTAAGCGAGGCTCCGGTGGTGCAGGGAAGTCAGGTTTTCCCATGGCCTTAGGAAAAGTAATTCTATGTGTACTCATGGTCTTAAATGGGTAATTTTGGTGTCTTAAGCATGTTTTGTGCATTTTGAGGGGGCCCTCCCTTCCCCCCCATTTGGGGAGGGGAGGGAGACACCCCAGACATGGTCCTGGGGATCCTATTTCCCCTATTTTTCCTGGTTATAATGTTATTTGTTTATTACTGTTTCCCATTCACGCCCCTGCGCCTCCACCTATCACTGTTTCTGTGGGATGGGTAGTTGGCCCTCATCATGGGGCAGAAGATATTTCTGGGTAGGAGTTTGGCAGGAATGTTCTACGCCAAACCTAATTAGTCTTCCTAGAAGACTCTTTTCCTTGTTTTGTCTGTACAACTCTTTTTCCCCTTTTCTAATTCTTTCTCTTTTTCTAGCCAATCTCCAGGTTGTGGCCTTTTCCCTGTTCCAGCTCTGGATCAAACCCCTTCCTAAACACAGATCTATTTCAAATGGGAGAAGACAGAAGTGGGTAGGGATGAGCTTCGTGTTTGAGTCGAACGTAAGTTCAAATCGAACATTGGTCGTTCGGGCGTTCGCCGAATTCCGAACGTTTGGGCCGTTCGCGGCAAAATTCGTGTGGCCCACAATGCACTGCGATGGGGCAGTGCATTGCTGTCTCATGATTGGCCAAGCATGCACTGTGACCCCGCATGCTTGGCCAATTGCAGCGCCAGCAGCGAGGAGAGCCATGGTTGGCCACAGGCATCCTGCCTGTGGCCAATCATAGCTCAGGCTGTGTAGTGCACGCCCCACACTATATAAGGCCGCCTTTGAGGCGGCCTCGTGTAGTGTTTTAGTTAGCATCTGAAGCAGTGGGTGTTCTGTGTACCTTCAACACAGTTACACACCAATCGTTTTTGGCTGTTTTCCTATCTTGCTCTTGTGTAGTGGTTACTGTCTGTGCCCTGACCGCAGTATACACCACTATATTCACCTCACCTATATAGCTAGTGATCTAGCTTTAATAATAGAGCTTGCAGTCAGTAGTGTTAGTGCGTGCTGTCTGCGTGCTCTGTACCCAGTACATACCACTATATCCACCTACATAGCTGTTCTCTATTTGAGCCCAATTGCCATCTGCAGGAGTTATTGGAAGTTGTGTGTGCTTCCAGCACAGCACCGTATACATCTGTATATACCCCTTTAACTCTGCTGTTTTCTGGTTATTGTCTGCGTGCCCTGACCGCAGTATACACCGTGATATTCACCTCACCTATATAGCTAGTGGTCCATCTTTAATAATAGCGCTTGCAGTCAGTAGTGTCACTCAGGAGATAGTGGGTGCTGTCTGCGTGCTCTGTACCCAGTACATACCGCTATAATCCACCTACATAGCTGTTCTCTATTTGGGCCCAATTGTCATCTGCAGGAGTTATTGGAAGTTGTGTGTGCTTCCAGCACAGCACAGTACAGTATACATCTGTATATACCCCTTTAACTCTGCTGTTTTCTGGTTATTGTCTGCGTGCCCTGACCGCAGTATACACCGTGATATTCACCTCACCTATATAGCTAGTGGTCCATCTTTAATAATAGCGCTTGCAGTCAGTAGTGTCAGGAGATAGTGCCCTCTGTCTGCGTGCTCTGTACCCAGTACATACCGCTATAATCCACCTACATAGCTGTTCTCTATTTGGGCCCAATTGTCATCTGCAGGAGTTATTGGAAGTTGTGTGTGCTTCCAGCACAGCACAGTATACATCTGTATATACCCCTTTAACTCTGCTGTTCTATAAAAAAGGCATCTGCAGGAGTTAGTGGGTGTTGTGTGCCTCCAGCACAATATAAACTACCCAACTACTGTTTTACCCAACTCCCTTCGGGCCATTACCATGTCTGGAAGGCCAGCAAGGAGAGGCAGACAGGCGCGAGCCGATAAAAGAGGGCAAGCAGGCTCTGTGTCTAGAGACAACAGTGCTGGTCGTGGACGCGGTGCATTGTCATCAGCACGTGGCCATGGGACATGCTTGTCCTTCTTTTCTGCAGCTGGACATGTTGAACCGCAACATGCCAACGACTTGGTAGAGTGGATGACCAAGCCCTCTTCATCCTCCTCATCCTCTCTCACCCAGTCTCAGGGTAGTAGCAAAGCAGCTGCCAACGCATCGTCTTCCCTCCTCTCAATGTCATCATCAGTGACTCCTTCCCTAGACCCACCACGTCCTCCTGAGGAGTCTCCTGAACTCTTTGAGCACAGTGTTGGGTACATGCTCCAGGAGGATTCCCAGTGTTTGGTGGGCTCTGATGATGACACTCAGCTAGAGGAAGGCAGTAGCGTGAGCGCAGAGAGAGAGGATGCTCAAGAAGCACAGCAATCTGGCAGTCATGTTCCACAAGCTGCAGCATACTGCCAGGTTTGCTACAGCGATGAGGAGGGAGGGGATGATGAGGGCACTGACTCCACGTGGTTGCCTGGAAGGAGGGAGGAGGAGGAGGAGGAGGAGGCACATGTCCAACGAGGCAGGATGCCCTCCGGGGGCCAGCTTAGGGGCAGCACACCGACTGAATCACACCGCAGAGCTCCGCCTGCGCAGAGCGCTTCCTCTGCGCGTTATTCTAAAAGTTCTTTGGTGTGGGCCTTTTTTGAGACAAGTGCATCAGATCGCACCGCTGCTATTTGCAACATATGTCTCAAGCGTATCTCACGTGGCCAAAACAGCCGCTTGGGCACCACATGCTTGACCAGACATATGTTGACCTGCCATGCAGCTCGTTGGCAAGCGTACCTCAAAGACCCACACCAAAGAACAAAGCGGACCTCTCCTTGCTCCTCATCAGCTGGCATCTCCAACCCCACTAGACCTTCAGTCCTCTCTGAAACCTGCTCTGAGAGGAATGAAGGTGTAGAATTAGGTGTGTCACAGCCAAGTGCTTCCGGGAACTCTGCTAGTGGTACATCCACGTCCGATTATAGCAGGCAAATGTCCCTGCCCCAGCTGCTGGACCGGCGGAAGAAATTTACTCCCAGCCATCCACATGCCCAGAGGTTGAATGCTAGCTTGGCTAAATTGCTAGCACTTCAACTGCTGCCTTTTCAGTTGGTAGACTCGGCCCCCTTCCATGAGTTTGTACAATGTGCGGTTCCTCAGTGGCAGGTCCCCAAACGCCACTTTTTCTCACAGAAGGCGATTCCGGCTCTCTACCAGCATGTGGAAGGCAATGTCCTTGCCTCGCTGGACAGGGCGGTCAGCGGTAAGGTGCATATTACCGCTGACTCATGGTCCAGCAGGCATGGACAGGGACGTTACCTGTCTTTCACGGCCCATTGGGTCACTCTTCTGGCTGCTGGGAAGGATGCAGGACAAGGTGCAGTAGTGTTGGAGGTTGTTCCACCACCACGCCTCCAAAATGCTACTATTGGTTGTGACACACCTCTCTCCTCCACCCCCTCCTCTTCTTCTTCCTCCATGGCCTCTTCCAGTGCTCTGTCCTCAGAACCAGCGGTGCTCCGTAGGCGTTCCAGGGGCTACGCAAGTACGCAGGCAAAACGATGCCATGCCGTGCTTGCGCTGGTTTGTTTGGGGGACAGGAGCCACACTGGGGCGGATGTTTTGTCAGCTCTGCAGGGGCAGGCCGAGAGGTGGTTGACGCCGCGCCAGCTTAAGCCAGGAATGGGGGTTTGCGACAATGGCACCAACCTCCTCTCCGCCCTCCGACAGGGACAACTGACCCATGTGCCCTGTGTAGCTCATGTCCTTAACCTGGTGGTGCAGCGGTTCTTGGGCAGGTACCCCGGCTTACATGATGTCCTGAAGCAGGCCAGGAAAGTCTGTGTGCATTTCTGCCGATCATTTAATGCCTGTGCTCGGCTGGCTGAGCTCCAAAAGGAGTTGAACCTGCCCAAGAACCGCCTTATATGTGACATGCCCACCAGATGGAACTCAACATTGGTCATGCTGCAGCGGCTGCACACGCAGCAGAGGGCCATCAATGAGTACCTGTGCGACTACGGCACCAGGACAGGGTCAGGGGAGCTTGGTTTTTTCTCACCACGCCAGTGGGGCATGATCAGGGATGCATGCACTGTCCTGTCACCGTTTGAGGAGGCCACAAGGATGGTAAGCAGTGACAGTGCATGCATCAGTGACACTGTACCTCTTGTCCACCTCTTGGAGCATACGCTGCGTGGAATAATGGACAGGGCACTTGAGGCAGAACAGAGGCAGGAAGAGGAGGACTTCCTTGCCTCTCAAGGCCCCCTTTATCCAGACAGTGTTCCTGCTGTGCCACCCATCACACAGGAAGAGGGTGAGGAGGAGGAAGAAGAGGAGGAGGATGATTGTGTCAGCATGGAGGTGGAGGCTGGCACTCAGCATCAGCATCAGCAGCAGCAGTCTTATAGGGATGATTTACAGTCCCAAGAAACACGTGGACTTGTACGTGGCTGGGAGGAGGTAGCTGCGGATCATGTTGTCCTTAGTGACCCAGAGGACTCCGGACCGAATGCCTCAGCTAACCTACGCTGCATGGCCTCCCTGATCCTGCAAAGCCTGCGGAAGGATCCTCGTATTCTTCGGATCAAGGAGAGGGACCATTACTGGCTGGCCACTCTCCTTGATCCACGGTACAAGGGTAAGGTTGCCGACCTTATCTTGCCATCGCAGAGGGAGCAGAGGATGAGACATCTCCGGGAGGCCTTGCAGAAAGCTCTGTGCAACGCGTTCCCAGAGACTGGGAGGTCACAAACTCCTGGTCCTGGACAACGTGTTGCTGAGGCATCAGTCAGAAGGAGCGGTGGAGAAGGTGGCCGTCTGACTGATGCTTTCAGACAATTTTTTAGTCCGCAGCCCCAAGGTATGATTGGTTCCAGCACCCATCGCCAGCGTCTAATTTACATGGTGCAGGAATACCTAGGGGCAAGGTCAGACTTGGACACCTTTCCCACTGAAAATCCTCTGGCTTACTGGGTCTTGAGGATGGATCACTGGCCAGAGCTTGCACAGTATGCAATTGAGCTACTGGCCTGTCCTGCATCCAGCGTTCTTTCGGAACGCACCTTCAGTGCTGCTGGTGGCTTTGTTACTGATCACAGGGTGCGCCTGTCCACCGAATCAGTTGATCGACTGACCTTCATCAAGATGAATCAGTCTTGGATCACCCACAGCTACCAAGCACCTGAAGCTGATGTAACCGAATAATTTTTTTTGAAATACCACATCCCTTCAAGACTGCCTATGCTGATGCTGAGTGACTGTCCTGTTATGTTGATTGTCTATCCTCTTCCTCCTCCGCTGATATGTTGGAAGAACATTTTTGGTTCTGGGTGATGCCAGCAGCCCAATTTTTCTGCCCCTGTTTAACAGGGGCGTTTAATTACAATTTTTGATGCAATGCTTTGCAGCAGGGCTAATTCCTGCAATAAAACTAGAGTATATGGCAGAGGTTGGAGTGTGGTGGCACCAGCACCAGTGCGTAAGGCCCAATTTTTCTGCCCCTGTTTAACAGGGGCGTTTAAGTACAATTTTTGATGCAATGCTTTGCAGCAGGGCTAATTCCTGCAATAAAACTAGAGTATATGGCAGAGGTTGGAGTGTGGTGGCACCAGCACCAGTGCGTAAGGCCCAATTTTTCTGCCCCTGTTTAACAGGGGCGTTTAAGTACAATTTTTGATGCAATGCTTTGCAGCAGGGCTAATTCCTGCAATAAAACTAGAGTATATGGCAGAGGTTGGAGTGTGGTGGCACCAGCACCAGTGCGTAAGGCCCAATTTTTCTGCCCCTGTTTAACAGGGGCGTTTAAGTACAATTTTTGATGCAATGCTTTGCAGCAGGGCTAATTCCTGCAATAAAAATAGAGTATATGGCAGAGGTTGCAGTGTGATGGCACCAGCACCAGTGCCTAAGGCCCAATTTTTCTGCCCCTGTTTAACAGGGGCGTTTAAGTACAATTTTTGATGCAATGCTTTGCAGCAGGGCTAATTCCTGCAATAAAACTAGAGTATATGGCAGAGGTTGCAGTGTGATGGCACCAGCACCAGTGCCTAAGGCCCAATTTTTCTGCCCCTGTTTAACAGGGGCGTTTAAGTACAATTTTTGATGCAATGCTTTGCAGCAGGGCTAATTCCTGCAATAAAACTAGAGTATATGGCAGAGGTTGCAGTGTGATGGCACCAGTGCCTAAGGCCCAATTTTTCTGCCCCTGTTTAACAGGGACATGTAATTACAATTCTTGATATAATATTTCACAGGAGGGCCCCTTCCTGTGCCCACCCAGAGTAACGGTGAGGACTTATAGTGTTGTGGCACCAGCACCACAGCCACCAACAATGGCATGTAATTACAATTCTTGATATAATCGTTCACAGCAGGGCGCTCCAGCGCCCACCAAGAGTCACTTTGAGGGCTTACAATGTTGTGGCAAAACCAACACCTTGTTCCGCCATTTTTGCAGAGCATATAGGGCAGGCCCCTACTTTCAAACATCCAACTTACAAACATCAGACAGCAGCAAGTGAGATGAAAAAAGATGGACGACAAAACAAATTATACAGGGGTGATAACCCTTCCCTATGTTTTCCAAAAAGCTTAAAAATAGTTTTTTTGACTGGAGCTACACTTTAAAAATGTACCAGTTGAAAATTACAAACAGATTCAACTTAACACAACAAACCTACACAGTCCCTGTCTTGTTTGCACCGCCTGTATACTGCTGTTCTGAGTATATAGGGCCTGGGGGCCACACGCATTTCCTTTTTTTAATATAGGTACGGGGTTCCCCTTAATATGCGTACAAGACCCAAATAGGCTGGTAATGGGCAGGGAGGGCTACCCATGCCATTTTTCTGAATGATTTTCAACCATATTGCAGGAACCAGATATAACATTAAAACCGCAAGCAGTTTTAAATGGTGTTATTTCCGTTTAATGTCATTTTGTGCAGGGACTGTTCTAAACACGGGAAACACGTGGCACTTCACAGGCATACTACAGACACCCCCCAGGCACCATATTTAAAGGAATATTTCACTTTTTTTTTTCACTTTAATCGTCATTAAAATCAGTGCTCCCGCCAAAACGGACATTTTTAAAACTTTTTTTTGCATTGACCCATGTCCCCTGAGGCAGGAGGCAGGTCCCCAAACCCTTTTTAGGACAATATCTTGCATATTAGCCGTTAAAATTAGCACTTTCCATTTCGAACGTTCGAGTCCCATAGACTTCAATGGGGTTCTAACGTTCGTTACGAATGCGGGGTCCGTTCGAGAGTTCTGGTGCGAACCGAACCGGGGGGTGTTCGGCTCATCCCTAGAAGTGGGTAAGTGACAGTGGTGTTGACAGTATTCTACCCCTCTGTTCTCATGGCTAACTTAAACCCCAAAAGAACAAATTTCAAGATCGCTACACATAATGCTCAGGGTCTAAACTCCCCTCTGAAAAGGAGGAATATTTTTGAAAACTATCACTCTCTCAAACTAGACATAGTTATGCTCCAAGAGACACATTTCCCAGCAACCCCAAATTCCTCCACTCCTATTACCCAACTTTTTACTTAGCGAATGCAGTAAACAAGACTAAGGGGGTAGCAATTTTATTTTCCAAGCACAATAAATTCTCTCAGATCGTGGACTATAGAGACCCTGAGGGGAGATTTCTCCAAGTAAGGGGCACTTTGGAGGGACATTTATACTCCATAGTATCCTACTATGCCCCTAATAAAGGGCAGATGAAATTCTTCCAGTCTCTCTTTAAAACCCTAAACCCCTCCTGGAGGGCATGGTCATCATTGGGGGGGCTCAAGCACCGCTTTCGACCAGGGGTTAGACATGTCCAGACCCCTAAAGCCCAGCTAACCCACCCCACAAAGGCAACTCTTAAAATAGCCAGACTCCTTAACACACAAGGCCTTGTGGACATTTGGAGGGAATTGAACCCCTCTAAATGAGACTACACTCACTTTTCCTGTCCCCACCAATCGAATGCCAGGATCAACCATATCTTAGTATCCCTAAGTCTCATTCCACTTTGCCCAAAAATCCACCATAAAAAGATACTGCCTGATCAGATCACTCAGTGGTAACACTCTCCCTGCATAACATGCTCACAAGACAACCTTTATCACACTGGCGACTAAATTAGTTGATTCTCAGTGACCCCATTAGAACTATGGAAATAGATAACTCCTTAAAGGAATAGTTTCTATTGAATAACTTCGATGGTATCTCCCCAGAGACCCTATGTGCAGCCCAAAAGGTGACCATAAGAGGCAAAAATAATCCAAATGGTAACTCAAATTAAGAGAGAGCGGCAGATGGACATTAAAGAGGATCTGCACTCTGCTCACATAATTTGTAATAAAAACAATTTTGCCATTCTGAAGCTTCCCTCCAACCACTTTGCATATTATTTTATATATAGTGGGATTCTGTACTTGCCAAATATGCTGCAGAAATCTCCCTCTCACTAAGGCTGGCTGCAGCCATTTTCACTGTGGGCAGCTGAAGCTGCTCCCTGTTCACTTCCGGGATTTACACAGAGGCACACCTCAATCTCTGCAGCTCTCCCCTCCCTTCCTGGCAAACTCTCACTAGAGTGAGAGAGAGAGAGCTGTGAATGATGTCATAAGCCTAGACTTATTGCCAGACAAGAAACAGAAAGTGTGCTGTATAAGGTATTTACCGGCAGAAAAAAATGTTTTACTATCCAAAGGTAAAACAACAGGTTCTGCACACATATTAATAATATTTTCCCATTCTGTTCCCTCTAGACCGTACATTTGATAATGCCACAGTTTTATTTTTTTTTATTAATCTAACTTATGTAATTAGTAGTATTTGATTTTCATCCCCTGCGGCGATGGGCAGTCTCTTGCGGGGATCAGTATCACTTCCAGCTGAACCCCGCACTGTCTCCTGGGATCTCGTCCAAGTAATCCCAGGAGACATTGCGGCTAATACAGCCGAAATCTCGCTCCCTATATGGCATACATTTTCGACGCTAAAACCCAAGGCACCCCCCATAGACCCCCAAACTTAACACTGCCTACATCACGGTTATACCCAAACCCGATAAAAAAACATGAATAAGTGGGGAATTATAGACCCATCTCCCTTATAAACAATGACCTGAAGATCCTAAAAAAAATTCTTGCCAATTGCCTAGCATCCTTCATAAGTTGATACGTCCACAAGGACCAAGTGGGATTTATCCCAGGTAGATAGGGGCCAGACCAAATAAGAAGGGCAATAGACATCATCTCTCTACTACAGTCTAACTGGGATAAAGGCCCCAAACAAGAAAGAATGCTACTCTCTTTGGATTTGCAAAGGCTTTTGACTTGGTTGCCTGGACTTATATTTTTATACTCATGGAGCACTGGGGATGCACATGTAAGCTTTTATGCTGGGACAGAAACCCCCTGTTTTTTCTTTGATTCACCTCCCCCAGTCAAGACCGATTTTTACTGGTTTGAGATTCTGCATTGGACAATGGATGATTTATCTGGATTGGACAACATAAGATGATTGTGGAAAAAGACTTATGCGATTATTAATACTAAAAGCAGGCACTGAAGCTGTGAAGTCACACGTGGGGAGCCTCTACTATAATCTTGGATTGGCAAACTGGTGATGGTAGACCTAAGGTTGCCATACATAGATGGACAATCTAAAATCTATCCCGGATTGGGGAAAAGAACCTGCGAGATCAACATCCATTAAGTAACCGAGAGAAATGTTCTCCTTTATCGCTTAAAGGATATACCTGCAGCTGTGGGAACCTTGGCATATGGTTACTAGGATGATATCAATGGGATTGTCTTTACTAGTTTTAGATATTTGATGAAAATGACAGCAGAGGTCCCGATGATTCATCTAATCTACTCAGTGCCTGATTTAATTTATCCTGTCACATGTGATTACTAGAAATCAACTACGGACAATTATATCTCTTTTTTCTCCTCTCTTTTTTTTCCTTTCTTGGATAATTGGAGGACTATTACAAGGAAGAACACAAGGAGAACACTAAATATAGTATAATAACAACTATTCCTGGTTTTTACATGTTTTTTGTTTTTCAGCTGGGAGGATCTACAACTATCTCTTGTTCTAATGATTATATATTATCCCTGACTTACTGACACACTGACAGTGTATTAATACATATAATCTTGATCGCCTTTTGGTTGGATCATTTCGGAAGGGAACAGTATGAACTATTTCCGTGGTTCCGAATCACACTGTTGCCTTTCGAAATTGTCCAGGTTAGCTCTCTCCCTAGGTGGCTGGGAGTATCAATAGGTGTAAGATAGGGGGTGTCATATATTGGGGGAGGGAGGGAGTCACCCACTGCATTGACATACCCCTCTCTATTGAAAGGAGGAATGTTTTTACATTTATCATTATATAGGTATTGTCTTTTCTTGGGGAATTGGTGAAGTATTGAATGATTCCTTCCTATAGGGATTCTTTGTGGGGTTTATATTAGGGATCAAGGGGTACCGTGGGTTATGCTTTTTGTATCTTTGCTGTTTATAGCTAATAAATATATGTAGTTTAACTCTTTAGGGTGTGTGTTAGTATCATGTTTTTTTGTTTTTCTGTTCTGGGTTTTCAGTACATCTCTTGACTTGGTGTATTTCATGTTCTGATACTAAATAAAATATTTGAAAGAAAAAAAAAGTACAACTAAGTGCCAAAAGATCACAGTAACCTAGTTTTTAAACTCTACTATTTTCTGTCCTAACCCCTTTAAGGGATTTTTTACACAACAGTGCATGCAATAATGCACATTATAAGCCATGTTAACCTTTTATTAAAATTAAAATTAGAAGAAAAGAGTTTTAACCTTAAACTGCGTAGAGCATTCTTTACTGTAAGAGTTGCAAGGATGTAAAATTCCCTTCCACAGTCGGTGGTTTCAGCGGGGAGCATCTATAGTTTCAAAAAACTATTAAATAAGCACCTGAACGACTGCAACATACAAGGATATACAATGTAATACTGACATATAATCACACACATAGGTTGAACTTGATGGATTTGTGTCTTTTTTCAACCTCCCCTACTATGTAACTATGTAACGCAACACATAGCATATGTTGTATATGTGTGTTGGAGTATGTTTTTATTTATTCTTAAGTGCAGCCCAATACACATATACAGGGTACATTGAAAATATACACACCTGTCCTACAACCCACCACCATTCTCAGATATTATTGTACTATGCATTGTGCTGCACTGTAAAAAAAAATAGTACAGATGTAATTTTTCATGTGTTGAGGGTCCACAATGAATAGGCTGCCCTAGCTTAAATACTAATACTAATAATTTACGGACCATCTCTAAACCAGTCCTACCCATGTTCAGGACTTCTTTGATCATTAGCAGCAGAGACCAAAATCATTATTTCCTCTTTGTTAATATTATCTTATTTTACAATACAGAGACATTAAATTTGGGTTCGCAGAAAAAAAAGCAATACAAATACAGACAAACATTTATTTTTGTTATTTTTATAGCAAAAATGGGACCATAATATAATCAAATATGTCTGTCCTTGCATATCTTTTATTATGGAAGATGAACCTCACACCCCAGAGCTATTCATGACTTTCTCTTCCATGTTAATCAGACAGTTTTCCAAACAGGCAGATTGCAAAGAACATAAATTATGTACAAAGCAAATTACAGAGGAAAAGCTGCAACTATAGGGCCAGTCTGTCCACAAAGATGGCAAGAGCAGCATGAGACCTGCATTATCTATATAATATGAAGTGCATACAAGCAACTGATTGCATTTCCTAATCGTTAATTGGAACCACAGATTACAACTAAAGTGTGTCCATCTTCAGGTACATTTCCTGGCAAACATTTTGTAAAGTAAGCTGATATTTAAAGGATCTTCTTGTAGGTTGTGAAAATATCAGAAAACTTGTTTATTGTCTGTAATATTTATATTTACAAAGTGGTTTTCTACAGTACAAAAGTGGACTTTCATAGGCAAGTGTGCACTAAATTTTATTGTATATTAAAACCCGAAACTTTTTAATTAGCTTTTTATTACCTCTGCAATGTATTTATTGTTGTATGTGATCTCAGTGGAGAGAATCACTGATGTTATATGTCCTGGAAGACTAAAAATTATGGAAAATCCAGAATTTTGAGTTGTCACTAAAAACAAGATAAAAGGGAAATCCAACAATGAGTAAACTTATTGCGGTGACTAGGGATGCTAGTCACCACAAAATGCTGCTTGTAGGACTTTTTCTAGTATCCTGCAAGCGCACCACTCCAGTGTAAAAGCACTCTGGCTTTCACACTGAAGTGGCAGGAGAGGCGCTTTACAGGCACTTTGCAGGCACTATTTTTAACGCTGAACCGCCTGTGAAGCGCCTCAGTGTGAAAGTAGCCTGAATGAACAAACAGCATAATGAAAGCCAAGGAACACGCCAGACAGGTCAGGGATGTGGTTGAGGAGAAGTTTCAAACAGGTTTGGGTTATAAACAAAATATCTCAAGCGTTGAATATCTCACGGAGCACTGTTCAATCCATCATCTGAAAATGGAAAGAGTATGGAACAACTGCAAACCTACCAAGACATGGCCGTCCACCTAAACTGACAGGCCGGGCAAGGAGAGCATTCACTAGAGAAGCAGCCAAGAGGCCCTTGGTAACTCTGGAGGAGCTGCAGAGATCCACAGCTCAGGTGGGAGAATCTGTCCACAGGACAACTATTAGCCGTGCTCTCCACAAATCTGGCCTTTATGGAAGAGTGGCAAGAGAAAAGCCATTGTTGAAAGAAAGCCATAAGAAGTGCCGTTTGCAGTTTGCGAGAAGCCTTGTGGGTGACATAGAAAACACGTGGGAAAAGGTGCTTTGGTCAGATGAGACCAAAATTTAACTTTTTGGCCTAAAAGCAAAAACGCTATGTGTGGTGGAAAACTAACACTGCACATCACCCAGAACACCCACTGTGAAACATGGTGGCAACAGCATCATGTTGTGGGGATGCCTTTTTTCAGCAGGGACAGGGAAGCTGATCAGAGTTGATGAGAAGATAGGTAGAGCCAAATACAGCACAATCTTAGAAGAAAACCTGATAGAGTCTGAAAAAGACTTGAGACTGGTGGAGGTTCACCTTCCAGCAGGACAAAGACCCTAAACAGAGCTACAATGGAATGGTTTAGATCAAAGCATATTCATGTGTTAGAATAGCCCAGTGAAAGTCCAGCCTTAAATCCAATTTTAAATCTGTGGCAAGACCTGAAAATTGCTGTACACAGACGCTCTTCATCCAATCTGACAGAGCTTGAGCTATTTTGCAAAGAAGAATAGGCAAAATGTCACTCTCTAGATGTGCAAAGCTGGTAGAGACATCCCCAAAAAAGACTTGCAGCTGTAATTGCAGTGAAAGTGGTTCTGCAAAGAATTGACTCAGGGGGGCCATTGATCATTTCCCTACCACTTTGCAAATATGTGCCACTTTCAATTGGTCTATCACATAAAATCCCAATAGAATACAATTATGTTTTTGTTTGTAACATGATAAAATGTTGAAAATGTCAAGGGGTATGAATTGAATGAAATTTTCAAGACACTGTACATGAAACAGACAATTGTGGCAATACATGGAGAACAAACAGGCAATTTTGACACAACATGGGCAACAAATAGCTAATTGTGGCAATACCTAAGCAACAAATGGGTAATCATGACAATATACAGGTATGGCCATGGTTATAGACATGCGACAAAAGAGTAGTGGTAGCAATACCAGAAAAAGCAATCCTGGCAGTGCATGGGCAAAAATCAGGCAATGGGATAATGCACCTGAAACAAGCTGCCAATCCTGGCAATCAGGGATGAGCCGAACACCTCCCGGAAAATTGGTACAAACTTTAGAACCCCATTAAAGTCTATGGGACTCGAATGTTTGAAATCAAAAGTGCTAATTTTAATGGCTAATATGCAAGATATTGTCCTACAAAGGGTTTGGAGAACCGGCTCCTGCCCTAGGGGACATGGATCAATGGCAATTTTTTTTTAAAAACGTTTTTCGGAAGCACTGATTTTAATGACGATTAAAGTGAAAAAAAGTGAAATATTCCTTTAAATATTGTGCCTGGGGGTGTCTATAGTATGCCTGTGAAGTGGCACGTGTTTCCCGTGTTTAGAACAGTCCCTGCACAAAATGACATTTAACGGAAAAAAAGTAATTTAAAACTGCTTGCGGTTTTAATGTAATGTCTGGTTCCAGCAATACGGATGAAAATCATTGAGAAAAATGGCATGGGTAGCCCCCCTGCCCATTACCAGTCCCTTTGAGTCTTGTACGAATATTAAGGGGAACCCCGTAGCCAAATTAAATAAGTAAAGGCGTGGGGCCCCCAGGCCCTATATACTCAGAACAGTAGACAAAAAAAGAGGGGGAGGGGAAGAATTGGGACTTTATATGAGGCATTGAATATATATCAATTCATCTACCTCCATCCCTGGTTCAATATAAAAAGAATATTTTGGGACTTTAACCACTTTCAGACCGGACCATTTTGCTGGTAAATGACCAGAGGTCTTTTTACACTTTGGCACTGCGCTGCTTTAACTGGTAATTGCGCGGTCATGCAATGTTGTACCCAAACAAAATTTGCGTCCTTTTCTTCCCACAAATAGAGCTTTCTTTTGATGGTATTTGATTGCCTCTGCGATTTTTATTTTTTGCGATATAAACGTAAAAAGACCGCAAATTTTGAAAAAAAATGATATTTTCTACTTTTTGTTATTAGAATAATCCAATAAACTCAATTTTAGTCATACATTTAGGCCAAAATGTATTCAGCCACATGTCTTTGGTAAAAAAAAAGTCAATAATTGTATATTTATTGGTTTGCGCAAAAGTTGTCACATCTACAAACTAAGGTACGTTTTCTGGAATTTACGCAGCTTTTAGTTTACGACTGCCTATCTCATTTCTTGAGGTGCTAAAATGGCAGGACAGTACAAAACCCCCCCAAATGACCCCATTTTGGAAAGTAGACCCCCTAAGGAAATTGATAAGAGGCATGTTGAGCCCATTGAATATTTTATTTTTTTGCCTCAAGCGATTGAATAATGACAAAAAAAAAATATATTTTTTTTTTTTACACAAAGTTGTCACTAAATGATATATTGCTCACACATGCTATGGGCGTATGTGAAATGACACCCCAAAATAAATTCTGCTGCTTCTCCTGAGTACGGGGATACCACATATGTGGGACTTTTTGGGAGCCTAGCCACGTACGGGGCCCCGAAAATCAAGCACCGCCTTCAGGCTTTCTAAGGGCGTAAATTTTTGAGTTCACTTCTCACTACCTATTACAGTTTTGAAGGCCATAAAATGCCAAGATGGCACAAAACCCCCACAAATGACCCCATTTTAGAAAGTAGACACCCCAAGCTATTTGCTGAGAGGCATGTTGAGTTCATGGAATATTTTATATTTTGCCACAAGTTGCGGGAAAATTACAAACTTTTTTTTTTTTTATTTTTTTTTCACAAAGTTGTCACTAAATGATATATTGCTCACACATGCCATGGGCATATGTGAAATGACACCCCAAAATAAATTCTGCTGCTTCTCCTGAGTACGGGGATACCACATATGTGGGACTTTTTGGGAGCCTAGCCGCGTACGGGGCCCCGAAAACCAAGCACCGCCTTCAGGCTTTCTAAGGGCGTAAATATTTGACTTCACTCCTCACTACCTATTACAATTTTGAAGGCCATAAAATGCCAAGATGGCACAAAACCCCCACAAATGACCCCATTTTAGAAAGTAGACACCCCAAGCTATTTGCTGAGAGGCATGTTGAGTCCATGGAATATTTTATATTTTGCCACAAGTTGCGGGAAAATTACAAACTTTTTTTTTTTTTTTTTTTTTTTCACAAAGTTGTCACTAAATGATATATTGCTCACGCATGCCATGGGCATATGTGAAATGACACCCCAAAATAAATTCTGCTGCTTCTCCTGAGTACGGGGATACCACATATGTGGGACTTTTTGGGAGCCTAGCCGCGTACGGGGCCCCGAAAACCAAGCACCGCCTTCAGGCTTTCTAAGGGCGTTACAGTTTTGAAGGCCATAAAATGCCAAGATGGCACAAACCCCCCCCAAATGACCCCATTTTGGAAAGTAGACACCCCTAAATTTAGGAGTACACTAGTGAGACTAGGTAATAAATGGCAGGTGCCCTGAAACTATAAAAAAATAACTAACCAACCAGCGTCACCTGTAACAGTTATATGGTGATCACTGGTGAAAGGGTTAACTAGGGGGCAATCAGGGGGCTTTATGCGGTAGTATATGGGGGTCCCTGGCGCTATAAAAAGCTGCGGCGAACCTAAATACCTACCTGCCTAACTAGCGTCACCTGTGACACTAATACAGCGATCAGAAAAACGATCGCTTATTAGGCTGGGTTCACACTGGAGCGATGCGGGAACGCCACGAATGCGCGGCGGGTTCCCGCATCGCATGCCTCCCGGCGGCAGTTCACACTGCCCTATGCGAACTGCTGGGAGTGTCAGTGAAATGTTACTGACACCCCCAGATCAGTTCGCATATCGCAGTGCGATCTGCAAACTCGGATCGCATGGTGTGAACACCCATGCGATCCGATTCTGCTGCGGGCCAAAAAAAGGGTCCCGTGCGAATTTGCGGCGGGTGCGGCGGGTGCGGCGGGTGCGGCGAATGGCTGAACTCGAATCGCACAGAGATCGGATGTGATTTGCACTGCAGTGCGGTGCGAATCACATCCGTTCTCAAACCGCTGCAATCTGAACCCAGCCTTAGTGACACTGGCGACGGGGGGTGATCACGGGGTTAAACCTTTATTGGGGGGGTTAGGGGGGTACCTTAGAACTAAAGGGGGCTAACCCTAACTGCCCTAACAGTTATTAGTCACAAATGACACCCGCCGGGTGATCAGGGGGTTAAACCTTTATTAGGTAATAAATGGCGGGTGCCCTGAAACTATAAAAAAATAACTAACCAACCAGCGTCACCTGTAACAGTTATATGGTGATCACTGGTGAAAGGGTTAACTAGGGGGCAATCAGGGGGCTTTATGCGGTAGTATATGGGGGTCCCTGGCGCTATAAAAAGCTGCGGCGAACCTAAATACCTACCTGCCTAACTAGCGTCACCTGTGACACTAATACGGCGATCAGAAAAATGATCGCTTATTAGGCTGGGTTCACACTGGAGCGATGCGGAAACGCCGCGAATCCGCGGCGGGTTCCCGCATCGCATGCCTCCCGGCGGCAGTTCACACTGCCCTATGCGAACTGCTGGGAGTGTCAGTGAAATGTTACTGACACCCCCAGATCAGTTCGCATATCGCAGTGCGATCTGCAAACTCGGATCGCATGGTGTGAACACCCATGCGATCCGATTCTGCTGCGGGCCAAAAAAAGGGTCCCGTGCGAATTTGCGGCGGGTGCGGCGGGTGTGGCGGGTGCGGCGGGTGCGGCGAATGGCTGAACTCGAATCGCACAGAGATCGGATGTGATTTGCACTGCAGTGCGGTGCGAATCACATTCGTTCTCATAAACCGCTTCAATGTGAACCCAGCCTTAGTGACACTGGCGACGGGGGGTGATCACGGGGTTAAACCTTTATTGGGGGGGTTAGGGGGGTACATTAGAACTAAAGGGGGCTAACTCTAACTGCCCTAACAGTTATTACAGTCACAAATGACACCAATGCAAAAAAAAAAAAAAAAAAAATGACATTGGTGTCACTGTGACTGGGGGGCAGGGGTAATTGGGGGGGTGATCGGGGGGTAAAGGGGGGGTGTGAGTGTGCCTGGCATGTTCTACTGTGTGTGTAGAGTGTTGGTGCAACTCACCGATCCGCTCTCCTCCGTGTCGGAACGGAAAATACCGACACGGAGGAGAGAATACATCACTTCCTCTCCTGTGTTTACATTACAGGAGAGGAAGTGATGTCACGGGGGATTTCCATTCGTCGAGAGCGATCGCGAGGGGGTGGCCATGAATGAATGGCCGCCCCCTCATCCCGGATCGCTCTCGAAGAAATGCCGACCGCCGCAGGCACCGGGGGGGGGCCCGATCGGGCCCCCCACCCGCGGGCAGGCAGGGACTTATATATACGCCCATATGCCTGCCCGTGCCATTCTGCCGACGTATATCGTCGTGCGGCGGTCGGCAAGTGGTTAAATGAAGCATAGCTGCACAGTAGGTATGCAAGGACATGTCCGAAATTCATTGGTTGAGTTACAGAATTCAGAAAGTATAAAGTAATAACGTCATAAACAATAGTATAAATAGGTTATATTTCATATAAGTATATATACAAGCGCATATTGCAACATGATTTACAGTAGTAATCCACATCTTAATAACATCCATGATTGTAAAAAGAGCAAAAATAGTCTTCAATTGATTGAAGCATAAGGCATTGTAGATAAAGTAGGGGGGGGAGGAATTTCAGACATATGCTTGCAGATGGTAGCATAAAAGCGTTCTACGCGTTTCGTGGAGTTCATCCACTCATCAGGAGAAATTCCAGGGGTTAAAATTATCTACAAAGAGATAAGTAAACGCATGAGGATCAAACAGGAACAGCACAAAAGGACAGAGGAACAGAGGGGGGGAGAAACTCAGCTCCCCCAAACACTCTTACCTACAATGAAAATGTAACTTGAAGAGACAAAACCATTAGCAAATAAGGACGCTATGAGAACAAGTCTTTTCCGGAACTGAAGCAGAAATCTCAAAGACCACAAGGCACCACAGTTAATCGAGGGTGACGAGCTCTAAAACACTGTAATCCCAGAGTGACCATGTAGGGGAATTCCAAAGGACCTCTATAGAGGAGTAAATTAAATAGGTATGTAAATGTGTCTATACAGAAATACGTTATTCAAAATTACAGTGCAGAGGGTGATGGAATCAAGGAATGAAGTGAGTAAAGTGAGGGGAGGCATGTAGCCCAACCCGGTAGGTTAAGTACACTGGGAGTGAAAGATAGACTAGTGTAGACAGTGAAAAAAGAAAATTTAAATATACCAAGCATCCCATAATTACCAATAGCTGAAGCAAATCAGTGTCAAACAGGGTACAAAGAGGTTGTGAAGGATACAGCTCAAATGGCGTGTATCAACTGGTGGTGCGATATGGCCCCAAAGACCACCTACGTCACCCTGCAAAATCTAAGGAGGAGGCGGCGTCGGCGTTCCAACAGCTGACAGCGTTCGGCGGCCGACAATCACACCTACCCCATATTTATAGCAGATGGACACCCGCCAAGCCAACCGCCTGGCGCCAACAAGTGACGTCAAGCGCACGGCGTGCGGGGCGTGGCGTTGACGCGCTGAGGGACCCGCCCACGACCCCACGACCACAAGGGTGGAGAGAAGAGGAAGGGGCCCTGGGCACATCACAGCTCCGGAAATAGAACCGAACACTAGCAACCAAAACATAGCAGAAAATATATAATACGTTTGATATATACAAATGAAGAACCAGGGTGCTGACCCGATCCAAGTGCCGAACCTACTGTGCAGCTATGCTTCATTTAAAGTCCCAAAATATTATTTTTATACTCAGAACAGTAGTATACAGGCGGTGCAAACAAGACAGGGACTGTGTAGGTTTGTTGTGTTAAGTAGAATCTGTTTGTAATTTTAAACTGGTACATTTTTAAAGTGTAGCTCCAGTCAAAAAATCTATTTTAAGCTTTTTGGAAAACATCAGGGTTATCACCCCTGTATAATTTATCTCCCCGTTGTCTCCTTCCGTTTATAAGTTGGATGTTTGAAAGTAGGGGCCTGCCCTATATGCTCTGCAGAAATGTGGGCCTAAGGTTTTGGCGTTGCCACAACACTGTAAGCCCTCAAAGTGACTCTTGGTGGGTGCTGAAGCACCCTGCTGTGAACGATTATATCAAGAATTGTAATTACATGCCATTGTTGAACAGTGGTAGAAAAATTGGGCCTTTGGTGGTTGTGGTGGTGGTGGTGGTGCTGGTGCCACAACACTATAAGTCCTCACAGTTACTCTCGCTGGACGCAGGAACGGGCCCTGCCGTGAAATATTATATCAAAAATTGTAATTACATGCCCCTGTTAAACAGGGGCTGAAAAATTGGACCTTGGGCACTGGTGCCACGACACTGCAACCTTTCCCAGATACTCTAGCTGGAGTGCAGAAATGAGCCCTGCTGCAAAGCATTGCGTCAAAAATCCTAATTACATGCCCCTGTTAAACAGGGGCTGAAAAATTGGGCCTTAGGCACTGGTGCTGGTGCCACGACACTGCAACCTCTCCCAGATACTCTAGTACTAGTTTGGACATGCCTGAACTAGTAATACTCTAGTTCAGGCACGTCCAAAGCCAATCGCGGCCGTGGTCCGGTTTTGAACGGCCCGCCTGATTATCTAAACATATATATCTTTTGTGGCCCCTGATGATCTCCCAGCGCCGGGGTCACAAAATATATATAGTCTCAGTCTGGCTGCCTTGGAGATGGGAGGTGGTACGAGCGCCGTGCACACAGGAGTATTTCCTGTTTACACGGCAGCCTCTGTAATAGGAAGTCCCGTCTCCGCCATTGGACGACTGTTCTGTCCATCAAAGGAGGCGGGACTTTCTCTTAAAGAGGCCGCTGTGTAAAGAGGAGATTCTCCTGTTCTTTGGCGCTCGTCCTGCCCCCTCCATGTCCCCTCCAAGGCTGCACTGATGGCAATGGTGAGTACATTCTTGGCTAATGATGGCTGCATTCCTGGCTAATAGTGAGTGAAATCCTGGCTAATGGTGGCTGCATTCCTGGCTAATGGTGGCTGCATTCCTGGCAATAGTGAGTGAAATCCTGGCGATGGTGGCTGCATTCCTGGCTAATGGTGGCTGCATTCCTGGCAATAGTGAGTGAAATCCTGGCAATGGTGGCTGCATTCCTGGCTTATGGTGGCTACATTCCTGGCTAATGGTGGCTGCATTCCTGGCAATGGTGGCTGCATTCCTGGCAATAGTGAGTGAAATCCTGGCAAATGGTGGCTGCATTCCTGGCAATAGTGAGTGAAATCCTGGCTAATGGTGGCTGCATTCCTGGCTAATGGTGGCTGCATTCCTGGCAATGGTGGCTGCATTCCTGGCAATAGTGAGTGAAATCCTGGCTAATAGTGGCTGCATTCCTGGCAATAGTGAGTGAAATCCTGGCAATGGTGGCTGCATTCCTGGCAATGGTGGGGGCTGCATTCCCGGCAATGGTGGGAGCGCAGATAGGCACTGACCCTTATTTTGCTTCACATTTCTTTATTTAAAATTTTAAGTTTTTTTCCTGAAACTTCCCTCTTAAAGTGAAGGTGCGTGCTATTCGCCAATAAGTACGGTATATCCAAATAACAGGCCCTAGCTCATCTCTTCAACACACACAGCCACAAAGGCAAGAGAATTCTTGTTGGACCGTGTATTAGTGTTCGAACGAACACACTTAGACCGAATTTTAATGGTTCAAAAAATGTCAGGCAAAATGGCCGGCCCTCGCGCATGTTCACTTCATCAAATCTGGCCCTCTTTGAAAAAAGTTTGGACACCCCTGCTCTAGTTGGAGTGCAGGAATGAGCCCTGCTGCAAAGCATTGCATCAAAAATTGTAATTACATTCCCCTGTTAAACAGGGGCTGAAAAATTGGGCCTTAGCCACTGGTGGCTTCACCCAGAAACAAAAATGTTCTTTCAAGCTATCAGCAGGATCATTGAGGAGGAAGAGGATAGTCAGTCAACATAACAGGACAGTCACTCAGCATCAGCATAGGCAGTCTTGAAGGGATGTGACATTTCAAAAAAAATTATTCAGTTACATCAGCTTCAGGTGCTTGGTAGCTGGTGGTGATCCAAGACTGATTCATCTTTATCAAGGTCAGTCGATCAACCGAGTCGGTGCACAGGCCCACCCTGTGATCGGTTACAAAGCCTCCAGCAGCACTGAAGGTGCGTTCCGAAAGAACGCTGGATGCAGGACAGGCCAGTAGCTCAATTGCATACTGTGCAAGCTCTGGCCAGTGATCCATCCTCAAGACCCAGTAAGCCAGAAGATTTTCGGTGGGAAAGGTGTCCAAGTCTGACCTTGCCCCTAGGTATTCCTGCACCATGTAAATCAGACTGGCAATGGTTGCTGGAACCAATCATACCTTGGGGCTGCGGACTAAAAAATTGCCTGAGCACATCGGTCAGACAGCCACCTTTTCCACCGCTCCTTCTGTGACTGACCAAAGCCTCAGCAACACGTTGTCCAGGACCAGGAGTTTGTAACCTCCCAGTCTCTGGGAACGCATTGCACAGACCTTTCTGCAAGGCCTCCCAGAGATGCCTCATCCTCTGCTCCCTCTGAGATGGCAAGATAAGGTCCACGACCTTACCTTTGTACCATGGATCAAGGAGAGTGGCCAGCCAGTAATGGTACCTCTCCTTGATCCCAAGAATACGAGGATCCTTCCGCAGACATTTCAGGATAAGGGAGGCCATGCAGCGTAGGTTAGCTGAGGCATTTGGTCTGGAGTCCTCTGGGTCACTAAGGACAACATGATCCGCAGCCACCTCCTCCCAGCCACGTACAAGTCCACGGGTTTCTTGGGACTGTAAAAGACTTCTGCTGCTGATGCTGAGTGACAGCAGGAACACTGTCTGGATAAAGGGGGCCTTGAGAAGCAAGGAAGTCCTCCTCTTCCTGCCTCTGTTCTGCCTCAAGTGCCCTGTCCATTATTCCACGCAATGTATGCTCCAACAGGTGGACAAGAGGTACAGTGTCACTGATACATGCACTGTCACTGCTCCCCATGCTCATGGCCGCCTCAAACGGTGACAGGACAGTGCATGCATCCCTGATCATGCCCCACTGGCGTGGTGAAAAAAAAAACTAGCTCCCCTGTCCCTGTCCTGGTGCCATAGTCGCAGAGGTACTCATTGATGGCCCTCTTCTGCGTGTGCAGTCCCTGCAGCATGGCCAACGTTGAATTCCAACTGGTGGGCATGTCACATATAAGGCAGTTCTTGGGCAGGTTCAACTCCTTTTGGAGCTCCGCTCAGCCGAGCACTGGCATCATATGATTGACGGAAATGCACACAGACTTTCCTGGCCTAATATACAATCCAAAAAACACTGCGCTTCCTAAAAGATTTCAAATGGATGAAGTCGAGCAGCTAACACAACAAACAGATAAATTTGTTTCTAAAAGTAAATTGGTATATAAAGTGTAGAGCTAAATATAATAGTCTGACTAGAAAGTGCCAGGACCACCTTACTTGCAAAAGTACAAAAAAATATTAATGTAATAAACTAGTGACATGTACTATCCCTTTCCATTTTACCGGTTGAAATTTGACCCCTGTGTGGGGACGGACCTTTTCTAAAAGGTTTGGGGATGCAGTTCCAGATATTGCATTCTATGTTGTCAGCTGACACTTCCAAGCTCTATTGACTCACAGAACGTAGGTTCTTTTGGGTCTGAGCTATTTTGTAAGCTCACATCTTTACAGGTAGTGGTACTGTCACATTAGTGATTGCGTGTCAACATACATTTCTTGGGGTCCTGAGGAACGCCCAAATCAAACCGCGTGGGATTTTTGCATGTTGGTCTTTTTCACTCAAAGTCTTTTCTGCACGTTTTAATTTTTTATTGGTGTTGTAATAATTTAGTTTTCTGTGCTAGTTCACTACTAGCCTATTTTAGGTTTATATATGTGAGATGTTAATACCTGCATGGGTTACATTTTTGTATCTTTCAAATTTGATACTAATCTTTTATTTATTTTCATTTGATACACTCTAGTACATGTCACTAGTTTATCACATTAATATTTTATTGTACTTTTGCAAGTTAGGTGGTCCTGGCACTTTCTAGCCAGACTATCATATTTAGCGCTACACTTTATATACCAATAGACTTTCCTGGCCTGCCTCAGGACATCCTGTAAGCCCGGGTACCTGCCCAAGAACCACTGCACCACCAGGTTAAGGACGTGAGCCACACAGGGCACATGGGTCAGTTGTCCCTGTTGGAGGGCGGAGAGGAGGTTGGTGCTATTGTCGCAAACCACCATTCCTGGCTTAAGCTGGCATGGCATCAACCACCTCTCGGCCTGCCCATGCAGAGCTGATAAAATATCTGTCCCAGTGTGGCTCCTGTCCCCCAAACAAACCAGCGCAAGCACGGCATGGCATCTTTTTGCCTGCGTACTTGCGTAGCCCCTTGAACGCCTACGGAGCAATTGCTGGTTCTCAGGACAGAGCACTGGAAGAGGCCATGGAGGAAGAAGAAGAGGAGGGGGTGGAGGAGAGAGGTGTGTCACAACCAGTAGCAGCATTTTGGAGGCATGGTGGTGGAACAACCTCCAACACTACTGCACCTTGTCCTGCATCCTTCCCAGCTGCCAGAAGAGTGACCCAATGGGCCATGAAAGATAGGTAACATCCCTGTCCATGCCTGCTGGACCATGAGTCAGCGGTAATTTGCACCTTACCGCTGACCGCCCTGTCCAGCGAGGCATGGACATTGCCTTCCACATGCCGGTAGAGCCGGAATCGCCTTCCGTGAGAAAAAGTGGGGTTTGGGAACCTGCCACTGAGCAACCACACATTGCACAAACTCACGGAAGGGGGCCGAGTCTACCAACTGAAAAGGCAGCAGTTGAAGTGCTAGCAATTTAGCCAAGCTGTCATTCAACCGCTGGGTATGTGGATGGCTGGGAGTGAACTTCTTTCGACGGTCCAGCAGCTGGGGCAGGGAAATTTGCCTGCTACAATTAGACGTGGGTGTACTGCTAGCAGAATACCTGCAAGTACTTGGCTGTGACACACCTAATTCTACACCTTCATTCCTCTCAGTGCAGGTTCCAGAGAGGACTCAAGGTCTAGTGGGGTTGTAGATCCCAGCTGATGAGGAGCAAGGAGAGGTCCGCTTTGTTCTTTGGTGTGGGTCTTTAAGGTATGCTTGCCAACGAGCTGCATGGCAGGTCAACATATGTCTGGTTAAGCATGTGGTGCCCAAGCGGCTGATGTTTTGGCCACACGAGATACGCTTGAGACATATGTTGCAAATAGCAGTGGTGCGATCTGATGCACTGGTCTCAAAAAAGGCCCACACCAAAGAGCTTTTGGAATAACACGCAGAGGCAGCGCCCTGCACAGGCAGAGCTCTGCAGTGTGATTCAGTCGGTGTGTTGCCCTTAAGCTGGCCCCCGAAGGGCATCCTGCCTCATTGGAGATGTGCCTCCTCCTCCTCTCTCCTATCAGGCACCCACGTGGAATCAGTGACCTCATCATCCCCTCCCTCTTCCTCACTGGAGCAAACCTGGCAGTATGCTGCAGCTGATGGAACATGACTGTCTGTTATGGTTTTCAGATGGTGAGTCTGACTTAGTGGAAGGGGACCTCCCTTACAGCTCTGGTTCTGGTCTCGCTGGAATGGGGACAGGGAGACCGGAGCACAGCGGGGTAGGAGAGTCCAGCCAGGTGCAGCAGCAGGTACCGAGTAGAAGAGGATCCTCTGGAGCAGGAACTCACTGTAGCAGGAGAGCAGCTAGGAGGAGACTGCAGACCGTGGAACAGGATGGATGGCTCTCAGGATGAGGGGTAGCAGATGCAGAAGCAGGCAGGAGCCGGCAGAGGTGTCAGGCACAAGCAGAGGTTCGGCAACGGGTAAACAGTCCAAGAAGGGTCAAACAAGCCGGGGTCGGAGCAGGAGAAGTCAACAAGGTCAGACGGAGCCGGGTCAGGTATCAGACAGGTAGCAGACAGATAAACAGGTTACTTCAGGCACAAGCTGCAGCCGAACAGCACGGAACATCTGCAGCTGTTCCTTTAAAAAGGGCCACTGGCGCCAATAGCGTTAACGCGCACACGTGCGTGCGTGTGCCGCGCGCACATCCGAACGACGTGCACCCGCTCGCGCTCGGAGATGCGCGTGCCCACGACGACCCGCGGCACGAATGCGCGTGCGCGAACGGAGACCCGATCGTGCAGAACGGACGGATTCCTGACATTGCCCCCCCACAAGGGTGCCCCTAACGGTTCTCTTCTCAGGGTGTGCAGCAAAAAAGGTCTGAATTAATCTATCTGCATGTAGGTTAGCAGCAGGTTCCCATGAATTATTTTCCGGACCATAACCCTTCCATTTAATTAAAAACTGACCTTGTCCATGGCGTCTTCTGAAATCCAGAATGGCCTCCACTTCATATTCCTCATTGCCATCAATCAACACAGGATCAGGAGGACCTGTTCCTCTACCGGGAAAAGGGTCAGATACAGCAGGCTTAAGCAAAGCTACGTGGAAGACCGGGTGTATTTTCATGGAAACAGGTAAGGACAGTTCATATGATACTTCATTGATCCTCCTCTTAACTGGAAATGGACCCAGAAATTTGGGTGCCAACTTCTTAGAGGGGCAAGCTAATTTTAAGTTAGAAGTGGAAAGCCATACCTGGTCCCCGACTTGAAGAATCAATTCTCCCCTTCTTCCCCGATCGAAGTTTCTCTTGCTATCCGCCTGAGCCTTGGTTATGGTCTCTTGTAGGATTTGGTTATTCCGCTGGAGAAAAGATACAGTGTCCTGTACCGCTGGAACGTGGGATTCTGAAAGGATATCAGGAAGAAAAGACAAGTTAAAACCGAAATTAGCAAAAAACGGGGATTGGCCAGTGGTAGCATGGCTGGCATTGTTGTAGGCGAATTCCGCCAACGGTAAGAGGGAAACCCAATTGTCCTGGACAAAGGATGAAAAGCATCTAATGTATTGCTCGAGGGTTTGGTTAGTGCGTTCCGTTTGTCCGTTGGTCTGCGGGTGGTAGGCGGAGGATAAGGCCAATTCTATTTTCAGGGCCTCACATAAGGCTCTCCAGAAACGAGAGGTGAATTGCACCCCCCTATCGGAGACAATATTTGAGGGTACCCCGTGAAGCCTGACTATCTCCTTGATGAAGATGTGAGCCGTCTCCGATGCGGTGGGAGTTTCCCTTCAAGGGTAGGAAATGGGCCATCTTAGATAAACGGTCACAGATCACAAAGATGGCTGTACAGTTCTCGGAAGGAGGGAGTTCCACAATGAAGTCCATTGTAATCATCCGCCAGGGGCGGTCGGGTACGGGAAGTGGTTTAAGCAGGCCCCAGGCCCGGTTTCTGGGGACCTTATTCCGATTACAAACGGGGCAGGAATTCACATATTTCTTGCAATACTCCCTAATGCCTGGCCACCAGAAGGAGCGCTGTACAAGCTCCAAAGTCTTGCGGACACCAAAGTGCCCGGCGAGAGGGTGATCGTGGAGGAGACCCAAGACCTTTATTCGGACGTCTTCCGGAACAAAGATTAGATTGTCCTTCCAAAGCAGACCTTCTCTGGAAATGAGCGTAACTCCTGGAGGACTGGAGGACACGAGGGAAGCTCTCTTTAACAGGGACAAAAGGTCAGGCTGAACAAGCAAAAAGGTGTTAGCAGGAAGGATGGTATCAGGGGGTGCGATGTCCTTGGGGCTAGCGAACATGCGGGAAAGCGCATCCGGCTTCACATTTCTTGACCCGGGGCGGTAGGTAATATGAAAGCAGAACCGAGAGAAAAAGAGGGCCCAACAGGCCTGCCGAGGTTTCAGCCGTTTGGCGGTACGGAGGTACTCGAGGTTCTTGTGGTCTGTGTAGATAAGTACGGGGTGTACCGCCCCCTCCAGTAAATATCTCCACTCCTCCAACGCAGACTTGATGGCGAGTAGCTCTCGGTCCCCCACATCATAATTTCTCTCTGCCGGAGAAAGTTTGCGAGAAAAGAACCCCACGGGGTGCATCAGGTCATCTTTACCTTGACGTTGGGAGACCACCGCCCCTACTGCTACCTCAGAAGCATCTACCTCCAGGATAAAGGGTCTTGACGGATCCGGGTGATTGAGAACGGGAGCAGAGGTGAACAGGTTCTTGAGTTTCTTGAAGGCGGCCTGCGCTTCAGGTCCCCAATGAAAACGTACATTTTGTTTGGAGAGCTGAGTGATGGGAGCGATAATAGCCGAGAACCCTTTAATGAACCTTCTATAAAAATTGGCGAAGCCCACAAAGCGCTGGATCCCCTTTTTATCAGTGGGGGCTGGCCATTCGAGAACAGCAGAAACCTTTTGCGGGTCCATCTTGATGCCTGCTGGAGAGATTTCCAGGCCGAGAAATTGGATATTCTGCTGCTCAAATTTACATTTCTCGGCTTTAGCGTAAAGCCCGTGTTGCCGGAGCCGGAGCAGCACTCTGCTGACGTGCCCACGATGCTGTTCCAGGGACCCGGAAAAGATTAGAATGTCGTCTAGGTATACAATGACGAAAATGTCCAGAGAGTCTCGGAAGACATCATTTATCAGGTGCTGGAAGGTGGCCGGGGCATTACAAAGTCCGAAGGGCATTACTAAGTACTCGTAATGCCCAAAACGAGTTCGAAACGCAGTCTTCCACTCGTCGCCTGCTCGTATTCTGACCAGATTGTAAGCTCCCCTCAAGTCCAACTTAGTAAAAATAGTAGCTGACCTTAGTTTCTGAAAAAGCTCCGGAATCAGTGGTAGGGGATAACGGTTCTTAATTGTGATTCTATTCAGCTCCCGGTAGTCCACACAGGGTCGAAGGGTCTGATCTTTCTTTGTAACGAAGAATATTCCGGCACCGGCAGGAGATGTGGAATGGCGGATGAACCCCTTCTTAAGGTTCTCGGTGATATAGACCTTTAGGGCCTCCTGCTCCTTCTCAGACAAGGGGAAAACACGCCCGAACGGGATCTCTGCCCCAGGGAGGAGCTCGATGGGACAATCGTAGGGGCGATGTGGAGGCAGAGAGTCCGCCCCCCGTTTACTGAAAACATCCAGAAACCCTTGGTAGGGCTCTAGAACTGACTGGCATAAGTCCTGGTCTGGGTCCAGACAGAGGAGCGTTCTGGGCTGTACAGAAGCTCCAGGAAGGCAGTGATCCTGGCAGTAAGAGGAGAGGAATCTCACTTCCCCGGAAGTCCAGTCGACGGAGGGGTTATGTGCCTGCAGCCACGGGATACCCAGGATCATGGGAAAAAGTGGTGATGAGATGACGTCCAGGGTTAGCAGTTCCGTATGTTGGCAGGAAGTGGTGGTTGGTAGTGGAAGAGTCTCCTGGGTGACTCGGCCAGACTTAATTTGTGAACCATCGGCCAGGAAGATGGAAAGTTCATGGGGCTTTTTCCGAAGAGGGATGGAGTGCAGGTTGGTAAATGCAGCGTCGATGAAACAGCCGCAGGCCCCTGAATCAAGGATAGCGCTCACGTGAATCGTTCTTCCCTGCAGCTGAAATGAGAGCAGAAGAGCAACATGGAAAGTGTTGGAAGGCAGGGTTACAGGGTTATGAGACACAGAAGAAAGGCACTTACGTGTCTTAACAGGGCAGTTGGTCACGTAATGTCCAGGGCCGCCACAGTATAGGCACAAGTTCATCTGCCGACGGCGGGCTCGCTCTTCAGGTGACAGGGAAGGCCGGAGTAGTCCGAGCTGCATGGGTTCTTCAGGCGTTTGAGCAACGCTGGCAGGCCTCCCTTGAGGGGATGGAGTGAAGAAGGGTGCTGAAGAAGGGGTCCTGGCAGACATCCAGGCTGGTCTTTGGGGTTGGGTGGAACGTTCCGCCCTACGCTCACGGAGTCTCCTATCAATCCGGATGGCCGAAGTGATTAAGTCCTCCAAAGAATCTGGGATTCCGACACGGGCCAACTCATCCTTAAGGCCCTCTGACAGGCCCATGCGGAATTGATGTCTTAGGGCCGACTCGTTCCACTGGGTATCTGCGCTCCAGCGTCTAAAGTCCGAGACATAGTCCTCTGCCGACCTTCGGCCTTGCTGGAGCGCAGTTAATGCAGATTCCGCGGTAGCGGACCGCTGGGGATCATCGTACAGCTGGGCCATCCCCTCGAAAAAGGTAGAAAGGGTCTGGGTGAGAGGACTGTCATTCTCCAGAAGGTGATGGGCCCAGGACTGGGGTTCTCCTTGCAACAGGGAGATAACGAAGCCCACTTTAGTAGCCTCCAGAGAAAAAGTCCTAGGCTGCAGAGCAAAGTACAGTTGGCAGGCGTTACGAAAGGCCCGGAACTTGGAGCGGTCCCCGGAGAACCTCTCTGGAATGGGAACCCTTGGTTCAGGTGGAAGCGTCATCACGGCCGTTTGAATGGCTGGCTGAACAGGGGGAGGCTGAGGAGCGGTGATTGGAGGACCGGAGGTAGACAGATGTTGCACACGCTCCTCCAGCCTGGAGTAACCATCCTGAAGGGACTTCACGGCTTGAGTCAGGGCCGCAAGGTGCGAGCAGATCTCCTTCATGGCGGAGGCCCCTTCCGCAGACTCAGACATGGGCTGTTCGTACTGTTATGGTTTTCAGATGGTGAGTCTGACTTAGTGGAAGGGGACCTCCCTTACAGCTCTGGTTCTGGTCTCGCTGGAATGGGGACAGGGAGACCGGAGCACAGCAGGGTAGGAGAGTCCAGCCAGGTGCAGCAGCAGGTACCGAGTAGAAGAGGATCCTCTGGAGCAGGAACTCACTGTAGCAGGAGAGCAGCTAGGAGGAGACTGCAGACCGTGGAACAGGATGGATGGCTCTCAGGATGAGGGGTAGCAGATGCCGAAGCAGGCAGGAGCCGGCAGAGGTGTCAGGCACAAGCAGAGGTTCGGCAACGGGTAAACAGTCCAAGAAGGGTCAAACAAGCCGGGGTCGGAGCAGGAGAAGTCAACAAGGTCAGACGGAGCCGGGTCAGGTATCAGACAGGTAGCAGACAGATAAACAGGTTATTTCAGGCACAAGCTGCAGCCGAACAGCACGGAACATCTGCAGCTGTTCCTTTAAAAAGGGCCACTGGCGCCAATAGCGTTAACGCGCACACGTGCGTGCGTGTGCCGCGCGCACATCTGAACGACGTGCACCCGCTCGCGCTCGGAGACGCGCGTGCCCACGACGACCCGCGGCACGAATGCGCGTGCGCGAACGGAGACCCGATCGTGCAGAACGGACGGATTCCTGACACTGCCAGATTGCTCTCCTTCTTGAGCATCCCCTCTCTCTGCGCTCATGCTACTGCCTTCCTCTAGCTGGGTATCATCATCAGAGCCTTTAAAACACTGAGCATCATCCTTGAGCATGTACCCAACACTGTGCTCAAACAGTTCGGGGAACTCCTCAGGAGGACATGGTGGGTCTAGGGAAGAAGTGACTGATGACATTGAGACGAGGGAAGAGGACGCGTTGGCAGCTGCTTTGCTAGTACCCTGAGCCTGGATTAGAGAGGATGAGGAGGATGAGGAGGGCTTGATCATCCACTCTACCAAGTCTTCACCATGATGCGGCTCAACACGTCCAGCTGCCGAATATAAGGACAAGCGTGTCTCATGGCCACGTGCTGATGACGATGCACCGTGTCCATGACCAGCACTGTTGTCTCTAGACACAGAGCCTGCTTGCTCACTTTTATTGGCTGGTGACTGTCTGCCTCTCCTTGTTGGCCTTCCAGACATAGTAATGGCCTGCAGGGAGATCGGAAAACCAGCAATTGGGTAGCTTTAGGTGCACACTGAGCAGATGACACAGTACACTGACTGTAATTACTGCAGATGCTTGCCTGTGTTACAGAAACAGAACAACACCAGCAATAAGGGGTATCTTCAGGTGTATACTGTGCAGGAGGCACACAACACCCGCTGTAAATGCTGCAGATGGCTGTATTTCAGAAACAGAACACCAGCAATAAGGGGTATCTTCAGGTGTATACTGTGCAGCAGGCACACAACACCCACTCTAACTTCTGCAGATGCCTGTATTACAGAAACAGAACACCAGTAATAAAGGGTAGCTTCAGGTGTATACTGTGCAGGAGGCACACAACACCAACTCTAACTTCTGCAGATGCCTGTATTACAGAAACAGAACACCAGCAATAAAGGGTAGCTTCAGGTGTATACTGTGCAGGAGGCACACAACACCCACTTTAACTGCTGCAGATGCCTGTATTACAGAAACAGAACACCAGCAATAAGGGGTATCTTTAGGTGTATACTGTGCAGGAGGCACACAACACCCACTCTAACTTCTGCACTGCAGATGCCTGTATTACAAAAACAGAACACCAGTAATAAAGGGTAGCTTCAGGTGTATACTGTGCAGGAGGCACACAACACCCACTGAACAAGCGCTAGGTTCCCAAGCAATAAAGACAATGTCCCTGCCTATCGTGCTCTTTCCCTGACCGCCACAACACACTACACAAGGCCACGGTGCTGGCGCCCTTATATAGTGTAGGGCGTGTACTAAACACCCCTGAGCTATAATTGGCCACAGGCATCCTGCCTGTGGCCAATTATGGCTCTCCTCACTACCAGCACTGTGATTGGCCAAGCATGCGGGGTCACAGTGCATGCTTGGCCAATCATGAGCCAGCAATGCACTGCGATGGCGCAGTGCACTGTGGGCTGTGAGTGCCACACGAATATGATGCGAACGGCCCACAGAGTTCTGGCTTCACCGAACGGGCGAACAGCCAGTGTTCGAGTCAAACAGGTGTTTGACTTGAACACCGAGCTCACCCCTACTGGCAATACAGAGATAGGTAATGTTCAATTTTCATAATACACAAGGAAATAAACTGGAAATTGTGGAAATGCATGAGTAATTAATTACAGGGTAGCCTAATCTGTTCCTCCCTCCTTAACTCTCCCTCAGGCTTTGCAGCCATAAACAGTAAACTCTTTCTTCTACTTTGTCCTTTCTGTGAGTATGAGGAGATGGTGGAGGTGGAGAGCAAATCTCCTCCTGTTTTCTTCAACATGTAGCATTGGCTTACTGTGTGATAGGGAGTAGTGACGTTGATGTCAGATCTCCTATGTACCAGTAGGCACATAGGTCAGAATGCATGACTGATTCCAGGTAATTGTATTGATTAGTGCCAGAATGTTCTCAGGCATACATAACGCCTAATGCCTATTATTTATGTATGTAATTTAAGAGAAAATGAATACCATACTAAAATGGTTTAATGTCATAATATTTTTTTCAGGTGGCTATGAGATCAGTTTAGTTCAAATATGAATTTAATTTTTGTAAGCCTGATACTGCTATTTTTAATAAATAAGCAAATGTACCAATACTCAACAAGTATTTTAAACAATTCAATATATTAAAAAGACAGAGCTACCATACTAAAACAGTTAAATGTCATAATATGTTTTTCAGATAACTATGCGATCAGTTTAGTGCAAATATAACAATTCAATATATTAGAAAGACAGATCTAAAAATGGCAAACATCAGTCCTTGCTTGCTTTTTACAGCATTGACCACTTTATTTATATATTGGTCCACTCTCTGAACGAAGGCCCACTGTTATTAGTTATTTAAAATTAGCTGTAATCAGGTGATATGAAATCTTACTTACTCAAATTATTTTAGTAATACTTTTGCACTTTTAGCAGAATACACACTGGCCACACAGATATATAGATTTCTTGCAAATAACACTAATTATTAATATAATCACATCTCCCAGCCAGTCAGTGTTTTGCCTGTAAGCTGGATTGTTATACAGGCCACATTGATTCAGTCCAGTCCATTTCTATTGAATGCCAAGCTGACTGGGAAAGATTGATGAACCCATAAGCCAGCAAGTGCACCTGCAGTGGCCAATCACATCCCCATTGCATCAAACTGCTCTGATGACATGACAGTCAATTACATCAACTGACAATCGGTCCTGTGTGTCATTCCTCTTGTGCAGAAGAAAGATTTGTGTTTCAAAATTGTCAGGAAAAAAAAAATCTGCCTGGTAAGAAAACAAAGTGATTTCAAAGCCCCATTTAGAGCTTTTAATTAGTTAGCACATCCTAGGTGCTTTACATGTTTGCCACTGTGCTGTCAGTTGTACTTTTCCAGATTAATTCCATGTCAAACTGTAGGAACAAAGAAGCAAGCAATAATGAACGCTGCCTATATGTAGAGCTTTTTTTTTCTTACTATGCAGACAGGTCATAGTTTTGCTTGTGTCTCTCTACAATATGCAGGGCTAGGCATGCCTAATCATGATTTTATTTTGTACAAGCTCAATCCTTACATATAATACAATTATTTTAATTTAATATGCATGCTAGAAAGTCCTGTTATCTTAACAGCTATGTTTTAACAGTAGAGACCAACCAACAAGAGAAATGTATGTCTATTTATATTTCTTTAACTTTAGTGAGTAGCCTCTTTTAACCACGGACAGTTCACTAACTAATTTAACTAACTTTGAAAAATATTGTAAAAACGACCCTCATGCTAGGAGCATAATCTCGACCTTATATGTTCAATTGTTAGCTAAACCTGAAACAGTAAAACCAGCTTATGTCCAGAAATGGGAGGTGGACTTAGAACAAACACTGAAAACCACAGAATGGAATCAAGTCTGGTTAACAACCAAAACACCCTCTCCAAATATATTAGCGGTAGAGGCAAATTATAAAGTACTAATAAGATGGTACCTTGTACCGACTAGAATAGAAAAATATGTGCATAACTACTCATCAGATTGTTATCATGGATACGCTGAGTTAGGAACACATTTCCACATTTGGTGGTCATGTCCCAAAGCTCAAATTTATTGGAATGAGATCTTTACTATAGCATCTAAAATGTTAGGAATATCCATTACCCCAGATTCCTCAATGGCACTCACCAATCGAAAGCTGACTTTCTAACACACACCCAATTTAAATGAATTGTTAATTTATTCACCGCAGCAAAACAAACACTTGCAAGAGCCTTGAAATCCCCTTCATTGATTGTGGATGAGGTAGTGAATAGGATGAACAACACTATGACGCAAGCCAAAATGGCAGCTCTTGAAGCTGACACGCTTATCAAATTTGAAAAAGTATGGCATCCGTGGATAAAAGATTATTTACCATCAAATTTTAACAAAGAAGTTCTATTACCATGGTAGTTGACCCGACGGGTAATTGAATACAGTATATGGATTCTGAGTGATATGGCGGCCCTCGACTCGACCCTGCGGACCTCTCTTCTTCCCTTCCTAGTTTCTTCTCTTCCTATCTTTCCTTTCTTCTCTATCTATTCCTATTATGATTTTGAAGCTCTTTCCTACTTAAGAAGCAAATTCCTCTAATAAACCATACCATTAATATGCGTTATTGTTATAGTAGTAATTATAGTTGAATATATCATTTACATTGTATTGAATATATAACTCTGAGCTTCATTACTTCTGTTGTATATTATGTACTTAACCTATTGTCAAATACTCTATTGTATGTTCAATAAAATCTTTTTGACAAGGAACTTTAGTGAATATTATGACTCCTCTCAACAGACACTTTGATATATGGTTCATTTGCTGAATTTAGACCCAAATGCTCAGATGTAAACAGCAAAAGGAAACAAAATCTGAATATACTGACAACAGGTGCTGAAGGTAAGTAAGCTTAGCTCTGAGTGGCGGTCATAGGCATCGTTAAGGGGTGGCTATTGAGGCTGGAGCCCCGAATGTGGGGTCAATAGCACAGAGTGTCTAAGCGGATCCAGATTTTTGTGTAAAGAGAAAGGGATAAAGGACGGACAGCAGCGGCGACAGTTGCTTTTTACCTTCTGTGTGATCCAGCCGTTGCAGTGCCGCCCACTGCACTGTTACCGGTGGAGTGATATGCCGCCTGAGGAAAGCAGCAGGAGGTCAGAACGGTGGCGTTGCTCGACTTCTCCTTGTATGGAGCCGGCTGGAAGATGACCCCTTCTCCCTCTAGAGTCACGCTGTGTTTATGCTTAAGGGCAGCAGCCAGCAAGAGAATAGGATAACGGCCATGGTGGCTGGGGCAGAAGAGACAATTAAAGGTATTAAAGTGCTTCTGATGTCTCCCTCTCTCTCCCCCCCCCCCTCTCCCCTCCCCCAAATAAGTAATATTCAGTTCAATTGCTATTAACTATGATCTCTAATAAATGTAGAAATACAGTGGGTGCTGATTTTCTTGCTTTTTCACGGGCACAATGGCTGCATTTGACGGGGCACAGTGGCTGCATTTAACAGGCACAGTGACTTCATTTGGAGGGCACAATGGCTGCATTTGACAGGGCACAGTGGCTGCATTTGATGGGCCACAGTGACTGCATTTGATGGGGTACAGTGGCTGCAATTGATGGCAAAGTGGCTGCATTTGTCAGGCACAATGGCTGAATTTGATCGGGCACAGTGGCTGCATCTGATGGGGCACAGTGGCTGCAATTGATCAGGCACAGTGGCTGCATTTGATGGGGCATTTATTTTTTCTACGGAGCCTGCAGAACATTACACCCAGTTGCATTTTCCCTGGGTGAGGTTCATTTGACGGGCACAATGGCTACATTTGACAGGGCACAGTGGCTGCATTTGATGGGGCACAGTGCCTGCATTTGATGGGACACAGTGGCTGCATTTAATGGGGCACAATGGCTGCAATTTGTGGCACAGTGGCTGTATTTGATGGGGCACAGTGGCTGCAATTGATGTGGCACAGTGGCTACAATTGATGGCACAGTGGCTGCATTTGATGGAGCACAGTGGCTGCATTTGATGGGGCATTTTTTTTTCTACGGAGCCTGCAGAGCATTGCACCCAGTTGTATTTTCCCTGGGTGAGACTGGACTGGGCTGGAGAAGCTGTTCCAGACCCAGAAAGAAATACTGGAGATGATGACAGTGTTGATGACTGGTGAAGCTGGTGAAACCCCAGATAGAAGAAGTCCTGCCACCAAAGGCTCCGAGGACACCTACCACTAACCGCCCTATGAAACCAGTACAGAAAATCTGCTTCAAATGTGGAGGAATAGGACATCTCAGGCGAGTGTGCCCAAGCCCAGTAGCTGAGACGAGGTTCAAACAGCCGGAAAACTTCAGAAGGCCCCAGTGAAGGAGTCAACTGGGGGCCCGGTTGCTATAGCTAACTCCACACCAACTCCTATATCTCAAATCTCTGGGGAAGCAGAGAAGCCAAGGTGGAAAAGAGGGGGACCACCAAAACCTAAGGCGAAAATACAAGCCACCAAGCAGGCCAAAGGTACCGCATTCAGTGGGATTCCCTCCAAGCTGGTGGGACCCTCCCCAATTGTCCCCATCCAAGTAGAAAGGATCTATACAGAAGCTCTGCTGGACACTGGAGCCCAAGTGATCTTATTATACAGGAACTTCTAGAGTGCAGGCCTAAATCAAACCAGCATCTCCTTCGGGGGTCAGTGCTACATCTGTGTGCCCATTAAGGATATTTTCAGTCACTCAACTCTGGATCAACTGTCAGGAAGACAGGAAGTGAGGGTAAATTGTCTGATCAGTTGCAATAAAAATCTGACAGAGATTCTAACCCTTCTAACTTTATCAAATCCATTACACGCATAAAGATACAAGCAATTTATCTTTACTGTATAAAATATAAATTAAGCTTTGGCGCTAAAACCTTTTTGTGCACTGTGAATACTAAAATCATATATGAGTGTGAGATGATTTATTATCTCTGCTGGTACTCTGAAGAATATTAAAACAAATTTCAGTGAAAACCTCTTAAAACCACTGTATACGTGTAAAAGAATGCGTGAAAAAAGAAAAGGGGATGTGTGTCTGTTAATTTACACCTCAGAAAATGCACATATGTATTGGAAAAAGTGGTGAATCGATCATATAAAAAACAATTCTACTGTGCTCGATAAACATACATAAACCAATATCTGAAAAAACATATGCAAATATGTTCAAAGTGATAACGTTTTGTGAAAGTACCCAAAAGAATAATAATAATAGTAACAAAAAATCTTATAATGTCCAACGGAAATTTTCAAAGTCGCATCAACCAGTTGCTGTAAAAACGCATGGAACTTTCATCAAATGAGGAAGGTAGAGTAAAGTGACTAGTGCAGAAGGGTTAAATACATTCCTCTCCGGTGCGCCACTCTGTGTTAGGCAAAAAGTATGTATATGTGCTCACCAGACAAAAAACCCTCAATGGGTTAATCAGGCAGCCACAGTATGAGCCACTGTGCAGCTTTCTTTGGGCTCTGCTTCTGCTATGCTGGGGAGATGCTTTATACTTTTCCTTCCACAAGTGGTCCGTTTAGCAATTATACATGAAGGGAAACAGAAGTACAAACATAGTGCAATACTGTTGTTTGAACGTTTTTTATGTTTATTAAGAAGTCAGGTTACTCACAATATCCAAAGAGACAAAATCGCTTTCAAATTAGCCGCGCCGGCGTTACTGCTTGTATGCCAGTGTAAGGTGCACGTTCTAGGCCACGCCCTAGAGGAAAAGTATAAAGCATCTCCCCAGCATAGCAGAAGCAGAGCCCAAAGAAAGCTGCACAGTGGCTCATACTGTGGCTGCCTGATTAACCCATTGAGGGTTTTTTGTCTGGTGAGCACATATACATACTTTTTGCCTAACACAGAGTGGCGCACCGGAGAGGAATGTATTTAACCCTTCTGCACTAGTCACTTTACTCTACCTTCCTCATTTGATGAAAGTTCCATGCGTTTTTACAGCAACTGGTTGATGCGACTTTGAAAATTTCCGTTGGACATTATAAGATTTTTTGTTACTATTATTATTATTCTTTTGGGTACTTTCACAAAACGTTATCACTTTGAACATATTTGCATATGTTTTTTCAGATATTGGTTTATGTATGTTTATCGAGCACAGTAGAATTGTTTTTTATATGATCGATTCACCACTTTTTCCAATACATATGTGCATTTTCTGAGGTGTAAATTAACAGACACACATCCCCTTTTCTTTTTTCACGCATTCTTTTACACGTATACAGTGGTTTTAAGAGGTTTTCACTGAAATTTGTTTTAATATTCTTCAGAGTACCAGCAGAGATAATAAATCATCTCACACTCATATATGATTTTAGTATTCACAGTGCACAAAAAGGTTTTAGCGCCAAAGCTTAATTTATATTTTAGATTTCTAACCTATTCCTATCTTAGGGACAGGTCTCAAGCACAGGCAGCTTTAACCCCTTTAGTTTAATCTATAATTTATTTTTATTTACTTTCAATCTATTTAGATTTCACCATATTACATTATATATATATTCTTCTTTTTTTCCCTTGCCTGTGTGGCGAACGGGTGGAATTTGTCCATAGCGCAATCTTATCTATTTTTTGCTATCTTTACTGTATGTCACTGATTTATTTTTCTCCTACATCTTTTCCTTTCAAAAGCCAATACAAATCCTAGTGCACAGGGGAAATTTACCATTGAGAGAAGACTTCTCATTGCACATTGATTTTGCATAGTAGATGTAGTAAAACTTGACTTTAATTTTTTGCGACCTCATAGCAATTGTTCGTTATCTTTTCTGTTACAAGGAGTGTATATACATTATTTGTAGTTAATATATCTGTGAACATGTGTTTTTATTCATGCTTGTTTGCTTTCAAGAGAGCAACATTTGTTAAAGGAAATCTAAGGTCACAGCATACACTTTTATTTTATAACATCAATATTGTAAAGGTAAAACAAACAATAATTATTTACAACACAAGCTTACTTTAAAAAATCTTCTTTAAAGAGAAGTTTCGGAACTTAGCTGTCCAGGAATCCAGCGGTGTCCTCACCCTCACCAAATCTTGAATCAGCTCTTTGGTGCTGGCGCTGCCATCTTGGCTAAGAGCAACCGACAAGGAAGCATTGCAGATTCACAGACGGTTTCCTACTGCTCATGTGCGATTCCCACTGCGCTTTGTGAATGGTCCAACTTCAGGGGGAAGGATGGGGGCCAAACACGGTGAAGTGAGATGAAAATGGGAGTGGGTACCTGTCAAAACAAGGTACCTGTTCCCCCCAAAAGGTACCAGGTGTTGCAGGAGGAGGGGCAGACAAGCAGAGCTTTGCCTTTTGGGTGGAGCTCCGCTTTAATTTTGTGAGTGCTGCCTTTCTGCTGACCATCTCTTTCTACAACCTTTGGACTTCCCTGCATGCTTCTCCTCTGCTATTTACTTTCAATTGCTAAGGACTATGTATCCCATGGTACCTTGCTGCCTGCAAGCAGTTATTCCTGTACTGACTTCGCCTCCTGAAACTCCACCTCTCAGCACCTCTGACGCAGACTCTGTGGAATCTGTGCCTACCAACATGGCATACTGAATAGGGGTCACAGAGTTCAAGGAAGAAAAAGTGTGGGGATCTTCACAATTTAAAGTAAGCTTACAAACGTTATGATTATGCCAAGGAATAAGAGAACATTTTGACTGTAGGTATACTTTAAGATAAGATAAAGAAAAACCAGGATCAGTATTGTTGGAAGAACCACATGTAATGTAAAGTTGTTAGAAACTGTCAATATTGTGTGCATTATACATATCAATGCAGCAGGTGGCACTGTGGTATTATAGTGTATAGATCTTATATTCTATGATATAACAGGATGTATTGTCTATCTATGCTCAATGCACTTGTTTGTGTTCTCTTCCTGTTCATGTTTCTAATGCTATAAGACATGATCTTTAATCCTGCATAAAAGTGAAACCATTTGCTGTATCCAAGAAGCTTCCAGTGCATAATTATTCAATAACCTGCTAATAGGTTATGAGTCCCAGGCACCCAGCAAACCCAGCAGCACCCAGAGGCACTGGAAAGAATACTCGCTGAGTACAGTAAGTCAGTGAATACTGTATACAAGCTACAGAAACATGGCAAGCAGTTTAGATGTTGCAATAGCAAAACTGAACAATGCCAATTATCAGCTGTGGAAGTTTAAATTGGAAATGTTTCTCACCAAGGATGACTTGTGCCAAGTGATGGATACAGACAGATCCACACACGGAGAGACAGAGGATTGGGATAGGAAGGACAGACCGACAAAAGCAATTATAAGCTTACTAGTGGAAGATAACCAGCTTGTCCACATAAGAACAGAGAAAACAGCCAAAGGTATGTGGACTTTATTACAGGAACTGCATGAGTGTTCAAGTCTAAATAGCAAGTTAGTTCTGCAAAGGAAGCTACATAAAATGAAACTAGAAGAAGGTCACCAAATGAGTGATCACATGAAAGCTATGCCAGAGATCATGGAGCAGCTGCCTACAATCGGAGAGGACATCAAAGATAACTGTATTGTTGCCCTTCTTCTCCTCAACCTTGCAGAGACATATACTTCTCTCATTAATGCTTTAGAAACCAGACCCAAGCAGGAGCTGATACTGGAATATATCAAATGGAAATTAATTAATGAATATGACAGAAGGAAAGAAAATATGCACCATGATGACAAATCTCTTAAGATGTACCAAGGCACAAATCACAACAAAGAAAGCAGGGCCTGTTTTCGCTGTAAGAAGACAGGTCACTTAAAAAAAGGATTCTTCTATCTGGAAAGCTGAGCTCATGAAATGCAAATGCTGTATTGAAGCAAAAGCCACACGTACTCCCCTTCCACTGACATCTCAAAGAAAAACTACCCCCCCCCCCCCCTGCAGCTCATACACAGTGATGTATGTGAATATTGTATGTCAATGAAGACTCCCACGTCAGCCGGGAACAGATATCTACTGACTTTCATTGATGATTACTCCAGGTACACGACTACTTTTCGAATGAAACACAAGAATGAAACATCAGAGAAACTTCAAGAGTTTGTTACCATGTCTGGCAACAAATTCCAATGGAAACCAATAATTATATGCACTGACAATGGGGGAGAATACATAAGCAAATAAGTGGCCTCGTACCTAAAGAGACAAGGAATAGTACATCAGACAACCACACCATATACTCCTGAACAAAATGATGTAGCAGAAAGGAAAAATCACACTCTTATAGAAATGGCAAAATGCATGTTGTCAGATGCCAACCTACCTCACATGTACTGGGGAGAAGCAGTTATGACTGCAACCTACCTACAGAACAGACTACCCTCAAGAGCCAGTAAAAGTACTTAATTTGAAATGTGGCATAGATTAAAGCTTCATATAGGGCACATCAGATTGTTTGGATGTAAAGCATATGCCTATATTCCAAGTGAAAAGCGATCCAAGCTGGAGAACAGAGCCATGCAGGGCATTCTAGTAGGCTACAATGAGCAAATTAAGCGTTAAAGAATCCTACACCCAAAGACTGACAAAACGACAATAAGCCATAGTGTTTATTTTGGTGAGAGCTTATCATCAGAAACACAGATCCCTGAAAGCTGTGAAGTTTATATGCAAAGCAAACCAGATGAAAAGGTCAACCAAAGCGAACCTGTGCAGGAGTCAGAACAAGAGGTGGAACTCACATTGCCTAAATCAAGTTCCCACCAGATCCTGCTAAACTGCCTGAATTCAGAAGATCCACGTGGACTACAAAGGGGATACCACCCTGCAAGCTGTCATACACTGTCAAAACACACAGCATACCTGAATCAACATCCTGGCAAAACATAGAAAAAACATAAAATTGTATGGTTATGAGAGCTCCCTCATAACCAGAAGACTATAGGAAGTAAGTGGGCTTTCAAAGTAAAGTCAGACGCAGAAGGGAATATCCACAAATACAAAGCCAGACTAGTTGCCAAGGGTTACTTCCAGAAATTTGGTGAATATTACAATGAAACATTCACTCCCATCGTAAAACACTCCACCATTAGAGTTCTTCTTAGGCCGCGTACACACGGGCGGACTATCCGTCCAACTAAGTCCGTCAGACAATCCGACAGACAGTCCGTCCTACTTTTGAATGAACGGACTTGACCACACACGACGAACAGACAGTCCGCTGAAAGCTTGCGCGATGACGTGTACAGCACGTACAACGGGACTAGAAATACGATGTCCAATACACTGCAATGCAACCTTCGGCCGTGTAAATCCTTTCTGAGCATGCGCCATACTTAGTCCGTCGAACTAGCCTACTCACGAGCGGACTGTCCGCTGAAACCAAGTTTGGACGGACAATATTACGGAAATTCCGAAAGACTTAGTCCGCCAGACTGTCCGCTGAAAAAGTCAGCTGAAGCCCACACACGAGCGGATTGTCCGCTGAAACACGTTTCAGCGGACCAAGTCCGTCAGACAGTCCGCCCGTGTGTACGCGGCCTTAGCTTTGAATGGATTGAGTTGTCCCTGCAGAGAGTGCTGTTACCTTTCTTCTTTTCCATGCTTCTTAGCTTTGCAGCCAGGAAGGGCATGCAAGAAAAATACTTAGACGTTAAAACTGCTTTCCTATATGGAGACATTATGGAAGATCTCTACATGAAGCAACCACCAGGATTTTAGCAAGGAGACAACCTTGTGTGTAAACTTCAGAAGAGTATCTACAGTATTAAGCAATCTGCAAGGATGGGGAATGAGAAAGTGAACGAAGTTCTAACTAGAGAGGGATTCTTAAGAAGTAAAGCAGACCCCTGTCTCTACTCCAGGAATCAAGGAGACAGATGGATATACATCCTTATCTATGTTGACATCATTATAACTTGTTTTGAATAAGAAGGGTATTGCAATCAGATAGTTCGCAAGCTGAAAGAACATTTTGAAATCAAAGAACTTGGGAACATTAGCTACTATCTGGGAATCCAAATAGAGAGAAAAGATGGAAGTTATCTTCTCAACCAATCTCAGAAAATCTTGGAAATCTTGGAACAATTCCACAAGCAAAATGCAAAGAAAGTGAAAACTCCTTTGGAACCAGGCTAGCAAAAGAGCAATGAAGCAGACAACTTGCTACACAACAATAACATGTATCACAGAGCAATCGGTAAGCTGCTATATATTACCACTGTGACAAAACCAGACATAGCCGCAGCAGTGGGCATACTATGCAGGAAAGTTTGATCACCCTGTCAGCATGACTGGAATGCAGTAAAAAGAGTAATGCAGTACCTCAAAGGAACAATTCAGATGAAGTTACAGTTACCAGCAACATCAGATCCAAAACTGGTTGGGTATGTGGATGCTGATTGGGCCGGGGACTGCACAGACTGCACAGACAAGTGGATTCATCTTCTAGTATGGGGAATGAACCATAAGTTGGTCTAGTCAAAAGCAAGCAACTGTCGTTCTATCTTCAACTGGATCAGAGTGCATTGCAACAGCACACACATGTCAAGAATTTGTCAACTTTTTGTGGACATTGGGATAGACGTGTCAAAACCAATTCCCATTCGTGAAGACAACCAGGGATATATAAAGCTTACGCAATCAGAAAAGGTCAGCTCTATGACCAAACACATCGATGTCAAGTATCACTGAGGGACAATCAAGAGCAAGGTGTTATTGACATTCAATATTGCCTGTCAGATTTGATGACTGCCGATGCACTCACCAAGCCTTTGTTGAAGGAACGTCATAGTTATTTCCAGAAGAAGATGAATATAATTTAACGAAGCACATGCTGTTGAGAAGGGGTGTTGGAAGAACAACAACATGTAATGTAAAGTTGTTAATAAACTGACAATACTGTATGCATTATACCTATCTATGCAGCAGGTGGTGCTGTGGTATTATAGTGTATAGTTCTTATATTCTATGATATAACAGGATGTATTGTCTATCTATGCTCATTGCACTTGTTTGTGTTCTCTTCCTGTTCATGTTTGTAATGCTGTAAGACATGTTCTTTAATCTTTCATAAAAGTAAAGCTGTTTGCTATATCCAAAAAGCTTCCAGCACATAATTATTCAATAGCCTGCTAATAATTATGTGGTTTCTCACGCTTTTCTGCTCCAAACCCACAAATCCAGGCAGGTCTTTTGTCCATCGCAAAACAACTCTGTAAGGGTAAAAGCTGAGTAGAATTTCCCAAATGTCTCATGGGTCTTCCTTAGTAAACTGCTTATAAGTGGCACTTTTCAATACACTGAAAACATTTATAACATCTCATCATCATGAGCTGAAATATGTGACAAAGTTGAACAAGTCAGCGGAGAGCGTGAGCATGGCAATAAATCGCATGTGGAGATCTGAAACAGAAAACAGAAAGCGAGTGAATAACCTGCCGCCTTCTAATGTACTTTATCACTCAGAAATAACAAAATGTTGTGCTTTTTATTCCCTGATGAGCAAATACCCACTATATCTTTTACCTCTTGCTGTATCTCAGCAAAATCAAATTACTTACACACAGGGGAAACTGCTACCTCAGATGCATTTTTTGTTGTGCCACAGAATACCTCATTGTCACTATCAACAGTAAACATATTCCACCTTTACATGGTTGGTTTTTGGGTCTTTCAGATTTACTGGCAGAAAAAAAGGCCTAATTTCTGCATAGATAATACACATCATGCTGCTGATCATAAGTAACATATTCTAACGTATAATAAAGGTTCCAGTCACAAAGCAGTCCTGCTGGGTCCTTTTTGTTGTCCCTGAGCAGGTTATGTTCTGTTTTTGGAACAGTATAGTGGGTACTACCAGTTAATCTACCCTATGTCTTTACCTCTAGAACTAAACTACTAGCAGTTTTTCTACCCTTTCAACCATCTGTTTTAGGTATACTGACACAGAGCGGGCCAACTGCTTTTAGCCTCCCCTCTAATATACTTGATATATTTAGCTAGTTATTTAATTGGAGCAGAAGAGGAAGAACAAGAAATTTGGCTGAGGTGATCAGAAAGTACAAGTTTGGCTGTGAATATTGGTAAGTGTATTGCTACTGTTAGAGGGCAGACTTGGTCACCAGCTTATGGTGGACTAAAACCGATTGTGAAAAAGGGGCTTTTCAAACACAGAGAAAGTCTTGCTCTCTCATTGAAGGTGACAAATAAGTTAATTAGAAAGCTAGAAGAAGCCGCTCAACCAACCTGATCCATGTTAAGTGCAAATGATGGCCTCTGCCAGTGCTGCACACACTGACCACACAACGTGACACGTTTTGTCCTGCCCACCTGCGCTTAGTCACAGACCTTGATGACTAAGCCCAGGTGGGAGAGACGAAACACGTCAGAGGCATGGTCAGTGAGGCAGTGCTGGCTGAGGCTGTCATTTACACCTAACATGGATTGGGTTGGTCTTATACCTTTCCTACTGACATTCCAGATGTGTGAAACTGGACGTCAGCACCCTATTCCTTGAGCACCAGTGGGGAACCACACTATAAGATACTCTTGCTTGGAGCAGGGCTGAAAGTTTTGACAGGTCACAAATATGTTAATTAGGCCATTCTTAGCAGTGGCTAGAAAATGAGAACACAGTGCAGTGTGAGTGACAAGCACAATGAGTCCTAGCATTCTGGCAGTGCAGCGATGCCCTTTTTTTGGGCCAACTGAATGATTCTACCTTTGGTGCAGATTGTATTTTGGTTGAGCTCTGAAAACAGCTAAAAGAAATACATTGATAGTGCTCTATGTATTTTTGCTTTTTTGGACTTGCATACAGTAAAAGCTCTCTCTCTCTTTTACACGTTTTTATTCTTACCGACTTGGGTGTCCCCTGGCTCATTGCCACTTCAACTGACCAGAACTGTCACCTCTGCATCCTGACAATTATTTACAAGTCAAGCTCTTCCCCATCCGCCTTTGAAAATAAAGAGATGATGCAAAGACACTGACAGTGTTATATTAAAGAGGCTCCTTCAGAAAAAAATAAAAGTCAGCAGCTACAAATACTGCAGATGCTGACTTTGAATATTAGGACACTTACCTGCCCAGGAATGCAATGGTGTCCTCACCCAAGTTGATTTTTCAATCTGCTATCGAGTGCTGCTGCTGACATCTCCACTAAGGAAGCCAGCTACAGTGCCCTGCACTCTGTGAATGGGCCAGCTGCTAGGGAAGGAAGAGGGAGGCTCACTTTGCTGCGGCGAACTGAGCCACAAGTGGGAGCGGGTACCTGTCAAAAGGAGGGGGAATACAAGCAGAGCTTCCCTTTTTGGGTAAAGCTCCGCTTTAAGTGTTTTCTTGCTTCTGTCATTAATGTCTTGTCTACTCCAACACAGGTGGTCAGACACTATAGCTAGTTATAGCTAGCTACTGTGTGCTTCACCTCTAGCAGCCCCCTTTCCCTTAAGGCAAGTAGGCCTACTGATACTTGGTTGCCCCCAGGACTTATACACAATGTTATAGTGCCTGGCCACCATGCCAGGGCAGATGCAAACAGAGCAAACAAACAGACTACTTGCAGTTAGTAGACAGATAACGTGGTTCTATGACAGTGCAGGTAAAAGGCAGGCTGAGTTCAGGGAATAGTTCAATATCCAATCCACATCATACACAGGGAAATCCAGACTAGCAAAGCAGGGCAGAAAAATGGGAGGCTTGAACAAGAACAATACAGGTATACTGTCTACAGGTATCTATAATGAAATAAAATTACCAAATGAATATACTAATAAAGAATATACACATATGGAAGGGAGAGGGGAAACACAGAGGTCCCAAACAATCTCACCTAATTGTAGTATATAGGTCCTGCGTTTCCCCTCTCCCTTCCATATTTGTATATTCTTTATTAGTATATTCATTTGGTAATTTTATTTCATTATAGATACCCCAAATTTTGCATCTGCTCCTGATGGGTGGTATTATAACCACGAAACACGTAGAGCTTTCCTATGATGCGTTGTCACAGTATTTATGTGTATATATTTGTACTATACTATATATTAATGAGCCAATCCACCATTAATGTTTATGTTCAAACGCTACTACTATTATAATCTTGGTCTACATACTTAAGGTCCAGTATTGTATATACTATATTGAATTAATTATTATGTGCTATCATGAAATGTCTTGATTTTATTTATTGATACTTATCAATTTTAATATTTTTTAAAAAATGTTTCTATATTGAACTAATCATGTAATACTATGTTATGTTTAGATCTATCAATTGAGACCTATTAATTTATTATCATATCAATTCACTATTTATAGCTGTATATATGTATGTATGACTTTCAATAATAAATAATGTGTACAATGATTGGCTCACTTGGTCTAGTGATGTGCTTCATATAAAGTCCCACTACTTTATTCTTTTTCTTTCAATATATCGGGGATGGAGGTGTATATATATAGTTCATATTGCCTCATATAAACTCCCACTTTTAGCTTTAGTTGTTTATGTTCAGATAGTATGTCTGCTTACCTAATTGGCAATTGTCAGGATTCATAGGCAGCTTCACTCAATAAGAATCAGATGTTGTAATCAACTTTTTTTTTCAAATAAGTGTTTTATTTCAAACAAGTGCAGCACAAAGGACATTTTCCCATCTTCTGAAGTTTAAGAACACAATAACTTCCCTAAGCCCTGTCTGTGTGGGGGCAAATACAACAAAAGTAGTGCAGCAAGGAAAAGTAAGGAGCGTCTAGCTAGGGACTGTACTAACTAGAGACAAAACAGGAGGGGGTACCATACCAAAGGCTGTGGAATAACAGTATGATAAGGTATGTCTATAGAGGCTTGAAAGTGTATGGGTAAACACAAAGGGCAAAAGCAAAAAAAAAAAACATAAAAACCTGACCGAAATGTTAACTCTTCCTCACAGTCTACAATCTCCAAAGTAATATCCTCAATCCAAAAGTGAAAAGAATGCTGGAGTTAGGCATGTATGACTGAGCTAAATAGGTAAGTGTGGCAAGCAAGACTGTTATCTCCAGACCAGTGTGTAGAATAGGATTTGGGACTGTCAATTGCATTGTTTCCATAGCCCTTTAGCAGCTAGGAAGGGAAGTTATAGCCATTTTCTCTTGCTGCTCCCCAGAGACCCTGGACTGAAAAGAAGAATTCCCAATCTTGGATCATGGTAGCAATGGCAAGAAAAGTGTACCCTTTATTCATCAGCCCGACAAAAAAGGTCAAAGTATCCCTGCTATGGTATGACATCATCTCATTGCACTCACAATGCTATCATCATTTTGAATCAGCAACCTCCGAACATGATCCTGCGTGTATTGGGAGGGGGGATACATTGATCCTCAACTTACCCTGAGATTCTTGGAAAACTTTCAAAATCTTAAAGATGATATGTGGAAGATCTTATGAAACATGAATGAATGATATGTACCCCAAAGAGGTCTTATTATTTTAAATAAATCCCCATGAACATTATTGCTGGAAGTAAAGAGATCCTAGGGGGGTTTTTATTTTCACAGAACAAGTATACTTCTTGGGACGCTGCATTTTGTTCACGTGAAATATATAGATGCAGAATGAGCTCAGCAGAGTTCTTTAACAAAATAAATAGGAGATTAAATATAAAATATAAGTAACATAGACAGATAAATTAAAGATTGTATTGGCTTGCAACCTACTGCACTGTGATCAATAAGTCGAACTGTGTGAAAATCTATGTACAGTATGAGCTAAAACAATTCTTCCTTTGTCCATATCAATAAGAACGCATCTATTTTTATATTCCTGGCACCAGTTACTTTTGGACTTTCAGTGTGACTCCTCCAGTGCAGATGTGGGAATCATAACATCCGACTCACACATCATTTCCAGGGAGGGAAATTCATGCTGCCTACACAAAACTAAGCAAAACAAAAAAAAAATAAAACTCCAAAAAAAAACAGAACTGTATTAACACATTTCCAAGGGAAAAAAATAGTAACTGATATTTCTACCTTTTGGTTTGGAATATATGAGCATTTACGTTAGATACTTAAAGAACAGGGATGAACAATTTGCCTATGTGTTATCAAAGTATCTGGGAACTATTAGGAGGAGATCTAAAGATGTAGTCATCCACGCCACAGGTAATGCACAGAAAAAAAGGAAAAAAGCCTCTACATAGAGCAAGACACACGTTCAAAAATCATTTATTTAAAAAAAGTAAATATAAAAAAATTTAAAACAGGTCATCCGTACAATTAAGTACAACCGGAATCAATGCAAAAGCATGGTAGATCCAGTCAGCAGACATGTTTCGTATATCAATACTTCAACTGGGGCCATTTGGCACACTGGAGATTTCCTATATGAAGTGGTCTACCTTCTTTGAAGAGGAATTGCACACATCGAGTTTGGGGTTTTACATTTCTAAAAAAATAAAAAAAAATAAAAAAATAAAAAAGAGTGCAGGAACTTTCCTACCCTCTTCAGCAAGCCTATATTAACTACAGTAAAGCCTATATGCAGATTTCACTTGAACTGATACTGATGGCCTGCCCTAAACTATGGCTCTTTTTATATTTCTCACAATCCCCCTGTTAGCATCACTTGGAAAGTTAAAGTGGTTGTATGCCCTGACCAAACACAAAAAAAGACCTGTAAGGCAAAGGCATAATGAGCTAGTGATGCACCGCATACTAGCTCATTATGAAATACTTACCTCAGAATGAAGTACCACCTCCCGGTCACCACTGAGGGAGATGACATGTTGCCTCATTGTTTCTTCTGGGTTTGCAGCTCCGGCGCTGTGAACGGCCAGAGCCGCGATGACATCACTACCGCGCGTGCATGGGAGTCCTCCATTCTGATTCCGGAGCTCTGATTTTCTGGCCGTATCCACCGGACCTTCAGAGCGCATGCGCCGCTGATGTCAGCGGCTGCATGCAAGGTGAATATTTCTTAAAATGTGCAGGTTTAGGAGATATAAACAAAAAATGCAGCGCTACCAGGATATATCCCCAAAGGAAGATCTATTGGGGAAAACATCCACACCAAATAATAACAAATATCAAATGAGTGAAAAATGTTATTCCAAAACAAATCAGAAAATCAAACATGACATATGCCAACCGTGTAGCATAAAAAAAACGTTCAAATTTTTTTTTTTTTTAATTATATAAAATAAAAAATGCTTGCTGTTCACCATCTACAATGAACAACCATATATAGTCTCTGAATGAACAGAATAGTGCAGAATACACAAATTATCTATAGTGACAAAATATATTAATAACACAGTCACTTTAAAGATGCTCGGTGTATATATTCCTTGTGGAAATAAAACTGGAATTCAAACAGTGCTCCAAGTGTAAAACCCCAAACTCGATGTGTGCAATTCCTCTTCAAAGAAGGTATACCACTTCATGTAGGAAATCTCCAGTTTGCCAATTGGCCCCAGTTGAAGTATTATTATACGAAACATGTCGGGTACATAGCCTGCTGGCTGGATCTACCATGCTTTTGCATTGATTCCGGTTGTACTTAATTGTACGGATGACCTGTTTTTAATTTTTTTATATTGACTTTTAATTGTACAGGAGTGACCTGCTCTTTGTAGAGGTTTTTTTCTTTTTCTTTTTTTCTGTGCATTACCTGTGGCTTGGATGACTACATCTTTACCGGTACATGAGCCTGGAAGTTGGTTATCCAATGTATATTAACTCGGATGCCCATCCTTTCACATACGAATTGATGTTCCACCATTCTGCCTGGATGATCTACTGGAGATGATTGTCTTTCATGCCTGATTGATTCACCACCTCATGTGTGTGTGGGTCCACACCTGAGGGTAAGAGTATCCATTACCTTATTTTGATGTCATTATATACTGGAGATTTCCTATATGAAGTGGTATACCTTCTTTGAAGAGGAATTGCACACATCGAGTTTGGGGTTTTACACTTGGAGCACTGTGTTTGAATTCCAGTTTTATTTCCACTAGGAATATATACACCTAGCATCTTTAAAGTGACTGTGTTATTAATATATTTTGTCACTATAGATAATTTGTGTGTTCTGCACTATTCTGTTCATTCAGAGACTATATATGGTTGTTCATTGTAGATGATGAACAGCGGACATTTTTTATTTTATATAATTAAAAAAAAAAATTTGGAAGTTTTTTTTATGCTACACGGTTGGCATATGTCGTGTTTGATTTTCTGATTTGTTTTGGGATAACATTTTTCACTCATTTGATATTTGTTATTATTTGGTGTGGATATTTTCCCCAATAGATCTTGCTTTGGGGATATATCCTGGTAGCGCCGCATTTTTTGTTTATATTTTTGTCAACACAATCTAATCATTGTTGACGCTGGCTGCTGCACTTCACGTTTAGTATTTTCGCTGCGCAATTATAATTTTGTCTTTTTTAAGTTTAGGAGATATTCATTTTACTTACAGGTAAGCCTTATCATAGATTTACCTGTAGGTAAAAATGTGCAAGAGGAGAATACAACCACTTTAACTTCTATTGACATGTCTGGGACCAACTCCTGAGACTGGAGATACTTTGGAGACAGCCCTGATTATCTCTATGACAGACAACTGCACAGGCAAGCCCGGCTAGGACAAAGAAGCAAGTAAGGAATAAAAACAGAGAAGAAGATTGGCTATCGGGGGTTAAGATGTGTCTTTAATATGATTGTGTTCAGGAGGGGTCAATATGGACCCTTCATCACTACGATACACCCTTGATCCGGTATGGCAAGCTTGCCATGCCTGATGAAGGGTCCATAATGATCTGAAACTGTTGTATTGTACTACATACATGAGTTGCTTGAACAAAAATAATACATGAGTTGCTGCATTAATATTCTGTTTGGATTTTCTATGTGTGGGGTTGATGAGTTAACTCCTTGCTGCTTTCCCAAGACATGTTACCATAAGGTTTATGATATTGTGTGATACATGTCTTGAAACAAGTATGCAGATCAGGAATATCGGAGAAAGAGAGAAGTCATTATGTACTTATTTGATACAGGTCATTGACTCAAAGCATTGAAGGAATAGGGTCAGGCAACTAGTACTTTCAGGAAAAGTGAGAAATATTTTTACTCATGAAAGGTTTTTCATATAGTAAACCATCAAACTGCTAATACTCCAAAAACAATGCAAAGATATGAATAGTCATTCCGTTTATATGTTTGATTTGTGTTTACTAGTATCTACTGTAACCACATTCATCAGCCTTTTCATTTTGTTGGCAGAGGTGCAATTTCTCAACTAAAAACTCTATTGAGTATATTTATAAAATGATAAATGTGACATTCACAGCACATTCAATGGTCATAGAAACATTCACAGCATGTATGTGTCTATGTAGCACTTACCCCCAAGCAATCACTTGATGTGCTGGGCCCCCTGTTCCTGTCCCCACAACTCTGTAAGTAGCACCACATACTCTGAAACAATAACTGGTATAAAGTACAACCCCTCTTCAAACCTATATACCACATCAACAGTTCAACAGTCAGTAATGTATACTGTATTTCCTCTTCTGACCAGCTCACTGGGCCCAACCATTATCAAGTAATGTCCCTTTTAAGAATTGAAGCAGCACTGACACTGTATTTCCTGCAGATATCCCTGCCTCTTTTTTATTAAGGTGTTGTGCAAGGTTGGCCAGCAGCCTCTCACCAACTTTGTGTGCCCAGATGATCTCCATCCACACTCTAATGGTACCACTACCAAGCAGTATCTACAGTGTCTTTATCCTTGGTCAGGCAGTGGGCTTTGTCAGCATCAGAGGCATTCTCTGGTATCAGCAGCTGTCTTTCACAGCTCTTCTCCCGTATGGGGTGAGCTGTCTGCTGACAGTCTTAGGCACTCTTCCTCCCTCAAACTGTCCTATATTCTTCCTTTTCTGCCCAGGAACATTACCTATCCTCCTCCTTACTCTGACTCCAGCACATATAGCGGAACTGATCCTCTCCATTTTCCTCCTGCTGCTTCTGAATGCCTACAGGAGAAAGAGGAGAAGAAGCAGGCTTTCAGCGGCTGCATAGTTACACAGGTTGAAAAAAGACAAGACTATCCAGTTCAGCCAATACACAATCCTAAACCCACAGTTGATCCAGAGGAAGGCAAAAAGCCTGAGTCATGGAATCTGGGTCAGGGTTTACTAAAGTTCAGGGCTGGGTGATTCATACTAGCAGCTCTCTGGTACCTCCACTTGCATCTGGAAATCTGGAAACAGGTCTAGAAGTTAGTGGGGCGAAACTAGGAGGGCTGTTCTGCATGTTTATTGGGGGGGTTTGCCAAACCCCAGGTGGTGGGCCTGGCAGGGGACTACGTGAACCCTTAAATATGAATCAGTAATGCCAGCAGTGGAGTTGGGTGGAAGATGGAGATGCAGTTCTGAGGAAGACTGTCAGTGACCCTCGGGGCTCTACCTCAGGCTGGGGCTCAGGTGGCTGGTCTGGAAGGACACTTTCCTGAGAGGCAGGGGGAGCAAGGAAAGGACAGTGTGAGTACTACAGCATGGTGCAGGGACTGACAAGGGGAGAGACTGTCACATGAAGCAGGTCTCTCCAAAAGTCAGCAGTGTGCTTAAATCCTCCCTACCTTGCCCTGGGAGATCTCCAGAGAGTCAGTTGGGTAGACTGGTGAAGAGAGTCAGTCAAGTAATCTGGTGAAGAAGAAGCCAGGTGGGCCGGTGGAAGATCAGCTAGTTGGGCTAGCATTTTATGCAGTGGTAGAGCTGGGACTAGTGTCTACAGGGGAGTGGAGGTTCTCCAGGATGCAGTTTACACCACATTGTGCCACTTTAAAAAAGGGACTGAGAGTTCCTAACCTGTAAGGGGATATTGCTAATCTAACAAAGACTGCTAATCAATTAGAGTTATGCAATCCAAGGAGGGAAAAGTCAGTTGGCGTTGTACAGGATAAAGGAGAAGTATCTATCGGAGCTATAAATAGGGAGGAAGTTGTCCCTAAATTTGTTACTGTGGCTTATGAGGGATGGGGGTGTAAATCGTGCTGGACTGACTCCATCAGTCACTGCTGTAGGGTATGTAAAGGTGCCAGGCCTCATTCTATTGTTGTGGCTTCAAATAAAACGTCTTTAAAACCTACATCTACTGGATACCGGACATTTCTTTCATTTCACTTCTTCCTAAGTTTGTTACTGTCAAGTTGGGCATTCCATAATTCCCCTATCTATCCAAGTAATACAGATCAATAAGACAGTGAAAAATAAAAAATATGAAGAAAAAAATGGTGAAAGTAAAGATGCTGAAAACGAAAAAGCTCAGTCCGATTCAAAAACAGGTGTCAGTATCCATCAACTTTCACTGTAAACAACTTTGAGGAGAAATGGTCTGTAAGTGAGGGGCCTTACCAGAGCGAGTGGAATTCATCACGAGCGGAGTCACAAACGCAGGCAGATTTAGCCCTCTGCAGGGACGGAGGGATCTCTGGTGTCACGAGTCTCACCGGCAGTTTCCGAAGGTGGATGAGGAGGCACGGCAGAGGGGGGTGGTGCAGAGATGAGCCAACTGACACACTTGCCAATCCCTGATGTGTTTGGCGTCTTCCAAAGATGGACAGGGAATCGCTTCAATGAGGGATGGTAAACCAAGCTACGTGGCCAGTAAATCTACCAATCTGGAAAATATACACTCAGACTCAAAGCCACGAGTGTAAAAAAAAAAAAAAAACAGACTCCAATCATGAAGTAACACTTAAAAAAGAAGCCTTTAATGCTATTAAAAGACAGGTGGTACCAACCACAGTATGTCATAGTACAAAAAAATGCACAAATATAAGTATAAGAAAGGCGGCAATGTTAAAAACACAAGCAAACACCTGTGCAAAGGGGTCACATGTAACGTGATGGTGTCAGCACATAACCGCCCTACATGTTTCGTAATACCTTACGTCTTCCTGGGGCCTGTCTGTGCAGCAGTAGGTAACCTTGTCATCTACATCCCTAAGGAGGTAGTGCTATATTACCTAGCTCAATAGTGACTTCCGAGCAAAAGTAAAAATACTCCAATGGCTGGTAGTTGGTCTTAACAACCTGTGTAAATCTGCTTAGAAAAACTATTTTCATGTAGACATGAATTTTTATAAAGACTTTGGGAAAGACTTTCTGAAATAGAATTCCATTTGTCTGCAGATGCTGACTTTAATAACACTTACATACGTTGGTCATATACTGTCCAAACCATGCAAGGGATGATGGTGATTGGAGAACCATTAGCAAAAGTCAAATCATGTACGTCTTCACTAAAAGGCAATAAAAATGCTTCCCACCATTATAAGCACTTGTTATATTACACATATTTCCTAACTAATGTGTCATTCACACAGACGGAAGCCCTTACAGCCCATCTTAAAAGTGACCTACAGTGAATCGCTTTTCACACAGACGTTGACAGGCAACTGAGAGGTGATATATTGCTTTTTACGATTTGTTTTTAACCGTAAAAAGTTCAAAAGACCAAACCACAACCACAGGGCATTTTCAGCACAGACCGATTCACTTGAATAGGGTGCTTTCAGTGGCAGTACTACCCCTTGAATGTGACAGGGGGTTACATTTTTGTCATGGGCAAAAGTCAAAGCTTTTTGGCTGCTGCATTTGTACAGCCTTGAGAGTCTGCAGGTTCTTCCTTAGGTGGGCAGTCAACCCCCTTTTTACTGCCCTCTGGATAACCATGTAAACCAGGCATAAATGTAAAATCCCTATGTAATTGGATGCTGATGGTTCTCTGTTCTATGTAAAAAAGAACATAAGTGCCCCTCAGCTGACTTCTTTTAGTCTCCTCACGTATCACTAATTTACTAACAGACATATCAACCACTTCCTCAAACTCAATCTATCCAAAACTGAGCTCATAATATCCCTCCCCCCCCCCAATGGGCCTCTGTCCCTGATCTCTCTGTCAGGAATCATGGCACAACTATCAGCCCATTTCAACATGCCAAGGTTCTAGGTGTAATCCTGGACAAAGCCATCCACAACTCAGCCGCCAGCTTCATCACTAACCAAGTCTCAAAATACTGACCTAATCATAGGTGTGCACAGCCTATTGCATTGGGATGTGCACCCCAAAGCTCAAACACACATGCCTTTCTCTGCAGCCTCAGCTACATGGGACAGTGAATGAATGGGAAGTGCTGTGTGCTAAGGAGCTTCCTGTTCATTCACAAACTGCAGCATACTAAACAGAGTTTAGTATGGTTCATTTTTGAATGAGCACAGTGAGTGACTGTGTTCACTGTGTTCATTTAGAAAAGGAAGGTGCTGGCAGTACTGCGGGGTGGGGAGCCAACATGGGGAAAGCGTGGGCAGTAGGGGGAATCAGCACTGAATGTAGTGATTAGGGTGTGCCCAGGCACACCCCCTGCACACAGGTATGAAACAAGTCATTCTCTTCTCTCCTCCCAAGACCTCCTGCTCTCTAGCTCCCTCGTCATCTCCTCCCATGCTCACCTTCCCAGAGCCTCTCCCATCCTATGAAACACCCTATACCAATATGTCCAATTATCTCCTACTGTTTGCTTTTAGGCAATCCTTGAAAAACCTCCTCTTTAGAGAAGCTTATCCTGCCCCCACTTAACAACTGTACTCTAATTTTCTCCATCAGCTCATCCTCCACAGTTATTACTTTTTGTGTCACTTGACCTTCCCTCCTAGATTGTAAGTTCTAATGAGCAGGGCCCACTGATTCCTCCTATATTGAACTGTGTTGTAACTTTACTGTCTGCCAGTGGCGGCTGGTGCTCAAAAATTTCAAACGCAGCCACTGTGCCCATCAAATGCTGCCACTGTGCCATCAAATGCAGCCACTGTGCCATCAAGCACAGCCACTGTGCCCATCAAATGCAGCCACTGTGCCATCAAACGCTGCCATTGTGCCATCAAACACCGCCGCTGTGCCATCAAGCACAGCCACTGTGCCATCAAATGCAGCTACTGTACCCATTAATTGCTGCCAGTGTGCCTATCAATTGCTGTCAGTGTGCCCATCAATTGCTGCTACTGTGCCCCATCAAATGCTGCCAGTGTGCCCATTAATAGCCGCTACTGTGCCCCATCAAATGCTGCCAGTGTGCTCATCAATAGCTGCTACTGTGCCCCATCAAATTCTGCCAGTGTGCCCATCAATAGGCACTACTGTGCCCCATAAAATGCTGCCAGCATGCCCATAAATAGCCGCTACTGTGCACCATCAATTGCTGCAGTTGTGCCCATCAATAGCCGCTACTGTGCCCCATCAAATGCTGCCAGCATGCCCATAAATAGCCGCTACTGTGCACCATCAATTGCTGCAGTTGTGCCCATCAATAGCCGCTACTGTGCCCCATCAAATGTTGTCAGTTTGCGCATCAATAGCCGATACTGTGCCCCATCAAATGCTGCCAGTGTGCATCGCCCTGCATTTACCTGTCTCGCAGCGGGTCAGTGGCAGTCTCCTGCACTCTCCTCAATGTCTTCTTCCGTCCTCTCTATTAGGCGTCCAATCGCAGTGCCTGACTTTTCAGCTTATCAGGTGACGGGTAACAGACCCGAGCACCTGATTGGCTGAGAGGCAGTTCAGTGTTAGCAAAGCAAATTCCATCGCTTTGCTAACACACAGCTGAGTTAATAGCGAATGCACAGCATTGCGCCCGCTGTTCACCTTTTTCGCCGCCTATTAGAGCCTATGGCTCTAATCAGGTGCTTTCAAAAAACACCCCCGCCACTGTAATTTAGGTGCTCAATGCCCGAAAAGGGGCCGGACACCTGAATAGGGGGTGTCAGCGGCGACCATAGATAGATTCATGCAATGCATAAATCTATCTATGGTGATAGAGCGGTGCCAGGAGAGAGGGGGCAGCGCTCCTGCCCCTTTATGGATGCATCGCCGCTGCTGTCTGCCCTCATGTAGTAAAGCACTGCACAAACTGTTGATGCTATATAAATTCTTTATAATAATAGTAATAATAATAAGTGATTAGAATGTTTATGCTGTTAACCTACATAGGGTGTGTATCGAGAAAGACTACACCAGGTTTTGAGCCTATTATGAACAGTTCAAGAACAAGCCTCACTATCCATATTTTTGTTATGGAGACATTTTCCTTTGATGGGATATGAAAATCTAAAAATCTGAGTCTGAGAATAATCGTGGTAAGTAGCGGTGATTTTTTCCAATACCCAGCTGTCTTCCTGGCCAGTCATTCCAAAGAAAAATGCTGCCAAAAGCCACTTCAAGCCGCCTTTAGTACAAAGCTGCTGATAACAGAACAATATGCAACAGAGCAAACTCAAAAGCAAGGTCACACTTTTTATGTTCTGCACAGATATGTAACTTCTACATACTCTTTCATGAAAGTTATTAAGTCTTTTACATATACAAAAAAATCTTAAAGTTTACACAGCTACTAAGTAGATACATTATCTGTATTTATATACCTCTGCTTTATGTAATAGAGAAGAAACTGCAGACCATTATCCGTTTTTTTAAACAAACCTCCCACAGCTTAAGGCTAGCAACATTTGTATTTTGTTTCTAGGAAATTAGTCATATGATGATTAATATGTTTTTGCTGCATTTAGTTTTACCATATAATCACAAGTATTAATTCCATGTGGTAACTATTCAATGTAGGTGGAAGGACTTTGTCCCACTCGGCCTCACCAATGCAACTTATATTTGGGAAATTCAAGTTTTACCAGTCAACTGTATGGTAGTGCAAAATTAACAAAAAATAAACAAAAAAAAGTATGCAATACATCTTCCATTTAATTTTCCCATTAAAGTACCTGCATGCACAAAAAATACCTGTTGATCATGGCAGAAATGCATTTAACTGCCATTTTTCTTGTGTGGGCTGACAACACAGTGCCTTTTCTGGCCTACCCCATTTATCTTTTACTTACTTTAGAACACCTTCCCCTGTCCTCATCCGAGTGACACGGAAGGCACCTGTTCTGTAGTTCAAAAGATCTGGGAAAGCAGATTAGACTAATTGGGATAACGCAGGTATTTTTTGCACTTGATATGCAGATATAAGAAAATAAATTAAACTGTATAATAAGGAGACCAAAAGTAAGTAAATAATGAAAGATTATTGTTAGGGTTTACATGCTAAATAGCTCAAGCTCAGCTTTGAGTTAGAGCATCTGCGAACAGCAATTTTTTAAGTCTTGCCACAGATTCTCAATTCGATTTTGGTCTGGACTTTGACTGAGCCATTCTAACACATGAATATGCTTTTATAAAAACCATTCCATTGTAGCTCTGGCTGTATTTTTAGTGCCGTTGCCCTGCTGGAAGGTGAACCTTTGCCCCAGTCTCAAGTCTTTTGCAGACTCTAACAGGTTTTATTCTAATATTTCCCTGTATTTGGCGCCATCCAGCTACCCTGTTCCTGCTGAATAAAAGCATTCCCATAGCACGATGCTGCCACCACCATGTTTCAAGGTGGGGATGGTGTGTTCAGGATGATGTGCAGTTTTAGTTTTCCATCACACATAGCATTTCGCTTTTAGGCCAAAAAGTTAAATTTTGAACTTTTGAACAAAACTTTTTCATGCATTTCAGTCACAGCTTGGTGAAAAAGGCTAATACAGCAGGATCTTGGTGAAACACAACTGTGGTTTATTTACAAAGTCTGTGTTTAAAAAGTGCAAGTATCCAAATGGCAAAATAAAACAAAAAAAGCATAAAACAAACCCTTGCCATCTTGGACGTCTAACTACAAATGCAGGAACCTAACTACCTTGGTCTGCTGCCTCTGCTGAGGCTGCTTCATGGCCTGTTGTTGGACTGCAAGGTTCTTTTGTAAACTTGCATTTGTCTGGGGGGCGTGGCCTGGAAAGCGATGGAGTAAGACGTGCATAGAGTGAGCTCCCAAGCGCCAAAAATCCTACTACCTATCCTGTGAATAACGCTAAAGCCCAGACCCAGCAAACGATACCGGAATCGCTCCTGATTAAAAAGTATGGAAGGGAGGCGTTCTCTGTGATGTTCGCGGTAGAACGGATGCATCCCAATGAGACCACTGCCGCCCGGAGCGCCTCCCTGCACTTTCATAGCCAAGTTTCTAAACTTCCACGACCGGGACAAAATCCTGCGGCTCACAAGAGAAAAAGGCAACATACAGGTGGAGAACAACAAAACAAAGAGGGGCTTCTCCGGTGAAGTTCAAAGAAAGCGGTCCCTATTCCAGGAAATCAAGCGCCGCCTAAGAGCGCAGCACCTGAAGTACGCCATGTTATTCCCCGCCAGGCTGCGAGTTGAAGAGGATGGTCGTGTTCAATTCTTTGAGGATCCTGCGGCAACGACATCGTGGCTTGAGCAGCAGGGCAGACCGGCTTAACTTTCGGATCACTAAAGGTCCTGTGAGTATGCTAGACTTATGACTACCTGCATTTTACCCTGAGTAATCCGGGACTTAATTGGTTTGTTGGGGGGGATCCTCTCTACAACCTTGGTATATGGGATCCGCCCGCCCCCTCCCCCCCCAGGAGAGACTACCGGTAGAGAGTACTCCCACTCCCGCTGAAGATCTTGCCCCTTCTCGGCTGGGAAGATAGAGAGAAAGGACTGAACCCTGCCACCGTGGCCGATTTGACCTCCGCCACAGCAGTGGGTGACACCATCTGCTTGACCGCTGGTGGAGAGTTGGTTGAGTTTTCATAACCTACAGATTTATTGCGCAAGGCGCAGTGGATAGACTCCTGTACTTGCTTGGTGGGAGGGGGAAACGGGGGGAAAAGGGGAAGCGGTTATTTACTTGATTCCCACTGTATTGTCACAGCGGCTGGCCCTGGACTCCTACAACTATTAATGGATAAGCTGAGGGGGGCACACCGGATTGGATATCACCCTGCCTGGATTACTACTTACTAAACTGAACCGAGCCTTTACTAAGGAGTGGACTGGCGGGTGGGGCCGCTTTGGGGGCCTCTCAGGCCGGTGACACGCTGCTGCCATTTCATGTTTACTATATAACTGGATTTCTGCTTTACAACTGTCTGAATGCTTGTACAGATCCGTATGGATATGAGTAACGGTAATTGTATAAGGCGCTGGAGGCTCGCGCGGTGGGCGTGTGGATCCAACAATTGACGGTGTACCTTTTGCCTCACAAGTCATGACTGTTTGTGGGCCTATCAAACCAGTGTCTATTTCACAAGATGTATCTTCAGTTATAAATGTCTATTGGTTGATGGTCCAGGGGGAAACTGTTGGGGAAGATATGCTCTCACCGTGTTGGGGGGATGGAGGGCTGGGTGGGAGGGAACAAGTTCAACTGTTACAGTGTTTACCAGGGAAATTTGTTGATTGTAGGCTGAAGGGCGAGCAATGTATTGAATGTGGACTGGGTCTGCGGCGTGCCCGACCAGGGGGTGACGAGCGTCTTGCTGGGCAGACCGGCGTTGACTCACTCCCCCGTATATACCTCTGAGAGCTTCATGGCATCGGTGAAACTCCTGGAACGTGAGAGGGATGTGTAACAAAGTTAAGAGGACAGCAGCCCTGCAATTTCTTAAATCGCAAAAGGCTGATATAATCGCACTAGTGGAGACTCACGTTACTGGCCATCTTCAGGCAGCTCTCAGACGCCCTTGGGTGGGGTGGGGTGGGCTTTCCACAGCACGCACACTAGTCAGTCCAGGGGGTCTCGGTTCTTATAGCAAAAAGGACCTCCTTTGAGCTGATAGCGATGGAATCAGATCAACAGGGAAGGTTTTTGTTCCTGCATACGCTTGTGGGAGGGAGTCCGCTCCTGGTTCTGGCTTGTTACATCCCTCCTCCATTTACCTTTGAGGTGGTCTTGAAACGGCTGACATTTATGGCTCAGCACCCCTCGGTGCCAGCGGTGTTGATGGGGGATTTCAACATGATCATGAACCTGGCGCTGGATAGGCCGAGGGGGTCGGCATGTCAGGGTGACACCTCATGGCCAACCAGGTTCAATCGCATGATGACAGAGTTCGCAGTGACAGATGTGTGGCGTAGGCACAACCCGACCAAGAGAGCGTACACCTGCCATTCAACTAGTCATGACACAATGTCCAGAATAGATTTTATCCTAGTCTCAGACACCCTGTTGTCTAGGGTGACGGGATCAGGGTTTGCCCCCAGGGTGTTGTCGGACCATTCCCCATGCTGGATAACTATGTTGTTGCCAGGGACGGTGTCTGAGCGGGTCTGGAGGCTGAACCTGTTTTGGCTTTCCAGCCTGCCAGATATAGAGGTTATAGCGGGGGAATTACAATATGTGTTGTCTAATGATACGGCCAACTACGTCAACCCACTAAGATGGGACCTCTTTAAAGAACATGCCAGGGGGTTACTATCAAGGAAAATTAACCGCCTGATGCGGTCCTCTGGGCTTGTCGTGCAGCTCTCGACCACCACACTGCAAGAACTAGAAGCCACCTTTAATACCAACCCCACTACTGATAATTTGAATAAGGTCAAAGTACAATCTAGAGTGGTATTCCAATTACTTGTAGAGAAGGCTAAACAGCAAATATTCTTTGGAAAGCAGAGGGTATTTGAACATGGGGAGAGGGCCGATAAATTATTGGCATACCTCACAAACTTGAATGACAAACCCCCCGTAGTGGTGTCCTTAAAAACCCCGCAGGGAGAGACGGTCACTGATCCTGCATCAGTAGCAGAGTTGTTCAGGGAATTTTACGAGGGGTTATATAAAACTCATCTAACGCATACCCAACAGGGCATACGGACAGAACTCCACACTATAAACTTCCCTAGGCTCAATGCGGACCAAGTAAAGGCACTGGAGGCCCCCATCACCTCGGACGAGGTGGCAAACGCGATATCTCAACTTGCTAAATTCAAGGCGCCGGGCTTGGATGGCCTGCCCCTGGAATTATATTCTAAGTTTTCTGAGTTTCTTGCCCCCAAACTAAAACAATTATACCATAATATATTTAAAGAAGGTATTCTTCCCTCCTCCATGCAGGAAGCACAGATTATAGTCCTCCCAAAGCCAGGTAAATACCCGCGTTTCCCAGAGTCATATAGACCTATTTCTCTCCTCCAGGTGGATATCAAACTCCTGGCTAAAATTCTGGCCACTAGACTTAACGCGGTTATTTTATCCCTAGTACACCCCGATCAAACTGGGTTCATGCCGGGCAAGAATACAGCCATGAATATCAGGCGGTTGTTCATGAACCTTCAGGCCAACAATGACAATGCGGGATCCAGAGTGATGGTAACGCTAGACACGGCAAAGGCATTTGGTTCGGTGGAATGGACCTATCTATGGGAATGCCTGCGGAACTATGGCTCAAATGGGTGCAAATCCTTTACCAATCACCGAAAGCGAAAGTGTTTGTTAACGGGTGGTTGTCAGAACAATTTGCGTTAGAAAGGGGAACCAGGCAGGGGTGCCCCTTGTCACCGTTATTGTATTCTCTAGCTGCTGAGCCCCTGGCAATAAGGATAAGGGCATCCCCGGACATTGAGGGCCTCCGCATGGGTAATAATATAGACAAAATAGGCTTATACGCGGACAATGCGGTTATGTACCTGGCGGACCAGGGCCCGTCGCTTCAGTCGGCACTTCAAATTATCAAGAGACTAGGGGCATACTCGGGTCTACGCATAAATTGGGACAAATCCCAGATACTCCACCTGGACCAGTTCCCTCCACCAAAAGCAGATGTAGTATTGCCACTTAAAAGAGTCGGTCTGATTAAATACCTGGGGGTGCAGGTCACGAGAGATTCGCGGGACTATTGCTCACTTAATTTAGAACCCTTATTCACCATGCTTAAAACTAAGACACTGGCTTGGGCCAAATTGCCCATCGGGGTTATGGGCCGCATCAATATAATTAAGATGGCACTTCTGCCTAAAATTCCCTACATGGTGTAGCACGCCCCTCTGGGCATTTCCCTCAGAGTATTCAAAAAAATAGAAAGCATACTTAATACTTTTGTATGGGGAAGTGGACGGCATAAGCTAGCATGGCTCATCCTTAAGAACCCTACTACAATGGGGGTACATCACTCCCCGATCTCCAGGACTACTATGTTGCAGCTCAACTGTCCCACATGTACCACTTTAATACCACTGAGGCACATACAGTGGTGTGAAAAAGTGTTTGCCCCCTTCCTCATTTCCTGTTCCTTTGCATGTTTGTCACACTTAAGTGTTTCGGAACATCAAACCAATTTAAACAATAGTCAAGGACAACACAAGTAAACACAAAATGCAATTTGTAAATGAAGGTGTTTATTATTAAAGGTGAAAAAAAATCCAAACCATCATGGCCCTGTGTGAAAAAATAATTGCCCCTAAACCTAATAACTGGTTGGGCCACCCTTAGCAGCAACAACTGCAACCAAGCATTTGCGATAACGTGCAATGAGGCTTTTACAGCGTCCTGGAGGAATTTTGGCCCACTCATCTTTGCAGAATTGTCCTAATCCAGTTACATTAGAGGGTTTTCGAGCATGAACGGCCTTTTTAAGGTCATACCACAACATCTGAATAGGATTCAGGTCAGGACTTTGGCTAGGCCACTCCAAAGTCTTCATTTTGTTTTTCTTCAGCCATTCGGTGGTGGACTTGCTGGTGTGTTTAGGATCATTGTCCTGCTGCAGAACCCAAGTTCATTTCAGCTTGAGTACACGAACAGATGGTCGGACATTCTCCTTCAGGATCTCTTGGTAGACAGCAGAATTCATAGTTCCTTTTATCACGGCAAGTCTTCCAGGTCCTGAAGCAGCAAAACAGCCCCAGACCATCACACTACCACCACCATATTTTACTGTTGGTATAATGTTCTTTTTATGAAATGCAGTGTTCCTTCTACACCAGATATACTTGGACACACACCTTCGAAAGAGTTACACTTTTGTCTCATCGGTCCACAGAATGTTGTCCCAAAAGTCTTGGGGATCATCAAGATGTGTTGTGGAGAAATTGAAACGAGCTTTGATGTTCTTTTTGCTCAGCAGTGGTTTTCTCCTTGGAACTCTGCCATGCAGGCCATTTTTGCCCAGTCTTTTCCTGATGGTGGAGGCATGAACGCTGACCTTAACTGAGGCAAGTGAGGCCTGCAGTTCCTTGGACGTTGTTGTGGGGTCTTTTGTGACCTCTTGGATGAGTCGTCGCTGCGCTCTTGGAGTAAATTTGGGCGGCCGGCCACTCCTGGGAAGGTTCACCACTGTTCCATGTCTTCGCCATTTGTGGATAATGGCTCTCACTGTGGTTCGCTGGATTCCCAAAGCTTTGGAAATGGCTTTATAACCCTTTCCAGACTGATAGATCTCAATTACTTTCTTTCTCAATTGTTCCTGAATTTCTTTGGGTCTTGGCATGATGTGTAGCTTTTAAGGATCTTCTGGTGGACCTTACTGTGTCAAGCAGCTCCTATTTAAGTGATGCCTTGATTGTGAACAAGTGTGGCAATAATCAGGCCTGGGTGTGGCTAGAGAAATTGAACTCAGGTGTGGACAACCACAGTTATAGTATGTTTTAACAAGGGGGGCAATCACTTTTTCACACAGGGCCATGATGGTTTGGATTTTTTTTCACCTTTAATAATAAACACCTTCATTTACAAATTGCATTTTGTGTTTACTTGTGTTGTCCTTGACTATTGTTTAAATTGGTTTGATGTTCCGAAACACTTAAGTGTGACAAACATGCAAAGGAACAGGAAATGAGGAAGGGGGCAAACACTTTTTCACACCACTGTAGATAACGAGCACTGGTGGGAGACAGCCCTATAGTAACTCCAACGCAGGCCATGTTTAGAGGAGGGCAGTTCCTTAAGAGACCCCGTAGATTTAACGATGGTATGCTAGCACACCACCAAAAAATCTGGGTAACAGCCTTAAAAACACTGAGCATAGGGCACATCCACTCGCACACACCTACCTGACTCCCTGCTATGGGCCTCTTACGGGATAGTGTTCCTCTCCCAGGTCATGACGGACACAGGACCCAGGACATTTCACTCCCTTCAAGAAGAGTTTGCACTTCCACTTCAACTTAGATTTAGATATCTTCAACTACGCCATGCATTGAATACCCAATTTCGACGCATTGGGGATCTCCCTAGCTCGGCTCCAGATTCTAGATATAATTATGGGAACAGATTCTAGGAAGCTGATCTCCAGTCTCTATTCCATACTCAGGCTTCCTAAGGTGGTCACTGTAATCCAAAAAGCCAAGGCGGATTGGGAGGTGGACATGGGCGAGATTGGCGACTCTGACTTGGACGAAATACTGGACAATGTTCTAAAGACATCACCCAAGCTTTCAGATAGACTAACGCAGCTCTATATCAACCACCGAGCATATCTGACACCCTGGAGAATAGCCAAATTTCGGGCGACCCAATCCCCAAATTGCCCTCTATGTGGGTGTGACTCTGGTACATTCTATTACTTGATCTGGGAATGTTCCCATTTACAGCCATACTGGCTGCAGGTCGTCAGATTCCTACATGATGTGATGGGCTCCCCAGTGACACCAGATCCCAAAGTATGTATACTAGGCCTATTGCCTGATGCTGACATTGATAGACACCAAGCCACATTTATACAAGAATCACTATTTCTAGCCAGGAAAGCAGTGGCTCGAGTATGGATGAGGACCACACCCCCTACTGTGGCTGACTGGAAAAGGGACGTGAACAATACCATACCATATAAAAAAACTAATTTACAGACACGGGGGATGCAAGCAAAAATTTATCAAGGTCTGGGAAAGATGGCTGGGAGACGGGGGAAACATGTATTTAATTATTGACATACGCAGGTGTTCAGGAGAGATGCTTTGCCTATCAGTTTGGAGATGAAGGAGGTATATAAGAGGGCAGATTACGGGAGGGCAAGGGAAGTTGGGGACAAACAGATGTATGTAATAAATGTGTATAAATCAATCTGTAAGCCAAGCCCTTGTTGAGCTGATGTTGTGGTGCCTATGTCTGTCATTGGAAATGTTTGTAATTGCCAATATCATTACTAAATAAAATTAGTTTTTTCCCCAAAAAAAAAAACTTGCATTTGTCTGCTGCTGATTTACATTCTCCAGAGTAAGCTGTTTACGTAACTCATCCATGCTGGCTTACTTCACCTGCTCCACTATCATGTACCTGGTGAAGACTGGAACATTGTGGAAGCCTCCCTTGCACCTCCCACCCAACAAGTCAAAGGCAAGCCAAGTCATACAGGTACAGCAGATCAGGTTTCAGGAACACAGGAACAAGCTGAAGACTATTTAGCAACATTTCATAGTGATAAACCAGTTTAAATAGGCCACTGGGCACCAAGTACTAATTGGTATGTGCACATTCTTGCACTTGCACATGAATATGCACATAATGAACTGGCACAGTTTAGGTAACATTAACTATTTAAGCCCCGGACCAATTTGCAGCCAAAGGACCAGGCCCCTTTTTGCGATTCGGCACTGCGTCGCTTTAACTGACAATTGTGCGGTCGTGCGACGTGGCTCCCAAACAAAATTGGCGTCCTTTTTTTCCCACAAATAGAGCTTTCTTTTGGTGGTATTTGATAACCCCTGTGGTTTTTATTTTTTGCGCTATAAACAAAAATAGAGCGCCAATTTTGAAAAAAATGCAATATTTTTTACTTTTTGCTATAATAAATATCCCCAAAAAATATATAAAAAAACATTTTTTTCCTCAGTTTAGTCCGATACGTATTCTTCTATATATTTTTGGTAAAAAAAAATTGCAATTAAAGATTATTGATTGGTTTGCGCAAAAGTTATAGCGTTTACAAAATAGGGGATAGTTTTATAACATTTTTATTAATATTTTTTTTTACTAGTAATGGCAGCGATCAGCGATTTTTATTGTGACTGCGACATTATGGTGGACACATCGGACATTTTTGACACATTTTTGGGACCATTGTCATTGATACAGCAATCACTGCTATTTAAATGCATTTATTCCTGTGTAAATGACACTGGCAGTGAAGGAGTTAACTACTAGGGGGCAGTGTAGTGTTATGTATGACGTTATGTGTTTTTTTATTGTAGGGGGCGTGGCCTGGCATGTGACATCATTGATCGTCCTTCCCTATAAAAGGGAAGAGACGATCGGTGACAGCCACAGTAGGAAGCACGGGGAGAGGTTTGTTTACACAGACCTTTCCTCATTCTTCAGTTCTGTGACCTAATCATGGGACACCAGCGGTGATCAGGTCTGCTGGTTCCGCGGCCACGGTCACGGACCCACGGCTGGGCACTTAAAGAACCACGTACCGGTATGTGATTGTGCCCAGCCGTGCCATTCTGCTGACGTATATCGGCGTGAGGCAGTCCTTAAGTGGTTAAAAGTGGTTCTGATGCTAGGAATCCGGGTTGCACTGTGGATTGCTGGCATTTGAAAAAAACCTAATTACCTTGCTCTCATGCTGATTCCTGACTTTACTTGGTACGTGCTGTTTCTGGGTAAGCGACTCAGGAAGGATTGAATCCACTGCCAGTCAGGCAACCTTTATATTTCCCACAATACATGTTTAACTGAGAATATACATACTGTAGCAGGGTGCCTGTGAAACAGGTTAAAATGTCAGAAAAAGTGATTGATGGGATATATGTTCCTCCACAGAGTCTTAGATTTGCAATCTAAGATAATACCAGCAAAGATTTCAGGGTAAAGAAGGATAGTTATTTACCCTGTATTGGTAAAGTCTGTTCCGGGGCTGGTTTTATTGGGATTCTGATAGAGATCTGGATGGGACAGGCTCCCAAGTCCATGGACCGCAGTTTAATGTTTTCTTTTCAGGTCTTGATTAAGGCAGCTGCCCTACTGTAGCTCTCAGGGAGAGTGTGTGTGTCTCCATGTGAGGAGGCAACTAGAAGCATGGCTGATTATTCCCTGACTTTGGATACAAAGTATTTGCATTTGGAAGGACATTTACTACAAAACCAAGGACTGGTCAGACTATGGACACAGTCAAGGCTCGGTAGAGTAGAAGTTTACTTTTGTTTGATTTATGGCAAGATGCCCTTTTTCTTCTGTTTGGGAATATCTTGTGGATTAAACATGATCTTTTCCTAAAGAAACTGTGAGCATTGAGTCTGAACCCCTACAATACTTACTTTTGTTCTGTACATGATACAAATTATTTTGCCAAATCCAGACTCTACAGTATATAAACCACTTGCCTACTGGGCACTTAAACACCCTTCCTGCCCAGACCAATTTTCAGCTTTCGGTGCTCTCACACTTTGAATGACAATTACTCAGTCATGCAACACTGTACCCAAATGAATTTTTTGTCCTTTTTTTCCCCACAAATAGAGCTTACTTTTGGTGGTATTTGATCACCTCTGGGGTTTTTATTTTTTGCGCTATAAATGAAAAAAGACCGAAAATTTAGAAAAAAAAACGCATATTTCTTTGTTTCTGTGACAGAATTATGCAAATGATTAATTTTTCTTCATAAATTTTGGCCACAATTTATACTGCTACATATCTTTGGTAAAAAATAACCCACATTAGTGGATATTATTTGGTCTTTGTGAAAGTTAGAGAGTCTATAAGCTGTGGTGCGAATCGCACAAAATTGATCACATCTGATGTACTGGTGGCCTATCTAATTTCTTGTGACCCGAACAAGTCAGGAAAGTGCAAATACCCCCCAAATGACCCCTTTTTGGAAAGTAGACATTCCAAGGTATTTAGTAAGAGGCATGGTGAGCTTTTTGATGTTGTCATTTTTTTCCCACAATTCTTTGCAAAATTAAGATTTTTTTTATTTTTCTCCACAAAATTGTCATTGTAATAGGTTATTTCTCTCATATGGCATGTGTATACCACAAATGACACCCACAAAAAAATTCTGCTACTCCTCCTGAGTATTACAATACCACGTGTGTGGGACTTTTTCACAGCCTGGCCACATAGAGAGGCCCAACATGCAGGGAGCGCCATCACGTGTTCTAGGAGCATAAATTACACATCTAACTTGTTGACTACTTATTACACTTTTGAAGGCCCTGGAGCACCAGGACAATGACACATGACACTGATGACAGATGGCACTGATACGTGGCAATGATGACACTTATACGTGGCACTGATGACACGTGGCACTGATGACAGATGGCACTAATATGTGGCACTGATGACACGTGGCACTAATACGTGGCACTGATGACACGTGGCACTAATACGTGGCACTGATGACACGTGGCACTAATACGTGGCACTGAAGGCACGTGGCACTAATACGTGGCACTGATGACAGATGGCACTAATACATGGCACTAATACGTGCCACCAATGACCCGTGACACTGATGACAGATGGCACTGAGAAGTGGCATTGATGACACGTGACACTGACAGGTGGCACTAATGACAAATGGCACTGATACGTGGCACTGATGACAGATGGCACTAATACGTGGCACTGATGACAGATGGCACTATGTGGCACTGATGACATGTGGCACTGATGACAGATGGCACTTATACGTGGCACTGATGACAGATGGCACTGGGGACAAATGGCACTGACAACAGGTGGCACTGGGGACAGATAGCACTAACAGGTGGCACTGGGGGCAGGTAGCACTGGGGTGGATTACACTGGGGCAGGATGGCACTGGGGCAGGATGGCACTGGGGCAGATGGCACTGGGGCAGGATGGCACTGAGGCAGGATAGCACTGGGGGAGGATGGCACTGGGGGAGGATGGCACTGGGGGAGGATGGCACTTTTTTTTTTACACTGACGGCCGCTGCAGCCGTTCATCTCTCCCCTCTCACACTCTGTCTGTGTGAGGAGGGAGAGCGGCGCTGAGAGATGATCTCATATGTTTACAAATGAGATCATCTCCCATTGGACACGCTGATCGCGCTGTAAACGGCCGCTGTGATTGGCCGTTTACAGCGATCTGTGTTTGCCTGTCCCCAGGGGACACGGCAAACACAACTTCCCTGATGCGTGCCCGCGGCGGCGCGCATTGTGGAAGTAAACAACAGGATGTCCAGGGACGGCCACCCGGACGAAAGCGCCTGCTCTACGGCCGTCATTCGGCTATAGGGCGGGCGCAAAGGGGTTAAGTACTATAGCACAGTACTGTAGCAACATACCAGGGCAAAATACAAAGAAATGCAAAGGCATGCTTTCAAACTAGCCAGCAAAAAAAACCCACATCAAAACCAAAAAAAAAAAAAAAACGTCTCAAGAAAAGATTTTGTTGCATTTATTTGAAAATACATGGCATGTTGAATCCACATTACCCTAACACCTAACTATCTGAGTTCCAAAATACAGGGCATATTTATACAGTAAAAAGTACAGTAGCCAATATCATGTTATCTGATTTCTACAATTCCAATTCCAAAAAAGTTCTACATAAAAACAGAATGCAATATTTGCAAATTTCATGAGCCCATATTTTATTCACAATAGAAATACCAATTGTTTAATCTGAGAAAATGTTTAAGAAAAAAATAATGTTATTTTTAATTGATTGACAGGGCAGCAACAAAGTGGCAGAGTAACTGGTACTAACAAGGAATACGATTTTGTAACTAATTTGGTTAATTGGCAACAGGCCAGTAACTTGATTTGATTTAAACTAAGCATCTTAAAGCCCTTGTACAGACGATCGGAGATTCCGACGGAATGTGTCCGATATGAGCGTTTTGTCGGATATTCCGACTGTGTGTGGTCTGCAATCGGACTGTTTCCGTCGGAATATCCGTCGGACCAAATTTTCCAACTTGCCGGAAATATTTTCCGACAAAATGCTCCGATCGGACATACTCCGATCATGTGTAGAGAATTCCGATCGGACAAAGTGGCACGCATGCTCAGATCAAATTCCTACATCAAAGCTATTGGCTACTAGCCTGAACGTAGTCCCATCGTAACGAAATAACGTCATCACGTTCTGAACGATCGGATTTTCCGACAACTTCGTCCGACCGTGTGTATACAACAGTTTCGGACAAAATTCGTCGGACAAAATCCGACGGACAAAATTTGAAGGATTTGGTTGTCGGAATCTCCGACCGTGTGTACAAGGGCAAAGAGTTAAGCCTCGTACACACGATCAGATTAAAGGAAGGGATGATGCTACATCATGGTAAACATGGCCCTGTCCCAACTTTTTTGAGCCATGTTACTGCCATCAATTTCAAAATTACCTTACTTTTTTCTTAAAATGCTACATTTTTTCAGTTTAAACATTTGGTATTTTTTCTATTTCTATTGTGAATAAAACATGGGTTCATGAGATGTGCAAATCAATGCATTTTGTCTTTATGTACATTTTACACAGAGTTCTAACTTGTTGGGAATTGGGGTTGTATTTACTTAAACCAGATTGCTAAAAATTGATTTTGATTACTCCTAGAGGTTTTTTCATGAATGTGCATGCTAAGTAACCTAAAGATATAAAACATACAGGTATTTATAACTGCTTATAGAGGTTACACTGCTCCTCCTACCAAATGCATTAATCTTTCTTTTTTCCAAGTAGTGTTTAATCAGGTATCATCCTGGATCAGCATCTACTTTCTGGTGTGATATACTGGCTTAGAATTGTGTAAGTCCAGGTACTAGGGATGAGCTTCGAGTTTGAGTCAAACTCATGTTCGACTCGAACATTGCCTGTTCGCCTGTTCAGCAAACAGTGAACAATTTGGGCTGTTCGCGGCAAATTCGAAAAGCCGGAACACCCTGTACAAGTCTATGGGAGAAATCTAAAGTGCTCATTTTAAAGGCTAATATGCAAGTTACTGTCCTAAAAAGTGTTTGGGGATCAGACCCAGGGTTTCTAAGGCTGTTCTTTTCCGACATAAACTCCGTGGGGGCCTGGGTATTCCACATTTTAGGAATTATTATTATGCAGCTCAGATATCACAATTGACCTTATATCACGCCGTGTCCGAAATCCCTCTGTGGGTCAGTTTGGAAGCAGTCGAGGCACATCCCATCTCTGTTTCTAATTTACTTTGGCTTCCCCCACAGACCTGTAGATCACTTACAAACCCCGTGACGAGTCATTCCCTTAAAATTTGGCATAAGGTATGTACTCCCTTCAAATTGCTGTCTCCACATTTTCCTCTGCTTTCATTTATAGGTCACCCGAATTTTTATCCGGCTTTTGCAGAACCGCTTACTTTTACAGCTTGGTCCCGAGCAAATCTTACAAGAGTTTGTGACTTTTCCTCGAGAAGGACCTTTGTAACATTTTCTGATCTACAGGCTCGGGCCCATCTGCCCCCCGAAGAGTGTTTTCGCTACCTACAGATAATTCACTTTTTCCGAGCGCATATTACCCCTCACCCTAATCTTAACTCCATGTCCTCATTTGAATCCATATGTTCCTCTGACCCCCACGCCCCAGGCATTATCTCCTGTCTATATTCTTGCCTTTCCGATACAGCTGAAGACCTCCCACCTTATGCCACCGCATGGGCCAAGGATTTATCACTCAACCTTGACTTAGAGTCATGGACCGATATATGGACTAATACTAAAAATTCATCGCAAAATGTTGTGGCATCTGAAGCAAATTACAAGGTTCTGATGCGATGGTATCTGGTTCCCTCTAGAATCTCTAAATTCGTACCTGGCTATTCGCCTGATTGCTTTAGGGGCTGTAAGGAACGGGGCACCCACCTCCACATATGGTGGACATGTCCCGTCGTGATAAATTTCTGGTCTTCGGTCTTCCACCTGCTAACTACATTGTTACAATTCCCTGTGATCCCAGACCCAGCCTCAGCATTGTTAAACTGTTTGCCCCAAGATCTCAATAAAGCCCAAAATCGACTTTTCCTTCAAGTGATAACTGCAGCTAAACAAACGATCGCGAGAGCCTGGAGGACACCATCCCTGAATATAACTGAAACTAAACATAGAATCACACAAGCGATGATACACGCTAAAATAGAAGCAGTTGTGCTAGATAAGATCCCATTATTTAACAAAATATGGCAGCCATGGGTAGATCATTTTCTACCAAAAGATTTTGACCCACGTCTCTTGGCCCCTTAGCCCTTGTATTTTAGTACCCTGAGAGTTGGGGCTCCCTCAGGCCTTCCGACCATATCTCTTTCTCTTTTTTTTCTTTGCTTCCTTCTCCACCTTGAACCTCTTTTCTTGTTCTTATTCTTTCCTCTCACCCTGTCTTCTTCTCCCTTCTCTTTCTCTCTCCCTACTACATAGACAATATTCACCTAGCGGAACTTTATGCTATGATATCATCTGTAGTAATAGCTGCCACTACAGCACTGTTCGTTACATGTTTTTTCTCTTATGGTAATTATTAGTTTTTTTTATTTATATTTTCCCTTGACCTTCTTCCTGGATGCTTTTTGTTAGCTTTCTTGCGCGAAGGACACGCGAACGTGCTTTAGCACTCTTTGGATTATTTGCATTTGCGAATTTTAGTAACAGCTCATTTAACTATAATCCGTTACAGATACTAATGTAAACTGTTCTGCTTATTTCTATGTATCTTACTTGACTTTTCAATAAAATATTTGAAACGAAAAGTGTTTGGGGACCTGGGTCCTGCCCCAGGGGACATGGATCAATGCAAAAAAAAGTTTTAAAAATGGCTGTTTTTTCAGGAGCAGTGATTTTAACCACTTGCAACCTGCCCTATAGGGAATTGACGGTGGCAAAGTGGTTGCATTATGAGCCGCTGCGCGCCCCCGGGGGCGCGCATCGCGGCGATCGCTGTTGCGGGGTGTCAGTCTGACACCCGGCAACTACGATCTCGGTAAAGAGTCTCCGACGGAGACTCTTTACCACATGATCAGCCGTGTCCATTCACGGCTGATCACAGTGTAAATGGGAAGAGCCGGTGATCGGCTTTTCCTCACTCGCGTCTGTCAGACGCGAGTAGAGGAGAGCCGATCGGCTTCTCCTCTGACAGGGGGGGTCTGTGCTGATCGATTATCAGCACAGCCCCCCCGAGGATGCCCACACTGGACCACCAGGGATGCCACCAGACCACCAGGGAAAAGGTAATCCTCCCTAGACCACCAGGGATGCCAGTCAGCACAATGGATGCCAATCAGTGCCTATAATGGATGCCAATCATTGCCCACAATGGGCATCACTGATTGGCATGCATTATTGTTTGGCACTGATTGGCATCCATTAGTACAGTATAACACCAATGCCTCCTATGAGTGCCCACCTGTGCCGCCTATGAGTGCCCACCTGTGCCGCCTATGAGTGCCCACCTGTGCCACCTATCAGTGCCCACCTGTGCTGCCTATCAGTGCCCACCCATGCCCATCTGTGCCGCCTAGCTATGCCCATCTGTGCCCCCTATCCATGCCCATCTGTGCCGCCCATCCATGCCAATCCGTGCCAGCTATCAGTGCCAATTTGTGCCACCTATCAGTGTCCATCCGTGTCGCCCATCCGTGTCGCCCATCCGTGTCGCCCATCCGTGTCGCCCATCTGTGTCGCCCATCAGTGCCGCCTATTAGTGCCGCCTATTAGTGCCGCCTATCAGTGCCACATATCAGTGTCCATCAATGCCACCTCATCAGTGCCACTTCATTGGTGCCACATCATTGGTGCCCATCAGTGCTGCCTTATCAGTGCCCATCAGTGTAGCCCCATCAGTGCCCATCAGTGAAGGAGAAAACGTACTTATTTACAAAGTTTTGAAACTGAAACAAAAAAAAACATTTTTTTTTCCAAAATTTTCGGTATTTTTTTATTTGTTTAGCAAAAAATAAAAACCGCAGAGGTGATCAAATACCACCAAAAGAAAGCTCTATTTGTGGGAAAAAAATGATAAAAATTTCATTTGGGTATAGTGTAGCATGACCGCGCAATTGTCATTCAAAGTGCGACAGCGCTGAAAGCTCAAAATTGGTCTGGGCAGGAAGGTGTTTAAGTGCCCGGTATTGAAGTGGTTAACCACTTCCCACCCGGCCAATGCACATATACGGCCGGGTGGGAGCCGTCTACTCCTGATAGGACGTTCAGGAACGTCCATCAGGAGGAGCGGGATCGCGCGCGCGTGCCCGCGCAGCGGCGCGATCCCGATGCGCCCGTGTCACCGGGACACGGCGCATCTTAGATCGGCAGGAGGGCTCTGTGATTGGCCCTCCTGATCACATGACGGCCACGTCCAATCACGGCCGTCATGTGATGTAAACAAACAGCCGGTTGCTAGGCAATCGGCTCCTCCTCTCCTCACACAGAAGTCATCGCTGAGGAGAGGAGAGCAGATTGCTGCAGCCGGCTGATGATCAGTGAGTATGAGCTGTTTTTTACAGCTTTTTACTCACTGATCTTCAGTCTAGTGTAAACACACAACACACCACACAGTGTAAACACAGTCCCCACATATGTCCCCATAACACACATGTCCCCAAAACATAAATGTCCCCAAAAAATAAAAACACATGTCCCTAATAATAAAAACATGTTCCCCACATATGTCCCACTAAAATCACTTGTCCCAATGATTATGTGCACACATATGTACGTGATCACCTGCACACATATGTACATGATCATTTGCGTACATATGTCCGTGATCACACAAACCAATTATTATACACTTAACGGAATTTTTTTTACCAAAAACATGTAGCAGAATACATTTTGGCTTAAATTTATGACAAAATTAGATTTTATTGGATTTCTTTTAAAATAGAAAAAAGAAAATATTGTTTTTTTTCCAAATTTCCGCTTTTTTACGCTTATATCGCAAAAAATAAAAAACGGAGTCGTGAATAAATACCACCAAAATAAATCTCTATTTGTGCGAACAAAATGATAAAAATTTCATTTGGGTACAGTGTAGCATGACCGCGCAATTGTCACTGAAAGCGCTAGAGCGATGAAAGCTGAAAATTGGGCTGGGAAGGAAGGGGGTGAAAGTGCCCTGTATTGTAGTGGTTAATAATGATTAAAGTGAAACAATAAAAGTGTAATATTCCTTTTAAATTTCCTACCTGGGGGGTGTCTATAGTATGCCTGTGAAGGGGCGCATGTTTCCCGTGCTTAGAACTGTCCCTGCACAAAGTGTCATTTCGCAAGGAAAAAAAGTCTTTTAAAATCACTTTCAATTGTCGGCTCCCGTAATACAGAGAACACTGAATGAGTGTTCTCTGTATTACAGAGCACAATTCATTCATTGATAAAAACAAAAAAAGCGTGGGGGTTCCCCTAAATTCAATTTCCAGGCCCTTCAGGTCTGGTATGGATATTAAGGGGAACCCCGTGTCAAATTTAAAAAAATTGACGTAGGGGTCCCCCTAAATATCCATACCAGACCCTTCAGGTCTGGTATGGATATTAAGGGGAACCCGGCATCAAATTAAAAAAAATTGATGTGGGGGTCCCCCTAAAAATTAATACCAGACCCTTTATCCGAGCACGCAACCTGGCAGGCCGCAGGAAAATGCCCTCAACATTGGGAGGATGCTTTGGGGGTCTGTGACCCCTCAAAGCACCATGTCCCCATGTTGATGGGGACAAGGGCCTCATCCCCACAACCCTGGCCGGTGGTTGTGGGGGTCTGCGGGCGGGGGGCTTATCAGAATCTGGAAGCCCCCTTTAACAAGGGGACCCCCAGATCCCAGCCTCCCCCTGTTTGAAATGGTAAGGGGGTACAACAGTACCCCTACCATTTCACAAAGAAAGTGTAAAAATGGTTAAATAAGACAAACACACATAAGACAAACACACTTTTGACAAATTCTTTTATTAAAAATAAAAAAAATAAAAAAAAGATTCCAGCGGTGGTAATCCACTCTTGCTATCCAGCGATGGATGATCATCTCTCCGGGGGCCAGCGATGGCTGATCTGATCCAGCGACGGGTGATTTTCAATCCAGCGCTGTCCATACATGCATCCGTCTTCTGTCTCCACTGCGGAGATCCCAGTACTGACGTTTCTTATATTAGGAGGGCGGGGCCACCCGTCACCTGACCCCGCCCCCTCTGACACTGGTGAGGGAAGCCTATGGGTGACCCGCCCCCCCACCCATACGTCACTGGGGAACCCCATGGCTTCCCCTTTTTTTTATCAATGAATGAATTGTGCTCCGTAATACAGAGAACACTCATTGAGTGTTCTCTGTATTACGAGAGCCGACAATTGAAAGTGATTTTAAAATACTTTTTTTCCTTGCGAAATGACACTTTGTGCAGGGACAGGTCTAAGCACGGGAAACATGCGCCCCTTCACAGGCATACTATAGACACCCCCAGGTACGAAATTTAAAGGAATATTACACTTTTATTGTTTCACTTTAATCATTATTAAAATCACTGCTCCTGAAAAAACTGCCGTTTTTAAAACTTTTTTTTGCATTGATCCATGTCCCCTGGGGCAGGACCCGGGTCCCCAAACACTTTTTAGGACAGTAACTTGCATATTAGCCTTTAAAATTAGCACTTTAGATTGTGAACGTTTGAGTCCCATAGACTTTAATAGGGTTCTAAAGTTCACACGAAGTTTAGGTCTTTTTGCAGGTTCTAGTGCGAACCGAACAGGGGGGTGTTCGGCTCATCCTTACAGGGTACCTTCACAATAGCTTTGTTTTGTTTTTTCTCCCTCTCACAGCATGCTGATAAGTAGTGACAAATACAGCATATCAAAGTACTGAAGCACTAGAATAGTTGAGCAATAGAGAATGAATTATGACTATGGTAAAGAGTACTTTGTTTTATTTGTACACTGTAAAAGTAAGGGCCACTTTGCATTTATAAACAATATTGTAGGGTTAGTTTACTCCTATGTGAATTTGTAAAATAATGACATACACTTTATATAAGAATGTTAACGATTGTGAATATCTGTATTGGATGAGCCAGTGCAACCAAGGTCAGATTTGGGTTTGGACATATTGAATTGCTTATCTGCATTATTATTTGTATGTCAACATCCATACAGAATATCATCTGTTGGCTTCATAGTGATTTTGATTTTCTGAATCTAACATTGAGTTTACCATGAAAATTAGATTTTGGCATACAACATAATGTTGCAATGCAGTCAAATTAAAATATGTTGTGTATTTTCCCACTTCCCATCAGAATAACTTATCCCTAGAGGCTTCAGATGAATGCCAGGCATTCAGCATTCAAGTGCAGGTCGTTGGAGCTAGTGGAGAGATATGCTGCATGTTAGTTTTCTGATTGTTCTCTTTACGGGTTCTCTTCTGCAGCTTAACAGTAACTAAAAATAAAAAGAACAGTCCAATGGAGGAATACAGGAAAAAAATGCATGGACAAATGTTTGGTGTACAGCCAAATGCATATTATGAAAAGGTATGAATATATTTCTGCTTCAAAACAGCCCAGCATAGCTTCCTAAAGCATAATGCTACACATATGTTTACTATATATTCAATTTATAAAGTTTATTTTTTTCTATTTTAAGATTTTTATTGAATACTAAGAAACAGCAATTGGAAAAAAACGAAATAAAAGTGGTGAGAATGTTAAAATGGAGGTCATTTGTCAGGTGTTCCAGTTCACGTCTGTGTACAGCAAACTGTGCTATGTTTCATAAAAACAGATTCAAGTTCTATTAAAGTATATTTTCCAGCCAAAATATCACTTATACCTGTCGGGACCATAAGGGTGCCTATCAAGGTCCAGCACTGCAAAAAAGGCACTGAAAGATTTAGATGCTCTGTTTTACCACACTAGAACTTCCTTTATGATGCTACAGGTCACTTTAATCAAGAATATCCATACCTGTGTAATATACAGTGCTAGCGCCTTCCTGAGCAGTACTTATGACCTATGCCATGGCCTATATAGGCTATGAAGAAATCCAGCCCTGGTGCATTATTAAAAGTTTTGCTGCATAAGTGCTATGAATACTTTCTTATACCAGCATTGATTATTAGACCAGTGTGAAAATGTTTTATTTGATTACCCGGTTATTATAATGAATGATATTGGCACCATTGAAAGGATCCCATTAATAACTCAATTGGATGTGATAGAACTTTGTGGAATTAAAAAAACTGAATATCATCCTATTGCTGCTAAGTTTTCAGGAGTACTTTGTTACTGATTCCATTGTCAAACAAGCCATCGTGGATGGTGTAATTTTTGAAGAAAAGTGTAGGAAGGAGCCTGGACGTGCTGACATCAATTGCACAAACTGGACAATGTACAAGTTTTCCATGTTGGATGTTTATATCATACTACTAGTGTCATATTCTTACGTTTTATATAATCCTTTTGGCACAGATTCTCCTCTTAAAGTGGGTTGAGTTGTGTGTTCATAGTGTGTGCATAATCACATTTTGTTCACATGTGAATGAGCACTTTTTTCTTCATAAATAGTAATTGTTGTACATATTATTCTATGTGTGGCATTTTCGTTTTGCATATCAAGTCTGGGGTTCATGGATTCATATGGGAGACAAAATCCATCTGGAGGTCCATGCGGATCATGTAATTACCATCAGGTGCTTTTCGACCACTCATAATTAGGGGGTCAATTAATTAAGTGGGTTATTTTAGACCACATCCAAAAGGCGTTAGACCTGGTACAAGTGATGTTAGTATGGTGATCTCCCCAACTGTGCCTTTGTGACTCTCCCCCCCCCACCAGAACACACTGACCAGTGCTCATGGCAATCGGCTGCCAGTACTGATCGGATTTGGGTCAAGTGCTGGTTTTCCAACATGCCAACTTGACAGAAGCCAGTAGTAAGACCAGCTTCTGTAAAACAAATAAGCCGCGTACACACGTAGCCGTCTGTCTGACGTACTTAGTCTGGCGGACGTCCGCCAAACTGTCCGTCGGAATTTTCGAACGGGCTACTTGCCCACACACGGCACTTTTTCAGCGGAAGGAGACGTCGCTGGCCCCGCCGCCTGGTATGGACTTAAAGGGGAACCCCCAACGCCGAAAAAAATCCCATGTGACATAAAGCCATGTGACACCGCCCCGTGTCCCTATATAAGTGGCCGCGCAGTGCATCCCTGGCATTGTGGCCGGAGAGAGCGTCGAGTCAACATCTCCTGGAGAAGAAGAAGAAGAACGGAAGGCGGCAGCGGCGACAGAAGACCGAGCCATCGCTTGTAAAAGAGCTATAAGAAGGCGCGGTGGCCCGGCAGAAGAACCGAAGAGGGGGACAAGACCCGCGAAGTCGGGAGAAGAGGCCGGCGGCGAGGAAGAAAGCCGGACTCCTCCGCTAGCAAAAGAGCTACAAGAAGATAGCGGAGGAGTCCGGCGAGAAGACCCCCGAAGACGGAAGACCCCCGGAGCTGTGCAATAAAGTATTTTATCTCGTGTTTTTTTTGTACTTTTATTTTACAGGTGAATGGGTAGGGGTACATTGTACCCCATACTCATTCACATAGAGTGGGGGGCCGGTATCCGGGGGGCCCCCTTATTAAAGGGGGCTCCCGGATTCCGATAAGCCCCCCGCCCGCAGACCCCGACAACCAACAGCCAGGGTTGTCGGGAAGAGGCCCTTGTCCTCATCAACATGGGGACAAGGTGCTTTGGGGTGGGGGGGCCTCGCGGCCTCCCCCTTCCCCAAGGCACCCCCCATGTTGAGGGCACGCGGCCTGGTACGGCTCAGGAGGGGGGGGCGCTCGCTCGCCCCCCTTTCCTGGCCGGCTGGGTAGCGTGCTAGGACAAGGGTCTGTTGTGGACTTGGGGGGACCCCCACGCCGATTATTTTCGGCGTTGGGGGTTCCCCTTTAAGTCCATACCAGGCGGCGGGGCCAGCGACATCTCCTTCGCGGGCCCTGCCTACCTGGAGACCCGCTCGAAATGAGCGGACTTTTCTCCGGGCGGGAAAAGTCCGCTCATTTCAAAAGTACGGCGGACTGGCATACACACGGCCGAATTGTCCGCCGAAATGCGAGTACGGCGGGCAGATTGTTGTGCAAACCGAAATTCTAAGTCCGCCGTACTGTCGGGTCAAAAAAGTATGCCGGAGGCTACACACGGGGGGATTGTTTGGCGGACTTGAGTTTGCCGGACTTTTCCACCGGATTGTTTGATCGTGTGTACGCGGCAATAGCTGTACACACATGTCAAAAAGTCACCTGGTTACTGCTGAACCAGCAGATTTTGCCCAATTTGTGGCAAATGTGTACAAGGCTTTAGGATTATGATTTGTTTGGACTTACACTATGGACCTGATTTGTGAAAATGCATGTATATATTATATTATATATATATATATATATATATATATATATATATATATATATATATATATATATATATATATATATATATATATATATATATATATTTTTTTTTGTTTTGTTTTGTTTGCATCATTGTTTTCAACTTTATTTATTTTATTTCTTTATATCTGTTTATATTAGCTCTGCACTAGTTTGGTTTTCATTTTTTATACATTTGATATAACAATTGTAGTGCTGGTAGGTTTACCTGTGAGTAGATGTATTTCACATTTAACTATTTCAAGGGTAGCATTGGGATTTATTTTTATTAAACTACATTTGACTCCCATGCACTAACTAAAATTTTAAAATCAGGCTAACAGTGGGAGTATGTCATGATTACACTCCTACAGTGTCTGTAAATGTTAAAGAAGAACTCCAGGAAAATAGCTAAATACCCAACTGAATTACATAAATATGAACTGTAGTTAAGTAACACTTGCAGGTCTTGTCTCTTCCCTGGCCCTTGTCTAGACAGAGAAAAAAGAAACAGCAGGCTGGTTAGCTCATCCCTCTGCCACAGTGCTCTCTCCTACTATCAGCATGTCCCTTGCTAGCATATGAACACTGCAAGAAAGCAGACTGGTTCCAAGTCAAGTTCAGATACTTGTATATTTCATGATGTATTAATGAATACAGAGCTGTAATCATTTTTTTTATCTTTTATAGCTGTCTGAAGTTCAGCTTTTAAAAGTTGTAGACAATAAAATTCTGGAAGTTTCATGTTTTAGGCACTGCTAGAGATATTTAAACAGGATATACAATCCAACCATTTGTCGGGAGGCAGACAATTCAGTGAAAGAACTGCAGACGACATTTTTTATCATCTGGCTATAGCTATGTAGCATGAGGGACTCAAAAAAAAATACGAAGTACAGAATGCACAGGAAAAAGCTTTTACAGCTAGACAGTTGCCATTATAGCTGCTTGAAAATGGTCTTATTTTGTTTTGAACAGAGTTCCTCTTCTAGTAAGAGAATACATTTAGGTAAAATGTTTTAGACTCAATGACCGCATTTTCTTCTGAATAAAGACTGTGTTCGTTTACATGAAATTCAAAGTGAGAGTTGTAACCATGGCGGAAAAAGTCTGTGCAAATTGCTTGTGTTAAGACAGATTCCCCAGGAGGAACGCAAATTCAAGCTGCTCCTAGATAAAGTTATGTTATGTATTAGCATTCTATTGCCAAGCAGTGCAGTTAACATCAGCAGCATCTGTTAGTACTGAATTTCAGCAATACACTGAAAACCTCTTAAACCTGTCAATGGGGTCCAGACATTTTTGGACAAATTGGAGGAGAGTATTAACATGGTCTCTGGCACATGTGCAGTGGCATGCTAAATGTGGGGTTGGAGTCTCATTCATGACTGGCAGAAATAATTAATTAGATAATGCCATGGTGCACATAATGGCCTCATAAACAGAATGCTCCAAATAAAGTGGACACCAGAATAAGCAAGTTTATAATATGTTATGTACCACCATGCCTCACAATCGGGGTCAAAATTAAAAGCCTTAAAAGGATCCAAAGAAAATGAAGCTTTTACTCTTATGGTCACATTTAGCAGCAAGACATTGCTTTAGGAGATCCTGAAACTGAACGGACTTATTGGACAAAAAGTTATAAAAATTCTGCATTTGATTAAAAAAAGGGAATGATGAGAAGGCTATATCTGTAAAGCCGCGTACACACGGGCGGACTGTATGGCCTACTTAGTCCGTCATACAATCCGACGGACAGTCCATCATACTTTCGAATGAACGGACTTGACCACACACACCACTTTTTGAGCGGACTAATACGGCGTACTAAGCCATACTATCCGCCCTACTTTTGAAATGAGCGGACTTTTCTCTGGGCGGGAAAAGTCCGCTCATTTCAAAAGTACGGCGGACTGGCATACACACGGGCGGATTGTCCGCCGAAATGCGAGTGCGACGGACAGTATTTGGAAAAATCCGAAATACTTAGTACGCCGGACTGCACGCTGAAAAAGTCAGCTGAAGCCCACACACGAGCGGACTGTCCGCTGAAATGTGTTTCGGCGGACTAAGTAGGCCATACAGTCCGCCCGTGTGTACGCGGCATAAGATTTCATCTCTCAACCACCTTGCAGTCTCATTCACTTTCTACAACATTGATGTTGCCATAGGTTTCTATTTGCATTATCTTTAAAAGGAATAAATACCAATAAAACATCAGCAGTGACCCTTGAACATATTTGAAGGTTCTTAGAACATAAATTGTGTTCTAAAGTTGAAATTACAAATCCCAGTGGTATTTTTTCCTGAGGAGATGGTCCAGTGCTGTCACATGGAGACTCTGAAAGGAAATCGGACTTGAGTTTTCCAAGGGTATTTTTCCTAACTTCATATGGTATTCTATTGTTCTCCACAATTTAGGTCTTGAACTTTACAGATCAGTTTACACATCTATACTGCACATAACCATTCACAGGCAAAAGACTGCTGAGAAATTTCTCCAAAGGTAACCACTTTTGTGATAAGCACAATGAATATACTCTATGCCCTATATACCCTTTGCTAGATTAGTAGCTGTTCACGTGTTTTATAAATGCTTGTAGACTGGGCTATCCAGGGTCCATCTTCCTTATACTGTAACCACCCAAGCTTCTGTATGCATTTATAGTGGATTTAAAACCCTACTACACCATCCCCCTGGTCTACTACAGAACTGACCCTTCCATTCAGCTAGTAATCACTATTCACTTACAAGATCTTGCATTTTCTCATGGTTACAGGCTATGGCTATCTCACTGTACACCTGGGGCCCATGTAACACGGGGGCTCAGGTCATCTAACGCATTTTCCAAATTAAGTGTCCCATACTTGCCTTCAGGGCAATATCTCTTCCCACTAGCCACCACCAGCACCCAACCTGACCACCTTTACACTGTATGTCTTGTATTCAGGATCTTGTTCATTGCTGTGTATGGACCCACTTTACATGCTACCACTCAGGTTTCTAAGCATCCTCTTTGAATACACCTCTGGCCAGAAGCCAAGTCTATCTCCTTTGCCTAAAAAAATATCTCAATACAATTTTCAAATCATGGCATTGAGGTAAGTTTCATAACAAACTTGAGATATTTAACACATCCAGAAACCCATATCCACTGGCATCACAGAGAATAATTGTTCCCACAAAACAAGGGGTTAGCTTCCATGCAGGAATGCCCATCCAAGAGGAAGAACACATAGGTGAATCAAAAACATAGTTCCTCAGCCTTACTCCAAGTTGCTTGCCTAATCTCTCTCTTAGACTCCTCCCACCCTATTTATGGGCTTAAAGTGTTACTAAAATAAAATACTGGCCCTATATACCTTTTGGATGATCTGTAAACCACTGTTTCCTTTATAAACTGCACTGTTTCTCCAGTGCTGAGAGATCAGGTAGGAGGAGATTTTTAGTTCCACTCCATCATGTGTGATGTTCTCAGAGCTAGCCAGGTCATATAATATTGACAACTAAATGTTCTCTCCAGCATTAAAGACACAACTGAGCATGTGCAGGTCGGCTACCCTGCCTGTGTTAGCTGGCCCTCCCCAGATAGACAGTGTGGGGGGGGTCTATGCATGCAGGATAAAACAGCCTTTTTACACAATGCAGATGATTAAACCCTTAAGTTCCAGAGTGAGTATAACAAGCATGCTATGCTGCATATACAGACTGATTTTACTGTTTTGGGTTTAGTAACATTAATGCCGCGTACACACGATCGACTTTGCTGCGGAGGTTCGCGGAGGTCTGCCGGACTTTCCGAATGACCTGACCACACACGACCGGACTTTTCCGATGGACTATGGTGGGAGTCCACCGGACTTTTGAAAATAATGGACTTGCCCACACACGAAGTAAAGTCCGTTCATTTTGAACATGGCTCCAGGTAGACGGGACTAGCAAAGGAAGTCGAGAAGTAAAGTCCGTTCATTTTGAACATGGCTCCAGGTAGACGGGACTAGCAAAGGAAGTCGATGTCTTCATCGGCAACATTGACACCTCGCTGTCCCTGTGACCTGGTATGGATTTAAAGTGGAACTCCTATGCTGAAAAAACAGCGTGGGGGTCCCCCCAAATTCCATAGCAGACCCTTATCCGAGCATGCAGCCGGCCGGGTCAGGAAAGGGGGAGGGGATGAGCGAGCGCCCCTCCCTCCTGAGATAGTACCAGGCTGCGTGCCCTCAACATCGGGGGTGCTTTGGGGAAGGGGGGCTGCAGGCCAGAGGATTCTGGGACTGTGACATCATACGGGGCAGGGTCACCATATGACATCACCAGGTGACCCTGCCCCTTGTCCCTATATAAGTTGCCGCACAACGCATCCCTGCCATTGCGGCCAGAGAGAGCATTGTGTCAACATTGCAAGGAAGAAGAGAAGAGGAGAAGAAGGTGGTAGTGGCAGAAGACCGGGCCAACACTAGTAAAAGAGTTATAAGAAGATAGCGAAGGCCCGGCATGAAGAACTGAAGAGCGGGACAAGACCCTGAAGTCGGAAGAAGACCCCCGGACAGTGGCGACGACAAAGAAGAAAGCCGGGCTCCTCCGCTAGTAAAAGAGCATGCAGAAGATATCAGAGGAATCCGGTGAGAAGACCCCCCAAGACGGAAGAAGACCCCCGAAGCTGTCTAATAAATTATTTTAAAAACTTTTGTTGTGTTTTTTTATTTACCCTTTTTTCACCAGGTGAATGGGTAGGGGTACATCGTACCCCATACTCATTCACATAGGGTGGGGGGCCGGTATCTCGGGTGGCCCCCTTATTAAAGGGGGCTCCCAGATTCCGATAAGCCCCCCGCCCGCAGACCCCGACAACCAACAGCCAGGGTTGTCGGGTAGAGGCCCTTGTCCTCATCAACATGGGGACAAGGTGCTTTGGGGTAAGGGGGCTGCAGGGCCCCCCTTCCCCAAAGCACCCCCCATGTTGAGGGCACGCGGCCTGGTATGGCTCAGGAGGGGGGGCGCTAGCTCGTCCCCACCCCCTTTCCTGACCGGTCGGGCTGCGTGCTCGGATAAGGGTCTGCTATGGACTTTGGGGGGACCCCCACGCCATTTTTTCGGTGTAGGGCTTCCCCTTTAAATCCATACCAGGTGATGGGGCTAGCGAGGTGTAAATTTTGCTGATGGAGGCGGCGACATTCACTTCCTTCGCTAGTTCCGTCTACCTGGAGCCATATTCAAAATGAACAGACTTTATTCCATGTGTGGGCAAGTCCATTCATTTCAAAAGTCCGGCGGACTAGCAGATAGATGGGCAGATTGTCCGCTGGACTGCCGAGTCCGGCGGACAATTTTGAGTCAAAACTTCTTTCTAAGTCCGCCGGACTTTTAGAAAGAAAAAGTCCGCCGGAGCCCACGCACAGGTGGATTGTCCGACGGACTCTGGTCCGCCGGACCAAGTCCGCCGGATAGTCCGCCGGATAGTCCGATTGTGTGTATGTGGCATTAGAGGTCACTTCCTGTAAGAGAAGTATGTCAAACTCTTCCTACTGTACATGCTTATTAGAGTTCCTATTACAGTGTACTGAATCTCTGTGATTTCTCTTTATTTACATGTAAGTGGAATTTGGGGGCCCTGTCCATGTACTGCTCATATGTCTTTCTGATATTCATCTTTAGTAACTGCTGCTCTAATAGCTAAATATTTGTAGGTGTAACTTGGATCTCTGAACATGAGATTCCCAATCTGAGCCTGTGAAAACACCACAAGTGTTCTCTGGTTTCAAACACTCTTCATTATACCCTACCCAACACATATTGGAGCACGAAGAGGAGCTTGAGTAAAATATGGCTATATAACAAGAGACTCCAGCTCCTGTGGTCCGTGGTAACTTTTGGTAGTAATTGTGTGGCCCTCACACCTAAGCATCCAACAGTCAGTTTTTTTCACTGCTTAGGCATCTCCAATCACTCTATTGTGGGTCCCATGCTAATGAGGCGGTATGAGAAAGTACTCAATATAGCACCATATACAACTATAAAAGCTGCTGTATGATATCTCAAACTTTAATTTGTAAAGTAATTAGTGATGAAAGGGGTCTCTACTAGTCTTATAAACATGTTATGAGACTTTTACCATCTCCTCCAGCATGTCCCTAGTCTGCAACCAGGTTTATAACTAACTCATACACTTTCTCTGACCATCTTCTGTAATAAGATCACATGTACGTGACAGTCTTCTGAAACATTACATTGCACTGTATATAATGTGCAGTGCAGCTATTGTGATTTTAGGGAAGACATTTGAAGCTCCCTCTATCTAGTACTTTTGGCACCTCTGCTCTATCTTCATCCATACGCCATGAGAAAAACCTGCTATTTCCGGTTGAATTTGATATGATATATTGTAAGCATAAAGTCTAGTGTATGATTAAACAATTACACCAAACGAGTGTTAATGGTTAACAAAACAACAAGTAGGGTAAAATACAATCACTAAATTAAACAGAATTAGCTACATAGGAGGATTGGAACTGGGTAAGGAAAAACTATGCTCTACTAACAAGTTAAGGTCACTGAAGATTTAAAAAAAAATTTTTTTTACAATGGCAAGACTGAGCACAGCAACGAGACACAAGTAGGTCTTAGCCCTTGTACACACGGTCGGACATTCCGACAACCAAATCCGTCGGATTTTGTCCGACGGATTTTGTCCAAAACTGTTGCATACACACGGTCGGACAAAGTTGTCGGAAAATCCGATCGTTCAGAACGTGGTGACGTTATTTCATTACAACGGGACTACGTTCACGCTAGTAGCCAATAGCTTTGGTGTAGGAATTTGATCTGAGCATGCGTGGCACTTTGTCCGATCGGAATTCTCTACACATGAGCGGAGTATGTCCGATCGGAGCATTTTGTCGGAAAATGTTACCAACAAGTTGGAAAACTTGGTCCGTCGGATACTCCAACGGAAACAGTCCGATGGAGACCACACACAGTCGAAATATCAGACAAAACGGTCCGATCGGACACATCCTGTCGGAATCTCCGACCGCGTGTACAAGGGCTAACTGCGTCAATAAGGTCGCTCAAAGGTAAACATTTCAAATCAGGTGTTTTCAGAATGTTAATTAAACCTTACTGCAAAAAGTAACATTGAGAATGAAAAATGCAGAGGTCAGTCAAGGAAAACGAGTGCAGCAGATGATATATGCGTCAAACTGACTTCCCTATCCTACATTGTACTTCTTATAGCCTAGCTCATTTTTATGTAGAGCAACAATTCTTTTCTTCAGATCCTCAGAGTTCTTTGCCATGATGTGCCAATTTGAACTTCCAGTGACCAATATGAGAGTGAGAGAGCGATAACACCAAATATAACACAGCTTCTCCCCATTCACACCTGAGACCTTGTAACACTAACGAGTTACATGACAATGGGGAGGGAAAATGGATAATTGGGCCCAATTTGGACATTTTCCCTTAGGGGTGTACTCACTTTTGTTGTCAGTGGTTTGAACATCAATAGCTGTGTATTGAGTTTTTATGAGGGGACAGCAAATTTATACTGTTTTACAAGCTGTACACCCACTACTTTACATTATAGTAAAGTGTAATTTCTTCAGGGTTGTCACATGAAAAGATAGAATAAAATATTTACAAAAATGTGAGGGGTGTACCCATTTTTGTGAGATACTGTATGTATTTATTGAGTCATCTTATTTAACAACCATACATGTAAATCCATTCAGTCCTGAATGTTATTGCTCTAAATGATTATTTGTTGTTTTGTGGCTACTGTTGCATCTGATTTATTTTCATATGTAGAATAATCTTACATATCTCTAATTGAACAAAATCCAATGCATTGTAAGAATATCAAAGTTATGGGGTGTGGCTACCGCGCGCTGGTGGATAGAAGTGTGAGTCCACCGCTCTGCACCAGCAACGGGTCCCAAGTGACTTCCAGACGGCTCAAGGGAGTAAAATCCTCACTGCAACCCACCCGGAGACTCTGAAAGCCAGGGAGGATGTCCCGCAAGTGGGAACAGGCCTCAAAGCCAAAGAAATTGGCGGATTTTCTTAAGCCGACATCCAACAAGATGTTGCCGACGGAGGAGCCTCCTCGTCTTCCTCTTCAGGCAGCTCCCACTCTGCCGGCTCCAGTCCGGATGGGCATAAAGCTGAACTCTGCCGCTCTCCTGCCGCATCTATGCCAACCTCCTGCAGCCCTGTAAAATCCAAGCCCCGGATGGCTGAAGACATCAGACAGGTGAGCACAGAGCAGGAGTCCTTGGATGACACCAGGGAGCTTATAGATCCTTTCATTTCAGTGCGCACGTGAGCTGTTGAAAGAATATATACCCTCACTGCCTAAATCGGAAATGCAGGTTGACCGCATACACAGACTGCCAAAGCCGTCACATCTCCCTGAAAATATACCCCGGGATATCTTAATGAGGGTTAATTTTTACCAAACTAAAGAACAACTCATGTCAGCCTTCCGTAAACATCAGCATCCTCCTGAGAAATATGCTCATATTCAATTGTTTGCGGATCTTTCTCAGTTTACAATGCAGAAAAGGAAATCTCTCCTTTTCAGTGACAAAAGCACTGCGCAGCCATAATATCCCATACCGTTGGGGTTATCCAGTGAAATTGTCAGTCACACATGAAGGGAACACCATGGTGGTAACCAACCTGGAAGAAGGGCTGAACCTCCTTAGAACCCTGGATAACCTTCCTGCACAAACAGCGGAGAGTGCCTCCCCTACGGTATCTACTCACCTACAGTCGGACTGGCACACGGTGTCGAGGAAGAAGCAAAAAACGCAAGCCGTAAGTGTACAGTTTTGGAATATGGACTCATTATTACCTTACATGGTCCCAGTTGCACTAAGGAGCGTATAGTGCGCTTCACCCCCCCCCCCCCTCTTTTTTTGAAGTAATGGATGGATGCTCCGTCCCCAGATTCATGTTGGATCCTACCTTTTTATTGAACTATTTTTTTTTCTTTCAGAGTTCTATATGCCTTATAACTTTTCCCCTTCCCCTTTTTCCCCACTCACGGTCTGCTCAATCTGAATATTGTCCGGAGGTGGCCACCATCACAGAATCTCTTCTATCAACACTTTACCACAGATTATTGATCAAGAAGGCACTTAAGCTCCAGGCAGATGTTCTCTGTATTCAGGAGACCCACTTTATGGTAAATAATACCCCTCGCTTTCAACACAAAAACTTACCATACGTTTTCATGGCCTCTGGGCCAACGAAACAGAAGGGGTGCTTATAGCTATTAGGGATACGGTAGCTTTTACCTTGAAAGAAGTTCACACTGACCCTGCTTGGCGCTTTGTAATACTAATAGGAGAACTGAACAACAAACCTTATACCTTAGTGAACCTCTATGCGCCTAACTCACATCAGCTCAGTTTTTTGAAAAGGCTGTACCAGAAGATCCCCTCCATTCAGTGGGGAGCACTTCTAATATGTGGCGACCATAATTTAACACCTGACTACACAATGGACACTACCTCCTTGGCCAAGCGCCCTCCACCTAAGCTGCAACCTTTTCTGCATTCAGTGGATGTCTATGATGTCTGGAGATGTCAACATGCCAGTGAATGTGATTATACCTACCATTCGTCTAGATACAATTCGTACTCTAGAATTGACCTAATTTTAGTAAACAAATGCCTTCTGCAGGCTGTGTCCTCCTCCACCATACATGAAATTTCGTCCGACCACGCGCCCGTCTCTATTACGGTGGTGGAGGGGCACACACCCAACCTGGCATATACATATGGAGAGCTAATTCCAGAATTTTTCAGATGCCTAATCATGCCGCTGATATTGCGGAACACATAGCAGAGTTTTTTTCTTTGAATGAAAGTTCAGTGGGTGATCCGAATGTGTTGTTGTGTGCGCATAAAGCGTTTATCAGGGGGGTTATGTTGAAGATTTGTGCAGGGGAGAAGAGACAGAGGACGCAAAAACTTAACTAACTTCTTGCGGACATTAAAGCCCTTGAGTCCTTAAATAAAAACAATGCCGATATTGGATTGGCCCAAAGGCTTGCTCAATTAAGATTTGATCTCAGGCTCCAACTGATTGAACAATATGACAAACATATACATTCACTTAAAGTGTCCCATTATGCCTCTGGTAAACGGGCCGGCAAGCTTCTGGCTCAAAGGCTTAGGTAGGTTCGCACTAAATCTAAAATCCCATATTTGATACAGTCCCCCAATAATAAGAAAATGTTTAATCCTAAGGAAATTGCTGATTCCTTCACCTCCTATTATGCCTCACTATACAATCTAGAGAAAGATCTTAATACCCCCCAACCTACTGATGAAACCATACAGGCATTCTTGGCAAAAATTTGTTTACCTTCTCTCTCTTCGGAGCAACTCTCTAGTTTGAATTCCCCAATATTGGAGCCTGAGATCAAGAAAACCATTAAGTCACTTCCATTAGGGAAGTCTCCTGGCCCGGATGGACTACTTAATGATTACTATAACATTTTCCAGGATAAATTAGCCCCATACTTGAAAAACGTCTACTCAGCAGCGGTGTCCTCCGCCTCTTTTCCCTCAGAGATGCTCAAAGCGTATGTGGTCACAATTCCTAAACCAGGAAAGGAGCCCACATCCCCGGCCAATTTTAGGCCTATCTTGAATACGGATGTGAAGGTTTATGCTAAGATACTGGCACAAAGTCTCCTCCCGATTCTTCCTTCCCTCATTAGTCCTGACTAGTCTGGTTTCACTACGGGTAGGCAGGCTTCAGATGCCACAAGGAGAATCAGACTAGTCCGGACTAAGGCAAGGGCCTGTTGGACGCCTTCACTGCTCCTATCTTTGGATGCGGAGAAGGCATTCGACAGGATTCATTGGGGATACATGAGGCTCGCACTGCAGAAGTTTGGCTTTTCCCGGACCCATCTTCTCTGCCATTTTAGCCCCTTACTCATCACCATGTGCGCAAGTGTACTCATCTAATATGCTCTCGACCACGTTTAACATTACAAATGGCACAAGGCAGGGGTGCCCCCTCTCTCCCTCTATCTTTAATCTTCTCATTGAGCCCTTGGCGGAGAAAACTAGAACAGACCCTGATATCACAGGCTTTGACGTGAGGGGGGAGACCCATGTTATCAACCTTTTTGCTGACGATATAATTTTGTTTTTGACCTCACCGGCCACTTCCCTATAACAGGCACATAACACTCTGGAGGAGTTTATTTGGGTCTCATATTATAAGATGAATGCCACAAAATCACTTATTTTGGAATTGGGTATCCCACCCCCTCTCAGAAATAAATTACAGAAAAAGTTCCCAGCAGGGATAATATACCTTACCTGTAAATCAAATTTAGCGCCAATTTACAACACCTAGCTGAAGCCAATTTTACACCTCTGATATGGAAACTCAGGAAAGAAGTTATGAGAATAGTGAAGACAGAGCTGACTTGGTCAGGGCGTCTAGCTGTGTTTAAAATGCTAGTAGTGTTACCTCAGGTCCTGTATCTCTTTCTCACACTCCCAATCCCTCTTAGCAATTCTTATTTCAAATCCTTAAATTCCATTCTCAAACTACTAGTTTGGGGTGCTAGAAGGCCAAGATGCGCAAAAACACCACTTCTTGTCAAACATAGAATAGCGGGAGGTATGGGACTAGTAGATATACAAGACTACTATAATGCATCCATCCTCACGCAACTCAAAGCATGGATACAACCCTACTTCAGAGACTCGGTGGGCCAAATTAGAAAGGGCTTTGTGCCATACTACTAACCTAAAAGCATTCTTACTCCTAGATGCCCTGCAACCATTTCCCACGCACAAACTTCCACCTACCGTTCAGGCATTGCTAGTTGCCTGGAGAGGTCTCCAAAAAATTTCATTAACTTCTTCTAGTTTAGTAGAGGTCCCTATACCGTTAATGGCTCTCTCACAGGTAATTCCAAACCTTTCCATTACTAAATGGCAGGATAGAGGAATTCAACTCATTACTGATCTCTATGAGAATGATTACCCTATATCATTCTCCTTGCTCCAGAGCCAATATGATTTAGCACCTTCGGAGATATTCAAGTATAATCAAATTCTTCATTACTTAAAATCTGTTAGATCGCATCATCTCCATATTCCAAAAGAGGTATGGCAATATTATCATTCCACCCCTTCTAGAGGTGGTATATCCTTATTCTATAATTTATTTCAACAAAAAATAGAATTTGTCAAATCCCTCCCATATGTTAAATGGGAAAAGGACTTAAATGCTACATTTACAAACCTACAGTGGAAAGAAGCCTTTTCGATCGATATATTAATCCTCTAAATTAATCAATCACTAGGAACTATCGCAAAAGATTGCTTTGAGATGGTATCTCACACCCTACAGGATTTCCAAGTTTGGACAACATGGTTCCCTGCTGTGCTGGAGAGAATTTGGCGAAGTTGGCAACTTGCTCCACATGTTTTGGAGTTGTAAACATTTGTCCAGTTTCTGGAACTCTATTTTCCGTACGATCTCCAGCATTGTGGGGATTATAACACGTCCCAACCCAAACTTGACAGTTCTTAATATTGGAATTGAACTCTTCCCTCAGGAATTCAGGGGTGTGATCACTCATATCCTCTTAGTGGCACGTAATCTAATAGTGAGACGTTGGAAGTCAAATATGGCTCCTAACCTATCAGAGGTAATCAAGACCACTCAAACTCACTTTGTATATGAGACCTTAATAGCTAGCAGAAATGGCAACAGAAAACAGTTAGAGAGGAAATGGAAGGCATGGACAGATTGGTATAGGCCATAAGACTGATCCCCCACCAGAATGTAGAGTGCAGTTGCTTACTATAATCAGACTCCCTAGTCCCGACAAGGTCAGACCATGAGATTCCTCTACCCCCTTTTTTCCCCTCTCCTTCTCCACCCCCCCCCCCCCTCTATCTTTTTCATTATTCTCTCCCTTTTTTTACTCAGGGACCCAGACTACCTTGGTACATGTTTTATAGTGTATCTTCTAGAGTCCTCTCCCTACTTTTTAACTTGGTATACACTAGCTTAATAATGCCTGCAATGCAGATGGTGAAACATAACCACTGGCCTGAATACGGCAGGTATGTGTATTAGCGGGGGCTCAGCCAGCCCTAAAGTTGCATATAGATCTTAGACTTGGACTCTAGATGGTTTACTAATTATTGAACAGCCTGTTAATATAGTATCTGATATAGAGGATGTCTACCATTCTGGGTTTCCTATAAAGTTCACTATTCACTGTATATTGAAGAAATGGAGGCATTATTTGTAACACAGAATGTTAATATATGCCCAACGGAGCCATTTGATGGTCGTAAAGGGCCTCCCTTTCAGTTTTTGTTTTCTATTTATGTTTTTTTCTTCCTGTCTTATTGTTAAATACATCTTGTAAAATTTTTTTCAATAAAAAATAATTGAAAAAAAAAAAAAAGAATATCAAAGGTCATTGAGCTTATGCCAGGTGATTAGAATAGCTCTGATTCATTGAGGGTTTAGAGAACCCTGACATTATGACAGGTTGCTTCCGTTTATACTTATAGATCTGTTTCTTCAGCTGTTTACTAAATGTAATTTACAGCAGATATGAATGTTCATAATACTGAACACTGTGCACACGTTTTTCTAATGCAGAGTATTCATTATAATTTAGGAAGCTGTGTTTGAGCACAATTTCCCTTTGTACACCATATATTCCTGATTAGCTGGAAATAGTTACAATAGTAACTTCGATTTTTAAATACAGCTGATTTGGTTATGAATAGTTACATTTAGTTTAGATTTTTTGTTTTATTGTGTCATTTATGAGTGAGAGTAATTTTACCCTGAAAATAAACAAAAGTGCCTCCTTGAAAGTAGGGAACTGTTACTGCAATCCAGACAATGATGAAACTGTGCAAATGTAAATGTATTACAACCCGACTGAGCAGGGCTTTCAGAAGGTCCTTGAGTGAAGCTGCATTTTCTTGGTAATCATTTTATACTTTGTGACCTCCATGACAGTAACAGTGGAGGTTTTTTTTTTATTATTATTTATTTTTGCCTGGTGATTTAGCAAGTAATGCAATTACTGTCTTCTATAATCACTCCTCCACTGTATCTATAAGACCCCTTTCACACCGAGGGCGTTTCACAGGCACTATAGCGTTAGAAATAGCACCTGCAATCCACCCTTAAACTGCTGCTCCGTTGTTTCCATCATGAAAGCCTGAGGGCTTTCACACTGGAGCGGTGCGCTGGCAGGACGTCAGGAAAAGTCCTGCCAGCAGCTTCTTTGGAGCGGTGAAGGAGCGGTGTGTTTACCGCTCCTCCACCACTGCTCCCCATTGAAATAAATGGGGCAGCGCTGCAATACCACCGGCCAAACGCCGCTATTGCTGGTGGGTTTTAACCCTTTCTCGGCCGCTAGCGGGGGTAAAAGCGCCCCGCTAGTGGCCGAAATGCGCTGCAAATCCGATGGTAAAACACAGCTAAAAATAGAAGCATTTTACCACCGACGCTATGGGCGGCTTGGTGTGAAAGCCGTCTAAAAGAGCAATGTAGTCACCCTTGGACAGCAGCATTGTCAACCTATGGAAAGGATAGTGTTAGATGGACTAGTTGTCTTAGATAGACTTTTACATAAAAAATTAAAGTGAATATAAACCTTTATTTATTTTTTATTAAAATAAAAAAGAAGTTTGTACTTGCCTGCTCTGTGCAATATTAGTGCACAGAGTAGCCCCTTACCACCTCTGCTTAGGTCCGCCGCTGGCATTGTTCACTCCTCCTCTATGTATGCCCATATATCAAGCCACTTGCTAAGAGGGTACACCCGCAGGCACACCCCTGATCTGGGCTGTGAGTGTCCAGTTACACACACACAGTGCAGCTCAACTACTTCCATACCTGGCTAATTCTGACATTCTTCTCCTACATGAAAAAAAAATACAGAGAATCCCCAAACAATATATATATTTTTTAGCAGAGATCCTAGCGGATAAAATGGCAATCATTGCAATTGTTATGTCACATGATATTTGCGCAGCAATTTTTACAACACAATTTTTTGGGGGAAAAATTTACTTTAATGAATAAAAAAACAAAAAACTCAATGGGGTTTATTTACTAAAGCTAGAGAGAGCAAAATTTGTCACAATTCTGCAGAGAATCCAATCAGCTTCCAGGTTTTATGCTAAAGTTTAATTAAACAAGCTGAGGTTACAAGCTGGTTGGTTTCTCTGCAGAATTGCGACAAATTATGCCCTCTCTTTAGCTTTAGTAAATAAGCCCCAATATTTACCCCAATATTTTTATATAATGTGAAAGATGATGTTACGCTGAGTAAATAAATCCCTAATATGTCATGCTTTTTAAAATACGCACACTCGTGGAATGGCACCAAACTTCAGTACTTAAAAATCTCTATAGGATTCGCTTTCAACATTTTTACAGGTTACCAGTTTAGAGTTACAGAGGAGTTCTTGTGCTAGAATTATTACCCTCACTCTAACGTTTGCAACGATACCTTACATGTGTGGTTCAAACACTGTTTACATATGTGGGCGCCACCTACATATGCGTTTGCTTCTGTGTGCGAGCACATGGGGACTGGGGCACTTTAAATGTGTTTTGTTTTTTTACACCATCCCTTTATTTTTTTTTAAATGTTTTTATCACTTTTATTCCTATTACAAGACATGTAAACATCCCTTGTAGTAGGAAAAGGCATGACAGGTCCTCTTTATGGAGACATCTGGGGACCCCAGATATCTCCTTCTACCCTCGAAAGCATGAGATCAAAAAAAAAATATTGATGTCTTCTTTCCAGGTAAAAAAAAAACTGGCAGTGTTTACATCTGCCAGTGCCGGAAGTGACGCCATGACGATGCATCTAGCCTCCCAGGGTCATAGAGATGGCCGGGGACCATCTGGTCCATGGCCAGCTCTATGTTATTCTGATGCTTCCTGATCACACGGGGGAGCCTGAAAAGGCACTGGAGGGCCTATAAAAGCTTTTACATAGTAGGGAATCTCCGGCTAAAAACACACATATCTGAATGATGTCTGTAGCTGTAGGTATTTTTCAGTTATTTCTACTTAAAAGGATAAATATTGACCATTGTAAGCACCCCTGTCAGTATTGGTTTGTCCCAACCCTCTAGATGCCACTTTTGCTGGACAGCTTGGTTTGTTACAGGAAGTTGAAAAATAACAAACTTACTGGCTGGATCAGCAGGTCATAATAAACGGAAAATAGGGGGAAAAAAAGCCCAAAAAACCCTGAAAACGAATGCAGCCACCACATCTAAGGATTAGTAAGCTGCAAATATATTCCATTGTTGATTTGAGTTCAGATACACTTTAGTGCCAGGAGAAAAATAAACAGCCCTGGGAAAATCGGCTGTGTCCCTTGTATAGATTTATTAACTGGATTTCAACTGGAGTCAAGTTTTTCTATTTTTATGCTAGTTTGTTGTAATTTGCTGAAATCCTACCTTATTCAATCATTTTATTCTGATTGAAAGGTTGTCATCTTTGCCTGCTCTTTATACCTTGAGAGTCGGTTCACACTGAGGCACCTCGACTTGCAGCGTGACTGCCTCAGGCGACCGGGATCCAACTTCAACGGCAACTTGCAAAATGACTTCTGTATCGAAGTCAATGCAAGTCGCCCAAAAGTCGTACAGGAACCTTTTTCTGAGTCGCTCCTATTAGAACGGTTCCATTGCACAGAACTGGACGCGACTTGTCAGTCGGCTAAGTCGCCTGACGAGTCACCCCTGTGTGAACCGGCTCTAAAGTGTTTGTTAACTCTTGGAATACAAACACTGCCAGCCCCTCTGATATCCTGGCAGAGCACACTGTAGTAGTCTTTTATAAAAACGAGCACTGTAAATACCAATTTACAACGATCTTCAGGCCGGTCACATGACTCAGCTGTATACATCTAATGGATGGCTTCTGCAGGAGGGGCCATGATCTCCCTCTGACATTAGCTGGGGAGATCACGTGGCCGCACAGCCTCTCCTGCAGTAGCCCTGGAAACCTAGCCGAGAGTCACGTGATCAGCCTGAAGACAGCGCTAAAGAGGTATTTATAGCACTTGTTTTTATAAAAGAATAATGCAGTGTGGTATGCCAGGATATCATGGAGGGGCTGGTAGTGTCTTTCTATAATTTTTAATTTTACTAATGGCGGTGGAAGGGGCAGATTCGGGAGGGGGGGTGTTTACAGTTTAGAGGGGGCAGATTACACAGCACAAGCACTATTATTATTATTATTATTATTATTATTATTATTATTATTATACAGGTTTTATATAGCGCCAACAGTTTGCTCAGCGCTTTACAACATAAGGGCAGACATTACATTTACATTACAATTTGGCACAAGAGGAATAAGAGGGCCCTGCTCGTTAGAGCTTACAATCTAAAAAGGAAGGGTCAATTGATACAGGAGGTAATTACTGTGGGGGATGAGCTGATGGGGGAAGTAAAACAGTGTTAGTTAGAAGCAGGATAGGCTTCTTTGAAGAGAAGGGTTTTCAGGGATCGTCTAAAGATGGATAGATTAGGGGACAGTCGGACAGATTGGGGTAGGGAGTTCCAGAGGATAGGAGAAGCTCTGGAGAAATCCTGGAGGCGAGCATGGGAGGAGGGGACAAGGGAGCTAGAGAGCAGGAGGTCTTGAGATGACCGAAGAGGGCGGTTTGGTTGGTATTTTGGGACCAGGTCAGTGATGTAGCTGGGGGCAGAGTTATGGATGGCTTTGTAAATTATTGTTAGTACTTTGAATTTTATTCGTTGGGTGAGTGGAAGCCAGTGCAGGGATTGGCAGAGAGGGGTGGAGGACACTGAATGGCTGGTAAGGTGGATGAGTCTGGCAGCGGCATTCATTATGGACTGGAGGGGGGATAGCCTATGTAAAGGTAATCCAACGAGGAGGGAGTTGCAGTAGTCGAGGCGAGAGATGACCAGGGAGTGAATTAGAAGCTTGGTGGTGTCATTAGTTAAAAAGGGGCGTATTCTGGAAATGTTGCGGAGGCTAAGGCGGCATGATTTGGACAGGGCTTGTATGTGGGCCTGAAAGGACAGTTCGGAGTCTAAGGTTACCCCTAGCACCTTGGCATGTGGGGATGGACTGATAGATGTGCCATTGATCTTGACAGAGAAGTCAGGTGAAGGGGTACGTGGGGGAGGAAATATTAAGAGCTCGGTTTTAGATAGATTAAGTTTGAGGAAGTGGTGTGACATCCAGGCTGATATGTCTGTTAGTAGATCAGCGATGCGTGAGGAGACTGATGGGGTGAGCTGAGGGGTAGAGAGATAGATTTGGGTGTCATCAGCATATAAATGGTAGCGAAAGCCATGGGAGGCTATCAGCTGACCCAAGGAGGATGTGTAGATCGAGAATAGTAGAGGTCCAAGGACAGAACCTTGGGGGACCCCAACGGTAAGAGGAGTTGGAGAAGAGGAAGTGGAGTTGTAAGTGACACTGAAGGTGCGATGAGATAGGTAAGATTCAAACCAACGGAGAGTGCAGTCATGGAGACCAAGCAAATTGAGTTTTTTGAGGAGGAGGGGGTGGTCAACTGTATCAAAGGCAGCAGAAAGGTCCAAGAGTAAGAGTATGGAATAATGACCGTTGGTTTTGGCTGTTAGTAAGTCGTTGGTGAGTTTTAGAAGGGCAGTTTCTGTGGAGTGCTGTGGGCGAAATCCAGACTGAAAAGGATCAAGAAGGTTATTTTCAGTGAGGTGGTTGCTCAGTCGGTTATAGACTAAACGTTCGAGGAGTTTGGAGGCAAAAGGGAGTAAAGAGATGGGTCTTAAGTTGTTAAGATTGGTGGGGTCTGAGGCCTTTTTTGGTATGGGAGTGACTAGTGCATGTTTTAGAGGGTTGGGGAAGATGCCAGTAGAGAGTGAGAGGTTGAAGATATGAGTTAAGGAGTGTAGGATTGAGTCAGATGGTGACCGTAGTATTTGAGAAGGAACAGGGTCCAGGGGGCAGGAGGTTAGGCGGGCATTAGAAAAAAGTTTAGTGACTTCCTCTATAGTAGCTGGGTCAAAAGAGGAAAGTATTGATTGTGCAGGAGGACAGGGAGTGTAAGGTGAGGGAGATGTCTGTAGAGCGGAGATCTCGAGACGAATCGTCTCAATCTTATTTTTGAAGTGATAAGCAATCTCCTGGGCAGTGAGTAAGTTAGTGGGTGGGGGTAATGGAGGACGAAGTAGAGTGGTAAAGGTAGAAAAGAGTTGACGGGGACTGCGTGAGAGGGTGTTAATGAGAGTGATAAAGTAGGTCTGTTTGGCAGCGTGCAGGCAGGAATGGTATTTTTGGAGGGCAGATTTATATTGGCTGAAATCTTGCTGTGACTTCGTTTTACGCCACAAACGCTCAAGAGCACGGCTACGTTTTTTGAGGCTTCTGGTATTGTCTGTCTGCCAGGGTTGCAGCGGCCGGGGCTTGATTCTGTGCGTAGTAAAGGGGGCCAAGGTATCCAGGGTGGATGACAGCGAACTGTTGTAGACAGAAGTAGCCAAGTTGGGGCAGGACAAGGAGGAGATTTTGTCGTAGAGACAGTCTGTAGCAGAGAAAAGAAGAGAAGGGTTAAGATGGCGAAGGTTTCTACGGGTAATAGTTTGGTAGTTGGAAGGCAAGGAGGAGGCAGACAAGGAGAGATTGAAACTAATAAGGTGGTGATCAGATAGAGGAAAAGGAATATTGGAAAGGGTGTGCGGAGTGCATAGGTAGGAGAAGATAAGGTCAAGGCAGTTGCCAACAGAGTGAGTGGAAGCACTTGTCCATTGTTTTAGATCAAAAGAGGAGGTTAGGCTCAGCAGCTTAGAAGTGGCAGGAGTGTTAAGATTAACAGGGATGTTAAAGTCACCAAGAATGAGTGTTGGAATTTCAGAGGAGAGAAAGTAGGGTAGCCAGGCAGAGAAGTCATCAAGGAAGTTTGATACCGGTCCAGGGGGGCGATAGATCACAGCAATTCTCAATGAAACCGGAGAAAATAGGCGAATACAGTGAGCTTCAAATGAAGAGAGGGACAGAGAGGGGGGTGGATGAAGAACCTGGAAAGTGCTTTGAGGGGATAGGAGAATTCCAACACCACCTCCTTTCCGTCCACTAGGCCTGGGAGAGTGAGTCCACAGGAGGCCACCATAGGAGAGAGACGCAGGAGAAGGAAGGTCAGATTCTTGAATCCAGGTCTCAGTAATTGCAAGTAGGTTCAGAGAGTTAGTGATAAATAGGTCATGGACAGTGGTGAGTTTGTTACAAACAGAGCGGGCATTCCAAAGGGCACAGGAGAAGGGGAGGCTGGCTCTAGGCTGAAGAGGAATAGAAATGAGATTGTGTGGATTGCGGCTGCTAGCAGAGGATGGGCTGTGCTGGGTATGTTGGCCGAAGGTAAATGATTGTGGTCCAGGATTTGGGGAAATATCTCCAGAAGTTAGGAGAAGCAGAAGGGTGAGAGAGGTGATATGGGAGTGTGACTTATGTGGGGGGACACGTCCCAATGGCCTGCAGGCTTTATTGGTATAAGGATTTAGCGTTAGCAGGAGCTGATGAGTGCAGTAATAAGGTGAAGACAGGAGTGAGGGAGATATATATAAGCTGTGGGGTGGAGAAGGTGGGTGAAGGAGTGAGAATTTAAGCAGAGACGATTCTCACTCCTTCACCCACCTTCTCCACCCCACTATGCTGTGTAATCTGCTTTAAGGGACTAGGAAATCTATTTTTATTTTTTTGGGGGTTAACAAACACTTTAAGATTTCCTTATTAGATTAGCAATGTGATGAAAAGGTCACAAAAATTAACTACAGGAGACACTGACTACATTAAAAGAAAACTTGCTTGCGACTCAATTCAATGTTTCCAAACACCCAACGGTGACCTTTCCCTCTTGGAAATAAAGGCGTGGCTTCCTGTTTTTGGAGATTATGTAAACTTCTTGAAGCAAAAGTTAAAGAAAAGCTCTCAGATCTGGAATCAGTCCCATGCTAAGATCGAAGAGTGAAGCTCTGTGATTTTAAACTTCCTCTAACTTCATGTTTTATGTCAAGATAGCTGTAATAACAGAATGGAGCATTTGTTCAGAGAAAATCATAAAACATGTCTCTCTTAGGCCAGAGAAATTATATTAGCTGAGCTCTTTTAAAAAAAAATTTTGCCAGTGAGAATATGTACGGTATTTGTATTGGAAAACAAAGTTTATGTGATTTATAACATGGAGGGGCATTTAAAGGCAGAAGAAAAAAAAGTCAGACACTCCTAACAACAACTGTAAAAATGTCCTGTGTGCACGAGGACTTAAGCAGACATTAAATGGCCCTGCTTTCCCTTAACCACTTCAGCCCCGGACTATTTTGCTGGCCAAAGACCAGACCACTTTTTGCGATTCGGCACTGCGTCACTTTAACTGACAATTGCGCAGTCATGCGACGTGGCTCCCAAACAAAATTGATGTACTTTTTTTCCCACAAATAGAGATTTCTTTTGGTGGTATTTGATCACCCCTGCGGTTTTTATTTTTTGCGCTATAAACAAAAATAGAGCGACAATTTTGAAAAAAACGCATTATTTTTTACTTTTTGTTATAATAAATATCCCCCAAAAATATATAAAAAAACTTTTTTTCCTCAGTTTAGGCCAATTCGTATTCTTGATTGGTTTGCGCAAAAGTTATAGCGTTTACAAAACGGGATCGTTTTATGACATTTTTATTAATATTTTTTTTTTTACTAGTAATGGTGGCGATCAGTGACTTTTATTGTGACTGCGACATTATGGCGGTCAGATCGGAAATGTTTGACACATTTTTGGGACCATTGTCATTTATACAGCAATCACTGCTATACAAATGCAGTGATTCCTGTGTAAATGACACTGGCAGTGAAGGGGTTAACCAGTGGGTGGCAGTTTAGGGGTTAAGTGTTCCTAGGGGTGTGTTACTAACTGTGGGGGGCTGAGCTTTCTTTTAGTGAACACTGATCTCTGCTCCAATCACATGGAGCAGAGATCAGCGTCACTTGTTGCTAGGCAGAACGGGGAGATGCTGTTTACAACGGCATCTCCCAGTTCAGCCGCCCCGTGACCGGACTCATGGGGATCCCGACCTGCACGCGAGCGCGCCACCGGCAGGACGGCATTTAAGACTGGACGTACCTGTACGCCAATATGGCTGCCCGTGCCATTCTTCCGACATACATCGGCGTGCTCCGGTCGGGAAGTGGTTAAAGTATTATGCTATGCTTACAAAAAAAAATTCTAAGGATTTACTAGATATAAAACCTTAAAGTATTAAAGCACTGTGATTGCTCGTGACAGAGCGAGAACTGGGATCTGTGTGTGTAAACACACAAATCCGGATTCTGTCAGGGGGAGAGGAGACAGCTCGTGTGTTCCTACTAAGTAGGAGCAATGATCTCTCTCCTCCTCTAGTCAGCCACATTCCCCCCACAGTTAGAAACACACATAGGGAACACAGTTAACCCCTTGATCGCCTCCTAGTGTTAACCCCTTACCTGCCAGTGACATTTATACAGTAATCAGAGGCTATTTTTAGCTCTGATCGCTGTATAAATACCATTGATCCCAAAAAAGAGTCAAAAGTGACAGATGTGTCGCAATGTCTCAGTCCTGATAAAAATTGCATAATAATAAATTGCAAATAATAAATTGCATAATAAAAATGCCATAAATCTATCCTCTATTTTGTAGACACAATAACCTTTGTGCAAACCAATCATATACGCTTATTGCGATTTATTTATTTATTTATTTATTTTTACCAAAAATATGTAGAAGAATACATATCGGCCTAAACTGATGACAAATTTTGTATTTTTACATTTTTTTGGGGATATTTATTATAACAAAAAGTACAAAATATTGTGTTTTTTTTTTTTTTTTTAATTGTCACACTTTTTTTGTTTATAGCGCAAAAATTAATCAAATACCACCAAAAGAAAGCTCTATTTGTGGGGAAAAGGGACATATATTTTGTTTGGGTACAACGTTGCAGGACCAAGCAATTGTCAGTTAAAGGGACGCAGTGCCGTATCGCACAAAATGGTCTGGTCAGGAAGGGGGAAAATCCTTCCGGGGCTGAAGTGGTTAAAGAATATGCTCTGTGCACCTAATGAGCATCTGTAAGCTGATTAGGACCTGATGACCTAAATAGTAAAGCAGCCCATAGATATGTTTTTTTGCTTTTCAACCAGTGGGTTAAATGAAAAAAAAAAAAAAAAGACTTGATTCCCCCATCCACATACTCGATGTGGTGATGGAATCCTCCCTGTTGAGGAATTGTATTCTGATTGGAAGTGCAATTGGAAGTACTTCTGTAAAGTACTCTATTTGTCCCTGACCCTGAGGTGACTGTTTTTTTTTTTGTTTGTTTTTCTTTTTCCTCTTTTTTTTCTTCCTATAACTATTTTTGGAGACAGTAACTGTTATACGCCTTGGGTCTGACTGTGATATTTGCAGACGGAAGTACATTTTTTGCTATAAACATTATTTTTCTTTTTTTTTTTTGTTTACTTTTTGGTATTTGGTTTGAGTATTAGTAGATAAGATTTTATTTTAATTTTTTTGTATTATGCTGTGTTTTGTTTTTTGCTTTTTTTTTTCTTCCCGGTGGTTTCTATTTCTGCAGAGTTTGCCTTAGGCTTAATTTTTCTGCTCTTCAACAATTTAAAACTAAACTTGAAGTTCTATGTGGGTGTAGATATCCCGGAGCAACTGTGATAGGTTTTTGTGAGCTTTTTTTATATATATAGTTGGGTCTGATCGGAGGTTGACTGTTGTTTCATGGAATGTGAGAGAAGCTAATAGTTCTTTGAAATGCAAAGCAATTTTTGACACTTTTGCAGATTTAAAACCAGACCTTGTCTGTTTACTGGAGACGCACACCACCCCAGAAACAGTGTGGTTTTTGACACACCGTGGTATAGATACGGCATATCATTCTACATATTCTGCCTATGCCAGGGGCATGTCAATCCTTGCGTATGGTAGGGGAGGTTTATCTTGTGAAAGGGCGAAGGTGGATAAGTACAGGATATATTTTTTATGTTGCAAACTCTTTAACCACTTATCTACAGTGCACTTCACCCCCTTCCTGCCCAAGCCATTCTTCAGCTTTCAGCTTTTTTAATTTGACCACTGCCTCTCCCTTGATTGTCTGGGATGCCCTGAAGGCCTATCTTAAAGTGGAGGGCCACCCTGAAAAAAAAAATACATTAAAAATTAGAAACAAATGGAAAAAAAAATGAAAAATATTTTTTTTTTACTTACCAGAAATGCCTGTTGCTAGGCACATAATCCAAATCTGCCTCTTCCTCCTCCGCGGAGATCTTCTCCTCTCTTCTCTCCTCGTCCCAGAACACAGCTCATCCCATTCACAAAGCGCTGCGCGACTCGCGCATGCGCAGTAGGAAACGGGCAGTGAAGCCGCAAGGCTCCACTGCCTGTTTCCCTTAGAAAGAATGGCGGCGCCGGGATCCGAGAGCCGTGGGACGGGTCGGCCTCGGGCGCCCAACATCGCGGGCGCCCTGGACAGGTAAGTCTCCTTATTAAGTCAGCAGCTGCAGTGTTTGCAGCTGCTGACTTTTAATTTTTTTTTTTTTTTTAAACGGCTCTCCTCTTTAAGGGCCTTCTTATTAATCACTTTAATAACGTTACTTTCCCCCCTTCCTGCCCAAGCCAATTTTCAGCTTTCAGTGCTGTCACTTTTTAAATGACAATTGCACAGTCATGCTACACTGTACCTAAACAACATTTTTATCATTTTGTTCCCACAAATTTCTTTTGGTGGTATTTGATCACCTGTGTGTATTTTTTGCTAAAAAAATAAAGTTTTTCTTTGTTTCTATTATAAAATTGTGTAAATAAGTAAGTTTTCCCCTTCACTGAGGGCATTGATGAGGTTGTACTGACAGGCACTGATAAGGTGACACCGATGAGGCACCAATGAGGTGGCACTGATTAAGTGGCACTGATGGGCACTGACGATAGGCACTGATAGGCAGCACTGATAAGTGGCACTGATATGCAGCACTGATGGGCACTCATAGGTGGCACTGGTGGGAACTGATGGACACTGATATGCGACACTAATAGGCACTGAAAGGCTGCCCTGATCGGTACTTATGGGTGGCACTGAGAGGCGGCACTGATGGGCACTGATATGCATTGCTGATGAGCAATGATTGGCATCTGCCTGGGCACTGATAGGCATATCCCTGGTATATCCAGCACTGATAGGCATATCCCTGGTGGTCCAGGGTGGCATACCTGATGGGTGTCCTTTGTGGACATCCCTAGTGATCCTGGTGGCATCCCTGGTGGTCCTGGGTGGGCATCCATGGGGGGCTGCACTGATAAACAATCAGCACAGACTCCCCCTGTCATGAGAGCTAGTGATCGGCTCTCCTCTACTCGAGCCTGTCAGACACAATTGAGGAAAAGCCGATAAATGGCTCTTCTGGTTTACACTGTGATCAGCCGTGATTAGACACGGTTGATCGCGTGGTAAATAGCCTCCATCAGAGGGTCTTAGGATTAACTGGAATAAGTCAGTACTCTCTCTGGGACCCTCTCCCCCCAGCAGTATAACAACTTAGGGTGGATGCAAAGATTAAATATCTACTAAATATCTATCTATCTCCGCCCAACTTACGGAATATACAGTATCTCCTAAAACTTGCTACCACCACTTCAGAAATTCAGATCTCAAAATGAAGTCTGGTGTAAGCTGCCACTTTCTGTGGCCGGTCATACCAATATTTTGAAAATTATATGGATGCCAGGGGGCACATGCACGGAGCTGCACGAAGCTGAGCAGAGCGGTTAAGCCCATCTAAAGCTCTGTTACCTGCGGGACTGGAAAGCCTAATTATGGCGGATGTAAGCCACTTACCTGGAAGTATATCATACACATAAGTGTCCACAGCTCCCTGCCACATCACAGATGTAATACCGGCGACTAATAGCTTCATATGAATCTGAAAAACGGCAAAGCAGCACCGCCTCGCACAGATAATAAAATGGCGCTGAAGCCGTTCCCCGCAGAAGCGTCATGCAGGGATGACAAAACTTTAAAGGCACACCTAATCTTAACTCCACTCAGAATAAAATGTAATGGAGATGGAGAGTATTGAAAATACCTCACAAGATGAAATGGCTTCCCCTGTAACACTGAAACAAATAGAAAAACAGTTTCAAAAATCATTAAAAAATACCTCAGACCATATTACTTTCAGTCTCACTAAAGAGATTAGGGAACCGGGTCAACGCATGTCTGAACTTTCTAAGTAGATATGGAAAATTATACATTGAATTACTCAACTGAAATTGATAACCTTAAAGAGGAAAATACGGTTATACAGATCAGATTGGAAGATTATGAAAATCGTGCTAGGCACTCTAATTTGCGCATAAAGGAATTCCTGAAACTGTGACTGACTTACAGGGCACAATGATAGCACTTTTTCGAAGAACTACAACCAGCTTGGAACATCTCAAGATGGACAGGGTTCATAGAGCCCTAACACCAAAAAAAACAGAAGGTCCGCCTTGCGATATTATCGCAAACTTACATTTCTACCATACCAAGGAACAATTACTAGCTATAGCAAGAATTAAAGAATCTCTACATTTCCAAGGACACAATTACAAACTGTTTGCAGCCCTATCACAACTAAACATCAACAAAAGGCGAGCGTTGAAACTACTTCTTCAGTTAACCAAAGAACCTGATGACACATGCCAAAGATTGACCTTGTGTTCTTCTGGTAAATCATCTTTATCTTCAAGAAGAAATGAACACCATAGTCCGCATAAAAGAAGTCTTTTTCAGGCTCCTGATCTGGCTAATTCCATGGACTGAAAATTATCTCTCACCAAGGTTCCCCTTTTCCGGGGCAATCAACCAAATACACTGGTTCGGATTTATTCTCCAAATGACTTTCATATGGTTCTATTCCTAGCATTGAATATTTGGCTACGCTAATGAGAATCTTTCTTCTTCTTTCTCATATATATGTGGCTTCAGCCCACTATCGTTTGAAACATAGAGAAGTTATTAATATTGCTATTGTCATTCATTATAATTTTTTTAACCCTTTTTCTGCTTTATTACATTTTATTAAACATCTTAACAACTTTAGCAATAGATGATATGAAAAATATTTGTTCCAGTCTCATAAGGCTAACTTCATATGAAATGTTTTTTAATCTTTTTTACAGATTGTAACAGTACAATTTTTATGGTTGGCTTTCCATTTTCTGCAGGGGTGTTCCTTCTGCTCCCCTCTTGCTACCCTCCGCTGCTTATTGAACCAGTAGGCAACTGAAAGTAGCCAATGTACCCTTTGAGGGAGACTTTTCCTCCACTCAACGGATATGTTGTGAACTTACATATTTTATGTTTCAAATTCATGACATTCATAATCAACATTCTCTTTTTGAGCTTTTTTTCTTTTACCTTTTATGTTCCTTTATTCTCACTATTCCGGAGGTAAATTCTTTCTTCTACAATCCCAAAAGCATGCAACCCCACATGACTACTTAGAGATTTTCTGCTTAAGAATCCAGCACATAAACATGGTATTGAACTCGCACTTAAGGAATATCTAAAATATATAATTTTACACCTGACATTTCCCCCGACCAATCTATGAGAGGCACACAAACCTGTTCTAGGTGGCATATGTTTGCAACAAGCCGCACTATTCAATCGAGAACAAAAAGACATTTGTTGTAAACCAGAAACCAATTTTAATGCATGTCATATGGCATTTCAACATAACTCTTCTCCTTCATCAAGATTGAAGTTAGGTAAAACCAAATTCAAATTTGACTTATTTCACAGTCAGCAGATAAAAAGATTAAAAGATCAAAACATTTCTACATTAATGCAAACAAACCAAATATGCTATTAGCACGTGCACTAAAATCTTGTCACAATCCAACCAAACCTATTTGTCTTAAAATATCCACAGATGTATACTCTAATAAACCTTTGAAAATCTTACAAAAATTGAAATCACATTTAACCAATTTATATTCATCTAACTATGAGTTGGATTCCTCTAAAGCAACTGATTTGTTTTTCTCTCACATTTCTTTTCCTTCGTTATCCAAAAAACAATTGGAAATGATGGAAGACTCCGTGATGGTTGGTGAGGTGACCAATGTTATTAAGAATCGTGAAACGAAATAAGAGACCTGGTCCCAATGAATTTTCCACTCTTTACTATTGAAAATTTATGGATACTTTATTGCCGCTTTTAACACATTCCTTCCTTCAATTCCCTCCTAGAAGGTAACTGTTTTAGGGAGGGAACTCTGACAACAATAATTTGCATGCTTCCAAAACCCCATACAGATGACACTGCTTGGTCAAATTACCACCCTATTTATTAAAGTTGGATATTAAAATTGTGGACAAAATTCTTGCCAACAGATTCAACAAAATTATAGGTAATCTTATACAACGTGATCAAGCTGGTTTCATCCCTATTCGACAAGCTAGTGATAACATTAGACATGTAACCCCTTTGTTACATGCCACTAAAATACATTGTATTCCCACCTGTTTTCTCTCCCTTGACATTAAGAAAGCATTTGATATGATATCATTGTCCTATATGCACTTTACCCTTTATAAATGGGGCTTTGGCCCACATTTCTTGCAATGGATCTCTGCATTATACCATGAACCTAGGGCTTATATTAAATATGCAGGTTACAAATTGGAAGAGTTTGATACAGATGGGTTCTCGTCAAGGATGTCACCTCTCAACACTGTTGTTTGCATTACCTATTGAACCTTTGGCACAAAGAATAAGGATGAAACCTACCATCACGGGTATTGACTTGGGCGGATGTCGCCACAAATTATGCTTATTTGCAGACGACATCCTCTTATGTTTGTCCTCACCACAAGTTTCTGCCCTTAACCTTATGGTTGTATTACGTACATTTTCACTCATTTCAGGTCATAGAGTCAATGGCCAAAAATCTGTGGCGTTGAACATCTCGCTAACCAAAAAGGTAAGATGAACAATACAAGATTTGCTACCCTTTAAATGGGCTGGCCATAGCCTTCCATATTTGGGTGTCCTACTCACTGCCAGTCCCTTGAATCTATTTGCTGCTAACTATCCAGCTTTATTGAAAACAACTACTAGTTTGCTATCTAATTGGTCATCCCTACCAATTTCTTGGTCGGAAAAATCTATATAATAAAGATTACCATACTCCCAATAATGTTATATTTATTCAGAGTCCTCCCGATTCATATTCCTGCCTACTTTCTTAGAATTATACAACAAAAACAATACAATTCACTTTGGGTAAAAATCAAACCTTGATTACCTAGGAAGACTTTAGATTTCCAGACTTTTTATTTATTACAGGGCTGCTCAATTGGCACAACTGTCGAAATATATTTGTACTACAGAGATTCCTTTGTGGGTAATAATTGAAGCAATGGATTGTGATCCTCTTCCTATAAATAATATCCTATGGTTATGTCCTATAGATTGTAAGACTTTAAAAAATTCAATTACTAAACACTCTCTATCTATCTGGGATAGACATAAAACCTCACACGGTCTACCATCTCTATATAACCTGCTTCTCTTTTTTCATAAAAACCCAGCCTTTTATCCAGCTTGGATGTCTCCCATGGATGATAAGATAATTTGAAGTAGAATAAGTTTGACAATTTATGGAGACCATGGATCAAACATTGCATACCGGATAACGTTGACAATCGAGTGCTCTCGACATGGTAATTGACACCCTCTTACCATTTTTCTTATCACAGTCTATAAATAATGTTTGCCTCCGGAAACACTGATGTCTTTTCTACCCCCATACTCTTATTTCTTCTTTTTATTTTATTTCCTCTTATTCTTTCGAGAACTATTTTATTTCCCAATTCAATCATTTACACATAATATTTGTTACCAACAGGTCATTTTACATAATCACACTTATGGTTTATATTATAAATATATACAAAACATTACATTAAATATGTCCATGTTATCTCCAACTTATTGAGAATTTCAACTTTTCAACTGGAAAACAATATATCTTCATATGAAAATCGAATATTTTATTATTACACAGAAAGTGTATTATAACATCTTGAAAGTAAAGGACTTTTTCAAAATTAATCCTTCTCTACCAGTCATAAACATAGAGTAATATATCTACCTGTATTTTCTGTATTATAGAATAATATTCTGAAAATGTTGTCAGCTACATTGTATTTATTATTATTTGATATTTCAAAATAAGCATTTTGAACGAGAAAATTATATGGATGCTACAATTATTATATTTTTTACATAACTCGTCCAGCTGGATTCCGCAGAAATATTTTAAGAGATTTGGTGCGATTTTTCGGAGCTTGATATGGAGGAATAAGCCAGCTAGAATTAAATATGAATACCTATAATATCCTAATGCTCAAGGTGGGCTTTCGGTACCAAATCCTTGGATGTACTTACTGGTGGCTCAACTTCAACAGTTTGTGGGTTGAGAAACTCAGGGCTTTAGTACATCTTCTTTTGACATACTTAGCTCCTTATCCCATAACGGTAATCCATTATTGACTCTTGATTCTTATATTTCACCCTTTAATCAATGTATTTACCCTACATTTCATCTGATATACAAGGTCTGGCAATCCACCAAAACAATATTGGTTATTTCAGGATATACTAGATACACTCCATTAAGGTCAAATAGGGTATTTTCTGAAGTTTACCATTTGAAAGGATTTTCTAGACGGGAACGCGCAGGGATTATTATCTCGATGCAATTGTACTCCGATGGAGTCAGTGGTGTATTTAAGTTATGTGCTGCCCTAGGCCTGGCTAAACTCATTCACCCCTAATTTAAATACAACCCTACCCTGTCTCGCCCCTAAATATGCCCTTGTAAATTATCTCATGAAATTACAGAATTAAGTTCCATAAATAAATATTAACAACTTTTGAACAATATCAACATAAAGCTTATCAGTGCCCATCAGTGCTACCACAGTAGTGTCCATCAGTGCAGCCAATCAGTGCAGCCTCAGTCTAGTGCAGCTTAAGAGTGCTGCCTCATCAGTGGATCGGGGGGGAGACTTTTTTTCCCTCCCTCCAAAAAGTGCCGCCCTGGGCCTGGGCCTTGTTGGCCTAGGCCAAGAAACAGCACTGGACGGAGTGCTGAAAACTTATCAGCAGCTCTGTACTGACTATGGTTTGGATAAAAGATGTTTTTTCAATAGTTACAATTAAGACACATTTTAAAAAAACAAGGTATGACCCCGACAGTCCCTTTCTACAAAATCCCTGTTTTGGACAGTGCAGTCCAAACAAATAACACAAAGGGACTTATCTCCTAAAGTATATATGAAATTACTATCTGAAGTCCTTCTTAAAATTCCAATTCCATGTAGACAAAAATGGATGATGGATATTGATGTGGACCTATAGGATATATCGGACCAAATAATGAATAATGTTCGGCTTGTCTCGATCTCTCCAACACACAGAATGATACAACTTTTTTTTGTACCATACCCCCCAAGCTGCTGCATAGAGTAGGCAGGAGGGGGAATTTTGAATGTTCAAGATGTGTGAAATGTTTTGGCTCTTTTATACATTTGTTTTGGAGATGCCCAAAATTCGGTTTTGGCAAGATGTGATAGATAAATTCCATATATGACATTTCACTTGTTCCTGATCCTGTCCAATGTTTCCTCGGCTATATAAACTTTAATAATTTAGTATATGAGGAGGCAGTGGCCATAACAAGAATGCTTTGTCTGTTGTATAAGTTAATAGCCTCTCGATGGATTTCACCTAACCCCCCTACCCTTGGGGACTGGGTAAAAGAAATGGATAAGCATGTCGACCCCTTTCACACTGAGGTTGTTTTCAGGCATTTTAATGCTAGAAATAGCCTCTAAATAGTGCCTGAAAACTGCCTCTTATTCATTTCAGTGTGCCTTTTCACACTGGGGAGGTGCCCTTGTGGGAGGTTAGGAAAAGTCCTGCAAGCAGCATCTTTGGGGCAGTTTGGGAGTGCTGTACGCAGCGCTCCCAAAACGTCCTGCCCATTGAAATGAATGGGCAGCGCTTCCAAAGCACCTGAAAAGCTCTTCAGAAGCACTGCAACACAGGTGTTTTTAAACCCTTCTTTGGGTGCTAAAAGTGCCCCACTAGCGGCCAAAAAGCGCTGCTTAAACAGCGCTAAAGTGCTGCGAAATTGAGCGTCGCTTTATCGCTAACATGGCTGTGGCCATGTTATTCAGTGTAATGTATATTAAATGTAATGCATCTTGGAAGTTTCAGAAAATATGGAAAAAATGGATAGATGCCCCATGTTCTAAATTCTGTTGAAAAGGGAGAGTGGGGAATGCGTGCTATGCATTCATGCTTTCTGGTCTTTACAAATGTCTGCCGCCTCTTAGACCAAATACTTGACGTAGGCAAGGGGTAAAACTAAAAGTACGACTGATTACATGAGTGTAGTGGTTGCTCCAGGATATTATAGTGTATTCCAGGACTTAATGCTGGATGATATGGGGGAGGGGAAGAGAGAGTGAAGGGAAGTATTCTCTTTCTTTTTTTTCTCATCCCCTTTGTTTTTTCTATTTTTTTTCTCTCTCTGCAATGTTTTTCTCTCTTCCCTCTCTCAAATGTTTCTTGACGGAGTGAACAATAAATACATTTTAAAAAAAATGTTGTTGATGTCGATATATATTCGCTTAAAGGAAAGGAAAAATAAACTGTTTATCGTTTACATTTTGGTCTGGGTTTTTTTCCCTTTCCTTTTTTTTTGTTGTTGTTTAATATTTGTTTTGTTTGTAGTTTGTTGTATTAAAATTTTCAAAAATAAAATTAAAAAAAAGTACTCTATTTGGAAGATGTGATCATTGACCACGAAAGAATGTACGTGAGAAGAACAAATCTACAGTACATGTGGAGACCAGTGTATGAATACGCCATGACACTCAGGTATAACCAAAGGCATGGCAAATGGGGGGGGGGGGGGGTTGCATGTACATGTTATCACTTCCAAGTACATGCTGGTATATAGGTATGCACACGGGAAGTTGAACTGGATCAAACAACATTTTTCATAAGCTTAGTAGCAATCTCACATTCGATATGAGAGTACAGTACAAAGAAACACGAATGAACATTTGTCCGATTTTCTCTTGTGTACCTGGCATGACAGTGTGGAGACTTCCCCACCATCAGAATACACTGATCAGCATTGCTGGCTATAGCCTGCAGCACTGATTAAGTGAGAAATATCTGACAGGCTAGATGTACAGAAGTCGATCAGTAGATACCGATTTTAACATTATTTTACAATATGGCTTGTGTTACAATTGTATATGCTATATATTTTTTTTATTTTTATTTTTTTCCATGACAGTGGAGTTAGCCTTTAACTACCAAAGTGTATTGCTCCTGCAATAGAGACCATGGCATACATCACCTGAATGGAGGAAAACAAAAATTAAAACCTCTCAGTTTTGTATAAATTAATTATGTGTGGAACAACTGACTTGATAATGTTGGATTTTAAGTGATAGGTCTGCTTTTATTCTTTGAACCAATGATTCCCTTACAGAATTTAACTAACTAATTGTACAAATATGCAATGCATATTTATATACAACAGGCATTTATGATGTAAAGAAAATTTGAGAACTGCAGAATATTTCCATTGCTGACTTCCTTCTAAAGCCTCGTACACACGATCGCATTTTCGTCAGGGAATTGTGTGAAGACTTGTTTGTCTGAAATACGACCGTTAGTATGCTCCTTCAGACAATTGTTCAACTTTCCACCAACAAATTTTGGATGGCAGGCTAGCAAATTTTTGGCAGGCAACAGACTGTTGTCAGATTTTCGTATTGTATGTACACAAGTCCGTCACACAACATACACACATGCTGGGAAGCAAGGACGTTCGTAATGGAAATTTAACATTCGTGACATGGCAAATTATGAATTCTCTTCTTCTTTATTGGTATAGTAATGAAGCTGCTTTACTGGTGATACTGATGGAGTTATGGCAAACGTATTTGAAAATTATTTTGTTTTCTAGGGATAGCAAGAATAACCTACACAGTCCCTGTCTTGTTTGCACCGCCTGTATACTCCTGTTCTGAGTATATAGGGCCTGGGGGCCCCACGCCTTTCCTTTTTTTAATATGGGTACGGGGTTCCCCTTAATATCTGTACAAGACCCAAAGGGGCTGGTAATGGGCAGGGGGGGCTACCTATGCCATTTTTCTCAATGATTTTCATCCATATTGCTGGAACCAGATATTACATTAAAACCGCAAGCAGTTTTAAATGACTTTTTTTCAGTTAAATGTCATTTTGTGCAGGGACTGCTCTAAACACAGGAAACACGTGCCACTTCACAGGCATACTATAGACACCCCCAGGCACGATATTTAAAGGAATATTTCACTTTTTTTTCACTTTAATCGTCATTAAAATCAGTGCTCTAGAAAAAACTTCCATTTTTAAAAACATTTTAGGCATTGACCCATGTCCCCTGGGGCAGGAGCCAGGTCCCCAAACCCTTTTTTAGGACAATATCTTGCATATTAGCCATTAAAATTAGCACTTTTTATTTCGAACGTTTGAGTCCCATAGACTTCAATGGGGTTCTAAAGTTTGCACAAATTTTCGGTCCGTTCGAAAGTTCTGGTGTGAACCAAACCGGGGGTGTTCGGCTCATCCCTATTGGTTTGTTTTAAAACCTTAAAATGCACATGTGAATGTTCTTTGAGTAGAATGTTTTTTACTAAACAATGTGTGGCTTATTATTTCAATGCTCAATCAATACCAGTGTGTTTATTAAGTTGTTGTAGTTACAGTGACAATGTGCTCTTAAAAGTGGCCAACTCCGGCAATTTTTTGGTCTCCAAAAAATTAAAGGAGTTGATAAGCCATAATGTTTTTGAAATTCCTGCATTAGATCCATTAAGAACAAAAATATTGTGTGTGTGTTTGTAACAGATCCACAGCATACCATAATAGTTAGCCGATGAAGAGATTGTCACCTCATGTAGCAAATAAGATACGTGTGCACTATTGTAGCAAGTGGCCAAAATAAAGGCCATTTCAGAACATATTATACAGATAAGAAACACAGGCAACAGTAGTTCAAATGAAATACGAGTTTATGATCAAATAAAAATATTATTCAGGATCAGCTCCAATTTGCTGCCAAGACACTGCCCCTCTTCTCACAAAATAATCAGGGTATTTTTGACGTATATCTCCGGCATTTTGGGAGCACGGCCAGTTTCTAGAGCCGTCATCAAGTCCACGGACAGCCGGGCTGCAGCATCTTCAGCTGGGCCTGCCACTGCCGGGTCTGCATCAGTTGGCACTGAGGCAGGGTAGCTGCTAGCATTCCTCCTTAAAAAATTATGGAGTATACAGCAGCAAAATACTACATGGTTGATTTTGTATAGTGCCAAGTTAATTGGTGTTAAAAACAGCCCGAATCAACAGGAGAGGATGCCAAAGGTATTTGCAACCACCCTTCTGGCACGAGAGAGCCTGTAATTAAATATTCTCTGTTCTGGGGTGAGGTTCCTCATAGGAAACGGCTTCAAAAGATGTTTCCCCAGAGCAGAGGCCTCATCTGCAACAAAAACAAAATTGAGGCCCTCAACATTCTCCTCAGCAGCTGGCAAGTTTAAGTTGCCATTCTGGAGCCACTTGTAGAGCTCTGTCTGCATAATGACTCCTCTATCAGAGTTGTGGCCGTTCTTCCCAACATCAAGAAGCAAGAACTCATACGGTATGTGGCAGACACTACAGCTAGCAGAACTATGCTGAAAAGGCCCTTATAATTAAAATAATATGAGCCAGAGTTGGGTGATGGGACAATCCTGACATGTTTTCCATCAATAGCACCACCACAGTTGGGAAAATCCCACTGATGATGAAACTGGGCTGCAACGTCCTGTGATTGCTGTGAGTTGGAAGGAAACCGTGGATTAAAAAGAAGGAAAAATAAATTACTACTTCTGCATATAACATTGCAAGCAGATTTGACACAAACATGCTTGACCAACATAAGTATAAAACTTAAATGAGTATTTAACCACTTCAGCCCCGGACCAATTAACAGCCTAAGGACCAGAGGTCTTTTTACAATTTCGCACTGCACTGCTTTAACTGGTAATTGCGCAGTCATGCAATGGTATACCCAAACAAAATTTGCGTCCTTTTCTTCCCACAAATAGAGCTTTCTTTTGGTGGTATTTGATTGTCTCTGCGATTTTTATTTTTTGCGATATAAATGGAAAAAGACCGAAAATTTTGAGAAAAAAAGATATTTTCTACTTTTTGTTATAAGAAAAATCGAATAAACTCAATTTTAGTCATACATTTAGGGCAAAATGTATTCAGCCACATGTCTTTAGTAAAAAAAATGTCAATAAGCGTATATTTTTTGGTTTGCGCAAAAGTTATAGCGTCTACAAACTAGAGTACATTTTCTGGAATTTACACAGCTTTTAATTTATGACTGCCTATCTAATTTCTTTAGGTGCTAAAATGGCAGGGCAGTCCGAACCCCCCCCAAATGACCCCATTTTGGAAAGTAGACACCCCAAGGAAATTGCTGAGAGGCATGTTGAGCCCATTGAATATTTTTTTTTGTCCCAAGTGATTGAATAATGACACAAAAAAAAAAAAAGTTTACAAAAAGTTGTCACTAAATGATATATTGCTCACACATGCCATAGTTATATGTGGAATTGCACCCCAAAATATATTCTGCTGCTTCTCCTGAGTACGGGGGATACCACATATGTGGGACTTTTTGGGAGTCTAGCCGCGTACGGCACCCCGAAAACCAATCACTGCCTTCAGGATTTCTAAGGGTGCAAATTTTTGATTTCCCTCCTCACTACCTATCACAGTTTCGAAGGCCATAAAATGCCAAAATAACACAAAACCCCCCCAAATGACCCCATTTTGGAAAGTAGACACCCCAAGGAAATTGCTGAGGGGCATGTTGAGCCCATTGAATATTTTTTTTTGTCCCAAGTGATTGAATAATGACACAAAAAAAAAAAAGTTTACAAAAAGTTGTCACTAAATGATATATTGCTCACACATGCCATAGTTATATGTGGAGTTGCACCCCAAAATATATTCTGCTGCTTCTCCTGAGTACGGGGATACCACATATGTGGGACTTTTTGGGAGTCTAGCTGCGTACGGCACCCCGAAAACCAATCACTGCCTTCAGGGTTTCTAAGGGTGCAAATTTTTGATTTCACTCCTCACTACCCATCACAGTTTCGAAGGCCATAAAATGCCAAAATAACACAAAACCCCCCAAATGACCCCATTTTGGAAAGTAGACACCCCAAGCTATTTACTGAGAGGCATGTTGAGTCCATGACATATTTTATATTTTGCCACAAGTTGCAGGAATGTTACAATTTTTTTTTTGCACAAAGTTGTCACTAAATGATATATTGCTCACACAAGCTATGGGCATAAGTCAAATTACACCCCAAAATAAATTCTGCTGCTTCTCCCGAGTACGGGGATACCACATGTGGGGGACTTTTTGGGAGCCTAGCCACGTACGGGACCCCGAAAACCAATCACTGCCTTCCGGATTTAAATATAAAATGCTATCAAAAAAACTATTAGCGATCGCAGGGATCAGGCCTGACTCTGCGATCGCTGCAGTTATGTGTTTAGTGTTTTGTAAGTGACAGTGATCGATCGATACTGCACTTGGGTGGGCTGGGCGGAGGGGCAAAACGGAGGTGCTAGCAGGTATCTGGGCTGATCCCGCTAACAATGCGTTTTTTTGGAACCCTAAACTGCTGGGGACGCTAGTATAGATCTGATCAGATCAGATATTGATCTGTTCAGATTATATACCACTACGGGAGGTGTATGCTTTGCGCGTGGGTGTTAGCGGTACTGGCACTAACCTAGCGCTGCCTGGGGCGACGCAGACCCTGACCCTAAAACCTAATTGATATTAACCGCCGGGTGATCAGGGGGTTAAACCTTTATTGGGTAATAAATGGTGGGTGCCCTGATGCTATAAAAAGCAAACTAACTAGAGTCACCCGTAACACTTATACGGTGATCACTGGTGAAAGGGTTAACTAGGGGCAATCAGGGGGTTCAAATTTTTATTAGGTAGTATATGGGGGTCCCTGGCGCTATATAAAAACCTGACGGGGAACCTAAATAACTAACTGGCTAACCAGCGTCACCAGTAACACTTATACGGTGATTGCTGGTGAAAGGGTTAACTAGGGGCAATCAGGGGGTTAAAACCATTATTGGGTAGTATATGGGGGTACCTAGCGCTATAAAAACCTGGCGGTGAACCTAAAAAAAATAACTAGCTACCTAGTGACACCAGTGACACTAATGCAGCGATCAGAAAAATGATCGCTTAGTGACACTGGCAAAAGGGGGTGAAAGGGTTAATTAGGGGCAAGCAGGGGGTTAAAACCATTATTGGGTAGTATATCGGGGTACCCAGCGCTATAAAAACCTGGCTGTGAACCTAAAAATATAACTAGCTACTTAGCGGCACCAGTGACACTAATGCAGCGATCAGAAAAATGATCGCTTAGTGACACTGGCAAAATGGGGTGAAAGGGTTAACTAGGGGCAATCAGGGGGTTAAAACCATTATTGGGTAGTATATCGGGGTACCTAGCGCTATAAAAACCTGGCGGTGAACCTAAAAAAATAACTAGCTACCTAGCAACACTAGCGACACTAATGCAGCGATCAGAAAAATGATCGCTTAGTGACACTGGCAAAAGGGGGTGAAAGGGTTAACTCTAGGGGCAATCAGGGGGTTAAAACCATTATTGGGTAGTATATCGGGGTACCTAGCGCTATAAAAACCTGGCGGTGAACCTAAAAAAATAACTAGCTACCTAGCGACACTAGCGACACTAATGCAGCGATCAGAAAATGATTGCTTAGTGACACTGGCAAAAGGGGGTGAAAGGGTTAACTCTAGGGGCAATCAGGGGGTTAAACCTTTATTGGGGGGTGGTAGGGGGCTACCCTGGACCTAACACTAACTGCCCCGACAGTTTTTACTTTTACAACTGACACTGAATGCAGTGATCAGTAAATAAATGATCACTGCAATCAGTGACACTGTGACTGGGGGGGGCGGGGATCGGGGGGGCGATCGGGGGGGGCTGATCGGGGGGGTTTGTGTGCCTGTGTGTTAGTTAGTGTCAGTGTAGTGTTTGGTGCACTTACTTTTATTCTTCTCCTCGTAGTCCGGTCAAAAAGACCGCCCCGAGGAGAATGACATCACTTCCTCCCTGCCTGTGTATACAATACACAGTGGGAGGAAGCTTCTCGTTCGCCAGGAGCGATCAAGAGGGGGTGGCCAGAAACCAGCGGCCATCCCCTCATCCCGGATCGCTCCTGAAGCGAAACGGACCGCCGCATCCAGCGAGAGGGGGTCCGATTGGACCCCCCACCCGCTGGAAGGCAAGCACGTACATGTACATGCTTGTGCCTGTACATGCCATTGTGATGACGTACAATGGCATGCGGCGGTCGTTAAGTGGTTAAAGACAAAAGTGTAAGGTCATGTTATCTGATTCCTCACCCCCTCTAGTGGCCCATTCTAAAAAAGGTATGGTGGTGGGGAGGTAATGGGTAGATGTTTTGGACAGGTGACCCTCTCCACTTCTATGAGAGCTGTTTGCATAAATAATGTGTGATACTTTGGCCAGCCCCTCCCTACTTACACTATTGGCAGCCCAGTGGACAGGTAAGAAGTGTTATAATCAGAAAATATGGATACACACTGTCCAAATTGCAGCACATTTTGACATTCAGAAATAACCTATCATGATAATAGGAGACAAAAACTTTTTACATTACAATTTGAAGGTAATCAGGCAGCCCTTGCACTACCTGCTTTGGTGAATTCATCCACAAATATGACCACAAAAGAGGGATAGTGTGTATATGTTTTGCAAAGTCAGCAGATAGAGTATTTGTATCTGTTGACTTAGCATTTTGGGGGGGGGAAACAAATGAGTTTGAGCCTCAAAAAAATAGTCTCGAGCACTCTGCCTGAATTGGGGGACATCAATAACATTTGGACACATTTTAGGGGTTGTTTAGGGTAAGCACAAAATTGTAGCGGACAAAAAACATTGTTAAGTTACTAGGCTAGGTGTGTATGAATCCAGGACAGCATGCTGGGGAGGTTAGTGAAGGAAAATATGCATGTAGGCCAAAAAAAGGAGCAGGCAAAGCTTACAGCATGTGTGAGAATAAAGAGGACATTTGCAGCATATTACAATAATTTTAATTATGGAATCAAGAAATGAATACAATACATTAGCAAGCATTAAATACATAGAATGTGATGTTAAAGGAAAAAACTTACCCAAATTTAGTTCTTCTGCAGGACCTGAATAATGGCTGAATAATGGCTGAGCAGGTCTCTGGAATAATGAGTCACAGAGCCTGGGGGGAGACCCCAGTGGTAAAATTGAGGTCCTGGAGACTTCTCTCCATCGCCAAGTACCACAAAGGTGGCTATGAGCCTTTGCTCAGGAGTAATGGCAAGCCTCATGCATGTGTCCTGCTTCTAAATATAAGATTCAACAATGCCAAGAGTTGGTGAAAGCAGGGGTCCATCATCCAAAGATAATTCCGAAAATCATCCTGATTATTCTCCTGGAGCTTCCGCAGCAAAGGTATATCACATAATTGGTCACGATTAAGCAACCAATTTTTGGTCCAAGAAATCCTCCTCCTGCTGTTCCTGGACTGGACTTGGGTCAAAGCAATAATGCCAAGGCCAATAATAGCATGTTCTCTCCTTTGATTCCGCAACATGAAATAACGGCCATTCAGTAATGAACTGAAAAGCACGAATTGAAAAGCGTGAATCAACACTCACCAAACTTCTACTAACATGAAATTAGCAGAAGGAGCACAGGACTACACTGTGAAGTAGGGGAGTAAACAGGAACACCTATTTGAAGTTAACTTAAAGTAGAACTTTACCTATAAAAACTTCCTTTCTTCCTTTCTTTTTCCAGCTGTTCTTCTTCTCTCTATTATTATTACACATGTTAGTCCATCAAGGACTTAGTTCAATCTCTTATATCTCAATCTTCAAGTTGATCTAAAGGTGTACCTAAGCAACTCAGGAACGAATGGCCGAACCTCCAGTGGATGATTTTACTGTGGTTAGCATGGTTCCCGGTGCCCAGCAACATTTTCAACCCTTAGATCTAGAGGAAATGCTTAGTGTCGGTTGGAATCAGGGCCGGCCCTCTCTGGTACTGTGAGATAACCATGGGAGTGTCGGGGGGTGCTGGTGCCGATCGCGAAAAGATTGGTTCCCTACCTAAATTTCCCGATGATTAACCGGTAGCCTGGTACGGGCCGGGACTGAAGACCCTGGTGTAGGTAAATTCCTCTCTCATATCCGTCTAGTAAACTTTATACCTGATTTGTTACCTTATCACTGATTCATGTTTGAGCTATTGTTTGTATGTATCCACATGTATTGCTTCTTATTCTAAAATAAAAAATTTGTGAAATAAAAATAGAGAGCAACTGAGCATGTTCAGAGCAGGGAGAGCGTGTGTATTACTGGATTTTAAACAGTATAGGCACTTTTTAAGGTTTTACATCACTTCATGCTGTCCCCTTTTACAGGTGAAGCTATCTAGTAGGACTTAATTTTCTAACTAAAGTTCCTCTTGAAGATAACCTCAACATTACAAACCATCCAGACTGTTTTACAATTCCCTGTCTATGGGCACCAGAAGGCATCACTGACTGAGATCCCAGGTCAAAAAGATCAGTGGAATGGGTTAGAAATCATCAGAAGTGCTCACTCCTCTTCCCTCATTAGGCACAAATTTGCAGAACATTGCACAAGAATCAAATGTAAATGTTTATCGCCAAAATTGTTAAAAATCACCTTTTCTTATGGTCACTGGTTAGTGCACATCTTTCCATCCTCTATGACTCTATTTAACTTTATTTTAGAAGAACTGTATTTTAGAGGAATATCTTTACATGGTAGACTAATAAATCAATGTACATGGTATCAATTGTAAGCATTTTTATGAATAAAAATGAAAAGAACAATTTATTGAATATCTTGTGAAAAAAGGTAACGCACTCTGTCTAACATATGCTGGATGTAGTCGATTCATGTAAAACAGAATTCCCTAGTATCCATCAAGATGCATCAGATATGATTATGGACAACATGCATAGGAAATAAGCGTAATGCATAAAATAAGATTTGCTTAAACTATTACATTATTATACAAAGTACAGAAATTAATTGCAATGAAAAAATATAGCTGTACAGAGGATCCTTTCTGTCAGTAGTGATTTATTTGTTGGTTATTATTTCAGGAAAACCTATTATCTAAACATCTGTCCTTGCAGTTTCTTGTCCCTGATAAAAATAGATACACCCCATGTTCATAATGTTCTCATTTATATGTATGCTAAAAAGAATTTTCTGTATATATTTTTATTGTCCACACTGTTTACATTATTATTAATTGTAGGTTTTTATTTTTAAAAAAATGTATTTATTTGTTATTTCTCATTTCATAATCCTTTTAAGTTGCCATATTGTACTGTGAAAGTGTTTCAGAATTTACCTGCAATGCTTTTAGATCTACCTTGTGTCCCAGACTGAGCATTAGTTAAATGACTGCAACCATCAATGATAAACCAAGTAAATTTAAATGCCATGCTTGCTCGATACTTCTGTATTAGGTATCTAATCAGGTCTCTGCTCTCTCACCTCTTCATAGCAATATCTAAATTGTCATCCTAAATGTGATTTCACACTTATGCCACGTACACACGACTGGACTTTTCGACAGATTAGGTCCGACGGTCTTCCCAGGAGACTTTCGGCGGAGGTCCGACGGACTTTCTGAACGAATGGACTCGGCCACACACGACTGGACTAAGTCTGTTCGAAATTCCATTCATTTGAATGTGATGACGTAAATGGGACTAAACAAGGAAGTTCAATAGCCAGTAGCCAATAGCTGCTCTTGTGTCGTATTTGGTCAGTCGGACTAGCACACAGGCGAACAGTTTTTCAGATTTTATAGTCCATCGGACTTGAGTCCATCAGATAGATTTGAAACATGTTTTATTTCTAGGTCTGTTGGACTTTTGGGGGAAAAAAGTCCGCTGGAGCCCACACACGATCGAATTGTCTGACGAATTCTGGTCCGTCGGACCAAGTCTGCCGGAAAGTCCGATCGTGTGTACGCGGCATTAGATGTTTTCAGTGGCCATTTAAGTTTGCCAACTATGTTCTAAGCTCCTGAGCCACACATTAGAGTTTCTGCTGTCTGTAACACCAATTGGGAAGACTTACCCTTACTTACTGTCCAGCCGGCAAGTGTCAGAAGTAATCCAATATCTATTTCTGTGAAGGGGTCAGAGAAGGATAAAAAAGCACATTTATATAATAGATTGGGGAAAGTTTAGAACCTCTGTAAATTTTTTATTGCTCTCTTTTCCTGGTGACACCTCTACTTTTTTTGACACCATCAGAAAGTGAGGGGAAATCTTCCCAGAGAAGGCATAGGCAACAATAAAAAACATGAAAGACTCTATGACTCTTACCTGTTCAATCTAAAAAAAAAAGTTTTCACTGAATTTAGAAAGAGCGCGGAGGAACCGTACTGGCTTTTAAGGATAAAAGTACCTCTAATCCCTCCCTACACCTTTATTTATCTCCTCCCTACACTCTCCTCCACCTCTTAGCATCCTTTCCCTTTCACCTAGGTCCAGCTCTCTGCACAACCTTTCTTAAAGGGGTTGTAAACCTTTGTTGTTTTTCACCTTAATGCACCCTATGCATTAGGGTGAAAAACATTTTTTAATGCATCAGTGCCCCTGAGCCCCCCTTATACTTACCTGAGCCCCAAAATCTGTGCGACAGAAATGAGCACACCAGCTCCGGCCGGTGTCTCGTGTCCTGATTGGATAGATTGATAGCAGCATAGCCATTGGCTCCCCTTGGGAGGCGGGGCCGAGTTCGGTATTTGTGTCTATGGAAGCAAATGCTGGACTCTGGAGCGTGCCCGCAAAGTAACCCCCTCGGGAGAGCGCTTCTCCTAGGTGGTTGTCTGATGTGGGGAGGAGCTGTGAGAGCCGCTGGGGGACCCCAGAAGACGAGGTTCAGGGACACTCAAAATGAGCTGCACAGTGGAGGTAAGTATGATATGTTTGTTATTTTAAACAAGGAAAAACAAACCCTTACAATCCCTTTAAGCCTGCTGCACTTTTATTTAATTTCTCTATCTCTCCATCTCTATACATTTCTTTCCTACACCCACTTCCTTTTCTATTCATACTTTTCTTACAACCTCTCTCCATCTATATGTCTTATCTCCTCACACTTACCTCCATCTCTATGCATGTCCTTTTTACACACTCTCCTTCATCTCTATGCATCCACCCTCCACACCCCTCTCCATTTCTATGCATGCTCTCTTGACTCTCTCCATCTATATGCATTTTTCCAACCAACTTCACATCCATGCATTTTGATAACTTGGTTAAAATAAGCACTTCAGTTTACATACAGTTTACATACAGCACACAGTTTACCTGCCCTTCCACACTGCAAATTGTGATCTATCCCTTCACATCTCCAGCAAAACCTGTTGATACGGGACACGCTGTTGGACTGGTGAGAGACCAGATGTAAGCTAAAATTATCTCCTTGGGTTTCCAGGTATCTCCCTATCCATGAGAATCCTTCTTTTCAGAGCATTAAATGGCATGTGGGATACACTGTATGGGATTCCCAAAATTCCTATGGCACAGCAAGGGAGGAGCTAAACACCTCAACATAAGAGTCTATAATTTGCCCTGCCTGTTAAGAGTATGCTTTGATTGGCTCGCTCATTGCTCTAAGTACACAAATTTTGAACTTGCATTCCAAATGGCCTTCCCATATAGTTTACCTCTCTCACCGAGCCACGCTGGTGGCCCGGTGAGAGACCAGATGTAAGCTAAAATGATCTCCTTGGGTTTCCAGGTATCTCCCTATCCATGAGAATCCTTCTTTCCAGAGCATTAAACAGCATGTGGGATACACTGTATGGGCTTCCCGGAATCTCTCACATTTCGTGCAACTCTTTGACCCCTCCACAGGCTCAATACTTCCAATTCACCATCTACTATCGCACTTCCGGGTACCACATAACCACTTCTTGTACATCCACCAGGCAGTCTAGCATGTCTCGAGCTTGTGCCCAACCAAGTTACAAAGGTTTCATCACTTCTTCCTGGTCACTTTACTGGAAAAACAACAAAACAAAATATCAGACATCTACAAACCCTTAAAGTGGAGTTCAAGGCTTTTTTTTTAGCTGCTAACTTTTAATAAACAGACACTTACCTGTTCCACGGTCCAGCGATGCGGCCGCACCTCTCCCTCTCCTCGGCACATCCGTTGGAACTGTGGGCACCCGGTCATGACAGCTTGTGGCTTCACGGTCGGGTGCACACTGTGCATGGGCGAGTCGCGCTGCACCCTCCCAGTTGACAGGCAATCTTCTGTGTCCTAGAAGATCTCTGTTGTCATACTAGTGACATGTTGCTATGGGTGTTTATGTTATCACTTCACTCCACAAACTCAAAAATAAACCAAAAGTAATCGCTAAACAATAGAACAATTTTTAAATGTACCATAATTAAAGATTGGACATTAATTTGCATAATGTTTTTTCCTGCTACATAAACAGTACAGGAATCGTTTGTCAAATTAGATCTAAAATGTTTCCTTCTGTCATTTTAATCAACCAGTATATGAGCAAGAAACAAACTTTTTCACTTTGGATAGAGAAAAGAAGGCTTAAAACCTCTGTCAGTTTTGTGACATCTGTTTCCCATTGAGGATATTTCCCTTCACCTCCAGTCCCATAGCCAAAGCAGGATTTTAGAGGAAATCCCTTCAAAGTGAAGGAATCCCTAGTTGTCACACCTTTTTTTAAAACGTGGTGATTTTGACCATGCCATTTCCCTGCGGTTCCCGCACCCACACATGCACTGTGATTTTACATGCGTGGAGGAGCCATTCATTCTGAATGGCACCCTTGAGTGTTTTCTCCCACAGCCACGTGCATAGCTGGAAACCAAGCCTAACAAGGTCACAAACCTGAAAAGTGCTCTAATACTTCTCCACTTTATATAAAATAAAACAAAAATGTGCCTTTAGTTATCCTTTAACCCTATCTCAGCTATTAACCAGGGGGAAAAAAAATTACTGTATGCTTCATCTGTAATGAATGTGAATTTGTGAATTTGAATTTATAACTATGGTAACATAATGTATATCTAAAGCCCAAACCTTTTTGCATTTGGGATGCAGGTAAGGGATTTTTTTTTTTGTTCTGTTCTGTTCTGGGTTTTTTTTTTCCTTAGTTAGGAAGCAGCAGGAACTACAAGTCCCAGGGTGCCTAGGAAGAAAGACAGAGTAAGAGGGAAAAGGAAATTGGGAGCCTGCATGGGGAATACAACACATGTGTGGATATAGAGGCTTCAGGCACAAGCTATGGAGGGTATTGTAAACTGAGGAGAAAAGCAGAAGAGGATCTGGCTGCTGCTAGAGAGAAGGCCACTGAACTCAGGCATAGACCTACAGGTTTTACACCTTCCTGTGTGAAGTGAGCTGCTTAAGATAGATTTCCAGCCTGTTTACTGGTGTGCTGCTACAGGACCTAGAGAAGGGAAGCAGTGAGTACTTTGACCTGGGTTTCCCCATTCTTCTGTCCGAAGCCTGGTGTGAGAACTCAGGAGCTGCCATTACTGTCTGTGCTGGCCTCCAGGACCTATGTGTGGAAAGGCTGCTGTGAACTCTAAGTAAAGCAACTGTGCTGTGGTCCTCAGAGGCTATGCAAAGTGCCTGGCAGCGACTGTGGCACTAAAGGAACTCCAGGGAGAGAGAAGACTGCAGTTTCATCCAACACTGGGAAAGTCAACTGATTGCAGCGTGAGATCATCAGGATTATTGGGAGTGGTAATTTGGCCCTTTGGCTATTTGTTTAATACTGACCTTTCTAAACTTATTGCTGTTTAAAGTTGCTGCCTATGGAGAGTCAGCTATTCACCCTTTACTTTTCTCCAAGAGGATTATAAATACTCTTATGTGAGAAAATGAACACTCCAACGCGGGTCCAGGGCCCCAGGGCAGGAAAACTACACTTAGACCCACTGACCAGTGGTTTAGTGTTTTCTTTAACTCTCAATCAGGTCACCTAGATATTTTTCTGTTCTTTATAACAGATTTGTATATACTGTAATCTTTTTTGTGATACAATTGTGTATTGCTTTAGATGCTCTGCTGAGTTGTATTATCATTGCTGGTTGCTCCACTCTTTTCTTCCCTGCAGGGAATATTTGCCTGTTCATTAAAGCCCCTTAAAAGCCACAGGTATGTCAAAGAGTGTGGTCCTTCTTTCAGAGTCTTAGGCACTGGGAGCAGGGGACTCAAGGAAACAGTGGCTCCTTCGGGGTGAGCGCTACATGTGCTAGGGTACATTTTTACAGGACCCAATAAACCTATCAGTATGTCTTTGGAGTATAGGCACAAACCTGAGGAAACCTCACACAAGCACGGGGAGGAATGCAAACTCCATGCAGTGAGTGTCCTAGCTGGGATTCAAACAGTGAACCAAAAACATTAACCTCTAAGTCACTGTACTATATTGCTTTTCTGATGAGAACTAAACATTTGGATTTCTCCCATCACTATCAATCCCAAAGACAAAAGACACCTTGATGAATAGAAACAGTGAATCTCTCCATCAGGGACATAGCCAGCAATAAAATCCTCATAGGGATTCTAACACTTCCTCACTCTATCCAAAATGAAAGAAAAATATTTAGATTTTAGGTACACTTTAAAAGATAAGTTCACCTTCTTTTAGATGGAACATATAACATGTTCCTGTTCCTGGAACCACTTGGACATCTGCCGCCTCTGTGTGAACACAGTACAGGGCAAAGTTCCCCATACCAGCTGTCACTTTTTGAAAAAGAGTGCACCAATGTGAGGCTCCACCCACATGGATACATCATTCATTCACAGAATTTCCAGAATGTACGGACATCCTTTGCGGCTTCTCAATTAACTACCATGGTGCTGTTGAGTGCTGTGATAGTTCACTTATTCTTCTTGTCGCAGTGAAACTGCTTGCTTGTACGTTATGCGGGCACACAGCTTACACTTATGCCCCATACATACGGTTGGACATTCCAACCACAAAATCCATCTGATTTTTTCCAATGGATTTTGGCCTAAACTTGTCTTGCATATACACGGTCGCACAAAGTTGTCGGAAAATCCAATTGTTCGGAATGAGGTGACGTACAAAACGTACGTCGGGACTACGTGGAGGCCAGTAGCCAATAGCTTTCATCACCAAATTTTTTCTGAGCAGGCGTAGCACTTTGTGCATCGTAATTCTCTACACACGATCGGAAAACGTCTGATCTGATTTTGTTGTCGGAAAATTTTAGATCCAGCTCTCAAACTTTTTCCGTTGGAAATTCCGACAAAAAAAGTCCAATAGAGCCGACACACGATCGGATTTTCCGACAACATAATCGGAACGGACTTCTTCCGTTGGAATTTCTGACCGTGTGTATGGGGTATAAAACTCTGCAGCAGTACAGCATGGCACCAGCAAACTGCTGATTGCTGATGCAATCCTTTCTAGGATCCTAAAAAAAAAAATTGTAAATGCACATTTGTTTTACCTGATACAAAAATGTGCATTTAAGATTTTTTTTTTAAAGGTGAACTTATCCTTTAAGCTATCTGCCTATTCTGCCTCCTGATTATTGCAACAGCTATGTATTAAAGCACCTTAGACTAATAATCGAATGTTACAATAGTTACTATTCCTAGTCAGTGGTAAAACTCAGCTATGCACAATGTTGCAGCATAGTTTTCATTTTTAGAAATAATGAATTACATGTATAGCTATACTGAAACTTGGAGAAATGTTGAATATGTTTCAAGAATATTTTTACATGTTCTATATTTTGTCTACAAGATATTATGTGCTTAATTATCTGTTTTTTTCCCCTCCTAAGTTGACATGAAGGACAAATCTACCTCTATCTGTGATGAAATACCCTAACTCTTTTTGAGTAGGATTTAGTTTTTTCTTCTTTATGTAAACCATCTTCCTTGTTCCCTACAGCTACTAATGCCTTAAATTTCTTGCCACCGCAGTTGTATTTTTTATTCAGAAAACTACCATGATCCTCCTCGTATCTATCGCAGACTGCCCCAATTATGCTGAATATCAGCCTATAGGGGTCCCCTAGTATGGTGTAATGATGGACTACTTCACCTTCAGCATGGACTTGCCTATAATTGGCACAGCAATGTTCTTTACCTCTGCAGGATAGCACAGCCTCAAGACTAGCTCGTAGCAAAAAACTTTGGATGAGTGATGGAGATCATAGCAAGAGCTGAGCTTGGATTAAATCCCCCATATGCTAGTTAAGGGAAAGAGGGAATACGATTTGTAATCCTACATAAAAGGCATGTTGTTGAATGACTTAAATAGATCACCTTGCTGAGAAATGCCATCAAACATAACACAACACTTTCATTATGGAGACATTAAAAAATTAAAATCTACTCTTTTTGCTTTGCTGTTGACAGATATTTCATTGCCTCTCTCTCCCTGGAAAGGCTGAACTGTGCCGTGAAAATGGAAATATTTTCAGAAAATGTACTTTTGTCTTTATTTTCCTTGGCTAGATGTTACTGTGTAGATGCAGCCATTAAGCATCCAACTAAAATTCATGAGGGAAAAAAGCATTAAACGTTTATGAAAACATATAAATTCTAGCAACCAAATATGCTCTGGCAAACAAGCTTATATTGCAGGATTAAGGTGCCCTGGCCCTGCTGAACACCCAGCAGATATATCAACCTCTCCTTCCAAACACAAATAAATATAATTGTTAAATAAATAAAAGGATTTGCTACTTCAAGATTTTATTTGTTTACTGTGGGACGGCCCACGGGCACAGGTTTGTGGTTGTTTTATTCTTTTCTTTTTTTGCACTCTTGTTCAACTTCTTCAGCACATTTCATTTTAACATTGAGTTATGTCAAAATAATTGTAGGCATACACAGATATTTATGAAAATCAGAGAGGGAAAAGAGTGTGGCTTCTTACTAGGGATGAGCCGAACACCTCCCTGCGAACAGACCTAAAATTTGTGTGAACTTTAGAACCCTATTAAAATCTATGGGACTCGAACGTTAGAAATCAAAAGTGCTAATTTTAAAGGCTAATATGCAAGTTATTGTCCTAAAAAGGGTTTGGGGACCCAGCTCCTGCCCCAGGGGACATGTATCAATGCAGAAAAACTTTTAAAAACGCCCATTTTTTCAGGAGCAGTGATTTTAATAATGTTTAAAGTGAAACAATAAAAGTGTAATATTCCTTTAAATTTTGTACCTGAGGGGTGTGTATAGTATGCCTGTAAAGGGGTGCATGTTTCTTGCTTAGAACTGCCCCGGCACAAAGTGTCATTTCTGCAGGAAAAAAAGTCATTTAAAAGCTCTCACGTCTATAATGAATTGTCGGCTTCCCATAATACAGAGAACAGTCATTGAAAGTCATTGATAAATAAAAAAATGTGTGGGGTTCCCCCCAAATTCAATTAGCAGGCCCTCCAGGTCTGGTATGGATATTAAGGGGAACCCCGCGTCAAATGAAAAAAAAATTATGTGGGATTCCCCCCAAAAATCCATACCAGACCCTTTATCCGAGCAAGCAACCTGGCAGACCACAGGAAAAGAGAGGGACGAGAGAGCGCCCCCGTCCTGAACCATACCAGGCCACATGCCCTCAACATTGGGAGGATGCTTTGGGGGTCTGTGACCCCTCAAAGCACCATGTCCCCATGTTGATGGGGACAAGGGCCTCATCCCCACAACCCTGGCCGGAGGCTGTGGGGGTCTGCGGGCGGGGGGCTTATCAGAATCTGGAAGCCCCCTTTAACAAGGGGACCCTCAGATCCCTGTTTGAAATGGTAATGGGTACATTGTACCCCTACCATTTCACATAGAAAGTGTAAAAAACTGTTAAAAAAGACAGACACCATTGGGATAAGTCCTTTATTAAAAATAAAAATAATAAAAAAAAGATTCCAGCGAAGGTAATCCACTCTTGGTATCCTGCAATGACTGATCATCTCTCCAGGGTCCAGAGATGGGTGATCTCTTCCATGTCATTTGTTTTTTAAATTGAATGCGGGGTTCCCCTTAAAATCCATACCAGACCTGAAGGACCTGGTAATTGAATTTGGGGGGAACCACACGCATTTTTTTTATTTTTTATCAATGACTTTCAATGACTGTTCTCTGTATTACGGGAGCGGACAATTCATTATAGCCGCGAGTACTTTTAAATTACTTTTTTTCCTGCAGAAATTACACTTTGTGCAGGGACAGTTCTAAGAACGGGAAACATGCATCCCTTCACAGGCATACTATGCACACCCCCTAGGTACAAAATTTAAAGGAATATTACACTTTTATTGTTTGACTTTAAGCATTATTAAAATCACTGTTCCTGAAAAAACTGCAGTTTTTAAAACTTTTTTTTGCATTGATACATGTCCCCTGGGGCATGACCCAGGTCCTCAAAAACTTTTTATGACAATAACGTGCATATAATCCTTTAAAATTAGCACTTTAGATTTCTCTCATAGACTTTTACAGGGTGTTCCACAGCTTTTTGAATTTGCAGCGAACACCCCAAATTGTTCGCTGTTCGGCGAACTGGCGAACAGGCAATGTTCGAGTCGAACATGAGTTTGACTCGAACTTGAAGCTCATCCCTACTCCTTACAAGTAATCATATTCTGGAAACTATTCTTGTCTTGAGATCAGTGAAAATGTACAAAAACGCACATACAGGTTTGAGAAATACTCCTCTCAATGACATACAGTATAACAAGTGGTCTACATTACAAATTACTTGCAAGTTGCAGCAGTCTTTCTTTTTCACCCTAAGGCCATTCACACTCCTGTCTACTTATCCTCTTCTCTAGGCTTAGATGCTCTGGTCTTGCTCTAGGCACAAACATGGTGATATGGGCACACCCATGTGGGTGGACTGCAATCCCGATCTGAACTGTGTGGCTATTTACGGAATTTACAGTACTTAGGTAGGTTTAAGCACTTGCCGGCTGAACTATAGCTGAATGGCGGCTACAGTGAGGTCGGCCAGTTCTGGGAGGGTATCTGTTGACGTCCTCTAGTGATCATGCTTTTGGTGCACTCCCATGCATCAGGATTTGTCTGTGACCATTTTGTGCCTTGGATTGCATATCACAAATTGGGGTAAAGAGCCAATCACAGCTGCCTTTTACCATGTAATTGCTGTGTCCAGTCATCAGCAACCTCAATGTAAACAAAGCAGGGTCATGGCAGTTCCAGAGCTCTCCTTTCCTCACAGTGATACAGAGAGTGAGGGATGGAGTTTGATCGAATCCTGCACAGTGAGTTACTTTATACTACCATGCCCTACAGTGCCCATCAGTGCAGCCTGATCAGTGCCTATCAGTGCAGCCTCATCAGCTCCCATCAGTGCTGCCTTATCACTGCAGACCCATCCATGCAGCCTCACTGCGTTGCATTAGTGCACATCATTTCAAACTTCATTAGTGGCTCTGATTGTCACCTAAGCTGACCATGCCTCTGCCTACTCAATAACTGACCATGGCCTGTTTATTGATGATGCATGCTTGCTGCCTGAACTATTAACCCCATTCCTGCCTTCTACCTGAACAGACCTCAGCCTGTTAATTGATCACGTTTTTGCCTGACCCTTTGCCCCCCTACTGTAGTAGTAGGATTCTAGATAACACAGGGGTCTCACATATGTGAGGGGCTTCAGAATAGTCTTTCTGAGTGGAGAAAACAACGTTTTTGTTTTTCTCCGAGTTTTGTATTGGGATTGGGGTCTGGAGACCAGAGGCTTCAATTTGGGTGATAAGAAGCCTCTACACTGTGCCCGGGTCTTACATGATCGAGGCCCTAAGCCTGATTTTTCTGCCTGCTGCCGACTTACCTTGGCCTGTAAATTGATCATAACTCTGCCTGCCATATGAACTGACCACACCTCTGCCTGCTACCTATACTGACTAGGGTCCATGTTTCTGCCTACTGCCAGGACCAATACTTTGGCTGTGCTGACCATGTCTCTGCCTGCTGCTTGGGAAATTACTTTGGTTGTTGCTAACCACATCTCTGCCTGCTGCCCAGACCAATACTTTGGCTGTGCTGACAATACCTCTGCCTGCTGCCTGTACTGACTATCGACAGTATTTATCTCTGCTGCCTGGACAATTCATTTCACTGTCACTGACCAGGTCTCTGCCTGCTCCCTGGACCATTTCTTTGGCTGTGCTGACAATATAGCTGCCTGCTGCCTGTACTGGGTATGAACAGTATTCCTGCCTACTCCCTGGACAATTCTTTTTGCTGTCACTGACCACATCCCTGCCTGCTGCCTGGGCCAATGGTCTCCTCTGTGAACAACTGCACTACTAAAACCACAGGTACTCTTTTGTTTACCCTTTGCTGAGCAGAATGTATTTTTAGGCCCCTTTCACACATGCGGACATTATGTCCGTATTTCCGTTTGCGGATGAAATACGGACATACATGCATTCCTATGGGATAGCGGGTGTCTGCGGATGAACATCCGCAGACACCCGATATCGCCTGCCTCCGCTATTGTCCGATTCTGCAGATGGAGGAAAATCCTATTTTTCTATCCGTCTGCAGAGCGGATCGGATGAACACGGACAGACGGTCCGTGTTTATCTGATCCCCCATAGAGGAGAACGGAGAGCTAACAGGGCAGTCCCTGCACAGTGTGCAGGGACCGCCCTGTTTTCCGCCGGCTCAGCAGGGACAAACGGAGCGATACCCGCTGAGCATGCGGATCATCACGGGGCGGATCATTACTGATCCGTCCCGTGTGAAAGGCGCCTAAGGCATTACTCTTGGTATGTGCATTGTATGCATTGGAAATATAAAGGGCCTTGAAATTTTTGATTTTGTTAGGTTGCCAGGAAATTGGATATGTAATTAATGTCCCTAGAACACCTGACAGTTCTCCTTGGATGTTGGGCCTCTGTGTGGCCAGACTGTGGAGAAGTCTCACACATGTGGTATTGCCATACTCAGGAAGAGTAGCAAAATGTAATTTGGGGTGTAATTTTTGCTATGTAAATGCTATTTGTTAGAAATATCTTATAAATTGACAACTTTGTGTAAAAAAAATATATATATGTTTTCATTTTCTTTCCACATTTTCTGAAAACTTGTGTAAAAAAATTACATGTTCAAAAGGCTCATTATGCCTCATAGAATATATGTTGGAGTGTTTGCTTCTCAAAATGTGGTAATTTTGTGGGTGTTTCCGCTGTCCTGGTGCTCCACAGCCTTCAAATTTGTAATAGGTAGTCAGGAAATTAGATTTGTAATTTATGTTCCTAGAACATTTGACGTATCTACTTGGATGTTGTGTCTTTCAATGTGGCCAGGCTGTGAAAAAGTCTCACATATGTGGGATTGCCATACTCAGGAGGAATAGCAGAAGGTATTTTGAGGTGTAATTCTTGGTATGTACATGCTATTTGTTAGAAATATCTTATATATGGGCAACTTTGTGTAAAAAAAAAATATATTTTCATTTTTCAATTTGTGTAAAAAAATGGCATGTTCAAAAGACTCATAATGCTTCATAGAATATACATATGGTGCTCCAGGGCCTTCAAAACTTTGATGAGTTGTAAATTAGATGTATAATGTGGAATGTGGCCAGGCTGTGGAAAAGTCTCACATATGTGGTATTGTCATACTCAGGAGGAGTAGCAGAATGTGTTTTGGGGTGTAATTGCAAGAATGCCTATGTCGTGGGTGAAAAATAACTTGTTAATTCGTCAATTTTGTGGAAAATAATCTTAATTTTCCAAAGAATTGTGGTAAAAAAATTAAAATTTCAAAAAAACTCACCATGCCTCTTACTAGATACTTTGGAACGTCTACTTTCCAAAACAGGTCAGCTGGGGGTGGGGGAGGGGTGTTTGTACTGTCCTGGCATGTTAGGGCATGTTAGGGCCTCAAGAAATGTGCTAGGCCATCAGTACATCAGGCGTGATCAATTTTTAATGATTGGTACCATAGATTGCAGACGCTATAACTTTCACACAGACCAAATAATATACACTGATTTATGTTATTTTTTATCAAAGAAATGTGGCAGTATAACCTTTATGAAGAAAAATGTCTTATTTGCAAAATTTTATAACAGAAACTAAGAAGAATGCATTTTTTAACATTTCTGGACATTTTTAATTCATAGCCCAAGAAATTAAAAAAACTGTGGTGATTAAATATCACCAAAAGAAAACTTTATTTGTGTGAGAAAAAATCCAAAAGTTTCATATAGGTACAGTGTTGCATGACTGAGTAATTGTCACTCAAATTGTGAGAGCACCAAAAGCTATAAATTGGCCTGGGCATGAAGGGGGCATAAGTAGACGAGCGGTTACTATGATAAATAGCAAATACGACGTGTGAGTCATTACTTTACTCATGATAAGTATGCAGGTGCAGCTCCTATCTGAGTCTGGTAACGCCCTTAAAATCCCCCTACACAATGAATATACAGTACAGTTGTAGATAACTTGCAACTTTATTCATTTTCAGGCTGCATGCTGAAAATTAGAGAAATGGTTAATGCAAACAAAGCATAAAGTTCAATAATTCCAAATGGAATCACGTAACTGGCACTAGAACACCAACAAATGTAATATAGCAGTTCATGTACCTCTATCTAGCTAAGCTAACTGTAACCTAATGCCGCGTACACACCACCGTATTTCTCATTGGAATAAACTCTGAAGGTTTTTCTGATCAAGTTCCGCTGAAATTGTCTTGCGTACACACGATCACACCAAAGTCCAATCGTCAAGAACGCAGTGATGCACAACATGTACGTCGTGACTAGAAAAAGGAAGTTCAATAGCCAGTAGCCAATAGCCTCTGTCTCATACTTGCTTCAGAGCATGCCTCGTTTTTGGTCCGTCGGAACAGCATACAGACGAGCGGTTTTCCCAATAATAGGAATCGGTTCCATCGGAAATATTTAAAACGTGTTCTATTTCTAGGTCCGTCAGAATTTTGTAAAAAAACGAGAGATGTGGTATACACATGATCGAAATATATGATGAAAAGCTTCTGTCTGATTTTTTTCTGTCAGACATTCCACTCGTGTGTACGCAGCATACTGTAAGTCCCAAACTTGTCTGTTGGGAAGCTCATAAGTCTGCATTGGACCCTTACCAACTACACAGAAATAGATTCCTTTTCAAGGCAGTAAAAAGCAACTAATATACTATCTTTAAGATACTACACAGTAAAAAAATAACAGTTGTGCGATCTCTTTAATATAATTCTCCTTGAATAAAATGTCTCCCCCCGACAATATATTTTATTCAACAGAATCTGTAAAGCATGTTTCTGTATTTATCCTTTATATGTAGCTGAACAGATTTTCCCTGACTATGCAATACAATATATCACACTAGCACATGATGAGAAGAACAAAATAACTAGGGATATGGACATTCTAGAAATCTGGCAAACAATCACTACAGCACAAATAACTCTTTTGTAAAGACCATGTGGCACTCACAATGTAGCAGCCAGTTCTCCTCAAGTCTCCTAGGCAGATAGAAGAAATAGACAGGTGGAATCCATTGCAACCTCTATGTGTTGTAATCTAGGCAATGAACAAGCAGCAATCTGACTCAAAGTTCCCACCAGATATCACCCCACAATCTCAGCTATGCTTCTCCAGCAAGTTTTCTCAGACATTCCCTTCCTCCTAGGCTGTGATGCAGATCATTCCTCCCACTGATGACACATCCACACTCCTGGCTACCACATATGTTCCTCCTTCTTTCTGTAGCTATCACATAGAGGTAAATTGTGGTGGCCATTTTGGAGTAGTCTAAATTCCAATGAGTTACATCGCTGGCACACTTTTAGAAAATAAATGACCTCTAATGTTAGGGACCAGTCTGCATGAAGCCTGCATCCCCAATGCAGCCTGCGTCCCAAATGCAGCCTGCGTCCCCAATGCAGCCTGTGCCACCAATGCAGCCTGTGCCAATGTTAGGGACCAGTCTGCATGATCTTTGTAGCGCTTGCTTACCTCCATCTATGCCCTGCATTGGGCTAGGGTGTTTTTATCATTTGATCCTGTCCCACAATTTTTGCCATCCATTCCACTATCTATTGGCTTGTGTGTTGCGATGCTTGGAATTTACATACCTGGGTAAGCATTGCACCTCCTTGGACTAAGCACATTGAGACTATTTTCTTATATCAAAAATGTTCTGTATTATATATGTATTTAATTGTACGGCACATATGTACATTCTGTACTCTTAAACTTTTTCCTTATGTTATTGTTAGTTGCATACTCCCCTGAAGAAGCACAAATGCGAAACATGTCGGGAGGAAGTACGATCAGTCTCAGCAACTAACACTTTCAGGATCCCCTATACTCTATAGCTATGCATTTTTTGTACAATAAGTGTATTTGTTGTTATTGTCTTTACAAAACATATTTTTAATACATTTCTAAATAAAAAAGTTATGAATTCTTTTAAAAATCTCTGTTTCTCTATTGATTGTACCGTATAAAAATCCCCTGCTCCCCTTTTTTCCTTTTTTAGGATACAATATTTGCAGAATCATTAGGGGATGAGGTACCTATAATAGTAATGTGTTTCTGGGATAGTGTGGACCAACTTACTTCTATAGTAAAAATGTGATGCCACATTGTAAATAAAAATATAAGTTTTGCAAAGTGGAATAGTTCTGTATTACATGTATAAAGTAGGCACTAGGCAGCATAGTAATGTCTATGATGTGACTATACTATGCTGAAATATACCTAAGTATTAAGTAGTAAATATTTGCAAACTTTTTCAAATTTTGCAAATGCACAATGACTAACACAGCCTTCAAAAATTCCACTCACCTGCTCGCATTTTGCGAGTGGATTTTGAGGGCTGGCAAGCTATGGCTGCCCGGTGGAGTGAGCACTGCTGGCAGGTGGGTTGTAGGGGAGCCATTCTCCCAGCGATCGGAGGTGAAGAGAGAGGAGAGCCACCGCTCGGATGGTCAGACTGCTGGGAACATAACAGCTTTCATTTCAATAGCTGTGTGTTCCCCGCCACACACTGTCACATACAGCCCCTCCTCTTTGTCTGGGCACTTTGATACACAGATCACCCATCCAATCCTGGGAAGGGGCTGTATTTGATGGTGTGCAGCGGGGAACACACAGCTATTGAAATGAAATCTGTTCGCTGTGCTCAGACCATCTGGGCGGCAGCTCTCCTCTCTCTTCAGCTGCACAGGCTGCATTGGGGACACAGGCTGCATTGGTGGCACAGGCTGCATTGGTGGCACAGGCTGCATTGGGGACGCAGGCTGCATTTGGGACGCAGGCTGCATTGGGGATGCAGGCTGCATAGGTGGCACAGGCTGCATTGGTGGCACAGGCTGCACTGATGACACGGGCTGCACTGGTGGACACAGGCTGCATTGGTGGACACAGGCTGTATTGGCTGGCACATTGGTGGCACATGCTGCATTGGCAGGCACAGGCTGCATTGGAGGACACAGGCTGCATTGCTGGACATGGCCAGGCTGCATTGGTGGACATGGGAAGGCCAAATTGGTGGACGTGGGCAGGCTGCATTGGTGGACACGGGAAGGCTGCATTGTTGGGCACAGATAAAGTTGTTGTTAAAGAGGAAGTAAACTCTCCCACTCTGATGCTTCTTTTCATTTAGTCCATTATAATAAGTAATTATGAAACTATAGCCACTGTAATCCAGCCCAAATTGCATATTACTTACTGTTTAAAGAAACTTTAAAAAACATGTTTCCAGGGGTAAGGCAGCGCCATCTTAAGTATTGTTTTCTGAGTCCACAGTAGAGCGTATTTCCGCCCTTACATTGAGCACTTCCTGTACTGTTAACCAAGCCTCCTTCTCAATCCAAAGTTTCTATGGCAACATTGCTTCCCTGTTCATAGCTGACTTGTTTTATTTCATAGTATTTACTTGTGCTGATTATCTAGTGTTTGCCTGTGTGAGTCCTATCAGCTTCAGCTGATAAAACGGAAGTACTGCTGTCCCATGCCCTGCTTTACACTGCATGTGATGTCACATGGTCACATGGTGTGTAGGAGGAAGCTCTTAGTGATTATGCAGCCTCCTGGGAGTTTAGTGTTGTGTGCCGTAGGAAGTCCTGATAACAGATAGATAAGCACATAGAGAGTGTGCCGTAAATCAGGGGAGATCTGGGCATGCTCAGTGGCACCATTCTAAAGAACAAAAAGGATTACAATACTAAGCAAGTAAGGAGATATCTACAAGCAGTGTTCATTAGGGGTTTTTATGCTGATTTACATGGGAAAAAGTTGTGGGGGAGAGTTTACAACCACTTTAATATTTATTTTTACAACTTAATTCTGCATAAAGCATTTAAGTGTCATTTCATGAGCTAATTTATGAGAGCATGTTTATGGGTGTAATTAGGGGTGGAGCAGGGTAGGGGTTGGGATGGGCAACTGCTGGCAAGTAACCCTTGAGGCCTGGCCAGTAGCTCAGAGCTTGAAATTTTGAGCCCTGGACTAACAGCTGCTTTTCTCAAAAACACCCTAATTCCAGTGGCTACCAGAAGTGTAGATACCATCTTCCATTGCTGACCCCGACTGTCTGTATTTGTAAATAGAGGTATTGTTTATTACATAAATAAATATATATAGCACTACTCGTCTCTGAGTTGTTGGGATGGAAACCCCAGAATGAGAAAATACAGAGAGAAACGCATGTCCTTTCAATGGAAAAGCTAATACTGAATCCAGACTAGAAGCAGGTATTAACAGGCAAGTACTCCTATGTTTAATAGTTTTATATTGTTGCCAATAGCATCTAAATACACATAATATCTATAAAAAACTAAAAGTATCCTTGCGCTTAGTGTACTAAAACAACATCAAAATATCAATACACTAATCAGTGGAATACTGGACCTTACATGCATAAATAAAAAATAGGTGTGCTATCAATTTAAACAAAATAAATCCTGACAAACATCCGAAATAACAATAATTCAAAACATTAAAACTATGTTAATATATTATGGCATATATTTCATATGCATAAGTGAAAACAATAAATGCAAACAATTAAAAAGGATGTCCCACTTAAGAGGTGAAAATCCAAGTCTGTGATACTGTGTACTTGAGTAGTGGTCACCTTGTTGTGTGTTAGTAGGTGAACCTGTCTATTGCAATAGTGCTTTTTTATACAGCTCCTTGTTTTAGTTAACTATGCCTCTTCTGGTCTGGGATTTTATAACTAGTTTTAGCTCAGGGCTCAAAAAACAGCAAGGACTAAGCATTCGACAACCACTTCTGGTATTTAGAAATTTGCTTGTATGACAGATTAGAAGCTACTAGGGAGTAAGATGCAGAGTAGATAGGCTTACTCAGAGTTCCAGTGCCACACCATGGTTTCTGCTCGTGAGAAACTGCGTTTCAGGCTGGTTGGACAATGGCTGAAGGATCTCCCCAGCATTGCAAATCTTGTCTCCGGGTCTTTGACACCAAGATAGGCACCACATCCTGATCATTCTCAGGGGCCACTACAACTGAACTTTGGTGCAACATTCATCTGCATGTATCTCTATTACTAATTGTATATACGCCAGGTATACGTGTACAATTGCAACAGGACTTCTGTTGGCCCCTTTGCTGATAATTTCTGCTTGCACCTAGGATGCATGTACTATTATTAATCTTTTATTATGTAAAACGTGTAGTATTTCCATACTTGTGTGCATCTATATACAGTATCTCACAAAAGTGAGTACACCCCTCACATTTTTGCAGATATTTTATTATATCTTTTCATGTGACAACACTGAAGAAATTACACTTTGCTACAATGTAAAGTAGTGAGTGTACAGCTTGTATAACAGTGTACATTTGCTGTCCTCTCCAAATAACTCAACACACAGCCATTAATTTATAAACCGCTGGCAACAAAAGTGAGTGCACCCCTAAGAGAAAATGTCCAAATTGGGCCCAAAGTGTCAATATTTTGTGTGGCCGCCATTATTTTCCAGCACTGCCTTAACCCTCTTGGGCATGGAGTTCACCAGACTTTCACAGGTTACCACTGGAGTCCTCTTTCACTCCTCCATAACAACATCACAGAGCTGGTGGATGTTAGAGACCTTGAGCTCCTCCACCCTCCGTTTGAGGATGCCCCACAGATGCTCAATAGATTTTAGGTTTGGAGACATGCTTGGCCAGTCTATCACCTTTACCCTCAGCTTCTTTAGCAAGGCAGTGGTCATCTTGTAGGTGTGTTTGGGGTCGTTATCATGTTGAAATACTGCCCTGCGGCCCAGTCTCTGAAGGGAGGGAATCATGCTTTGCTTCAGTATGTCACAGTACATGTTGCCATTCATGGTTCCCTCAATGAACTATAGCTCCCCAGTGCTGGCAGCACTCATGCAGCCCAAGACCATGACACTCTCACCACCATGCTTGACTGTAGGAAAGACACACTTGTCTTTGTACTCCTCACCTGGTTGACGCCACACACGCTTGCCACCATGCAGACCAAAGAAGTTGAGTGCACATGCTCAGCGTCATATCCAGAGGTTGTCTTTGGGAAATAGACATATGATTACTAACCCCTTCAACCTCTGCAACAATGCTGGTAGTAATCATATGTCTATTTCCCAAAGACAACCTCTGGATAGGATGCTGAGCATGTGCACTCAACTTCATTGGTCGACCATGACAAAGCCTTTTCTCAGTGGAACCTGTTCTGTTGAGCCGCTGTATGGTCTTGGCCACCGTGCTGCAGCTCAGTTTCTGGGCCTTAGCAATCTTCTTATAGACTAGACCATCTTTATGTAGAACAAATATTCTTTTTTTTTCTTATTTGCCATGAGGTGCCATGTTGAACTTCCAGTGACCAGTATAAGAGAGTGAGAGCGATAACACTAAATATAACACATCTGGTCCTCATTCACACCTGAGACCTTGTAACACTAACAAGTCACATGACACTAGGGATGGAAAATGGCTAATTGGGACATATTTTGACATTTTCACTTAGGGGTGTACTCATTTTTGTTGCAAGCGGTATAGACACTTATGGCTGTGTGTTACGTTATTTTAAGGGGGCAGCAAATTTACCCTGTTATACAAGCTGTACGCTCACTACTTTACATTGTAGCAAAGTGTAATTTCTTCAGTCATGTCACATGAAAAGATATAATAAAATATTAACAAAAATGTGAAGGGTGTACTCACTTTTGTGAGATACTGTACTTATGGGTAATACTATATGCTGGCTGAGTAATCTGCTCCCAATTACTCTTTCTTGGGATGGAGGTACAGCTAGCTTTATTATTAAACCCACTCTTCCACTTAGTAAAGGCTCTCGTTCTCTTATTTACCTACAGGTTTAGATAAAAAAAACAGAGGGCTACACACTAAACTGGAAATAGGAGAAATGCCACACAGCAGATGATAAAATATGGATGGATATGTTGTGCTCAGACAGCAGTTTCATATTATATGTAATACATTGCACATTAACAGGAACATTTAGAGGACCATGCACTGTTCAGAGAATAAACTTGAGGCTTAAATGGCAGAATGTTTAAAGAGACAAAACATTGGGAAATATTAATGTACTTACCGGTAAATGATTCTAGCCATGCTTTTGTGACATTCTGGCTACAGCAGCTTATGAGATCTGCACTGAAGATTTCATGCTGCTGCTGGTCCTCTGTAGCCAAAAGCAAGGTTTCACTTTATTCCTATGGGCTGCCTGGGGAAAGCACAGATATCATTCTACACAGAGAGCCCGAATCCATGTTTGCGTGTGTGGGCGTGTGTCTGATTGGGGTAGCATATTGGGAACATTCATATGTTTTGTTTATGCTACATGTTAGCATTAGGGGACTTCAATACAATGTAGCCACTTTGTGAGACAAGTGAACATTGTTGCACTATTTATTTTGAAGCACTTCACATAACAGAGAAAGAGAGCAGTGGCTACGGTGTTGTGCTTTACCTCCCCTATAGGATTGCCCATAAATTGGGCTTCAGCCAAGGGTGGAGTTACAGCCAGTACAAACAGAAATTAAGATGGGCTTTTATGCACACTGCTACCATGGAGCAGAACAGAACCACTTACTACATGCGCTTGGGCCCCTGGGGATTCAACTAAGAGGTTATAAGTTGAAGCTGAGTTAAGTTGAACTGAACTGTCCAAGGGTGGCTCGGTACGCAGGCATTAACAGGTGCACTGGCACATTATTTCTCCTGTGACAGTGCTGTAGAAATAACTGTCCACCACTTCCCAGTTTTAAGATGTACCACAGTAGTAAATTGGTTAAAGATACAGTTTCCTCCTTCACCACAATGTACGGTTTTTCAGTGTAGCAGTTGAAAATGTAGCAGGTGAGTTATAAGGCATACCAAACTGAACAACAAATCATTTGGCTGTTCAGCCAATAAATAATGTATATATATATATATATATATATATATATATATATATATATGTGTGTGTATATATATATATATTTAACTGTGTGCATATTACACATTTTCCTGAATTCTTAGGGACAAAACTGCATGGACATTAAAACTATATTGGAAAATAATTTTGAGAACAATGTTATTATCTGTTTCTTTACAGTTATTTGTTTGGCCTTGTATAGAATTTAGTCTCAAGCAGTTCAGTTAAACTCATAAATCATGCAAAACAGCTGAGCAGTAATGATGGGCATGACTTCCAATTAGCACTATAATAAGTTTAAGCTACAGTCTCATTGGATGTGAGTTTGACCTTAAAATGTTTGTCTTCTTTCTGTATTTATTTTCTCTAGTGATTTCCCAATTTACAGCTAAATTAGAAAGTTAAAATTAGCAGTAAAATACTTGATTTGGTTTAATCTTTCGGTACATTGGGGATTTGAAGGATCTGAAATCACGGCAAGTGCAAGAAACTTCCTTCGTCTAATCTTTTTCAATGAAAGAATAGAATATTGTTAAACGGCCATTAGCGGGTATTGGATCCCAGCTCCAAATGGATTTGGGCTCTAGAGAAATGGACTTAAATTGTTATTCACTTGCTCTATGCATATTCTTTTACTGTTTTTTTCCTCTAAGAATCATTTTGTATTTGACCAAACATAGCTCAAAAGAGCATCATTAGCACAATATTAATTAAATTAGACTTAAACTACTGCTTCAAAGTAACAACGCATACAAAGTGATTGAAAAATAAATAGTATAAGGCTATGTGAACCTGTTAAAGAAAGCATAAAACAGTTTTTCGGGGTATTTTATCAGATTAATGCAAAATTTCAAACAAAAAGGTAAATTTGCATACATTTACATAAAGTATATATATATATAAGTACTGTATTTGTGTTTTACTTTACTGTGCACACAACACAAGCAGACAGGTGACATACATAAGTCACAATTAAGCAAGAAGATGACATAGGATGGCGTAATAGTGAACAATGATGAAGCACAGTGGTCTTACTAACTAGCAGAGTACATCATAAGAATAGCTGGGCATGTATTAAAGGATAAATTATTTTTCATGTGCAAATCCTGTATCAATCCAGTGCCAGGCACAGCGCTGGGTTGATACAGAACTCAGATAAGTGTTTGAGGGGAGGAAGGGGCACAGCAAGTAGCAAAACGTTTCAGGTCACACTGGCATGGGTGCGCGGCTGCCCTTCCTATCCCACACATAATTTATAATAAGCTAAGCCATTACATATGCTTTGCTAATTAGGTGTACTGCCCCTTTAAATTTTTACAACACCTTTGAACACAGGTAAAGGTGCCCAATCAGGTGTGAAGGAAGATTGTTGTAAGATATGATTTTGCTTGAGTTTTTGATAACTAAGCAAATTACCATTAATTTCTGAAGATTTGATTTGTACGTTTAAAGTATGTGTAGCGCTGGTTCCTGACGAGCGGGCGCTATGTTCTTTTCAAAGTTAATTTTCCTGAAACCACAGTTGGGTTTTGAGACACATTTTCTAAATTTCTGGTTTCAGTACCAGTCCAGCTGGGTTGCACTGGATTCCCCTTGACCGCAGGTGTCGCTGTCACCGCCGGCAAGAGTGAGAATGCAGTTTAGCTGGGTGTATTGAATGCCACTGTTCTATTGGAACAAGCCCAGTGGGAGTGTTCTCCTGCTGTGCATTCTGGGAGGTGTTATTTAAGGTACCAAAATCATGTGCTTCGGGGTTCTGGAGATTGTTTTCTGTCTGCTCGGTTCTGGTGGTCTTCCTGACCCAGCCCCATAGCCCTCCTGGCCTGGGGTGCGGAACCATGCATTTCGAGTCTCAGGGCTGGCTGGCCCAAGGCAACGCAACTGCAGGGATAGGCCCGAGTGGATTTCGGGGCCTATTGATCCAAGGGTGGTCCGGTGCCGTCTCATCTGAAGGGAGAAGCCCAGCGACTGAAGAACCCCAGGGGAGGACTCTTCAGAAGAAGGCATGCGCAAGGCTGGCTTCTCTGAAGGAGCCTGGAGGCTTAATTTGAAGGATGCAACCTGGATCAACACTCATACGGTATCGCCGGATCGGCTGAGAGATACTGGTACCATATGATAGCTCTTTAAATTTGTCTACGTCCCTCAGTAACGCTCAAGTCTGTGGCAGTGACTTTGTAAAACATCCTACACTCAAGTCTGTGGCAGAAACTTTGTCAAACATTCTACGCTCAAGTGTACATCGCAAGTCTGTGGCAGAAACTTTACCGAACACCCTACCGGCTGCTAGGCCTAGTGAGAGGAGGTCTATTCGGGGGTTGTAAAATCCAGTTGTGAAACGGTTGCTATTCTTTGGATTTTCCTATAAGAGACTTTCCATTTCTTGCAGTCTAAAGTACCTGAACTTACTCCTGACTCTCTACCCTTCATTGAAAGACTCTGTTTCTGTTTCAAATAAATAACCCAAAGGAAGATTCAGTGTCAGTTTCCACATTTCTTTGGGCCATCTATCACGGGAATCCCTAGATGGAGAAGCAGTCAAGAAGATAACAGTAAGCCCAATAAAACCAGCAGCTCCTTCGGGGGTTAGTGCTACATAGTGATGGACGTTTCGCAAATGCAAACCGCGAAAAGTTTGTGAACCGCAAAGTTCGCGGTGGTCCCCATTGACTTTAATGGCAGGCGAACCATAAAAACCTCCAGGTCATATTTTCAGCCACAAAATACTTACTAGTTGTGCACACATAGACTCACAACATGGACACTGACATAACAAAAGCATTAAGTGAATCTGGGATCGACAACGACAAGCATTCATTTTTACCTGTGAAATTTTGACAATTCAGGAGCGCATGAAGGCCATGGAGGAGAGGCAAGGTCAGGGCAGGCTATGAAGGGGGTGCAGGAGATGATCAGTGCCACAGCCAGGGCAGCGCAGTCCTGTGCCAATGTCTCAGTGTGCCAACCTGTGCTTGAGCCCCTTCCTCTGCCCAGCCCTTACCCCCACCTATGCAGGGCTCCACTGCGGTGGTCCGGAGGTGCCAGTCCAGTGCTGATCCTTAGCCATGGTGCTGGCACTGCCTGCTGATTGGCTTCTCTGCTGCTATCTCCCTCACTGAAACCAGCACCACGATAGAGACTGAGCACTGACACCAGCACCGTGATAGAGAGCACTGACACCAGCACCGAGATAGAAAGCACTGACACCAGCACCAAGATAGAGAGCACTGACACCAGCACCGTGATAGAGAGCACTGAGACCACACCAGCGCCGAGATAGAGAACACTGACACCAGCAGCGAGATAGAGAGCACTGACACCACACCAGCACCGTGATAGAGAGCACTGACACCAGCACAGTGATAGAGAGCACTGACACCAGCACCGAGATAGAGAGAGAGAGCACTGACACCAGCACCGAGATAGAGAGCACTGACATCAGCACTGATACCAGCAACTCGCTGCGGGACCCAAAAATATGACATCGCTCAACCTCTTCAAACAGGAGGGTATGGGCATATAGTACGGTGTGCTTTTTTTGTACAAGGAAGTTAGCCAAAGATAGAAAAAAGGTCCATGTGCTCGATTAAATAAATCATATACATGGTCTACTGGTCACATGTGTTGAATTTCTCCGAGATCCATGCCTCATTCATTTTTATAAATGTGAGGTAGTCAACACTGTCGTGAGCTAGACGAGTGCGCTTATCGGTCGCGATACCCCTGCTGCGCTGAACGTCCTTTCGGGCAGGACACTGGACGAGGGGCAAGCCAAAAGTTCTATTGCAAATTGAGCAAGCTCTGGCCAGAGGTCAAGCCTGCCCACCCAGTAGTCCAGGGGTTCATCACTTCTCAGAGTGTCCACATCGGCCGTTAACCAGATGTAGTCGGACACCTGTCGCTCTAGGCGTTCCCTGATGCTGGATCCGGATGAGACCTGTCGATGGGTTGGCTGAAAGAATGACTTCATATCAGAAGTCACCAACACATCTTCAAACCACCCTCTTATTGCAGGCGCTGTTGGATTGGTACCCACAACTTTTTCCCCATGGAGTGGGAATTCCTCCTCTGCCAGCGCACGCAAAAGCAGAATGCAGCATTTCTTGAAGCAAGGCCTGTAAGTGCTCCATTCTGACAGCCCTCTGTGATGGTGGTAACATTTCCGCCATTTTGTGTTTGTACCGGGGGTCTAAGTACGTTGCCACCCAGTACTGGTCCTTGACCTTTATGCTTTTTATACGGGGGTCCCTGTTAAAACACTGGAGCATGAAGGCCCCCATTTGCACTAAACTGGAAGTGGTGTGGTGGCCTGGTTCCTCCTCATCATCCAGGATAATGTTGTCCTCTTCATTCTCCTCTCCCCATCCACGCACAACAACAGGGATCCCAGAAAGGTTTAAAGCATGCTCTTGTTGCTCCTCCTTATCTGCCCCGGCACCATCCTCTTCTGACTCCTCTTCAGACTCCTGTTGTTGACTTGTCTTAGATAGAGTAGCCCCCCCCCCCCCCCGGGAATTCATCCAGCATTGCGACTTCCTCATCTTCCCACTCCTGCTCCTCCACGGCTTGATCAATGACACGATGCAATGCATGCTCCATAAAGAAGGCATAAGGTACGATGTCACTGATGGTGTCATGGCTGCGTCTGACCAGTATGGTGATCTCATCAAATGGTCGCAGAAGTCTGCATGCATCACGCATGAGCAGCCACTGGCGCGGTGAAAAAAAAAACAGCTCCCCAGAACCTGTTCTGCTGCAGAGTTCATACAGGTAGTCGTTAACTGCACGTTTCTGCTGGAGCAGCCTATCAAGCATATAGAAGGTTGAGTTCTATTGCGTCGGGCAATCGCAAATAAGATGTCTGACAGGCAGATTGTGTCACCGCTGAATGTCAGCAAGGCGAGCCATGGCCGTGTAAGATCTTCTGAAATGGGCCGAGATTTTCCTTGCCTGCCGCAAGATGTCCTGGACCCCAGGGTATTTGACAACGAATCGCTGCATGACCAAGTTTAAGACGTGTGCCATGCATGGCATGTGTGTAATTTTTCCCTGTTTCAATACGCTAAGCAGATTGGCACCGTTGTCACACACCACTTTACCAACTGTCAAATTGAGCGGTGTTAGCCACTGATCTGCCTGTGAACGCAAAGCGAAAGGAGTGCAGGGCCAGTGTGGCTCTTGGCTTCCAGGCACAACAGATGCAGTACAGAATGGCAATGTCTCACCTGGCATGTCGAATAGGTTCTGGGGATCTTGGGCGGCGCATCGGAAGAGCCGTTAGCAGCGGAAAATGAGGAGTCAGCCGAGGAGGGAGGGAGGAGGATGGAGTAGGAGGATGAGAAGAAGAGGCAGGCCTGCATGCAATCCGTGCGGTAAAACCAAATCTACATGGGTGCCACGGGTTACATGCTTGACGGCCGTCAGAAGGTTCACCCAGTGGGCAATAAAAGTTATATACCTTCCCTGCCCGTGTTTGCTAGACCACGTGTCTGTGGTCAGATGTATCTTGGCACCGACACTGTGTGCCAGAGATACATTCACTTGCCGCTGAACATGTCCATATAGCTCTGGGATGCCCTTCTGTGAGAAATACTTCCTTCATGGGACCTTCCATTGTGGTGTTCCAATGGCCACAAATTTTCGAAAAGCCTCCAAGTCCACCAGTTTATATGGCAGTAGTTGGCAGGCTATCAGTTCTGACAAGCCAGCCATCAACCGTTGGGCAAGAGGGTTATCCGGCATCATCATTTTTTTACGCTCGAACATTTGGCCCACGGAAGCCTGTCTTTTTCCAGAAAAATGTGAGGACAGCATGATGGAAGGTGGAGTGGAGGACAATTGTGAGGAGAGAAGAGAAGGAGAAGTAGAAGACGAGGCTGGATGGTGAGAGCCTGGAGTGTGGCTTTGTGGGTTCTGTTGCTCCCACTGGGCTCGGTGATGGCACCTCATGTGCCTTTTTAAGGCGGTTGTCCCTAGGTGAGTGTTGGGCTTACCGCGACTTATGCATTGACTGCAAAGGCTGCAGATGGCAACACTATTGTTAGCAGCAGACACGTTAAAAAAAGGCCACACTGCGGAGCCATGAGCCGGCGTCCTGGGAGTGCCAGATGTGACCATACATGGTTGATGCCTCACTCCTTATACATTAGCAGTCTGCTTTGTCCTTCCTGTGCAATCTAAGTTCCGCCTGCTTCTCCTCCCTATCTGCTGGTCCATATCTCCCTCTGAACTCCCCTCCTCTTCCTCTCTTGTGGGCACCCACGTGACATCACTAGACACTTCATCATCAACGTCACCTTCCCCACCGCTATAATTAGAGATCTCGGAGTAGGCAGCAACACCGGAGTCCAACCTCCCCCTTGGGCTGATATGGGTACTGTCGTCAGACTGCTGAGTGGCGGTTGTTGCTACCTCCTCTTCCTGATCCAATGCCAAGAGTGGCTGCGCATCGGCAATGTCTTGTGATGGATCAGAAAATAATTCCTGTGACTCAAGCGGAGGGTATATGGTGGTGGTGGTGGTGGTGTTGGTGGTAGTGTCTTTGGGGGTGCACACAGCAGAGAGTGAAAAAGAGGGTGCCGATCGAGAGGATGAGGAGGGTGCAGAAGAGTAAGGCTGAGTGAGCCACTCAACCAAGTTTGGTGCGTCCTTTGACGTAATGGAACGCACCTTCTGCAATTTTCCACTTTGGCTCAAGCCTGTTGCTCCTGCCCTACCCCTACCACCCCTGCGGAAGGGCCTGCCTCTTCCTCTGCCTGTCATTTTTTAAATAACCCTGTGACAAAAGTCTCTGGAGAAGTGCAGTATGTATGTGGAAGAAGGTATATAACACCCCACTTCAATCAGTCATTTTGGGGGGCCACTGGTCTATCACACCAGTTATAATACTTTTTTTAAATTACGTTTGTCACTCTTTGTAGTATCGCTGCAGAACCGCTCAGCAGTCACAATGCTGCACAGTGGAAATGCGCTATACTATGCTTTCTATATTTGCAAGTATTTTATATGTGTATTACACCCCTATATACTGCACACCAAATAGTACACCTATACCAGTCCTTAAAAGGACCTTTGTGGACCTAATAGTAGCTAGCTAGTAGCTAGTGAATTGCAGACTGTCCCTGCTCCAAACACCAAACTGTCCCTCCCTACACTGAGAAATGACAGCTGCAGAATTGGTCAGCAGCACAGCAGTGAAGTGCACTATAATATGCTTTCTATATGTGAAAGAAAGTATATTATACGTGTACAACCCTATAGTGATTTGCAGACTGCCCCTGCTCCAAACACCAAACTGTCCCTCAGTCCCTACACTGATAAAAGACAGTCAGCAGTGCAACAGAACTTTGTATATTTGAAAGAAAGTATATTCTAAGTGTATTACAACCCTATATACTGTACACCTATACCAGTCCTTAAAAGGACTTTTGTGGACCTAATAGTAATAGCTAGAGATTAAACTGACTGTTCCTGCTCCACACAGCGTCCTGTCTCTACACTGACAAAAGACAGAGTGTAAAATGGCCACCAGATCAGGTCTATTTATAAGGTAGGGGTATGTCCAATTGTCCATGTACTGAAATGTCTCAATTGGCTGTCCTGTACCCCATGATGGATGTCATGAAAACACAAGGATGGTGGCCTCTCTAGACACGGAGAAGGCCTTTGACTTTGTTGAATGGTGTTTCCTTTGGGTGGTCCTATCAAAGTTTGGATTTGGTTCTCGTTTTTTAACTTGGATCCAGATGCTGTATGTGAACCCAAGGGCACGAGTTAGGACAAACGGAAGTCTGTCTGACTCCTTTCATCTGGGGTGCAGGACACAACAAGGATGCCCGCTGTCACCGACTCTGTTTTCCCCCGGCCTTGGAACCCCTGGCCATCATTCTGAGAGCAGATAGGGAAGTAAGGATGACACCCTGCTGTACTTGGCCGATGCCTCATTGTTGCTTCGATCGGCTCTGGCTTTATTTGATCAGTTTGGTCACTACTCGGGAATCCGTATGAATTGGGAAAAATCTGTATTTTTCCCCCTACACACCTCGATTCCATGCACAGACACACGTACCCCCCTTAAATGGGTTGACAAATTCACATATTTGGGAGATAAGGGGATTAACAAGATTGCTGATTATTTGGAGACAAATTTAAATCCTTTGTTAACTCAATAGATGTAAATAGTAAAAAAACAAAAGTAATAGATGTAGCACTTGGCGCAACCTCCCGTTGACATCAAGAGTGAATCTTTTGAAGATGATTTACCTACTAAAATTCTTATACTTTTATAGGAATACTCCATCCCACATCCCCAAGGCTTTCTTTAGGCATTTGGAGTAAGTCATAACTTCTTTTGTATGGGCTGGACGACCTCCCAGAGTAGCAAAACATATACTACCTCCCATTGTCAGGGGTGGTTTGGCTTTGCCAAACATTCAACTGTACTACAGCTGTTTTAGTCCTGGGGAGGTGGTGATTCTCCCAGCCTAGACAAAACCCAGTGGTGATGTTGGAGGCAGCCATCTTAGGTTCCTATGCAGCCTTGAGTAACCTGGTATTCCGAGGCCCCAAGGCTCACCCCTCCCTGACATCATCTATGCTCACCACAATAAGGGTTTGGATGGATGCTGGAGCAACCTACCAAAAACCCCTCCATATGTCTCCACATACACCTCTGTGGGGTAATCCCCCACTTATGTAGTGTCCCAGACCCAGCCATTTGGGCCATTTGGGCCAAAAAGGGTATTACAGACCTGAAACATGTGAGAGTTGAGGGCAAATGTATCTCTCTTCGGGAACTGACAAAACAGGATCTCAGTACCTGCCTCCTGTAGGTTTCTGATACTGGCAGCTAAGACATGCAGTGATGGCCCAATTTCCGAGCCTGGTGGTCCTAGAATCAGATCCAATTGAGCGTCTCTTGACCTCCAGTGTCATGGAGAAACCGTTGTCTTCCTTATACTTGTACCGACTGTGGCCTACGACATTAAACTTACCCGTTCACTAGATAGATTTAGGATGGATATTCCCACCCTTGATGAGGAAAAATGGGAAGAATGTTTTACAACTTTTATTCCCTCAATGATTGCTGCGAAAGACAGGTTTATTCAACTGAAATTTCTTCATAGGGCCTATTATATGACGCAGAGACTATCCCGCATATATAGTCAGTTGGACCATAAATGCTCCAGATGTAATCTTGAGGTGGATAGCTTCTGGCATATGGTCTGGTCCTGTCCCAAAATATGCCCTTATTGGGAGGCGATCATAGTAACTTTGAGCAACATATGTGAGGTGAGCATACACCTGGACTCACTTGTGTTGCTGCTAAGTCATCTGGAGGACATTGAAAGGGATAGGTATAGTAAGCTCTGCTTGACCCTTGCCCTTTATTATGCACGTAGAGAAATCCTCCTACCATGAAAATCAATGGAAGCACCCGCCCATTCCTCCTAGATTCAATCACTTAACTCAGTTTTGCCCCTGTACAAAATCACATATGAGAGTAGATGATGTCCACATAAATTAGATAAGGTATGGTCCGGTTGGATAGATGCATGTGGTTAATGGGTAAGGCTTGGGGGCCTCTCAGTGTGTCCCTCCCCCACCACCTTCTATAGGTTTTGGGAGCTCTGGAATTGGATTAGGCAGCTGTCAACACCACCCCCCGATGCTTCTACTCCCCTTACCTCCTGTCATATTCATCTTTCCCCATTCTCTCTTGCACCCCGTGGTCTGCCCCTGCCCCCCAGCCCCCCCCCCCCCTCATATCTTACCACTCTTTAATGAAATGTTCATTATAAAAGTTAGTTATTAAGGGTACGATGTTGGATGCTGATGCCCTAGAGACTCTCTCCAATATATAAAGTTCTTCTGATGGGCATTGTAATTGATAACTTACCTTGCACGGTGAACTGTGGGGTTAACCCTGAGATATGTAATACATTTTACTAATGCTAATTTTGTCATGCAATTGATCTATGCCTGTTGACGTGTGTTTTGTTATGCTGATTTGTTCAATAAAAAAAAAGTCTGTTAAAAAAAATACCCTTTTATTATCTATTATTATTATTTTTATATAGTCAAGCTAATTGTAAAAGAAAACAAATCTATTCCACAGCCAAACAGGCACTCCAATTTTAGGCTACTGCTGAGTCTGTCCATTAGAATTGTACCATTCCATAACACCAGGTACAGCTTTGAGGTCTCCCTCAAGCATGTTATTTAAATGATTAATGTTGTCTTGAAGATGTTGTTTGTATATATTTACATTTATGCATTGACATATGTCCCCAATGGCATTGCCCAGCTTCCCATGCCTTTTAACACAGTTTTTTGTCTATAAGCCATAAACGTGACCAGAACTTACTAACAAGATTCACCTCCCATATACTTCAATGAAGTTCAAGGAATTTCAAACAGGATTCAGGACAGAACCCTCAAGGAATAGAACCTGAATTGATTTGCTCATCCCTACATTGCATCTAAGGATTGGTAAGCTGCAGAATATTACATTTGTATTCTAGGGTTTAGATATGTTTATACTGTTAAGTACCAATGCATGGCAAAATACTTTTCTCGGTTAGGATTAATGTCTCAAATCAAATTTTTAAAAAGAATTTAAAAATCAATTGCCTGACACTAGGGATGAGCTTGGTGTTCGAGTCGAACGCATGTTCGACTCAAACCCCGGCTGTTCGCCCGTTCGGCGAAGCCCGAACTCTGTGGGCCGTTCACGCCAAATTCGCGTGGCGCTCATGGCCCACAATGCACTGCGCCATTGCTGGCTCATGATTGGCCAAGCATGCACTGTGACCCTGCATGCTTGGCCAATCACAGCGCCGGCAGCGAGGAGAGACATAATTGGCCACAGGCAGAGTGTTCAGAGTGTTTAGTACATGCGCCACACTATATAAGGCCGCCAGCATGGCGGCCTTGTGTAGTGTTACGAGGTCTGCAGGAGTTAGTGGGTGTTGTGTGCCTTCAGCGCAGTATACACCTGTATCTATCCTTTATTGCTGTTCTCTAATAGAGCCATCTGCAGGAGTTAGTGGGTGTTGTGTGACTCCAGCGCAGTATACACCTGTATCTATCCTTTATTGCTGTTCTCTAGCAATCTGCAGGAGTTAGTGGGTGTTGTGTGCCTCCAACGCAGTATACACCTGTATCTACCCTTTATTGCTGCTCTCTAATAGAGCCATCTGCAGGAGTTAGTGGGTGTTGTGTGCTTCCAGTGCAGTATACACCTGTGTCTACCCTTTATTGCTGTTCTCTAATAGAGCCATCTGCAGGAGTTAGTGGGTGTTGTGTGCATCCAGCACAGCACAATATACACCTGTGTCTACCCTTTATTGCTGTGCTCCAATAGATTCATCTGCAGGAGTTAGTAGGTGTTGTTTGCCTCCAGCACAGCACAATATACACCTGTATCTACCCTTTATTGCTGGTGTCCTCTAATATAGCCATCTTCAGGAGTTAGTGGGTGTTGTGTGCCTCCAGCGCAGTATACACCTGTGTCCAGACTTTATTGCTGATCTCTAATAGAGCAATCTGCAGGAGTTAGTGGGTGTTGTGTGCCTCCAGCACAGCACAATATACACCTGTACCTACCCTTTATTGCTGGAGTTCTCGAATACAGCCACCTGCAGGAGTTAGTGGGTATTGTGTGCCTCCAGCGCAGTATACACCTTTGTCTACCCTTTATTGCTGTTCTCTAATAGAGCCATCTGCAGGGGTTAATGGGTGCTGTGTGCCTCCAGCAAAGCACAATATACACCTGTATCTACCCTTTATTGCTGGAGTTATCTAATACAGCCATCTGCAGGAGTTAGTGGGTGTTGTGTGCCTCCAGCACAGCACAGTATACACCTGTATCCACCCTTTATTGCTGGTGTTCTCTAATACAGCCAACTGCAGGAGTTAGTGGGTGTTGGGTGCTTCCAGCACAGCACAATATACACCTGTATCTACCCTTTATTGCTGGTGTTCTCTAATACAGCAATCTGCAGGAATTAGTGGGTGTTGTGTGCCTCCAGCACAGCACAATATACACCTGTATCTACCCTTTATTGCTGGAGTTATCTAATACAGCCATCTGCAGGAGTTAGTGGGTGTTGTGTGCCTCCAGCACAGCACAGTATACACCTGTATCTACCCTTTATTGCTGGTGTTCTCTAATACAGCCAACTGCAGGAGTTAGTGGGTGTTGGGTGCTTCCAGCACAGCACAATATACACCTGTATCTACCCTTTATTGCTGGTGTTCTCTAATACAGCCATCTGCAGGAATTAGTGGGTGTTGTGTGCCTCCAGCACAGCACAATATACACCTGTATCTACCCTTTATTGCTGGAGTTATCTAATACAGCCATCTGCAGGAGTTAGTGGGTGTTGTGTGCCTCCAGAACAGCACAGTATACACCTGTATCTACCCTTTATTGCTGGTGTTCTCTAATAGAGCCATCTGCAGGAGTTAGTGGGCGTTGTGTGCCTCCAGCGCAGTATACACCTATATCTACCCTTTATTGCTGGTGTTCTATAATAAGGGATCTGCAGGAGTTAGTGGGTGTTGTGTGCCTCCAGCACAAGATACACTACCCAATTTCTTGTTTTCCCATTTCCCTGCAGGCCATTACTATGTCTGGAAGGCCAACAAGGAGAGGCAGACAGTCACAAGCCAATAAAAGAGGGCAAACAGGCTCTGTGTCTAGAGACAACAGTGCTGGTCGTGGACGCGGTGCATCGTCATCAGCACGTGGCCATGGGACACGCTTGTCATTATTTTCGGCAGCTGGACATGTTGAGCCGCATCATGCCGAAGACATGGTAGAGTGGATGGCCAAGCCCTCTTCATCCTCCTCATCCTCTCTCACCCAGGCTCAGGGTACTAGCAAAGCAGCTGCCAACGCATCGTCTTCCCTCATCTCAATGTTATCATCAGTCACTCCTTTCCTAGATCCACCATGTCCTTCTGAGGAGTCCCTTGAACTGTTTGAGCACAGTTAGAAACAAAAGAAGAATACTGCGCTAGCCTACAAAACAAACAAACACAAAATTGATTATTCTAAATACTTGGAAGCAGCGATTGTTCTGATGTGATACACACCCATAAAACATTACAATATTAGATATCAGATAAATAAATAGATGGACAAATTCATTGAAATGTCAAATAAATAAATATAAGCATAATATAAACATAAATATAACTCATATAATAAATAAACTCATACAGTGCTTAAAGAAAGAAACGTGCAAACATCAATAAATAGATAAAATAAACAAACATGCCCAATAAAGTGCTCTCAAAAGAAAAAAAAATAAGTGCAAGAGTCCATTGGATTGAAGATATTCCTCCAGCTAGATCCTGTATAGAGTATAAACTTCCTTCACCACCACTGTGCTGGTTAACACTCTGAATGTGCACATACCAAACCATAAAGAAATCTGAGAATATATCATAAAGATTCCCAAGGGACCATCGAATCAGGACGGCATCAAACCCTTCCAAACGACCTCCAAAAACAGGATCGCTCATAGAATATGGATAAAAGAAACTCCCATAGCGTAAATCCACATAAGAGGGAGAGGAGGATGAGACATCTCCGGGAGGCCTTGCAGAAAGGTCTGTGCACCGCGTTCCCAGAGACTGGGAGGCTACAAACTCCTGGTCCTGGACAACGTGTTGCTGAAGCTTCGGTCAGAAGGAGCGGTGGAGAAGGTGGCCATCTGACCAATTCATACCATTTTTTAGTCCGCAGCCCCAAGGTATGATCGGTTCCAGCAACCATCGCCAGCGTCTGATTTACATGGTGCAGGAATACCTAGGGGCAAGGTCAGACTTGGAAACCTTTCCCACCAAAAATCCTCTGGCTTACTGGGTCTTGAGGATGGATCACTGGCCAGAGCTTGCACAGTATGCAATTGAGCTACTGGCCTGTCCTGCATCCAGCGTTCTTTCGGAACGCACCTTCAGTGCTGCTGGTGGCTTTGTAACCGATCACAGGGTGCGCCTGTGCACTGACTCAGTTGATCAACTGACCTGCATAAAGATGAATCAGTCTTGGATCACCACCAGCTACCAAGCACCTGAAGCTGATGTAACCGAATAATTTTTTTTGAAATGTCACATCCTTTCAAGACTGGCTATGCTGATGCTGAGTGACTGTCCTGTTATGTTGACTGACTATCCTCTTCCTCCTCAATGATCCCACTGATATCTTGGAAGAACATTTTTGGTTCTGGGTTTTGCCACCAGCCCAATTTTTCAGCCCCTGTTTAACAAGGGCATGTAATTACAATTTTTGATGCAATGCTTTGCAGCAGGGATCATCCCTGCACTCCAAATAGAGTATATGGGAGAGGTTGCAGTGTCGTGGCACCAGCACCCGTGCCTAAGGTCCAATTTTTCAGCCCTTGTTTAACAGGGGCATGTAATTACAATTTTTGATGCAATGTTTTGCAGCAGGGCTCATTCCTGCACTCCAACTAGAGTATAAGATGGAGGTTGCAGTGTATAGGCCCAATTTTTCAGCCCCTGTTTAACAGGGGCATGTAATACAATTTGTAATGCAATGCTTTGCAGCAGGGCTCATTCCTGCACTCCAACTAGAGTATCTGGGAGTGTTTGCAGTGTCGTGGCACCAGCACCAGTGCCTAAGGCCCAATTTTGCAGCCCCTGTTTAACAGGGGCATGTAATTTCAGTTCTTGATATAATCATTCACAGCAGGGTGCTCCAGCGCCCACCAAGAGTCACTTGGAGGACTTACAGTGTTGTGGCAACACCAACACCTTGTTCAGCCATTTCTGCAGAGCATATAGGGCAGGCCCCTACTTTCAAACATCCAACTTACAAACGTCTCCTACTTGCAAACGGAAGGAGACAACAGGAAGTGAGATGAAAAAATACGGACGGCCAAAAAAATTATACAGGGGTGATAACCCTTCCCATGTTTTCCAAAAAGCTTAAAAATAGATTTTTTGACTTGAGCTACACTTTCAAGAAGTACCAGATCAAAATTATAAACAGATTCTACTTAACACAACAAACCTACACAGTCCCTGTCTTGTTTGCACTTCTTGTATACTGCTGTTCTGAGTATATAGGGCCTGGGGGTCCCACGCCTTTCCTTTTTTTTTAATTGGGTACGGGGTTCCCCTTAATATCCGTACAAGACCCAAAGGGGCTGGTAATGGGCAGGGGGGGCTACCCATGCCATTTTTCTCAATGATTTTCATTCATATTGCTGGAACCAGATATTACATTAAAACCGCAAGCAGTTTTAAATGACTTTTTTTCCGTTAAATTTCATTTTGTGCAGGGACTGTTCTAAACACGGGAAACACATGGCACTTCACAGGCATACTATAGACACCCCCCAGGTATGATATTTAAAGGAATATTTCACTTTTTTTAATCGTCATTAAAATCAGTGCTCCAGAAAAAAACAGCCGTTTTTAAAAACAATTTTGTCATTGACCCATGTCCCCTGGGGCAGGAGCCAGGTCCCCAAACCCCTTTTATGACAATATCTTGCATATTAGCCATTAAAATTAGCACTTTTTATTTCAAACGTTCGAGTCCCATAGACTTCAATGGGGTTCTAAAGTTTGCACGAATTTTCGGTCCGTTCGAAAGTTCTGGTGCGAACCGAACTGGGGGGGGGGGGGGGGGGGGTGTTTGGCTCATCCCTACCTGGCACTGGTAAAACCAATATAATATGGGAGTTTGGTTTTAAGCTGTGTTAAAGATAACATATTATTGAAGACCAATGTTGGAGAATTTAGTTTCAACTAAAGGCAGAAATTCACAGACTCTGTACCTCCTCCAGGATTTGTGGTTTGACAGTGGTGAAGGAACTAAAACTGCACTTCTCTCCATAGAAAAGCAAAAGATTAGGGTACCTAGGCTGAGGAGGATACAATTGATTTGTAAAAACTGGAGATGGGGAGGGCTCTGCTCTTTACATTCTGCCTTCTTCCAACCTCACTTTCTATTGTATTTTTTTTTCTGGTTTAATCTCATTGGGGAACCATTAAATGTTCTGAAACACTTATGTTTTATAATAGTTCATAATAATAGGGCACTCCTGAATGCAGGTTTTATCTTAGTATAAAGAATGCTTTAATCAGGAAGAAAGGACCAATAACTTTGAGTAAATATTGAAAGTTCACCTTGTAATTTATAGAGTTTTTTAATACAATTTACTTATCATGCATGCCACAATCAAATGTCAGCTTCTACAGTATAGCTGCAGCGTGGATGGCAGATCACTCAATTAAATTTTTTTTCTATGAGAGATGTGTAAATATAACCAGCTTTACAGTTATGGGTAATTCATTTCTGTTAGGTTTTATAAATAAAGATATATTTTCCTAATGTAAAGTAAGTAGAGGGAGATGTTTTATGTCCAGAGAAGTGTTAAATAAGCAACAATTACTGTGTCCTTGTTGCTAGTGCTTTCCTAACTATGTAAGAGGTCCTTTGAGGTCACCTCTGGAGAGATGTCACAACTGATTATGTGACTTGCCGCATTAAGGAACACCAGTTTGAAGCCTATAGTAGAAAGAGGTTGAAGGTCATTTTGGGATGCCATGGTTAACCCTTGCTTTTCAGCTAGTCAGCTGCTGTTATAACATATTGTTAGCATGGGAAGCAGTGATGGAGCTACAGAACTAAAGGCAGTTTTTCTGGAAGAAAATGTCTGCACAGTTTGTGTTTGCATATAAGTCTCACTTTGCCAACTGAAGATGCTTTAAAATGAAATCATTCAGCCAAACCTTAATTCAACTGGTTTCTAACGGTGTTTAATTATTTAAAGTGTTTAAAATAGTTTCTCCATGTCCATTGCATCAGGATCTCTCAGACGGATAGCAGTCATTTTGAAATCACATATAGTTTTTTTTTCCATACAAACCAAAATAGCATCTGTGACTTTGGATCTCTACCAGTTACTGAAAGTGAAAATCCATTAAATGTGCACACAGTGCATATAGATAAGCAAACGTCTTAAAACCTCTACTTTTTTTGCTATTTTATTTTTTGTTGTTGTGTGGGGCTTTTTTGTTTTATCTAGTGGGGCTGTGGCCCCTTGTCATTATCTCTGCACAGGCTGATAACGGTTTATACACCAAAAGGGCAATCTTAATATAGCAGCCAGTATATCCAGTTGAGTAAGACTGAAACCAGCAGCACTCCCTGGGAGGTTGTGCAAATGATCTGCAATTAGTAAGAAAAGGTAAGCTGTTACCGCTGCCCAAACTTTTTTGTTGGTTTAAGCTAGTTCAGTTGTAAAAGACCTAAGTTGCTACTTCATGCTCATGTGAACTGTTACGTGCTCAGTCTGGTATAAATTAAATTGAAATGAAAAAAAAGGCTAACTAAAAATAATAATATATTAATATAAAAGCATATACAATTATTTTCTACTTCATTAGCAAAAGGTTAAAATGGTCTCTTTTCACTTTATTATATGATAGGACCTACCCTCTAATAGTTGTAAAGTCAAATCTTCCATATTGGGTTTATTTACGAAAGGCTAATCCACTTTGCACTGCAAGTGCACTTAGAAGTGCAGTCACTCTAAATCTAAGGGGTAGATCTGAAAAGAGTGGAAGCTCTGCTGATTTTATTATCCAATCATGCGCAAGCTATTTTCCTTGCATGTCCCCCTCGGATCTACAGCGACTTTACTTCCAGTGCACTTCAAGTGCACTTGTAGTGTAAAGTGGATTTTTCTTTAGTAAATAACCCCCTATGTCTGTACTTTTGTGATTTTAGGCCAAAAAATGTATGAATCTCAAATAGATTCACCAAATTAACTGGACTGAGGAACTTTGGGATGTTCTCTTGTTCATTTTCTCATTCTGAAACAGATAATTAATTAATTCTTTAAGAAACGGTGTAAGAATCATGTTAATTAGGGATGAGCCATCGGTTCGAGACGAACGTAAGTGCGATTTGAACATCGGGTGTTTGTTTGTTCTAAAACTTAGTTATATATATATATATATATATATATATATATATATATATATATATATATATATATATACTTTATACTTTTTTGGGACCATTGACATTCATACAGCAATCAGTGCTATAAAAATGCACTAATTACTATATAAATGTCACTTTCAGGGAAGGGGTTAACACTAAGTGGTGATAAAGGGGTTAAATGTGTTCCCTGGGAGGTGTTTCTAACTGTAGGGGGGTGGGACTGACTGGAGGAGGAGAAAGATTGCTGTTCCTAATCACTAGGAACAGCAGATCTCTCTCTCCTCCCCTGTTAGAACAGGGATCTATCTGTTTACATTGACAAATATTCGCTCTGGCTCTCTTTTCAGCAATCGCAGGTGGCTGGTGGACATTGCGGCCACTGGCCATGTGCATCGAGTCCCCCGCCATGCAGCAGGTGCGCCCCTGGCGGCCCGCGAGCACATGCTCTTAAATGAGCCGATGTACATATACGGAGATTTGCGCAGGAGAGCCAACCTGCCCCCATGTATTGACGGTGGCTGGTCTGCAAGTGGTTAACCAGTTTTCTATCCATGAACAAACTCTATGGTCCATGCCTACAGACCTCAGTTTGTAGATTAAGTGTTTGTAGGGAACTGTATTGAAGGCTTTTGCAAAATCCAGTTACACCAGATCCACAGGCCTTCCGTTATCTAGATGGCAGCTCACATCCTCAGAATGTTAACAGATTGGTCTGGCAATAGCAACCCTTCATAAACCCATGCTGATTACTGCTAATGATACCATTTCCATCAGTTCTTGACTATAGTCACTTATTCCCTCCAATAGTTTACATATTATGGATGTTAGACTGACTGGCCTGTAGTTTCCAGGAATATATCTCTGCCCTTTTTTGAATATTGATACCACGTGGGCTTTTCTACAATCAGCAGGTACCATTCCTGTCAGTATTGTGTCTATAAAGATTAGGAATAACGGTTTGGCTATGACTGAGTTCTTTGAGGACTTTCGGGTGTAAGTCATCCAGTTCTGGTAATTTATTTATGTTAAGCTTTTCTAGTCTTTTCTGAACCCCGGGTTTTGTAAGCCACAACAATAGATCCTGTGATGTGTTACAAACAATAGAGTTGTAGTTGTTATATCCCTCCTTTTCCCGTGTAAAAACTGAGGAGAAGAAAGCATTCAGTACAGTTGCCTTCTCCTTGTCATTTGTAAACATCTTCTCTTCATTGTCCTTTATGTGGCCAATATGCGCTGACGTCACTTTTTTATTATTAAAAACAATTCTTGGGATTTATTTTTTACTTTCCTCTGCAATGTGTCTCTCATAGTCTTTCTCTGCCACCCTGATTGAGTTCTTACACCTCTTCTTGTATTCCTTGTAGTGTTGGAATGCTGACAAAGACCCATCCACTTTATATTTTTTAAAGGCCATTTTTTTTCTCTTTAATATGAATTTTTACTTTGTGATTTTGCCACCCTGGATAAGCCTTTGCTCTTCTATATTGATTGCCTATTGTATTGCACTGGGTGATACCTTTATTTCATATGTTTCTAAAGCACCCCCATTTTTCCTAATTTTTTATGTTTCTGGGATTTGGTCCCAATTAATATCTTGTACTATTGAGCGCAATTTAGAAAAGTTGGCTCTTTTGAAATTTAGAATTCTTGTACTACCCTCCTGCCTCCTTTTCCTATGATTTATGTTGAATGTGATCATCATGCGATTACTAGATCCCAAGTTGTCCCATATTTCCACATCTGTGGTCAGATCTGATTTATTTGTAATTATTAGACCTAGCAATGCATTCTTTCTAGTCTGGGAATCTACCAATTGTGACATGATGTTGTCCTGTAAGACATTTAAGAATTGATGGGCCTTTAATAAGTGAGCTGTCCCTTGTGCCAGGTAATATGAGGGTAGTTGAAGCTCCCCATAATGATGACATTACCCTCCTAGCATAGGAGGCCCAGCTCCTCCTCCTCCTTCAGGTTAGAGGGCTGTCAGGGCTGGACTCTGCTCTTCCTTCTCAAAGCTGGCCACTCAGCTGTCAGCTAATTGCCAGCTCCTTTTTCTCCACAGTGACTCATCTTTTGATATTCTGCTCATCAGTTCTGCCTACTTAACCACTTAATCCCCTGACCATTTGGCTGGCCAAAGATCGGAGCACTTTTTGTGATTCGGCACTGCATCGTTTAACTGACAATTGTGCGGTCGTGCGACGTGGCTCCCAAACAAAATTGAAATCCTTTTTTTCCCACAAATAGAGCTTTCTTTTGGTGGTATTTGATCACCTCTACGGTTTTCATTTTTTGTGTTATAAACAAAAAAATTGCGACAATTTTGAAAAAAAAACATTATTTTTTACTTTTTGCTGTAATAAATATCCCCCAAAAATATATTAAAAAAATTTTTTTCCTCAGTTTAGGCTGATACGTATTCTACATATTTTTGGTTAAAAAATCGCAATAAGCATGTATTGATTGGTTTTCGTAAAAGTTATATCGTCTACAAAATAGGGGATAGTTTTATGGCATCTCTATTATAATTTTTTTTTTACTAGTAATGGTGGCGGTCAGCGATTTTTATCAGGACTGCAACATTATGGCGGACACATCAGACACTTTTGCCATGATTTTGGAACCATTCACATTTATACAGCGATCACTGCAATTAAAAATGCATTGATTACTGTGTAAATGTGACTGGCAGTGAATGGGGTTAACCACTAGGTGAAGCTGTGATCAGTGTCAGTGTCATTAGGCAGAATGGGGAAATGCTTGTTTACATTAGCATTTCCCTGTTCTTCCTCTCCGTGAGACGATCGCAGGTATCCCCACGAACATCGAGTCCGAGGGACCCGCGAACAGGTTCACGGAGCTCCCGGCGGGCGCACGCACCTGCAAGCCGCCTCTTAAAGGGCAACGTACAGGTACATGATTCTGCCTGTATGTGCCCTTTTGTCGCAGTATATCTGTATGAGGCAGTCGGGAAGTGGTTAAGCCATCCAGCCCAGATGATCTCTGCCTTTGCCTTGGTCACATCTCTAGAGATGCTCTCCTGAGTTCCTTGCTTGGCTGACATTCCTTCTGGCTCCAGATCCTGCTTGCTGTTCTACTATGCTCATCTCTGGCTCCCTGACGTTTTGGCTTGTCTGACTATCCATTCTGGTTCCTGAACTCTGGCTATGTTTTGACTACATTTGCTCTATTTACCTTTTTATTATTGTTATTATTATTAATAAACAAATGTGATTTAACTGTACTTCTATCTCAGTCTGATTCATGCTTTCTGACAGTAGGTAAAGGCCATGAATTCAGAAGATGCAGTCAATCCACTTGTAATATTTTTTCCAGATTAGATGAGCAGGATCACTGCATGGATCAGTTTGCCATGGCGTTACCAATGCTCATGAGTCGCACGGCTCATCTGGAATCTCCCACTGTGGCTGCTCCTGTACAACCTGCGTTGCAGGCCATCCCTGCTGCTACTCCAGTCTCGAGTATGTCTGGTTCCGCTCCGCTTCCCCAGCGATCTGGGGGCTATCCAGTACAATGCAGAGGGTTTCTCAATCAGGTTGAGATATACTTTGAGATGCTGCCCCAGGCATTTCCCAAGGATAGAAGCAAAGTAGGTTTCCTGATATCTTCACTTTCTGAGAGAGCCTTGGCCTGGGCTAACCCTCTATGGAAGATGCAAAAACCTGTTGTCTTGAGTTACCCAGAGATTGTGGCTTCTTTTAAAAGGGTATTTGACATCCCCACACGCTCTGCTTCTGCTACCAAGTGTCTCATGTCCATCAGAGTATGAGAACTGTTGCTGATTACACCATTGAATTCCATACTCTGGCAGCAGAGGTTGCTTGGAACAATGAGGCCCTCGTAGCTGCTTCTTCTCATAGTTTCTAGGATACCATCAAGGATGAGATAGCAGCCCAAGATATACCCACTGAGCTGGAGAAGCCACCTGTACATTTGTCCCTGGACTTCTGCAGCCCCACCCTTGCCTTCCTCACCTCCCATGCCTCCTGATACTGAGTCGGTCTATGAAGATAAAAACCCATGCACTAGGGCTTCACGCATCTCTCTGTGCATGAGAGAACCCTTGAGAGGAGGGAGAGATTGTGCCGTTATTGTGGATAGGCAGGTCACTTTTTGAAGTCTTGTCCTACTCGTCCAGGGAATGCCCGAATCTTGAGGTCTGGTCATGGACAGACCTTATGTGGCATTGTTTCATCCCCAGTTATCCAGAAGGATAAGCCCCTGGTTTTGGTTACCCTTTCTTGGGCATAGTCGTCTGTCGAGATATAGGCTCTAATCAACTCTGGGGCTGCAGGCCTGTTCATTGATGCTGCCTTTGTAGCAAAGCACTCGATTCTGCTGCAGCTGCGTGACACTCCACTTGCCACTGACGCTCTTGATGGGAGACCTCTACAGCCTGCCCATGTGACTTATTAGACTGTTCCATTGTCCATGGCTCTTCACCATGAGATAATCCATTTCCAAGTTATTTCCTCGCCTAAGTTTCCACTGGTTATTGGTTATCCTTGGTTACAGAGGCACAACCCCTCTTTTGATTGGATCCATGCTGAGGTTCTCTCCTGGCCGCCACAATGCAGTAAGTCATGCTTCTGGAAGGTAGCCAAGGTCCTGTGCACCTCTTCACTCTCCTCCCTGTCGGAGGAGGACCGCGATTTTAGCGGTCTTTGAGGTAAACTTTGAGGTGGAGGTAAACTACCGACCTGACCTTTGAGAAAGGTCAAGCCAGTAGTTTACCCCCACACTGGCTGTATGATTACGCAATTGACCTTCAACCTGGTGCCATACCCCCTCGTGGCCAGGTTAACCCTTTGTCTGTCTTAGAGGATAGGGAAGTATGTTGCAGATGCACTTTCTCTAAGTTTCATCCACAAATCCTCATCTCCTGCTGGTGCTGGTTTCTTCTCTGTGAAGAAGAAGAGTGGTGAACTGAGACCTTGTATTGTTTGTAGGGGTCTCAATCAGATTCCATTGATTACAGAGTTATTTGACTGTCTCAAGTGAGCAACGATTTTCACAAAGCTTGATTTAAGAGGGCCTTCCAATCCCATGAGGATTAAGGAGGTTGACGGGTGGAAAGCTGCGTTCAATACCAGAACAGGTCATTATGAGTACCTCGTAATGCCTTTTGGCCTTTGTAACGCCCCGATAGTTTTCCAAGAATTTATTACGATGTCCTCTGAGATTTATTGCAGTTATGTGTGGTGGTTTATCTCAACGATATTGTCAGAGAATTAGTAGACCAGACTGTGTGGACTGCACAGAGGAAACCAGAAACAGATGTAAGTGAAAAATAATGGTGTTTATTTACATAGGTGAAAAGTAAGTAAATATAATAGTGCACAACCAACCCAAAACCACAAACAACAATGATATATACAAATATTGGGGAATACCAGAATCGTAACAAAAGCCAGGCCGAGGTCATACACAGGGGGGTCAGCAGATGGGTAAGGATGGGGAACCAACAGGACAGGGCGAGGACAGATGGATGGATGGATGGGCTGTAGAGCAGGGATCCAAGGCAAACAGGAGGGACAGGTCCAGGATGGGGTCAGATACAGGCTCAAGGTCAGATACAGGCTCAAGGTCAGGATAGCAGGCTCAAGGTCAGGATCCATGGAGAAAGATACCAAGGCAAGCATGTGTGGGCTTGCCGGGTATTTATAAGACTGCATTAATTGTCCTTAAGTAACACCTGAGTGCAGGAAGTGTTGCCTGCTCCCTACTGCCAGGATCCATCCGTTGGTGGACGCTAGTACTGCGGCCCAATGATGACATAACACCAGCAGGGAAAGTCTCTCCTGACAGTTACAAACTGCCAGGAGACACCTGCTGGTGAACCTCAGCACTGCATGCCAAATGATGGATCTTACCAGCAGATGGACCCTTTCCTGACAGATATCCTCATATTTTCCAAGTCCATGGAGAGCCACCACATAGATGTCTGTAGTGTGCTTCAGAAACTAAGAGAGAACAATCTCTATTGTAAATAGTTTTTTGACAGGGGCCTCACATACCCCCACTATTAATTTCCCTTTCCACTCACATAGATTCTAACTCCCCCTTGCCCTATTTACAATGTCATTCCTCTCTTCCACCTGTATATCATTCTTGATATATAGACACACCCCTCCCCCTCTTCTACACGCTGTCCCTCCAATACAAGGAATACACCTATATATTTGCCATCATGTGAGCTGGCAAAGTAAGTTTCTGTTATTCCAACAAAGTCTAAATCTTCATCATGTAACAGCAGCTCCAGTATATTCATTTTGTTAGCTAGGCTCCTGGCATTTGTGTACATGCCTCTCAGTTTTGTACGGGTGTATACTATTTTCTCCTTATGCCGTTTATACACGGTCGGACTTTCCGACAGAAAAAGTCAGGCGGAATCATTTCATCGGATATTACGATCATGTGTGGGCTTCATCTGACTTTTGTTTTTTCAAAAATTCTGACGGACCTAGAAATAGAACATGTTTTAAATCTTTCCGACAGAACCAATTCCTCCCAGGAAAAACATTTGTCTGTATGCTATTCTGATGGACCAAAAACGTAAGGGCAGCTATTGGCTACTGGCTATTGAACTTTTTCCTTCTAGTTCTGTTGTATGTTATTTCGTTCTAAACGAACAAACTTTGGTGTGATCGTGTGTAGGCAAGTTTGTTTCAGTGGAACTCCATTGGAACTCCGTCGTAAAGACCGTCAGAGTTTATTCTAATGGAAAGAACAGTCGCGTGTACACGGCATTAGATTTTCTGATGCTGATATTTTGATGTGGCAACTCGTTCCCCCAAGGTTTAGGTATTATGGATCTATTATCACCAGTGCCTCTACTAGTACTCTCTGTCATTTGCAACCACCCCATTACGGTGCAGCCTGTCCCTACTAAAGAGCCGGTAACAACTGAAAAGTCATCCTAGTTCTCCAGAAACCCTCCTTCCTACACCAATTCCTCAGCCATTTGTTAAGTTCCCTAAGCTCCTGCTGACTCTCTGGTGTGGCTTGAGGCACAGGTAGTCCTTGGAGGTCCTTCTCTTCAATCTAGTCCCTAAGTGCCTGAAATAATTTTTTAAGATGCTCCACCTTCCTCTTACTTTGTCGCTGGTACCAACATGTATCATGACAGCTGGGTCCTCCCCATCCCCACCCGATAATCTGTCTATCCAATCTGCGATGTGCTGAACCTGAGCACCCTTTAAACAAAATACCATTCAGTGATCACAGTCTTTGTGACAGATTGCCTTATCTGTCCTTCTAGTGATTGAGTCCCCTACCACCAATACGTGTCTAACCTTGCCTGTATCCTGGCCCCCCTCCTTACTGGAGCAATCTTTCCCCTGGCAGCTAGGGGCGGGCGCCTGCTCCAGCAATGCCACCCATAAGCTCATATCCCAACATCACACAACTTGGCATATTTGTAGGGATGTACCAACTCAGGACTGGCCTACTGTCAGGGGAATAGGCGCATCCCTATGCACAATACTACAAAGAAGCTCTTCCCACTACCCTTCCTTCACCCAGCTACCTACCTCTGGCTCCTGTACCTCCATATATCCACCCCCTCTATGCTGGCCCCTGCCAGCATCTGCTGGGTAATGTACAAGCTCCTTTACAGGTTGTTGATGCCTTGCAGTGTTGCCACCTGATTCTCAAGATCCAGGATCTGGACTTACAGAAAAGCAACAATCTGACATCTCAACAGCACTATTTGCCTTCAAATGGTTCTTCAAGGAACGCATACATGGAGCAAGATGTGCACTGGGTGTCATCACCAATCCTGCTACTCTAATGAGGATAATAGAAAAAAATATTTTCCCTTGGTAATCTACGCTACTGAAAGTTACTCCTGGTACTACAGCTGTTCCTAGTTCTTCAAGGTCACTTTTAGCACCCCACGACACTCTCAGTACCCCACCTCACTCGTAGTGCCCCACACCATTCTCAGCACTCTACTTCACTGTCAGCACCACACGTCACTCTCAGCACTCCATAGCACAAATATTACTCCCAGTACTCTGAGTTACTACAAATATTACTCCTGGTACTCCAAGTTACTGCAAATATTACTCCTGGTACTCTGAGTTACAATATCATGCAAATAATACCCCCAGTACTCCTAGTTACAATATTAGACAAATAATACTCCCTGTACTTCAAGTTACTATATTATGCAAATAATATTGCCAGTACTCAAAGTTACTATATTATGCAAATAGTACTACCAGTACACCTATACAAAAATACTTTGAACGAAAGTTATCTTTGTATGTTGTAAAATAGAAATCTTTACTGAATAGAACCACAAGTAAAATTAAAAACTACTATATGGTAGTAAAACTCTATCATCATTAGATGTTATTTATTTGGTGTCTTGGTATTTGTCAATAATTGATTTTTTTTTTTTTACTCGATTTAAATAGAAAAATATTTTTAAATTGGAATTGCTCATGCATTTGTAATTTTGCTTAGGAAAAAAGTACTGATTACTCTATTTTGGTGAGTTGACCTGCATTTAGCCATTTGACAGTGGCAGCCTTAAAATCTAAAATGCATGACATGGTATAAATCTGAGACTGCAGGATAAGCCTGTCATATTATATGGGGAAAACTAAAGTCTAGCTGCGCAGAAAAAAATAAGATATTACAGATGGGCAGTAAAGTCTGATGCCCTGTACATGCGGTTGGACACTCCGACGACAAAATCCACCAGATTTTTTCAGACGGATTTTGGCACAAACTTGTCTTGCATACACACGCACAAAGTTGTCAGAAAATGTGATCGTTCAGAACGAGGTGACGTAAAAGAAGTACGTTGGGACTATAAACGGGCCAGTAGCAAATAGCTTTCATCTCGTATTTTATTCTGAGCATGCGTGGCATTTTGTGCGTTGGATTTGTCTAGACACAATCGGAATTTAAACGATTGAATTTTGTTGTCGGAAAATTTTAGATCCAGCTCTCAAACTTTATGTGTTGGAAATTCCAACGGAAAAAGTCAGATGGAGCCCACACACGATTGGATTTTCTGATAACAAAATCCGATCACACATTTTCCGTCGGAAAGTCCGACCGTGTGTACAGGGCATCAGACTTTGGACACACCACAAATGTAAGCATCTTGCAGCAGTAGTAATTATTAATTGTGAAAATCCTCCTTTGCCAGTAAACATTTACCTGTCAGTCATGCACTGTCCATGCAACCCTGTAAATGGATCCAAATATAAGATTTATGTCTGTGTAGATAATTATTACATAAAGTTCTTCATTATCTTTAAGAATCCATGTATGCCAATGTGTGTTTTTTTAAATCAGTTTTCAGTATATGTAAATTCAAGCATCGGTTGATGAATCATGATAAATTAAAGCCTAACAAATTTTTCTGTTTTGGGGCAAGAAGTCCTTGCCCTTTCCCTATTTATTAAAAATGTGTTTTTGCTTATTTCTGTATTACCTTTGGAAATATTTCCACAAAAAATAAATGACGGAGTCCCTTACCCTTTCCTGCTTTATCCAAAATACAATGAAAGTCCTCTTCGATCTTCAACCACCATATCCCATAAATCTTAGTATGCCTCACCACTACCATACCATAATACAGTGTAAGGCCGCGTACACACGGGCGGACTGTTCGCCCAACCCTGTCCGCTGAACAGTGTTTGGGCGGACAGTCCGCTCGTGTGTGGGCTTTCAGCGGACAGTTTCAGCGGACAGTTGGACGGACAAAGTCTTTCGGAAATTCCGAAAAACTGTCCGCTGAAACTGTGTTTGAGCGAACAGTCCGCCCGTGTGTGGGCCTGTCCGCTGTACTTTCGAAATGAGCGGACTGTTCCCGCTCGGAAAGTCCGCCCATTTCGAGCGCGTGTACAGGTAGGCGGGGCCCGCGAAGGAGAAGTCGCGGGCTCCGCCGCTTGGAATGGGCTTAAAGGGGAACCCCAACGCCGGAAAAAATCGGCGTGGGGGTTCCCCCAAAGTCCACACCAGACCCTTGTCCGAGCACGCTACCCGGCCGGCCAGGAAAGGGGGGCGAGCGAGCGCGCCCCCCCTCCTGAGCCGTACCAGGCCGCGTGCCCTCAACATGGGGGGGTGCCTTGGGGAAGGGGGGGCCGCGCGGCCCCCCCACCCCAAAGCACCTTGTCCCCATGTTGATGAGGACAAGGGCCTCTTCCCGACAACCCTGGCCGTTGGTTGTCGGGGTCTGCGGGCGGGGGGCTTATCGGAATCCGGGAGCCCCCTTTAAGAAGGGGGCCCCCGGATACCGGCCCCCCACCCTATGTGAATGAGTATGGGGTACAATGTACCCCTACCCATTCACCTGTGAAATAAAGTACAAAAAAAAACACAACACATGGAAAAAGTATTTTATTGCACAGCTCCGGGGGTCTTCCGTCTTCGGGGGTCTTCTCGCCGGACTCCTCCGCTATGTGTGTGTAGCTCTTTTGCTAGCGGAGGAGTCCGGCTTTCTTCCTCCCCGCCGCCGGCCTCTTCTCCCGACTTCGGGGGTCTTGTCCCCCTCTTCGGTTCTTCTGCCGGGCCACCGCGCCTTCTTGTAGCTCTTTTACAGGCGGTGGCCCGGTCTTCTGTCGCCGCTGTCGTCGCCGCCGCCGCCGCCTTCCGTTCTTGTTCTTCTTCTTGTTCTTCTTCTTCTTCTCCTGGAGATGTTGACTCGACGAGCTCTCCGGCCGGAATGCCAGAGCCGCGCTGTGCGGTCACTTATATAGTGACAATGGGGCGGGGTCACATGGTATATGTCACATGGGTTGGTCACATGGTGACCCCGCCCCCTTACGATGTCATAGTCCCCATGTGACATCAACCCATGTGACCAACCCATGTGACATATACCATGTGACCCCGCCCCATTGTCACTATATAAGTGGCAGCGGAGCGTTTCCCTGGCATTCCGGCCGGAGAGCTCGTCGAGTCAACATCTCCAGGAGAAGAAGAAGAAGAAGAACAAGAAGAAGAACAAGAACGGAAGGCGGCGGCGGCGGCGACGACAGCGGCGACAGAAGACCGGGCCACCGCCTGTAAAAGAGCTACAAGAAGGCGCGGTGGCCCGGCAGAAGAACCGAAGAGGGGGACAAGACCCCCGAAGTCGGGAGAAGAGGCCGGCGGCGGGGAGGAAGAAAGCCGCACTCCTCCGCTAGCAAAAGAGCTACACACACATAGCGGAGGAGTCCGGCGAGAAGACCCCCGAAGACGGAAGACCCCCGGAGCTGTGCAATAAAATACTTTTTCCATGTGTTGTGTTTTTTTTTGTACTTTATTTCACAGGTGAATGGGTAGGGGTACATTGTACCCCATACTCATTCACATAGGGTGGGGGGCCGGTATCCGGGGGCCCCCTTCTTAAAGGGGGCTCCCGGATTCCGATAAGCCCCCCGCCCGCAGACCCCGACAACCAACGGCCAGGGTTGTCGGGAAGAGGCCCTTGTCCTCATCAACATGGGGACAAGGTGCTTTGGGGTGGGGGGGCCGCGCGGCCCCCCCTTCCCCAAGGCACCCCCCCATGTTGAGGGCACGCGGCCTGGTACGGCTCAGGAGGGGGGGGCGCGCTCGCTCGCCCCCCTTTCCTGGCTGGCCGGGTAGCGTGCTCGGACAAGGGTCTGGTGTGGACTTTGGGGGAACCCCCACGCCGATTTTTTTCGGCGTTGGGGTTCCCCTTTAAGCCCATTCCAGGCGGCGGAGCCCGCGACTTCTCCTTCGCGGGCCCCGCCTACCTGTACACGCGCTCGAAATGGGCGGACTTGGCTCCGCCTTATGTGGGCGAGTCCGTTCATTTCAAAAGTTGAGCGAACTGTTTGGCAAACAGTTCGCTGAAACAGTCCGCTCGTGTGTGGGCAAGTCCGCTCATGCAAATTTTGAGCGGACTGTTTGACAAACTGTTTGCCGAACAAGGTTGGGCGAACAGTCCGCGCGTGTGTACGCGGCCTATGAGTAAGATGTCAGTGCCATCTGTCCCCACTGCCATCTGTCCCCACTGCCACCTGTCAGTGCCATCTGTCCCCACTGCCATCTGTCCCCAGTGCCACCTGTCCCCAGTGGCACCTGTCAGTGCCATCTGTCCCCAGTGCCACGTATAAATGGCATCTATCATCAGTGCCACGTATAAGTGCCACCTGTCATCAGTGCCACATCAGTGCCATGTGTCATCAGTGCCACATATTAGTGTCATCTATCATCAGTGCCACATCAGTGTCACGTGTCATCAGTGCCACATATTAGTGCCATCTGTCATCAGTGCCACATATCAGTGCCATCTGTCATCAGTGCCACCTGTCAGTATCACGTGCCATCTGTTATCAGTGTCATCTGTCATCAGTGCCACATATCAGTGCCATCTGTCATCAGTGCCATGTATTAGTGCCATCTGTCATCATTGCCCCGTATTAGTGCCAACTGTCATCAGTGCCACATGTCATCAGTGCCACATATTAATGCCATCTGTCATCAGTGCCACGTGTCATCAGTGCCACGTATTAGTGCCATCTGTCATCAGTGCCACATCAGCGTCACGTGTCATCAGTGCCACGTATCAGTGCCATCTGTCATCAGTGCCACGTCATGTGTAATTTATGCTCCTAGAACCCGTGATGGTTCTCCCTGCATGTTGGGCCTCTCTAAGTGGCTAGGCTGTGGAAAAGAACCCACACATGTGGTATCGTAATACACTGGAGGAGTAGCAGAATGTATTTTGGGGCGTCATTTGTGGTATACATATGCCATGTGATGGGAAATAACCTATTACAATGACAATTTTGTGGGAAAAAAAATCTTAATTTTGCAAAGAATTGTGGGAAAAAAATACAGCATTAAAAAGCTCACCACGCCTCTTACTAAATACCTTGGAATGTCTACTTTCAAAAAAGGGGTCATTTGGGGGTATTTCTACTTTCCTGGCTTGTTTGGGTCGCAAGAAATGAGATAGGCCACCAGTACATCAGGTGTGATCAATTTTTTTATGATTTGCACCACAGCTTGTAGACTCTCTAACTTTCACAAATACCAAATAATATCCACTAATTTGGGTTATTTTTACCAAATATATGTAGCAGTATAAATGGTGGCCAAAATAGATGAAGAAAAATGAATAATTTGCAAAATTTTATCACAGAAAAAAAGAAAAATGCGTTTTTTTTCAACATGGTGATCAAATACCACCAAAAGAAAGCTCTATTTGTATGAAAAAAAAGGACAAAAAATCATTTGGGTACAGTATTACATGACTGAGTAATTTTCATTCAAAGTGTGAGAGCATCGAAAGCTGAAAATTGGTCTGGTCACGAGGAGGGTTTAAGTGCCCAGTTGTCAAATGGTTAAAACAGACAGGATATTTTGGTTGGTAGCAGATTTACTGGCAAGTTGAGCTGCAAATTCTATTTGGTTTTGTTTTGGATGCATTGCCCTTCCATGTGCTCCTTGCTGTGAAGGCTAGTTAAAGATGGGGGACAGTGCCCAGTTTGTTACTATTGTATTTATGTGTCTTAACATGCCAAGAAAATGTTGCATTGCCCAAATCCATGTTTTTTTTTTATGGATTAACCCTACTTGTCAAAAGCAAGGAAGAAAAAAATTGGACTAAAAAAATGTTCTTTGTCCCATTACTGCTGTAGGTAAAACAAGCCTTTAGAAAAGGTGATTTGAAAAAGTAAATTTGCCTTTTAAATGGCAGAAGAACAAAAGATATTTTCTAAATTATAACAAGCAAAAAGTTTACTCAAATCAGTATTCTTTATCATGTGCTAGAGAGAGTGATATTTCAATAAATGTGAGCAATTGTTACATAGTTACATAGTTAGTAAGGTTGAATAAAGACACCAGTCCATCCAGTTCAACCTGAGTGAGTGTCTACAATACAACTCCCTATCCCTGTACATTGCACACTCACATCGGTCCCTACCCTCAAGGAGCCCACAATCCAAGGTCCCCATTCATAAACTAGGGCCAATTTTGGACAGAAGCCAATTGACCTACCTGCATGTCTTTGGAATTATACCAACTAAAATGCAAACCAGATTATACAAATGTACAACTTCCATATATGAACACTGAAGGTTTTGGTTATTTCTGTTCAGTAGATACTATAGTCAGTTAAAAAAAAAATCTCAGTGAACTGGATATGATGCTCAGAGCTATATTCCATCCAAATATGTTGAACTCTCTTATACAAGCTTTTGTGTTGTTTAGAATGTCAGTATTTTTTCAAGACAATTAGCTAATTTGTTCCTATTAGTACGGTTCAGCATTCAATACACAAATTAAATAAGCACTAATGACTACAACATAATTTAGTTGTGTTAGGTGTTAATGAGAATTTTTTTCTTTTACAAGGGGGAAACACTGCTGTTATTTGTGTCTATAAAGGCCTTTGCAACAAAAAAAAAATGCCATTTGCCTCTATTATCTAACAAATTACAGTAAATGGATCAATATAATAAACCAAATAAATCTAATGGTTTTGTCATCTATTCAATATCTCCTATATTTTTCCCGCACTACATTATGGTCCTCAAAAGAGTTAGATCTTACCACTTGCAAGCAGTTGGATGCTGTGAGTTTCAGGTTGAGATAGGTCTAGCTCATGCTGGGGACGCACAGATTTTGTTGCAAATTTCATCTGTAAGATCTTAAAAAAAAAAGACAATTTTTTGTATTGGCTATTGTGTTGTTGAATATTTAAGGTAGGCCCTTACACTATATATTTGTTGGTAGATTTTGTATGAGCACCTTTAATTTTTCCAATTTTCTGTGACTTTCCAAAATATACCATATCAGGTGTTTTGTGATCTTTGCACATTTTAGAACAAAGGCTTCCTCAGTTCCTGAATTATGTTCTCTCTGCAATGGTCCCGCAGTCGGCAGTGACAATCCAAACAGGCTTCCCCACTGCTGACGTCAGGCCAGTATATTTAAAGATTCCTTGAAGAACTATCAGGACTAACGGGCTATTTGCTGTGTTGAGGAATGTATCATTTGCTCATTAGGCTGCATGTGGAACTTTCTGCAGAAGCTCTTTATATTGGCTGGACAGTATGTGAATTGAATGTAAATCTCACCATTCTATTTGGACTTTTGTACATAATTTATATAGTAATAATTTCAGTGTCTAAAAGGCCTAATTGCACCACTCAGAGCTCAGGAAAAATTGAAGTTCCCAAAAAGTTATATATAGAACACATATATGTCATTTATATGATCTACATGACAGAAGTCTATGTACATAAAATCAGCCGCTAAATAAAACAGAAATATACACATAAGTAAAAAAAGTCCTTAGTCCATATAGACACAGTTCCAATACTCAAAGCAGCGCTCCAATCAAATAAATGAAGTATGACCAGCATTTACATGTAAAAACATATAAGTCCGCACCACGTGAAACACACCCCCCTAGGGGTTTACACCAAAGGGATGTAATTCAAAAGCCTTGAACACACCAGGTGACTCCCGTTAGGTCCACTAATCTCAAATAGCTCATCGCTAAGGGTGGTTTACTCATGGAAACACAGCTGTGTGATTCTGCTTATAAGCAGTGTTCGATCAGCCAACAAAAACCTCCTCCTCGTGCCGAAAGCCCGGTATAAATCCAAGGGGGATCGGAGATTCGCTGTCCAAGGGTATCGGCTATGGAATGCTCTACCAATCAACATCCGCCTGGAAGAAAATCACCTGGCTTTTAGGAAAAAACTCAAGACCTTCCTCTTTTAGCAGATGATCAAAGCTCGCCACAGCGCCTAGAGGCGATTCAGTTCGCATTGTGCGCTATACAAGTATTTCATTCATTCATTCAAGGGGGTGAACACTGAAGGTTAGAATAATGCTGGGTCATTCTATAAATGCTGTGATGTCACGCCGTTTGGTCATGCTCTCTGTTGAAGTTGTGATGCTGAAACCCATCAGTGCATGACCTTACGGCGACCAGAAGTGACGCATGCGTGTCACTACCAGGAAGGAACAGCCAGATACTTTCAACGCAGTAGATTTGGTGGATGGCAGATGGCATTACATACTGATTGATGATAACACACAGTTTGATTATTCAACCAAGTGCCTGTTACAATTTATGTTGTGCAAGTGTGGTTTTAAGTTGGTGGTCGTCTTGAATAAACTTTTGAAATGGTATCACGCTATGTAGAGCCTTTTTTTACATAACTAAACCACACTGGGCGATGAGTTGTTTGAGATAACGGGAGACACCTGGTGTGTTCAAGGCTTCTGAATTACATCCTTTTGGTGAGTATAAACCCCTAGGGGAGTGTATTTCACGTGTTGTGGACTCTGGTGGATGGTATATCCCTATCAATCATTAAGAAGAATCCTTCACCTATCAATTGAACCTATGAACATAATACCGATTTCTCATATATTTTTACATGTGAATGCTGGTCATACTGGTGATTTATTTGATCGTAGTGCTGCTTTGAGTATTGGAGCTGGGTCTATATGGACTAAGGACTTTTTTTACTTATGTGTATATTTCTGTTTTATTTAGCGGCTGATTTTATGTACATAGACTTCTGTCATGTAGATCATATAAATGACATATATGTGTTCTATATATAACTTATGTGTACCGTATATATAATTTATATAGGATTACTTTATGGGAATCCCCCTTTTTTATTTATGTTGCTCCTTATGTCTTATCTGTGGCCAGTCTGCCCAGACAGCCCAAGGCCTACTACTAGAGCTGTTTCTTTCAAATAGATACAGGTACCAGCCCCAGGGTTGAGCTCAGTTTCTACCAGAACAACCTTCACAGTCAATAGGATGTTTCTCTCAGTTCCCCCATACGTTCATACATACAATACATAAGTGATGCTCTCACTTATCCCTGCTACCAAGTCTCTCACACTGCCATTAGACCAGGCCAGGAGTAGAACATTCAGTATTCCAACAAAAGGTCACACAAATTACTTCAGCCCTCTGCACAGACTGACTTTGCATGGGTCCAAGGGCTTTCAATTCTTGATTATCTCATTCACTATTTCTTAATCCCAGCTCATACTGACTCAGAATATCCAGTTAACTTCCAGGTTGCATTTCAACAGCTTTACCTAAAAAAAAAAATGTTAGCAAATACTCTTCAAATAGACTTGAATTAGACATTCAGGGAGTCTTAAAAGTTACATTTATAAGTTCTACAGCCTCCTCTGCTAATAAACACAACTTTTGACAAAGCATACATAAGCACCGCCGGCAATGGCAAGTGGTCACAAAGCCTACTGTTTTAACCCTCTTATGCACGACTCCGTGAATATTTCTGGAGGAATTTCAACAGCTCTTGTTCTTAAAGGTACACACGTTTGTGGTCATAAGCAACATTTCTGGCTCCAAACAAAAGGGTGATCTCCAAGTGGCTGAGGGCAACTCATTTAATCAGGACCTACTGTAATTTGCATGTGCAAGTTTGAGCCTAGCACAGGGAAACATTGGGGGTTATTTACTAAAGGCAAGGAATCATCAGAGCAAGAATCATCAGATCTTTCAGTGAAGCAGGTACACCCACCCTGGATGGGTCCTGCTAAACTACTGTATGGTCTTGGCCACCGTGCTGCAACTCAGTTTCAGAGTCTTGGCAACCTTCTTATAGCCTAGGTCATTTTTATGTAGAGCAACAATTATTTTTTTTAGATCTTCAGAGAGTTCTTTGCCATGAGATTCCATGTTGAAATTCCAGTGACCAGTGTGAGAGAGTGAGAATAATAACACCAATTTTTACACACCTGCTCACTATTCACAAATTGGACCTTGTAACACTAACTAGTCATTTGACACCAGGGTGGGAAAATGGCTAATTGAGCTCAGTTTGGACATTTTCACTTAGGGGTGTACTCACTTTTCTTGCCAGTGGTTTAGACATTAATGGCTGTGTGTTGAGTTATTTTGTGTTATACAGCTGTACACTCACTACTTTACATTGTAGCAAAGTGTCATTTCTTCAGTGTTGTCACATGAAAAGATAGAATAAAATATTTACAAAAATGTGAGGGATGTACTCAATCCTCCTCATTCAACTGTATCTCTCGTTCACCCATCTTGTCCGCCAGGCTCCTGGCATTGGGGAACACATGCTACATTGTTTAGACCTGTCACATTCTGTCCTCTTATTGGGTGTTCCAAGATTGCAAATAGTTGTTACTATCCTTACCTCAGGTTTATGTGCTTCCGTCAAACTACCACTAATGCCCCCAATACTACTCTCTGGAATATGTTCATTGCTGACAATCTCTACCTCTGCCCCCCCCCCCCTGCCCTCTTGCCTAGTTTAACCACTTCAATACTGGGCACTTATACATCTTCCTACTCAGACCAATTTTCAGCTTTCAGCACTGTTGCACTTTGAATGACAATTGCGCAGTCATGCTACACTGTACCCAAAAAACATTTTTATCATTTTGTTCCCACAAATAGAGCTTTCTTTTGGTGGTATTTGATCACCTCTGGGATTTTTATTTTTTGCTAAACAAATAAAAAAAGCCCGACAATTTTGAAAAAAAAGATTTCTGTTACAAAACTTTGTAAATAAGTAATTTTTCTCCTTTACTGATGGGGCTGCACTGACGGGCACTGATCAGGTGGTACTGATGAGGTGGCACTGATGGGCACTAATATGCAGCACTGATGGGGCACTGATAGGCTATCACTGATGGGCATTGATAAGTGGCACGGATATGCAGCACTGATGGGCACTGATAGCTGGCACAGATGGGCATGAATGGGGACTGATAGATGGCACTGTACACTAATAAATGTTACTGAAGGGTGCCAATCAGTACCAAACAATAATGCCTGCCAATCAGTGATGCCCCATTGTGGGCACTGATTGGCATCCATTTTGGGTACTGGCATCCATTTTGGGCACTGATTGGCATCCCTGGTGGTCTGGGGTGGCATACCTTGTGGTGACTAGTGGTGGCATCCCTGGTGGTCCTAGTGGTGTCCCTGGTGGTCCAGCGTGGGCATCCTTGGGGGGCTGCACTGATAATCGATCAGCACAGACCCCCCTGTCAGAGGAGTAGCCGATCGGATCTGCTCTACTCACGTATGACTTACGCGAGTAAGGAAAATCCGATCACCGGCCATTCCTGTATACACTGTGAGCAGCTGTGATTGGACATGGCTGATCTCTCTCTGACGGAGACTCTTTACCTAGATCCGTGTTGCGAGGTGTCAGACTAACACCCCGCAACAACGATCACTGCAATGCGCTCCCCCAGGGGTGCACAGCGACTTGATATCCTGCCTGACGTCATATGATGTCTGGTCAGGATATTAAAACCACTTTGCTGACATCTTATTGCTATATGGCGGGCAGCAAGTAGTCAAAAAAACCCTCTAACTTTTTGGCCATTTTCACTCCCAGCAGATCTGTTCTCTCTTGGACTGCTTGTTATGCTGTGTACACACGACCAGACTTTCTGGCAGACTAGGTCCGATGGTCTTCCCGATGGACTTTCTGCGGCATTCCGATGGACCTTTCCGAATGAACGGCCTTGGCCACAGACGAACGGACCAAGTTTGTTCGGAAGTCCGTTCATTTTGAACATGATGACGTAAGACGGGGATAAAAAAGGAAGTTCAATAGCCAGTAGCCAATAGCTTCCCTTGCGTCGTATTTGGTCCGTCGGACTAGCATACAGACAAACAGTTTTTCTGATAGAAATTGAGTCAGTCAGACAGATTTGAAACATGTTCTATTTTTTGGTCCGTCTGATTTTATTAATGAAAAACGATCGGAGTAGCCCACACACTATCAGATTGTCTGATGGACTGAGTCTGTTGGACCTAGTCTGTCAGAAAGACCGGTCGTGTGTACGCGGCATGACAACTGAGTAGCTGTGGTGTGATTTTACAGGTACAGGATTTTACAGGTAAGCTGTTATAAAAATCCTATTTTTCTTACTGGGGTCATGAAGCATTTTTCAGACATTCTACAGTTACCACTCGCATATACTTGTAATCAGTTAAAAAATCCTAAGACACAAGTATTGAAGCAGTTAAGTTCAAAGCAAAAACGTATATATTATAGCCTGCTGTTGTTTGCCAAAAATAAAGCCTGCGTTGGTTTTTTTTTCCCAGCGATTTTCCAGAAATGCAATGAGTCTATGAAATTTTTCTTTGCGTTATTTAAACGTGGATCTGCAATGATTTACTCGATTTCTAGGAACAATTTATTTTCTATTTTTTTTTTCTACTTATTTAACAATGCATGTAATTGGATCACTGCAAGCTAGGAATCTAGGGCCCATAGGAAGAAATTTTATAAATGTCCTTTCAGCAGTGAAAGAATTATGCTAAAAAATCAGTTTTGCCAAAATAAACTGCTTATCTATAATGATTGATTTTCTATCAAGATCAGCTAACCCAGGGTTTCTGTGCAGCTCTATTGATGGCAGTGGAAATAGGGGTCACCATAAATATTTGTCAAAATTATCCAAAGCGAGTGACCATGACTTTATATCTATCAATACTCAAGTCCTACAACAAATGCAAACAATACTAAGCATGAATACTACAGACAAATCAATAACTCAGATCAAAAGTGTAAAGTGTTGACCAGTTAGCACTCTCTTCTGATTGTGAAAAAAAGTTACTATTCTCAGGATAAAACACGAGTGCTTTTAAAGACTGTATTGAACAATCTGTTTTCCATCCAAACTGGGCCTAATACTGTATATGCTCAGAAACAAGTACGGTGTGAATGATTCAGTGTTTTCTTTTTACACCGAGTAATTTTCATGTGTGTAATCTGTAACTTTTAGGCTGAACTCCAAGAAACTTGAAAATTATCCCACTGCTAATTTAGGTCTAGGGAGCATGAAAGTAGATTTACTTAATTCATTCTCTGGTTCTCCATGCTTTTAGACAGGTTCCCTTAGCGTCTTCTCCCATATGCTCTGGCTGTCTGTTTCTGATATCATCAAGATGGGTGCAGAGTCCACATGACATGTGACATGACATAGACATGAGGACACAGATGGCCTGAGCAAGGGGAAGCGCCGTGTACCAGATGAGCAGAAGTTTAGGTAATAAAATGCCTTTTGCAAGTCCCCTAGAGATTATGAGCAGTGCAGTCCAAGTGCAATTTCACTGTAACAAAGAATTTTCAGATTTCCTGGAGTTGAGCTTTACTATAGTGGCTGAGCATCCATTTTTACGCAGCTAACTAGCCATGCAAAGATATAAAGACAGTTTGTTCATGCATCCAACCACCTTCTCATGTCTATGACCAGCTCATCACAAGTCCTCAAATACTACTTTATATAACCACACTACTCCTAAATAACTACTGTATGCACAAAACCTTTTAAAGCAGTTCAACCAAAACATGTGATATAAAACTATTTCATATAATTATTTTTATTTGTTACCTTACAGGATTGCATTGAATCTTTACAAACTATGCAGAGATATGTATTATGCTGCATGTTATTTGATAAATAAATGACATGGAGGATACTGGTGGATCAACCTAATAGCTTCAAGGTCCCTCAGCAAGATCTCTACACATGGTTTCCCAGTTCCATTCATCTGCTACAACCATTGCCCTTTACTTTCAAAAGTGTACCAGGACAGGTGAGACTTCCATGCTTGACCTAAAAATAGCAAAAGCAGCAGCAACAGTTGGATGAAAAACAGCTTGGACATGGTATCTTGCTGCTGAGACATACTGTATTTTGGTGCAGAAAATGATTTAACCCATTAGCATTCAAAAAAACAAAAAAAAAAATTGTTAAAAGGGAAACCTAGGGCGTACAATATGTTTTGACTACATACTGTATGCTTTGAAGTGTATATAGGGCCAAAATATTTGCTTTTTATTTTAGATATAGTAGGGAAGGTTACTTTTTACTTTTCGTGTTTTGCAGGGCAGATTTCCCTTTCCTTCCTAGATAGGATATGTACTTAGAAATGAGACAGAATCTTTCCAAAAGTTAACAGAATTTCCTGGCGCCAACATGGCAGCATACTACCACATGTATGCTGCGATGGAATGGCTCCAGGAAAGGAAAATTACAGTAAGTATTTGACACAATTTTCCATTTCCATTCTTAGAAAGTGACCACAGGAACACATGTCCCATATAGGATTTTCCTTTACCGCTTCCTTTGATGACAACTCAACATTTTTAGATTTCCCTTCCTTTCTGTCTCAATGAAAATAGTCAAAAGGACAAATCAAGAAAGTGATTCCACCAATGAGAAAACAAACAGCAAATAAAACTTGGTAAAATATCTAACCCTTTCACACTATATCCAAAATTATAAATGCCTTTACCAAGACTTAAATAATCATAGGTCTATGGTAATGAAACTACTGGGCATTAAGCAAATGTAATTGTTAACTGTATGTGAAAACAGTCCTGTGTATTAAAAATGTTAGTTTTTAAATTTTCTTTCTTGATGCAAGCTGTAAAAAAGTAAGACAAGGCTTTTATTAAAATTAAATACGAGAAAAAAACAAGGTTACTTATTGCAGCATAAGTATCCTTCAAAGACCACTTACATATGACATGAATCTTAAAATGTCAGTTTTATTGTTGCTAATGATTAACTATTCCTTCCATTATGCTGACACAATGCAAATGCTGTGTATTGTAGCTAACAGTGTTCCTTAATGGAGCAAATAGAGAGGTTAACAAGAGATCGCAGAACTTCCCTGTAGACTGTGTTATATGGTGCATTGCATCAAACAGGACAAAATTGCATTTCTGATCCGATTCTCTTTGCTGTTTGTGGCAGAATAAACAGTGAGTGGTTTTAATACTCTCGGTGGATTCTTAGAACTGCTGGGCTTAATGTTTTCAGACTTAATTAACTCCTTTACTACTGAAGGAATAAGAACATTGCTGGGAATTTAGATTTGCTATAGGGAATCTTGAAAACAAAGCCTTCAGCAATTTTTTGCCTAAAAGAAGGTCTTTGTGTTGTTTTGAGATAATAGGGCCTATTTATAAAGATCAAAAAAATAAAAAATAACTGAGTTTTGTTATGCTACATTGGTTATAAGCAGATAGATTGACCAGACAATTGTAGAAAAAAAAGCCAAAATATGTCAAAAGAAAAAAAAAACATCTCTGACCAATAGGCCAATCTGTAATAGATTTAAAAAAAAAAATGTTTTTGGGTTCTTTATTTGTGTGAAATATAGTATGAGATCACACTTATGATGTTAACCTTGACCATCAAAAGATATTCTGGCAAAAACAATAGCAACCCAACACTATACATGGTTAGCCAATATTTTTAAGCCAACAATAGATGTATTCCTTCCCAGGACATTAAAATAATGTTGTCATAAAATACAGTAACAAAACACAAAAATATAATGTATTGTCAAGTTCTTCCAATATATTGAATATGACATTTTGCAGTAAGTTTTTTTTTTTTTTGTGACCCAGTACAGTACTAAAATGAATAGCACAGTTTATTTCATTTAATTGACTAAGAGAAAATAAAAATGTTGTTTAAACCAGTATTTTCATACATTAGGACTACTGTAGCTGAACAGTAGTATTAATTATTAAAATGGTATATAATGTAACATCATTTACAGTGTATTATTCTGCAACATGCTGTGCAAAATAAAAAATGCTTGAACCACTTTAAACTATTCTAGAAATGCTGCTAGACAGAATAATTTTACACAATTAAGCAACAATACAATTATATACTAGTTCAACCCACTTTAGCTTTGGTAACTTGTATGTTTATAAGAGAAAAGCCAAAATTTAAAGGCAAATCTATAGCAAACGTGAAATCGCAGTTAAGGCTGCTGAAAAAACAAACATATTTTTTACTCTTACAAAAAAGTTTACTGTTTTATTATTGATAGCATATCACCAGCTTACTAATGGTTAGTTTATGCACATCAAAAATGGAAATTTCACAACAGAGAAGAATGAGTTGGGCTTTGCACCAACTACAATAGACATATAAGATCAATATTTTGGTACGTGATGCAGAAACACCATTTTGGTTTATGATGGCATTTGACAGGCTTCTTGCTTCTCCTGTTTGTGCCTATCCCTCCTGCCATGTTGCTGTCTCTTATTACAAGGCATTAAAAAAACAGCAATCACCATCTTTTGAGTGCACTGAAATTGGACACTTCCATTAAAGCCTTCATTATTGGCACACCAACATTGTGCTGGTAGCTGTTGGCTTTGGTAAATAGTTTGCCAGCTCCTGGATTTAAAACAATAAAAATATTTTTAAGAATATACCCATTGTCTCACAAAAATGTAGCTTTTATCGCTAGACGTAGTTAGTTATTCAGTATTTTGGAAACAAAATAGCAAAGTATTTTTTTGTAACAGGCCATTCCTTTTTTTCAAAAAGTGCAGTTTTTGGTACACTGTGTATGGTAATAGGTTAAAAGCTAAAAGCAACAAGGTATTTTATAAAAACAGTCTTAAAAAATTATAGATTTAAATACAGTGAGTTTGGAAATAGATATTCAGCTCCAGGAATTGCAGCAGCAATATATTTAGTCAAAAACCGATCTCTATTTTTTCCCAACAAATAACGTGGTTTTTTAAGTCTTTGGCAAAAAGTACGTTTCTCCAGTTTTCAAACTATCCTACCTGCTTCAAGCTAGGAAGTTACTTATGTCTTATTGTGGAGGTGTTTGTAGCACAATTCAGGAATATTTTTTTTATTATTGGCCCCCAGTTTTGTTGAGAGACTGTGCTTTGTTGTGGTGTGCCCTGGTAAAGATGCATTTAATCCATTTTAGTTTTTAAAATGATGTTCTTGATGGCTATTTAATAATCCTCAAATCCTTAAATATTTCCTCGCTTATTGTTAATTGTAAATTCCTGCCATTGTAATTTTATGAATCCATAAAAGGCAGCCAATTTTGGTTGGTAAACCTGACTATTATACAGTAGATCTGCAATGGGAGTATCACCAGTGGTTTACATGGGAAAGGCCACATAGCAGAAAAAAAGGCCTTTCCTGGGTAGCCAATGTGCTATGGCAAAGCAGGAATGTTTTTTTATATGCAAGTACACACACTTCAACTTTTCAGGTGGGTTGCACAAACTCTCATTGACAAGAAATGACTAAAACTCAGATTTGTGGACAGCCTACTTGTGTCTTCTCCATGCACACAGCAGATTACTTATCCTCTATTTTATTACCAAATTCTCAAAACACAAACAAAAACAAACATGCTTGTAACAAAACAAGGCACTTCACTTACTCAATACATGTTATAAGAACAAACAAAAAATTAATCAGTAAAGTATTTGCTCAAAAGGTAGGACTCGAAGATAGTGCAGTACATTAACAATATCCAGGATACAATGACATATCTTCACCACTAACAAAGCTATAGACAGTACTTTTTGTATTGGTGGAATCACCGTAGTTACTTTAGCCAACCACATAATGTACCTGCTACCCATCAACCATTGCCTAGTTTTCATCAATTCATTAACTAATATTATCCTCTGTACCCTGAGGAAAGGGGTAATGAGGCAAACTATTAGAGTCCAGCCACCAGGACCATATTTTTGTGAACTTTTTAGGGCACCCCCTATTCTTACTGTATATGTTAACTCTTCTCCCTGTAATGTAAATTAAGAATTTCACGTCATGGGTTGTATTTAGGAGGCGTAGGTGAAATCCATTTCTGTAAAATGAGTTTGCAAGCTAAATACAAGAATATTGTCTACATTATGATGATTATTATTATTATTATTATACAGGATTTATATAGCAACAGTTTACACAGCGCTTTACAATATAAAAGGAGACAATACAGTTACAATTCTATAAAATACAAGAGGATTAAGAGGGCCCTGCTCAGAAGAGTTTACAATCTAATAGGGTGGGGCAGGTGGTACAAAAGGTTGTAACTGTAGGGAATGAGCTGATGGAAGTGGTAGGAGATTAGTTGGAGATGTGATAGGCTTTCCTGAAGAGATGAGATTTCAGGGATCGCCTGAAGGTAGCAAGAGTAGGGGATAGCCGGACCAGTGGAGGTAGTGAGTTCCAGAGGATGGGAGAGGCTCTGGAGAAATCATGGAGACAAGCATGGGAGGAGGAGACAATAGAGCTTTAGAGTAGGAGGTCTTGAGAAGAGCGGAGAGGAAGATTTGGGCAATATTTGGAGACAAGATTGGTGACGTAGCTCGGGGCAGAGTTGTGAATGGCTTTGTATATTGTGGTTATTCAATTTGCTGGGTGATTGGGAGCCAGTGTAGGGATTGGAGGAGAGGGTTGGCAGACACTGAGCGGTTGGTAAGGTGGATAAGTCTGGCAGCAGCATTCATGATAGACTGAAGAGGGCATAGCCTATGAAGAGGCAGGCCAATGAGAAGGGAGTTGCAATAGTCAAGGTGAGAGATAACAAAGGAATGAATGAGGAGCTTAATGGTTTCATTTGTTAAAAAGGGGTGAATTTTAGAGATGTTACGGAGGTGAATTCTACAAACTTTTGACAACGATTGGACTTGGGACTGAAATGACAAATCAGAGTCTAGGATTACACTGAGTACCCTGGCATGAGGGGAGGGACTGATAGTTGCATTGTTGATTTTGATGAAAAAGTAATGGAGGGGGGCATGTGCAGGGGGGAATATTAATAGCTCAGTTTTAGAGAGATTTAGTTTAAGGAAGTGGTGCGACATCCATGCTGATATGTCAGTTAGTAATGTGAGAGGAGTCTGAAGGAGTGAGGTGAGGAGTGGACAGAGACAGAGTGAGACAGATGGATTTGGGTGTCATTGGTGTATAAGTGGTATTGGAAGCCATGGGAGGTTATCAAGTGACCAAGGGAGGAGGTGTAGATAGAAAAGAGAAGTATATCCTCTGGGATAATTCCCAAAAGTACAAATTTGGGATCTAATAACACCCATATAAAACAGAGGGAGTTGTAAATATTTTTTCCCAAAACTCATGAAGTTTGGGGCCATGGCACAACATGTGGATAAGGGACCCAGTGGCTGAGGTACATCTAGCATCCCGTGATTAAAAAAAAGTTGGGATAGTAGCCTTGCCTGATAGAATGTATATTAATACATGAGTCCATCAAGTAAGTCCTTTAAGTGGAGTACTCAGTATAAGAACAAAGAGGGGCTGAGGTGAAGGAGGGATACCTGTATATAGTATAACAGTTCAGAAACCAGGGCAAGCCTTTGTAGGGGAAGTTAAAAGCAGACTCCAGATATGCAAAGAAAAGAAAGACAGGTGCATCTAGGTTAGAATTGTAACATTTTAATATCATACAGGTGCATTATCCACTTACATAGAAGTTAGGGAGGTCCATCCGTCCCTAGCTTGGTGATCGCTGCTGCATTGGGAAGGATGTCACGCCAGTGTGAATGGACATGTGCCTTACCTCCCTAATTTCTATGTAGGTGGATAATGCACCTGTATGATATTAAAATGTTACAATTCTAACCTAGAGGCGCCTGTCTTTTTATTCTTAGCACACAGTGATGATGTTGCTCTTCCCCAAGAGGGAAGATCTATAGAGTATAATATACTCTATGTATAATGAGTCAGGCATTGCGAAAGTGAGTCCACTCCTCATCATCCAGTATTACCATGTCTTGCTGCCAAGAACAAAGGTTAATGACCTGTGTACGATCAATAACCGCTATTTGTAGGGTAGAATATAAGTCCCCAACTAGCCCTTGTTTAGTACAGGATATGGAAATAGCCATGGACAAATTTGTAGAGGGATTATATATATTTGAATTGGTAAGTAGATGCCTGGCTCTGTAGGGAAGGACACAATTGGAGATATTAAAAGACGTTTTTATAAGATAAGTGATAGTGCTCTTTTAGCCCTTGTACACATGGTCGGACATTCCGACGGAAAATGTCCGATCGGACCGCGTTGTCGGATAATCTGACCGTGTGTGGGCTCCATTGGACTGTTTCCGTCAGAATATCCGACGAACCAAGTTTTTTCAGCTTGGCTATAAAATTTTCCGACAACATGATCCGATCGGACCTTGTCCGATCATGTGTAGAGAATTCCGATCGGACAAAGTGCCACGCATGCTCAGATCAAATTCCTACACCAAAGCTATTGGCTACTAGCCTGAACGTAGTCCCGTCGTAACGAAATAACGTCACCACGTTCTGAACGATCGGATTTTCCGACAACCTTGTCCGACCGTGTGTATGCAACAGTTTCGGACAAAATCCGTCGGACAAAATCTGACGGACAAATTCCGATGGATTCGGTTGTTGGAATGTGCGAGCGTGTGTACAAGGCCTTAGAGTGTTAAATGGCAACAGGACATTGTTATCTTATAATTGTTGAAGAAAACCTATACTGGCCCTCTTCCAGGAGTCAAATATTTCTATATTTTTTTTATTCTGGTAAACAAGGATTATCTCAGGTGGGCATATTTTTAGTGTAACTTTCATACATAGTAAGGTTTTGCACAGCTTCCCACAACTCCTGTATCAAGCAAAATGTGGCGAAATTTCAAAACAACAAAACAAGTCTCTGTATGGGATCTTGCAAATTCACTTTGTTCCAATGACACAATGCTGTAACTGGGAGGCAATAAAATACAATCTAGCATTGGGGACCACTAGGCCACTTCCATCTTTGTGTAACTGTAGTATAGAGAGCCGAATTCTGGGATGTCTAAATTTCCAAATAAGGTCTTGAAAAAGAGAGTCAATGGTATGGAACAGTCGTTGCGGCAACCACACCTGACTATTATGAAAGATATATAAAGTAACTGTTGCATACATACCATTTCCCCTAAATTAGCTCTTCCTATTACCATTAAGGGCAATTTACTCAATGTTTTACGTCAGTATGTCTAAATCTAGTAAATCTAGTAAGTAAGGGAACCAAGTTTCTGTCAATATAATCATGAACTTGTGGTGTAACCACAACTCTCAGGTATTTAAAAGATGTGACTACTGCAATTTGATCTGCAATAAGCAAAATCTCTAGGTATTGGGTCAAGCAATATAAGGACTGACATGTCCCAGTTGAAAGTAAAGCCTGAAAAGAAGCCATGTGTAGTAATTAGCGACATAACTGTAGCCAAAGATGACGAAGTATCACCCAAAAAAAAACAAGGTGTCATCGGCATATAATGCTATTTTATTTTCACCTGTGGTCCTACGAAATCCAATGATGTCCAGAGATTTATGAATGGAAGCTACTAGAGGCTCTAAAGCCAGGGCAAAAAGAAGAAGCAACAAGGGGCATCCCTGTCTTATTCCTTGGTCTAGTGGAAAGGAATCTGATATATCTATTTACCTGAACCCAAGCCCCTGGGGCAGTATAGAGAAGTTATACCCACTGAATGTAATAGGGCCCAAACCCAAAATATTAACCACTTGAGGACCGCCGTATTGCCATTGTACGTCAGCACAATGGCACAGGCAGGCACAATCACGTACATCTACGTGATTGCCTTCCAGCGGGTGGGGGGTCCGATCGGACCCCCTCCCGCTGTTTACGGCGGTCCGATTCGGTCCAGGAGCGCTCCGTGATGAGGGGATGGCCGTTGGTTTTCGGCCACCCCCTCTGGATCGCTCCTGGCCAATGAGAAGCTTCCTCCCCTGTGTATTGTTTACACAGGAAGGAGGAAGTGATGTCATTCTCCTCAGGGCGGTCTTTTTGACCGGACTACGAGGAGAAGAGTAAAAGTAAGTGTGCACCAACACTACACTGACATGTAGGTACAGACAGGCACACAAACCCCCCCCGATCCCCCCCCCCGATCGCCCCCCGATCCCCCCCCAGTCACAGTGTCACTGATTGCATTGATCATTTCTTTACTGATCAATGCATTCAGTGTCAGTTGTGACAGTAAAAACTGTCAGGACAGTTAGTGTTAGGTCCAGGGTAGCCCCCTATCACCCCCCAATAAAGATTTAACCCCCTGATTGCCCCTAGAGTTAACCCTTTCACCCCCTTTTGCCAGTGTCACTAAGCGATCATTTTTCTGATCGCTGCATGTGTCGCTAGTGTCGCTAGGTAGCTAGTTATTTTTTTAGGTTCACCGCCAGGTTTTTATATCGCTAGGTACCCCGATATACTACCCAATAATGTTTTTAACCCCCTGATTGCCGCTAGTTAACCCTTTCACCCCCTTTTGCCAGTGTCACTAAGCGATCGTTTTTCTGATCGCTGCATTAGTGTCGCTACAGTCGCTAGGTAGCTAGTTATTTTTTTAGGTTCACCGCCAGGTTTTTATAGCGCTAGGTACCCCGATATACTACCCAATAATGTTTTTAACCCCCTGATTGCCGCTAGTTAACCCTTTCACCCCCTTTTGCCAGTGTCACTAAGCGATCATTTTTCTGATCGCTGCATGTGTCGCTAGGTAGCTAGTTATTTTTTTAGGTTCACCGCCAGGTTTTTATATCGCTAGGTACCCCGATATACTACCCAATAATGGTTTTAACCCCCTGATTGCCGCTAATTAACCCTTTCACCCCCTTTTGCCAGTGTCACTAAGCGATCGTTTTTCTGATCGCTGCATTAGTGTCGCTACAGTCGCTAGGTAGCTAGTTATTTTTTTAGGTTCACCGCCAGGTTTTTATAGCGCTAGGTACCCCGATATACTACCCAATAATGGTTTTAACCCCCTGATTTCCGCTAGTTAACCCTTTCACCCCCTTTTGCCAGTGTCACTAAGCGATAATTTTTCTGAACGCTGCATCAGTGTCGCTAGTGTCGCTAGGTAGCTAGTTATTTTTTTAGGTTCACCGCCAGGTTTTTATAGCGCTAGGTACCCCGATATACTACCCAATAATGGTTTTAACCCCCTGATTGCTGCTAGTTAACCCTTTCACCCCCTTTCACCAGCGATCACAGTATAAGTGTCACTGGTGACGCTGGTTAGCCAGTTAGTTATTTAGGTTCCCCGTCAGGTTTTTATATAGCGCCAGGGACCCCCATATACTACCTAATAAAAATTTGAACCCCCTGATTGCCCCTAGTTAACCCTTTCACCACTGATCACCGTATAAGTGTTACGGGTGACTCTGGTTAGTTTGTTTTTTATAGCATTTTATATTCAAATCCGGAAGGCAGTGCTTGGTTTTCGGGGTCCCGTACGTGGCTAGGCTCCCAAAAAGTCCCCCACATGTGGTATCCCCGTACTCGGGAGAAGCAGCAGAATTTATTTTGGGGTGTAATTTGACTTCTGCCCATAGCATGTGTGAGCAATATATCATTTAGTGACAACTTTGTGCAAAAAAAAAAAAAGTTTGTAATATTCCCGCAACTTTTGGCAAAATATAAAATATTCCATGGACTCAACATGCCTCTCAGTAAATAGCTTGGGGTGTCTACTTTCCAAAATGGGGTCATTTGGGGGGGTTTTGTGCTATTTTGGCATTTTATGGCCTTCGAAACTGTGATAGGTAGTGAGGAGTTAAATCAAAAATTTGCACCCTTAGAAATCCTGAAGGTGGTGATTGGATTTCGGGGTGCCGTGCGCGACTAGACTCCCAAAAAGTCCCACACATGTGGTATCCCCGTACTCGGGAGAAGCAGCAGAATGTATTTTGGGGTGTCATTTCACATATGCCCATAGCATGTGTGAGCAATATATCATTTAGTGACAACTTGGTGCAAAAAAAAAAAAGTTTGTAATATTCCCGCAACTTGTGGCAAAATATAAAATATTCCATGGACTCAACATGCCTCTCAGTAAATAGCTTGGGGTGTCTACTTTCCAAAATGGGGTCATTTTGGGGGGTTTTGTGCTATTTTGGCATTTTATGGCCTTCGAAACTGTGATAGGTAGTGAGGAGTTAAATCAAAAATTTGCACCCTTAGAAATCCTGAAGGTGGTGATTGGTTTTCGGGGTGCCGTGCGCGACTAGACTCCCAAAAAGTCCCACACACGTGGTATCGCCATACTCGGGAGAAGTAGCGGAATATATTTTGGGGTGCAATTCCACATATAACCATGGCATGTGTGAGCAATATATCATTTAGTGACAACTTTTTGTAAAAAAATTTTTTATTTTTTTTTTGTCATTATTCAATCCCTTAGGACAAAAAAAATAAATATTCAATGGGCTCAACATACCCATCAGCAATTTCCTTGGGGTGTCTACTTTCCAAAATGGGGTCATTTGGGGGGGATTTGTACTGCCCTGCCATTTTAGCACCTCAAGAAATGAGATCGGCAGTCATAAATTAAAAGCTGTGTAAATTCCAGAAAATGTACTCTAGTTTGTAGACGCTATAACTTTTGCGCAAACCAAAAAATATACGCTTATTGACATTTTTTTTACTAAAGACATGTGGCTGAATAAATTTTGCCCTCAATGTATGACTAAAATTTAGTTTATTCGATTTTTCTTATAACAAAAAGAAGAAAATATCTTTTTTTTTCAAAATTTTCGCTCTTTTTCCATTTATATCGCAAAAAAAAAAAATCGCAGAGGCAATCAAATACCATCAAAAGAAAGCTCTATTTGTGGGAAGAAAAGGACGCAAATTTCGTTTGGGTGCAATATTGCATGACCGCGCAATTACCAGTTAAAGCAGCGCAGTGCGAAATTGCAAAAAGACCTCTGGTCCTTAAGGTGTTTATTGGTCCGGAGCTGAAGTGGTTAAAAACAGAGTCATAGAAAATATAGAAAAGAGGGAGTGTTTAATGGGATTTTTTAGGTGATGAATATACTGAAAAACCATATAAAATAACGAATATCACTTTTTATTTAAGACATATAAAAGCACAGATATTTCGTGTCACATATGGTATACACTGGTATGGAGAAGTGCCAGGTATGTATAAGGATATCTTGTCATGTGGGTGATGGTACATTTATCTCAACATGTTTCGCCACCTTGGGCTTCCTCGGGGGAAATACCAAAGCAGCATGACACACAACACTAAATATATAGAGAGAATATACATTTAGGTCATAATACTTAGATTTCATGCTCATAAAGGAAAAAAACAAACACAAACCTATCGCAAAACGCAAACAGAAAATCTGACAGATAGACAAAAGTAGCTGAAAACAGCCAAAAAATACACAAAAAATATACTCACTAAAATAACTGTTAAGTTATAGATAAATTGCGGGTGCCGTATATAGTTGGAACTCATTTTGCCAATGGCCAAAGCCAGAAGAAGGACTGAAAATAATGTTAAAAAATATTGAAAGGACAATTAATAAGGATGATTGGGCTTTTTTTGCATAATGTATTAATATTAGATGCGCTATTGACACATCCGTGCACAGGGACCATTGTATTATTGTCATATACATATACACCACAAATTGTAAGTTCAAAGAGACATTTCACAGACTCAGAGAGCTGCTGTGTATATATGGTTAAACTGAACTGCTGCAAATGATCTGTTTCCTGACTTGCAGGTAACCAAACAGATGGCAGCAGATAGGGCAGAAGTAAGATTCAAAGTAGGTCACTGTGGATGGATGGCAATAAAAATATATATTTGGCAGAAAAAGAGCATGGTTTAGAGTTGCCATAAAGTGGAATTACCTTTAGATAGACTGGTTGGAATAAACGGTCACCCAACGAGTAGCATCTGCTACCCGGAGTGACCGTTCTTTTTACCTGCACAACAACCGGCCGGCGTCTGACATCACCAACCAAGTGTGAACGTGCAAAGATCAGTGCGCATGTGCAAAGCATTGTTTCAGACTACAAAGACCATAATGCACAATGTCCAATCATAAAAGAAAGTGACGCGCCAAGAGCTGACATGCACCAATAAGTGGGCGGGCATCTTAAATGTCCCAAAGACCAAGGCTGTGCTACTGGTTCTGTAGTGAACTCAGATGAAGAAAAAAACATATGTTAGAGAAAATAAAAAAGGAAATAAAAAGGGAATAAAGGGAGTAAAAAAGGGACCTGGTAGTATGGCCGATCATTGTGCTCAATCATTGTTGGGTCATCCATTGGACAGGCGCACATCAGGAGAAGCATGAAACCCTGGAGGGGAGAGAAATACAGGGAATGGAGAGCACAGCAGTTCCAATCCCATTTACTACCAGCTCCCTTTTTACTCCCTTTATTCCCTTTTTATTTCCTTTTTGGCTGCTCTCGTTGCCCCACTGGGGTGATTCCATATTGGTTTGGGCGCCCATCATTGAAGTTGCGTGGAGTCTAGTCTGGGTAAGTAGTTGTGTGACAGTGTTTCTTGATAGTTTTGTGTTTGTGTTTGTTTTTGTTTTGGTCTTTCTTTTTTTCTCTATGAGTATGAAATCAAAATATTATGACCTAAATGTATGTTCTCTCTATATATTTAGTCCTGTGTGTCATGTTTCTTTGGTATATCCCCCGAGGAAACCCACAGTGGCAAAACATGTCAGGATAAATGTACCATCACTCACACAACAAGATATCCTTATCCATACCTGGAATTTCTACATACCAATTGTACCAATGAATACCTTTTATTTGACACTAAATATCTGTGTTTTTATATGTCTTATACAAAAAGTGATATTTTTTATCGTATATGTATTCTGACTCAGATTTTTGTGAAGCGACTATCCCTTGTGAGACCTCTATGCCTGGCCTGTATAAGATATAATCACTGAGGACAATCTTCATCAGATAACTTGAACTCACCAAATACCGATTCTATCCACAAAGGTGCTTTTATTATAAACATCAGCTTACAGCAGATGAAATTATACAAACAGATGAATAGGTTGTAGTATTTATGCAGTCAAAAGAAGATATTGTCTGTAGCTTACAATACAGAATGCATGTGCCCTGCTACTTGTGGCTTGAAGCTGCATCCATGACACCGGAAGTACAAACTCAGGAAGAAGGGTGGAGCATTACATACAAAGGAAGTGTGTCATAACATAAGGGAAAATGAACTTAAGAAACAAGTGCATTACCACAAAAGGTCACTAGTTGGCAACATGTGAACTAAATATAAAAATCTATAGAAAATGGTTAAGGAACAATCTATATAAATTCTATGTCCCATTGGGGCAGCACAATATGTTTTTTGAGTATATTGAGCACCTACAAAATCCAGTTAAAACCTCCCTCTTCTCTATATTGCCTATTCAGGGATGTTGGTGGATTTTTTGAACATGACATAGGAAGTCCCACTATATGCCGTCAAAAGCTTTTGCCACATCAAGTGACAATATAGCTCTATTAACTGTATTATTAGTTGGGATTTGTAAGTTCAAAAATAAATGCCTGATGTTAATGGCTGTTGACCTATTTGGGATAAACCCAGACTGGTCTGAATGGATTTGTTTAACAATGTATTTAGAAAACTGAGAGGTCAGCACTTTCGCTAGATGCTTAATGTCCAAAGTAAGTAAAGACACCAGATGAAAAGGTTCTGGGCTACGTGCATTTTTACCTGGCGTCAACAAGACTATAATTACAGCCTCAGTTATAGAAGGTAGGAGGGACCCTATATCAAAGGCATCATTAAACACCTCCTAGAGTTCTGGTAAAAGTACATCCCCATATGTTTTATACACTTCGCCAGAAAGACCATCAACCCTGGGTCTTTTTTATTCGGGGTACTGATTGCTGCAATCTTCAACTTCTAAAGTGTTAATAAACTTTCCAAAGTTTCCCTATCAACAGCCAACAGAACTGGCAATCCATTGATATCTAGAAACTTGGTCAAATCCTCTACTGAATAGGACACCTTACCACTTTATAGGGCTTGAAAGAATTCACAAAACACCTTAGAAATCTCCTGAGCAGTATACACCATTATATTCAAGGAAGTTTGAATTCCTGATACAGAAGCTGATGCTCTTTGGGCCTTTACTATAGTAGCTAAAATATTCCCGGGTAACTTCCCCTTCCTCAAAGTACAGCTGTTGGAGAAAGAATTGTTTCTGTTCTTCTTTTCTGGAGGGAGACAGATACGTAAGTTTGTTGACTTTGTATCCACTCAAATTGAGTTTCTGTTTTAGGGTTAGTGACATATTGTAGTTTTGCTTGCAATACCTTATCAGCTAAGGACCTTTCCCATTTCCTGGAAAATGTGTGAGGTAAGGATTCCTCTCAGATAAGCTTTCAAATAATTCCAATATGGGAGAGCCACAGTGGGTTTAGTAGTTTATTTTCCAAAAAGAGAAGGTTGGACTGGACTGTAAAAATAGCTTGAGTACTAAAGAGGAATGGTCAGAAAGCCCCCGGGCTGCATATGTTAATTTGGAAATAAAGGGTAAAACTGATGTTGCACCTAAAGCCAAATCTATTGTAGGCAGGGCTTAATGAATATAGGAAAAACATGACAAAATGCTTATCCTAAGGGTAGCACATCCTGCAAATATCTATTAGCCCAATTTCCTAGGTATACCTGGAAAAAGCAGTGCATACCGAGGCTACAAGCCCAGCAGTAGGGTAGTAGTTATCTAATGAGAGATCCATATAATTATTAAAATCCCCTACTAACAACCATGGGATATTTGTCATAGATGAACAGCAGAAATTATTTGAAGACCACAGAATAATATAGAGGAGGAATATAAATATTAGCTAACAAGGAGCATGAGATTGTGCTTTGTGAAATATTATTGAGATCATTGCACTGTTTTGCTATCTTTGTTCCTTACCTGGCTAGAAGTAGAGGGTGCATGGCTTAAACATTTAAAACGATTTCTGTCTTCATCATGGGGGCTCTTCTTGTAGAATGTAAATGACTTGAGGAGGCAATGCAGCATGCTGGGATGAGTTGCATAAAGAGCTAGGTTTTATGTAATCTGTTAAGTTTTCCTTCCTTCAAGTTTTCAAAGTCCTACATCACACCACACCATGCAAGTAAAACATGTTTAAAGCCTGGTACACACTAAGCCCTTGTACACACGGTCGGACATTCTGATGGACAATGTCCGATAGGACCATGTTGTCAGATAATCCGACAGTGTGTGGGCTCCGACGGACCAAGTTTTCCAGCTGGGCTATAAAATTTTCCGACAACAGGACCCGATCGGACTTTGTCCGATCATGTGTAGAGAATTCCGATCGGACAAAGTGCCAAGCATGCTCAGATCAAATTCCTAGACCAAAGCTATTGGCTACTAGCCTGAACGTAGTCCCGTCCTAACAAAATAACGTCCTCACGTTAAGTACGATCGGATTTTCTGACAACTTTGTCCAACTGTGTGTATGCAACAGTTTCGGACAAAATCCGTCTGACAAAATCTGACGGATTTTGTTGTCGGAATGTCCGACCATGTGTACAAGGGCTAACAGTTTGCACAAAACTAATTACCTTGGTTGCACGAAAACAAAAACTGACAGCTCCAGTTGGAGCCACTGTACTAACCATACAAGGTTAGTTCAGTGATCTCTCCCGCTGAGCTGTTGTGTTCTGACAGGGAGATGCCTCGCCCCCACCAGAACACTCCGATCAGCACTCTCTGCCGTTGACTGAGCGCTGACCGGGAGTTGGCTCTCCAGCATGCACGTCCAACCGAAGCCAGCTGAACATACACATGGGCCAAATGTCGGCTGTTTTTTTTTTTAAACCGGATGATGTCTCATGACATTTGGCCTGTGTGTACCCAACTTAAGCATACAGTATACAAAGCAATCTTTATTCCCAGCATCTTTCCTGCCCTTTCCAAGTACAGAAAATCTTTACATCTAAAAAATTGTTTTCAAAAACTGTAAAATACTGCATTTGAAAGAGCACCATACCTATCCTCTGCCAATTTTTTTTCTCTATTTTCATAATCATCAGCCCTTCCTATTTGCTACAAGAAAGTGAATACCATTGATGCTACTAGTTAATAAAAAAACGAAAACTCATTGGTCAGATGTTCAACCAAATCCCAAACCTTTTGGACATTCAGCGGGAATTGCACATTCCATTGCATTGTCACACTTTGGCCAATAATGGGTTGACCTAAGTTGCAGCCCACAATCTATAAACAGCTGCTTTCCCATCAGCCCTTTGTGAGTGTTTTGGAAGTTTAGTGAGAGACAGCTTTTAGGGAGAGAGAGTTTGCTATTGTAATGCAGTTGACCACTACTGCTTTGCACTTTTTACAGTATTCAGTGCTATATACTGTACTATATTCAGTGTTGTACATTTTCTACTGATACTTTGCAGTGTGTTGCAGTTTGTGTGGCTAAGAAGAGTGGAGTGTAAGCCCACCTGCATTCACTATCATTTTCTAAGACCCCTTTTTGTTATTTAGGGGCATTTTTGCTCTTCTTTGATAGTAATTAGTTCTCTTTTTTTTGTTTGTTCTGTTCTGTTTTGCTTGTAGAGGTTTTGGGGTTGTGTGTCTTTCTTTCTTCTTTTTTTTATAGGGTCAGCAGCAGCAACTGCTACCCTTTGTCTGCAACTGAGCACTGCAGATCATTGAGGTGTTGACTAGTCCACCATAGCATAGAAGTTTACAACGCACCCAAGTGCCACTTTTACAGTGCACCTAAGCACCACTCATCCCACCCCACACACACACCCAATACATCTCTTCTGTAAATAAATATAGGGAATAAACCCCAAATTATCAACATCATGTCTTATGAGCCTACAGGGAGAGACAGACGTTTCCCTGCAGCTATGAGGGATCAAGCAGCCTCTGTGTCCACAGGCTAAAAAGGTGGTCATGAATGTGAAGCACGTATGCTATTTTTTCAGGTGCTGGGCATGTTATACAGCCAGTAAAATAGCTTGTGAAGTGGCAAACCATGCTGTCATCATCTTCCTCCTCTGTCACCCAGGTGCAAACTACCTCATAGTCCATCACAGCTGCCAAAGCCCCCTTTTTACCTCCTCATCCAAAATTGCCCCACCAACTTTATGGAAGAGTCTTCTGGTTATTTGAGCACAGCATGGGCCATTTGTTGCAAAATGATGTGTAGCAATTAATGGGCTCCAGGGATGAGGAGGAGAGAAATTGGATCCTAGAGGGAGGGCACAAAAGGCAGGGAAAACCAATTGGCAGTGACGTTCCTGTAGCCACAACATGCTACCCAGTTGATTCTAGTAATGTATAGAGATGGGATGACAATGAGGTTCCTCCTTGTACCTGGGCACCAGACAGAGCAGAAGAGGAAAGTGAGGGAGAGGCACAACCCCAGCAAGACAGGATGGCATCTAAGGGAAGCTCATAGAGAAGTACATAAAATAACTGCCCTGTGCCACCATATAGGAAAGCTTTATGGGTGCAGGGCAATGTTTTTCCTTGGTCTGCTACCCAGAGCCCAGCTGAGTATGCCATTTTCAACACATTTGCAGCACAATGCATTATTGTTATTTGCAGGCTTTGCAGGCTTTAACTCCAATGAAATAGGCGTGGAATTGCCCATTTGGTAGGGCAGAGACATCTGGCCTCTTGCCACACGGCTTATTAGCAGAATGCTAGTCAGGATAATGGTCACACTCCTCCTCCTCTTCCTTCTAGCTCCCCCCTTTCCACCTATTCCCTGACTATACACAATTCCCTTGCAGCAGTCTCCAGTGTTACTGCAGGGTCAAGCTCCATGCTGCCATATTTTCAACCATAATGTCATTCCTGCCCTTCAACATTAAGTGGAGGCTAATGTTTCCAATGTAGCACTCCCTAGCATTGCTAGAGTGATAGTAATAGGATTTTTGTTGTGTTAGTGTAAGTACATTTTTAGGCTTGGCTGTGTGTTTTTCTGGGTTGGGAGAGTGATTCAGGTAGGCTGGATGACTTATCAGCAGCAGTTAGGAGGAGTCTAGGAGGAGCTAGCTGGAGTGCTCTGAGGGCCTTGACCAATGCCCAACACAAGGACAGTGTAGAGTTCGGTTGGAAGATGGAGATGAAGTGTTAGGCTTCCGGGGCATTTGAGAGTAGCTCCCCAGTCTAGGGAGTGAACTCAGTTCTGGGCTTGAGTGCAGAAGGGACACCTCTTCATGACACACAGTGGGGTCATGACCAGGAGGCACAGGAGCAAGGAGAGGACAGCAGGAGGACAGTGCTGGGAAAATCTCCAGAGAGAAAACAGCCACGTGGACTGGTGAGTGTTACAGTCAGAGGACTGAGAAACATGCCTGAAGGAACTGGGTGCAAGCAGTCTGGGATGGATGCAGAGTCAGTCTGGCAGGACTGTGGAGAGGTAGCCAGGAGAGCTAGTGAAAGGGGCAGCTGCAGCCAGGAGGGCTGGCAGTCATAAGGATCTAACAGAGATTTTGCTGGATCCAACCATCAGTGCTAGCTGATCCTGGGAGTTGTAGTTATACAAGCAAGTCTGTGCTGAAGGTAGAAGAGGAGTGTGTATATACTGGATTTATATAGCTGTGTCCCTGAAGAGGTTCTACTGATCAAGTGGGCATCCCATAATAACCCGCCCCCATCCAAGTTCAATTCCCCTAAATAAAAAAACAAACAAAGCTACAAGGATTGCTTCTTGTCTCAGGAATGGTTGAGAAATGCATGTGCCTGGCTGTGTAGGGTGGGAGATCCAACATTCAGCAGCAGCTCCTGCTGGGGTAGCGCTACACCAGATTACTGGACCATATATTCAGTAGCAAAGTCCACATGTCCACAAAAGCATGGACCAGAAAGTATGAGAAGGGACATTATATTTCATTCAATGCCCACTGGGTGACTCTGGTGGTAGTTGGGAAGGATGCAAAACAGAGAATACCACTGGAGCTTGTTCAGCCACCTTGGGTACATATAGGTACTGGTGACAGTGCCAGAGCTGGCCCCTTCAACTCCTCTTCCTCAATTCTCTCTTCCGCTGAGTCATCTATCTTCCGCTGAGTCAACTATCAGCTCTCTCTTACATTAGATTGTTGTATCCTTAACCTGAATGATAATGACCTCTTCCTCAATTCTCTCTTCCGCTGAGTCATCTATCTTCCGCTGAGTCAACTATCAGCTCTCTCTTACATAAGATTGTTGTATCCTTAAAACTGGATGATAATGACCCTGAGAATTAGTTGAAACAAAATAAAAGGTCTGTAGTCACCAGTGATACACCTCCATCCCTATATACATATACAAAGAATGGAGAGGGACTTTACATGAGGTTGGTCACAGTGAGCCACTGAGTAACAAGAGTAATAGTAGTATAAATGTTTATTAAAATGAATGTACATACATGGATAATATAGCATATTAGCTCAGCCAATGGATTTGCACATAATAAAGAGAATAAATAAAGTTGATACATACATTATACAATGCAGTATATACAAATGCATGCATCAGAAAACCTGACGCGCATTTCGCAAGATCATTGCTCGCTCATCAGGGGTGGATGCAGATGAGATGTATCTAAATAGACAAAATGATGTGTCACAGTGGTAAATGTAAGAACAATGGCAGAATGGGCCAGAGCAAAAACGGCCCAATACTTACCAATGAACGAAACCAGAGTTTCCATCGCTGAACCCCCAAATGGACGGCAGCAGCCAGAGTATGGCACGGGAGCCGAGGGGGAGAAGACAAACACAGGTACCCCCAAGGGGGATGCCAGGCGGCAGACATGGCATAGGTGAATCTGAATGGTCCTAATTGTCTCAGTATGTAACTTGATAGATATCAGCTGTGAACATAGATGTATATGTCTCAATGATTTGCCAAATTTAGTAAGATGAACAACAAGTTATATAATGTAGTAATATTTTGTATGAAAGCATGTATACTCCAGCATAAGTATACAGTATATGTCAAGCCTTACTAAATAAGCAGAGTAGACAAAAGTTGTACAATTATTTGTATAGAAACATATGTGAACTAACCTGATCCAATAATGGAGCAGATTTAGAGACCATGAGCAAAGAAGTGAATCCTGAAAAAATGTGTTTGTCTGTGAAATCAACCCCTATAGTAAGACAAGAGGAAAAAAGTTGTGTGTAAAGCAGTGTTTTAAATTAACCAGTTGCCGACCGCCGCACGACGATGTACGTCGACAGCATGGCACGGGCAGGCATATTGGCGTACATGTACGTCCCTTGCCTCCCGCGGGTCGGGGGCCCGATCGGGCCCCCGCCCGGTGCCTGCGGCGGTCGGTTTTCGTCCGGGAGCGATCCGGGACGAGGGGGCGGCCATTCATTCATGGCCACCCCCTCGCGATCGCTCACGACGAATAGGAATCCCCCGTGACATCACTTCCTCTCCTGTAATGTAAACACAGGAGAGGAAGTGATGTATTCTCTCCTCCGTGTCGGTATTTTTCGTTCCGACACGGAGGAGAGCGGATCGGTGAGTTGCACCAACACTCTACACACACAGTAGAACATGCCAGGCACACTCACACCCCCCCGATCACCCCCCCAATTACCCCTGCCCCCCAGTCACAGTGACACCAATGTCATTTTTTTTTTTTTTTTTTGCATTGGTGTCATTTGTGACTGTAATAACTGTTAGGGCAGTTAGGGTTAGCCCCCTTTAGTTCTAATGTACCCCCCTAACCCCCCCAATAAAGGTTTAACCCCGTGATCACCCCCCGTCGCCAGTGTCACTAAGGCTGGGTTCACATTGCAGCGGTTTATGAGAACGAATGTGATTCGCACCACACTGCAGTGCAAATCACATCCGATCTCTGTGCGATTCGAGTTCAGCCATTCGCCGCACCCGCCACACCCGCCGCACCCGCCGCAAATTCGCACGGGACCCTTTTTTTGGCCCGCAGCAGAATCGGATCGCATGGGTGTTCACACCATGCGATCCGAGTTTGCAGATCGCACTGCGATATGCGAACTGATCTGGGGGTGTCAGTAACATTTCACTGACACTCCCAGCAGTCCGCATAGGGCAGTGTGAACTGCCGCCGGGAGGCATGCGATGCGGGAACCCGCCGCGGATTCGCGGCGTTTCCGCATCGCTCCAGTGTGAACCCAGCCTAATAAGCGATCATTTTTCTGATCGCCGTATTAGTGTCACAGGTGACGCTAGTTAGGCAGGTAGGTATTTAGGTTCGCCGCAGCTTTTTATAGCGCCAGGGACCCCCATATACTACCGCATAAAGCCCCCTGATTGCCCCCTAGTTAACCCTTTCACCAGTGATCACCATATAACTGTTACAGGTGACGCTGGTTGGTTAGTTATTTTTTTATAGTTTCAGGGCACCCGCCATTTATTACCTAATAAAGGTTTAACCCCCTGATCACCCGGCGGGTGTCATTTGTGACTAATAACTGTTAGGGCAGTTAGGGTTAGCCCCCTTTAGTTCTAAGGTACCCCCCTAACCCCCCCAATAAAGGTTTAACCCCGTGATCACCCCCCGTCGCCAGTGTCACTAAGGCTGGGTTCACATTGCAGCGGTTTATGAGAACGGATGTGATTCGCACCGCACTGCAGTGCAAATCACATCCGATCTCTGTGCGATTCGAGTTCAGCTATACAGATAGTATGGCTGAATTCGTGTCGCACCCGCCGCACCCGCCGCAAACTCGCACGGGACCCTTTTTTTGGTCCGCAGCAGAATCGGATCGCATGGGTGTTCACACCATGCGATCCAAGTTTGCAGATCGCACTGCGATATGCGAACTGATCTGGGGGTGTCATTAACATTTCACTGACACTCCCAGCAGTTCGCATAGGGCAGTGTGAACTGCCGCTGGGAGGCATGCGATGCGGGAACCCGCCGCGCATTCGTGGCGTTCCCGCATCGCTCCAGTGTAAACCCAGGCTAATAAGCGATCGTTTTTCTGATCGCTGTATTAGTGTCACAGGTGACGCTAGTTAGGCAGGTAGGTATTTAGGTTCGCCGCAGCTTTTTATAGCGCCAGGGACCCCCATATACTACCGCATAAAGCCCCCTGATTGCCCCCTAGTTAACCCTTTCACCAGTGATCACCATATAACTGTTACAGGTGACGCTGGTTGGTTAGTTATTTTTTTATAGTTTCAGGGCACCCGCCATTTATTACCTAGTCTCACTAGTGTACCCCTAAATTTAGGGGTGTCTACTTTCCAAAATGGGGTCATTTGGGGGGGGTTTGTGCCATCTTGACATTTTATGGCCTTCAAAACTGTAACGCCCTTAGAAAGCCTGAAGGCGGTGCTTGGTTTTCGGGGCCCCGTACGCGGCTAGGCTCCCAAAAAGTCCCACATATGTGGTATCCCCGTACTCAGGAGAAGTAGCAGAATTTATTTTGGGGTGTCATTTCACATATGCCCATGGCATGCGTGAGCAATATATCATTTAGTGACAACTTTGTGAAAAAAAAAAAAAAAAGGTTTGTAATTTTCCCGCAACTTGTGGCAAAATATAAAATATTCCATGGACTCAACATGCCTCTCAGCAAATAGCTTGGGGTGTCTACTTTCTAAAATGGGGTCATTTGTGGGGGTTTTGTGCCATCTTGGCATTTTATGGCCTTCAAAACTGTAATAGGTAGTGAGAAGTGAACTCAAAAATTTACGCCCTTAGAAAGCCTGAAGGCGGTGCTTGGTTTTCGGGGCCCCGTACGCGGCTAGGCTCCCAAAAAGTCCCACATATGTGGTATCCCCGTACTCAGGAGAAGCAGCAGAATTTATTTTGGGGTGTCATTTCACATATGCCCATGGCATGCATGAGCAATATATCATTTAGTGACAACTTTGTGAAAAAAAAAAAAAAAAAAAAAAAGTTTGTAATTTTCCCGCAACTTGTGGCAAAATATAAAATATTCCATGAACTCAACATGCCTCTCAGCAAATAGCTTTGGGTGTCTACTTTCTAAAATGGGGTCATTTGTGGGGGTTTTGTGCCATCTTGGCATTTTATGGCCTTCAAAACTGTAATAGGTAGTGAGAAGTGAACTCAAAAATTTACGCCCTTAGAAAGCCTGAAGGCGGTGCTTGGTTTTCGGGGCCCCGTACGCGGCTAGGCTCCCAAAAAGTCCCACATATGTGGTATCCCCGTACTCAGGAGAAGCAGCAGAATTTATTTTGGGGTGTCATTTCACATATGCCCATAGCATGTGTGAGCAATATATCATTTAGTGACAACTTTGTGTAAAAAAAAAAAAAAAATTTTTTTGTCATTATTCAATCGCTTGAGGCAAAAAAATAAAATATTCAATGGGCTCAACATGCCTCTTATCAATTTCCTTAGGGGGTCTACTTTCCAAAATGGGGTCATTTGGGGGGGTTTTGTACTGCCCTGCCATTTTAGCACCTCAAGAAATGAGATAGGCAGTCGTAAACTAAAAGCTGCGTAAATTCCAGAAAACGTACCTTAGTTTGTAGATGTGACAACTTTTGCGCAAACCAATAAATATACAATTATTGACTTTTTTTTTACCAAAGACATGTGGCTGAATACATTTTGGCCTAAATGTATGACTAAAATTGAGTTTATTGGATTTTTCTAATAACAAAAAGTAGAAAATATCATTTTTTTTCAAAATTTGCGGTCTTTTTACGTTTATATCGCAAAAAATAAAAATCGCAGAGGCAATCAAATACCATCAAAAGAAAGCTCTATTTGTGGGAAGAAAAGGACGCAAATTTTGTTTGGGTACAACATTGCATGACCGCGCAATTACCAGTTAAAGCAGCGCAGTGCCAAAGTGTAAAAAGACCTCTGGTCATTTACCAGCAAAATGGTCCGGTCTGAAAGTGGTTAAACAAAGTGCAGGGAATGCAGATGAAGCACCAGGTGATATGCAAACAGCTGAACAGCAATGGAAATCTCTGTGATGTGCAAAGTATTTGTGAGTGAAAGAAGTGATCTCAGCTATGTCACACCCCTGACTTTTATCCCCGTAGGGGTTCGGTCCGCTCCGGCCCCCATTTAAATGTCATTAATGTTAATTAATCAATTAATGTCATTTAAACATGGTTATGGTTGTTATATATTGCCAGCTCTATAGCAATTGACAGCAATATAGATAAAAAATCAAGGAAAGAATATAGATCAAAAATCAAGGAAAAAATTGGTGTGGTTCCCCCCCCAGTTCATACCAGGCCCTTTAGGTCTGGTATGGCTTTTACGTGGAACTCCTTGCCAAAATGTAAAAAAAAAATTGGCGTGGGTCCCCCCCCCCAAAATCCATACCAGACACTTATCCAGGCATGCAGCCTGGGGGTCAGGACAGGGGGGGGGGGGGGGGCGAGTGAGCCCTGGTATATACTGGAATATTTTTGGATATCTTTTTATATCCTTTTCCATTCTTGCAAAGTTTCATTACCTTGTTATACAGGTCTTTTGACTGCTGTTTTCTATCTCCTCATAGCTCAGTGTCTAGCCTGCTTAGTGCATCCATTTGAGAGCTAACAAATTTATTGACTATTTATACACAGACACTAATTGTGATTTAAAAAGCCACAAATGTGGGAAATTAACCCTTAATTGCCATTTTAACCTGTGTGTGCCACCTTCCGTGTCTGTACCAAGGCCAAACATTCCAGGGTATGTAAACTTTTGATCAAGGTCATTTGGGTAGTTTCTGTTGTCATTATACTTTAAAAAGAGTAAACACAGTTGATTGATAATAAATGGCTTCAGCCAAACACTAACCATGAGTGAAACAAAAGTTTTTGGGTTATCATTCATATTCTCTGAAAAATGGCCAAGACATCATACATTTTCCCAGGGTATTTAAACTTATGAGCACAACTGTATACAGTATCTCACAAAAGTGAGTACACCCCTCACATTTTTGTAAATATTTTATTCTATCTTTTTATGTGACAACACTGAAAAAAATGACACTTTGCTACAATGTAAAGTAGTGAGTGTACAGCTTACAACAGGGTAAATTTGCGATCCCCTCAAAATAACTCAACACACAGCCATTAATGTCTAAACCAGTGATTCTCAACCAGGGTTCCTCCAGAGGTTGCTAGGGGTTCCTTCAGCATTAGGCAATTTCTGCCTCTCAGATAAGTTCCCACTGACACCATTGATCTTTTTAGCTATCTGTAAGGAGGTAATTCTTCCCAATGACCACAAGTGTAAGGACCATTCTTCCCACCGACCATCACACTAATGTATCATGAGTTGTAGATTTCAAATTTTTAGCAGGGGTTCCTCAAGACCGGAGAACTATTTCAAGGGTTCCTCTGTGTTGAAAAGGTTGAGAAAGGCTGGTCTAAACTGTTGGCAACAAAAGTGAGTACACTCCAAATCGGGCCCAATTAGTAATTTTCCCTCCCGGTGTCATGTGACTCATTAGTGTTACAAGGTCTCACGTGTGAATCTGGCTTTTGTAGCATACTACTAACAAACTAACACACATATACAAAAACCAAGGGTGTGCCACACAGTTGTCGGACCCAAACCACCAATCAGTACAATCATGAGCACCAGGGTTAACCCCATCAGTACACAAAATGTATCCAATCAATTGAGATCACCATACATACATAGATCTACCATGAGTCAATAATCATCATAATTGTAAACATCCTAAATAATGAATCATATACTGTAAAGGATAGTCTTCAATAATTCCAATATCTTCAGGTATCATTTCATTCACCACCAAATCCTAAGGAAAAATAATATATTTAAATCAAAATAATCCCTATCCGTGCATCAGAGAAATAAGTACAGATCATAATCTTTATTCATTCCATTGGGGCTCAACGTCTGTAATCTATTAATCCACCAGACCTCCCTTTTCTTAAATTTCACAATCCTGTCGCCCCCTCTTCTATCCCAAGTAACCTCCTCCAGAACCATGAAACGTAGTTCTGAATCAACATGTCCTTTATCCAAAAAATGTTTTGACACAGGGAGACCCGGCTGTTTATGCCAGATCGAGCTGTGGTGCTGTGCATTCCTATCTTTGACCTTCTGTGTTGTTTCCCCGACTATATTAGCCCACATGGGCACAGAAGGATATAAACACAACATAAGAAGATTGGCATGTATAAAAACCATTAATTGTTACTTTGTGAGCACACGTAGGATGTATGAAATGATCATCTTTGAGAAGTAAACTACATTGTATACAATTTAAGCTTGGGAAACATCCCTTTCTTTTGCTCCCTAGGAATGTCATTTTTGGTGATTTTCTATTACTCCTAAATTCAGATTTTACAAGCCAGTCCCTTAGGGTCCTATTATGCCGATAAGTCCTCATAGGGGTCTGTTGCAGAATCTCAATCTGAGGGTATGATCTTTTTAGGAGAGGCCAGTGTTTCTTAACAATATTAAAGATTTTTTCACTATAGCTATTAAATTGGAAACTAAAGGGCAACCTCGGTTTCTCTGTGATGATGACGATGATAATTACCTACAGTACAGTGGTCTCATCTTTCAGTACTTTGTTAAACTCAAACCATCTGGGTACCCCCATTCCCTAAACTTCTGGCTCATCTCATCTAATCTTACTCTCCTAACCAACTCATTGCTAACTATGCGTTTAACCCTTAGCAGCTGACTTCTCACAATTGATTTAAAAATATGGGGTGGATGATAGCTATTAAACAGCAAAAGTTGGTTCCTATCTGTCGGTTTTACATACAAATCGGACTCAATGCGGCCCTGCTCTATGTATATCCATGTATCCAAAAATGGGATGGAGTAACCTCCAATATTGATTTTAAATTGGATACCTGGAACACATCCGTTCAGCATTTCATCAAAGAGCATCAGGGATTCAATGTTGCCCCGCCATATGACAAAGACGTCATCTATATGCCGCCACCAGGTGGCGCAGTATCGTTGGAATAGCTCATTATTAAAAATGTATTTACATTCAAACTCATCCAGACTGGTCACTTAACTGACGGATCACTTCCGATTCGTACATTTCAGAGTTCATAATTACCACGGAACCCCCCTTGTCAGCAGGTTTAAAAATTATATCATCCCATTTACTAAGAATCTTCAGGACTATTCTTTCATCCAATAGCAGATTATTAGGTACATGATCCCTATAATTAGCTTTCAGAACAAGATCCTTAACATCCCGGGTAAGCTCCTTAACAAACATCTCCACCGGGGCATATGATGTAGGGGGTACAGACTTAGATTTGGTCACCAGAGTAAATGTTTTGCAATCTAATGTGTCTCCCACTGATTCATTGTATACAAAGGGTTTATGGATAAAGTGCACCTTCCACCTTATATTGTGAAAGAGTCTATATATCCTGATCAAGTTGGAATGGATCTAGGTAGCTTTTAGGGGAGAAAGAGAGGCCATGATTAAGGAGTCCTACCTCTTCTGAAGACAGAAGAGAGAACCCTCCTGGATATGTTATGTACTAGGTCTCCCTTGTTCGACCCCAATTGCTGCGAGTATTGCGGTGTCTGCTTAGACTTCCCACTTCGTCTCGGAAACGGGACCTGGTTTGCATCCGAAGGGTAGCCCCTCTCTGACCCTGTTGTAAAAAATTGGAGGAGGAATCCATGCCTGTATTGGCAGATGAATTATCTGACATATCCTGTCTGGCGTTACCATTATCTGATTGACCACGTCGATTGTAGGGACGAGGCCATCTATAAACCTGATTCCTTTCATAGTCCTCAATGTCACGCTCAAATTTGTTTTTTTTTTGTCACTTCTAGGTCCGATCTAGGTTCTAGGTCAGATCTGTATTTCCCGTTCAGGTGATTTGCCAAAGCATGCTGGTCAGGTGCAGGCTTTGGCCAATCAGCAGTTGTCAATGCACTGCGATCTCGCAGTACATTATGGGGTGCTCCGCGGCACTCAAATTTTCCGCGAATGCAAACAAACTAACTCCCAATGTTCGAGTCAAATTTACATTCAATTCGAACATTGGGACCACCCCTAATGGCAATGCAGGTTACATGTGTTACAGTGCTATTTATATTGATATCAAATGCAGCCACATATTTCAAATTTGGACTCATCAGTCCAGAGATTGCTGCCATTTTTCTGCACCCCAGTTCCTATGTTTTCATGCATAGTTCAGTTGCTTAGCATTGTTTCCACAGCTTATGTGTGAAAACAAAGGAACTGGTGCAGAAAAATGGCAGCAGGTGCTCTCAACTGATGAGTCAAAATGCAAAATATTTGGCTGTAGCAGGAGGCAGTTTGCTGAAGGGCTGGAGAGGGCTGGAGAGCGGTACAATAATGAGTGTCTGCGGGCAACTGTGAAACATGTTGGAGGTCCTTGCAAATTTGGGGCTGCATTTCTGAAAATGGAGTTGGAGATTTGGTGAGGATTAATGGTGTCCTCAATGCTGTGAAATACTGGCAGATACTTTTCCATCATGCCATACCATCAGGGAGGTGTGAGATTGGCCCCAAATGTATTCTGCAACAGGACAACGACCCCAAACAGCCAATGTCATTAAGAACTATCTTCAGATCAAGGAGTCCTGGAAGTGATGGTTTGGCCCACACAGAGCCCTGATCTGAACATCATGAAGTATGTTCTGGTATGACATGAAGAGACCGAAGGATCTGAAGTAGGTTTACTCCACAGAAGATCTGTGCTTAGTTGTACAAGATGTTTGGCACAACCTATCTGCCAAATTCCTTCAAAAAATGTGTGCAAGTGTACCTAGAAGAATTGATGTGGTTTTGAAGGCAAAGGGTGGTCACACCAAATATTGATTTGATTTGGATTTCTATTCTGATCATTTACTTTCCATTTTGATAATTGAAAAAATAAAAATAAATCTTAACACTATTTCTAAAAGCATTCTTCATTTACAGCATTTTCCACACCTGCCTAAAACGATTGCACAGTACTGTATATATATATATATATATATATATATATATATATATATATATTTATTTTTATTTTTTATATGGAAGTCAGACAAATGTAAAAAAGCATTGAAACCGTACACTATAGGACCTTGGAGAACAAAACTGTCAGAAATGTCAGGCATAAATAGGAAGCCTATTATTGGGTTTCAGCAGGATAGGGAATGTTTTATTGCACTATATTCATGTTTCTTAAGTAAGTTTTTATACAGTGAAGTATTTGACAATTATCCACATCAGTTATCTCTGGATGTGAGGGGGAGCACCTCCTGCTGGGGGGAGCAGAGGATCAGGTGAGTAGCAATGGGGTCAATTTACTAAAACTGGATAGTGCAAAATCCGGTGCAGCTGTGCATGGTAGCCAATCAGCTTCTAACTTCAGCTTGTTCAATAAAGCTTCTGCAAAAAAAATGGAAGCTGATTGGTTTCTATGCAGAGCTGTACCAGATTTTGCACTATCCAGTTCTACTAAATATCCCCCAGTGTTTCTCCTCTCCCCTATAGTTCCATAATTAGTCAGGTTGAAGAAAGGCACCAGTCCATCTAGTTCAACCAATAGAAAAAATAATAAATACACAGAAAACCTCCATATACAGAACCCTATACTCACGGTTGGCCCGGAGAAAGGCCAAAAACTGCTATAAAACATGGTCCAATTTGCTTCAGAGGGGGCAAAAGTTCCTTCCTGATTCCCTAAATACACTCATATACTCCCTGGATCAACAATATCTGTTCTTATTACCTATAAATGCACAATATATTACTAGGAAGTAATCATTGGAACTTACTGGCATGAAGAGGAATGCACACAATAATGTATAAAATCGTATAATGTTTTATTTAAAAAAGAGTAAAATACAAACGGCCTCATGGGCAATAAAAACAACTTTTACCGACCACCTTGGTGCACACAGCTAACAGCCTATTGCTGCACTGGCTCCCCCATGGAGCCCTCCTGACTCCTGGTACTCAGACTTCCTGTCTCCTGGGGTGGAGCCCAGAACCATGGTCAAGTTACTACTAAAAGCCCAACACACACCTGACCAATCATTGTGCTGGCTGTTCTCAAAATCAGAAGAAAAGAAAAAACGTTGGGACTTTAAATGAGGTGGTGACCGGGTAAGGTCAATTGCCTCCATCCCTATCTAATTGAAACAAACAGGAGGACTGGGGGTTGGGACTTTAACCACTTCCCACCCGGCCAATGCACATATACGGCCGGGAGGGAGCCGTCTACTCCTGATAGGACGTTCAGGAACGTCCATCAGAAGGAGCGGGATTGCGCGCGCGCGTGCCCGAGCAGCGGCACGCTCCTGATGCGCCTGTGTCACCCGGACACGGCGCATCTCAGATCGGCAGGAGGGCTCTGTGATTGGCCCTCCTGATCACATGACGGCCGTGTCCAATCACGGCCGTCATGTGATGTAAACAAACAGCCGGTTGCTAGGCAATCGGCTCCTCCTCTCCTCACACAGAAGTCATCGCTGAGGAGAGGAGAGCAGATCGCTGCAGCCGGCTGATGATCAGTGAGTATGAGCTGTTTTTTACAGCTTTTTACTCACTGATCACCAGTCTAGTGTACACACAAATCACCACACAGTAAACACACCACACAGTATAAACACAATGTCCCCACACATGTCCCCAAAACATACATGTCCCCAAATAATAAAAACACATGTCCCTAATAATAAAAACATGTCCCCCACATATGTCCCACTAAAATCACATGTCCCAATGATTATCTGCACACATATGTATGTGATCACCTGCACACATATGTACATGATCATTTGCGTACATATGTCCGTGATCACACAAACCAATTATTATACACTTAACGGAATTTTTTTTACCAAAAACATGTAGCAGAATACATTTTGGCTTAAATTTATGACAAAATTTGATTTTATTGGATTTCTATTAAAATAGAAAAAAGAAAATAATGTTTTTTTTTCCAAATTTCCTCTTTTTTGCGCTTATATCGCAAAAAATAAAAAACGGAGTCGTGAATAAATACCACCAAAATAAAGCTCTATTTGTGCGAACAAAATGATAAAAATTTAATTTGGGTACAGTGTAGCATGACTGCGCAATTGTCACTGAAAGCGCTAGAGCGATGAAAGCTGAAAATTGGGCTGGGAAGGAAGGGGGCGAAAGTGCCCTGTATTGAAGTGGTTAAATGAAGCAGGCAGGTGTAAAAAGTTTGAATGTATTGGAAGTCAGTGATAAGTTACATGAGGGTAATCATGAGTACACCAATAAAACCAATATATTTTGTTCAAAGGATAAACATACAGCAATGACAATTATCCATTAATAATACAAATCACATATTACAAGTCATCATTCAATCAATAAAACATATAGTTGGCATAAAAACATGGCATAAAATAGCTCTATGCATTTCGTGAATCCACTCTTCAGGAGCATGCACATGGAAAACTTTTTTCTTTTTTTTCTTTTCTTCTAAAAAATTAGGGATGGAAGCGTGCTTGTTTATATCATTTTAGGTCTGATTAACCTCCCTGGCGGTACGATTATTTCGGATTTTAGGTGCTAAAAGCGGTACCATTATTTTGCATGAAAATTTGGCGTTTTATATTGTAGTCCTTCAATTCTTAGGAATAACTCTCTTAAATCTGTCCAAACCAGAGTCTAGCAGACATCCCGGGTATAATAAAGTTTGAAAAATGAAATCATAAATTATAATATAAGAAATAATTATAAATAATTGTACCAAATAATAATATAACAATAATAAAAATTATTCAATAATGTAATCACATCAAAAACACTGAAATTTGCTCAGTTGCAGAATTGTCACTGTCATTACTTTTCAGTATTTGATGACGAATCTCCCCACAAATCGCTATCGCTCAATTCTGCGAGTGATTCTAATTTATTATCGCTGTTTTCTAGCTGCTCTAAAATCATTTTTGATGTACAGTGACAGTTTTGGTTGCTATGGACAATCTCCAGTTTCCAGGTATAAAGAACAGCTTTTATTATATAAAACTGCATGCAGGACACTGGGCAGAACACTAGGGACAACGGGGATGTGAAATATTTACATACAGCAATGTAATCTGTAAGATTACATTATACTGTATGTTTACTGTTTGTTTCACTTTTTGAATTTGGCGCCGATCTCCGTGCCCGTGCGTCGCAACGCTCGCAGGGCACGGAGATCGCTGATGTGATAGATTGAGCGAGACACGGCTCGCTCGTACAGCGGGGAGACGACGCTGGATCCGAGGGAGAAGGTGAGTATTCCTCCTCCTGGATCCAGCGATGCAGTCCCGAGTCTGACTCGGGGATACCGCTCTTGGTATAAAAAATCCACCCCGAGTCAGACTCGGGAAAACCGTCAGGGGGGTTAATACCCAATTATATCATGTAATGATTAAATTACCCAATATAGGAATTCCCCCTCCTTCCACCAGGCTAATCCCCATGGAATGGGGTCTCTTTACCACCCCACCCCCATATTTTAATAGTCTAATATCCCTGGCAGCTGCATGTGTCACAAGTTACAGATAGGAGCAGTTGCTCCATCACCTTGGGAGCTGTGAGGCGTATTTGGGGTCTTCCTCCTCCTCTCCCTATAGGGTGGGTGGACTGCCGTGTACTATGCATCGACATTACGCCTTATGCCATGGAACCGCTGTGCCACGCCTATGGCACCGCCGCTTTCCATCACCTTTACACCCAGCAGCCAGGTGGAGGAACATTTTGGCACTGTTTTGTCTGGGGGCAGTTCTGCCCTGCTGCAGTTGCCTACTCTCCATAGTGCACGCCTACGTGATGTTGGTGGGTGTGGCAGACCAGCCCTTATAAGCCATTCTGGGGTGGTTTGACTCACATGGTGGTTCCAGCCTTTTACCTGCACACTTTGTGGATCATTTAGAATTGGAGTGTTTATTAGGTAAATTTGACCTAATGTTTTCACCCACGTTTTATGCTGTACTTTCCTTCTATTCTACCTATTTTCCTTGGTTGATATGGTTTCTTAATATTCTTAATTTTATATGTAGTTCACCTCTTCATCATCTTTACCTTCTACTCTCACTAACCTAACTTTACCTATACACTCATTAGCATCTCATTATCCTATCCTTTACCAAGTTTAGGACATATGACCCATTGTACCACATAATATGAGTTTCCAATCTATTTTATAATCTCACTTTTGTTCTCAGCACTTAACAGATATTCTTGTTACTATTATACTACAGCATTCAGTTTTCCATGTGTATGCTCCTGAAGAGTGGATGAATCCACGAAATGCATAGAGCTATTATATGCCATTTTTATGCCAACTATATGTTTTATTGATTTAATGATCACTTGTAATATGTGATTTGTATTATTAATGTATAATTGTCATTGCTGTATGTTCTCAAAATCAGGACCCAGGACTAGGGATTCCATCCCACCCGGATCTTTCAGAAATCCCTGAGCTCTAGGTCCCAAAACACAAAACACTGAGGAAACTGAAAGGCCAGTTTCCTCTTCATGATACATGCTCCCTGGAGCCCCTCAACCCGCCTGGTTGGGAATTCTGGGTCACATCCTCCTTCTAGACCCTGGCAGGGCAACGCTCTGCCACAATATTTACTAAACTGCCTGCAAACCACTAACTAACCTGCCTAATCTAGCTCAAATTCTCTCAATCTCCTCCATGTATCACACTACATACGGCCGCCTTGTAAGCAGCCTTATATAGTGTGGGGCATGTCAGGTCAGGTGCATGCTTTGGCCAATCAGCAGCTGTCAATGCACTGCGCTCTCGAAGTGCATTATGGGGCCCTCTGCGACGCTTCAATTTACCACGAAAGTCCCATATGTTCTTTTTTTCATCAGTGAATGAACACCCGACGTTGGAGTCAAACTTACGTTTGTTTCGAACTTCAGGACCATCCCTAATAGATACTCAGAGAGCTTCTAATAGATCTATCACAAATCCTCTACCCCTTAAAATTTCCCCTGCAAACACAAATCCTCTCCCCTCTCCAAACCCCGCCTTCCAGCACAAATCCCCCCCAAATCTCCTCTCCTAGCACAAATCCTCCACCTAAACTTTGGAAGGGATGATAGACCACCGGTTGGGCCTTTCCACATCACTGACCCTTATGGGTTCAACCAGTGGTCTGTTAACCCTTCCATTGGGTGGATGCCCATGCAACATCTGGTGCCTACACACATAGTTACATAGTAGGTGAGATTAAAAAAAGACACAAGTCCCTCAAGTCCAACTTGTGGGTTTGCTTTTACGAAACGGGCAAATGCCAGGCGTTAGCGCTGTTTGGCGCCAGTGGCCCTATTTAAGGAGTGCAGCTGCATTTGCTCAGGGCTGTTTGTCTGCAGCTCTGTACCTGTAATCTGTCTGCTGATCGTATTCTCTGACCCAGCTTTCGTTTGACCTTACTGACCTCTCCTGTCCTGACCCCGGCCTGCCTGACCTTGCTTTGGATTGAACTTCTGTTACTGAACCTCTGCCCGCCTGTACCTTGCTTCTGCCTGCTGGACATACCCGATTGCCTTAGCTGTTGTGACCCGACCTGTCTGACCATTCCTCTGCTCATTTCAAGTGTACTGCATCCTGGTCCTGCCGCTGCTGCTCCTGTGTCTGCTGACCACTGACTGTTGATCCATCATCTACTCTGCAGTTCCAGTTTCCGGAGGATCCAGCCGCTGCTTCCAGCTCAGACACTCCTGCCCCACTGCACTCACGGGGCAACTGTCTCCATTCCAGTGGTCCCTGAACCAGAGCTGTAAAAGAGGTCTTCTTCCGTCAAGTCAGGCTCACCCCCAGGTACCTAACAGTACAAACAGTCATAACTGAGCCTGCGGGAGAAGCTTTTGCCATGAGGCCGCGTACACACGGGCGGACTGTTCGCCCAACTTTGTCCGCTGAACAGTGTTTCAGTGGACAGTCCGCTCGTGTGTGGGCTTCAGCGGACTGTTTCAGCGGACAGTCTGACGAACAAAGTTTTTCGGAATTTCCGTAAGACAGTCCGCTGAAACTTGGTTTCAGCAGACAGTCCGCTCGTGTGTAGGCTTGTTCGACAGACTAAGTTTCGCGCATGCCCAGAAAGGATTTACAGGGCGGACAGGGCGGAAGCGCTCGGTCTTGTAAAACTAGTGTTCGTATTGAAGCTAGCATATTCGTCATGCTGCTAATTTTGTGTTTTTTTAATATAGCCCGTTCTTTTCTTCTTCGTAATGCAAGAAAAGTGAAGTAGCTTTGCTGCTTATATTCACACAGAGTTATACCACATGTTTTTATTCATCCTCATCCTATGATTAATCTTCCAATTATAGAAAAAATCTATTCTAAATTATTTAAAACCCCCCCCCCCCCAAAAAAAAAAAAATATATATATATATATATATATATATATATATATATATATATATATATGTATACAGTGGTGTGAAAAAGTGTTTGCCCCCTTCCTCATTTCCTGTTCCTTTGCATGTTTGTCACACTTAAGTGTTTCGGAACATCAAACCAATTTAAACAATAGTCAAGGACAATACAAGTAAACACAAAATGCAATTTGTAAATGAAGGTGTTTATTATTAAAGGTGAAAAAAAATCCAAACCATCATGGCCCTGTGTGAAAAAGTGATTGCCCCCTAAACCTAATAACTGGTTGGGCCACCCTTAGCAGCAACAACTGCAACCAAGCGTTTGCGATAACGTGCAATGAGGCTTTTACAGCGTCCTGGAGGAATTTTGGCCCACTCATCTTTGCAGAATTGTCCTAATTCAGTTACATTAGAGGGTTTTCGAGCATGAACGGCCTTTTTAAGGTCATACCACAACATCTCAATAGGATTCAGGTCAGGACTTTGGCTAGGCCACTCCAAAGTCTTCATTTTGTTTTTCTTCAGCCATTCGGTGGTGGACTTGCTGGTGTGTTTAGGATCATTGTCCTGCTGCAGAACCCAAGTTCGTTTCAGCTTGAGTACACGAACAGATGGTCCGACATTCTCCTTCAGGATCTCTTGGTAGACAGCAGAATTCACAGTTCCTTTTATCACGGCAAGTCTTCCAGGTCCTGAAGCAGCAAAACAGCCCCAGACCATCACACTACCACCACCATATTTTACTGTTGGTATAATGTTCTTTTTATGAAATGCAGTGTTCCTTCTACGCCAGATATACTTGGACACGCACCTTCCAAAGAGTTCCACTTTTGTCTCATCGGTCCACAGAATGTTGTCCCAAAAGTCTTGGCGATCATCAAGATGTGTTGTGGAGAAATTGAGACGAGCTTTGATGTTCTTTTTGCTCAGCAGTGGTTTTCTCCTTGGAACTCTGCCATGCAGGCCATTTTTGCCCAGTCTTTTCCTGATGGTGGAGGCATGAACGCTGACCTTAACTGAGGCAAGTGAGGCCTGCAGTTCCTTGGATGTTGTTGTGGGGTCTTTTGTGACCTCTTGGATGAGTCGTCACTGCGCTCTTGGGGTAATTTTGGGCGGCCGGCCACTCCTGGGAAGGTTCACCACTGTTCCATGTCTTCGCCATTTGTGGATAATGGCTCTCACTGTGGTTCGCTGGATTCCCAAAGCTTTGGAAATGGCTTTATAACCCTTTCCAGACTGATAGATCTCAATTACTTTCTTTCTCAATTGTTCCTGAATTTCTTTGGGTCTCGGCATGATGTGTAGCTTTTAAGGATCTTCTGGTGGACCTTACTGTGTCAAGCAGCTCCTATTTAAGTGATGCCTTGATTGTGAACAGGTGTGGCAATAATCAGGCCTGGGTGTGGCTAGAGAAATTGAACTCAGGTGTGGACAACCACAGTTATAGTATGTTTTAACAAGGGGGGCAATCACTTTTTCACAGAGGGCCATGATGGTTTGGATTTTTTTTGCACCTTTAATAATAAACACCTTCATTTACAAATTGCATTTTGTGTTTACTTGTGTTGTCCTTGACTATTGTTTAAATTGGTTTGATGTTCCGAAACACTTAATTGTGACAAACATGCAAAGGAACAGGAAATGAGGAAGGGGCAAACACTTTTTCACACCACTGTATATATATATAGATATATATAGATATAGATATATATATATTTTTTTTTATTTATTAAAAAAAAATATAGAATTTATCTATTACTATATATTTTTGGAACTACTATTGTCATTTTTTTTTTTTTTTTTGTGGGGGGGTTTGAAACAAGATGGACTTGCATTTTTTTTGGCCAAGCAGGACTATGCAAGTAGAGATAGATAGATAGATAGATAGATAGATAGATAGATAGATAGATAGATAGATAGATAGATAGATAGATAGATAGATAGATACCCAAACCAGCATTTTAGCTTACACATGATTGCATGTTCAAAATCAGCAGAGCTTCCCCTCATTTCAAATGTTAAGCCTCAAATTTACAGCGACTGCACTTCCAAGTGCACTTGCAGTGCTTTAAAAATTGCACTTGAAGTTAGCATATTTACATGAACGTGTGTTTTGTAAATAACCCCCAGAGTCTTTTGACATGTATCTGCCTATTCACAAATAAACTTTGTTTTTTAAGCCAAAATAAAAAAAATAAAATAAAAAAAAAACTTTTTGAAATAATACATTTTTATTTTTCCTCAGAACAAAACTAAATCAAGAGGGAGGCAACACTGGAGACAATTTTGACGTTTGTGAAGCCTTTTGTCCCCCAGGCACACATCAAGTGAGTGGCCACCAAAATTCCGAACCTGTGTAGCATGTAAATAGGGAGCACAACATGGTCCTAGAATCCCAAAGACCAGGAACAGCAGCAGATGAGATCTATGTCCCCAGACTGTGGTACTACAACAGCCTGCGTCTTCTTTCAGAGCAGACTGAAGCCAGGCAGTCACTTGCGACTCTTCCGTCTAGCCTTCCCTCCACGCGTCGCTGGAGGCTGTGCCTCTGGTGGTGGACTTGTGGTAGGAGGAGGAGGAGGAGGAGGAGGAGGAGCAGTAGGGTCTGCGTTATAAAGCTTGGTGGTCAGTGTGAGCTCACCCTTAAGACCCCGTTGGATGGCATCAAAAAATATTGCTTCACACAAGTTGCGCTGTGGTTTTTCCATTTCGAGTAGCTTACTAGCCAGATAAGTGCCATAGGCCTCCTCCGGATTGGGGGGTTTGGACAGAACTTGGGTGGCTTGGCGTATAAGTGCCAAGGACTCCTCCTCTGTACGGGTCATCCTCCTGGGCCTTTTGCTGGCTAGGCGGAGGGGAGGGACCTGGCTTTCGGTCCGACTCCTGCTGGGCCCAGCTAGCTCCTGTGTGTGGCTGGTCCCGGCCTCCTCCTCCATACCACTGGTCCCGGCCTCCTCCTGGGTGAGCTCATCCTGTGTAAAAAACAAAGAAATCAATAAATAAAATATGTCTATATTTTGAAATCATCAATCACTAACAATTTTACAGTTCTCACTTGCAAATACATTTGTCTTGAAATAGAAAAGGCTATCATTTTGACACCATCATTTTTCCATCAGTTCACCAAGATTTGAGCCACATTTGTGTAAACTACTGTATCCTTCTATCTAATTTAATTTGTGATGAAATCCTAGATTTGGAAGCAATTCAAACATTGAACTTTACATCATTAATATTTGAGCAATCCAAACTTTAGAAAATAAAATATACCTGGCTCCAGCTGGGCGCATCAACTTCGTCCAGCAAGGAAGGGTCTGGATCTTCCAGGGATGGCTCACCTGAGGTGGAGGGAAGGGTGGAGGGACGGGTAGACGGAAGAGTAGAAAGTGACTGCCTGGCTTCTGACGTGTCATCCAGAAAACGCAGCCTGTCATAATACCACAGCCTAGGTACATAGACCTGACCTGCTGCTGATCCTGATGTTTGGGACTCTAGGATCTTTCTACGCTCCCGCCTATACACGCTACGCAGGTTCTTAATTTTGGCGTTCAAAAAGTCAGTGTCTGCCTGGGGGAGTCGGGTTTTCACAAACGTCAAAACTGTCTCCAGTGTCTTCTTCCGGGCAGCACGGCTAGAATATTGGGGGTGTTTTGAATCCCAAAGACTACTGTGCGACTCAATTAAATCCAGAAATGTGGAGAGGAAGGCCTCCTCCTTAAAGGGGTCTGGGGTATACCTTTGCATTTTCTGTTTATGTTGTTTTCTGAAAAACAAAAAAAATAAAATAAAATAAATAAATACAAAAAAAAAAGTCAGACCAAATGCACACTATTTATATTGTGACAATGTAGGCGAGACACACACTACCACACACGCTACCCCCCCACACACACACACTACCCCCCACACACACACTACCCCCCACACACACACTACCCCTCCCACACAAACACTACCCCCCCCACACACACACACACACACACACACTACCCCTCCCACAAACACACTACCCCTCCCACACACACAAACACTACCCCCCCCCCCACACACACACTACCCCTCCCACACACACAAACACTACCCCCCCCACACACACACACACACACTACTGCCCCATACACATACACACACACACACACACACACACACTACCCCTCCCACACACACAAACACTACCCCCCCCCACACACACACACACACTACCCCTCCCACACACACACACACACACACACACAAACACACACTACCCCCCCACCCCCCCTATACACCCACCCCCACCCCCACACTACCACACAAAACACCAACCCCACTCAACCACCAACCCACATAAAAATCAATTAAACATCAATAAGATTAAATTTCAATATACACATTCCTAACGCAGGCTTAAAATTAAACTAAAATAAAACGATAACTATCTTACCGTCGCGTGTAGCACTCGCTGCTTCCGTTCGGACAAGCGTACGGCCTCGCGGTAACGCTTTATATACAGCGCATGCGTTCAGGCTCCGCCTGCGTCGCCCGCCCCTGACGTTCCTTGTGACCGTATTTCCCCGCCCCTTTTACCCTCGTTCCGCTGTGGGTGAATAATAGGAGAAAATGGCGGACGCAAATTCAATTAGCAGCATGAGCAGCGCGGAGGAAAGCCATGGACCCCATGCTTCCGGAGCAAGGAGGAGATATAAGGCCACCAATATGGCCTTTGAAGAGATGGTGGAGATGGTGGCTATATTAAGAAGGGAGGACTATGATGGGGAACATGGCCCGTACCCCAAACCCAATGTCCGGAAAAGCGGCATCTTGGATAAGGTTGTGACAACGTTGCAGAACAAATTTGGGGTACAAAGAGGCAAGGACCAGCTCTGGAAACGATGGTCCGACATCAAGTCCAGGGAGCCGGACCAATATCACCGCATCAAAAAGGCCCTGAAAAAAAGTGAGTAAACTCCGCGTTTATAGTGACTGTCGGACATAATCGTTCGTATAGGTATTGTATGTAAAACTGGCGGATTTGTTCGTAATCGTTCGTGTAGGTATTGTATGTAAATCTGGCGGATTTGTTCGTAATCGTTCGTGTAGGTATTATATGTAAATCTGGCGGATTTGATCGTTCGTGTAGTTAATAGTTCATGTAATGAGCGCATATGGTTGTTCGTATATGTGGGCGTAAATAGCATGAATTTGTATATGGTGTAAATTTATCTGGTGTTGGATTAGATTTTAATTAGTTATTAATTTTTTTGTATTGTTCATGATAAACTGAATTGTCACACTCAGTTTATAGGATATACATTTTTAATAAAGTTTCATAAATTTATTCAGTGCAATGTAGACTCAATAAAAAAAATGAGATAGATACATAGATAGATAGATAAAATGCTGGTTCAACATCTGGACTGGGAAACATTTAGTGTAGTTTGGGACATCATAGAACATTTTTTGACATAATCACACACAGGTACTCCAGGTGATGATTCGAGTGTGTCCGTCTGTGAAACTTGGACAAAAGATATAAAGTATCACAGTTTGGTTAAAGACTAGGTTCACATTGCTGCAATGTACGAGATCAAATGTGATTTGCACCGCACTGCAGTGCAAATCACATGTGATCTCTGTGTGATGCGATTTCAGCCATACATATAGTATGGCTGAATTCGCATCGCATCCGGCCCAAACTTGTACATGGCCCTTTTTTTAGTCCACAGCCGAATCGGATCACATGGGTGTTCACACCATGTGGTCCGATTCCTGTCCGAGTTTAAAGATTGCACTGTGAAATGAGAACTAATTTGGAGGTGTCAATAAAACTTTACACTGATACTCCCAGCAGGTCACATAGGGCAGTGCGAACTGCGCATGCGATGCGTGAAACCACAGTAGATTTGCAGCGTTCACACATCGCAGCAGTCTGAACACAGCCTAACTAAAAAAAAGTCATTTTAATGATGTATTAAACTATGAGCTTGTAATAACCAGCTAATAATTGTACACCACTTCAAACCAATGTTTCATATTCAAATTTCTGAACTCAAATATCACTATGCTTAAAAGTATCCTTTTTTTTTTTTTTCCATTCTCATAGGGGAACAAAGACTCAGACAAGAGGCGGAGCAGCCCAGGACCCCCCGACCTCGCCAGCCTGATTGGGCACTTAGCCCCAGCCCCGCGTCGGTATTGGAGCTGCCCAGCCCAGTGTCCGAGAGGGAACAGCCAAGCTCTGTATCCTCCGCTGGACCAAGCTCCGAGAGGGAACAGCCAAGCTCCGTATCCTCCGCTGGACCAAGCTCCGTAGCTCCACTGGATCAGCCGAGCCCAGGGCTAGATGTGGAGGAGGAAGAGCAGGTGGAGATACACACCCCACAAAGTGAGTGTCTGACAACCCAGCTTAAGGTAAACAATTCATGGCTGTATATTTTAACCAATTTTTTATCTACACATGTTTTTAGGTGATGATCTGGTTGTGGTAGGAGAAGCCGCGCAGCCATTTTCCACGGACAGTGCCCAGAGGCTGATTGGTGACATCATGGCCTGGAATGGGCAGATTTGACTCTATGGAGAACAAAATTCTCAACATACAAAGAGAACTGATCACTATGAGGCAGGGAATGAAGAACATGATCGATGTTTTAGGGAGAATCTAAGCCCCTTTTCCGTAAAACCCAATCGATCATGTTCTTCATTCCCTTGGAAAAACGTTTTTAATGTTTTTACAACATAGTTTTTAGAGGCCAAATTTTGAAGATGCACACGGTGTGTCAACATGTGCTATGTGCCATTAGAGGATCGCAATGGACGCATTTGGTGTTTGCAAACCCTTCCTCATTCTAATATGTGAGAGGAAGGGATTGCACACACCAAACACGTCCATTGATCACTCATGATGGTACATAGCACATGTTGACATTACCAATTTTTGGTGTGCATCTTCAAAATTTGGCTTTACCCCTTGTTTTATGTAAATAGTTAAAAATATGCTTTTATTTTTAATTTTTGTGATAATTGTATTTTAGATATAGATATATCTATATATTTCTATGTTTACAAAAAAAAAAAAAAAGAAAAAGAAAAAGAAAAATATCTTAAAAAGAGGCACTGGTTGGAATGTGCACTATTAAAAAATCAAAAAAAGATGTGTGTGTGTGTGTGTCTACTTCTTTCAATACTCAATACCAGTTTGGGAAGTCATTTTGTGTTTTCTGCCACAAAGGGCCTTATTTCCTATTGTCAAAAACCACTTTGCTATACAAATGCACTAGGACAGGAATATGCAATTAGTGGAAATCCAGCTGTTGCAGAACTACAAGTCCCATGAAGCATAGCAAGACTGACAGCCACAAGCATGAGACCCAGAGGCTTGATTGACTTGTAGTTTTGCACCAGCTGGAGGTTGGCCAATTGCATATCCCTGAATTAGGACAATGTAGGAGACAAGCAACGTGAAAAGCAAAAAAAAAAAAAAATTTGAACAGACAATACATATTTCAAGAAAAATACATTTTAATTGCTCAGCTGGCATTGGAATAGCCAGGAAGGGCATGATCCAGCCCTGTCAGTTCTGGAAACATTAGTCCGGCCTCAGGCCCAATAGGCTGCAGGTACTGGCTACCTGAAAATTTACGTAGAAAATTGTGCAGAATGCAGCAGCACAGAATCACATAGTTCAGTTTATATTCTGCAAGGTTGATCGCTGTCAGTAACAGACGGAACTGGCTGGCCATAATGCCAAAGGCACTCTCCACAACCCTTCTTGCTCTGGCCAGCCGGTAATTAAAAACCCTCCTCTCCGGGGTGAGGGTCCTTTGGGGGAAGGGTTTCATAAGATGTTCACTCAGACCGAACGCTTCATCAGCCAGCAACACAAACGGTAGACCCTCCACATTCTCGGCATCTGGTGGCAAGTCCAGGCCACCAGTGATAAGACGGTGGCAGAACTCGGTCTGCCTAAAGACTCCTCCGTCAGACATCCGGCCGTTCTTCCCCACATCCACATAAAGAAAGTCACATTGTGCCGACACCACCGCCATTAGCACCACACTATGGAACCCCTTATAATTCCAATAGTAGGACCCCGAATGGGGTGGGGGCACAATCCTCACATGTTTCCCGTCGATCGCCCCTCCGCAGTTGGGAAAGTCCCAACGGGCAGCGAATTGGGAAGCCACAGTCTGCCATTCCTGTGGCGTGGAAGGACACTGGGGAGTCAAACACAGGAAAAAAATAAAAATTAGTCATTAAATAAAAACAATTTATAACAAATAAAACTCAAAAACATTTTGGAACAACAGTTAAACAGAAATATTGCAAATTTGTTTTCTGCAAAAAAAAAAAAAAAATAGGCGGACCAATTCACAGATTAATCAGCCCTCTGATGGACCAGGGGACATAAATTAGGTGGGTAAGTGGGGTGGGGGGGACTAATTAATGAGTATCCAACACCTGCAAGCAATTTGATTGGGGTGGGGGGACTAATTAATAAGTATCCAACACCTGCAAGCAATTTGATTGGGGTGGGGGGACTAATTAATGAGTATCCAACACCTGCAAGCAATTTGAGTAGGGTGGGGGGACTAATTAATGAGTATCCAACACCTGCAACCAATTTGAGTGGGGGGACTATTTAATGAGTTGACAATCCATATATATCAATCCATATATATCTATATCTATCTATCTATCTATCTATCTATCTATCTATCTATCTATCTATCTATCTATCTATCTATATCTATATCTATATCTATCTATCTATCTATCTATCTATCTATCTATCTATCTATCTATCTATCTATCTATCTATCTATCTATCTATATCTATCTCTATATCTATCTCTATATCTATCTATCTATATCTATCTATCTATATCTATATCTATCTATCTATATCTATCTATCTATATCTATATCTATATATCTATCTATATATCTATCTATCTATATCTATATCTATCTATCTATCTATCTACACACACACACACACACACACACACACACACAGGGTGTATACAAAGAGTATACAAAGGGTGGGGGGGGGCAAGTAAAATAGTACAATGGAGCTGACAATATGAATTATAGAGAAAAACAGTCTCGGCTGTGGGTGTATATGGGGCCCAGGATTGAATGCTGAGGACGTTAATGAAAGCAAATATGCACGTGGGACACAAAAAGGTAAAAAGCTAAAAAAAAATGACACAAAAAAAAAAAATGCATGCATTCATATAAAGGGGACATTCACATCATATTCCTGTCATGGATATTAAAAGTCATGATGAAATGAATACAAACATACAATGCATATAATGCATATAATGCAATATTAAAAGAACAAACTTACCTTCATATATTCCTTCTGCAGGACCCGAATAATGGCAGAACAGGTCTCTGGAATAATGATCCCCAGAGCCTGGGGGGAGATGCCTGTCAAGAACTTGAGGTCCTGAAGGCTTCTCCCTGTCGCCAAGTAGCGCAACGTGGCGACGAGCCTCTGCTCCGGAGTGATGGCTTGCCGCATGCAGGTATCCTGCCTGCTGATATAAGGGGTCAGCAAAGCCAGCAGACGGTGAAAAACGGGGTCCGTCATCCTGAGATAATTCCTGAAATCATCAGGATTATTCTCACGGATCTCACGGAGTAAAGGCATATGCGAGAATTGGTCACACTGGCGCAACCAATTCTTTGTCCATGAACTCCTCCTCACCCTGTTCACAGACTGGGCTCGGGTCAAAGTATTAACCCCAACACCAAGCCCCAATATAGCACAAACTCGTTCCCGAGTACGTCCACTCTCCATGGCTTTGAAACGGTCGGCTGGACAGACAAGCTCAACTGAACGCACTGAAGAACAGCCAGACCTATGAAGAACGACCTGAAACCCAGAAACGAGCGGACCAGAAGCGCCTAATAACAGGTACAACTGATCCACGTGTACCGAAAGACAGATACAAACCTCACAGGTAGACTGCACCGCAGTGAACGGACAAATTAAGCTGAAGTCTGAAAAGCACGAATCGTCTCTAACCAAACTTCTACTAACGCAAAGTCAGCAGAAGGAGCCCAAAGGGTGCTTTGCTGTGTCTTGGACTTCCTATTTCTAGTCCCGTCGTACGTAACGTACCTCATCGTGCACGCTTTCAGCGGACTGTTCGTTCATCGTGTGTGGTCAAGTCCGTTCATGCAAATTTTGAGCGGACTGTTTGTCGGATTGTCTGACGAACTAAGTTGGGCGAACAGTCCGCCCGTGTGTACGTGGCCTGAAGGAGATCTGCACCCACCTTGCGGCCCTACACAGGCTGTGAAATCGCTCCAAGAGGGATACACCAGATTGGAAGAACAGGTTCAGCATCTTTCAGGTACCAGTCCTTCTACCTCTGCACCACCTCCACTTCCTACTCAGCCTGTTTCCCAGCCTGCAGTGGTGATGCTCCCACCTGAACCAAGAGTACCTGTTCCAGAAAGATTCTCGGGGGACCGATCCAAGTCCCTTTCGCAACGCCTGCCGGTTGTACTTTGCCCTTCAACCCAGGACTTTTTCACTGGAGGCTATCAAAGTGGGGTTCGTGATCTCGTTGTTGCAGGGAGAACCTCAGACTTGGGCCCATCGTCTCCTGGAGGGTGACAGTGCTCTTACCCATTCCTTTTCTTCATTCTTCGAGGCTATGGCACAGCTTTATGAAGATCCCCAGTGAACTGCCACAGCCAAATCTGCCCTGTCTGTGCTCCAGCAAGGCCGCCGAGCGGCAGAGGGCTATGTTACAGACTTTAGACGCTGGAGCGCAGACACTCAATGGAATGACTCCGCTCTAAGACATCAGTTCCGCATGGGCCTCTCTGAGGGACTTAAAGACGAACTGTCCCATGTCGGCATTCCCGACTCTCTGGAAGAACTAATTGCCTTGTCTATCCAAATAGACCATCGGCTCTGGGAACGCCAGTCTGAACTTCCTCTCAGCTTCACCGTCCAAGTTGGATGACTGCAAGGGTCCCAATTCCTGCTTCTCGTTTTCAGCCTGCTTCTCAAGTGGACTCTGCCAGCCCTGTTTCTGATGCTTCTGAGCCGATGCAACTGGGGCTGATGCACCCCACCTTGTCTCCAGAGGAACGTGCCCGCCGTCGCCAGTTGAATCTGTGTCTTTCCTGCGGGGCGTCTGGACATTATGTTAACAACTGCCATGTTAAGACACGTAAGTGCCTCTCTTCTGTGTCTACCAATCCTGTGTCCCTGTCAGCCAGCACAACCCACCTTGCTCTCCCTCTCTCGTTTCAATTCCAGGAAAAGACGGTCTCCACCAGCGCCATCATTGATTCTGGGGCCTGCAGTTGTTTTTTTGATGCCACCTTTACCAGTCTTCAAGCCTTGCCCCTTCAGAAAAAGATCCACGGACTGTCTGTGTTTTTGGCTGACGGGTCCCGCATCAAACCAGGACAAGTAACTCAGGAGACCCTACCTTTGGTGGCTAGTACCCTTTTCCAGCACAAGGAGCTTCTAACCCTTGATGTGATCTCCTCCCCTTTGTTCCCTGTGATCCTGGGCATTCCTTGGCTCCAGGCTCATAACACCTGCATCAACTGGGCCACGGGGAGATCAAGTTCCAGGTCCAGCTACTGCCAAGAACACTGTTTACATGAGGACTCTGTTCTGCCCACTACCTTTCTTTGTCTGGACTCTGATCAGGACTTATGCCAGTTGGTGCCCAAACCATACCATGAATTTATGGATGTTTTCAGCAAACCAGGGGCAGACACCCTTCTACCCCACCGTCCCTACGACTGTCCCATTGAACTCCTACCAGGGGCTGAAATTCCGTTGGGTGCATCTTTCCCTTGTCTGAGAAGGAGCAGGAGGCTCTGAAAGTTTACGTTACGGAAAATTTGGAGAAGGGGTTCATTCACCATTCTACCTCCCAGCAGGCGCTGGAATATTCTTTGTGACCAAAAAAAGATCAGTCACTCCGGCTTTGTGTGGATTATCGTGAGCTTAATAAAATTACGGTCAAGAACTGCTATCCTCTACCCCTGATACCGGAGCTCTTCCAGAAATTAAAGTCGGCCACGATTTTCACTAACTTGGACTTGAGTGGAGCTTACAATCTGGTCCGCATTCGGCCCGGGACGAGTGGAAGACAGCGTTCTGAACCCGTTTCGGGCACTACGAGTACTTGGTCATGCCCTTTGGCGTCTGTAATGCCCCTGCCACTTTTCAACATCTCATAAACTATGTGTTTAGAGACTTCCTGGACATTTTTGTAATCATCTACCTGGACGATATTCTGATTTTCTCTGGATCCCTTGAACAACACTGGGGTCATGTGGGCAGGGCATTACTCCGTCAGCATGGATTGTATGCTAAGGCCGAGAAATGTAGCTTTGAGCAACGGAACATTCAATTTCTCGGGCTTGAGATCTCCCCGGCAGGCATTAAGATGGATCCCCAAAAAGTTTCCGCTGTTCTGGACTGGCCGGCACCTGTGGTTAAAAAAGGAATACAACGATTTGTAGGGTTTGAAAACTTTTACAAAAAATGTATTAAGGGGTTTTCTGCTATAATATCTTCCATAACCCAGTTGACAAAACAGAATGTACGCTTCCACTGGGGGTCAGAAGTCCAGGAGGCCTTTGAAAGACTCAAGAGACTTTTTACCTCTGTTCCCATCCTCAGTCATCCTGACCCTTGTCTGCCATACATTTTAGAAGTTGATGCTTCCGAAGTAGCTGTGGGGGCAGTTGTGTCTCAAAGGCAAGGCAGCAATGACCTGATGCACCTGTGGGGTTCTTCTCCCGGAACTACGATGTCGGCGACCGTGAGTTGCTTTCCATCAAATCAGCATTGGAGGAATGGAGGTACTTGTTGGAAGGTGCGGTTCATCCAGTGTTAATCTACACCGATCACAAGAACCTTGAGTACCTGAGAACGGCCAAGCGTCTGAAGCCCCAACAGGCCAGTTGGGCCCTGTTTTTCTTGCGGTTTTGTTTCCATATCACGTACTGCCCTGGGTCAAAGAATGTAAAGCCAGACACGCTTTTGCGTATGTATGATTGCCCTAAAGACTCTGCTGCTCTGGACACCATCTTACCTGCAAGTAACTTTTTGCTTGTACAACCAGACCTGCTGGCACAGATCAGGGAGGCATCGATTAACTCACCCACACCACCAGGGGTATGCTGACGCTCAGGGAAGGCCTTCTGTGGAATGAAAGCCAAGTTTTTGTTCCTGAAAGCATCCAGATCAAAGTCCTTGCCCTTCTCCATGATCACTCGTTAGCAAGACACTTTGGGCCTCGTAAGACCTTGGAACTAGTACAGCATACCTTCTGGTGGCCCGGCCTGAAGAAATTTAGCAAAAAGTATGTTAACTCCTGTCATGTGTGCATCCGGAGCAAGGCAACAAGAAATCTGGCCTGGGGACTATTGAAGCCTCTCCCTGCACCTGATCGGCCTTGGAGAAGGATCACGATGGACTTTATTGTCGAGCTTCCATGTTCCGAAGGTTGCACGGCCATTTTTGTAGTCGTAGATAGACTATCTAAGATGGCCCATTTCTTACCCTTAAAGCGGACTCCATCAGCTCCAGAGACGCTATCTTCATCAAGGAGATTGTCAGATTTCATGGGTTGCCTGCTAACATCGTATCTGACAGGGGGGTCCAATTCACATCCCGATTCTGGAGCGCCCTGTGTGAGAGTTTGAAGATCGAGCTGGCTCTGTCATCTGCCTATCACCCCCATACCAATGGACAGACAGAACGTACCAATCAGACCCTTGAACAGTACATCAGATGTTTCACGCCCTTTGTCCAGGACGATTGGGTGTCTCTGCTGCCCCTTGCGGAGTTTGCATACAACAATGCCAGCCATTCAGCCACATGACAGTCCCTGTTCTTTGCCAATTATGGGTTTCACTTAACATTTCTTCCTGACTTTCTTCCAGAATCTCCAGTTCCAGCAGTCCAGGACACAATGACCTTCCTCAGCCATAACAACAGGGTATTTCAAGAGGCAGTATCCAAGGCCCAGGCAGACAGTAAAAAAGCCTTCGATCGTAAGAGAAGAGGAGAGCTGAATCTGCAGGTCGGAGATCAGGTATGGCTTTCTATGAATAATCTTAAGTTAGCCTGTCCTTCTAAGAAGCTCGCACCCAAATTTTTGGGACCCTGAACCCGTTCTAATTGATGGTAGCAAAGAATACGAGGTGGAGGCTGTCCTCGATTGTAGAAGGAGGCAAGGACAGAGACAGTTTTTGGTTAAATGGAAGGGTTACGGTCCTGAAAGTAACTCGTAGGAACCCGATGGCAACCTGCATGCCGATAGACTGTTCCGTGCCTTTTTCTCCGCTCATCCTGAAAAGAAGCACTTGTTGGGCACCCGGAGGTTGCCCCTTGTGCGGGGACAATGTCAGGGTTTTGCCCGCACGAAACGGGCAAATGCGTGTGTGTCAGTGCGCATCCCAGGTGCTGTTAACGCTGTTTGGCGCCAGTGGCCCTATTTAAGGAGGGCATCTGCACTTGCTCAGTGCTGTTTGTCTGCACCTCTGTACCTGAGATCCTGTAATCTGCCTGCTGATTGTATTCTCTGACATGACTTTCGTTTGACCTTGCTGACCTCTCCTGTCCTGACCCTGGCCTGGCTGACCTTGCTTTGGATTGAACTTCTGTTACTGAACCTCTGCCTGCCTGTACCTTGCTTCTGCCTGCTGGACATACCCGATTGCCTTATTTGTTGTGACCTGGCTTGTCTGACCATTCCTCTGCTCATTTCAAGTGTACTGCATCCTGGTCCTGCCGCTGCTGCTGCTGACCACTGACTGCTGGTCCATCATCTACTCTGCAGTTCCAGTTTCCGGAGGATCAGCCGCTGCTTCCAGCTCAGACACTCCTCCCCCACTGCACTCACGGGGCCACTGTCTCCATTCCAGTGGTCCCTGAACCAGAGCTGTAAGAGAGGTCTTCTTCCGTCAAGTCAGGCTCACCACCAGGTACCTAACAATTAGATTTTATATCCCTGTATGTTGTGGTCATTCAGGTGCCTATCTAATAGTTTTTTTAAATTATCAATTCTCCCCGCTGAAACCACTGTCTGTGGAAGACAATTCCACATCCTTACCGCTCTTACAGTAAAGAACCCTCTACGCTTCTCTTCTAATTAGTGAATGAATTAGTTTAAATTCCCTTTCACTGAAAAGTTTTATATATTGAGGGGTCACCAGTAAGGTATTTGTACATTGAAATCATATCCCCACTCAAGCGTCTCCTCTCCGGAGAGAATAAGTTCAGTGTATGTAACCTTTCCTCATAACTAAGGTCCTCCAGTCCCTTTATTAGCTTTGTTGCCCTTCTCTGGACTCTCTCCAGTTCCAGCACATCCTTGCTGAGGACTGGTGCCCAGAACTGAACGGCATACTCCAGGTGCAGCCAGACGAGAGTCTTGTAGAGTGGGAGAATTGTCGTTTTATCTCTGGAGTTAATCCCCTTTTTAATGCATGCCAATATTCTGTTTGCTTTGCTTGCAGCAGCTTGGCATTGCATGCCACTGCCGAGCCTATCATCCGCTTGCATCATAGATTCCCCCAGAGGTTCTCCCCCTAGTGCGTAGATTGCATTAAAATTTTTGCCACCCAAATGCATTATTTTAAATTTTTCTACATTAAACCTCATTTGTTATGTAGTTGCCCAACACATTAATTTGTTGAAATTCTCCTTGCCAAGATTTCCACATCCTGTGGAGAAATTATTGCATTTCTTAGCTTAGCATCGTTCGCAAATACAGAGATTGAGCTGTTTATCCCATCCTCCAGATCGTTTATGAATAAATTAAATAGGATTGGACCCAGGACAGAACCCTGGGGGACCCCACTTTCCACACCGGACCATTTAGAGTACTCCCCATTTATCACTACCCTCTGGACTCGTCCCTGTAGCCAGTTTTCAATCCATGTACTCACCATTTGGTCCATGTCGACAGACCTTAGTTTGTACAGTAAACGTTTATGGGGAACTGTATCAAATGCCTTTGCAAAATCCAGATACACCACGTCTACAGGCCTTCCTTTATTTAGATGGCAGCTCACCTCCTCATAGAAGGATAATAGGTTGGTTTGGCAAGAGCGACTTTTCATGAATCCATGATGATTACTGCTAATGATACTGTTTTCATTACTCTTATATCTTGTATATAGTACCTTATCATCCCCTCCAAGAGCTTGCATACTATTGATGTTAGGCTAACTGGTCTGTAATTTCCAGGGATGTATCTTGGCCCTTTTTTAAATATTGGAGCTAGATTGGATTTTCTCCAATCTGCTGGTACCATTCCAGTCAGTAGACTGTTCATAAAAATTAGGAACAATGGTCTGGCAATTACTTGACTGAGTTCCTTAAGGACCCTCGGGTGCAAGCCATCTGTTCCCGGTGACTTAGTAATGTTACGTTTTTCAAATCTTTTCCTAATTCTATCCTCTGTTAGCCATGAGGATGCTTCCTGTGATGTGCCATGAGGATAAACATTGCAGTTTTGGTTACTGAATCCCCCCGTTTCCCTTGTGAAGACTGAGGAGAAGAATAAATTCAATACCTTTGCCATCTCTCCATCCTTAGTAACCAGATTCCCTTCATCATTGTTTATGGGGCCAATATGATCTGACCTCCCCTTCTTACTATTTATATACATATAGATTTTTTTTACTCTCCTCTGCTATGTGCCTTTCGCGTTCTATCTTAGCTGCCCTGATTGTGCCCTTACATTTCTTGTTTCATTCTTTGTAAAGCTGGAATGCTGATGATGATCCCTCAGCCTTGTATTTTTTTGAAGGCCTTCTCCTTTGCTTTTTATATGCATTTTTACGTTGGAGTTAAGCCACCCAGGACTTGTATTAGCTCGTTTAAATGTATTTCCCATTGGGATGCACTGGCTAATGCCCTTATTTAATATTATCTTAAAGCATACCTATTTTTCCTCCGTGTTCTTTGTTCCTAAGATTTTATGCCATTTGGTATCTTCTAGCAAGGATCATAGTTTAGGGAAGTTGGCTCTTTTGAAATTCAGTGTTTTTGTAGTCTCCTTATGTTTCCTATTTGGTGATTTATGCTGAAACAAATTGACCTGTGAATGCTGTTTCCTAAGTTGCCTCGTATTTCCACAACCGTGATCAGGTCTGTATTTTTGGTAATTAGTAGGTCTAGTAACGCTTTCTTTTTTGTTGGTGCATTTACCATCTGACCCATGAAATTGTCTTGCAAGTCATTTAGGAAATGGCGAACTTTAGATAAATGCACAGTTCCTTCCACCCAGTCTATGTCTGGGTAATTAAAATCCTCCATTATAATGACACTTCCCATTCTTGCCGCTAATCTAAATTGTGATAGGAGATCCACCTCCCCCTCCTCCCTCTGGTTAGGGGGCCTATAGCATACGCCCATTATTACTTCCCCCTTAGTTTCCTCCTTTTATAGCTCTACCCATAAGGATTCCACCTCCTCCCATGCTCCATTTGTGATGTTGTCTCTCACATTGACTTTTGGTCACCCCCAGCACCGGCATTGATATACCCGAGTCAGTCTGTCGAGGTTTGGGTGAGATCAAGGCTCAAAATTAAGCATGATATTTAATATTGTCTGTCCACCATATTTTAACCCTTTCCATTCTTAGAATAATTTGACTACGATTTTACAATAAATCGTTTTATCACAAACCGTGGCATAGACATTTTTATGACTTTTCTGAGGTATGCCTCAAGTGGTTTGTAACCTTCACCCCACAGCGCTGAATTGGAATCTTTTGTTGTTTGTTCCATTGGGAAACAATGGATGTGACTTGTCATGCGACTTTGGGGTCACATGGCAAGTTGCACAAGTGTGAATGGGGCCTAACTCTAACATGATAATCTGATAAATGTTTCTCACTAACAAGGCAATCTCAGAAAAAGCTGGCAGGGCAAATTTTCATTTTGTTTATTTATATTTCATACTTCTGCTACATGTTTTAGGGGAAGATGGGGTAGGCTTTCCTAAATAAATGAGATTTAGGCCTCATACATACAGGGCAATAAAAATGCAGCTGGTAGAGGCATTTGATGTTTTTGTTTTTTTTTGCACCTAAACACCCCTCTATGGTAGCCTTAGATTATGTGTCCTAATATTCTGGTCAATGGAATGTATGAACTCCCAAACTCTTGACTCACCTAATTGCACCTAAATCCATTTGAAAAACATGGTTTAGGCTCATATTTTATGCTGCTTTTTCCTCCCCTGGAGAAAAGGCATCTAGGAGAGGGAAAAAAATGTCCTATGTGCATATGGCTTTATTGATTGCCTAAAGGCAGACAGGATAGGAGCTAACTGGACTTACTGAGGTAGTGAGTTCCAGAGGATGGCAAAGGTTCTGGAGATGTCCTGGAGGAAATGTGGGGGGAGGAGATAGGGGGAGCTAGAGAGCAAGAGGTATTGGGAGGAGCGGAGTGTAGAGTTTGGGCGATATCTCAAGATGAGGTGGGTGATATAGCTGGGGGCAGTGATGAGGATAGTTTTGTATGCTGGGGTTAATATTTTAAATTTAATATGCTGACTCCCGGAAGCCAGTGAAGGGATTGGAAAAGAAGGGAAGCTATATATATATTACATACACACATATATATCACTGGCCACTTTATAAGTGGCACCAATTGAACAAGATGTTGGAAACATTCATCAGAGATTTTGGTCCATAGTGACATGATAGCATCATGCAGTTGCTGCAGATTTGTCGGCTGCACATCCATGTGAATTTTCCATTCCATCACATCATAAATGTGTTCTATTGGATTGAGATCTGGTGGCTGTAGAGACCATTGGAGTACAGTGAACTCATTGTCTTGTTCAAGAAACCAGTTTGAGATGATTTAAGCTGATGAAGATAGGTACACTGTAGTCAGGTAGGCCGTGGCATTTAAACGTTGCTCAATTGGTACCAAGGGGCCCAAAATGTGCCAAGAAAATATCCCCCACACCATTACACTACCACCACGAGCCTGAACCATTCATACAAGGCAAGATGGATCCATGCTTTCGTGTTGTTCACGACAAATTCTGACCCTACTATGTGAATGTCGCAGCTGAAATCAAGACTCGTCAAACCAGGAAATGTTTTCCAATCTTCTATTGTCCAATTTTGGTGAGCCTTTGTGAATTGTAACCTCAGTTTCTTGTTCTTAACTTAGAGGAGTAGCACCAGATGTGGCCTTCTGCTGCTGTAGCCCATATACTTAACGTTTCGATGTGTTGTGTGTTCAGAGATGGTATTCTGCATACCTTGGTTGTAACGAGTGGTTATTTGAGTTACTGTTGCCTTTCTATCATCTCAAACCAGTCTGCCCATTCTCCTTTGACCTCTGACATCAACAAGGCATTTTTGTCCACACAACTGGATATTTTCTCTTTTTTGGACCATTCTCTGTAAACCTTAGAGATGGTTGTGTGTGAAAATCCCAGTAGATCAGCAATTTTTGAAATACTTAGACCAGCCCGTCTGGCACCAACAACCATGCCACAGTCAAAGTCACTTAAGTCCCCTTTCTTCCCCATTCTGATGCTCACTTTGAACTTCAGAAAGTCGTCTTCACCATATCTAGATGCCTAAATGCATTGAATTGCTGCCATGTGATTGGCCGATTAGCAATTTGTGTTACCAAGCAGTTGAACAGGTATACCTAATGAAATGGCCGGTGAGTGTGTGTATAGATAATGTATATATATATATATATATATATATATATATATATATATATATGAAAATCACAGTTCCTCATACACTGCTTACTGACTTGCTTAAACTTTTCTTTGGATACATAACTTGACCTGAATATAAACTTCTTTCAGAAAATTAAATTGTTAAACAAAGCTGCAGTGCTGAGGTTAAATTCCAACACTGCGACATGCTTCTGTTTTATAGTCAGTTCTTTTAATGTGCTGCTTTGCAAAATCATTAACTATGAAGATATCATCTCTTCTGCCTTCAGCCAAAATCAGTCAATGAAAGTAGACCCTATGCAAAATATGCAGCCTTGACTGTAACTTGGGTATTATCATTGCTCATTAAAAACGACATAATGTGAACTTTCACCCTGTATTGCAATAAGACTGAGAATCTTCATTTGTATTCCTAAACCAGTTTTCATGAGAAATATTTCAGTAATTGGAAGTGCAAATATACACTGTGTATGTATATATATATATATATATATATATATATATATATAGAGAGAGAGAGAGAGAGAGAGAGAGAGAGAGAGAGAGAGAGAGAGAGAGAGAGAGAGAGAGAGAGAGAGAGAGTTGTGTTCAAAGGTTTGCATACCCAGGCAGAAATTGTGAAATTTTGGCATTAATATTGAAAATATGGCTGATCATGCCAAAAAACTGTCTTTTATATCCTTTTTAAATCATAATGATAAAATAAATCACCCAAATGGCCCTGATAAAAAGTTTATATACCCTGGAATGTTTGGCCATGGTACAGACACAGAAGGTGGCACACACACAGGTTTAAATGGCAATTAAAGGTTTATTTCCCACATGTGTGACTTTTTAAATCACAATTAGTGTCTGTGTATTAATAGTCAATGAGCTTGTTATCTCTCAGGTGGCTGTATTAAGCAGGCTAGACACTGAGCCATGAAGAGGTAGAAAAGAACAGTCAAAAGACCTGCATAACAAGGTATTAAAACTTTAAAAGATGGAAAAGGATATAAAAAGATATTCAAAGCCTTGAATATGCCAGTCAGTACTGTTCAATCACTTAATAAGAAGTGAAAAATTTGGGGATCTAACCACTTTAACCACTTCAGCCACGGAAGATTTTACCCCCTTCCTGACCAGAGCACTTTTTAAAATTTGGCACTCAGTCGCTTTAACTGACAATTGTGCGGTCATGTGACGCTGTACCCAAACAAAATTTGCATCATTTTTTTTTCCATAAATAGAGCTTTCATTTAGTGGTATTTGATGACCTCTGTGGTTCTTATTTTTTCCGCTATAAAAAAAAAAACAGTTGATTTTGAAAAAAAAAGTTTTTTACTTTTTGCTATAATAAATATCCCCAGAAATGTTTTTAAAAAAACAAATTTGTTCATCAGTTTAGGCCAATGTATTCTCTTCTACAGATTTTTGGTTAAAAAAAAATCGCAATAAGCCTATATTGATTGGATGATTTTTATCATGACTGCGACATTGCTACGGACAGATCGGACAGATCGGACACTTTCGACACATTTTTGGGACCACTGACATTTATACATTCACTGACTACTGTGTAAATGTCACTGGCAGGGGAGGGGTTAACACTAGGGGGCGATCAACCCTTAACCTTAACTTTGATGATAACCAGAGCTCTTCTTGGTTAAGGAAAATATTTAAAAAAAAATCGCAATTGCATTACTTCCGATTTGATTACAACGAAAGTTTGATGAATTATTATATAGTTTAAAGATAATATAGCCTGGCAATATTTGTAATAGTAACTCTTACTGGCCAAGAGATTGGCAGGTTTATAATAGAGGTTATGTCATATGGATGAGATATTTGCTTATGTAAATTGTAACTCTATGTCTGTAAAAAAAAAAAAAATTATAAAAAAAAGGGGTTAACTGTGTGTCCTCTGGGTGTGTTCTAACTGTGAGTGGATTGGACTGACTAGGAGAGAAGACAGATCATTGTTCCAAGTAGGAACACACGATCTGTCTCCTCTGACAGGACAGGGAGTTGTGTGTTTACACACACAACTCTCTGTGCTGGCTCTCGTGCATGCGATCGCGCATGGCTGGCAGCGATCTTGACCGCCAGGCAAAGCACGACGGGTCCCCCTGCCATGCAGCGTCGCATGCTCCCTCTGGTTGCTCTTAAAGGGAAACCCATATATATATATATATATATATATATATATATATATATATATATATATATGGATTTCACCCAGGAAAGCCATTGTGCTGCAGAAAATCTGCATATGCCAGTCTGGAACCGTTTAATTGCCATTTTAACCTGTGTGTGTGCCACCTTCTGTGTCTGTACCAAGGCCAAACATTCCGGGGAATGTAAACTTTTTATCAGGTCCATTTGAGTGATTTCCATTAACATTATGATTTAAAAAGGATCCAAAAAATGATGAGATAATAAATGCCTTGCTAAATAAGCTGAGGGTAAAGGTGGTGGACTGACCAAGCATGTCTCCAGACCTAAACCCTATTGAGCATCTGTGGGGAATCCTCAAATGGAATGTGGAGGAGAGCAACATCTCTAACATTCAACAGCTCCGTGATGTCGTCGTGGAGGAGTGGAAGAGGACTCTAGTAGCATCCTGTGAAGCTCTGGTGAACTCCATGCCCAAGAGGGTTAAGGCAGTGCTGGAAAATAATGGTGGCCACACAAAATATTGACAATTTGGGCCCAATTTGGACATTTTCACTTAGGGGTGTACTCACTTTTGTTGCCAGCGTTTTAGACATTAATGGCTGTGTGTTGAGTTATTTTGAGGTGACAGCAAATGTACACTGTTATACAAGTTGTACACTAACTACCTTACATTGTAGCAAAGTGTAATTTCTTTAACGTTGTCACATGAAAAGATATAATACAATATTTACAAAAATCTGAGGGGTATACTCACTTTTGTGAGATACTGTATATATAGATATTATGTGCATGGCTTTTTTGTCAGAGAATAGGAGCAGGGACTCACTAACAATGAGACTCCCTACCCACTTGCTGGGTCAAATGGTGAGAGTGGCCAAAATGCACAGTGAATTGCATGCTAGCCGATTTATTGGTTATTTTTCTTCTGTGAATTTAGTTTAATCATCCCAAGAATTTCCAAGAATTAAAGTATAACTAAAGGAAAAACTTTTTTTTTTTTTTTAATAGTGGAGAGGGATTAGAAACCTTGTCACTTTATATTGCTATGTGTGTCCCCATTAAAGACATTCAGGCCGCGTACACACGGGCGGACTGTTCGCCCAACCTTGTCCGCTGAACAGTGTTTGGGCGGACAGTCCGCCCGTGTGTGGGCTTTCAGCGGACAGTTTCAGCGGACAGTTGGACGGACAAAGTCTTTCGGAAATTCCGAAAAACTGTCCGCTGAAACTGTGTTTGAGCGAACAGTCCGCCCGTGTGTAGGCTACTTTCGAAATGAGAAAACTGTTCCCGCTCGGAAAGTCCGCCCATTTCGAGCGCGTGTACAGGTAGGCGGGGCCCGCGAGGGAGACGTCGCGGGCTCCGCCGCCTGGAATGGGCTTAAAGGGGAACCCCAACGCCGAAAAAAATCGGCGTGGGGGTTCCCCCAAAGTCCACACCAGACCCTTGTCCGAGCACGCTACCCGGCCGGCCAGGAAAGGGGGGCGAGCGAGCGCGCCCCCCCTCCTGAGCCGTACCAGGCCGCGTGCCCTCAACATGGGGGGTGCCTTGGGGAAGGGGGGGCCGCGCGGCCCCCCCACCCCAAAGCACCTTGTCCCCATGTTGATGAGGACAAGGGCCTCTTCCCGACAACCCTGGCCGTTGGTTGTCGGGGTCTGCGGGCGGGGGGCTTATCGGAATCCGGGAGCCCCCTTTAAGAAGGGGGCCCCCGGATACCGGCCCCCCACCCTATGTGAATGAGTATGGGGTACAATGTACCCCTACCCATTCACCTGTGAAATAAAGTACAAAAAAAAACACAACACAGGGAAAAAATATTTTATTGCACAGCTCCGGGGGTCTTCCGTCTTCGGGGGTCTTCTCGCCGGACTCCTCCGCTATCTGTGTGTAGCTCTTTTACTAGCGGAGGAGTCCGGCTTTCTTCCTCCCCGCCGCCGGCCTCTTCTCCCGACTTCGGGGGTCTTGTCCCCCTCTTCGGTTCTTCTGCCGGGCCACCGCGCCTTCTTGTAGCTCTTTTGCAGGCGGTGGCCCGGTCTTCTGTCGCCGCTGCCTTCCGTTCTTCTGTCGCCGCCTTCGGTTCTTCTGCCGGGCCACCGCGCCTTCTTGTAGCTCTTTTACAGGCGGTGGCCCGGTCTTCTGTCGCCGCTGTCGTCGCCGCCGCCTTCCGTTCTTGTTCTTCTTCTTGTTCTTCTTCTTCTTCTTCTCCTGGAGATGTTGACTCGACGAGCTCTCCGGCCGGAATGCCAGGGACACGCTCCGCTGCCACTTATATAGTGACAATGGGGCGGTGTCACATGGTATATGTCACATGGGTTGGTCACATGGTGACCCCGCCCCCTTACGATGTCATAGTCCCCATGTGACATCAACCCATGTGACCAACCCATGTGACATATACCATGTGACACCGCCCCATTGTCACTATATAAGTGACCGCACAGCGCGGCTCTGGCATTCCGGCCGGAGAGCTCGTCGAGTCAACATCTCCAGGAGAAGAAGAAGAAGAAGAACAAGAAGAAGAACAAGAACGGAAGGCGGCGGCGACGACAGCGGCGACAGAAGACCGGGCCACCGCCTGTAAAAGAGCTACAAGAAGGCGCGGTGGCCCGGCAGAAGAACCGAAGGCGGCGACAGAAGAACGGAAGGCAGCGGCGACAGAAGACCGGGCCACCGCCTGCAAAAGAGCTACAAGAAGGCGCGGTGGCCCGGCAGAAGAACCGAAGAGGGGGACAAGACCCCCGAAGTCGGGAGAAGAGGCCGGCGGCGGGGAGGAAGAAAGCCGGACTCCTCCGCTAGTAAAAGAGCTACACACAGATAGCGGAGGAGTCCGGCGAGAAGACCCCCGAAGACGGAAGACCCCCGGAGCTGTGCAATAAAATATTTTTTCCCTGTGTTGTGTTTTTTTTTGTACTTTATTTCACAGGTGAATGGGTAGGGGTACATTGTACCCCATACTCATTCACATAGGGTGGGGGGCCGGTATCCGGGGGCCCCCTTCTTAAAGGGGGCTCCCGGATTCCGATAAGCCCCCCGCCCGCAGACCCCGACAACCAACGGCCAGGGTTGTCGGGAAGAGGCCCTTGTCCTCATCAATATGGGGACAAGGTGCTTTGGGGTGGGGGGGCCGCGCGGCCCCCCCTTCCCCAAGGCACCCCCCCATGTTGAGGGCACGCGGCCTGGTACGGCTCAGGAGGGGGGGCGCGCTCGCTCGCCCCCCTTTCCTGGCCGGCCGGGTAGCGTGCTCGGACAAGGGTCTGGTGTGGACTTTGGGGGAACCCCCACGCCGATTTTTTTCGGCGTTGGGGTTCCCCTTTAAGCCCATTCCAGGCGGCGGAGCCCGCGACGTCTCCTTCGCGGGCCCCGCCTACCTGTACACGCGCTCGAAATGGGCGGATTTGCCTCCTCCTTATGTGGGCGAGTCCGTTCATTTCAAAAGTTGAGCGAACTGTTTGCCAAACAGTTCGCTGAAACAGTCCGCTCGTGTGTGGGCAAGTCCGCTCATGCAAATTTTGAGCGGACTGTTTGCCGAAACTGTTTGACGAACAAGGTTGGGCAAACAGTCCGCGCGTGTGTACGCGGCCTCACTCTTAATTTGGCCTGTTTACTGTTATCATCAGAAGTGAAAGTAAAAGAAAATCCCAAATCTTGGGTTGTCCCCAGAAAAGTAATACAGGGGAAATCTTCCCAGGGGGATACTAGTTCTGGTCCCTGAGGAATTTCCTTAATTTGCAGGATTTCTTCTCACCTCCTGTTTGGCTATGGAACAGGAAGGGAAATCCCTGCAATGAGACAGGAAGGGAAATCCCTGCAATGGGACACAGATGGTGAAAAAAAATCTGACGGGTTATAACACTCCCTTGCTCTATCCAAAATGAAAAAATAGGTTTTGCCTATAGTTCAACTTTAACCATACATTCACAAGCCGATTGGTGTCATCCTGTAATAACACTTGCAGACATATTTTGTAACACAGACATTTGCAAGCTGATTATACATGTTACACTCTCATTCTAAAATCTCTTTTAGAAACATCAACAGATGTATATTGCAAGGGCCATCTGTGACTCAAATGTATTGTTCTAACAGGCTCTTGCATGACATTGTCTTTTAGTAAATCTCAAGGAGTTTGTGCAGTGATTGGAAAATCAGATTGTAACATGTTTAGCCAATTTAACTACTTGCCGACCGGGCCATACCCAAATGAGGGCTACATCGCGGTTGGGTAATTCTGGGAAATTGACAACTTTGTGTAAAAAAAAATAATAATTATTATTTACACATTTTCCAAAAACATGGGGAAAAAAATGACACGTTCAAAAGACGTATAATGCCTCATAGAATATATGTTTGGGTGTTTGCTTTCTTAAATGGGGTAATTTTTTGGGTGTTTCCATTGTCCTAGTTCTCCAGAGCCTTCAAACGTGTAAGAGGTAGTCAAGAAATGATATGTGTAATTTATGCTTCTAGAATACCTGATGGTGCTCCCTGCATGTTGGGCCTCTGTATGTGGTCAGGCAGTGTAAAAGTCTCACACATGTGGTATCACCATACTCAGGAGGAGTAGCAGAATGTATTTTGGGGTGTAGTTGCAAGTATGCATATGCTGTGTGAAAGAAATAACTTGTTATGACAATTTTGTGAAAAAAATAAATAAAAATCTTTATTTTGCATAGAATTGTGGGAAAAAAATGACAACTTCGAAAAACTCACAATGCCTTTTACTAAATACCTTGGAATGTCTACTTTGCAAAAAGGGGTCATTCGGAGGGAAGGGGGGGTATTTGTACTTTCCTTACATTTCAGGGCCTCAAAAAATTATATAGGCTGTCAGTACATCAGGTGTGATCAATTTTCAGTGGTTGTGGACTCTATAACTTTCACAAAGACCGAATAATATATACTGATTTGGGTTAGTTTAACCAAAGATATGTAGCATTATAAATTTTGGCCAAAATTTATGAAGAAAAATTACAAATTTGCAAAATTTTATAATAGAAACAAAGAAAAATGTATTTTCTTTACAAAATGTACGGTCTTTTTTTATTTATAACACATAAAATAAAAAACTCAGTAGTGACTAAATACCACCAAAAGAAAGCTCTATTTGTGTGAAAAAAGGACAACAATTTAGTATGGGTACAGTGTTGTATGACTGAGTAATTGTCATTTAAAATGTGAGAGCATGGAAAGCTAAAAATTGGTCTGGCTAGGAAGGAGGGTTTAAGTGCCCAGTGGGCAAGTAGTTACAGCTGGCCATACACTATGTGGATTTCAATCAGTTTTGTTATATGGGTGGCTCTGTTAGCGCCCTCTTGCCGGGCATGTTTTTATCGAAAACTTGAAGGAGGTGGATCGAAAAGTTTTAGCCAAATACTGTAGGAGCTGCATCCAATAGGCCTCGGTCATGTACCTTATATCTTGTAAGCTTTTGTTATGCAGTAGTAACTATGAAGAACATGGTGCATTAATCATTAGGATGAGGAAGAATCAAAGTCAACAATATCATCATTGTAACTTATAGTGCGTGTCATGCACACCATGTCTCCATTTCATTTATCAGGAATATACTTTTATAGTTTTTAGGTGTATATTTATATCTTTTAATTTTATATATACTTCGTTGAAACTGTGCTTTTTCATTATATATGCAGATTCTGCTTCCTGCTTAAAGGAAACCTGTACTGGAAGAAGATTGTCATCAGTGAACCACTTCTGAAAATGTTAGTTGCCTGGTTGTCGTGTTCTCAGAATTTAGGCACTTCCTAATCACTGATCTCAAGTCAGAATCTGAATCAGAAAGTCAGAATCGGTTTACTTGTCCTAGGCCAGTGGCTCAGAAAGTACTGAAGCCATTCATTCAGCATGACTTACAGACAACCAACACTTTTAAAAAGAGTTCAGCGATATCAGCGTGTATATTTCTCTCTGCATAGGTTTCATTAGTAATTCAGCCAGCACAGCTTTTAAAATTCTGAAAATATGTTTAGAAGTACTGAGTATACTACAAAGACAATTTATGCAGAAGTAGATGTTATCTCACCAGTTGTTTAGGAAAGATAATAACTGGACTTGTCTGAATCATACATTCATCAAAAGTGACTTTGCTTCCCACAACATCCAGTCAAAAATTTCCTTCCAGTTTCTAAAGCTAAGATTTCTCACGTTCAGCTCCAAGGAAAAAAATAATGCACTCCTCATCCAGCTAAACACAGTGAATAGAGGAATCTCCCCTATTGGCTATTGTATTCTGACAGCTGCTGCTCCTGCAACTGTCAAATTACCCAAAGCCCCTGTACACACGGTCGGAGATTTCAACAACCAAATCCGTTGGATTTTCTCCGTCGGATTTTGTCAGTCGGATCTTGTCCGAAACTGTTGCATACACACCGTCGGACTAAGTTGTCGAAAAATCCGATCTTTCAGAACGTGATGACGTAATTTCGTTACGATGGGACTACATTCAGGCTAGTAGCCAATAGCTTTGATGTAGGAATTTGATCTGAGCATGCGTGGCACTTGGTCCGATTAAAATTCGCTACACATGAACGGAGTATGTCCGACTGGCCCAGTTGGTCGGGAAATATTTCCAACGTGTTGGAAAATTGGGTCGGACGGATATTCCGACGGAATCAGTCCGATGCATACCACACACAGTCGGATTATCCGACGACACGGTCCGATAGGACACATTCCGACAGATTCTCCGTCCGTGTGTACAGGGGCAAAGAGTGACTGCATCTGATAGGCTGCAGCTACTGTTTGGCCAAGAATTGTGTAGACAGAGACACCTTTGTCTCAAATTTTGGTCTATTCAGCAGGAATTGGCAAAAACGCAAGCCATGCATGGCCAGCAAAAGCTAATGCAACCAGAAGTGACAGCTGGAATCTTTTTGGTCATTCCTAGATTATTCCATAAATATATGTACAACATGTAAAGCATAGAGGTAGAAGTACAGTTTAGACGTGCTGTTTGAGGGGCATTAAGAACGTGCTGTTGAGCTTCATTTTTTGCACCCCCAATTTCTCCCCTTTAAAGAGATATGGCCAAAGCTTTTTTGGCCATACTTTTCTTCTGCCCCCTTCCCCAGCCCAGTGCTCCAGTGAGTGCCGGAGGGGCAGAGTGCAGAGTGCTGACTTACATTCACTGCGCTCTGCTCAGAGTAACTGGGAACTAAGCAGGTGACAGTCAGGTGATTGCACAGTTCTCAGACTTAAAGTGATACTAAAGTCTGTTTTTTTTGTTAAAAATAACAAACATGTTATAGGTACCTGCTCTGTGCAGTGGTTTTGCACAGAGCATCCCATATCCACCTCTTCTCATCCTGCCCCCCCCCCCCTCCTGTTGTGTGCCTCCACAACAAGCAGCTTGCCATGGGGGCACCCAAGCTGAGCCACAGCTCCTTGTGTCCATTCAGACACCGAGCCCCCTCTCTCCTCATTGGCTCAGTGACTTTGATTGATTGCAGCGGGAGCCAATGGCGCTTTGCTGCTGTCTCAGCCAATGAAGAGGGAGCGTCCCAAGGCAGCCGAGTCTCTCCTGCAACATTGCTCGATCGAGATGGGCTAAGGTAAATATTAGGGGGGCTGAGGGGGGCTGCTGCACACAGAAGGCTTTTTATCTAAATGCATAGAATGCATTTAGATTAAAAAACCTTCTGCCTTTATAACCACTTTAAAGCTGCAACATCACAGCAATTCCACATCCAAAGAGGTGAGTATGTTTGTCTTTTTTTTATTTCCACACTTAAAGCTGCAATGGCGGTGGGGGAGGGTGTTAACGTGCCATGGTCCCAATTCTTCTTGCCCGTGGCAAAAAATATCCAACATGTTGTGACTTGCAGGCAGAAAGGCTACCAAGCATGACCTATTCAAGCAATTAAGGATGCACGATGAACATCCTACAAAAGTATGCAATTCATGAGCGTTTGCTCAACAAAAATGGGGTTAAAACAGGCATTGAAAAAGTCACATCAACTCCCCATCATCTGTCATTTGCCTCTAAAAAGCAATCGTTGGATTGCTCTTCAGAGAAGCAGCGGGTTTATACGCATGTCTACATCTAGCCTACAAGTATTATCTACATGTTGCAACAAAGGCACTTTTAGATACCTTTGATATGTGATGTTCAATGTTTTATAAAGGAAGGTCCAACTTTCAAAAGTTAGTATACAAAAGAAACACATGCAGATAAAGTTTAAGTAGGGCAGATTTTCACACAGAGCTTTTTTTACTAAAGGTAAACTGTTCAATCAGCTTAGCTTGTTAATAACATGAAACTGCAATTACTTTGAATACCTAATCATGAAAAGAAAAAAAAGGATTTTGCTTGCACATGGTTGGATGAATGAAGCGATCACTGTTTAGCTTATTCACTATTCTGTAAATTGAACATTTACTACTCCTTTAGTAAATCAACTGCAAGGGAGAACAGTCGAAACATTCCTAAAACTTCCAATAATTTTTATTTTCTGAATCTATCCATTACTATTCATGGCTTTAAACTGGTAGAACACTGAAGAAATAAAATAGACCAAATAATAGACATGTGCATTCGTTTTCATCCAAATGCATTTTCTTCCGAATTTCGGGGATTTTTGCGTTCGTTTTAACAAACGATGACGAACGCGCAGAAACCGAGATCCGAAAGATCCGACATAAATAATGCTTTATTCTCATTTTGTTGCAACAACAATTCGATATAGATAGAAGATTCAACATGACGGTGACAAAATCGATCGTTGACGCGTCTATCGAACCTGCAGTCGAATGTGCTTAACCTAACTCTATTAGTCCAAGATTATTCGACATAGAGAGAAAAGATTCAACATAGAGAGAAAAGATTCAACATAGAGAGAAAAGATTCGACATTATAGAAACATGAAGATTTGACAAAGCTGCTAAAAACATACAATCACCATGAGCGGATATTTATGGTCAAATGCTCCACCCATAGGTTATAGAAGAATTCTAATGTTGGTTGACTAGTAATAATAATTAATAAATACAATTATTACGAGTCATACAACATCAGAGTTCTACTATAGCTTGTGGGTGGAGCATTCAACCGGAAAGTTTAGCTGCTTCATCGAATCTTCTTAGAACATTCGATGGACACCATAAGCCTTCAATTGACAGATTCGACTTTAAATCGGATTTTCAGACGAATGCATTTTTTAACAAAACTAAATTAAAAACGAATTTCAGGAGTAACTAAATGAATTTATTTTTCGGACGAAAACAAAATTCTGAAACTAAATATTTCAGTGTGCACATGTCTACCAAACAAATATGCTAAAGCAGAAATCTGAAGAGCTAAGGGGAAAACCAATAAACACAGAAATCATTTCCCTTTTTTACTTCAAGCTCTCCATGTGCTCCTCTAGTTTAATATGTGAACACATTTAAGCCTTGATAAAATAAAAATACAGGTGTTAGATAGATCGATAGATCGATAGATCGATAGATAGATAGATAGATAGATAGATAGATATATAGATAGATAGATAGATAGCAATAATTTTCAAGTTGCATGTTTCCGTTGCCAGTGTACTCAGCTCACTTATGTGGTTTACGGCTAACATGCAGTATAACCATTTCTCTTTGAATGCTTAAGTGAAAAATGAATTGTTGGATGCTGGTTTTGCCAGCACATTTGTGAGTTTTCAGACTTGCAAGCACAATGCTAGCTCGGAAAGTAGTCTTCTGAGCTTTTCCTGTTTCTTGCTCTGTGATGACTGGCTTGAAGCCTACACATTTCATGAGTACACAATAGGGAGTTGGGCAAGACTGCAGAAATAAAAATTTTTAACACACAGTCTCTGCAGTACCAGACAGAATAATCTCCTTTAGTCTCCTCTAGCTGGCACAGTCCCTTTTGAAGCAGGTCAAGTCAATTAGTTGTCTATTATGTGACATTTCTCACAACTGGTTTAAATAAAGGTTTGGTCAAAATGCATTTTTCACATAATTATTTTCTATTTTAATTAATGTTACTGTCTGGGCATTGTTTTTTTTTTGTTGTTGTTTTTTTTTCCCCAGATACTTAATTTGGGTGCATCTTCCCATTGCCTCAATGATTATCGATTTTTTGACTGGATGATGAACTGAACTCTTCACTAGTTCTTAACTAGCTAGCCCACATGCAAGATGACATCACTGCGAGCATTGGGGATGAGGTTCTGGTTTGGAGCTGCCTTGGGCTTGAGTTAGATCTCATGGTTTCATAGTTTGGAAAACCTTTGAATTTAAAAAAAGATATGTAAAGGCCATTTGCAGCCTAAAGGGGGGGGGGGAATGGTGCAACTGGCAAAAACACACACACACACACACACACAATGGGCAAGGAATGATAAACAAATGAAAGAAGTCTTTCTAGTCCTTAAGAAAGGTCCATAAAAAAACACTGTGTCGTGAAGTTCACATTATGGCAGCATCAGCACTCTCTCTTCCAATCAGGATCTGGGGAGGCTCCCACCAGCAGGCCATGTATAAACAGAGAAAAGGAGGAGAGAAAAGCACCACTACCTACGTGTAAGGTCGCGTACACACGCGGGGACTGTTCGCTCAACTTTGTCCGTCAAACAGTTTCAGCGGACAGTCCGCTCAAAATTAGCATGGACGGACTTGGCCACACACGACGAACGAACAGTCCGCTGAAACCGTGCGCGATGACGTGAACGGCACGTACGACGGGACTAGAAAACGACGTCCTATACACTGCAATGCAAACTTCGGCGTGTAAATCCTTTCTGAGCATGCGCGGAACTTAGTTTGACGAACAAGCCTACACACGAGGGGACTGTTCGCTGAAACAAAGTTTCAGCGGACAGTTTTTCGGAATTTCCGAAAAACTTTGTTCAGCAGACTGTCCGCTGAAACTGTCCGCTGAAAGCCCACACACGAGCGGACTGTCCGCCGAAACACTGTTCAGTGGACAAAGTTGAGCGAACAGTCCCCGCGTGTGTACGCGGCCTAACATTTATTAAAACATTTTGGTAAAATGGAAAACAATAAATGTGCACTCACATTTGAAAGACATTAAAAAGTATATCAATAAGTTCCAGCAGGTGGTCGATGGTGAGCAAGCCCTTCCGTGGGGAGGTGATGTAAGGTGCTTGGAACCAGGAATGGATAAGAACCACTGTGGACAGCAGGGAAGTCTTGCAGATCCACAAAATGGCTTGGTGATGTCATGTGTGGTGTTGATGGGCATGGTTATGCATTTCGAGCTGTGGCTTCCCTAGTCAAACCCTTTAGGTTTGTGTAGAGAGAAATATTTTACTATACAGGCATACCCCACTTTTAAGTACACAATGGGGTTTATTTACTAAAGCTGAAAAGTGCAAAATCAGGCTCACTTCTGCATAGAAACAAATGACCTTCTAACCCCTGCTTGTTCAATTAAGCTTTTGTAATAAAACATGGAATCTCATTGGTTTCTATGCAGAAGTGAGCCTGATTTTGCACTTTTCAGCTTTAGTAAATAAACCCCATTGTTTACTTAAAAGTGAGTTATGCCTGTATAGTGCTATATGGTGCTATACAGTACTATCTGTGCTAAACTGTGCTATACTGTGCTACTCATTGCTCTATTGTCCTATACATTGTTGCACAATGCTGTAGTATGCTATAAATTGCTATAGTGTGTTATACAGTGCTATACTATAGATTTCAGTGTGGTGAGCTACATAATCATGTATAACCCCCTGTGTTCATAGTTCCATAGACATAATTGTTATTAGTATTCTTTCTTTCTCTAGCAGCAGCAGGTGTGCTTGCTTACTAGCTTCTGTGCCAACCCTTTGCAGTTTTTATTTTACTTTTCTTTATTTTGTTAGGCCTCTTTCACATGACTGATCCATTCAGGTCCGCCTGTCAGTTTTTTTAGGCGGACCTGAACAGATGCTCCATAGACTTCCATGGAACATCGGATCCACTGACATCCAACCCACTCCGATCCGAAAAAGTGTGACGGAGGAAAAACCTACTTTTCCATCCGTCTGCGGATCTGATCGGGTGACGACGGACTCTGCGGTCCATCTTCATCCAATTCCCCATAGGGGAGAGCGGCGCTCTGACAGGTCCATCCCTGCACAGTGTGCAGTGGCAAACCTGTCATCTGCCTGCTCAGCGGGGATCGACGGAGCGATCCCATGCTGAGCAAGCGGATGTCCACGGGGCGGATCATCACTGATCTGTCACGTTTGAAAGAGCACTTAGGCCGCGTACACACGCGCGGACTGTTTGCCCAACCTTGTTCGTCAAACAGTTTGGGCAAACAGTCCGCTCAAAATTTGCATGAGCGGACTTGCCCACACACGAGCGGACTGTTTGACGAACAAGGTTGGGCAAACAGTTCGCTCAACTTTTGAAATGAACGGACTCGCCCACGTAAGGAGGAGGCAAATCCGCCCATTTCGAGCGCGTGTACAGGTAGGCGGGGCCCGCGAAGGAGACGTCGCGGGCTCCGCCGCCTGGAATGGGCTTAAAGGGGAACCCCAACGCCGAAAAAAATCGGCGTGGGGGTTCCCCCCAAGTCCACACCAGACCCTTGTCCGAGCACGCTACCCGGCCGGCCAGGAAAGGGGGGCGAGCGAGCGCGCCCCCCCTCCTGAGCCGTACCAGGCCGCGTGCCCTCAACATGGGGGGTGCCTTGGGGAAGGGGGGGCCGCGTGGCCCCCCCACCCCAAAGCACCTTGTCCCCATGTTGATGAGGACAAGGGCCTCTTCCCGACAACCCTGGCCGTTGGTTGTCGGGGTCTGCGGGCGGGGGGCTTATCGGAATCCGGGAGCCCCCTTTAAGAAGGGGGCCCCCGGATACCGGCCCCCCACCCTATGTGAATGAGTATGGGGTACAATGTACCCCTACCCATTCACCTGTGAAATAAAGTACAAAAAAAAAACACAACACATGGAAAAAGTATTTTATTGCACAGCTCCGGGGGTCTTCCGTCTTCGGGGGTCTTCTCGCCGGACTCCTCCGCTATGTGTGTGTAGCTCTTTTACTAGCGGAGGAGTCCGGCTTTCTTCCTCCCCGCCGCCGGCCTCTTCTCCCGACTTCGGGGGTCTTGTCCCCCTCTTCGGTTCTTCTGCCGGGCCACCGCGCCTGGTCCGGTGGCCCGGTCTTCTGTCGCCGTCTTCCGTTCTTCTGTCGCCGCCTTCGGTTCTTCTGCCGGGCCACCGCGCCTTCTTGTAGCTCTTTTACAGGCGGTGGCCCGGTCTTCTGTCGCCGCTGTCGTCGCCGCCGCCGCCGCCTTCCGTTCTTGTTCTTCTTGTTCTTCTTCTTGTTCTTCTCCTGGAGATGTTGACTCGACGATCTCTCCGGGCCGGAATGCCAGAGCCGCGCTGTGCGGTCACTTATATAGTGACAATGGGGCGGTGTCACATGGTATATGTCACATGGGTTGGCCACATGGTGACCCCGCCCCCTTACGATGTCATAGTCCCCATGTGACATCAACCCATGTGACCAACCCATGTGACATATACCATGTGACACCGCCCCATTGTCACTATATAAGTGACCGCACAGCGCGGCTCTGGCATTCCGGCCGGAGAGATCGTCGAGTCAACATCTCCAGGAGAAGAACAAGAAGAAGAACAAGAAGAACAAGAACGGAAGGCGGCGGCGGCGGCGACGACAGCGGCGACAGAAGACCGGGCCACCGCCTGTAAAAGAGCTACAAGAAGGCGCGGTGGCCCGGCAGAAGAACCGAAGGCGGCGACAGAAGAACGGAAGACGGCGACAGAAGACCGGGCCACCGGACCAGGCGCGGTGGCCCGGCAGAAGAACCGAAGAGGGGGACAAGACCCCCGAAGTCGGGAGAAGAGGCCGGCGGCGGGGAGGAAGAAAGCCGGACTCCTCCGCTAGTAAAAGAGCTACACACACATAGCGGAGGAGTCCGGCGAGAAGACCCCCGAAGACGGAAGACCCCCGGAGCTGTGCAATAAAATACTTTTTCCATGTGTTGTGTTTTTTTTTGTACTTTATTTCACAGGTGAATGGGTAGGGGTACATTGTACCCCATACTCATTCACATAGGGTGGGGGGCCGGTATCCGGGGGCCCCCTTCTTAAAGGGGGCTCCCGGATTCCGATAAGCCCCCCGCCCGCAGACCCCGACAACCAACGGCCAGGGTTGTCGGGAAGAGGCCCTTGTCCTCATCAACATGGGGACAAGGTGCTTTGGGGTGGGGGGGCCGCGCGGCCCCCCCTTCCCCAAGGCACCCCCCATGTTGAGGGCACGCGGCCTGGTACGGCTCAGGAGGGGGGGCGCGCTCGCTCGCCCCCCTTTCCTGGCCGGCCGGGTAGCGTGCTCGGACAAGGGTCTGGTGTGGACTTGGGGGGAACCCCCACGCCGATTTTTTTCGGCGTTGGGGTTCCCCTTTAAGCCCATTCCAGGCGGCGGAGCCCGCGACGTCTCCTTCGCGGGCCCCGCCTACCTGTACACGCGCTCGAAATGGGCGGACTTTCCGAGCGGGAACAGTCCGCTCATTTCGAAAGTACAGCGGACAGGCCCACACACGGGCGGACTGTTCGCTCAAACACAGTTTCAGCGGACAGTTTTTCGGAATTTCCGAAAGACTTTGTCCGTCCAACTGTCCGCTGAAACTGTCCGCTGAAAGCCCACACACGAGCGGACTGTCCGCCCAAACACTGTTCAGCGGACAAGGTTGGGCGAACAGTCCGCCCGTGTGTACGCGGCCTTAGGGTCTTTTTTCATTTAATGCTTTTTTTTATTTTCTGCTAGAATTAAAAATTGTGAGGTTTTGTTTTTGGTGGTTATACTTTTAGGATATATCTTGGGTGGGATGTGCAGCATAGACTTGTTTATGAAGCTGTCTTTTGTACGCAGCAAACATTCACCCCCCTATCATCATAGTAATAGTAAAAGCTAGACATTCTATCAACCCTACAATGAGAGGCAAGTCTAAAATAAAGTCTAAAATATAGGTCTAAAATATGAAGTAGAAATATGAATTGTCATAATACTGCTGTGAAAAAGAGGATTGAGACCACCTCAGTGGTGTAGTGGTTAGCACTTTCACGCAGCAGCAAAAGGGATACAAGGTCTGTCTGGAGTTTGCATGTTCTCCCTGTGCGGGTTTCTTCCGGGTACTCCGGTTTCCTCACACATTCCAAAGACATGCTGGTAGATAATTGCTTCCTGTCAAATTGGCCCTAATATGTATAGGTATGAATGTGAGTGAGGGACCTTAGATTGTAAGCTCCTTGAGGGCAGGGACTGATGTGAATGTACAATGTAAATGTAAAGCTCTGTGTAAATTGACCACGCTATACAAGTGTGTTAAATAAATAAGTGGCAAATTACCAGAGATATAGCAGACTGCACTCTATTTTATTATATTATAACTTTTATTTCTCATTTCAAGCTCAAAAACAGTAATGAACATTTAATTTAAAAAGCATAAAACTCATTTGTCTTATACGGTATAAACTGCAGGACATAAAAATCTAAAGGCCTAGGTAGTGGTGTAGTAAAAAATAAAATATGAGAGCATTGAATTGTAATTTATCCCTGGGGTTTAGGGCTTCATCGCACATCAGATTCCATCCACCATCTCGGACTGGAAAATATCAGTGTTCTCATTGTCAGCAGAGGTGGTATAAATTACATCCTATTGGCACCTCCCCAAAAACTTTTACTGATTTCTGCTTGATAAATTGGCATAACTATGACCTCTAAGAGGATTATTATTACCAAGTTTGATGTAAATTTGTCCATATTTTGATTTGTGCATTGTACAAGAGCATGCTAAACCACATTATGTACAGTGATCTCATTTGTGGGTACATTTAAATGCAATGTTTTACTGCATTGTGTAAACATTTTGAGAGAAGTAACATTCGATCAATACACATTGATTTAATGTACCTCAGTACACAAGGATAGTATGGTGTCTGCTATTTCTATCTTTTAATAGCTATAAAACTATGATCTTTCAGGTTCCTTCAGATTTTCCAGACTTCTAAGAATTTAAGAATGTCCCTTACCATTAATAAGTGTTCATGTTCTTACCTACATGAAGGATTTTGAATGAATTCTGCTTATTCATAGTTAAACAGTCACTAAACATGAATCAAATAACGAAGAAAGGGAAGTTTTTTGATCACGGACAAATCAATTTGATAATAGCACCACATTCCTTAGTTAGTTAAATATAGAAAGATGGATTGGGATTTTTAAGGTGCAGGTTAATTTGAAAAATAGTAGCCACTATAATATGTAATAATTTTTTTATTTTAGAGAAAAAAAAAATTGTTAAAACACAACAATTGGCAAGTATAGATCAACACGATTGTATGGATACAGCATTATAGGATGGAGTTCCCAACATGTTTCAACATGTTTTGGCTGCTGGAACCCAGGGACACACATATGCTGTCACTAAATGCCAGTCTTATCAATAATTACTGCCAGTTTTAGACAGCATTCGTCCCTTGGTATTGAGTCCACTGCAGAACTTTGTTTTTTCGGTCCTTGAATGCCCCCTATGGTCACCTCTAGCACTTGGTTCTCTGGACGCAGATTGACACCTGTGACCCTTTAGTGATTTGACTAGTGATGGCCGAACGGTTCGCCCGGCGGTCGTTTCGCGGCGAATTTCCGACTTTCGCCGTCCGCGGGTTCGAACGCCTTTTTCCGTCGTTCGCCCCGGCGGACTTACGTGTTTAATGTATACAAGAACTTTAACCTTTCGTGACACGTTTATCATGTGTTACAGGACAACCAATTGAGACATGACAGCTCATGGACACTTGGACATTCCCCCTAACCTATAAATACACCCGATCCGGTGGCCATTTTACATTCTTTCTTCTGTCACTGTAGGGAAAGGATCCTGTGTGGAGTAGGGACAGAGAAAACGCTAGCTATTTGGTACACAAAAGTTCTTTTCAGGACTGGTATAGGTGTTAGGTCAGCAGCCTGAGTTTCTTTTGTCAGTTTAGATAAAGGGACAGAGCGCTGTATGCTGCTATTTTAGGGACAGCTCAGCCAGATTAGTCTTTCTTCATCATCATCATCATCATCATCATTAGCTGTTACTATCAGGTCCACAAAAGAGCTGTTCCAGCTAATCGTTCCAGCCTACTCTTTTTTGCCAATTTGTATAGGGACAGGCAGGAAGCAGTGTTGTCAGGCAGTGAGGATAATTTTAAAGACTTGCTGTTACTATTAGTTCCACAAAGGTTCTTTTCAGGACTGGTATCAGTGGTACGGTAATAGGCTTGTACACGTATAATATTCTTTCTTCCAAATATAGAAAGAATATTATACTTGACTGCTGCCCTTCTGCTGCAGTCTGCTAATCATTCACAACTCACTTGTTCCACAAAGCTCTTTATCAGGACTGGTAACTTGGTCTGTCTAGGGTGCTACGGTACATAGGCTTGGGTGCGGTACAGTCTGCTGTTCTGTAAGGACCGCTATCGGTCCACAATACATAGGGTTGCCGTGCACTACTGCTGACCGCTGCCCTATACTGCAGCAGTCCTTCATTGGTATAGGGACTGACGTACAGTCTGCTAATCACTAACACACAACCTGCTTGGTCCACAAAAGTTCTTATAAGGACTGGTAACTTGGTATAGGGTGCTACGGTACATAGGCCTGAGTGCAGTACAGTCTGCTGTTCTGTAAGGACCGCTATCGGTCCACAATACATAGGGTTGCCGTGCACTACTGCTGACCGCTGCCCTATACTGCAGCAGTCCTTCAGCGGTATAGGGACTGACGCACAGTCTGCTAAACACTAACACACAACCTGCTTGGTCCACAAAAGTTCTTATAAGGACTGGTAACTTGGTATAGGGTGCTACGGTACATAGGCCTGAGTGCAGTACAGTCTGCTGTTCTGTAAGGACCGCTATCGGTCCACAATACATAGGGTTGACGTGCACTACTGCTGACCGCTGCCCTATACTGCAGCAGTCCTTCAGCGGTATAGGGACTGACGCACAGTCTGCTAAACACTAACACACAACCTGCTTGGTCCACAAAAGTTCTTATAAGGACTGGTAACTTGGTATAGGGTGCTACGGTACATAGGCCTGAGTGCAGTACAGTCTGCTGTTCTGTAAGGACCGCTATCGGTCCACAATACATAGGGTTGCCGTGCACTACTGCTGACCGCTGCCCTATACTGCAGCAGTCCTTCATTGGTATAGGGACTGACGTACAGTCTGCTAATCACTAACACACAACCTGCTTGGTCCACAAAAGTTCTTATAAGGACTGGTAACTTGGTATAGGGTGCTACGGTACATAGGCCTGAGTGCGTTACAGTCTGCTGTTCTGTAAGGACCGCTATCGGTCCACAATACATAGGGTTGCCGTGCACTACTGCTGACCGCTGCCCTATACTGCAGCAGTCCTTCATTGGTATAGGGACTGACGTACAGTCTGCTAATCACTAACACACAACCTGCTTGGTCCACAAAAGTTCTTATAAGGACTGGTAACTTGGTATAGGGTGCTACGGTACATAGGCCTGAGTGCGTTACAGTCTGCTGTTCTGTAAGGACCGCTATCGGTCCACAATACATAGGGTTGCCGTGCACTACTGCTGACCGCTGCCCTATACTGCAGCAGTCCTTCATTGGTATAGGGACTGACGTACAGTCTGCTAATCACTAACACACAACCTGCTTGGTCCACAAAAGTTCTTATAAGGACTGGTAACTTGGTATAGGGTGCTACGGTACATAGGCCTGAGTGCAGTACAGTCTGCTGTTCTGTAAGGACCGCTATCGGTCCACAATACATAGGGTTGCCGTGCACTACTGCTGACCGCTGCCCTATACTGCAGCAGTCCTTCAGCGGTATAGGGACTGACGCACAGTCTGCTAAACACTAACACACAACCTGCTTGGTCCACAAAAGTTCTTATAAGGACTGGTAACTTGGTATAGGGTGCTACGGTACATAGGCCTGAGTGCAGTACAGTCTGCTGTTCTGTAAGGACCGCTATCGGTCCACAATACATAGGGTTGACGTGCACTACTGCTGACCGCTGCCCTATACTGCAGCAGTCCTTCAGCGGTATAGGGACTGACGCACAGTCTGCTAAACACTAACACACAACCTGCTTGGTCCACAAAAGTTCTTATAAGGACTGGTAACTTGGTATAGGGTGCTACGGTACATAGGCCTGAGTGCAGTACAGTCTGCTGTTCTGTAAGGACCGCTATCGGTCCACAATACATAGGGTTGCCGTGCACTACTGCTGACCGCTGCCCTATACTGCAGCAGTCCTTCATTGGTATAGGGACTGACGTACAGTCTGCTAATCACTAACACACAACCTGCTTGGTCCACAAAAGTTCTTATAAGGACTGGTAACTTGGTATAGGGTGCTACGGTACATAGGCCTGAGTGCGTTACAGTCTGCTGTTCTGTAAGGACCGCTATCGGTCCACAATACATAGGGTTGCCGTGCACTACTGCTGACCGCTGCCCTATACTGCAGCAGTCCTTCATTGGTATAGGGACTGACGTACAGTCTGCTAATCACTAACACACAACCTGCTTGGTCCACAAAAGTTCTTATAAGGACTGGTAACTTGGTATAGGGTGCTACGGTACATAGGCCTGAGTGCGTTACAGTCTGCTGTTCTGTAAGGACCGCTATCGGTCCACAATACATAGGGTTGCCGTGCACTACTGCTGACCGCTGCCCTATACTGCAGCAGTCCTTCATTGGTATAGGGACTGACGTACAGTCTGCTAATCACTAACACACAACCTGCTTGGTCCACAAAAGTTCTTATAAGGACTGGTAACTTGGTATAGGGTGCTACGGTACATAGGCCTGAGTGCAGTACAGTCTGCTGTTCTGTAAGGACCGCTATCGGTCCACAATACATAGGGTTGCCGTGCACTACTGCTGACCGCTGCCCTATACTGCAGCAGTCCTTCAGCGGTATAGGGACTGACGCACAGTCTGCTAAACACTAACACACAACCTGCTTGGTCCACAAAAGTTCTTATAAGGACTGGTAACTTGGTATAGGGTGCTACGGTACATAGGCCTGAGTGCAGTACAGTCTGCTGTTCTGTAAGGACCGCTATCGGTCCACAATACATAGGGTTGCCGTGCACTACTGCTGACCGCTGCCCTATACTGCAGCAGTCCTTCAGCGGTATAGGGACTGACGCACAGTCTGCTAAACACTAACACACAACCTGCTTGGTCCACAAAAGTTCTTATAAGGACTGGTAACTTGGTATAGGGTGCTACGGTACATAGGCCTGAGTGCAGTACAGTCTGCTGTTCTGTAAGGACCGCTATCGGTCCACAATACATAGGGTTGCCGTGCACTACTGCTGACCGCTGCCCTATACTGCAGCAGTCCTTCATTGGTATAGGGACTGACGTACAGTCTGCTAATCACTAACACACAACCTGCTTGGTCCACAAAAGTTCTTATAAGGACTGGTAACTTGGTATAGGGTGCTACGGTACATAGGCCTGAGTGCAGTACAGTCTGCTGTTCTGTAAGGACCGCTATCGGTCCACAATACATAGGGTTGCCGTGCACTACTGCTGACCGCTGCCCTATACTGCAGCAGTCCTTCAGCGGTATAGGGACTGACGCACAGTCTGCTAAACACTAACACACAACCTGCTTGGTCCACAAAAGTTCTTATAAGGACTGGTAACTTGGTATAGGGTGCTACGGTACATAGGCCTGAGTGCAGTACAGTCTGCTGTTCTGTAAGGACCGCTATCGGTCCACAATACATAGGGTTGCCGTGCACTACTGCTGACCGCTGCCCTATACTGCAGCAGTCCTTCATTGGTATAGGGACTGACGTACAGTCTGCTAATCACTAACACACAACCTGCTTGGTCCACAAAAGTTCTTATAAGGACTGGTAACTTGGTATAGGGTGCTACGGTACATAGGCCTGAGTGCGTTACAGTCTGCTGTTCTGTAAGGACCGCTATCGGTCCACAATACATAGGGTTGCCGTGCACTACTGCTGACCGCTGCCCTATACTGCAGCAGTCCTTCATTGGTATAGGGACTGACGTACAGTCTGCTAATCACTAACACACAACCTGCTTGGTCCACAAAAGTTCTTATAAGGACTGGTAACTTGGTATAGGGTGCTACGGTACATAGGCCTGAGTGCAGTACAGTCTGCTGTTCTGTAAGGACCGCTATCGGTCCACAATACATAGGGTTGACGTGCACTACTGCTGACCGCTGCCCTATACTGCAGCAGTCCTTCAGCGGTATAGGGACTGACGCACAGTCTGCTAAACACTAACACACAACCTGCTTGGTCCACAAAAGTTCTTATAAGGACTGGTAACTTGGTATAGGGTGCTACGGTACATAGGCCTGAGTGCAGTACAGTCTGCTGTTCTGTAAGGACCGCTATCGGTCCACAATACATAGGGTTGCCGTGCACTACTGCTGACCGCTGCCCTATACTGCAGCAGTCCTTCAGCGGTATAGGGACTGACGCACAGTCTGCTAAACACTAACACACAACCTGCTTGGTCCACAAAAGTTCTTATAAGGACTGGTAACTTGGTATAGGGTGCTACGGTACATAGGCCTGAGTGCAGTACAGTCTGCTGTTCTGTAAGGACCGCTATCGGTCCACAATACATAGGGTTGCCGTGCACTACTGCTGACCGCTGCCCTATACTGCAGCAGTCCTTCATTGGTATAGGGACTGACGTACAGTCTGCTAATCACTAACACACAACCTGCTTGGTCCACAAAAGTTCTTATAAGGACTGGTAACTTGGTATAGGGTGCTACGGTACATAGGCCTGAGTGCGTTACAGTCTGCTGTTCTGTAAGGACCGCTATCGGTCCACAATACATAGGGTTGCCGTGCACTACTGCTGACCGCTGCCCTATACTGCAGCAGTCCTTCATTGGTATAGGGACTGACGTACAGTCTGCTAATCACTAACACACAACCTGCTTGGTCCACAAAAGTTTTTATAAGGACTGGTAACTTGGTATAGGGTGCTACGGTACATAGGCCTGAGTGCAGTACAGTCTGCTGTTCTGTAAGGACCGCTATCGGTCCACAATACATAGGGTTGCCGTGCACTACTGCTGACCGCTGCCCTATACTGCAGCAGTCCTTCATTGGTATAGGGACTGACGTACAGTCTGCTAATCACTAACACACAACCTGCTTGGTCCACAAAAGTTTTTATAAGGACTGGTAACTTGGTATAGGGTGCTACGGTACATAGGCCTGAGTGCAGTACAGTCTGCTGTTCTGTAAGGACCGCTATCGGTCCACAATACATAGGGTTGCCGTGCACTACTGCTGACCGCTGCCCTATACTGCAGCAGTCCTTCATTGGTATAGGGACTGACGTACAGTCTGCTAATCACTAACACACAACCTGCTTGGTCCACAAAAGTTTTTATAAGGACTGGTAACTTGGTATAGGGTGCTACGGTACATAGGCCTGAGTGCAGTACAGTCTGCTGTTCTGTAAGGACCGCTATCGGTCCACAATACATAGGGTTGCCGTGCACTACTGCTGACCGCTGCCCTATACTGCAGCAGTCCTTCATTGGTATAGGGACTGACGTACAGTCTGCTAATCACTAACACACAACCTGCTTGGTCCACAAAAGTTTTTATAAGGACTGGTAACTTGGTATAGGGTGCTACGGTACATAGGCCTGAGTGCAGTACAGTCTGCTGTTCTGTAAGGACCGCTATCGGTCCACAATACATAGGGTTGACGTGCACTACTGCTGACCGCTGCCCTATACTGCAGCAGTCCTTCAGCGGTATAGGGACTAAGAGTTTTGTCACAGGGTGATTTAAAAAATGACAGGCAGAGGAAGAGGCAGGCCCTTCCGCAGGGGTGGTAGGGGTAGGGCAGGAGCAACAGCCTTGAGCCAAAGTGGGAAGTTGCAGAAGGTGCGTTCAATTACTTTAAAGGACGCACCAGACTTGGTTGAGTGGCTCACTCAGCCTTATTCTTCTGCACCCTCCTCATCCTCTCGATCTGCACCCTCTTCTTCACTCTCTGCTATGTGCACCCCCAAAGACACTACCACCAACAACACGACCACCACCACCACCACCACATACCTTCCGCTTGAGTCACTGGAATTATTTTCCGATCCATATCAAGAGGACATTTCTGATGCGCAGCCACTCTTGGTATTGGATCAGGAAGAGGAGGTAGCAACAAGCGCTACTCAGCAGTCTGACGCCAGTACCCAGATCAGCCCAAGGAGGAGGTTGGTCCCCGGTGTTGCTGCCTACTCTACTTATAGCGGTGGGGAAGGTGACGTTGATGATGACGTGTCTAGTGATGTCACGTGGGTGCCCACAAGAGAGGAAGAGGAGGGGAGTTCAGAGGGAGATATGGACCAGCAGATAGGGAGGAGAAGCAGCAATGACTTACATTGCACAGCAGGGACAAAGCAGACTGCAAATGTATCAGGAGCGAGTCATCGACCATGTACGGTCACATCTGGCGCTCCCAGGACACCGGCACATGGCTCCGCAGTGTGGGCTTTTTTTAACGTGTCCGCTGCTGACAATAGCGTTGCCATCTGCAATCTTTGCAGTCAACGCGTTAGTCGCGGTAAGCCCAATACTCACCTAGGGACGACCGCCTTAAGAAGGCACATGAGCAGCCATCACCGAGCCCAGTGGGAGCAACGGAACACACAAAGCCACACTGCAGGCTCTCACCGTCCAGCCTCGTCTTCTACTTCTCCTTCTCCTCTCTCCTCACAATTGTCCTCCACTCCACCTTCCATCACGCCAAGCTCACATTTTTCTGCAAAAAGGCAGGCTTCCGTGGGCCTAATGTTTGAGCGTAAAAAAATGATGACGCCGGATAACCCTCTTGCCCAACGGTTGGCGGCTGGCTTGTCAGAACTCATAGCCCGCCAACTACTGCCATATAAACTGGTGGACTCGGAGGCCTTTCGCAAATTTGTGGCCATTGGAACACCACAATGGAAGGTCCCAGGAAGGAAGTATTTCTCAGAGAAGGGCATCCCAGAGCTATATGGCCATGTTCAGCGGCAAGTGAATGTATCTCTGGCACACAGTGTCGGTGCCAAGATACATCTGACCACAGACACGTGGTCTAGCAAACACGGGCAGGGAAGGTATATCAGTTTTACTGCCCACTGGGTGAACCTTCTGACGGCCGTCAAGCATGTAACCCGTGGCACCCGTGTAGATTTGGTTTTACCGCCACGGATTGCATGCAGGCCTGACTCTTCTTCTCCTCCTCCTACTCCATCCTCCTCCCTCTCCTCCTCAGCTGCCTCCTCCTTTTCCGCTGCTAGCGTCTCTTCCACTGCACCGCCCAAGCTCCCCAGAACCTATTCCACATGCCAGGTGAGACGTTGCCATGCCGTGCTGCGTCTGTTGTGCCTGGAAGCAAAGAGCCACACTGGCCCGGCACTCCTTTCAGCTTTGCGTTCACAGGCAGATGAGTGGCTAACACCGCTCAATTTGACAGTTGGTAAAGTGGTGTGTGACAACGGTGCCAATCTGCTTAGCGCATTGAAACAGGGCAAAATCACGCACGTGCCGTGCATGGCACACGTCTTAAACTTGGTCGTGCAGCGATTCCTTGTCAAATACCCTGGGGTCCAGGACATCTTGCGGCAGGCAAGGAAAATCTCGGCCCATTTCAGAAGATCTTACACGGCCATGGCTCGCCTTGCTGACATTCAGCGGCGACACCATCTGCCGGTCAGACGTCTTATTTGCGATTGCCCGACGCGATGGAACTCAACCTTCTATATGCTTGATAGGCTGCTCCAGCAGAAACGTGCAGTTAACGTCTACCTGTATGAACTCTGCGAAAGAAACGGTTCTGGGGAGCTGGGTTTTTTTTCACCGCGCCAGTGGCTGCTCATGCGCGACACATGCAGACTTCTGCGGCCATTTGAGGAGATCACCAAACTGGTCAGTCGCAGCCATGGCGCCATCAGTGACATGGTACCTTATGCCTTCTTTCTGGAGCGTGCATTGCGTCGTGTCATTGATCAGGCTGTGGAGGAGCAGGAGCGGGAAGATGAGGAAGTCGCAATGCTGGATGAATTCCCAGGGGGGGCTACTCTATCTGAGACAAGTCAACAACAGGAGTCTGATGAGGAGTCAGAGGAGGATGGTGCCGGGGCGGATGAGCAGGAGCAAGAAGAGCATGCTTTAAACCTTTCTGGGATCCCTGTTGTGCGAGGATGGGGAGAGGAGAATGAAGAGGACGACATTATCCTGGATGATGAGCAGGAGCCAGGCCACCACACCGCTTCCACTTTAGTGCAAATGGGGGCCTTCATGCTCCAGTGTTTTAATAGGGACCCCCGTATAAAAAGCATGAGGGTCAAGGACCAGTACTGGGTGGCAACGTACTTAGACCCCCGGTACAAACACAAAATGGCGGAAATGTTACCGCCGTCGCAGAGGGCTGTCAGAATGCAGCACTTCCAGGCCTTGCTTCGAGAAATGCTGCATTCTGCTTTTGCGTGCGCTGGCAGAGGAGCAATTCCCACTCCCAGAGAAGGATTTGCGGGTACCAATCCAACAGCGCCTGCAAGAAGAGGCCGGTTTGAAGATGTGTTGGTGACTTCGGATATGAGGTCATTCTTTCAGCCGACCCATCGACAGGTGTCATCCGGATCCAGCATCAGGGAACGCCTAGACCGTCAGGTGTCCGACTACATTGGGTTAACGGCCGATGTGGACGCTCTGAGGAGTGATGAACCCCTAGACTACTGGGTGGGCAGGCTTGACCTCTGGCCAGAGCTTGCCCAATTTGCAATCGAACTGTTGGCTTGCCCCTCATCCAGTGTCCTGTCCGAAAGGACGTTCAGCGCAGCAGGGGGGATTGTGACCGATAAGCGTACTCGCCTAGCTCACCACAGTGTTAACTACCTCACATTTCTAAAAATGAATGAGGCATGGATCTCGGAGGAATTCAACACATGTGATCAGTAGACCATGTATATGTCTATAAACAATTTTTGGAATCAAGCACACAGACCTTCTTAATTCATTTGGCTCACTTCCCTGACCCAAAAAAGCACACCGTACTATATGCCCCTACCCTCCTCTTTGAAGAGGTTGAGCGGTGTCATATTTCTACTGGGGCTGCTTATTATGAGGGGTTCCCACCATCCCTGTGCTGTGCTGACTTCCTCCTGGGTGTTCTTATTATGAGGGGCTCCCACCATCCCTGTGCTGTGCTGACTTCCTCCTGGGGGTTCTTATTATGAGGGGATCACACCATCCCTGTGCTGTGCTGACTTCCTCCTGGGGGTTCTTATTATGAGGGGATCACACCATCCCTGTGCTGTGCTGACTTCCTCCTGGGGGTTCTTATTATGAGGGGATCACACCATCCCTGTGCTGTGCTGACTTCCTCCTGGGGCTGCTTACGGTGCTGCTGTCAGCGCTGTATGTCACGGAGCTGCTGTCAGCGCTGTATGTCACGGAGCTGCTGTCAGCGCTGTATGTCACGGAGCTGCTGTCAGCGCTGTATGTCACGGAGCTGCTGTCAGCGCTGTATGTCACGGAGCTGCTGTCAGCGCTGTATGTCACGGAGCTGCTGTCAGCGCTGTATGTCACGGAGCTGCTGTCAGCGCTGTATGTCACGGTGCTGCTGTCAGCGCTGTATGTCACGGAGCTGCTGTCAGCGCTGTATGTCACGGAGCTGCTGTCAGCGCTGTATGTCACGGAGCTGCTGTCAGCGCTGTATGTCACGGAGCTGCTGTCAGCGCTGTATGTCACGGAGCTGCTGTCAGCGCTGTATGTCACGGTGCTGCTGTCAGCGCTGTATGTCACGGAGCTGCTGTCAGCGCTGTATGTCACGGAGCTGCTGTCAGCGCTGTATGTCACGGTGCTGCTGTCAGCGCTGTATGTCACGGAGCTGCTGTCAGCGCTGTATGTCACGGTGCTGCTGTCAGCGCTGTATGTCACGGAGCTGCTGTCAGCGCTGTATGTCACGGAGCTGCTGTCAGTGCTGTATGTCACGGAGCTGCTGTCAGCGCTGTATGTCACGGAGCTGCTGTCAGCGCTGTATGTCACGGAGCTGCTGTCAGCGCTGTATGTCACGGTGCTGCTGTCAGCGCTGTATGTCACGGAGCTGCTGTCAGCGCTGTATGTCACGGAGCTGCTGTCAGTGCTGTATGTCACGGAGCTGCTGTCAGCGCTGTATGTCACGGAGCTGCTGTCAGCGCTGTATGTCACGGAGCTGCTGTCAGCGCTGTATGTCACGGTGCTGCTGTCAGCGCTGTATGTCACGGAGCTGCTGTCAGCGCTGTATGTCACGGAGCTGCTGTCAGCGCTGTATGTCACGGAGCTGCTGTCAGCGCTGTATGTCACGGAGCTGCTGTCAGCGCTGTATGTCACGGAGCTGCTGTCAGCGCTGTATGTCACGGTGCTGATGTCAGTGCTCTGTATTACGGTGCTGCTGTCAGTGCTCTGTATCTCCTGCACCCTCTTGTTTGCCTACCCTGGTCCCTGACCTTCCCTCTCCTCCATTGCCTTCATTAGCTCCATAGTCCTGAATTGTCAGAACAATTTCCCAAATAAAAAAAAAATGCTTGTAGTTATCGATCCCAAATTCACCTCATACATGTATTATGCTATTGTCCAGGTGGTGGGACTACGTGCTACCCCCTAATAATTACCCCGTGGCCGCAAATTCGACCTAAAGGTTTGCGAAATTCGCCTCCCATTGAAGTCAATGGAGCCCGCGGCGAACGGTCGTTTTCGCGAACGTTTGTGCCCGTTCGCGTTTCGCGTTCGCGAAACGTCCCGTCGGAAGTTCGTCCATCACTAGATTTGACCAATATTTCAAGAGACTAATGCCGCGTACGCACGATTGGAATTTCGGCCAGAAAAAGACAGATGAGAGCTTTTCATCGGGAAAATGCGACCGTGGGTATTCTCCATTGGAATTTAGCTGTCTGAATTTCTGCCAGCCAAAAATTTATAGCATGTTCTCAATTTTCCCAACGGAAAAACTTTCTATCGGAATTACCGATAGAAAGTTTTTCCGTTGGGAAAATTGAGAACATGCTATAAATTTTTGTGTGTGTATGCAATTCCGACGCGCCAAAAATCACGCATGCTCAGATTCAACTACGAGACAGAAGCTATTGGCTACTGAACTTCCTTTTTATAGTCACGTCGTACGTGTTGTACGTCACCGCGTTATAAATGATTGGAATTTGATGTGACCGTGTGTAGACAAGAGAGCTTTTTTCTGACGAGAATTCTGATCGTGTGTACGCGGCATTAGAAGGCTTGTGCCTCTAGTTGGACAGCATCCCCAGAAGAACCCTGATATATGGGTGAAACATGCTGGGAACTCCATCCTATAATGCTGTATCCATAAAATCTTGTTGATCTGTACTTGCCAATTGTGTTTTAACAATTTTTTATTTTCTCTAAAATAAAAAAATTCTTAAAGCGGTAGTAAACCCGCTAATGTTTATTTTTTATTTTTTACCACCTGCAAAGCAAAAGGCATAATGAGCTAGTATGCACCGCATACTAGCTCATTATGAAATACTTACCTTAGAACGAGGCCCCGACATCTGGCCCGATCCACGCCGAGGGAGCTGACATGCTCCCTCTGCGTTTCTTCCGGGTATCGCGGCTCCAGCGCTGTGAGTGGCCGGAGCCGCGATATCGTCACTCCCGTGCATGCACGTGGGAGATTTCATCCCGGCCGGCCAGCCACTGCTGGACTTTCAGCCGAGAATCCCCTTGTGCGCAAGGGGAATATCTCCTAAACCGTACAGGTTTAGGAGATATTTTTTTTACCTACAGGTAAGCCTTATTATAGGCTTTCCTGTAGGTAAAAGTAAAAAAAAAGAGTATACAACCACTTTAAATATTATAGTTGCTACTATTTTTCAAATTAATCTGCACCTTAAAAATCCCAATCCCTCCTTCTATATGAATCAAATAACATTTTGTTGTATGTGATGAGTTGTTGTCATTCTCTCATTAGGGATACATTATCAGCTATTTCCAGAGCAATACCAATGCCTTGAGAAGCAAAATGTCTTGTTTCCAGTCAGTTCACATCACAGCATTTTAATAAAGCTTTGTGAAAAAAAAGTACTGTAAACAGTGCAATTGCCTTGAGATCAGCACAACGGCATTGTGTCTTCCAGTGTACTCCGGCTGCAGTGCAAAGTTTCTGGGAATCAAATTCCACATTTCAGCCTATTATCACCACCATTTTTGCTTACTTGTTTTAGATCAAGGACTCTGTTCATCTTCATGAACATGTTACACATTATATTCGTATTATGGTGTAACATGTAAGCTGTTCCAGCATCTTTACTTACGCAGCTCCATCATTCATTCACAGGAATCTGTGAATGAGAGCACTACAAGTAGCATCATCCACTGTGGCAGATGGCTTGCTGTTCTCAATGAACTGCAAGGGTGCTGGTGAGCACACTCATAGTTCATTGACACTTCCTACAGCTTTCATACAGAAGCCCAACTCCAGGAAACCTAGGGGACAGAAAAGCAGTTTTACTTACCTGACCCTCTGCTCCCCTGGCATGCAACGCCCCTCATGCTTCAGCTGTGGACTGTTTCTCAGCATCCTCACATCCAATGCAGGGTTATGGCCCCAAAAGCCCCTCCACAGCTGTGGACAACTGCAAGATAAAGCAATGCATATAACAAAAACAAAAGCATTTACACATACAACAGCAGCAAACCTAAAGGGTGGGTGCTGTGTTCTCCATTGAACACAGAGAAAAGGCTTTTTGGTGAGCTCTGCTCTAGATAACCATCACTGGGATATTCCAAACCTGATCCACAATGGGACATTAAAATAAATGGAAAACAAAACAAAACAAACCCGTGAAATTGAAGCTTAATGACTGAAATGCACTTTCCACCCTGGTATTGTGTGATGTTACTGGATATGGTGGTTATTGGTGCTTGATGGCATTCATTTATGCAATAGTTTTCCCGACCCAGCATGAAATCGTAGCAGACAACACTGCAAGGCTCTTGTGGCTACTTTCACACTGGGGCCTTGCGGGCGCTGGCGGTAAATCGGTGCTATATTTAGCATTGCTTTACCGTCGTTTTAGCGGTGCTATTTGGCCGCTATGGGGGCAGTTTTAACCCCTGCTATCGGCCGAAAAAGGGTTAAAACCGCCCACAAAGCGCTGCTGCAGCGGCACTTTGCAGGCGGGTTTGCAGCGCTGCCCCATTGTTTTCTATGGGAAGGGGCGTTTTAGGAGCGGTAAATACACCACTCCCACAGCGCTCCAAAGATGCAGCTTGCAGGACTTTTTTGACCGTCCTGCAAGCGCACCACTCAAGTGTGAAAGCCCCAGGGCTTTCACACTGGAGAGACAGCAGTGGCTGTTCCAGGGCACTTTGCAGGCACTATTTTTAGCGCTGTAGCACCTGCAATGCACCCCAATGTGAAAGGGGCCTTATGGAAGCACAATGTTCTGACTCTGTAGTAGGTACAGCAGGTAATTTAAATGGCAGGCGCCACTTTTAGAAAAAAGGAGAGCCTTGAGCGCAGGGTGAAAATCTTTCTGAAAAACTAAATACGAAGGCTTGTGGGAAAAAGTTTGCAGTAAAATTTACCTGGGAAGATGTCCCACTGATCAATGACCCCTGACCCCCAGCCTCAGTTAAATGAATGGGGTTTTATAACTGGTTACAGGGACAAAAGCATTTAAAAGTTGGGTAGCTTTTCCAGAATTTACCAACATTCTGTCTGTCTGGTCTCAGGAGAAGTCTAGAACTATTTTGTACCTGGACTGCAGTCATCTGGATTTGCCTGCAACTTTGTGTAGTATTGGACATTTTGAGGTACCGACGGCCCAAATCCATTCCTTCAGTTCTTCCTAGGATCGATGATAAAGTAATTACCAATCCTCACAGTGATAGATGCCCAACTTATTTCTGCACCAAACATGGATGAACCAAAATAAAAGGATTTTCAACAGCCATGTCTAATGAGCCATGTTTGGCACCAAATGTAACCCCCAACCAATCCATATTTTAAGAAATGGAAACTTTTTTTTGCCTGGCATTTTTTTCTCCAGACTGAACTTCATATTACAACACAGGCAAGCTGAAGCACATGTAGGACATCACTAAATGGTTATTATAAATCCTGCACAAAACATTAGGGCAGTAACTTCGCAATATGGCCCTCCCTTTGCCTTTTTATCTTCGATTCTTGCAGTCTCTTTGATCGGGACTTATTCGTTATTCTTGTGGATGCTGCTATTATTATATTGGCTACCTATCCTGCCCTGTGTCATTTTATAAATAAATGCTCCCTGCTCTGACTAATACCTGTCTAAGCCCCTGTACACACGGTCGGAGATTTCGACAACCAAATCCGTCGGATTTTGTCCGTCGGATCTTGTCCGAAACTGTTGCATACACACGGGCGGACTAAGTTGTCGAAAAATCCGATCATTCAGAACGTGATGACGTAATTTCGTTACGATGGGACTACGTTCAGGCTAGTAGCCAATAGCTTTGATGTAGGAATTTGATCTGAGCATGCGTGGCACTTGGTCTGATCAAAATTCTCTACACATGATCGGAGTATGTCCGATCGAACCAGTTGGTCGGGAAATATTTCCCAACATGTTGGAAAATTGGGTCCGACGGATATTCCGACAGAATCAGTCCGATGCATACCACACACAGTCGGATTATCCGACGACGCGGTCCGATAGGACACATTCCGACGGATTCTCCGACCGTGTCTACAAGGGCTTAGGATTCTGCCTGTAAACCACTTGCCCTGACCAGTGCTTTACCAATTTAATCTGGGTTAGAATTGCCAGCACTTTCCGTTGGTGAATCACAAGAATCACTGATCCCTGACATTGGAGTTAGTATTGGCTCCTTTTATACAAAACGATGCCTTAGCAAATACATGAAGATTTCACAATCATAATTTTGTACTTAAAATGCCCTCCACCACCTTTCCCGGTGGAATTCAATTCAGTGTTGCCTATCACCAAGGTATGTAGTTGCTTACTGCCTGCTCACGGTATTATCTGTATACAGTATATTATGTGTGCTTAATAGCTCTCCTTCCATTCAAGCTCATCTTTATTTTTCCCATCAGGAAAGATCAATGTCCTTAGGTGACTTGTAGGTTTTGGTGAATTCCTACAAATATATAGTGCCTTACACAACACATCAAACAGCCTAATTAGAAAACCATCTGGTAGAGCTCTGCATTCAGGGCAGGTTCTATGCATGTAAGATTATAGCACTTATAAAAGTGTGTATAATATTAAATGTCTTACCAATGAAAGTTTATCTCTGAGTGTTTGCAGCCTAATCTTTTATTGGCCCATGTCTACCCAGTCAAATAAAAAGCTCTTTTATGAGTGATTGTTCAGTAATAATCATGTGTAAATAAGATAGCAGGAAGGAGCAATGTATGTTCTGTTCTCTCGTCGTAGACAATAGAAGCTCGTAGAAAGATTTTTTAATTCGTTAATACTTAGTATAATACATTTCTAGTAGCTATAATACTACCTTGCTCTGCAAAAATGTTAAAGCAAATTTGTCACACATGGGAAATCGCAACAGGGTTGTAGAGCAGAATGAGCACATGTAGAAGTCACTTTTTCTTTTTAGTCTCATCTGTGACACCTTTCTATATCTGGAAATTACAGAATTTTGTATTACATGGTACCATTCATCTGGACACAGACAAGTTCAACCGAGTGGTGTCAATATTTCTTTTAGTGATCTGCTTCTTTGGTCTTTTAGCAATGGATTTCTTTTAGAAGTCCAGATATAAAAAATACCATCTAAGGCCGCGTACACACGCGGGGACTGTTCGGCCAACTTTGTCTGCTGAACAGTGTTTCAGCGGACAGTCCGCCCGTGTGTGGGCTTTCAGCTGACAGTTTCAGCGAACAGTCCGCTGAACAAGGTTTTTCGGAAATTCCGAAAAACTGTCCGCTGAAACTTTGTTTCAGCGAACAGTCCCCTCGTGTGTAGGCTTGTTCGTCAAACTAAGTTCCGCGCATGCTCAGAAAGGATTTACACGCCGAAAGTTATAATGCAGTGTATAGGACGTCGTATTTTTCGTCCCGTCGTACGTGCCGTTCACGTCATCGCGCACGGTTTCAGCAAACTGTTCGTTCGTCGTGTGTGGCCATGTCCGTCCATGCTAATTTTGAGCGGACTGTTTGCTGAAACTGTTTGACGGACAAAGTTGGGCGAACAGTCCCCGCGTGTGTACGCGGCCTTAGGGTAGCCATACATAAGAAAACCACTCAATGAAAAAAATGGGCAGACAGAGATGTGCACTGCTGGGAAGTGATCTCCTCTCCACTTCAGTTGCTGGACAGATAAGTTGCATCCGCAATTGAAGGCTTCCAGTCAAACAGAACTTTTCCTATATGTTGGAAAATATATATATCAGTATCTCACAAAAGTGAGTATGCCCTTATATCTTTCCATGTGACAACACTGAAGAAATTACACTTTGCTACAATGTAAAGTAGTGAGTGTACAGCTTGTATAACAGTGTAAAATTGCTGTCCCCTCACAATAACTCAACACACAGCCATTAATGTCTAAACTGTTGGCAGCAAAAGTGAGTACACCCATAAGTGAAAATTTCCAAATTGGGTCCAAAATGTCAATATTTTGTGTAGCCACCATTATTTTCCAGCACTGTCTTAACCCTCTTGGGCATGGAGTTCACCAGAGCTTCACTGGTTGCCACTGGAGTCCTCTTCCACTCCTCCATGGCAACATCACGGAACTGGTGGGTGTTAGAGACCTTGCACTCCTCCACCTTCCATTTGAGGATGCCCCACAGATGCTCAATAGGGTTTAAGTCTGCAGACATGCTTGGCCAGTCCACCACCTTTACCCTCAGCTTCTTTAGCAAGGCAGTGGTCATCTTGGAGGTGTGTTTGGGGTAATTATTATGTTGTAATACTGCCCTGCGGCCCAGTTTCCGAAGGAAGGGGATCATGCTCTGCTTCAGTATGTCACAGTTCATGTTGGAATTCATGGTTCCCTCAATGCACAATAGCCCCCCAGTGCCAGCAGCACTCATGCAGCCCCAGACCATGACACTTGTCTTTGTACTCCTCACCTGGTCGCCAGCACACACGCTTGACACCATCTGAACCAAATACGTTTATCTTGGTTTCATCAGACCATAGGACATGATTCCAGTAATCCATGTCCTTAGATTGCTTGCACTGACAGGCTGACTCCCCCACCCCTTCAACCTCTGCAGCAAGGCTGGCAGCACTCATACATCTATTTCCCAAAGACAACCTCTGGATATGACGCTGAGCATGTGCACTCAACCTCTTACGCCGACCATGGTGAAGCCTGTTCGGAGTGCCACCTGTCCTGGTAAACTGCTGTATGGTCTTGGCCACCGTGCTGCTGTTCAATTTCAGGGTCTTGGCAATCTTCTTATAGCCTAGGCTGTCTTTATGTAGAGCAACAATTCTTTGTTTTTTAGATCTTCAGGGAGTTCTTTGCCATAAGGTGCCATGTTGAACTTCCAGTGACCAGTATGAGAGAGTGAGAGCGATAACACTAAATTTAACACACCTGCTTCCCATTCACACCTGAGATCTTTTAACAGTAATGAGTCAAATGACACGAGGAGGAAAAATAGCAAATTTTTACTTAGGGGTGTACTCACTATTGTTGCCAGCAGTTTGGACATTAATGGCTGTATGTTGAGTTATTTTGAGGGGACAGTAAATTTACACTGTTTTACAGGCTGTACACTCACTGCTTTATATTGTAGCAAAGTGTAATGCCTTCAGTGTTGTCACATGAAAAGATATAATAAAATATTTACAAAAATGTGAGGGGTATACTCACTTTTGCGAGATACTGTGTGTGTGTGTATATATATATATATATATATATATATATGTCAATCATTGCAAACCAGGCCAAAATCGATTGCATTGCTTATGATTATAGGGCTGTGTATGGACACCATTATCCTCAATCAATCTGCAGTCCATTAGTTATAACCATCCTTTTCCAACTCTCTACAACAAACAGCTAATTTGCTAAAATGTAGCATTGTTTTTTCCTTTGATCTACTTATTTATGAAAAAGTGGAAAAGAAAATTAAATAAAAAGCCTGCAGCAGTGGTACATCATTGTGCATATTATTAGACTTAATTGTTACAAGACGTTTCATTTATGCTGGGTTCACACTGTAGGTAACTCAGTGAAACCATGTAAAGTCAGCACCAATAATATTTTTTCCTGGTTTACAGACATGTGCTTCTTCGGTAAGGTGGTATGAAGAACAATGATGATGTACAAAGTGGAATAACTCATACTAAACAATCAGGCATGTCTTAATTGGTTTGAGTGAATTTAATCCGAACTCCAGGCAGATATAAAATCTACTAATAATAGCATCTTTGTATTCATTAATACATCATTAAATGTATTAAAAAAAAAAAAGTGTAAATACCTGGATTTGACTTGGTATCAGCCTCTTATGCCCTGTACACATGGTCGTACGCACGGTCGGACATTCCGACCAGAAATCCGTCCGATTTTTTCCAACGAATTTTAGCAACTTTTGTTGCATACACGGTCAGACAAAGTTGTCGGAAAATCCAATAGTTCGGAATGAGGTGCTGTTCGTTGCGTATGACGGGACTACGTGGAGGCTAGTAGCCAATAGCTTTTGTCTCATAATTTAATCTGAGCATGCATGGCACTTTATCCATCGGAATTCTCTACAAACGATTAGAAAAGGTCCGATCGGATTTTGTTGTCGGAAGATTTTAGATCCAGCTCTCAAACTTTTTCCGTCGGGATTTCCGACGGAAAAAGTCCGATAGAGCCCACACACGATTGTTTTTTCCGACAACATAATCCGATCGGACCTTTTTCGTCTGAATTTCCGACTGTGTGTACAGGGCATTACAGTCTCCAATACAGCCGAAGTCAGACTGGGAGAGGAAGAAGCATTATAAAGGCCATTCACTTGTGCTGCAGTGTTTGTGTGCTAACAAGGACATGATGAAAGGAGGAGACTTCAATCGAGACTTCCATTTTTTGAAGTCATGATAATTATTTGTTATTGATTTTTTAAACATATATTTTTTAGAGTTTTGCTCATATTTTATGGTTTAGCACTGCGGAATTTTTAAGTGAATCAGAGTGTGTGCAAGCTTGCTGACACCTCATACATACTGTATATACATTTATTGCATGGTGATAAACTTTTGGTTCTGTATCATATGTTTATCCTAACATAACCACTTTCAGACCGGACCAATTTGCTGGTCAAAGACCAAACCACTTTTTGCGATTCGGCACTGCGTCGCTTTAACTGACAATTGCGCGGTCGTGCGACGTGGCTCCCAAACAAAATTGACGTCCTTTTTTTCCCACAAATAGAGCTTTCTTTTGGTGGTATTTGATCACCCCTGCGGTTTTTATTTTTTGCGCTATAAACAAAAATAGAGCCACAATTTTGAAAAAAACGCATTATTTTTTACTTTTTGTTATAATAAATATCCCCCAAAAATATATAAAAAAAACATTTTTTTCCCTCAATTTAGGCCAATACGTATTCTTCTACATATTTTTGGTAAAAAAAATCGCAATAAGCGATTATTGATTGGTTTGCGCAAAAGTTATAGCGTTTACAAAATAGGGATAGTTTTATAGCATTTTTATTAATAATTTATTATTATTATTTTTTTTACTAGTAATGGCGGCGATCTGCGATTTTTATTGTGACTGCGACATTGTCGGGGACCCATCGGACATTTTTGACACATTTTTGGGACCATTGTCATTTATACAGTAATCACTGCTATATAAATGCAGTGATTCCTGTGTAAATGACACTGGCAGTGAAAGGGTTAACCAGTGGGTGGCAGTGTAGGGGTTAAGTGTTCCTAGGGGTGTGTTACTAACTGTGGGGGGGTTGGGCTTTCATTTAGTGTACACTGATCTCTGCTCCAATCACATGGAGCAGAGATCAGCGTCACTAGTTGCTAGGCAGAATGGAAAAATGTTGTTTATACAGCATTTCCTCCATTCGGCCGCTCCGTGAGACGATCGCGGGGATGCCCGCGGCGATCGAGTCCGCGGGTCCCGCGACCGGACTCACGGGGGTCCCAACCAGCGCGGGAGCGCGCCGCCGCCGGCGCGCTCCCGATGGCAGGGCGGCATCGAATATTGTACGTACATGTACGCCAATATGCCTGCCCGTGCCATTCTGTCGACGTACATCGTCGTGCGCTGGTCGGGAAGTGGTTAAGTATACTAGAAAAATGAAGTGTTGGCCATCACTTATGATCTATTTCTGGTTAATTTAGTAATAAAGTTAGACATGGGTAGAGAATAAAAAATTAGTTACCTTCCTAGATGCATATGCCACCCCCCACCCAGAATTTCAGTACCCAGCCTTCTGAAATATTAAAACAGCTGGCCTGGTAGCTAGGGTGGTAACTGACAAACTTCCAAGGGCAACATATTCACTGATAGGTTTAGCAATCAACTGATTCTAAACTCTCTGTGATGCCAGTGGCAGAGTTTTAGGCGAGGTAAAATGGCCTTGATACATTTTGTACTGTAAAGCTTATTTAGCTTTCATGCTAATCATCCTACTTTTCTGTATTGCAAAATTCCTGCTGAGTGTGCTTATTCGCTGTATTTTGACTATGAACAGAAAATGACCTTGGTAAAGGCCCAAGACAGATTAAAATTCAAAATTGTGAAAATCTGTCATTTACCGTATATACTCGAGTATAGGCCGACCCGAGTATAAGCCAATTTACCCCCAAAAAACTGGGAAACCTATTGACTCGTGTATAAGCCGAGGGTGAGATATGCCTGTCCATCCCTGTGTGTGTGTCCATCCATCCATCCATCCCTGTGTGTGTGTGTGTCCATCCATCCCTGTGTGTGTGTGTCCATCCATCCATCCATCCATCCCTGTGTGTGTGTCCATCCATCCATCCATCCCTGTGTGTGTGTGTGTCCATCCATCCATCCATCCCTGTGTGTGTGTCCATCCGTGTGTGTGTGTGTGTGGCCTTGTGTGTCCAGCCTACCTGTGTCCTGAGCCTCCGTCCGGTCCCGAGCCTCCGTCCGGTCCCGTCCCGTCCCGAGCCTCCGTCCGGTCCCGTCCCGAGCCTCCGTCCGGTCCCGTCCCGTCCCGTCCCGAGACTCCGTCCGGTCCCGTCCCGTCCCGAGCCGAGCCTCCGTCCGGTCCCGTCCCAGGATCACCGCTCTTCGTCGGCGCCCATTCCCCTGTTCAAATGCCGCGCCTCCCTGTCTGTGATAGGCGGAACACAATTTCCCAGCAGCCTGTGTTCCGCCTATCACGGACATCGTCTCATCCTCGTCCGTAGTACGAGGATGAGACGATGTCGGTGATAGGCGGAACACAGGCTGCTGGGAAATTCAGTGTTCCGCCTATCACAGGCGAAGGCGGAGCCGGAGGCGCGGCTTTTGAATTATAGAATGGCCGCTGTCTGTCTGCTCGACACGCTGATCGAGCAGGCAGACAGCGATGACTCGAGTATAAGCCGAGGGGGGCACTTTCAGCCTCAAAAAAGAGGCTGAAAATCTCGGCTTATACTCGAGTATATACGGTAGGTACAGTATACATTTGTGCATAAAGTACAGTGTCAGGTTTTAATGCTGTTTGGTGGCACATGCAAAACTGATCAATAAAACTCTTTAAAACCCTACTGACCCACTGTACTCATTACTGTTCATTAATAAATATGTTGTGCTGTAGCAAGTGTTACGACACCCCCACCCATATACACACACACACTGTTTCAATCAACTGTTCTCTTGCTTACTGAGCAGCCCTGTGGTTAGGAGCAGTGTGCTGGCCGTTGAACTGAAAAAAGTAAATAAAAAGGTCCACACACGACAGCGAGGGGTTCCTCTTAAAATCCGATTGGGGATCCCCATCCACAGTTTTTTTTCTAAATCTTCTGCTGCCAGCAATTGGTTTGTTTACATTCCGCTGTCAGCAGGGAATCCTTCTGACTGCTGATGACTCATCTGTTTTTAAGAATACAGCATCCAATTTGCCGACCCGCTCCTTAAAGTGGAACTTTACTTACCCAATCAACATTGATTATTTTTAATCCTTATGCATGCCGGAAATGCTAACTTTCACATTGGTTGTGCTCTCAACCAAACTTTAAAACCATCCAATGTCTGGTTTCATAACTGATCACATGTGCAGCATTATGGCAGTTGAAGAATCATTAGAGGCCAAGATGGCAGCTTCCTTGACTGAAAATGATAGAAGTGGGAACAGAGGGGGGCCAGACTGAGTGCAGTATAAATCATATATTTAATAAAAACAAGTAGTAACTCACAGGTTAAATTAGATGAGTTCAGTATGTGGTGAAAATCACCAGTCCTGGAGTCTCATAAAAGTCTTCCCTTTGCAGCCTGGGGCACTGGTGTGATCTTACAGGGATCCAGAGAATGCTGGGAACCAGGAGGCAGGAAACAAGAAGCAGCTGGTCGTGACTTCACAGGAACAGGAAATGTGATTAACAAATGTTTTAATATTATGTGTGCTTATTCACACACATTTTATGTATACCTATATTACAGTTGCTATATAGTTTTATGTTATCACCATATCTAGCGCCGCTGTTCACCCCTGTTTTTGAAAACGATAGAAGGCTTTACTTCCACTTTAACTCTAATGCCTCGTACACATGATCAGATTTTCCGACAACAAATGTTGGAGGTGAGCTTGTTGGCAGAAAGTCCAACTGTGTGTATGCTCCATCAAACATTTGTTGTCGGACTTTCCGCCAACGAATGTTGGCTAGCAGCTTCTCACATTTTCCGGCAACAAATGTTTGTTGTCTGTCGGACAAAAGTCCATGCATGCTCGGAATCAAGTATAAGCCGGAGATATAACTAGCGTTCGTAAGGGAGATATCACGTACGTGTTCTACGTCACTACGTTGGTAATTGTTGGCCAATATTTTTGTGACCGTGTGTATGCAAGACAAGTTGGTGTCAACATCTTTCAAACTAAAATCCACGGTTTTGTTGTCGAAAAGTCCGATCGTGTGTACGGGGCATAACTCTACTAAATTTCATTTACACACTGTGCTAAACACCGTCAAAAAACAATAAAATATTAGTTTTTTTTATCCAGCACTATTTGGCAGTTTTTAGCTTCTAGCGTGTAAGAAGCCCTAACTACAACACTTAGCAAATAAAAAAACCTTGAAGACCGGTTCACTCTAGACCAGTGATGGCGAACCTTGGCACCCCAGATGTTTTGGAACTACATATCGCATGATGCTCTGGCACTCTGCAGTGTACTGGAGCATCATGGGAAATGTAGTTCTAAAACATCTGGGGTGCCAAGGTTCGCCATCACTGCTCTAGACTGTAGTGCAGGAAAGGTGCCTTTCCATGTGTGCTTCCAGCACCACGTTCAAATGCAGTGCCCTTGCGATCTGCATGTGGGTGCCAATGTAGTGTTAATGGCACTCCAAATGCAGATCGCAAACGTAATGTGTTTTCAGGCACCGAATCTCATGGTACCACAGTACCATGAGATTTGGTGTAGAGCGTTTTTAAAAGTAGTGCAGGCACTACTTTTTCCATATTCGGTTGTGATTTGCAGCCCATCCAAATGAATGAGCTGCAAAATCACACTGCAAGAGTATGTGCAGGAATGACAAGGGAATGTGCCAAGTGTTCCTGCGTGATCCCTTTGTGAACCAACCCTGAAAGCATACAATTGTATATGCAGTCTAACTGTATTACAGTAATAAATGCAGTCAGTTCAAATGGGATTTAGTATTTGGACAACTATTGCACAGCGAGAAAGCCTTTGAAGTCTATGCTTTGATATACAGTATGATATTAAGAAGTAATAATACAAACCTTAAATGTTGACATTAAGAGAAAATAATGAGCTAGTATTTTATTAAGTAGTTCAAATATTTGTCCAGATATCTTCATATTCTTCCTACCGTCTTATTGATACACTCTATAGTCTACTCCATGGCGTTTTATATGGCAACAGAGATTTGAAAAAAACTAGACATGACGGTTTTTAAATAACCAGGTGATGAATTTGTGTGATTTCATATGGGGAATTCTAGTCTAGACAACGAGTCGTGTTAACAATGGAAACAAAGTGCTTTTTTCTTTCTGTTTAATTCTTTTTTGTTAACCCTTTACTAGAAATCCATAAAACCCTTCTAAAACCAGCATTGGCAGCTGGAATACATAATCGCCATTCTTTTATTCATTTGAATCATATCAGACAGGTAATTATTTTTTACTCTGCTCTAAAGTTGTTTTGGCCTCTGTGAACCACACGGTGGAGTAAAAATCGTAGAGACACTATCAGATAAGAAAAAGATAATGAAAATAATAGAAAAAAAATAAACTTTCTATTATTATTATTTTCGTTTTCACTGTTGTCTTTCACTAAATAAAGATTGGAAACTACTTTTTGAAATCAGTGCAGCACCGCAGATGCGGTGTCGCACTGATTAGGATGGTGCAATTGCTGCTGATTTGACATGTCCAATCGCATGTCAAATCGCACCAGTGTGAACCAGGGCTTAATGAGCATTAAACCCATGCAGTATGGGGGGCCCTACTGCAAGGATGGATTTTTTATGATTTTTTATGAACAAGAATTTCAGAGAAGACACTTGGCGGCAGCAACATAAATGGGGTTTGTGTGTATACAGTATATATATATATATATATATATATATATATATATATATATATATATATATATATATATATATATATATACTGCGTACCCGTGTATATATATATATATATGTGTGTGTTTGAGCTTTGGGGTGCACATCCTAATGCAATAGGCTGTGCACTATTATGGTTGGAATACTGTCCTGCGGCCCAGTCTTCAGAGGGAGGGTATCATGCTCTGCTTCAGTATGTCACAGTACGTGTTGGTATTCATGGTTCCCTAAATGAACTGTATCTCCCCAGTGCCGGCAGATCTCATGCAGCCCCAGACCATGACACTCCCACCACCATGCTTGACTGTAGGCAAGACACACTTTGTCTTTGTCCTCCTCAGCTGGTTGCCACCACACACGCTTAACACCATCTGAACCTAATAAGTTTATCTTGGTCTCATCAGGCCACAGAACATGGTTCCAGTAATCCATAAAGAGGCTTCCTTCTGGGACAACAGCCATGCAGACCAATTTGATGCAGTGTGCCACACATGGTCTGAGCACTGACAGGCTGACCCCCCACCCCTTCGACCTCTGCAGCAATGCTGGCAGCACTCATATGTCTATTTGCCAAAGACAACCTCTGGATATGAAGCTGAGTATGTGCACTCAACTTCTTTGGTTGACCATAACGAGGCCTGTTCTGAGTGAAACCTGTCCCGATAAACCGCTGTATGGTCTTGGCCAACATGCTGCAGCTCACTTTCAGGGTCTTGGCAATCTTCCTATAGCCTAGGCCAGTGATGGCGAACCTTGGCACCCCAGATGTTTTGGAACTACATTTCCCATGATGCTTATGCACTCTGCAGTGTATTTGAGCATCATGGGAAATGTAGTTCCAAAACATCCGGAGTGCCAAGGTTCGCCATCACTGGCCTAGGCCATCTTTATGTAGAGCAACAATTCTTTTCAGATCCTCAAATTATTTTTTGTCATGAGGTGCCATGTTGAACTTCCAGTGACCAGTATGAGAGAGTGAGAACAATAACACCAAATTTACCACACCTGTTTCCCATTCACACCTGAGACCTTGTAACACTAACAAGTGACATGACACCAGGGAGGGAAAATTGCTAATTAGGCCCAATTTTGACATTTTCACTTAGGGGTGTACTCACTTTTGTTGTCAGCATTTTAGACATTAATGTCTGTGTGTTGAGTTATATGAGAGGACAGCAAATTTATACTGTTATACAAACTGTACACTCAATATTTTATATTGTAGCAAAGTGGAATTGCTTCAGTGTTATCCCATGAAAAAATATAATAAAATATTTTCAAAAATGTGATACTGTAGATGGTTGCTGTATCGATTCAATGCTGCAGCTGTCCCCCGTTTGCTCTAAGCCCTTGTACACACGGTCGGACATTCCAACGGAAAATATCCGATCGGACCGTGTTATCGGATGTCGGACTGTGTGTGGGCTCCATCGGACTGTTTCCGTCGGAATATCCGACGGAGAACGTTTTAGAGCTGGGCTACAAAACTTTCCGACAACATGATCTGATCGGACTTTGTCCGATTGTGTGTAGAGAATTCCGATCAGACAAAGTGCCGCGCATGCTCAGATCAAATTCCTAGACAAAAGCTATTGGCTACTAGCCTGAACGTAGTCCCGTCGTAACGAAATAACGTCATCACGTTACGTACGATCGGATTTTCCGACAACTTTGTCCGACCGTGTATATGCAACACAAGTTTCGGACAAAATCCGTCGGACAAAATCCGACAGATTTTGTTGTCAGAATGTCCGACCATGTGTACAAGGGCTAAGACCGAGAACTGAGCAATCACATGACAGGTAATCACTCAGTTTTTGGTCTTCTCCAAGCAGAGAGCGGTGACTCAGTCGCTGGCTCTCTAGTCTGCCTCTCCAGCACTCACTATGGCGTATGGATGTGGAGGGGACTTGAGCAGTTGGTTCACGCTTTCAGCAGCACTCTAAAAAGCTAAGCCAGCTGCCAGTCAGAAATCTGGATGGATCCGGACATTATTGCCAGGATCCTTCCAGAGTCTGGAGAGGCTCTGTGACGTCAGCCGATGGCAGGCTTTAGCCCACTGTTGTTTGATTCTGGGTCACATGAGTGCAGAAATAAAAGATAAATAGGACCAAAAAAAGCTTTGACCATACGTCTCTTTTAATAGAGTCTGTACCCATGGGCTTTGTGGGTTTTTAAAGAGGAAAATGTTTCTCTTTTAAATTGTTTCTCTCATTGAATCTCCATCATCCTATAAACAATGCAGGCAAGGAGGAATCACTGCACTGCCACAAACATTCTACAATCCTTTTTGGATATTGAATTCATTTTATATGGCGGCAAATACAACAGGAGAATTGAGAATATTGCTTCGCTCCACCGCGGAGGAGGAACAAGGCAGATTAGGTCTTCTGCATAGCAACAGGGTGTTCCAGCCTATGTTTTTCCTTATGTGATACCACGTCGAGTTGGGAGTGAGTGACAGCCATAACCCTATCGCGTGGAAGATTCATGATCACCTGAGGAGGAAGTGTTATCCGGATACCCTTTGACTGCTGCTGCTTGTGGTGACCCTCTGTAACGGGGGGTCGCTTGGATCTGGTAAGGAGCCAATTCATTCATTCGGTGATGGGATAAGCACACCACATCTTTGGAGAAGATTTTTAATTCATGCATCTGTAATTCAGCTGTTTGGAACTTTTCTTCACTGCCGTACCTCATTTGAATTTTTGCTTCACTGGTGTTTGTTTACTATACGGACATTCTATTATTATTAATTTTGACACATGACTATATGGACATTATATAGAGTGTCTCTAAACACAAATATATATTCTTTTGATAGCCCATTTATGCTTAATAGCAAATATTTTTTTCGTATTCTCATTTTTATGGTTTAGGGGTTCATACACAGAGTTTGATATACTTATACTGTGTTTGGGGAATTCACATTATTTGACACGTATTTATGGTTTGTTTTTGTATTCAACTGCATTTATCTGTATATGGTTTACACTATACTTTGGAGGTGGTCTTAGAGACATCAGATACTAAGACCCACAGTGTGGGTCTGGCACTTCTATATACCCTAATCGTATTGGGTATTTGTGGTTAGCGCAGTTCTTTTTTCTTTCTATCTTCTTCTTCCAATTCATTTTATATGGCGGCAAATACAACAGGAGAATTGAGAATATTGCTTTGAGGTTTATTGACTCTTCAATCTCAAATTTCAGACAAAAGAATACTTTTCTTCAAGATTTTTAGAAGGAGAAAAATAGATCATAATTGTATTCATGAATTCAAATTAATTGGTCAGCAGTAATGTACAGGCATACCCCACTTTTAAGTACGCAATGGGGTTTATCTACTAAAGCTGGAAAGTGCAAAATCAGACTCACTTCTGCATAGAAACCAATGAGCTTCCATGTTTTATTACCAAAGCTTAATTGAACAATCTGGGGTTAGAAGCTCATTGGTTTCTATGCAGAAGTGAGCCTGATTTTGCACTTTCCAGCTTTAGTAAATAAACCCCATTACGTACTTAAAAGTGGGGTATGCCTGTATTTACAACCCACTACATGAAATTAAAATATGTATTGAAAATATCTTTTTGTCTTCCTCAATAGAGGTAATACAAGATTAATAGCAATGTTACAGAACCAATGAAGATTGAGTAATAGCTAAAGCTGAGCATAAACTGAAGATATTATAGGTTATTATGTCCTCAGTTTATACAATAAACTACGATGTATACTTGTCATTGCATACTGCATAAAGCTAGATAAGGCTGTGAAATATAAATAAGGTGAAAAATAAGTTACAAAAATAGTGTTGTAGTCTGCCAGCAGTTAGAATGCAGAGATAAATGACTATGCAGTAATCTCTTTTCAGACAGAATGAAAGAATTTGTAATAAGACATGATGCTTTACAAACACCATGACTTAAAAACAATGCAGTGTGCGAAAAAAAACTGAGACACGGAGGATAAAGCTTAACCGTGACTCTGCAGGAGAGCACTCTGAGATATCATGTGCAGAAAAGAACTATATAATGTGTAACTCTATATAAAATGGAACTCCAGGTTAACATCTAAATATAAAGATGATACACATGTGTATGCCATTTCATTTCCAAAACAGTTCTAATTCTCTTTAGCTAGTTTTATGATTAGCATACATCTACAGGATCAGACTTGCCATTAAGCACAGAAGGCCTGTATCTATAGGCAGGACATATGTATCTTTACAGGCAGTTCAAACCTTTCCAAATTAGCCCCAAATATTCTTACTGCTGCCAGGAGGCTCATACCCTTACATTGGCAGTCTCGTAGAACTCCACTTCAGACCCAGCTCATAGCTACCATAGCTGATATTAGACAGATAAATATCTCACAGGCAAAGTCAGTGGCCATCTGGAGATGTCTAAGCCCCTGTACACACGGTTGGAGATTTCGACAACCAAATCCGTCGGATTTTGTCCGTCAGATTTAGTCTGACGGATTGTGTCCGAAACTGTTGCATACACACGGTCGGACTAAGTTGTCGAAAAATCCGATCTTTCAGAACGTGATGGCGTAATTTCGTTACGATGGGACTAGATTCAGGCTAGTAGCCAATAGCTTTGATGTAGGAATTTGATCTGAGCATGCGTGGCACTTGGTCCGATCAAAATTCTCTACACATGATCGGATTATGTCCGACCGGCCCAGTTGGTCGGGAAATATTTCCAACATGTTTTCATCGGAAATTCCGATCGTGTGTATGCAATTCTGATGCGCAAAAACTCACACATGCTCAGATTCAACTAAGAGATGGAAGCTATTGTCTACTAGGTAATGAACTTCCTTTTTCTAGTCCCGTCGTACGTGTTGTACGTCACCGGACGCGTTCTTGACGGTCGGAATTTGGTGTGACCGTGTGTATGCAAGACAGTCGGGAAAACCATCAGAGCTTTTTCCGACCAAAATTCAGATCGTGTGTACATGGCATTAGTGTGTTTTGATTGTAATATTAACACTCTGTTTCTGATAGGACGAGGATATGACTTTTTTCCTTATTTTCCCCTAATACAAACTTTATTCATCTTTCTTTGCAAATGCACCTTTATTGAAGTGAGATTTGCATCTGCTTCTGTAATTACTTGTACATTTAAAGTCTTCATATTGCTGTATTGTGCTGATGAAATCTTTTTTTTCCTCTTGTAGTGATGGACGAACGTTTCGCCCGGCGGTCGTTTCGCGGCGAATTTCCGACATTCGCGGTCCGCACGTTCGAACGCCTTTTTCCGTCGTTCGCCGCGGCGGACTTACGTGTTTAATGTATACAAGAACTTTAACCTTTGGTGACACGTTTATCATGTGATACAGGACAGCCAATTGAGACATGACAGCACATGGACACTTGGACATTCCCCCTAACCTATAAATACACCCGATCCGGTGGCCATTTTACATTCTTTCTTCTGTTACGATAGGGACAGGTTCCTGTGTGGAGTAGGGAGAGATAAACCACTAGCTATTTGGTACACAAAAGTTCTTTTCAGGACTGGTATAGGTGTTAGGTGTTGATAGGTTTGCTGTGCTGCTGATTCTTGCAGCAGCCTGAGTGTCTTTTGTTAGTTTAGAGAAAGGGAAAGGACGGTGTATGCTACAGGGACAGCCAGATTAGTCTTTCATCATCATCATCATCATCATCATCATTAGCTGTTACTATCAAGGTCCACAAAAGAGCTGTTCCAGTAACCACTAATCGTTCTCTTTTTTTGCCAATTTGTATAGGGACAGGAAGGAAGCAGTGTTGTCAGGCAGTGAGGGTAATTTTAAAGACTTGCTGTTATTATTAGTTCCACAAAGGTTCTTTTCAGGACTGGTATCAGTGGTACAGTAATAGGCTTGTACATGTATAATATTCTTTCTTCCAAATATAGAAAGGATATTATACTTGACTGCTGCCCTTCTGCTGCAGTCTGCTAAACATTCACAACTCACTTGTTCCACAAAAGTTCTTATAAGGACTGGTAACTTGGTATAGGGTGCTACGGTACATAGGCTTGAGTGCGGTACAGTCTGCTGTTCTGTAAGGACCGCTATCGGTCCACAATAGATAGGGTTGACGTGCACCACTGCTGACCGCTGCCCTATACTGCAGCAGTCCTTCAGCGGTATAGGGACTGACGTACAGTCTGCTAAACACTAATACACAACCTGCTTGGTCCACAAAAGTTCTTATAAGGACTGGTAACTTGGTATAGGGTGCTACGGTACATAGGCTTGAGTGCGGTACAGTCTGCTGTTCTGTAAGGACCGCTATCGGTCCACAATAGATAGGGTTGACGTGCACCACTGCTGACCGCTGCCCTATACTGCAGCAGTCCTTCAGCGGTATAGGGACTGACGTACAGTCTGCTAAACACTAATACACAACCTGCTTGGTCCACAAAAGTTCTTATAAGGACTGGTAACTTGGTATAGGGTGCTACGGTACATAGGCTTGAGTGCGGTACAGTCTGCTGTTCTGTAAGGACCGCTATAGGTCCACAATAGATAGGGTTGACGTGCACCACTGCTGACCGCTGCCCTATACTGCAGCAGTCCTTCAGCGGTATAGGGACTGACGTACAGTCTGCTAAACACTAATACACAACCTGCTTGGTCCACAAAAGTTCTTATAAGGACTGGTAACTTGGTATAGGGTGCTACGGTACATAGGCTTGAGTGCGGTACAGTCTGCTGTTCTGTAAGGACCGCTATAGGTCCACAATAGATAGGGTTGACGTGCACCACTGCTGACCGCTCACCTATACTGCAGCAGTCCTTCAGCGGTATAGGGACTGACGTACAGTCTGCTAATCACTAACACACAACCTGCTTGTTCCACAAAAGTTCTTATAAGGACTGGTAACTTGGTATAGGGTGCTACGGTACATAGGCTTGAGTGCGGTACAGTCTGCTGTTCTGTAAGGACCGCTATCGGTCCACAATAGATAGGGTTGACGTGCACCACTGCTGACCGCTGCCCTATACTGCAGCAGTCCTTCAGCGGTATAGGGACTGACGTACAGTCTGCTAAACACTAATACACAACCTGCTTGGTCCACAAAAGTTCTTATAAGGACTGGTAACTTGGTATAGGGTGCTACGGTACATAGGCTTGAGTGCGGTACAGTCTGCTGTTCTGTAAGGACCGCTATCGGTCCACAATAGATAGGGTTGACGTGCACCACTGCTGACTGCTGCCCTATACTGCAGCAGTCCTTCATCGGTATAGGGACTAAGAGTTTTGTCACAGGGTCATTTAAAAAATGACAGGCAGAGGAAGAGGCAGGCCCTTCCGCAGGGGTGGTAGGGGTAGGGCAGGAGCAACAGGCTTGAGCCAAAGTGGGAAGTTGCAGAAGGTGCGTTCAATTACTTTAAAGGATGCACCAGACTTGGTTGAGTGGCTCGCTCAGCCTTACTCTTCTGCACCCTCCTCATCCTCTCAATCTGCACCCTCTTCTTTACTCTCTGCTATGTGCACCCCCAAAGACACTACCACCAACAACACGACCACCACCACCACATACCTTCCGCTTGAGTCACTGGAATTATTTTCCGATCCATATCAAGAGGACATTTCTGATGCGCAGCCACTCTTGGTATTGGATCAGGAAGAGGAGGTAGCAACAAGCGCTACTCAGCAGTCTGACGACAGTACCCAGATCAGCCCAAGGAGGAGGTTGGTCCCCGGTGTTGCTGCCTACTCCGAGATCTCTACTTATAGCGGTGGGGAAGGTGACGTTGATGATGACGTGTCTAGTGATGTCACGTGGGTGCCCACAAGAGAGGAAGAGGAGGGGAGTTCAGAGGGAGATATGGACCAGCAGATAGGGAGGAGAAGCAGCAATGACTTACATTGCACAGCAGGGACAAAGCAGACTGCAAATGTATCAGGAGCGAGTCATCGACCATGTACGGTCACATCTGGCGCTCCCAGGACACCGGCACATGGCTCCGCAGTGTGGGCTTTTTTTAACGTGTCCGCTGCTGACAATAGCGTTGCCATCTGCAATCTTTGCAGTCAACGCGTTAGTCGCGGTAAGCCCAATACTCACCTAGGGACGACCGCCTTAAGAAGGCACATGAGCAGCCATCACCGAGCCCAGTGGGAGCAACGGAACACACAAAGCCACACTGCAGGCTCTCACCATCCAGCCTCGTCTTCTACTTCTCCTTCTCCTCTCTCCTCACAATTGTCCTCCACTCCACCTTCCATCACGCCAAGCTCACATTTTTCTGCAAAAAGGCAGGCTTCCGTGGGCCTAATGTTTGAGCGTAAAAAAATGATGACGCCGGATAACCCTCTTGCCCAACGGTTGGCGGCTGGCTTGTCAGAACTCATAGCCCGCCAACTACTGCCATATAAACTGGTCGACTCGGAGGCCTTTCGCAAATTTGTGGCCATTGGAACACCACAATGGAAGGTCCCAGGAAGGAAGTATTTCTCAGAGAAGGGCATCCCAGAGCTATATGGCCATGTTCAGCGGCAAGTGAATGTATCTCTGGCACACAGTGTCGGTGCCAAGATACATCTGACCACAGACACGTGGTCTAGCAAACACGGGCAGGGAAGGTATATCAGTTTTACTGCCCACTGGGTGAACCTTCTGACGGCCGTCAAGCATGTAACCCGTGGCACCCGTGTAGATTTGGTTTTACCGCCACGGATTGCATGCAGGCCTGACTCTTCTTCTCCTCCTCCTACTCCATCCTCCTCCCTCTCCTCCTCAGCTGCCTCCTCCTTTTCCGCTGCTAGCGTCTCTTCCACTGCACCGCCCAAGCTCCCCAGAACCTATTCCACATGCCAGGTGAGACGTTGCCATGCCGTGCTGCGTCTGTTGTGCCTGGAAGCAAAGAGCCACACTGGCCCGGCACTCCTTTCAGCTTTGCGTTCACAGGCAGATGAGTGGCTAACACCGCTCAATTTGACAGTTGGTAAAGTGGTGTGTGACAACGGTGCCAATCTGCTTAGCGCATTGAAACAGGGCAAAATCACGCACGTGCCGTGCATGGCACACGTCTTAAACTTGGTCGTGCAGCGATTCCTTGTCAAATACCCTGGGGTCCAGGACATCTTGCGGCAGGCAAGGAAAATCTCGGCCCATTTCAGAAGATCTTACACGGCCATGGCTCGCCTTGCTGACATTCAGCGGCGACACCATCTGCCGGTCAGACGTCTTATTTGCGATTGCCCGACGCGATGGAACTCAACCTTCTATATGCTTGATAGGCTGCTCCAGCAGAAACGTGCAGTTAACGTCTACCTGTATGAACTCTGCGAAAGAAACGGTTCTGGGGAGCTGGGTTTTTTTTCACCGCGCCAGTGGCTGCTCATGCGCGACACATGCAGACTTCTGCGGCCATTTGAGGAGATCACCAAACTGGTCAGTCGCAGCCATGGCGCCATCAGTGACATGGTACCTTATGCCTTCTTTCTGGAGCGTGCATTGCGTCGTGTCATTGATCAGGCTGTGGAGGAGCAGGAGCGGGAAGATGAGGAAGTCGCAATGCTGGATGAATTCCCAGGGGGGGCTACTCTATCTGAGACAAGTCAACAACAGGAGTCTGATGAGGAGTCAGAGGAGGATGGTGCCGGGGCGGATGAGCAGGAGCAAGAAGAGCATGCTTTAAACCTTTCTGGGATCCCTGTTGTGCGAGGATGGGGAGAGGAGAATGAAGAGGACGACATTATCCTGGATGATGAGCAGGAGCCAGGCCACCACACCGCTTCCACTTTAGTGCAAATGGGGGCCTTCATGCTCCAGTGTTTTAATAGGGACCCCCGTATAAAAAGCATGAGGGTCAAGGACCAGTACTGGGTGGCAACGTACTTAGACCCCCGGTACAAACACAAAATGGCGGAAATGTTACCGCCGTCGCAGAGGGCTGTCAGAATGCAGCACTTCCAGGCCTTGCTTCGAGAAATGCTGCATTCTGCTTTTGCGTGCGCTGGCAGAGGAGCAATTCCCACTCCCAGAGAAGGATTTGCGGGTACCAATCCAACAGCGCCTGCAAGAAGAGGCCGGTTTGAAGATGTGTTGGTGACTTCGGATATGAGGTCATTCTTTCAGCCGACCCATCGACAGGTGTCATCCGGATCCAGCATCAGGGAACGCCTAGACCGTCAGGTGTCCGACTACATTGGGTTAACGGCCGATGTGGACGCTCTGAGGAGTGATGAACCCCTAGACTACTGGGTGGGCAGGCTTGACCTCTGGCCAGAGCTTGCCCAATTTGCAATCGAACTGTTGGCTTGCCCCTCATCCAGTGTCCTGTCCGAAAGGACGTTCAGCGCAGCAGGGGGGATTGTGACCGATAAGCGTACTCGCCTAGCTCACGACAGTGTTAACTACCTCACATTTCTAAAAATGAATGAGGCATGGATCTCGGAGGAATTCAACACATGTGACCAGTAGACCATGTATATGTCTATAAACTATTTTTTTAATCAAGCACACAGACCTTCTTAATTCATTTGGCTCACTTCCTTGACCCAAAAAAGCACACCGTACTATATGCCCCTACCCTCCTCTTTGAAGAGGTTGAGCGGTGTCATATTTCTACTGGGGCTGCTTATGATATCCCTGTGCTGTGCTGACTTCCTCCTGGGGGTTCTTATTATGAAGGGATCACACTATCCCTGTGCTGTGCTGACTTCCTCCTGGGGGTTCTTATTATGAGGGGATCACACCATCCCTGTGCTGTGCTGACTTCCTCCTGGGGCTGCTTACGGTGCTGCTGTCAGTGCTGTATGTCACGGTGCTGCTGTCAGTGCTGTATGTCACGGTGCTGCTGTCAGCGCTGTATGTCACGGTGCTGCTGTCAGCGCTGTATGTCACGGTGCTGCTGTCAGCGCTGTATGTCACGGTGCTGCTGTCAGCGCTGTATGTCACGGTGCTGCTGTCAGCGCTGTATGTCACGGTGCTGCTGTCAGCGCTGTATGTCACGGTGCTGCTGTCAGCGCTGTATGTCACGGTGCTGCTGTCAGCGCTGTATGTCACGGTGCTGCTGTCAGCGCTGTATGTCACGGTGCTGCTGTCAGCGCTGTATGTCACGGTGCTGCTGTCAGTGCTCTGTATTACGGTGCTGCTGTCAGATGCCTCTATCACGGTGCATGTGTCATTCCGGTATGTCACGCTGCTGGTGATCATCTCCTGCACCCTCTTCTTTGCCTACCCTGGTCCCTGACCTTCCCTCTCCTCCATTGCCTTCATTAGCTCCATAGTCCTGAATTGTTAGAACAATTTCCCAAATAAAATAAAAATGCTTGTAGTTATCGATCCCAAATTCACCTCATACATGTATTATGTCATTGTCCAGATGGTGGGACTACGTTTTACCCCCTAATAATTACCACGTGGCCGCAAATTCGACATGAAGGTTTGCAAAGTTCGCCTCCCATTGAAGTCAATGGGGCCCGCGGCGAACGTTCGGTTTCGCGAACGTTTGGGTCCGTTCGCATTTCGCTTTCGCGAAACGTCCCGTCGGAAGTTCGTCCATCACTATCCTCTTGTACCCATTTGTCTTTCCTCTAAAATTTCAAGAAAATACAAATTATAAAAAAGTTCCCTCCCACCTACTCCTATGTATCCTGCCTAACCTATATAAAAAACATAGGTATACTTACCTATACTCACTATTTTCTACTATACTTATCTATTTCTGGTCTGGTCCAATCCTGTGATCCTGTAGTGTAAATGGCCCTCCCCAAACATAATATGGCACTACAGCTGTAGGTAAATAAGAGAATTGTACCCTTTGGTACATGGAAAAGTGGGTTTGATAAAAAAAAGTTGCCAGTGCCTCCACCCAGGAAAAGGGTTCTGTAAACAGAGGGTATTCCCTTCCATCAAAATTAACCATTAATACAGTGCCTTGCGAAAGTATTCGGCCCCCTTGAACTTTTCAACCTTTTGCCACATTTCAGGCTTCAAACATAAAGATATAACATTTTAATTTTTTGTGACGAATCACCAACAAGTGGGACACAATTGTGAAGTGGAACAAAATCTATTGGATATTTTAAACTTTTTTAGCAAATAAAAAACTGAAAAGTGGTGCGTGCAAAATTATTCGGCCCCTTTACTTTCAGTGCAGCAAACTCACTCCAGAAGTTTAGCGAGGATCTCTGAATGATCCAATGTTGTCCTAAATGACTGATGGTGATAAATAGAATCCACCTGTGTGTAATCAAGTCTCTGTATAAATGCACCTGCTCTGTGATAGTTAGGGTTCTGTTGAAAGCGCAGAGAGCATCATGAAGACCAAGGAACACACCAGGCAGGTCCGTAATACTGTTGTGGAGAAGTTTAAAGCCATATTTGGATACAAAAAGATTTGCCAAGCTTTAAACATCCCAAGGAGCACTGTGTAAGCGATCATTTTGAAATGGAAGGAGTATCAGACCACTGCAAATCTACCAAGACCTGGCCGTCCCTCTAAACTTTCAGCTCAGACAAGGAGAAGACTGATCAGAGATGCAGCCAAGAGGCCCATGATCACTCTGGATGAACTGCAGAGAACTACAGCTGAGGTGGGAGAGTCTGTCCATAGGACAACAATCAGTCGTACACTGCACAAATCTGGCCTTTATGGAAGAGTGGCAAGAAGAAAGCCATTTCTCAAAGATATCCAAAAAAAGTCTTGTCTAAAGTTTGCCACAAGCCACCTGGGAGACACACGAAACATGTGGAAGAAGGTGCTCTGGTCAGATGAAACCAAAATCAAAATTTTTGCCCACAATGCAAAACGATATGTTTGGCGTAAAAGCAACACAGCTTATCACCCTCAACACACCATCCCCACTGTCAAACATGGTGGTGGCAGCATCATGGTTTGGGCCTGCTTTTCTTCAGCAGGGACAGGGAAGATGGTTAAAATTGAGGGGAAGATGGATGCAGCCAAATACAGGACCATTCTGGATGAAAACCTGTTGGAGTCTGCAAAAGACCTGAAACTGTGACGGAAATTTATCTTCCAGCAAGACAATGATCCCAAACATACAGCAAAATCTACAAAGGAATGGTTCACAAATAAACGTATCCAGGTGTTAGAATGGCCAAGTCAAAGTCCAGACCTGAATCCAATCGAGAATCTGTGGAAAGAGCTGAAAACTGCTGTTCACAAACGCTCTCCATCCAACCTCACTGAGCTCGAGCAGTTTTGCAAGGAAGAATGGGCAAGAATTTCAGTCTCTCGATGTGCAAAACTGATAGAGACATACCCCAAGTGACTTGCAGCTGTAATCGCAGCAAAAGGTGGCTCTACAAAGTATTAACGCAAGGGGGCCGAATAATTTTGCACGCCCCACTTTTCATTTTTTTATTAGTTAAAAAAGTTTCAAAAATCCAATAGATTTCGTTCCACTTCACAATTGTGTCCCACTTGTTGGTGATTCTTCACAAAAAATAAAAATGTTATATCTTTAAGTTTGAAGCCTGAAATGTGGCAAAAGGTTGAAAAGTTCAAGGGGGCCGAATACTTTCGCAAGGCACTGTATAATTAAAGTATTTGGGAGCAGAGGAACTACTGCAACCAGAATTTAACAGTAATATATAGATGCACACTGTAAAGAACGATAGCAAGATAGACTCCATTTTGTATTAGATTTTATGTGTTACATGACAACTCTTGAATTCAGATATGAGTTTAAGTTGAAACTCACACATGTTTAAAGTGTTATCTATAGAAATGTTCGAGGTCGTTTTTACATATATATTAAGACTGTGGAGTTTGACTTAGCTCAGGCTTACGTTTGTTTTAGATAAGATAACGACATCTGTTCAAGAATACATATATGTTGTAGTAAAGATGATGTAAAAATTTGGCTCATGGCATCAGCTAATAAGTAAAATATTGACTGAAGCTATTTCTTCTGTATACGTGTAACACTTCAGAAACTCCTCCCTTGTTATCCCTAGACGGCATATAAGCCGGCATCTGGTATTGAATAAACAGATATTACAAGTGAACATAGCAAACCAGTTTCCTGTGTCACTTATTGATATCTCCGGGCCTGGGGGTCTACGGAAGTCTTCCTGCATTACCTGAACCTATCTGGGTGGTCCTAGAAGCTGAATTTCCCTACAAGTGGGGGCTCGTCCGGGATAGAAAACATTGCTGAAGGGTAAGTTTCTAATTTGTCTTTATTGACAAAATATTCCTTACCCCAGCTCTGATTTAATGTTTTTCTAGACCCATAAATTAGTAGGGGATAGGATCACGCCAGAGGTTAATATTGGAGGATTTTTGGGAAATCCACAAAGATAAGCAGTACTGCATACACATATATAGATACATTTCTTTTGGGAAGAAATATGAGAAGGTTAATGAGGAAATAGACTCCGGTGACCCCAAAATCTTTTGCTTATTCTTTCTATCGCTTAGAAACTATAAGATTATCTGTTGTGTGGGTCAGAAGGCTGCGTGGTAAAACAGTCGGCTCCCACTGTCAATATGGGTCAGAAACAAGGTAAAGAAGATCCTCCCCCTCTTCCCAACCCAGGAGAAACATGTAAAGATTTTGTAGCCAGAGTTTGTGGTACTAATTATGAATTTATAGTCCCATGGGTTTCAAATTTAGCGGGATGGACCGAAACCATGCACAGTGTAGACCCCTTTTCCCGGAATGGTAACAATGATAATTTTCATATGGATATGATTAAAGGATTGTGTTTAGGAGATAAGAGAACTTTCCCTTGGTACCCTGGGGATCCCCAATGGGATATGGATTATATGGAAAAGGGAGGGGAGAACTGGTTAAAATACGCCCCATATTGGTTTGAGAGGGAAAATAAGAAACAGAAAAAGCCCACCAAATGTCTAAGTAAGGAAGATTATGACCAGAAACATAGAGAAGAAGCCGATAAAAAGAGAGTTTTCCCTGACCCAACAGCCCCATCCCTGCCAAAAGTCAGTCATCCTCCACCCGCATATGTACATGTCTATCCAAGTTTAGCAAAGGAAGATATTGATCTTCTGACTGGACATTATGCAACCAGACAACGGCAGGTCCCTCCCGCTCCACAACCACAACAGCAGATTGTTCCTGCTCCACAACAAGATAGACAGCACCCACATAGGAGAGAAGCGAGAGCCCAAGTCCAGGTAGCTGAACCAGAAGATCAGGGAGCTATAGGAGAGGTAGTTTCACCACCTGGCCAAGAGCAGGAGGAAGAACAGGAAAACGCTGATAGGGATAGAATATTCAGTCCCCCTAAAACAAAGAGTGGAGCTGTATATTGTAACCCTAATCTTCAAGCGCCTTTCATGACCATTGGAAATGAAATATTGAAAAAGGCAATGGACATTGAGGACATTGACAGGATAGTAAAACATTGCCCCAAACCCACCGCCTCTGCAGGAGGTACTTTAACTTACTTAAAAAAGGCCTGTAAGGGTAGAAATTACACACAGGAAGATATGCGTCTTATCATTGATGGCATCATAGGACACACCAGTTCCTGGAACTGGGCAAATGTTGCAACTATAAACACTATTGACACTAGAAATGCGGGAACATATGGGTTAAACACAGTACCAGGTAGGGACACCATGTGGACGGAATTAGAGACTGAAATGATGAGAGTATTTAAAAATAAAAGTTCCCTCCCTACTGCCATAGCATGCAAACAAAAGTCAGGAGAGACTGTAGTTGAGTTCTGGAAAAGGTTTCATGAAAATTGGACAACAGAAGCTGGATTAGCTACAACTACTGATGTGGGCGCTTTGTTTATTCAAACTTATATGAATAATCTAAAACCCCAGTTCGCCTTGGTGGTCAAACAGATGATATCGGAATGGACCACACAGACGATTGACCAATTTCAGGAAACTTTAATACAGAAAGAAGCAGCAGGGTGTTTCGATGTAATAAAAGAGAAAGCAGTGAGTACCCATTATCAGGGTGGAGTGCAAGCCCAGCCTCCCCAAGTTAATGGTGGACAATGGGACAGTGGAAATAGAGGTAGAGGCAGAGGAAGAGGAAAAATAAGAGGGAAAGGGCATGGTTTTTCCAAACCCCCCCCAGCAGTCACGCACATGTTGTTTTAACTGTGGACAGGAGGGGCACTGGAGAAATCAATGTCCTTATGAATGGAATGACCCGAATACTCAAGATCAAGATCAGATGCATACACAGGGACCCCAATCTAGCCAACAGAATCATGTTGCCCCAAAACAACAGGGTCCCCGATTCCCTATACAGTGGAATCAACAGCAACTGAAATGAAGCTGCCCAGAAGGTAGTATCCCAGCATTTCCCTTGATCTCACACTCTTACAATGAGCAACCAATTGTGACCTTATATGTTAAATATAGGCCTGTTCCGTTTTTAACCGATTCAGGAGCGACTCGGAGCACCCTCAGTGAGGACTACTACAGAGGTGAGACCAAAATTGCTGAACCTTCTATGGGAATTAATGGGATACTTACCAAAACATACAAAACACCGCCTTTACCAGTAAGTGATGGTGAAGGGGAAGGTGCAACAGTCTTGCATCATTGTTTCAGGATTATACCAAAATGTCCCGTGAACCTCTTGGGAAGAGATTTGATGGGAAGATTGGGTATAACACTAAAAATGACCACTGAAGGAGGGGTCTTCGTACACTCCAAGGTAATACCAATATATTACACTGAGGATAGTGATCTCCCTCCACCAGATGATCCGGTATGGTCTAAAAGCTCCTGGGATGTAGGTCTTATTTCTTGTACCCCATACAAGGCAACTTTAAAATCGTGGGCACAGCCGGTTTATCACAAACAATACCCCATTTCAAAAGAAAAAGAGGAAGGAGTTGCTCCAATGGTAGAAAGGTTCCTGCAGCAAGGAATTCTTAAAGAGATACTCTCACCCTACAACACCCCCATTAACCCAGTAAAGAAGCCGGATGGCTCTTACAGGTTTGTACAAGACCTCAGAGCTATAAACAACCTAGTGATACCCATTGCTCCCATAGTGCCTGACGTGCCATCACTCCTAAGCTCCATACCATCCGATGCAGAGTATTTTTCGGTCATTGACCTTTGTAATGCATTTTTTTCAGTTTCTGTTGACGAAGAGACACAACCTATTTTCTCGTTCAATTTCAGAAATAGGCAAATGACGTGGTGTCGAATGCCAATGGGATATGTAGACTCCCCTGTAGTATATACAGTGGCCCTCCAAGCAACCCTGCGGTCCTGGGTACCCCGCCATGGTTCCGTCCTACTTCAATATGTTGATGATTTGTTGTTGTGTAGTCCAAGCCAGAAAGCATGTAAAAATGATGGTTTAGATCTGTTACATTGGTTAGCAGACAATGGTCACAAGGTTTCTAAGAAAAAGCTGCAATGGTGTCAGGAAACTGTTGAATACCTTGGTTTTGTACTCTCCAAAGGAGAAAGGAAAATCAGTCACAAGAGAGCTGAGGCTCTCGTGGGTCTGCCCCGCCCACTTACTAAGAAGGACATGCTATCCTTTCTTGGTATGATTGGTTACTGCCGCCAATGGATACCTGATTGTTCCTACTATGATAATCTCCTGAGGCAAGCCACAGGTACTGACATGCCAGATTGTGTGAAATGGAATGATGAAATGTACAATGCTTTTGTGTATCTTAAAACTGCAATGGTCACAGCTCCTGGACTTGGACTACCTGAATATGGGAAAATGTTTCACTTGTTTGCAAGGGACAATTGTAAAACTATGGCGGGGGTCCTGGCCCAGGAGCATGGGGGCAAACTCCGCCCTATTGCGTTTTTTTCAAAGGTTGTGCCTATGCCGGTACAGGGCATGCCCGCATGTCTCAGAGCTCTTGCGTCGTGTGCGATGGTCGTGGAATTGGCTACATCATTCACTCTAGGACATGCCACCACACTGCATACCACTCACAATGTATCCATCCTACTAAAAAACATCCATACCCAGCACATGTCAGCCCAGAGGCTGAGTGGTTATGAAGTCATTTTACTTTCTAACCCAAAACTTGAGATAAAATATGCCTCTCCCACTTCTGGCCCAGTTCCAATCCTAAATGCCTTGCTAGGCTTGAAAGGTGAAGAAGATGAGGTAGTGCCTCAACATGAATGCATGGACTTCATCCACCAAGACACATCCCCGAGACCAGACATGTCTTCAACTGCTCTCCTTGGAGCACAGAATGTCTTCGTGGATGGGTCTTGTTCAAGACCAAATGATAATACATACCACGCAGGGTATGCTGTTGTTCAGCTGCCTGATAAAATACTGGAAGCAAACCCTGTCCCATTCCAATCAGCACAAGCTGCAGAACTTATAGCTCTTACTAGAGCTTGTCAGCTTTTTGAAGGGCAGGATGTCAACATTTACACAGACTCCAAGTACGCTTACGGCGTTGCACACGATTTTGGAGTTATATGGAAAAGGCGGGGCTACATAGCAGCAGATGGTAAATCCATCTCACACTCCACGCTTGTCACAAGTTTGCTAGAAGCTATACAATTGCCAAGGTCCATAGCTATATTACACTGTAGGGCACATACAGGGCAACAGGATGACATAGCCAAAGGCAACGCCTTAGCTGACAAAGCAGCAAGAGAAGCAGCATTCACACAGCCTGCAAACACACAAATGCCATTACTCTCACCAGAAATTCCTCTTTTGGATCAAACATTGCGTGACCTCCAAGCATATGCCACAGACCAAGACATCCAGCAATGGAACTCAGCAGGTGTGCAGACAAGCCCAGAAACTGACCTTGTCTGCCAAGAGGGGAGACCATGTATCCCTGTAGCCAGCGCACCCATTTTTATTTCACAATACCATGGGATAGGTCACAGAGGGTGGAAAGTCACATGTGAACTTTTGGATAAGGATTTTTACATTCCAGGTCTTCCCTCTCTTGTAAAGGCATATGTTTCCAGATGCATCACATGCATTCGGAATAACCCTAGGAACCCTCACAAAGTAAAACATGAACATCTGATATATCCATCTACACCATTCACTCACCTGCAGATAGATTTTACACACATGCCCAAACTAGGTAAAAGACAAGAATACTTGCTCGTAATTTTGGACGTATTTTCAAGATGGTTGGAGATATTTGTAACTACAAAGGAAGATGCACAAACAGTAGTGAGGATTCTGATACAAGAAATTATTCCAAGGTGGGGTTGCCCACTACAGATCAATTCTGACAATGGTCCTGCATTTGTGGCCAAAGTTTGTCAAGACCTGGTAAAAACACTGAAAATAGAATGGAAATTTCATATTCCTTACCACCCCCAGAGTTCAGGTATAGTGGAAAGGATGAACAGAACCATTAAGGATAAGATCAGGAAGGCCACTGGAGGTACGTATGCAAATTGGAAGAAGGTCCTCCCAGCTGTACTAGCCGAGATAAGAATGACACCCTCTAAAAAGACAGGATACTCTCCTTTTGAAGTCTTAATGGGTAGGCCATTCCCCACCCCATGGGCCAGACAGCCACTTATGATAGAAAGAGGGGACCTAGATCTTATTCAGGAAGAATATGTAAAAAAACTTATTGAAACTTTGGATCAAGTTGAAAGGAACGTTGCTCGCACCTCTCCTTCTTCTTCACAGGAACCTACACACCCTTTTCAGGTGGGTGACACCGTGGTGGTCCAGCAATTGAAACGCACCAAGAAACAGGAGTATCCCTTTGGACCCCCAACCACAGTGATCGCAGTTACCCGCACAGCTATTCTTGTAGAGGGACAACAGGCCTGGATTCATGCAAGTCGTGTAAAGAAGGTCAACCAGGAACCTAAGAAGCAAGGCAAAGACAAAGATAAAGCACAGAGAAGTGAAGCAGATAGTCAAGACTCTGAACAAGATGACTTCGCTTATTTCACCACGGACTTCTGGGAAGGCCTTGTGCCTCTTATGCTGGGCTGCCCTGATTGTGTTCCTGCCAACTTTGCTGATAACTAACTGTATTTATCATCCTGAAGACTTGGGACCCATAAAGAGTATTTGTGGAGCCTCTAACACTCTACAACAGAATAATATGAATAACACACATGACAGACACAAGAGAAATGAATACTCAGAAAGTTTTACCGATAAAATGTTATTATTGAAGTTTAAATATAGCTACGCCCAGAAGTCTGGATTTGAAAAATGTTGGATATGTAGTAAACTCCATCCTAGCACGGCTAGGATCCCCTTAATGGCCGTACCTCTAAACTTCACCCCTCTCCTTAATGGCACTCCTCCTGTCGTTCTTACAACTGTCACAAGAATGCTTTCAAATAATACCCTTACTTTCCAGATTATTGGTAGAAGTCATTTCCCAGACTGGTGTTTTAGGTTGGGAAACTCCACAAACGGAGCTGAAGTTTGCCAACAAGCTAACATTAACTTTTCAATGACATCAATTGAAAGTCCTTTCTTTCACACTTCAGAATCTGACCTAAACACCACTCTGTTAAACTTTCTTAGCTCCAGTTCCAGTTCCAGTTCCACAGTAGGACAATTATTGTCGAGTTTAACCTTTTCCAGTCTTTCTGATGAAATGATGACAATATTCAACAAACGATCTTTAGCTCTAGGAAACAGTATTTATATTTGTTGTGGAAAAATCTGTCACCCTTGGATCCCCACTGAACCCCAAGGATGGTGTTATCTCGCAGCCCTAGTTCCCATCATGGGCGTAGTAGGAGATAGCAAGGGAAGACACCTCCTTGAAGCTAGCATGCATCCCAGGTACCCCCTCAAACACCGCAATAAAAGGGAGTTATTTCTTGAAAAAGATATGGCATGGGCTTGGTTCCCCTCATGGACTGGGTGGGGAATAGACTTCATGAAAAGGTTGAATAGATACACTGGAATCATTGATGAAGTAATGGAAAAGAATTCTGAGGATATTACTAAATTAAATATAGAAACTAGGGCAATTAGAAAACAATTAGAACTACACGAGTTAGCCATAGAAAGCATGAGTGCTGCTTTAACAGGGATATGTGAAAACACAGAAGATTATGAGTGTTGTACCTGGTTTCATAACACAAGTATTGAGGTACCGGATTACTATGATATAATTGCACAACACCGGAAAGAAGTAAGCAAATTACAAGATGAAGCTAGAAACATTGCTAAGACATGGGATCCTTTTGCAAACCTAAGTTCTGGAATAGGAATACTTACATGGTTAAAAAGTGCTGCCATAACTATAACTATGATTATTCTTTTTGTTTTGTTCCTATATGCCTGTTATAAGCTTATAATGTGCATAATTGTTAAGGCATCCCGAACCCCTGATCCTGCTGCTGCAAATAGAGTTTATCTTAGTATGTATTATGATAGAAGAAAGATTACATAACTGTGAAAGGTAGTGAGTCATATAAATGTCTCAAAGAGGGGAACTGTAAAGAACGATAGCAAGATAGACTCCATTTTGTATTAGATTTTATGTGTTACATGACAACTCTTGAATTCAGATATGAGTTTAAGTTGAAACTCACACATGTTTAAAGTGTTATCTATAGAAATGTTCGAGGTCGTTTTTACATATATATTAAGACTGTGGAGTTTGACTTAGCTCAGGCTTACGTTTGTTTTAGATAAGATAACGACATCTGTTCAAGAATACATATATGTTGTAGTAAAGATGATGTAAAAATTTGGCTCATGGCATCAGCTAATAAGTAAAATATTGACTGAAGCTATTTCTTCTGTATACGTGTAACACTTCAGAAACTCCTCCCTTGTTATCCCTAGACGGCATATAAGCCGGCATCTGGTATTGAATAAACAGATATTACAAGTGAACATAGCAAACCAGTTTCCTGTGTCACTTATTGATATCTCCGGGCCTGGGGGTCTACGGAAGTCTTCCTGCATTACCTGAACCTATCTGGGTGGTCCTAGAAGCTGAATTTCCCTACACACACCAGTATGGAAATAGTGCAAGCTCTATAAATGAAAACATTAATAATAGTACATCCACTCAATGCACAAACAGGTAATATCAGCAAAGGGCCCAATAGGATTCCTGGTGGAATTGTGCATACTATATATACTCAGGTATATATAGTTGTTAACCACTTAAGTCCCGGAAGGATTTGCCCCCTTAATGACCAGGACATTTTTTGCGATAGGGCACAACGTTGTTTAAACTAACAAATTATGTGATCGTGCAACGCTGTACCCAAACAAAATTGATGTCCTTTTTTCCCACAAATTGTGCTTTCTTTTGGTGGTATTTGATCACCTCTGTGGTTTTATTTTTTGCGCTATAAGCAAAACAAAGAGTGACAATTTTGAAAAAAAAAGCAATATTTTTTCATTTTTGCTATAATAAATATCCCCCCAAAAAATATTAAAAAAAACACATTTCTTCCTCAATTTAGGCCGATATGTATTTTTCTGCATATTTTTGGTAAAAAAAAAAGTCACAATAAGCGTATATTGATTTGTTTGCACAAAATGTATAGCGTCTACAAAATAGGAGATATATTTATGGCATTTTTATTATTATATTTTTTTGTTAAATAGTAATGGTGGTGAGCTGAGATTTTTAGCGGGACTGTGACATTGCAGAGCTAAAAATAGCCACTGATTACTGTTTAAATGTCATAGGCAGGGCATGGGTTAACACTAGGGGCGATCAATGGGGTTAAATGCGTGTCCTAGGGAGTGATTCTAACTGTGGGGGGATGCCATTGACAGATCTCTGTTCTGTATCTCTCAGGAGTGATCCCAGGTGCACGGCTCCATTGACGTGCTGCGGGCATGCAAGCGCCACTAGTGGTCTTAAAGCGGAAGACATACAACTACAGCGATTTGCCCAGGGGTGCCAACCTTCCGCAGTATAACTGCGGTGGCTGGTTCTCTGGTGGTTAATATCCATACCACCAGATGTATGTTACAGCAAAGTCCAGTTGCAGGGGTTCCTGATGATGATCGCAATGCAGCGTTCATCTTGGTTTTGAAGACCTGAAAAAAAGATCTGCAATGATGGAGACACCCTGCAGCTGTTGTCCAACCAGCCTGGAATGCAGCTTCTCATACGCAGAAACCATGGTGTGGCACTGGAGCAGAGTCAGCCTACATTACTGTTTTAGTCCCTCCCTAATAGTTTCCAATCTGACATGCAGCCTGACATCTAACTACCAGAAGCGTCTGTCAGATGCCTAACCTGGCTCTAGTCTATGCTGGTTATCAAGCCCTTAACTAAAACTAGCTATAGAATCCCAGACCAGAAACTACCGGGTTAACTAAAATAACAGGAGCTTCATATAATCTCTATTGCAATAAACAAGTTCACTTACTAATATCAAGCAAAATGACCACTACACACACATACATTAGAACAAACCTACTGTAGCTATCTGGCACTGTGCATGTGAGATAACAACAATATGACAGATTCTCTGTCTGTCACAAATATTCAGATATACAGTTGCAGTTAGACTATTAGAGCATAGGAATACATGCATAATAGTCCCTTCTGGCTTGGGTTTAGCAGTATGGACAGGACAAGAATTTCTGTCTCTCAACACGTCCTCCTTCTGGGGTTTCAAAGCCAGCCCCCAAAAGACAGAAATGCTAATGTGTAATTATACACTACACTATAATATTAGCGGTAGAGTAGAGGGCAGCAGATCCCTATAAGTATCTGTTAGCCCTTGTACACACGGTCGGAGATTCCATCGGAATGTGTCCGATCGGAGCGTTTTGACGGATATTCCGACTGTGTGGTCTGCATCGGACTGTTTCCGTCGGAATATTCGTCGGACCAACTTTTCCAACTTGCCGGAAATATTTTCCGACAAAATGATCCGATCGGACATACTCCGATCATGTGTAGAGAATTCCGATCGGACAAAGTGCCACGCATGCTCAGATCAAATTCCTACATCAAAGCTATTGGCTACTAGCCTGAACATAGTCCCGTCGTAACGAAATAACGTCATCACGTCGGATTTTCCATCAACTTCGTCCGACCGTGTGTATACAACAGTTTTGGACAAAATCCGACGGACAAAATCCGACGGACAAAATCTGACGGATTTGGTTGTCGGAATCTCCGACCGTGTGTACAAGGGCTTACATACCCCTGATCCCTGCACTGTCTGATACACACAGCTGACCTCTGCATTCTGTACTTTACATACCCCTGACCTCTGTGTGACATACTACTAGCCACTGCACTCTGTCTGTACATTACATACACCTGACCCCTTCATCTTGTATGCAGAGTTGTCCCCAATGTTTTTAATAAGGTTCTTCTGGAAGGTAAGTACATTGCCTATATTCTGTATGCAAAAGATATGCAAAGAAAGAATGAAATAATCTTTAGTTATTTTGGCACAGTAATTAAAATGTTTTTAAGGCATTTAGAGAAGTCAATGATTAAAACCCCTGGTGTGTTATTTTGTTGATGCCTTTTAGGATATGGTTCTGGTTCCTCTGTTATCATGGGTTTGAGGTGAATCCTGCAGGCTTGAGATTTGGTGTTTCAGTAGATTTTGGTACAGATTATTTTAAACAATAGAGTAGCCTTGAACTATAGCCAGTAGATACAGAAGGGCCAATAATTGGAAGTCTCCATAAGCCAGCCCACTCACTAATAGGGGTTGGGGGGGGGGGGGGGGCACAGAGCAGCCATAGTCTTAGTGAACTGGATGTTTCTGTGGGGGAAGGATAGAGAGAGCTGACAAAGTACTTAGTGAGAGATTAAAGGGCAGTTAGGAAACTGTACTTAAATTCTGATTGCTATTATTTTTGGGACCTTTTGTCTTTGTTGCTGTAGGGCTTCCCTTTAGCTTTTGTTTGGGGGCGGTATTTGAGGATTTTTATTTCGGTTGTTTTTTTTATTATTTTTATTTTATCTTCTTCTTTTAGGTTTATGTGTACACAAAATTCAGTATTCACTTGTTACTAACCATCTGTTCTTGGAGCTGCCTTTTATTTTTTGTAAACCATTTCATCATTTGAAAGAAAAAGACAAATACAAAAACAAATGCACCTAAACCACTTCACATTATATTACTCATGTTCACAGCCAGGACCGTCTTTAAGACAGGGCAAAAGGGCCCCATGTTGTTGTTGGGCCCAAAGCAGCTGCCTCATACTTGCCAACTATCCCAGTTTAATTTCCCTTGTCCCTTGAAGTTTTAGTCCCATGCTATGTCCCGGTATCTCAGTTTGAAGTGCAGCTACTAATGCTTTCCAGCTCTGCCCTATTGCCATGTACAGATGACTCACCTTCAGACCCTGTGTATAAATAACCTGCATTGATATGTACATAGTGGCAGCATTAATATGTAAATAGCTGCAGACTGGCAGCATTAATATGTAAATATAGGCGGCATTCATATGTATATCATGCCCCCCTGAGGTCATATCCACCATCACTTCTGCTGAATGCTGCCCACTGGGGAGGTAAAGGGCATGCTTGAAAGTCCTGCCTACAACTGTGGACATTAAGCCCAACTTCAGCCTGTTCTGCAAAGGTAAGCAAATTGGAGGTGGAATCCTTTTCCAAAATCACATGGTGCCACAGCACATCGTGAATTTTGGTGCATGTGAATACGCACACCTCAGCAGATGCGTGAGGGTGTCATTAACAATTAATGGCACTTCTGTGTAGCTGCTAAAGGGCAGCACATTTCTGTGGTGTCAGGAAAGCAATTTTGCATGCATACTCAACACACACAAATGTGAACACAGGCTAAATGCCTCAATTACATTGGTGCTCAGTGTAAATCTTCTCATTAAATTGGGGCTTGGTGTAAATCCTTTCCTTTGCACTAGTGGCCAGCGTGAAGGTCCCCCTTAAGCCGCGTACACACGGGTGGACTGTCTGGCCAACTAAGTCCGTCAGACAATCCGACAGACAGTCCGTCCTACTTTTGAATGAACGGACTTGACCACACACGATGAACAGACAGTCCGTTGAAAGCTTGCGCGATGATGTGTACAGCACGTACGACGGGACTAGAAATACGACGTCCAATACACTGCAATGCAACCTTCGGCCGTGTAAATCCTTTCTGAGCATGCGCCATACTTAGTCCGTCCAACTTGCCTACTCACGAGCGGACTGTCCACTGAAACCAAAGTTGGACGGACAATATTACGGAAATTCCCAAAGACTTAGTCCGCCAGACTGTCCGCTGAAAAAGTCAGCTGAAGCCCACACACGAGCGGACTGTCCGCTGAAATGTGTTTCAGCGGACTAAGTTGGACAGACAGTCCGCCCGTGTGTACCGGGCTTTATATTTGTGGTCAGTGAAAATCCCTCCCCACATTGGTGGTTACTGTGAATGCTCCTATTACATTAGTGGTCAGTGTATATCCTCATTACACGAGTGGTCAGTGTAAATCTCTATTACATTGGTGGCCAGTGTTGAAATTCCTCTTTATATTGGTAATTAGAAAAAAAAAATCCAAACTTGCATTTGTGGTCAGTTTTGAATCCTCCCTTACATTGATGGCCCATGTAGAAGCCCCCTTTATATTGGGGGTGAGTGTAAACCCCCTTACATTGGTGGCCAGTGTATTAATCCCCCTTTATTGGTTGTTGATGTAAAATCCCCCATTACATTGTTTGTCAGTGTAAATTCTTCATTACTTGGTGATCAGTGTACATTTCCCTTTACATTGGTGGTAAGTGCAGAATTACTCTTACACTGGTGGTCAGTGTAAATCCCCCCTAACATTTGTGGGCACTGTAAATTCCCCATTACATTGGAGGTCACTGTAAATTCCCCATTACATTGGAGGTCACTATAAATTCCCTATTACATTGGTGGCCATTGTAAATTCCCCATTACATTGGTGGTCAGTGAAGAATCCACCACTATTTACTTTCCAAAGATTTCCAGCGTTGCTCTACATCATCAGAATTTGTCACAGTGTACTGCCTTCTAACTAATCCCATCCCCCCACCACTGCCACTGATCCCATCAACCCCCATCATTACCACTGATCACATCCGCCCCCAGCATTGCCACTGATCCCAGCAGTCCTAGGATCCCTAGGAGTTTTCTATCTATTGATGGGTCCCCTCACCTTCCCAGTTCTTGGTGTGAGGACAGTGAGGATATGATGTGCTGTAACGTTTAGCAACCAAACAGGGAGCAGTAATGATGTGCACTAACCTCTTACACCTCAATCGGTAAGTATATGCAGTAACCTCTAGCAACCAGCCAGTGACCAGTAATGGTGTACAGCAACCTCTAGCAACCAATTAGTGAGTGGCTAGGATGTCCAGTAACCTCTAGCAATCAATCAGTGAGCAGTATTAATGTACAGTAATCTATAGCAACCGATCAACAAGCAGAAGGCATGTGCTGTAACTTCTAGTAAATAATCAGTGAGGCATAATGTGTGCTGTAACCTCTAGCAGCCAGTCAGTGAGCGGTAATGAAACACTTTAACCTCTGACAACCAATTGCAACCACTGCCTGATCTGATTCAGCGAACTGCTATTTTTTGTATGTCTCAGAGCAGGTAGAGAATGAAATTGCATGGGGGGTGGGGGGCAAGTAAATGTTTGGCCAGGGTCCAATCAATATTAAAGATGACCCTGTTCACGACACCCAAATCCCATTGATTACATAAACGTTATAAATCAGTTAGACATATTATCTCAGATTAAAATTGTCCTGATGTTGGCCAGTTTTACATTGCTGTATCATCTCTGTAGTCTCCTAATTCCTGTAGCAAACCTGCCTGTACTCTTGTCAGGTCACCTGAGGCCAGGTGACAGATGTACTCTGTAGGAGTCAGGAGTGCACCACTATGGTAGCGGACCCTAGGACTGACCGCTGTGGATTGAACCCTGGGAGGTTCAGGAAGCAGGTCTACAAGATCACTAACACAGATCTCAGTGGGAGTTAGAGCATAGATTACCCAGGGCGCAGAGTCTAAGAGCCAGCAGGTGTTCACCAGAGCCTCTAGTGGTGAGGATGGACTGCACTGCAGTCTAGCTCCAGGTCGTGGCCCCGAGGGGTCTCACAGCTCACACTCACGGTGGACTACAGGAGAGAGAGGAAGGAAGCAGGAGGCTGGAACAAGGATAGTAAGGGGATAAGCCAAGGTCAGGGCAACTAGCAGACAAGGACAACAGAGTACACGCCAAAGGTTCAAGGTCACAGGCAAACAGGAATAGTCGAGAACACACCAAGGTCGATAACAGAGACAAACGTGGAGCACACGGCAAGCAGGAAACAGGAAGCCAAACACACAATGGTTGATCAGCAAGGTTGGCTTGCAATGCACAGGTTAATATAGTACTCCTAATTAGAGGCTGAGGTGGAGCTATGCTGAGGGAAGATTATATATGCAGTTAGGTGAGAGTGGCTGGCCTCTAAAGGAACACATGGAGAGAGGTAAGCTGACAGACACACATTACTGCATGACCATGACAACTCTTCTCTAATACATTTTTATTCCTGATTAAAACTGCTCTGCTGGTCAATTTTGCACAGCTATAGCCTCTGCAATGTCTTAATTCCTCAAGTCCAGGCCTGTAAGTCTTAGCCTGTGGTTTTTGTATTTGGTAAATTTAGGCCCATCCCTTCTATTTACAATTGTCCTGCTGCTGGCCAATTTTACACTGTTGTTTCATTTGTGATCTCCGTATTCGTGCAGTAAAACTCTTGCCTGTACTCAGTTTCTCTAGTACATTTCAGTCAATTCCATACCTCCCAACTTTTTGAGATAGGACCAAGGGATGCCTATTAGAAAAAGTATGTGTGCATAGGTCACACCCCCTGCCAAGCCCCCTTAAAGGAGAATTATACAAAAAAAGTTATTTGTTAAAACTACAAGTGCTTTTTTACCTCTATAATTGCTTTATATTGGCTTTTGACTTTTACAAATGCAGCTATTTAGAAACTGAGTGAAAGGTTTAGCACTGTGAAACACTATAGAGAAGAAAAGGATCTGGAATACACTGCACTTCTTTAACTTTTATTGCATGTGCCATAAAATCATCACAGACTATGTTGGGTACAGTTGAAAGTCGTGTTTTCATGCTACAACTATCACTTACTCATAGCCTCCCTGTGAAACACTACTGTGAAACACTATTTGAAAGATAAATAGTCTATTTTAAATACAACTATAGAGATCAGACCAAAATAAGGGACAAATGAGGAGGAAAGAGGGACAAAGGGACATTGTTCTAAATCAGGGACAGTCCCTTGAAATCAGAAACAGTTCGAAGCTATGCAATTATCCCTCATCAAAAATGTCTTGCTGCTAGCCAATTTTAGAATACTGTATCATCTGCCATCTCTTAATTATAAATTAGTGCTTTTTAGAAATTGGCCAGGGACAAGATAGTCTCAGCGAGAACAGGGACAAACACAGACAACTACTGGCCAATATGATGGTCAAAGAGGGCCTATTAGCATCTGATGCTTCTGCCGTATGTAAGCCAAGCCGGTTTTAAAGGGGAAAAAATCTGCAGTGAGTCTGCATGATAGTCGGGCAACTAGCATTTTTTGTAATTCTAGACACCAGAAAGACATGGGCGAAACACATTAGACACTAGTTAGATTTGGAGGGTTCTCCTTCCAGCCTGTGATGTGAAATTAAGGCACCTGTCAGACACATTCAAGTCATCTTGCTGGACATATTTAATGAATATAGTATTACAGTAGTATCACCAGAGCTAAAGTCCTCCTTGCATCAGATAATAAATAATTAAAATAAAATAAAAATAGAAATAAAAAAATTGATGGTAATGAAACCATGGGGCAATGGCAAACACCACAGCCAACAGTCTTTATGTAGCAGATGGATATGTGGACAGTTCAGATAATTCACAGTCACTTTTCTCTTAGTGTGCACCTTCCACCAGAGTAAGAATGCAATTATCCACCTCGTGAAGCACACACCCCTCTGGGGTACAAACTCACCAGACGCCGCTAGAAAGAGAGCCTTGTATCGGTGTACAAACACCGCTCTGTGCTGACACCCCACTTATCCAGAAGGTCCACTGGTATAGGTACTCCGATTGTATCATAAAACACAAGGATAGATGTACATAGCGTAATCCTGTTTATTATAATGCAACATACCCATGCAGCAGAAACCCCCCTTCCTAGCTGCCTACATTTAAAATGCAATCAACAAGCATAAAGAAATCCAATAGAGGGCGCTATCACCATCTCCAGCTGTCCGCTGGAAGTGTGCTGTTCCTTGCAGACACTGTATTGCACTTCCGGGTAGAAGGCAGAGTGCGGTGGAGTGCACAACGTCACTTTCGGTTTCCGTGCTGGTCAGGCCCTGACCAGTTTCGTCGTTCGACTTCAACAGAGGGCATCTTTATTGAATATGTTTGGTCTGTTTGGGATGTTATACTGTGGTACATTATTACTACTGGTGTTTTGTGTGGGTATTAAGATGTTCTTATGTTAAAGAAATTAAGTTAGAGCATAGATTTTAGGCAAACCTTGCTGGTTTGGTAATTTCGTTTGTAGTTATTTTTATTTTTAGTACAGTGGGGCACACATTATGCAACACACCCAAAAGTGTAGGATAGTGGCAGTAGATGAAGACCATTTATTCATCAGGTGTAAGCTCTGCATTCAAGTTTTTCTTCTGTAAATAACTCTCCATTTGTCAACTTTTGAAAAGTTGACAAATGTTTCAGAAAATGCATCTATTTTCATATAGTTACATTAGTCCAGCTTGAACCAATGTAACTACCCATATGTCATATGTCTATAGATCACTGGAGTAGGAACCCTTATTCCAGTGTTCTCCACCCACTTCCGAGTCCCTGGCCAAGCAGCTGCCCTGCTGTACTGTCAACACAGGAAGTTGGCTACTGGGCACTGGTGCCATTCAGAGAATGCTCTGCATTTTCATAATCAAAGCAAAGCATTCTATGATTGGAAGAGGTGGAGCATGTGATCTCACTGCCCTGCCTATCCACCTTGTCCATTCAGAGAATGCTTTGCATTCATTGAGAAAATGCCAAGCATTTTCTGAATGGTGCCTGTGCTGAGTGTCTGACCTCCCGTGATCAGAAGCTAGTGGAGATCACTGGAGTAGCAGTTCTTTTAGAGGGATCCCACAAGTATGGTACTGTATGCAAAAAATATCCATACCTGGAATTCTTCTTTAAAGACAAAATAAAAGGAAAGGTAGTGCTACATTGGGCACCACAAGATGTATGCCCGAGTATAGACACATCAAATGCATCCTTGTGAAAGGGTCCATAAATGTGAAAATAAATAACTACGTATACTGCATTTATTACTCAATGTTGTGTTTTGCTAAATTTGTGTCTTTTCTATTATTGCATTTCTGTGCAAGTAATTATTTAGGCTTTTAGTTCATTACCCTCATTCCCTATAGCCTATGGGTAATGAATCATCTAGTAATAAGCACAGAATAAAGAATAAACGCTAGATTATATTTTGGAAGACAGAATTTGAATTTCAATGGCCATCACCATCTGGAGTTTCAATACTGTACAATGTGAGTTATTTGTTAGATAAGCTCATTTTAGCATTTTACTTATAACTGAGAACAATACACATAGCATGACTTCAAACACACATGCAGGGAGCTGTAGATTAAAATGAGCAAATGTACACTGAACCACCCCCCTCCCCCCCCCCTCCCCAAGCACACACAATCACATGCACACATTTGTGGGTCCTCAGACAGACTTCCCAAGCTTCCTGGAATCTGGACATTTTTTCAGTATGATACCATGTTCTGCGCGTATGTGAGTGTGTGTGTTTGTGTGTGTGTAAATAGGGTTTGAGAAATGGAAAAATGCTAGCCATGTGCTCCCTCCCCCAACCAGTCCTAAAAGAATGCTTGGAGCATTAGCTCAGCTGTTCCAGCTCCGTGCCTGGTGTCATTCACTTCCATTAGCAAATTCACACTGACACATAGAAAGACATGGGAGAAGGAATTAGCCTCAAAAGTCAGGGGGAAAAAAAAACTCTTGAGCTGGCCTATCTCACATGATAATCTCAATGGTTTAGATTCCATATAAATATAGCAAAATATGAAGAAGAATCAATGCAAACAATATCTTTAAAAGAAACAAAAAGTTTACAACTAAACAAACTATGATCCAGTAAAGAATGCTAATTAAAAAATATTAAACATATGTTTCTTGAGACACATGTGATTGATCCAAAATATGTTATATTTTTTACTGCCTAAAAGCCTGGCATGAGATTAATCCCCACCCAATCCTCTGTATACAAGAAGACTATCATAGCCCAAATTATTAACTCTCTGGTTGCCAGTAAAGACCTAAACATACACCTAACTACCACTAACATTTGGCAACAGGCATAGGCTTAATTGGGCAAGTTCCAGGCACTATGGCCATAAATATCCAGAGCACAAGAGGCAACAAGGCCAGACTTCCATACATTACAGTGTAAACCATTTTGCTTTCACTTCACAGTGTAAAGCAGCCCAGAGTTAGGCTGTGATTGTACTCTTGGTAAAGATGAATGCAAAATATATTATTTAATTTTAAGTGACTCTGTCTCTTAAATAAAACACTATACCCGGCAGAAGATAAAAGGTGAATATTGATCTTTCTGGCAGGTGACCTGTTAAAACTTTCTCTCTTCGTGTGTTTTGGATTCCACTGTTATTCGACACTTCCAGGTAGTGATGGACGAACTTCCGACGGGACGTTTCGCGAAAGCGAAATGCGAACGGACCCAAACGTTCGCGAAACCGAACGTTCGCCGCGGGCCCCATTGACTTCAATGGGAGGCGAACTTTGCAAACCTTCATGTCGAATTTGCGGCCACGTGGTAATTATTAGGGGGTAAAACGTAGTCCCACCATCTGGACAATGACATAATACATGTATGAGGTGAATTTGGGATCGATAACTACAAGCATTTTTATTTTATTTGGGAAATTGTTCTAACAATTCAGGACTATGGAGCTAATGAAGGCAATGGAGGAGAGGGAAGGTCAGGGACCAGGGTAGGCAAAGAAGAGGGTGCAGGAGATGATCACCAGCAGCGTGACATACCGGAATGACACATGCACCGTGATAGAGGCATCTGACAGCAGCACCGTAATACAGAGCACTGACAGCAGCACCGTGACATACAGCGCTGACAGCAGCACCGTGACATACAGCGCTGACAGCAGCACCGTGACATACAGCGCTGACAGCAGCACCGTGACATACAGCGCTGACAGCAGCACCGTGACATACAGCGCTGACAGCAGCACCGTGACATACAGCGCTGACAGCAGCACCGTGACATACAGCGCTGACAGCAGCACCGTGACATACAGCACTGACAGCAGCACCGTAAGCAGCCCCAGGAGGAAGTCAGCACAGCACAGGGATGGTGTGATCCCCTCATAATAAGAACCCCCAGGAGGAAGTCAGCACAGCACAGGGATAGTGTGATCCCTTCATAATAAGAACCCCCAGGAGGAAGTCAGCACAGCACAGGGATATCATAAGCAGCCCCAGTAGAAATATGACACCGCTCAACCTCTTCAAAGAGGAGGGTAGGGGCATATAGTACGGTGTGCTTTTTTGGGTCAAGGAAGTGAGCAGACTGTACGTCAGTCCCTATACCACTGAAGGACTGCTGCAGTATAGGGCAGCGGTCAGCAGTGGTGCACGTCAACCCTATCTATTGTGGACCGATAGCGGTCCTTACAGAACAGCAGACTGTACCGCACTCAAGCCTATGTACCGTAGCACCCTATACCAAGTTACCAGTCCTTATAAGAACTTTTGTGGAACAAGTGAGTTGTGAATGTTTAGCAGACTGCAGCAGAAGGGCAGCAGTCAAGTATAATATCCTTTCTATATTTGGAAGAAAGAATATTATACATGTACAAGCCTATTACTGTACCACTGATACCAGTCCTGAAAAGAACCTTTGTGGAACTAATAATAACAGCAAGTCTTTAAAATTACCCTCACTGCCTGACAACACTGCTTCCTTCCTGTCCCTATACAAATTGGCAAAAAAAGAGAACGATTAGTGGTTACTGGAACAGCTCTTTTGTGGACCTTGATAGTAACAGCTAATGATGATGATGATGATGATGATGATGAAAGACTAATCTGGCTGTCCCTGTAGCATACACCGTCCTTTCCCTTTCTCTAAACTAACAAAAGACACTCAGGCTGCTGCAAGAATCAGCAGCACAGCAAACCTATCAACACCTAACACCTATACCAGTCCTGAAAAGAACTTTTGTGTACCAAATAGCTAGTGGTTTATCTCTCCCTACTCCACACAGGAACCTGTCCCTATCGTAACAGAAGAAAGAATGTAAAATGGCCACCGGATCGGGTGTATTTATAGGTTAGGGGGAATGTCCAAGTGTCCATGTGCTGTCATGTCTCAATTGGCTGTCCTGTATCACATGATAAACGTGTCACCAAAGGTTAAAGTTCTTGTATACATTAAACACGTAAGTCCGCCGCGGCGAACGACGGAAAAAGGCGTTCGAACGTGCGGACCGCGAATGTCGGAAATTCGCCGCGAAACGACCGCCGGGCGAAACGTTCGTCCATCACTACTTCCAGGTGTGTCAAATAACATTTTCCCTCCTGATTTCTGTGGTCCCTTCTGCCAGCCCTGTATGTTCCTGCTGTCCAGAGGAACATTTGCTAGCTACACACCCAGAACTGTCGGATAGTAGCAGTGCTGGGAGCGCTGAAGTCAGCAAAGTTTCAAGAGATCTAACGGTTCACACTGCATTCTTTATGCCAGCTATAATCTGTACTCAGGATTTCTAATGCCGCGTACACACGACCGGACTTTTTGACAGCAAAGGTCCGATGGAACGAGTCCGTCAGACAATTCGATCTTGTGTGGGCTCCATCGGACCGTTCCTTGGCAAAAATCAGGCGGACTTTAGAAATAGAACATGTTTTAAATTTTTCCACCGGAACTCCGCTGGACCAAGAAATCCGTTTGCGTGTATGCTAGTCCGATAGACAAAAACCGACGCTAGGGCAGCTATTGGCTACTGGCTATGAACTTCCTTATTCTAGTCCGGTCATATGTCATCACGTTCAAATCCGTCGGACTTTGGTGTGATTGTGTGTGGCCAAGTCCGTTCGTTCGGAAAGTCAGTCGGAATTCCGCCGAAAGTCCGTCGGAAAGACCGTCGGACCTAGTCCCTCGAAAAGTCCGGTCGTGTGTACGCGGCATAAGAATTCTCATTTGTTTGCTCCTGTCATTCATTCACAATCTCTTTTCTAGCACACTGCACAGAGCCTGAAATCATATTATATACAGCTGCTGTATGGAATATGTCACACCAAGTGTGCCTTTTGATGTGACTGTATAACAGGCGCAGCCACAACGACAGACCCTCAAACAAGGATATGGCTAGACAAGCTAAATGCTAAATGACAATCAGGTAGAAATCTGAGTTGGTCTTTAGGGCTCATAGGGAAAGGAAGAAAAGTGGGGGAAGAATCTTAGAGCACACATCGGGGCACTAGGTATCTAACGCGCCCGAAAGTGTTGTTTGCAGAGAGATCGGTGACGCCACCAACAAGATAGGTCAGTATTATTTTTTTACAGCTTATTTTATTTATTTATTTTTAAGGAACTGAGTTGCTTTATGATGAAAACACACACATTCCTCATATATATTATTATAGTAGTCAGGGGTATGCACAGCTATATGATGCAAAAAGAGAAAAGACAACTGACCTTATTATTAGTCAAAGCAGCATTTCTGCTCATGGTTCTAAAACCACCAGCTTAAAGGTCTTATTCCAATAAGCATCACCATCTTGTTTTGCTGGTGATTGTGCTTGTCTGATGCACCTATCTGTAACTGTGTTTGTATGCCCGATTTTGTTCTCAGGAGAATATTACCATCTAGAATCAGCATTTTTTTCTGTAGCAAGTTTCATGAATTTCAGTGCAATATTTTTATACCACTAGCATTTAGAGGAAACCCATTAAAATACTGTATTTTCTCGAAGAATTAATAGTAAAGAGTTACATATTTATGATAAGATCCATTTAACAGAGGTAAAACCAAGTGGTTGAAAAATTAATGTATATTTCTGTTTATTTCTTAGTCAGTCAGAAGACCTAATATTTTCAAGAGCTGACATTCTAATCATGTGAGTGAACATATTATTTACTATTCAAACTGGCTGCTTAATGGCTCCCTGGAGGCTGCTTTAATAAAACACGTCTGTGAGTTCAACATTTCTTTCCTTATCAGATTTTTAAGCAGTAATCCTACAGATGGGTTTTTCAGTTGGATGTGCCATGTTCCCGAGCAGGCCAGCTGTCTTAAGAATACCTACCTAGGTTTTTCTTATCACTTTGGGATCCCATCAGGGCCAGTCTGAAAGGCTGGAGCAAGAAATATTGCTAGAAAGACTTCTTTTTCCTTAAACATTTGTTAAACTACTGTATATCTAAAGCCAAAACCTATTTTTTGTTTTGGATAGAGTCCCTACTCTTTAAGCCCCAATTGGTTTGGCCCTGCCACCTGTGTCCCATTAGGAAGATTTACTTCACAATTTTGAACAGTGATAACCAGGAAGACAAAAGATAAGGTAAATCTCCCTAATAGGGACACAAACAAAAATATAAATCTGATATGGATTCTAAACGTCACCACTCTAAAATAAAAAAAATAAAAAATCCTGACTTAAAATACAATTGAAGGTATTTTTTGCCCTGTTCTTAATAAAATATTAATTGGCAACTGTCTGTAGTACTATGTCTCTCAACCTATGACATGTAGTGAGTGTTATGGGGGTTCATGGTGTCATTCTTTACAGTATGGTCATGGGTCTCAGTAATAATATTTATAAATCTATACTTGCCACCTGCTGTGTTTTTCATGATGTGACTCCATCTAATCAAAGGGGTTCTGTAATCTAATAATACCTGTAAGCCCTTGTACACACGGTCGGAGAATCCGTCGCAATGTGTCCTATCGGACGGTGTTGTCGGATAATACGACTGTGTGTGGTATGCATCGGACTGTTTCCGTCAGAATATCCGTCGGACCCAATTTTCCAACTTGCTGGAAATATTTTCTGACAAACTGGTCAGATAGGACATACTCTGATCATGTGTAGAGAATTTCGATCGGACAAAGTGCCACGCATGCTCAGATCAAATTCCTACATCAAAGCTATTATATATATATACGTCATCACGTTCTGAAAGATCGGATTTTTCGACAACTTTGTCCGACCGTGTGTATGCAACAGTTTCGGACAAGATCCGACGGTCAAAATCCGACGGATTTGGTTGTCGAAATGTCCGACCGTGTGTACAAGGGCTAAGACATTCATGTTTGAGACAATAAACCTTGCATTGTTGGTGTGGTTTTGTACAAATAGGTGTTTTCACGATGAGAAAAGTGAAATATATGGTACTTCCAAATATGAATAAAAATGTAACAGTGCTGGTGCTTGGCAATTTTCCACTATGCGTTGTAACATGGGTCCAAGAAGTCCTTCGCCCTGTGTAAGCTGCGAGTTGAGATTTAGAGCTTGAACAAGGCCAATTCTCATTTGCTTTCAGCAGGCAAATGGAGCACTGGGGTAAAAGGGAATGTAAATATATGCAGGCTAGTGGGTTCAGCATTAAAAGGTAAGCCTATTGCTTTTCTCTACACTGACTCATTTTTTAACTAATTTGGCAATGCAGTATTTTATTTGAAAGGTTACTTAATGGCTCCATATTTCAATTATGGTTTAAGAAATTGCAACTTGCAGTCACCATAAAAAGGAAGTGGGTGGTGGGTGCAGCAGTTGGGTGGGTAGTAATATACAAAGTCAGAAGCATCATACCAATGTGTATGTAGGCTGGAGAACCATTCCATCTGCATATGAAAACGGGTTTGAAGTAGAACTACATGCAATTTTTTTGCCTTCTCTGTCCTATTGAGGAGATTTTCCTTCACTTTCTGCCCATAGCCAAACAATAAGTGTGAGGAAATCTGTCAAAGTGATGAAATCCCTGATAGTCACCAGGGTCACTAGAAGTAGCATCCCCACTGGAAGATTTCCCCTCTGTTAATATTCTGGGGACAACACAAAATTTGGGATTATTTTCATTTTCACTTTGAGGCATAATAGTAAACAGGACGATCGAAGAGGGTGAATCTCCCTAACAGGGGGATAGACGGCTAGAAAAATCTGGCAGGAGTTCTAATTCCTGTCCACTCCATCCAAAAAAAAAAAAAAAAAAGAAAAAAGAAGTTTTGCCTTTAGTAGTAGGATGATTTGTAGTACTGACAGTACACCTGCACTACGGTCCTTTTATCTAGTAACTAATTGTAAGATTGTGAAAGAGCTGTTCACAGTGACTTCAGTTCCAGGGCCTTCTAAATTAAGCTGGCCATAGTTATATTAAATTTCAATCAAAACTTTTCTACGGAAGTGGTCAATCAGTGTCTATGGCAAATCAGCTACCATATTTATTTTAAACTAATAACTAAACTTCATCTTTAGGTGGGTGACAGGGTCTCTTTAATCTTGGGGCCAAGTTATGATTGCTGTCTATGACATAGGTATTCTGGATTGGTGTTTACATTTTCTACAACCTGTAGAGCGTCTGCTCCAGCAACAAAACAGAATTATAAAAAAAGAAGCTGCAGTTCTGCCTTTCATTACCATGAGAAATCTGCTAAACCTACCGTAAGTGCATCTGGATTGTATAATATTCAGATTAAGGTGAATTGTGTGATTTTCTTTAACTGGATAACATTAGCTGTTCATCAACTGGATTGATGCAGTTAGAGAGCAGTGACGCTGCAAAAGGTATCAATGCTTTCTGCTTGCCTACAAAAATACCCTGAAAAAGATGGCAGAGAAATGTTAACAACCAGCATTGTTGTTGTATTTCTCAATAACTAATCAAGTCCTCTTGAAATAAGGTACACGCATATTTACAATGCTTAGCAAAAAAAATTGCAACCAAAAGACTGAATTGAATTTAGTCACACATCACTAGCAGGACACATTCCCGGCATCATTTTTTCTGACAGATTCTTTTCAATAATCAAGCAGAGAAAAAAGCACTAATTAGCAAATGCATCAGCATCTCTATAAATCAAAACCACTGTGACCAGACAGGATTTTCTGACTGCCTATTGTGTTCGGAACTGGCAACATCCTATCTAATTCCCAGATGGGTTCTGCTTTAGTAATCCATTTACATACTTGTTCATTGCCTCTCTTTGGTTACTGAATGCACATTTTCAGCACTAATTTGACATTCAGTTATCCTTAGAAACCAAACCTCGGGCTTTACAGCGCGTGCATTTACCTAGAAATCACACACAAGGACAAAACATTGTAGGACAAACCACTGTTGTTAGCAAAACTGTTTTAATTGGATGTATTTTAATTTTAAGCATTTTTTTTATAATTTACCAGTGATTCATGAGTTACATTGCTGCTATAAGCCAGACAACAGTCACCTCTACCGTGAACAGAAACTGTCATACAGTCATGTTACAGATTGCAAAGATTTCAAACTTCAAACAGTTTATAGCATGATAAAGAAGTGGCATACAATATATTTGTGATGTTTGTGATGGAGGTGTGACCTAAAAATCAATACTCAGCTGGCTGTCTTTAGGAGATGTCAGTCTTCATCAATCCGTAAAGCAGTAGTAAACCGCATAAAAATAAATAAAATAAATAATAGGCACCGGGCAGTTTAGGTCATAATATGCTAGTATGGGCTGTCACCGCTGAAGGTGCTCCCATCTTCACTCAGTCTTCTTTCAGGGTCCACAGGCTTCCGCGATATTAATGGCCAAGCTGGTGATGATGTCACTCCCGCGCATGTGCGTAGGAGTGACTGTTTATGGCACGGTTCTGAAGGAATGGTACGGGTATGCCAACCTTCAGAGTGCATTCAAAGTGCATGTACCAGTGACGTCACCAGCTGCATGTAAAGTAAATATCTCTGAACCAATGCACATTTAGGAGATATTTACAGTATCTATAGGTAAGCCTTATTATACAGTAGGCTTACCTATATGTAAAAATCATACAAGGGAGTTTACTCCCACTTTAACACAGGTCCCTTAGTGCATTCTGTTGGAAGCCCCAGCTGCAGACTAATGGGACAGCATCCAAGCTGAGTCTGAGTTGGCTGAAGCACCGCTGGCCCACTGGAATCTGTGGTTGTCTTCTGACGCTGGCCTGAAATCAACAAGTGTATGCATGCTGTAGTCTGTTTATGGCTGTCTCTGTCTAATGGGATCAATGTGCAGCTTAACTTCTATATCAGCCTTTCTCAACCTTTTCAACACAGAGGAACCCTTGAAATAGTTCTCCGGTCTCGAGGAACCCCTTCTAAAAATTAGAAATCTACAACTCATGATACACTAGTGTGAGGATCAGTGAGAGAAATGTTCCTTACACCTGTGGTCATTGGGAAGAATTACCTCCATACAGATAGCTAAAAAGATTAATGGTGTCAGTGGGAACTTATCTGAGAGGCAGAAATTGCCCAATGCTGAAGGAACCCCTAGCAACCTCTGGAGGACCCTAGGGTTCCAGAGAACCCTGGTTGAGAATCACTGTTCTATATTAAGCTGGTCTGGCTGAGTATGAAATTGGAAGGAAATGGCACTGAGAATTAGCAAACATATTTCAGGCCCGGTATCAGAGGACAAAAATGCTATAGAAAATGTACACGTACACTTGCAATAAAAAGTTTAGCTTCATATTTATATCGTGCAAGGGCAGTAAATAGGAGCACCTTTGCAATCACACCTGCTCCTTCATTCCCTTCCCCCTGCATTCTGTGCATTACCTACTCCTGACCCCTGTACTTTGTGTGTTACTTACTTCTGATCCCTAAACGATGTGCATTCCTGGCTCCTGACTCCAACCTGTGCTTTAAATACCCCTGACCCATGCACTCCATGTGTTATTTACTCCTGACCCCTGCTATTTGAATTTTACTTTCTCTTGATCTCTGCAATCTATGTGCTGCTTACTGCTGACCCCTGCACTCTGTGCGTTATTTACTAATAACACCTGCACTTAGTGCATCACTTACTCCTGATCCCTGCAGTCCATGCCATATGCACTCCTGACCCCTACAATCTGTGTGCTAGGCATTTTGACTCAAAACAGAGTAGGCTTAGGTTTCTTTTAATCAAAGGCCATAAATAAAGTTGCGCTAAAGTTGCGAGAAAAAGTTAGACACGAAAAACAGCAAAACATGCTGCAAACAAAGTCCAAATAGTGATGAAGGAATCATTCCCACGGTGCAATACTAATCTCCAAAACAGTGTGTGATTTCCGAAGAAAAGCCTCCACCTAATGAAGTGGCCCGCTTACCAGCTCTTGATGACCTCCTATTATGGAAGGTTATCCCACATGTGGCTATTATACCCAGCCAAGGCCTCTGTTCTTCAAGGGGGATCGGGTTGATAAGCATTCGCCACTCAAGGGAGAACCCGATCATAAAAAGATCCCAAAAGAGATAAGGCTTCCATAGTGTAAAATCTTCAATGTTGTATTTAATATAAAAAAATGTTGCACTTACAAATCGATAAAAACATGCATAAAAGAGCCAGCCGGCTCAAATATAGCAGCCCGTCTTTCCAGGACCTGCAAGTACGCGGTGACATCAGCACGTTGCTCCTACCTATGCATTTAGTCACAAGATGACATCGTCCTGGGGCACTAATCAAACCCCATTAAGCCCCTCTCACTGTTACCAAAATATGGTCACACCCCGCTACAGAATGTCACATAATTTCCCTACTCATGGTGCCTAAGGCAATTTGTCTTTATATTTTGAATGCCTATCCCTTGATGCAAAAGTCTGTGACTAATTTTTCTGGGTGTGTTAAAAAAAAGTGGAGTGTTATTTTGTGGGTTTGGCTACAATTGTGAAGAGGTGTATTTATTGTGTGTTGTAAAAAGTTCATGTGGTCAGTAGGGTGTCCTCATAATTTTTTTTTTTGATAATATAGTAACCTTTATTTCTAGGCATTAAATCATTTACTACTAACATGAGAAAGTCATCACAGCTGATTCTGAAGTGGAAATGACAATTCTAGTAAAGTACTAAATACACACTTTCTTGGCTTTTATTCTGTTTGTATCCTAGGAGTGATGCTTGGTATTTCCCTCCTCATGTGATAGAAGCACACAGCTTTCCAAGTCCCAGATAGTGAAATATAGTCTGAAAGGCAGATGCTTAAAAGGTTTGTTTGTTTTCAGTTTTCCTCCCATAAATTTGTATTCCTTTTCAAAGTGGAACAGGGCACATTGCATATACATGACCATACCGATACATTACCTTCTACCATATGTGTGCAAGAATCGTTGGACCTACAAATCTAACAATGCTATCTTTAAATCATGTAGGTTATTGGCATTCACAAAATGATGGTTTGTGGGATCTTTGGGAACGTTGTCTGTAAGGTTTTATTGAAGCATTCAGATTTGCAACCTATGTCAGTAATACTTACTAGACTGATACTTATTACTTTAGTAGACAAACAAAATAGATTAACACGATTTGCAATTTTGAAAACGGCACATAAAAAGAGTCTACATTGTAAATCACAGTCCTCCGTACTTACTTTACTACCACAGTTAGTTGTTATTACTCCCTAGGTACAGAAGTACCTAGGAAAGAGAATCGGAGGGTGGAACCAACAGCCAGAAATATGCTTGTATACTAGCTGATTATTTCTTGAAAAGCATACAGGGAACAGAGTGAATGCATCATCTCAACCATTATTTCACGTGAGCATGTATAAAAGACTGTACAGTACTATTTGAAACAATCGCAGGGGGTTTCTGATGAGCAGAAATGTTTTATTATTTGAGTTCTAAATCTCACTATGCATCATAACTATTTTTCTTTTAGAGGCAATTTCTTTTATCCATGCAGCCTTGTTGCAATTGGGGCTAAATATGGCTCAAGCATGGTGAACTTTATGGTCAATTGTGAGAAGAGCATCATCTATGGGAAATTCAAACCCCAGTTTGTGTTCTAGAGGAGGTATATAGATGATGTCCTCTTTATTTAGAATGGTGATGTTCTCTCTCTTTCCACATTTATAAAATAACTCAATAATAATGATGGAGGTGTTATCAATACAGTGATTATATGATCAATTTTCTTGATCCTACTATTGTGGTAAAAGGAGGTAATATTGTGACTGAAACTTTTTTTAAGGAAACTGACAGAAATGGATATATCCTGAATTAAAGTTGTTCCTAAAGGACAGTTTGTTGAGATAAAATGTAATTGCACTGAGATTCAGGCCTATAATGAAAAAGTAGAAGTGTTAAAACATTGTTTTTTGGTGAAGGGTTATCATGATAAGGTTTTAAGAAATGAAATTGAAAATGTGAGATAGGGAGAATTTGTTACAGGATTGGGAAAAGAGTAACCAGGATTGCAATAGGTTTGATTATGCTTTGATAACTACTTTCTCCAAGCAATTTTATGAAATGAGAAATATTTTAAAAATATACTGGCCACTCCTAAATGATTAAGTTCTGGCATCTGTTTGGCCAGAATCCCCCTATTCTCTTCAAAAAGTATAGGGGGAATATCTTAGGAATGTAATTGCACCCAACGTTATTGAACCTCCTATAAACAATCTCCTATTTTAGGGGCACAGGCTTACTGCAAGAAATTATTTTTATATTTCCTGTAGATCAGTGTTAATGTCGATACCCCCAGATGCATATAGCCACCTACTTCTGTATAGCCCATAAAAGTGAAGAGCGGAAGCCCTGTGTAAGATTCAAGGTGTTCCTAGGCAGGGTTGCATATATATGACAAGTATGGAGGCTGTCATTGATGACCTCTAACTCTGAAATTTGTAGATGCCAGATTGTCATATTGATTCTCTGGCTTCAATACTTCGGGTCACTGACCAAGAATTTAAACTGAACACTTCTAAGTTTGCAAGTTAGTGACTCTGAAGTACTAAAGTCAGAGGGTCAGTATAACAGCATTTATAAAACATCATTAAAACCTTTAGTTAATCCCTATCCATTCAGCCCAGCGTCCTTTTAAAAGGTTCTGAATTCCTAGTAGGCAGGAAAGATCGGTGATTATGCAACCACTGTGATTGGGTGTGATTGGCTGTCACAGTGTTCATATGATCCGGTGCTGATCCCACTAGCTCCTGATCATTAGCAAGGGCTGAGAGCTGTCTTTGACTTCTTGGTCTCTGTTCTGGAAGTGCACAGTGAGCATTCTTTCAGCACAGAAACACTGGCCGCCAAGTGACACACAAGTTCAGTATGTGGGTGTTAAAGTCCACCCTTTTGCCATCACACATATATCTTACACAGGCAGCCAGCAGGTAAAAAAAAAAAAGAAGCACAAGAGATCTTTGTTATGTATTCCTTATCACAAAAAAATCACATAAGACCACAAAATATTTCTAAAACATCCACATTGACATTATTGTACAGAGTTATACATGATCACCACTGATGCGTAGAACCAAAAAGATATGAAGGCAATGAGATGAAAAGGAAGTCATTCCTTATTCCTATGGTATATAGTCCACATACATGGTTCAAACGCAGGTAGGCGGTGTACTGATGTAAACGATATTGAATAGTGCTCTATCGTTTACATCAGTACACCTCCTACCTGTGTTTGAACCATGTATGTGGACTATATACCATAGGAACAAGGAATAACTTCCTTTTCATCTCGTTGCCTTCGTATCTTTTTGGTTCTACATAGCAGTGGTATGTATACCGTAACTCTGTACAATAATGTCAATGTGGATGTTTTAGAAATATGTTGTGGTCTTATATGTGAATTTTTGCAATAAAAAAAAAATATTTTTTATAAATTTTTGTCTACTGTGCCTAAAAAGTCCAAGTTCCAAAATCTCTTTCAACATTTTCCAAATTATAGGACGTGGCACTTTATACTATTACTGTATCCACAGGATCACTCTGTGTTTTGATATAATTAAACAATTGATTCATGTATTCCTTATCATTATCATAGCAATGTGTGCTTTGTGTTGCTGTCTCCCTGTTAAGGGTAAAATCTTCCTCCACTTATCCCCCCCCCCTCCCCCACCGTTGCTGTAGATTTTAGGCGTGGTAGGATTTAATATAATTGAGGTGGCTATGCGAGGCACTCATCAAGAGTGTCAACTATGCCTGCCCTGTTCACTCAGTTCCTCCACTACATAGAAACCATACTACATCTTCTATGAGTGAAATGTGACCTATGAATGGAGGCAGACCTTTCAATCATTGGCCCATCCTTCATTCATAGATTGTGTTTCATTCATAGAAGCTGCAGTATGGTTTCTATGAATGGAGGAACTGAGTGGAAAGGGAGGGCATAATTTGGCACTCCTGAATAGCGCCTGTCACAACTCTATGAGCTCTTTTAACCCTTGCCTCGGGGGGAGGTCATCAGAGGAGGGAGATTTCAAACCAGAACACAGCAAATAAGGGACACATCACATTCATGGTAAGTAGTGTCCCTTTTGCTTTTTCATATGCATAAGAAGCCAATTAGGTGTGGAGCAACTGTTTAATTTATATTTGTTTTTTGGTCCCATTTGTTTTGATTTGCTTATCAGCAGCTAATAAGCATAAAAATGCAGCTCCCATAATTCCATCTCTATGACTAAGCCCTTTGGGGCGAGGGAAAATGTGTCAGAGGACGTGACCTAAGAGGAGCCCAGGCTGGGGCCACTTTCAGTTTAAATGCAGCACACAGGCTGTCAGGAATGTGACATCTTGTAAACCTGATACTAGGAGTGCAGTATCTTCTAAATTCAGTGCAGCAGTGCTCACAATGTAACAAACAGCACTGCTGTTTCTTCTTTCACAATCTAGTCACAGACTTGGAAAAATACACTTTATTAACTACACCTATTTAATTTCTTGGTAACACAAATTGCTTATGAATCAATCATATGGCAGCAACTCAATGCATTTAGGCATCTAGATGTGGTCAAGATGACTTGCTAAAGTTCAAACCGAGCATCAGAATGGGAAAGAAAGGGATTTACTGATCTACTGGGATTTTCACACCAAACCATCTCTAGGGTTTACAAAGAATGGTCTAAAAAAGAGAAAATATCCAGTGAGTGGAGGTTGTGTGGACGAAAATGCTTTGTTGATGTCAGAGGTCAGAGGAGAATGGGCAGACTGGTCCAAGATGATAGAAAGGCAACAGTATTTCAAATAACCACTCATTACAACCAAGGTATGCAGAAGACCATTCTCTGAATGCACAACACATTGAATCCTGAAGCAGATGGAGCACAGCAGCAGAGGACCACACTGGATGCCACTCCTGTCAGCTAAGAACAGGAAACTGAGGCTGCAACTCTCACAGGTTCACCAAATTTGGATAATATAAGACTGGAAAAATGTTGCCTGGTCTGATGAGTCTCGATTTCAGCTGCAATGGAAAATTTGGTGTAAAATACATCAAAACATGAATCCATCTTGCCGTGTATCAATGGTTAATGGTGTAGGTAGGTTATTTTCTTGGCACACTTTGGGTCCCTTTGTACCAACTGAGCATCTTTCAAATGCCACAGCCTACCTGAGTATTGTTGCTGACCATGTCCATCCCTCAGGACTGGATGGACCAAAATACAAATACTTTGCAGGTAAACCAGCTACAATATGTATTTTATTTGCACAGTTAGCTATTTTTCTGTGAAAGACAGTGTGACATATTTCTTCTATAAACCCATGACCTAATAACATACACCTGTTCATAAGCACACACATTGTTAAAGTAATCTAAGTTTGGAAAACCCCTTCAATTTTGAGTTGTAGTAAATTTCAAAGTAAATATCTCACATTACACTAAAAATAGTTTCCCAACAATTCAAAACTCAATGTGTAAAAAAGTAAACCCAAAGTTCATCTTTAGCCAAAACTTTTTTTCTTTTGCATAGAGTGGGGACAGGTTAAAACCGTGGCCATGTGTTACTTTTACTTGAGTTTCCACTTGAGTTTCCTGTACCTAACCTTGACAAGAGTTTTAATCTTTCCCCACGATATCCAAAACTAAAATAATAAAAAAAAAAATGGATTTAGATACACTTTAACATTTTTATAGGGATGAGCTCGATGTCCAAGACGATGGTCGCCAAACAGCGAACAGCAACTCAATGTTCAAGTCGATGTTCGAACAGCGAACATTATGCGACGTTCGCTGCAAATTTGAAACCTGCAGAACACCGTTAAAGTCTATGGGACACTAACATGAAAAACCAAAAGTGCTAATTTTAAAGGCTAATATGCAAGTTATTGCCATAAAAAGTATATGGGGACCCGGGTACTGCCCCAGGGGACATGTATCAGTGCGAAAAAAAGGTTTAAAAATGGCTATTTTTTCAGGAGCAGTGATTTTTAATAATGCTTAAAGTGAAACAATGAAAATTAAAGATTCCTTTAAATATCATGCCTGGGGGGTGTCCTTAGTATGCCTATAAAGTAGTGCATCTTTCCTGTGTTTAGAACAGTACCATAGCAAAATGACATTTCTAAAGGAAAAAATATAGTTCAAAACTGCTTGTGGCTGTAATGTATTATCTGATCCCTTCAATGTAGATAAAAATCATTTATGTCACCGGAGGGCCCCACCCTTAGCTTTATAATAGCTCTCAAAGCGAAAAGCCTGCAGTTGGCGGGAGCCTCCCATGGAGGCGGAGTTGTTGCGTTTTTTTTTTCCGGTCCGTCGGGCGGTGTGAGTGATGGAGTTACATCGCGGGACATTTTTTTTTTTTTAATAAAGGATTTGTCCCAAACTGTCGCTTGTCATTTTTACTATTTTTGACACTTTTTTGGGTGAATGAGTAGGGCTACAATGTACCCGATACCCATTCACATGGGTGGCGGGATCTGGGGTCCCCTTGTTAAAGGGGGCTTCCAGATTCCAATAAGCCTGCAGATCCCCACAACCACTGGGCAAGGGTTGTGGGGATGAGGCCCATTTCCCCATCAACATGGGGACAAGGTGTTTTGGGGGTGCCCCAAATGTAATTTTGCTGGGGTACTATTCTAAACACAGGAAAGAGGCTCTACTTTACAGGCATACTAAGGACACCCCCCAGGCACGATATTTAAAGGAATATTACATTTTTATTGTTTCAGTGTAAGCATTATTAAAATCACTGCTCCTGAAAAAAAGGTCCTTTTTTTGAATTGATACATGTCCCCTGGGGCGGGACCTGGTTCCCCAAACACTTTTTATGGCAATAACTTGCATATAAGCCTTTAAAAGTATCACTTTTGATTTTTCATGTTCATGTCCCATAGACTTTAATGGTGTTCGCGTGTTCGTACAAATTTTTTGCCTGTCCACAAGTTCCAGGGGGTGTTCAGCTAATCCCTACTTATTAACTAACTTATATCAAAGTGTATGTAAAGCCAATGCATTTTAACTTCTTAACCCCGACACAAGCAGCAATCGGGAGCCTTTGATTAGGCGCCGGTAACTGTGTGCACCGCGTGTGATCTCGGCAAAGCTGTATGGACAGCAATTAACGCAAATATGTGGCCCCTTGGTGCCAAGGACCATGCACTGAGAGGCTGTATATTTGCGTGCAGCCGGTGCCAAGAAGGTAATGTTTTGGATAGAGTTGTGTTGGTTAAGATTCCTGCCAGTCTTTTGGTTTTGGGGTTTATTTGATTTGTTTTTACTGTGTGCCCCATTGAAAAGGCTTCTCTTTACTCTATGCCCCAGATATACAACAGTAGTTCTCTCCAAAGCTATGGGATTTCCCTTCTAAGGCAGTTGTTACTAAGACAGGTTTCCCCAAATGAGCATTCCCCTTACTCCCTGGTCCTATGACAAGTCCAAATTTTTGGATTTCTTATCATATTCCATATTAGACAATGGTCACTAGGACAAATAGAGAGGTTGAATCTTCCAAGCGGGGACATAGACAACAATAAAAGAATACCAAAACAAAAGCTTATATACACTTTTAACCACTTACAGACCGGACCATTTTGCTGGTCAAAGACCAGACCACTTTTTGCGATTCGGCACTGCGTCGCTTTAACTGACAATTGCGCGGTCGTGCGACGTGGCTCCCAAACAAAATTGACGTCCTTTTTTTCCCACAAATAGAGCTTTCTTTTGGTGGTATTTGATCACCTCTGCGGTTTTTATTTTTTGCGCTATAAACAAAAATAGAGCGACAATTTTGAAAAAAACGCATTATTTTTTACTTTTTGTTATAATAAATATCCCCCAAAAATATATAAAAAACATTTTTTTCCCTCAGTTTAGGCCGATACGTATTCTTCTACATATTTTTGGTAAAAAAAATCGCAATAAGCGATTATTGATTGGTTTGCGCAAAAGTTATAGCGTTTACAAAATAGGGATAGTTTTATAGCATTATTATTAATAATTTTTTATTTTTTATTTTTTACTAGTAATGGCGGCGATCAGCGATTTTTATTGTGACTGCGACATTGTGGGGGACCCATCGGACATTTTTGACACATTTTTGGGACCATTGTCATTTATACATTAATCACTGCTATATAAATGCAGTGATTCCTGTGTAAATGACACTGGCAGTGAAGAGGTTAACCAGTGGGTGGCAGTGTAGGGGTTAAGTGTTCCTAGGGGTGTGTTACTAACTGTGGGGGGGCTGGGCTTTCAATCACATAGAGCAGAGATCAGCGTCACTAGTTGCTAGGCAGAATGGAGAAATGCTGTTTACACCGCATTTCCTCCATTCAGCCGTCCCGTGAGACGATCGCGGGTATGCCCGCGGCGATCGAGTCCACAGGTCCCGCGACCGGACTCACGGGGGTCCCAACCAGCACGGGAGCGCGCCACCGGCAGCGTGCTCCCGATGGCAGGGCGGCATTGAAGATTGGACGTACCTGTATGCCAATATGCATGCCCGTGCCATTCTGTCGACGTACATCGTCGTGCGCTGGTTGGGAACTGGTTAAATGAGAAGTGCAAAAAGAAAAAAAAAAACACAGCTGAAGTGCAATAACTCATGCCAAAATGTTCATATATCATAATGACTACGTTTAAAATAGTCAGAATAATCAGAAAGCTTTTCTGGGCTCATTCGGCACCAGCTCCAGTGTCACTTGCCAAAGCTTAGGTGTGGCCACAAGGCAGGTCTGAATGCTTCACTGCACACAGATTTTGGTCTGTCTAATTTAGATTTCAATCTGTTTACTGAGTTTTTGTATAAACAGAGAAGAATAGTAAAATACAAAATCACCCAACAGGCCTGGCTATTTTAAAGTGGTTCTTAATCTTTAAAAAAACTGAACTGCTTCTTTGCCGGTCTTTGGTTACCCGATGCCAGCATGTTTACTGTGGGAAGCCAGCTGTGATTCCTTGCAGCTTCACAGCCAGATCCCCGCCACACTGTGCTTTGTGAATGGCCCCATGGCCTTCTGGAACCTCCGGCGTGTCCTAGCCAGGGGGAAGAGGAGAACTTCTGGCCAGAAGTTTGGCAATCTGACCGTCAAAGCCGGGTACCTGTGAAAGCTGGATACCTGCTCCCCTCCAAAAAAAAGTGCCAAAAATAGAAGAGGAGGGCATTAAGTAAAGCTTCCCCTTTAAGGTGACGTTCCACTTTAACGTATATGGTGAACATGCTTGTCTGTGTTCTGACTTTTTAATACTTTAATGAACAGATGATGAAACATATGATGGGAAATGTAGAATTTCCCGTTTCTCTATTTTTACTTTACATGGCAGAATATTTATACTTTATTGAATATATTCTGGGGACCTCATATAACCTATCTGTACATAATTTTATTTAAGCACCATCATTTGATAAAGACAGCATAGAGAAATATATAGTTGCAGGCTGAATAGACATTTTCAGATCATGTTTAATTACATATTAAACAGCAAGCGCATGTTTATTAACTATAATCACATAATTCACAGATATACTCAATATACTGATCTTTGCATATTATGTCATAAGAATGGTATTATGATAATGTACCTTGTTATTCTCAACAGTCTTATCATTACGGGGATCAAAAGGCATCTGACTGCACAGGCCAGCTCAGAATTATTTTCCCCATCTACAGATTGGAGATCTCCCTGCATGATTACAAAGAGTAAGAAATAATCTATATAGCACACTTAGGGTTGTCTCTGGGTCTCTTCACAACTGGATCTGCAGAGAAAAACACATACAGGAACAAGAACCTCCACTGAAAAAGACCAAACTAATGTGAAGTGTAACTAAAGGCAAAACTTTTTCTTTTTTTTTTAAGTTTTCGGCACAGTGGAGAGGGGTTAGAACACCTGTTCGTTTTTGTTGCTGTCTGTGTGCCTATTAGGTAGATTTACTCTCTCTACTCTCTATTTGTCTTGTTTACCGTTATGGTGTGTTTGTTTTTGTTTTTTTTCTAGGTGATGTGGAGGAAGATTCCCATTTTACCAGTGAAAGTGCCCAGATCTTGATCGGGGAGATAATGGACATGTTTTGTGGAAAGTGTCTGAGATGAAGGGGTTGCAGCCCCAAAGCATATACATTGATCCCCCATGATGGGAGTTAGCACATGTTGACACACAGTGTGCATCTTCCAAATTTGTATTTTTCAGGGGTGACACCCCATGTGATGAAGGCAATATCAGCCCAGTTTGTACATACTCAGGTCTGATATTGTCTTCACTTTTCCAAGTTGAACTTTGTAAGTTCCTGTGTTCTGTATTTTACGCTTTGATACATGCCTGTTTACACAAAAAAACAACTAAAAAATAAATATGATTAAACTCGGTTTTGGATCCCCAAAATATCTTGGTTTGTTGTAAAAACCTTTACTAAACGCACATATGAATGTGCTTGTATTAAAAAGTTGAATTCTCAACAATGTGTGGCTTCCTTTTTCATTGGGCTTAAAATTTATTTGTAGTGAAATTTGAGTTTGTGCTGAGAAGGAGTGCAATTTACTAAAGGCAACTCCACTTTGCACTCCAAGTGCAGGTTCAGGTGTACTTTTGCAGTGCACTTGTAGTGCATAGTGGATGTGCCTTTAGTAAAAAGCACCCAGAGTGATGTGTAAATTTGGACAATCATGCCATTTTCCTGCCATGGTGCTGAAAATGAGCATGATTTAGATCAGTAATGCACTACACATTAGTTAACAAAAAGAAGGTGTGTGTGTAGCAGACCCACAACATAATAAGATTATCTGAAGAAGAGACTGTCCCCTCATCTCACTCTGAACTTGGGTTTGCACTGTTGGTGAAAAAGGCACAACTTGACAAAAAATGGCAAAGTGGGAGGCCACAGTCTGCCATTCCTGTGGCGTTGAAGGACACTGTGTAGTGACACAAGAAAAAAAATTAGTAATTTTACAAATCAACATTGCATGCAGATTAGACACCCACATTTTTGGACAAAATTAGTATAACATTTTTTTAAATGAGTATTTAAAGCCTAAAGTATAAGGTCCCCTTATGAGAGTCCTAACCCCCCCATCCGATGGGCCCTTGCTAAAAAATGAGGGGGGATGTTTAGGACAGGTAACCCTCTCCACTTGATTGAGAGCTGAATGCCTAAATAATGTGTGATACTTTTGGAAGCCCCTCCTTAGTTACACTATTGGCAGCCCACCGGACAGGTAAGAAGTGTCATAATAACAAAATGGAAGCACATGTTGACATTCTGCTATTACATAGCAAGAAAATTAATGTGTTAAAAAAATCTAAATAGCATTTGAAAGTATTGAGGCCCTTACACTACATGCTTTGGTGAATTGTTCCATAAATGTTATCATGAAAAGGGTATTTAGAGTGTGTATTGGGTTGGGTCAAGTCATCAGATAGAAGATTGCTATCAGCTGAGGTATCAGTTGGGGAGAGGGGGGTTACTAATGAGTTTGGCACAACTCCAAAAAAACAATAAAAAGGTCACTTTGCATGAATTGAAGCACACACATCACATTCATAGAGATTTTAGGGGGTGTTTAGGGGAAAGCAATACTATGGAGCTGAAAAAAGACATTGTCAAGTGACTAGACTATAGTTTTAGGGGCCAAGAAGAGCATGGTGGGGAAGTTAGTGAGGCAAATCTGCATGAGGACAAAGGGGCAGAGCATATGAATTAGAGCATATTGCAATGATGGTAATTAGGGAAGGAGGAAAGAAATGCAAGACATTAGCAATCATGAAATACATAGAATGTGATGTTTAAGGTTAAAACTTAGCATAATATAGTCCTTCTGCAGGAGCTGAATGATGGCAGAACAGGTCTCTGGAATAATGATGCCTGTAGAGAACTTGAGGTCCTGAAGGCTTCTCCCTGTCGCCAAGTAGTGCAACGTGGCGATGAGCCTCTGCTCCAGAGTGATGGCTTGCTGCAGGCAGGTATCCTGCCTGGTGATATAAGGTGACAGCAAGGCCAGCAGACAGTGAAAAACGGGGTCCGTCATCCTGAGAATAATCCAGAAATTATCAGGTTTATTCTCGCGGATCTCACGGAGCAAAGGCATGTGGGAGAACTGGTGACGCTGGCGCAACCAATTCTTGGTCATCCAAACATGTTTCATCTACGTACTCATCGTACAGTTTGTGCTGTGCAGGGGTTCTTACTTTGACTTTGACACAAGCCCTTTGGCTTATGTCAAAGTCAAAGTAAGAACCCCTGCACAGCACAAACTGTACGATGAGTACGTAGACGAAACATGTTTTGAAAACGGTCGGCTGGTCAGAACGGACACCAGAAAGCAACGCTAAACAGCAAGGCCTGAATGGACGACCTGAATAGCAGAAGCAAGCAGACAATAAAAAATGCCTTTCAAAGTGTACTATACCAAGATAGAGTCCACAATGAGAAGCAAATACTTAATGACTGCACGCACTGGTTATCAGATACGCAAAGACAAGCAGAAACTGAAGAGCAGTAGCGATCTGAATCACTAATCTGAAAAGCGTGAATCGTCTTTCACCAAACTTCTACTAAAACACGAGATCAGCAGAAGGAGCCCAAAGGGTGCCGGACGTGGTGCTGAACTTCCTTTTTCTAGTCCCGCCGTACACGGCTTGCGTCACCACATTCTTGCCAACCGCGAAATCAGACAACTTGGCCCGACCGTGTGTATGCAACAGTTTCGGACACAATCCGTCGGACTAAATCCGACGGGCAAAATCCGACGGATTTGGTTGGCAAAATCTCCGACCGTGTGTATGTGGGCTTATTCTTTTTTGGGAACAGGTTCTCTATCTATATAACAAACTTTTGCCATGCATTGTTGTGCCGGGGGGGGGGGGCACCCAGGCCATTCCCTGACAGGTGCTCACAATAACACAATCAGCCTCTCCATATATCAGGCCCGGGCCCTATGGGGTTTTTAGTTCTTTTGGTGGCCAGGACTGGATGTCTAATGCCGCGTACACACGATCAAACAATCCGGTGGAAAAGTCCGGCAAACTCAAGTCCGCCAAACAATCCCCGCGTGTGTAGCCTCCGGCATACTTTTTGACCCGAAAGTACGGCGGACTTAGAATGCCGTGTTGCACACCAATCTTCCCGCCGGACTCGCATTTCGGCGGACAATCCGGCCGTGTGTATGCCAGTCCGCCGTACTTTTGAAATGAGCGGACTTTTCCCGCCCGGAGAAAAGTCCGCTCATTTCGAGCGGGTCTCCAGGTAGGCGGGGCCCGCGAAGTAGACGCCGCTGGACCTGCCGCCTGGTATGGACTTAAAGGGCAACCCCAACGCCGAAAAAAATCGGCGTGGGGGTCCCCCCAAGTCCACAACAGACCCTTGTCCGGAAAGGGGGGGCGAGCGAGCGCCCCCCCCTCCTGAGCCGTACCAGGCCACGTGCCCTCAACATGGGGGGTGGCTTGGGGAGGGGGCCCATGTTGATGAGGACAAGGGCCTCTTCCCGACAACCCTGGCCGTTGGTTGTCGGGGTCTGCAGGCGGGGGGCTTATCGGAATCCGGGAGCCCCCTTTAATAAGGGGGCCCCCGGATACCGGCCCCCCACCCTATGTGAATGAGTATGGGGTACAATGTACCCCTACCCATTCACCTGTAAAATAAAAGTACAAAAAAAACACAACACACGAGATAAGATACTTTATTGCACAGCTCCGGGGGTCTTCCGTCTTCAGGGGTCTTCTCGTCGGACTCCTCTGCCATCTTCTTGTAGCTCTTTTGCTAGCGGAGGAGTCCGGCTTTCTTCCTCGCCGCTGGCCTCATCTTCCGACTTCGGGGGTCTTGTCCCCCTCTTCGGTTCTTCTGCCGGGCCACCGCGCCTTCTTATAGCTCTTTTACAGGCGGTCTTCCGCCCCCTTACGATGTCACAGTCCCCATGTGACATCAACCCATGAGACCAACCCATGTGACTTAAAGCCATGTGACACCGCCCCTTGTCTCTATATAAATGGTAGCGCAGCGCGTCCCTGGCATTGCGGCCGGAGAGATCGTCGAGTCAACATCTCCTGGAGAAGAAGAAGAAGAAGAACGGAAGGCGCGGCGGCGGCGGCGACAGAAGACCGGGCTACCGCCTGTAAAAGAGCTATAAGAAGGCGCGGTGGCCCAGCAGAAGAACCGAAGAGGGGGAGAAGACCCCCGAAGTCGGAAGAAGAGGCCGGCGGCGAGGAAGAAAGCCGGACTCCTCCGCTAGCAAAAGAGCTACAAGAAGATAGCGGAGGAGTCCGGCGAGAAGACCCCCGAAGATGGAAGACCCCCGGAGCTGTGCAATAAAGTATTTTATCTCGTGTGTTGTGTTTTTTTTGTACTTTTATTTTACAGGTGAATGGGTAGGGGTACATTGTACCCCATACTCATTCACATAGGGTGGGGGGCCGGTATCCCCCGCCCGCAGACCCCGACAACCAACGGCCAGGGTTGTCGGGAAGAGGCCCTTGTCCTCATCAACATGGGGACAATGTGCTTTGGGGTGGGGGGGCCGCGCGGCCCCCCCTTCCCCAAGGCACCCCCCATGTTGAGGGCACGCGGCCTGGTACGGCTCAGGAGGGGGGGGCGCTCACCGGCTGGGTAGCGTGCTTGGACAAGGGTCTGTTGTGGACTTGGGGGGGTCCCCAACGCCGATTTTTTTCGGCGTTGGGGTTCCCCTTTAAGTCCATACCAGGCGGCAGGGCCAGCGACGTCTCCTTCGCGGGCCCCGCCTACCTGGAGACGCGCTCAAAATTAGCGGACTTTCCTCCGCGTGTGTGGGCGAGTCCGTTCATTTCAAAAGTACGGCGGACTTAGTACGCCGTATTAGTCCGCTCAAAAAGTGCTGTGTGTGTGTGGGCAAGTAGCCCGTTCGGAAAGTCCGACGTACAGTCTGGCGGGAAGTCCGCCAGACTAAGTACGTCGGACATACCGCTACGTGTGTACGCGGCTTAAGAGACGTTGTGTATTTACAATCTGAAAGACTGGTTCGTTTTGCTTTGCTTGTCTATAGCTCTTACTTAGTGACACATATGAGAGTTTATTCTCTCCTCGTGTCATTATGATGGCGTGTACTCATCTATATATCATTACTCTGTTCATAGACTGCTACTCAAATTTGCACTTCTCTTCCCAGCCCATGTTTGGCTGCCATGGAAGCCGGGGAATCACTTTCTACACTTCCATCCACCCTTCCCTCAACCCCAGCTGAGGCTTCCAAGGACCAACCTGGGCCTTCTATCCTGAAAGAAGTTGAGGAGCCCTGCTGGAGCCAAGTATAGTATTTAACACATGTATTCTTACTAACAAATGAATGATTTAACAAAAGGTGTTTGACATATCAATTGACAGTAGGGGCCAAAAATGCATGTGACAAGAATGAAAAATGCTGCGGTCAGAATGATAGTCTTTTCTATTTATTAAAATTCAATTTGCAACAGTCATGAGCTGAAATTTGAGTGTGATTGATGAACCAAAAACGAAATGTCCCTTTTTCATACACAGGAATACCTCAGCCCGGACAAGGCTCTGGAATGTGGCAGACAGGAGGAGGCAGAGGTAAGTGGCAGCCAGGAGAAGGCGGGGGTAAATGTCAGCCAGGAGGTGGCAGGGCGCTGTAGCCTCACCCAATCCTAGGTGCCTCCCCTCCACCTTCCAACAAAAAGGGCCAGGAAGGGGAATAACATGGAGGAGGCAGCACTGGGCCTCATTAAGGATGCTAATGCGGCCCTGAAAAGCCCCTCCAATGCTGAAGAGGCCTATGGCTGCTAAATTGCAGCAAATGGAAGAGGGCCAATGCCTCAGGTGTGAGAAATTGTTTTTGACACCATTCAGAAGGGGTTAAGTGGCCAAATAAGAGATAACATGCACTTATGTATGCTCGCTCATCCTCCTCCTCCTCTTCCTGCCACAAGTCCACCTCTAGAGCCACAGCCTCCAAGGAAGGCTGCAAGGAAGACAAGATGGCCTGGGTTCAGTCTGGTCTGACAGAAGATGCAGGCTGTTGTAGTACCACAGCCTGGGAACATATATGTCATCTTCTGCTGTTCACGATCTCTGGGAGTCCTAAACCAGCTTGTGTTCCCCATTATATGGACTTCTCAAGCTACCAATTTTATTTCCCAAATAGTTGATGTGTGTCCTGGGGTAGAAAGGCTTCGCAAATTCCAGCAGTTTCTCCAGCTTTGCCTTCTTTATTTTGTTATCAGCCAGAATAAATGGAGATTTTTTTTTTCCTGAAAATACTTGCCTATGTGTTTTTCTTCAAATAGGACAGGTAGGAGTAGACAGGTACATTTCAAAAATACAATGTCAAATTAACAAGGTACACCAACCAACCTCCTTGAGCTTTAAAAAGACAAGATAATAAGGTTGTTGTATAAACTTGACACAAAAAAAATAAAAAATAAAAAGGAAAATGATGGAGATGACTAGAAAATAATTTCAAAATATATAAAAAAAAAAAAAAAAAAAGGGAGTTCTTGATTAAAAAAAATAAAACAATAAAAATACTCCAAACATTATTATGGAGATCTGGCTTTAAAAATAAACAAGATTATTTATGAGATCAGGAGAAATTATAAAGAAAGAAGTTTGTGAGAATTCTGTGTGAATATGAAAAGCAAAACAACTTCATTCTTCTAGCATTGTAAAGAAGAGAATACGCTGCATTAACCAGTTAAGGACCGCCGCTTGTAATAATACGTCGGCACAATGGCAAGGACAGGCACAAGCGCATACCCGTACATGCCTGTCTTCCAGCGGCGGTCCGTTTCGCTTCAGGAGTGAACCGGGATGAGGGGGCGGCCATGGTTTCTGGCCATCCCCTCGCGATCGCTCCTGGCGAATGAGAAGCTTCCCCTGCCTGTGAGAGAAGACATCATAGTAAGTGCACCAACACTACACTGACACATAGGTACACATAGGCACACTTTCACCCCCCAGTCACCCCCTGATCGCCCCCCCCCCCCGATCACCCCCTGCCCCCCCTCCCAGTCACAGTGTCACTGATTACTGTGATCATGTATTTACTTATCACTGCATTTAGTGTAAGTTGTGACTGTAAAAAGTGTCAGGGCCATTAGTGTTAGGTCCAGGGTAGCTCCCTACCCCCCAATAAAGGTTTAACCACTTGTTTGCCCCCCAGGTAACCCTTTCGCCCCTTTTTGCCAGTGTCACTAAGCGATCATTTATCTGATCACTGCATTAGTGTCACTGGTGCCGCTAGGTAACTAGTTATTTTTTAGGTTCACCGCCAGTTTTTTATAGTGTTAGGTACCCCCATATACAACCTAATAAAGGTTTTAACCCCCTGATTGCCCCTAGAGTTAACCCTTTCACCAGTGATCACCGTATAAGTGTCACCGGTGATGCTGGTTAGCCAGTTAGTTATTTAGGTTCCCCGTCAGGTTTTTATATAGCGTCAGGTACCCCCATATACTACCTAATAAAGGTTTTAACCCCCTGATTGCCCCTAGTTAACCCTTTCACCAGTGATCACTGTATAAGTGTTACGGGTGATGCTAGTTAGTTAGTTTGCTTTTTATAGCATCAGGGCACCCACCATTTATTACCCAATAAAGGTTTAACCCCCTGATCACCCTGCGGGTGATATCAATTAGGTTTTAGGGTCAGATAGGGTCTGCATCGCCCCAGGCAGCGCTAGGTTAGTGCCAGTACCGCTAACACCCAATGCGGAAAGCATACACCTCCCTTAATGGTATAGTATCTGAACAGATCAATATCTGATCTGATCAGATCTATACTAGTGTCCCCAGCAGTTTTGGGTTCCAAAAAATGCATTGTTAGCGGGATCAGTCCAGATACCTGCTAGCACCTGCGTTTTGCCCCTCCACCCAGCCCAGCCCACCCAAGTGCAGTATCGATCGATCACTGTTACTTACAAAACACTAAACATATAACTGCAGCGTTCGCAGAGTCAGGCCTGATCCCTGCGATCGCTAACAGTTTTATACAGTCGCTGACAGCCTAGGAGCTTTTTTACCTGTGAATCTCACTAGTGTACCACTAAATTTAGAGCCCAAAATGGTAAAGCGAAGGTACACTAGTGAAGAGGCCTACACATTTCTGAGCATGACAGATAGTGAAGAGGAAGTTACTCATCTGTCAGATTCAGGCTCAGTGAAATAAAAAATTAATGCCCTTAGGCCGCGTACACACGGGCGGACTGTTCGCCCAACTTTGTCCGCTGAACAGTGTTTGGGCGGACAGTCCGCTCGTGTGTGGGCTTTCAGCGGACAGTTTGACGAACAAGGTTTTACGGAATTTCCGAAAAACTGTCCGCTGAAACCTTGTTTCAGCGAACAGTCCGCTCGTGTGTAGGCTTGTTCGTCAAACTAAGTTCCGCGCATGCTCAGAAAGGATTTACACGCCGAAAGTTATAATGCAGTGTATAGGACGTCGTATTTTTCGTCCCGTCGTACGTGCCGTTCACGTCATCGCGCACGGTTTCAGCAAACTGTTCGTTCGTCGTGTGTGGCCATGTCCGTCCATGCTAATTTTGAGCGGACTGTTTGCCGAAACTGCTTGACGGACAGAGTTGGGCGAACAGTCCGCGCGTGTGTACGCGGCCTTAGAAATCCTGAAGGCGGTGCCTGGTTTTCGGGGTCCCGTACACGGCTAGGCTCCCAAAAAGTCCCACACATGGGTATCCCCGTACTCAGGAGAAGCAGCAGAATGTATTTTGGGGTATAATTTTTACATATGCCCATAGCATGTGTGAGCAATATATCATTTAGTGACAACTTTGTGCAAAAAAAATAAAAATAAAAGAATGTAATATTCTAACTTGTGGCAAAATATAAAATATTCCATGGACTCAACATGCCTCTCAACAAATAGCTTCCAAACTCTAGTTTGTAGACTCTATAACTTTTGCGCAAACCAATAAATATACGCTTATTGACATTTTTTTAATAAAGACATGGCTAAATACATTTTGGCCTAAATGTATGACTAAAATTGAGTTTATTCGATTTTTATTATAACAAAAAGTAGAAAATATATTTTTTTTTCTAAATTTTCGGTCTTTTTCCATTTATATCTTAAAAAATTAAAAATCACAGAGGCAATCAAATACCATCAAAAGAAACCTCTATTTGTGGGAAGAAAAGGATGCAAATTTCATTTTGGGTACAACATTGCATGACCGCGCAATTACCAGTTAAAGCAGTGCAGTGCGAAATTGTAAAAAGACCTCTGGTCCTTAGGCTGACAATTGGTCCGGGGCTGAAGTGGTTAAACGATTAAAACAAATTCAGCATGACGAATGTGTTATGTCCATTATGAACAGTAGTTTTACCAGACCGATCGCTTCCGTTTCGTACTTGAATTTGAGCATGCGCGAGGTTTTACGTGTCGGAATTGCATACACACAAACGGATTTTCGGATAGGAACTTTTTCAGACTGAAAAATTGAGAACATGCTCTCAATCTTTTGCTGGCCAAAATTCCGCCAGCAAAAGTCTGATGGAGCATACACACGATCACATTTTCCGACCAAAAGCTCTCATCGGTCTTTTGCTGGTCGAATTTCCGATTGTATGTACGGAGCATAAGGCCGCGTACACACGGGCGGATTGTCTGCCCAACTAAGTTCGGCAGACAATCCAACAGACAGTCCGTTCAAAATTAGCATGAACGGACTTGACCACACACGATGAGCAGACAGTCCGCTGAAAGCGTGCGTGATGACGTGTACAGCATGTACGACGGGACTAGAAAAACGACGTCCTATACACTGCAATGCAACCTTCGGCCGTGTAAACCCTTTCTGAGCATGCGCCATACTTAGTCCGTCCAACTTGCCTACACACGAGCGGACTGTTCGCTGAAACCAAGTTTGGACGGACAAAACCAAGTTTGAACGGACTGTCTTACGGAAATTCCGTAAGACTTTGTTCGTCAGACTGTCCGCTGAAAAAGTCAGCTGAAGCCCACACACGAGCGGATTGTCCGCTGAAACACTGTTCAGCGGACTAAGTTGGGCAGACAGTCCGCCCGTGTGTACGCGGCCTAAGAAGAAGGAATCACTCCGAAATATGTAATCTAATAGGACCCCCTAAACCAGACTCAACATTTCTTCCTGGGTTGTGAATATGTACATATTCTTTGCTTTTCTAGTCTACCCTTTATGATATTTTACTTTGTATTATAATTGTATCATGATGTATTGACTTCTGTCTGTTTTTTATGAAAATTTATACTAATAAATTGGCGCTGTCCTTTTAACTTTATTACCGGTTTCTTTACTGCCTAAAAGTCCCTGAGGACTCCCTCATGCAACATTTCCAATTTACTGAACATATTGGGATGTTGGCAGTAATTTACAAATTTCCACAAGATTCTGGTTCTATATTGACCATATGACAAACGTAGGCTCCATTCACACCATATGCGCTGACTAATGGTGATCACTGCATGCCACCGCAGTAACATATAGAAAGAAGGCCTTGAAATGGAAGTAGTGCACATAGATGCAGTGCAGTGCATGTCCTACTTTTTCCACTGTACCACATGCAAATGCACCAAAACCTCACCACAATGCATGTGATGTCACACCTGCACAGCAGAAGTTAGTCTATTCTGCTGTGCATCTGTCCCCAGGCAAGACAGAGAGGAAGCGATGAGAAAAAGACTGCTGTGACATGTGTGCTGCATAAACAGTGAGCAGTGCTGCATACCCTTCCAAAACCTGCAACAAGCAGAATGGCAGGATCACCAGAATGGCTGGATGTGGATGCACTAATAAGGCCCCATTCACACCTGAGTGTAGCGTCTTTGAGCATTTTTTTTTTTTATTAGCCAATAGGAAAAATTATCATCTGTTTCATCATTTGTTGCTATGTTTTTAGATTTTGTCATCTGTTTCCTGCTCCAAAAATGCCCAAATCTGCCCGATTCGAGCAACAAAAAAGGGTCCAGAAGGCGACTTGAAGTGGAGATGTTAACTATCTCCACAGAGGATAATGGATTTTTTTCCCTCAAGCGTTTCGTAGCTTCAGGCTTCAAGCTACAAAACACTCAGGTGTGAATGGGGTAGACATGTGCGATTCATTTCGTACGAATCAGAAATTCGTACATTCCTATGAATCCGAAATACTAATTTTTATGCATAGGAATTCCGTACGAAATACAACATTTCATTTTTCGAATTTCGGATCCAAATTTATAATGAAAATTCGTAATTGTTACGAAAAGTTAACAAACTTAAACGTTAAAAACCCAGGAAGTCAGCACAGTACATGGATGGTGGGAACCCCTCATAATGATAAATTCATCATAATGAAAACTCGTAATTGTTACGAACAGTTAACAAACCTAAAAGTTAAAACCCGAGGAAGTCAGCACAGGGATGGTGGGAACCCTTTGGGGAATTTCTATACTTACAATTTTTATACGAAATATGGAATTTTAGATCCAAATTAACAGAATTGTGACTAATGTTTTGTTCACCAATCAGAGGAAGTCAGCACAGCACAGGGATGGAGGGAACTCCTCATAATGGGCACAGCGGGGGTACACTCAGACCCGGGAACTCAGCACAGGGATGGTGGGAACACCTCATAATGGGCACAGCAGGTGTACAGACCTGGGAACTCAGCACAGGAATGGTGAGGACCCCTCATAATGATAAATTCATCATAACGAACTTTCGTTATTTTAACGAAAAGTTTACGAATCTAACGAAAATTTGTATTTCGTACGAATCTGAATTGAATTTCGTACACGAATTATGAAATACAATTTTTTTTTTCATACGAAGCAAAACTGAGCGAAACAAAACAAAACAATTTTTTTGACGGTGCCCATGTCTAGAATGGACAAACAGGATATTTGAGGGGCACACCCCATATTTTTTTTAATATTGTTTTTTGAAAATGTCTAGGTGTTTTTAAAAAGCCTTGCTGGGGGTAAATGTTAGTTTTGAATGTGTGCGCTGTAATATTTTTATTCTGTTGTATGGTCTTATGGCAGCACCATCTTTATGCATTATTTTAGGGTGTGCCCCCCAAATATCTTGTTTGTCTATTGTATGGATTCTGACCAAATCCTTTTGGGTGGAGCACCCCACTCCCTCAGTAAGTACCTCTCATTAGTGACCACCTGTGTCATGGTGGAGACCTCATGTTCTCCCATATAGAGGAGTATAGCTCCCATGGTTCAGAGAAGCAGGATCTCCCAATCTATGGATAGTGTAGGACCCACTAATCATGGGGTACTTTGTCGCAGTAAGTGGGCTTAACCACTTGAGATCCGCGCTATAGCCAAATGACGGCTACAGCGCGGATCTCCTTTTCCGGGACGACGTCTATTGACGTCGTCCCGTGCACGAGCGGCCTGCGCGCCCCCTGAGGGGCGCGCGCGGCGCGCTCTGTGATCGGCGAGTCCATGAGACTCACCTGATCACCGATCCGTGCAAGGGGTCGATCCCGAACCCTTATCACGTGATCAGCTGTCAGCCAATGACAGCTGATCGTGTGATATAACGGAGTCGGTAATCGGCTATTATTCCTCCTCGCGCTGTCAGCGCGAGGAGAAAAAAAAAAGCCGATCACCGGCGGCCGTGATCGGGACATCAGTCCCGATCATGGCCAGCCCTGCTAGTGCCCACCTGCCCCCTGCCAGTGCCCACCTGCCCACTGCAGTGCCACATGTATTAAAAGTAAGTGCCCCCCGTCAGTGTCACCCAGCAGTGCCCATAGTGCCACCCAGCAGTGCCCACAGTGCCACCCAGCAGTGCCACCCACCGTGCCATCCAGCACTGCCACCCAGCAGTGCCCACAATCTGCCTCAAAGGTGCTGCACCCCAGTGCCACATATCCGTGCCCATTAGTGTCATCTACCAGTGCCAAGCAGTGCCGCCCATCAGTGCCCAGCGGTGCCACCTATCAGAGCCACCTATCAGTGCCACCTATCAGTGCCCATCAGTCCCATCTATCAGTGGTACCTATCAGTGCCCATCCGTGCCACCCATCCGTGCCCATCTTTGCCCATCAGTGCCGCCTTATCTGTGCCCATCGGTGCCGCCTTAACTATGCCTATCAGTGCCCACCAGTGCAGCCTATCAGTGCCCACCAATGCAGCCTATCAGTGCCCACCAATGCAGCCCATCAGTGCCCACCAGTGCAGCCTATCAGTGCCGCCTAATCAGTGCACTTCAATGAAGGAGAAAAATGACCGTTTGCAAAATTTTATAACAAACTATTAAACATGATTTTTTTTTTTTGCATCTTTTTTTGTTTGTTTAGCAAAAAATAAAACTCCGAGCTGTAACTAAATACCACCAAAAGAAAGCTCTATTTGTGGGAAAAAAATGATAAAAATTTCATTTGGGTACAGTGTTGTATGTCCGCGCAATTGTCATTCAAAGTGCATCAGCGCTGAAAGCTGAAAATTGGTCTGGGACTGAGGGGGGTTTAAGTGCCCAGTAAGCAAGTGGTTAAGCACAATATAGCAATATGGTGTGACCAAATCCCCATATTTTTTTGATAATGTTTTAGAAAATGTCTAGGTGTTTTTAAAAAGCCTTGCTGGAGATAAATGTTAGTTTTGCATGTGTGCGCTGTAATATTTTTGTTCAAGTCTAGAATGAGGCCTAAGACTTTTGCAGGATCACCCAGAACTGTATGATCCACAAGATTGTCTGTATATGAACAACAGGAGGAAGACACAAATCTGTAATGAAATTGCTGTCACGCTGTACCCAGACTGGAAGAACCTAAGCAAGGAAAATCAAGCTGCTACCTGTAAGTACAACAACTGAACAAATTTTTTTTAAATAAATAAAAGAGGCCTGCTTTGTGCAATGGAATTGCAAAGAATCTGGATCCGAACCTCCAATTCTCAGTTCTCCTCCTGGAGCTCCTGACTCCTCCCCTTCAGTGAGTGCCCCCACGGGAAGCCGCTTCCTATGGGGGCACTTGTGTGGCCTCAAACCCAAACCCTGCTCAGTTGTCACTAGTTTTGTTTGACATCAGCAAGAGCCAATGGCTTCCATTGCCTCAGCCAAACCTGTGAGACCCAGAAGTAAGTATACAGGGCGTGAAGGGGCGATAATGAGGCCCAAATATTTTTTTTTAGGAAAAGAATGCATACATTGTTAAGCTTAATAAATTGAGACACAAAAACAATTTCCAAAGCCATCTATTTGATGATCATTGACCAATAGGACATGGTACAACAAAATGCAACTTACAGTATAACCAAACACAATTTTGACAATCATTAATGCAGGCAAAAATGCTAAGGAATAATCAGAAATGCTGCACTATGAGGCAAACCTTTCCTGCCATGGAACCTAGCCTATAGTTGAAATAAAATATTCAGCCACGTATGCTAAGGGCGCTCATGTTTTCCCTGGCAACCCTCCATTCCACATTGTCAAGGTTATCACTTAAGGTTTCATCAAAGTTATAGCCATCTCTTTCCCCAGTTGTGGAGCACGCAAGTGGTCTTTAAAATATTTGTTGCTTTTTGTGGGGTAATTTGCATAGCTATGTGTAGTATATGCCATTTGTTTGCTAGTATACCAAACGTGCACCCAACCATCCTGTGTTAGACCCCTCTGCAAATATGGTGTCAGGTCACCTTGAGGCGAGGTGACAGATGCACACCGTAGGGATCAGGGGTGCACCACAAGGTTGTGGACCCTACGGCAGACTGCTGCAGACGGGGGACAGATCCCACTGGGGTTAGAGCGTAAGATTCCCTGGGGCGCGGAGTCTAATAGACAGCAGGTGTTCACCAGCGCCTCTAGTGGTGAGGATGGACTTGGCTGCAACTGGCTCCAGGTCGCGACCCCCAGGGTCCCCGAGCTCACACCCACAGTAGGCAACATGAGGGTAGGGATGGTGAGGGACAAAGCCAAGGTCGGGGCCACAAGCAGACGGGAATAGTCGGAGACACGCCAAAGGGTCAGGATCACAGGCAAAAAGGGATAGTCTAGGATACGCCAAAGTCGGTAAAGGGAAACAGAATCGCACACGGCAGGTAACAGGAAGCTAACACACAAAGGAATACACAATGGTTGATCAGCACTGATGGCCTGCAGTGCACAGGTTAATATAGCGCTCCCTGATAGGGCCTGGGGTGGAGCCATGCTTAGAGGAGAGGTTATAAAAACCACCAGGTGGAAGTGGCTGGCCTCTTAGTCTGAACACATGAGGGGTGGTAAGCAAACACAGGAAGATCACTGCATGACCATGACATACGGCCTCATAAGATGTTCTCCTAGGGCAAATGCCTAAAGCCCGCAAAACAAAAAGGTAAGCCAGCTGACTGGTCCCAGGCCACGGTCTGTTAGGTAGAATATCTAGTTGGTTATTACGCAATCTCTTGGTAATCAGCATATACAACCACTAAAAGAACCACAGAAAAATCTTCTACTGCTACCCGTTGGTTTTTGGATTCGGATATGCCTCCCATCAATTCCACCAAGATTACCATAGTTAGGGAAATCACATCTTGACCAAAATAATTCTGCAATAATAGGCCATATTGTCTCTGTAGGTGTTGGTATGACTCTTTGCCTCAAGGTTCCTCAGATTACTTTGCAAGTGGAATGGGTGTAATAGATGGTAGATTTATCCAGGCGTAACTGCACATGGATGGAAGTAAATAAATTGGCAGTTGCAGGAAACCTAAAAAAAAATGAAATTATTCCCCTGTTCTATGTTTTATTAGTGAAATCATTGAAAACTAGATGGAGAACAATGCCTGCTAATAATTAAAGAAAACAATATGAACAGAACTGACAACCGTAGTGGTTCGGTTCCAAAAACACAACCCATATGTTAATTTTGCTCTACTAGAATTTGTGGCACATCATGGAGCTTCCTCCATAAGTAGATATAGCTATATATATGTCATCCCTGTGCTATCATGAATAGTTTGGAATCTTTATTTTCTGTTTCTGTTCCACAGAACTGACAGTACCAATAATGATGAGGAGCCGGTGGAGAGGGAAGTTAAGGAGGCCCAAGAAGATAATGTGGTGGAATGGGCTCCAATTACAACATCTGAGTCAACCACTGCCACAACTAATAATGTGGAAAAGCCAAGACCTTCAGGTCAGTCAAGAGGTGCAGCTCCAGCTCGCATCACTATGCAAAAGCAAACCACAAGTGGATCCAGTCGTAGATTCAGAAACCAGTACCCTGACGAACTCATGGATGTACTCAATTGTTTTTATAGAATAAAAGAAGGCAGAGAGGGGAGGGGAACATTTTCACTTTGCTATGACCCCTATCCCCATCACAGGAAATTTCCCGTCACAGTTTGGTGAATATGCGCACATGATAGACTTACTTTACTCTTACCAGTGAGACAACCCGCTAATTTCAAGCAAGTCCATAATGTGTGCTCCTACTCCAGCGCTACCACCAACACTATTCACAGCAGAGATGATGATCCTACACACATGCTTTCTTGTATCCCTCAACTTCATATTCTGCTGGCACACCACAAACTCAGTCATCTGTGGGCAAGTTACCAACAGTCAAAAAAAAGATGATTGAATAAAGTTATTGGAAACAGAATACCTTAAATACATTTCAAACAAATATAACCTGTGACGCAGTTTTTTTTAATGCAAATGTATGTCAAGTTAAAGTGGTACTAAATTCTCATTTTTTTGGTTTAAAAATAACAAACATGCTATACTTACCTGCTCTGTGAGTGGTTTTGCACAGAGCAGCCCAGATCTTCCTCTTCTCTGTCCCTTTTTGGTGCTCCTAGTTCCTCCCTCCTGCCGAGTGCCCCATAGCACAAAGCTTGCTAAGCCAAGCCGCAGCTCTTTATGTCCATTCAGACACGGAGCCGTGGTTTGGCCCTGCCCCCTCTCTCTCCTGATTGGTTAACCAGATTTGATTGACAGCAGCGGCAGCTAATGGCACCTCTGTTGTGTCTCCACCAATCAGGGGGGAGAGTCTTGGATGACCGAGGAACTCATGCACATCGCTGGATGGAGATGGGGCTCAGGTAAGTATTAGAGGAGCTGAGGGAGACTGCTGCACACAGAAGGCTTTTTATCTTAATGCATAAAATACATTAAGATTAAAAAAAAAAACTCCTACCTTTACAACCACTTTAACCACTTCCCGACCGGCACACGATGATGTACGTCGGCAGAATGGCACGGGCAGGCAAAATGGCGTACAGGTACGTCCATTAGTAATTGCTGCCCTGACATTGCTTGCACAGCGGCGTGCACGCACCTGCCGGTCTGGACCCCCGTGAGTCCGGTCGCGGGTCCCGCGGACTCGATCGCCTTGGGGATACCCGTGATCGTCTCACGGGGAGGCTGAATGAGGAGATGCAGAAGTAAACAGCATCTCCCCATTCTGCCTAGCAACAAGTGACACTGATCGCCTGCTCCCTGTGATTGGAGCACAGATCAGTGTTCACCAACACACAGCCCAGCCCCCCACAGTTAGTAACACGTCCCTAGGACACACTTAACCCCTACACTGCCACCTCCTGGTTAACTCCTTCACTGCCAGTGTCATTTACACAGGAATCAGTGCATCTGTATTGCACTGATTGCTGTATAAATGACAATGTCCGCCATAATGTCGCAGTCACAATAAAAAACGCTGATCGCCGCCATTACTAGTAAAAAGAAAATGATTAATAAAAATGCCATAAAACTATCCCCTATTTTGTAAACTCTATACATTTTTCGCAAACCAATCAATAATCGCTTTTTGCGATATTTTTTTTTTTTTTAACCAAAAATATGTAGACGAATACGTATCGGCCTAAACTGAGGAAAATATTTTTTTATATATATTTTTGGGGGGATATTTATTATAGCAAAAAGTAAAAAATTATGTGTTTTTTTTTCAAAATTATCGCTCTTTTTTTGTTTATAGCGCAAAAAATAAAAACCGCAGGGGTGATCAAATACCACCAAAAGAAAGCTCTATTTGTGGGGGAAAAAAAAAGGACATCAATATTGTTTGGGAGCCACGTCGCACGACTGCTCAATTGTCAGTTAAAGCGACGCAGTGCCAAATAGAAAAAAGCGATCTGGTCTTAAGCCAGCAAAATGGTCCGGTCTGAAAGTGGTTAAGTAAAAAATACTTACAAAAATATAAAAAAAAAACTGACACAATGGGTTTCTGTTGCAAATATATTATAAAGAACGGGCTTAAGTATTGTTACCTCATCCCAAACAGATAGAGTAAAAAGTAAACAGCCAAAGTTTACGAACTTTAATGGTACCAGAGAAGGACTGAACCACATTAAATCAACATAAAAGGTATTTTATTACAAAACAACAACATATAAAAAAAGATATAAAGCAAATGCTCTTAAAAACATCAAATGATTGTTGGATAGGCTAGTACAGGGGTGCCCAACCTTTTAAAGAGCGAGGGCCACTTAAGCGACTTAGTAACCAATCGCGGGCCACAATGAGTGGAGCAGGCGGATGACAGCTTCATGTCCACCCTGCATATGCAGAGCCGACACGGACATGCCTCACTCTAATCTATGGGCCTTCCGATTTGATCTCCTATGATGGAATGGGACGGATCCCCCCACCTTCTGCTTTTTTTTAGTGGACCGGATTGGAGGTAGGTGGATGTATATATCTGTGGCTCAATAGAGGTGAATGGAGGGTCCGATTGGGGACCGATCATGCCAAATGGGCCTAATGCTGCTTTCACACTGACGTGCTGTGGTTTACCTGTACTACAAGTGCAGTGCAGTACACCTGTGGCTTTCCTGTGGATTAGCTGCACTTTGCCTTAGACTTCTATTATATCCTGCAGGTGTGATGCACTTTCTGAAATCTCCCCACACCTGCAGGTAATAACAGAAGTCTATGGCTCAGTGCAGGTAACCCACAGGTGTTCTGCGCTGCACCTGCGGATCAGTTTGAAAGCAGCCCAGTAACCACTGCAGAAGAGATATGCCCATATATACACTGTGATTTTAGTAATAAACTGACCTTTAATAACAGTCTTCCATTCAGATATCGGTGGCTGAGTGCATTTGGTATCACTCTGCCTGTACCAGGAGGCGGCGCTATACAGGAAGCATTGATTTAGGCAGCTCTATAGCCACTTGCTTTCTCTACCGCCAGCTTCATTAACAACACTGATGCTCTGGGGTGGTGGCTCGGCAACCCAAAATATGGGCTTGCCAACCCGCTATCAGGGCCACTGGTTGGGCACCCCTGGGCTAGTACATATATACTCCACATATTGTTTCTTTGTAAAGATGGCCAGGAGGTCAACGCGTTTCACAAACAGCTTTCTCAGGACCTCAATTCTTTGACCACAAAGAAACTAGATCTATCCATGAAACAAAATTCACAATAAATAATTATATGTTATACAAAATATACATCATACAGCACAGTATATATCCATTGTACCCTATCTCTCCAGATGAAAAAGAGGGGTCACTTACATGCATCTCCTGAAGTAGAGCAGGAGCCAGCAGCACATCATGCAACAAAATATGCGTTGAAACAAGTTGTTTGTAGAGGTACACTGGGATTGTATCTAGTATTGGAGGGATAATCAATTATATATAAGAAAACAAGACAGGACTTGTGCTCCGATGCAATTTCTTCTTTTACTCCAAAGTAAACAATACACGATATCAGCAGCCACTGTACAGTTGCGAGCAAGAGCTGCTCTTCATCACGCTATATGTGACTTGTGTAACATACTTCTAACAGACTACTGCACATATACAAAACCCAAGGGTGTGCCCCACAGGTGTCTGACCCAACTAACCAATCAGTCAGATGAAGAACACCAGGGTTAACCTCATCAGTGCAAGAACCTTATGATAAATCGAAAGCACCATACATTACATATATCCAACTACAATTGTAATCACTGTCTTCTCCCGACAGGGGATGGATTCCCTACCAGCGGGAGAAGACAATGGTCCTAAAGGAATGATTCCCAAATCAACACTATTGATGGGGGAATAGTTTGAATTTTTTTCTTGCAACCCATGGTATGACCTACCTAAGACAGGAAGTGCTTTACTGGCCAGATTACTAGGTGAAAATAAAAGCACAAACAAATGCAGCCACAACATTTAAAGTGACTATAAAGGCAAAAGGTTTTTTTCTTTAACTTAAAGTGGTTGTATACTCAATTTTTTAACTTTTACCTACAGGAAAACCCATAATAAGGCTTACCTGTAGGTAAAAAAAATATCTCCTAAACCTGTACGGTTTAGGAGATATTCCCCTCGGTATGCGCCGCTGACTGCAGGGGATTCTCGGCCTGAAAATCCGGCAGTGGCCGACCGGCCGGAATGAAATCTCCCGCGCGCATGCGCGGGAGCGACGATATCGCAGCTTCCGGCCACTCACAGCGCCGGAGCCGCCATACCCGGAAGAAACGCCAAGGGAACATGTCAGCTCCCTCGGCGTGGATTGGGCCAGATGTCGGGGCCTCGTTCTATGGTAAGTATTTCATAATGAGCTAGTATGCGGTGCATACTAGCTCATTATGCCTTTTGCTTTGCAGTATGTTATTAAAAAATGCATTTGCAATCACTTTAAGGACTGATATGCTGCAATATAGTACTTTTTATTTTATTTTATTTCTTTGTTGTGCAGGATTTAATATTCTAAATTACTAATATGCACAGTCCTTGTTTCAGACTCTTTAATAAATGAGGTCCACCCTGCACTAGCTATTAATTTAGCCGTTTATTAATTACCCAGTTGTGTATTAATTGTGATTATCCCATCATTGGTATTGGTATAGGAGTATTTGCATTTCAACTCAATACAACTTGCAACAGAAAGAGTTAAAATGTGACTTCCTGTAGGCAGAGATGACATACATTAACAATGCTCTTTGTTTCAGATGAACAAATCAATGTATGCTGTTGGAAAGCCCTTTAATTAACTACACACTTAGAAAGGCCTTTACCAGACTGTACTTTTTCTGCTTTGTGATTCCAAAGAAATGAAAATCAATATGCTGCCAATTTCATATGTTTCCCCAAACAAACAGTGACAAGGCTTAGTAAGTTAAATACTAGGGAAAGAAAATGACACCCATTAACAGAGGCGTGGTTCTCGTTAATTGCATCTGAGTGTGTTTATTACTTGCTCACCCATCTATTTATCCTACTCAGTGTTGTTGCATGGAGAGGTCACTCTTTTCATCCTCCTTTATTGAAACGTTTTCATTTACAAATGTTTGTTTTGTACACCTAATAGGCATGGTCTGTGCAGGGAGGGTGATCCACCAATGTCTAAGCCCACGTACACACGGTCAGAGATTTTGCCAACCAAATCCGTCGGATTGTGCCCGTCGGATTTAGTCAGACGGATTGTGTCCGAAACTGTTGCATACACACGGTCGGGCCAAGTTTGCGAAAAATCCGATCTTTCAGAACGTGATGACGTAATTTCGTTACGATGGGACTACATTCAGGCTAGTAGCTAATAGCTTTGATGTAGGAATTTGATCTGAGCATGCGTGGCACTTGGTCCGATGAAAATGCTCTACACATGATCGGATTAGGTCCGTCCGGCCCAGTTGATAGGGAAATATTTCCAACATGTTGGAAAATTGGGTCGGACGGAATCACACAGTCAGATTATCTGACAACACGGTCCAATAAGACTCATTCCGACAGATTCTCCGACCGTGTGTACAAGGGCTTAGCCAGGGGTGCCCAACCTTTTGAAGTGCGAGGGCCACTTAAACGACTTGGTAATCGGTCGCGGGCCACAGTGAGCAGATGCAACCCAGGATACTTTTTAGCGGATCGTATTGGAGGTAGAACACAAGTTTATGTCTGCCACTACTTAGAGGGTCTAATTGGTCGGACTGTCGGACTGAATGCGTGAAAAGGGTCCAAGGCTGCTTTCACACTGATGGGCTGTGGTTTATCCGCACCACGTGTGCAATGCAGTGTACCTTTGGCTTTCTTGCAGTTTGCAATAGACTTCTTTTATATTCTGCAGGTTTGGTGCACTTTCAGAAAGCTCACCAAACTCGCAGGTAATAATAGAAGTCTATGGCTCAGTGCAGGTAACCTGCAGGTAAACAGTGCACCCGCGAATCAGTTTGAAAGCAGCCCAGTAACGACTGCAGAACAGATATGCCCATTTATACACTGTGATTTTAGTAATACACTGACCTTTAATAACAGTATTCTTTAAATTCTATTCTATCCCAGAACAGGAGGTCGCGGGCCACATCAGAGGGCTCCGTGGGCCACGTGTGGCCCCCGGGCCACTGGTTGGGCACCCTTGTTCTAAGGCCTATGAAATGCGTTCAACCATTAACAATATGTGAAGTCATTTCCTGTGTCCGGCCTGATAGTATCACACAGCACCAGTTAACGGGTTGGGAAGCTCCCCGTTTATGTAACCTTCCTGTGGAGATAGTTGTGATGGCTGAAAGTAGGTAGAAGACTGAGCACAGAGCTAGCCATGTACAAGAAGCTGACAGTAAGATGTCTAAGCAAAATCCAACCGCTGGATAATTGTGCCAATTGTGTGTACTCACATATCAAAATGTAAAATCATGTATTCATTTCCACAGTATATTTCAAATATTTCTAGCCTACTCCTATTACTATATATCATTTAAAGTTTGTAAACGTAAGCGCCATGTACGCAGAGCAGTTGAATACCTCATCTGAATGCTGTAAACTGACAGCTGATAACTAGGGATGAGCTCCGGTGTGTTCGCACACTCCACGTGTAGAGCCAGGAAGTCGGCGCAGCGCTAATCACAGTCAGTGAGACATTTCCCGATATCTGCAGCTGCACATCCAGAAATGTCTCACTGCCTGTGATAAGCTGGCGGGCTCAGCACGTGGAGTGTGCGAACACGCCGGAGCTCAGCCTTACTGATAACAATGAAAAACGTCCATTTTACAGCTTTTATGTACTGAGTTTATGCGAGTTTGGCAGCAGTTATGAGCATTTGAGGTTAGAAGTGTTTTTAAACTCAGGAGACCCTCCCAAATGTCCATAATGTATGAAAAACAAGGATTATTAACTATTTCAGCAATTCTGTGAGAGAAGAGAGAGCAGTGTGCTTTAATGATGGATTTTCTCTCTATCTGTGTGTCTGTCTCTCTCTCTCTATGTCTTTCTCTGTCTCCCTCTCACTCTCTCTGTTTCTCTCTGTCACTATCTCTCTCGCTCTCTGTCACTATCTCTCTCGCTCTCTGTCACTATCTCTCTCGCTCTCTGTCACTATCTCTCTCGCTCTCTGTCACTATCTCTCTCGCTCTCTGTCACTATCTCTCTCGCTCTCTGTCACTATCTCTCTCGCTCTCTGTCTCTCTCTCACTCTCTCGATCCCTGCCTCTCACTCTCTCTGTCTCTCTCTTGCTCGCGCTCGCTCTCTCTCGCTCCCTGTCTCTCGCTCTCTGTCTCTCGCTCTCTCGCTCCCTGTCTCTCTCTCGCTCGCTCGCTCGCTCTGTCTCTCTCTCGCTCTCGCTCTCGCTCACTCTCTGTCTCTCTCTCGCTGTCTCTTGCTTGCTCGCTCTCTGTCTCTCTCTCGCTCGCTCTCACTCTCTCTCGCTCTCACTCTCTCTCGCGCTCTCTGTCCCTCTCGCGCTCTCTGTCTCGCTCTCGCTCTGTCTCACTCGCGCTCTCTCTCGCTCGCGCTCTCTCGCGCTCTCTGTCCCTCTCGCGCTATATATATATATATATATATATATATATATATATATATATATATATTTATTAGCAGACATCCTAGGGAAAAAAAATGGTGGTCGTTGTGCTAATTTTCATGTTACATGGTATTTGCGCAGCAATTTTTCGAACACATTTTTTTTTTTACGTCACTTCCGCCTTGCAATGACATGGAGACAGGTTGGGGCCATCTTCCCCTCACTCGTCTCCATGCATAACAGGGAGAAGAACCTGATCGCCTCCACTACCGAAAACTCCAGTAAGCGGCGGAGGGCACTGGAGCACAGCAGGAGTGGCCCTCTCCCACCACCGTTAAAAGTTATCTTGCTGCGAATCCACCGCAGAGACCACTTTTATCTGACAGAGGACCGCCCACTGAAGAAGATACCAGGGTTATGGTAGCTAGCTGCTGCCATAATAACGATACTCCTTTTCAAATGACGGTGGACAGTCCATAAGGGGGTTAAACATTTTTACAAGTTACATGTTTAGAGTTACAGAGGAGATCTAGAGCTAGAATTATTGCTCTCACTCTACTCTAACATTTGTGGCATATGTAACCTGTGTGTATCTGGTTCTGATACTAGTCAATGCCTCACTGCACGTCCCTCTATGGAGCAGTGGGTGTCAACAAACGTGTCCATTGACACCCGCCGGCATCTGATCTGTCTGCTAAAAACAGAAGGATGTGGATCTGTTCCCCATATGTCTGGCAGATCGGATCGGATGGCAGTCGGGTGTATCCGACCATCCTTAGAGGAGAATGGGCTGTGTCTGTGTCCGCTCTGTATAAGCGGAGCGAGCATGGACCGGCCATCTGCCTACTCAGTGGGGATCAATGGACAGATTCCCTGCTGAGCAGGCAGACTCCAGCAGAGCCTCCCCTGTGTGTAAAGGGCCTTAAGGCTTATTTAAAAATGTAGTGATTGGTTTTAGATATATTGTACTGTATAGGAGTTTCCTACTTTCAACAAAAGAATTGGAAATCTTTGTAATATACAGGATTTTTGCCACCTACAAAAACCCTCAACCCATCAGCAGCCACGACGTGTCCTAGGACTCAGCAGTCTGGTCAGGGTCAAATTATGTTTTCTAAATATTTCACACCAAATTTGTTTGCAATGTAATCCGTGTTTATTGCCGCATTCTCTGCAGGAGCTCCGGGGTTTCTGTACTTTCAATAGACTGTAGACTAAAAGTTGTAGCTTGCTAAACAAATACATAAATTACCTTACTAATGAACAACACATTCTTGGCTGTATTTCTGTTCTCATGATAAATATTCATATATATAATGTACATTTATATATAGATATAATTGTATATAAAAATACTAAAGCGTCAGTTGGTGTTCCACCTTCTCTCCCATCTTTCTCTTTCCCTGATTCTACTCCTACCCCTCTCTTTTCCCCTTTCCTGTATCTTGTCTCTTCTTTTCCTATGCTTTTTTTTTTACTCTACTCATAATTATTGGGAAAATGGTAGGCTTATATTTATGGAAGCCTTACTGATTTGTAGTTTCCTATAGGGAATGTTTTTTTGTAGCATACTGCTAATAAGAGTATTTCGTGGATTGGAGGGGTTCTTCCTTTTGGGCGCAGTGTGATCCCAGTTGGAGCGCCCGAAGGGGAGATGTCCTCCTGAAGGACCACAGATTAGTTGGGCTAAGGTTATGTATCCCTTGTTAGCCTAGATTTTCAGCCTGTATCTTTTCCATTGTTAGCCATATGCTCAGTCAGGGATGGGCTGTTCTTGAGCATCTTCTCATACTGATGTCTATTTGTTACATCTTTGCTACTGTATGGTATTCTTTAAATTCAATAAAATACTTTGAAATAAAAATACTAAAGCGCTGATGTGGATCCGTGTAAAGAAAGTGAGCAATAACTAAATGATGTCAGCTGCAACCAATCTAATAGTGCTCTGACACCGTGACATAAGTTAAATTATATAAATATATTGGTGCGCTTGAATCAACAACCCACTCAATGGATAATCAATATTTACCCATAGTGAACAACAATAAAAATACATTTTTGAAATGATAAAGTGCTGCCAGTATATATAATTACACTCAGAATATGGGGATCAAACAATCCCTATGTATATGTATATGTTAAGAATCCCCCAAAAAATGTAGTACTGGGAACAAATAATTTGAATAAATAAATAGTTAATATGTAGTGAAATGGCCACTGATTAATAAACGGAATCAGTCCTACAAAAAAGTGTCCACTCCTGTGCCTTTAAACTTGCTTACTGCTCCACTCCCATTCACCATTTTGAATGATGATTGATTCACATGGAAAGAAAATTTAAACGCATCATTGCGCAATGATACAAGTTGCATAAGTCTATAAGATGAATTAAATCCACTCACATTTATGTAGCATCTAAGCGCTTTGGTTAAAATGGTCAGACGTTTTTAGACCGCTCTCCGCACAGCATCTCCTGTGCTGATAATCACATTAGATGCCGTCACTGGCTCCTTCTCCTGACACGTTGCGTCACATGTCACGTGACTTTTTCCAGCAGAGCATGCCCTGTGTGTAAAGAGCCTTAAGGCTTATTTAAAAATGTAGTGATTGGTTTTAGATATATTGTACTGTAGGAGTTTCTTACTTTCAACAAAAGCATGGTAGGTACAAAAAGGAAATTGGGACTTTAAATGAAGCATTGGGATAGTGGAGGAAAAAATGAACCATGTTTGGATTTCAACGTAGAATGTTTATTAATTATAAAATAAAGAGTATTGATTTCATAGGCATAAAAAAGCATACACATGGCATATAGTAAAAACAGTATACATCTATTGGCATATGATTCTTATAGTGAATAAATTACATGGCATAATGATACCAATGACAGCATGCCTAATATCGACCAATATATCCAGATGGTAAGTATACGTCCACTAAATACAGAAAAGTTTTTTGTATTGTAGTTAAAAGAGTAAAATAATAATGAAATCAGTATGGTTCCGAATGAGGTGTAGCTGGGGCATCAAAATCAAATCTCGACGCGTTTCGTGGATGTATCCACTCATCAGGAGCTGATGCGACCATAGATTCCTATAGAATGTATATAGAAAAATAATGAACCATACTATCCATGTAAAAGAGTATATGGGTGAATGAACATATAGTGCATATAGATGGTTAGCCAGATAGACTCACCAAACCAGATAGCAAGCGCAATGCACGGAAGTGGGGCGCAAGGTGGACCAGGAGCATAATCTCTCCACGGGAGCTGAGGCGGCATATACCGTATATGGATGTATTATCGGGCAGAGTGAAGAGAAGGGATGACAAAGTTTCAGCAAAAATGGGAATATATTGTAGCTGGAGAACATATCTGGGAACAAAATTATGAATACGTGTGTAATTTATAATAGTTTATTAGAGATAATGATTGATAGTGGACCCAGTGAATACTAGAAGAGGTGATAATAAGGATCAGAATAGTGCGAGGGATATCAACATTGAAAAGTGAATAGCATTTGAAGTGAGTATGCAGTTTTGCAAGAATTAAGTGAAAGTGTCAACTAAGACTGAGTGCAGGGTAGCTGGTGAAAGAAAATTGAAAATTTTGTGAAGAAACTACAAAACGGAAGCACCAGTAGGAAAGGGGAAATCTACACTGTAACAATGTGTGTAAAGGAGGGAAAGGAAGAGAAAACTTACCCAAATGTAGCACCCGGATGACACCAGCAACCATATGGCTGGTGCACATTGACCCCAGAAGGAGACTAGCCGTGAACACAGCTAGTTCCAAGTTGGGAATATATAGGTATGCCGCCAACGCCACGCACATGGAACCATGGAGGAGGAAGTGCACCTGAGCTGAGTAACACTCAGCAACAGGCGCGGAAAAACTCCCCCATGGAGACACGGAGATCCAAGAACACTAAACGTCAGTGCGATGACGTCAGAATTGACGTCACACGCACGCCGTAGTATGCGTGGCACCGATGCGCAGAGGGGCATCCACACGACCTCCCAATCACGAGTGACAGGGGAGGAGGGGAGGACCCACTAGCGCATCGCAGCTCCCGCAGGGAGAAGAGAGCCCAGTACCACCCAGACACCCGATCCACCGCACAAAGCACAACATCAGCCAGGTGGGGGGGTGTGTACATTGGACATATGTAAATAAATATCCATGTAGGGCACTGGATCAATACCAGAAATGCTGCTTAAAAACAAAAAGCATGTACATGACTGTAATGATTATAGATGCATAGAGACAATATCTAAGATGTCACCAGTATATGAACCTTAACATAAGGTACCCTATAAATGAGCGCAGACCTCACACAGGGAAGGTAGGGGAACACTACCAGTCCCATATATCCAAATGCTTCCATCCCGGTATATAAGCAAAAATAAGGGGAATTGGAGCACAATTAAGTGCCCCCATCCCGGTAATAGGTATTTTATATATATATATATATATATAAAGCATTGGAAATCTTTGTAATATACAGGATTTTTGCCACCTACAAAAACCCTCAACCCAACCCTCAACCCATCAGCAGCCACGACATGTCCTAGGACTCAGCAGTCTGGTCAGGGTCAAATTATGTTTTCTAAATATTTCACACCAAATTTGTTTGCAATGTAATCCGTGTTTATTGCCGCATTCTCTGCAGGAGCTCCGGGGTTTCTGCACTTTGAGTAGACTGTAGACTAAAAGTTGTAGCTTGCTAAACAAATACATAAATTACCTTACTAATGAACAACACATTCTTGGCTGTATTTCTGTTTTCATGATAAATCTTCATATATATATAATGTACAATTATATATAGATATATAAATATATTTTTGTGTATATATAGTATTTTTATACATATTATGGTTAACAATTCGCATCCTGTAGACTCACGCACATTATAGATGATGGTCCCTCTCCTAGTTAAAGTACATTTTTCTACAATAGCTTACTAGACACATAGCAAAACAAAAAAGAAAATGTCCCTGGAACTTTTTTTAAATGTTGGAAAATATGCAAAAAGTTTATGGCAAAGAATGGGGAGAATTTTGAATATTGAGTTATTGTACCATATAGAAGCCCAGACTATATTAACCATAACTCCTTTTTTTTTGTACAACAGTTATAGACGCTAGTTGTTAACCACTTCCGGCCTGCCATATGCAAAATGATGACTGCAGAGTGGCTCTGTTATCCTGATTGGGCATCATATGACATCCAGCAGAATAAGCCACTTGCGGCGATCGGTAGTGTGTGTGTCGCTCTGACATACCACATCTCTGATCCCAGTAAAGAGCCTATGACGCAGGCTCTTTACCATGTGATCAGCTGTTTCCAATCACAGCTGGTCACATCGTAACCAGGATGTGCCGTTTATAGGCTTTTCCTCTATTCACGCTGACAAGGCACGAGTAGAGGAGAGCCAATCAGCAGCTCTCCTGACAGGGGGGTGTGCGCTGATAATCAGCGCATCGATTATCAGTACAGACCCATCATGGATACCCTCTAGAGCCCACCAGGGATGACAACCCGTCCACACCAAACTGTGCCCACCAGGGTTGCCAAACCATGCCCACCAGGTTTGCCAATCAGTGCCCATCAAGGATGGCAATCAGTGCCCATTAGGGATATCAGTGTCCATCAGTTATTCCTTTCAGTGCCTCCTTAACAGTGCCCATCAGTGCCACCCATCAGTGCCCATCAGTGCCACCTATCAGTGCCCATCAGTGCTGCATATCAGTGCCACCTATGAATTCCCAACAGTGCCACCTATCAATGCCCATCAGTGCTGCATATTAGTGCCTCATCGTCAGTGCAGATCAGTGTCGCCTCATCAGTGCTCCTTGGTAAAGGAGAAAACTAACTTATTTACAAAATTGTGTAACAGAAACAAAGAAAAAAGTTTTTTTGTTCTCAAAATGTTTGGTCTTTTTAATAAAAAATCCAGAGGTGATCAAATACCACCAAAAGAAAGCTATTTGTGGGGGAAAAAATTATAAAAATTTACTTTGGGTACAGTGTTGCATGACCGTGCAATTGTCATTCAAATTGCGACAGTGCTTAAAGCTGAAAATTTAGCAGAAAGGGGTGAAAGTGTCCGGTATTGAAGAGTTTAATTAAGGGTTCCATTTAGGTGGAATTCACACAGATTTACATTTCCATCCATTTTATGTGTGTATTAGTGCACGTTGATTTGCACTTATGCGCATTTTGATGTGCGTTGACACAAATTTTAGCGCACATTAGAATGCTATGCATATTACAGGGTTTCCTGTGATTTACAAAGTGCCCGAACATGTGCTACAAAGTTATTAATATGAATAAATTCTGACATGTTAACTAGAAAGCACCTGCTCTATACACACTCCTTTTCTCCTCACTCCAATTCCCCAAAGATGGCCACTGGTATGGGTGCTTGTAAAGGGCCAGAAATAATGACAATGCAAATTTATTTTTATTTACTTGTGTTGCTTTGCATTGATGCGATTTTTACACGCGTTTACATGCATTGCGTAAAAATGTATACATGTTGCATTTTAGCACAACGCAATACAATTTAACGCAGCACTGTAGTGTGAACAGGACACATAAAAAAACTATTGTTTTTTTTTATTTGTCTATCTCTTGACCTTCAATTTAGGCCTCATTCACCCCATGTGCAGAAATGTGACTTATTATTATATATGTGTGTGATACTCCAGTGCAAGCAGATAAAAGTGCAATAAATGTTCTGCTGCTGACACAAAACAAAGATTCACACTTCCACCTTTTATGACTATATCAAATCAATTGATATAAATTGATTTGATATAGTCATAAAAGGTGGAAGTGTGAATTTGTGTTTTGTGTCAGCAGCAGAACATTTATATTATTATTATTATAATACAGGTGTAGCAAGAAGCCGACTACAGTTTTCTGGCACTGCAGACTTACTCTCTTCCTTCTTAGACCTTCTCTGTGTTCCTCTAGTGCTGGGCTCAGATTACACGCATCATCTACCTGAGCCAAGCAGAGAGCATTGTGAGAACTGTAGTCTCCTGAACAGACATTCTTGATCTGCAGAACTATCCCTGGACTACACCTCCCAGCAATTCATCTGCCCCAAGGAAAGAACTCTGGGAGAGGCTATAAAGAGGGTCAGCAGACCAGGCAAGGTCTCTTGCTGCCCGGGTAGGGTTGCCACCTTTTGTTCAAATCAAACCCGAACACTTTAGCGGAGCACGCCAATTTTTTTTTTATAGTATAAATTATACATATATTTTGCTACTAAATAGCATTTCTAATCATATGAAGTTAATAACAAGAGTCCCCCTTTACATCAGAGCACACAGAGTTCCCCTTTTACATGTAAACTCGCAGAGTTCCCTTTCACTGTAAGGGGGGACTCTGCAGACTCTGATGTAAGGGAGAACTCTGGAGCCTTTAACATAAGGGATGCTCTGGGAACCCTGATTTAAGGGGAAACACTGAGAGCTCTGATGTACGGAGAGGACTCTAATGTAAGGGGGGAACACTGTGGCTTCTGGTGTAAAGGGGAAATCTGATGTAAGGGGTACTCTGAGAACCCTGATTTACATTAGTGTACTCACTCAGAGGCAGGAGGGGGGAGACTTCATTGACAGACAGGGATGGATGGTGAGCTCACTCACCCCTTGGCAGTCAGAACCTCTCATCCAGATGTATCCGAGGCTGCTGAATTCAAATTTCCAGCCCCCACTTTCCTTTTCTGAGGCAGACACAGAGGGGTAGGGGGAAGAGGTGCTGATCGAGCCCTCTCTCCTCTCCCGTCTGTGTGTGTCTGTGTGTGTGTGTGTGTGTGTGTGTGTGTGTTTCGGGGGGGGGGGGGGATTGTTAGTGTTGGCTTTGGGCAGTGTGAAAAAGTTTAACAGACACTTTCAGCTTAGACAACTGCAGCCAGCAACCCTGCTGGGAAACCAGTCCAGTCTAAATAATGTGTCCGGGTTTCAGGCAGTCTGAAACCCAGACGCATGATTCCAAACCCGAACTGTCCGGGTGAATCCTGGACAGGTGGCGACCCTATGCCCGGGTCCCATCAAGTAGACACCCATTCGCTGATGTGTGAGAAAACTGTGGCATACCACGCGGCAACATCCCAGCTCCAACTCAAGCGGGTCCAGCGGCGCTTGCTACACCACAGCGTTGCTGTAAACAGCAGGATCAGACAACTCACAGTCCCAGCAGCCAGACTGTCATCCCCCATTTGGCAGAAAGAAGAATTTACCTGGTTCGCTCTTCAGCAGGTTCCTACACTGTTCTCCAGTTTAGTGCGAAGGCATCTGTCCATCAATTCAATCCCTACACCATCATATTTCACAGGACACTGTATATAGGCACCTTACACCTGGAATAGCCTTATTGTATTTCACAGGACACTGTATACAGACACCTTATACCTGGAATTGCTTTAAAGATTACTGCTGGCCAGGCTGAGCTGCTTTGCCCTTACTACATATCACTGTGCCACACTCAGAATTCTTATTCTTTAAACTCCAACTTGCCGGTGAAGATCATTGCAAGGCCTTGCATCCTGGACACTGCTATTCTATTGCTATTTAAAGGGACACACCACTAATACCTATATTACCTCATCTCTTATTAGAATTAAAGGTATAATAGGCCGGCCTGGGAGTCCCCTTTAGCAGTGGTGTTATAGACAGCAACCAGTAGCCTTTCTTAGAGATCCATTCATTTATTGTCTGTTTCTTTGTACATATCTGTGATTTCAAACTGTCATGTAATTACCTTTGGGGACCTTTTCAGAGTCTTTGCTGTTTATCCAGGAATTTGCTGACTAATACCCTGTTACATGAATCTTCTCTTGAATAAGTAAAAGCAGAGAGAGCTAATCAATCTGCATTGTGTGCTATTTAAAGGTATACACAACATGTCTGAACCTAGAGTGTCAGGAGGGCTGGAAAGTTCACAGGCTCAAGGTGGCGCAGATGAACATGCAATTCTAAGCAACCCCCACGGGGGCAGTGCTACACAGGATTTATATGGTGCCAATAGTTTGCACAGCACTTTACAACATGAGGACAAACATTACAGTTACAATACAAGTCAATACAGGAAGCATCAGAGGGCTCTGTTTGTTAGAGATTACAAACTTAAAGTGAGTTTTTCTGCACCTGTCTCTGCAAGGGCACAAAGAAAACCATTGCTCTCTATGTCCCTTGTTCAAACCACAACAACATGTGTGCAGTAGTTTTCTGAGCAGAAAAAAAAATCTTACCTGACATAAACATTGTGGTGTGAACAGGGCACATAGAAAACAATTGTTTTCTTTATTCCCTTGCAGAGAATTTGTGTTGCAGATTCCTGCAGAGAGAAAGAAAGCTCACGTAACAACAGTATTATGGTGTGAACGGGGCTCATAGAAAACAATGGTTTGCTTTGTGCCCTTGCAGTTACCTACATAATAAATACATACATCTCTGCACATGGTGTAAACAAGACCAAAATATTCTCTGCAAGTCAAATCTGCAGTTGTCTGTACATATGGTGTGAACAATAGAGGGATGACTGCTGGCTCACTGGTCTTGGAGGAACATTTGATTAGAAAGATCCCGATCAATATTATTCTATTACCAAAATAAATGATACCCATGATTGTCTGCACTGCACAATGCATAGCATGCTGTAACCACTGTATCCACTGTAACCACTGTATCTGAGGGTGCCCGAATCCAGCATGGCCACCTTAAGAAGTTAGACTGGTACTGTTTGTGAATGTGTGTGCTATACAACCTTTTACAGCCTTAAGATGATGCAGTTACCAGGTGCAAATTGGCAATTGAAACCTAGCGCATTGCTGACGCCTTAACAAAAAGGAGTGATTGTTTATATATTTAATAACAAGCAATTTCTTTCAAGGTAATAAAACTGCAATCGAGGAAAATTTATGAAAATTATACTTACTTTGACATTATGCCAAGTGCTCTTAAAAAACTGCAAGTTGTTATAGCAATGAAACATTTTTGGACACATGCCAGGCATTTTTCAAAATCAAGTACCGTAACAACTAATAGAAAGTGAATTTTTATTCTTAACGGCCTCATAAAAGTAATATTAGACAACTTGCCCTAGTCTCAGTGCTGGGAGATTGTTGATACCAATTTTTTGGTGTGAAGAGAGATGCTTTAGCCTAAGCCCTTGTACACAAAGTCGGAGATTCAGACAACCAAATCCGTCGGATTTTGTTTGTCGGATTTTGTCCGACGGATTTTGTCCGAAACTGTTGCATACACATGTTGTCGGAAAATCGGACGTGATGACGTTATTTCGTTACGACGGGACTACGTTCACGCTAGTAGCCAATAGCTTTGATGTTGAAATTTGATCTGAGCATGCGTGGCACTTTGTCCGATCGGAATTCTCTACACATGATCGGAGTATGTCCGATCGGAGCATTTGGTCGGAAAATTTTACAAACAAGTTGGAAAACTTGGTCCGTCGGATACTCCGACAGAAACAGTCCGATGGAGAGCACACACAGTTGGAATATCCGACAAAACAGTCCAATCGGACACATTCCGTCGGAATCTCCGACCGTGTGTACAAGGGCTAAGACTTCCTTCACTTTAACCCTCTATGTAACCTTAACACTAAAGCCGCGTACACACGGGCGGACTGTATGGCCAACTTAGTCCGTCAGACATTCCGACGGACAGTCCGTCCTACTTTCGAATGAACGGACTTGACCACACACGGATGCACAAACAGTCCGTCGAAAGTTTGCGCGATGACGTGTACAGCACGTACGACGGGACTAGAAATAGGAAGTCCAATACACAGCAATGCAACCTTTCGCCGTGTAAATCCTTTCTGAGCATGCGCCATACTTAGTCCGTCGAACTAGCCTACTCACGAGCGGATTGTCCGCTGAAACCAAAGTACAACGGACAATATTACGGAAATTCCAAAATACTTAGTCCGCCAGACTGCACGCTGAAAAAGTCCGCTGAAGCCCACACACGAGCGGACTGTCCGCTGAAACACTGTTCAGTGGACAAAGTTGGGCGAACAGTCCGCCCGTGTGTACGCGGCCTAAGTTGGCCAGACAGTCCGCCCGTGTGTACGCGGCTTAATTCTCACTGTAACTCTAAAACCAACTCTCCCATTAGAGATGCCTTATCCTAAGTGATCCCCAACACCCACCCTCCCTGGAAGCCCATACAATAATAACTCTGTAGCTTTAACACTAAGCCTCCTTGTGACCCTAAAACTGACCCTCTCTTCAATTCTAATATCAATCCTTCTTTTAACTCTAATGCCGCGTACACACGACCGGACTTTCTGGCAGACTAGGTCCGACGGTCTTCCCAACAGACTTTCGGTGGAGTTCCAACGGACTTTTTGAACGAACAGACTACGTCAGTTCAAAAGTCCGTTTGTTTTGAACATGATGACGCAAACGGGACTAAACAATAGCCAGTAGCCAATAGCTTCCCTTGCGTTGTATTTGGTCCGTCGGACCAGCACACAGACGAACGGTTTTCCCGATTTTAGTCCGTCGGAATTTAGTCTGTCAGATATATTTGAAATATGTTCTATTTCTAGGTCCATCTGATTTTTTTATTTTTTTTAAAAAACGATCGGACTAGCCCACACACAATTGGATTGTCCGACGGACTAATCCCTTCAGACACTAACCCTTCTTGCAGGCCTAATACTAACACTCGCAGTGGAGATGACTTACGCTATAGTTGGCCATACATTTGGTAACTATCCAGCAATTTTAACCACTTTTGATTGAGCTGGAATTTAAATTCTCAGTACTCGAACATGATTATTAGTGGTTTTGGTCGAATGCAAGGAGATGGGATCAAAATTGCCTTGATTGAACCCCACGAAAAATCGAATTTCTTTTAAAGCGGTTGTAAATCGCTGGTCTTTTTTGTTTTTTTTGGAACCTAGAAGGTAAAGGCACAATGTGCTAATATGCTTCGCATACTAGCACATTATGTTAAACTTAACTTATGTTAAATTTACTTTAAAATTAAGCCCTCTCACGCCAAGAAGTCAGCACTGCAGGGGCTCCCATCTTCACCCGTCTTGCTTCCAGGTTAGTGGATTTTGGCTCTGTGACTGGACGGAGCCGCAATGACGTCACAGGACTCTGAAGGAATGGCACAGGTGGCTGTTCCTGCAGAGTGCATGCGCCAGTGATGTCACTGGCTACATGTAATGTAAATATCTCCTAAACGGTGCATGTTTAAGAGATATTTACACTACCTATAGTAAAGCCTTATTATAGGCTTACCTAAAGGTAAAAGCAAAAGATGGAAGTTCAATGTCTTTAACAATATTGCTGTATTGGAGCTTTCATTTCAGAGCACGGTTTAAACAGTTGAATTCAGGTGATCGATCAAACTCATAGGTAGTAGATTGCTTGTTTTTAGGCAACTACTTTCAATCTTATGTTCAATTCCTGGTTGATCAAAAGTAGTTGAAGTTGCCTGAATGTTGCCACGTGTATGACAAGCTTAAAGCCATATTCAATCCAAAAACGTGATACATTGCAGCTTACCAATTCTTAGATGTGGTGGCTGAGGACATTTTCTTTTTTAGGCTTTTTTTTTCCCTTTATTTCACTTGGTGATCCTGCCAGTAACACACGTCCTGTCTTATGCTGGCCATACACTAGAAGATATTTAGACGAGAATATTTGTACGAACATTTGTACAAAAAGATTCTTTGCAAATGCGATGAATGGACAAATGTCATTTGAAAATTTCACTTGCTTTTAACATTTGATTTTAAAAGTAATTGCCAAACAAAAAACATAAACACTGTCAAAAAATTTGTTCTAGAAAATTTTACATCCTGTTCCTTTGAATTTTTTCATGACTGTGGTTGAAAATAAATGTTGATTTTATCTTCCTAATGATTAGAAAATCGAATGAATGTTCTTAAAATTAGAATTTTTGAACAAAAATCTATACGTGTATGGCCAGCATTAGGGTGTCTGCATTCTGGATGAAGTAGGAAAGCAGACACCTTTGGACAACAGAATTGTCAGTCTGGATAAAAGTAGTGTAAAGCCTCCTACACACGGTACGATTGTTGGCTAACCAAGCGTCTGATTTTTGTCAAAAGGGCGTGTGCCAGGATCTTGTCTTGCATGCTAACGGTACACAATTGTCGTGCCACAAACACGAATGTAGTGATGTACTACGAGGAATTTCAGGTCTTGAGCGCCACTCTTTGGGCCCCTTCTGCTAATTTCGTGTTTGGTGAGCATTGATTCCAAGCATGCGTGTTTGTACTTTCGACTTTTGTGTGAAGGATTTGTGTACTGGCCCTATGCAAATCAAGCCGTTGTCTGCCGAAAATTTATTAGCCTGTCATCCAACATTTGTTGGCCGAAAATTGGACAACAATTAGAGTGTACTAACGGTAAGATTTTGGGACAACAGTCTGTCAAGAGACAAACCCCTGCCAACAATCGTACCGTGTATGTAGCTTTAGCCCTTGTACACACGGTCGGAGATTCCGACAACCAAATCCGTCGGATCTTGTCTGTCGGATTATGTCGTAAACTGTAAACTGTTGCATACACACGGTCGGACAAAGTTGTCGGAAAATCCGATTGTTCAGAACGTGATGACGATATTTCGCTACAACGGGACTACCATCAGGCTAGTAGCCAATAGCTTTGATGTAGGAATTTGATCTGAGCATGCGTGGCACTTTGTCCGATCGGAATTCTCTACACATGATCGGAGTATGTCCAATCGGAGCATTTTGTCGGAAAATTTTACCAACAAGTTGGAAAACTTGGTCCGTCGGATACTCCGACGGAAACAGTCCGATGGAGACCACACACAGTCGGAATATCCGACAAAATGGTGAGATCGGACACATTCCGTCGGAATCTCCGACCGTGTGTACAAGGGCTTAGACTAGCAGATTTTGGTGGATTTGACTAACAAATTAAAACTGAATTCCTGTTAACACTTTATAAGCAATTGCAGAAAACAGTTGTTTCCTTTTGCGATAATGGTTTTGTATAAATTAATAAAAGCTGATCGTTGTAAGCACACCTGTTAGTATTAAATCATTTGTCTCAACCCACTAATTGTTACTTTGTCTGGACATCATGGTCTGTCAAACTAGGTTAAAAAAAGAACAGACTCACTGGCTGGATCACCAGGTAACAATAAAGAAAAAATGTAAAGAAAGAAAAGAATGCAGCTACCACATATAAGAATTGGTAAGCTGCAGTTTAATACATTTTTATTGTTGGGTTTGATATCACTTTAAGGTATTCCTCACATTAACTCTCCCTATGTTAACTCTCCATGTAACCCTAACATTAGTCCTCCCTGAAATGAACACAAACACTTAGCCCCCTTTCACATTCATACGACTTGTCCCACGATTTTGGACTGCAAAATCGCATGACAAGTCATTCTCCATGATTTTGAATGACTACCATTCATATTGGCACGACTTTAAGTCGTGCAGACTTCAAAGTAGTTCCTGCACTACTTTTTTTCTGAAGTCAGCTCAAAGTTGGATTCCGTATTAACTGATCCGACTTTGGCATGCGACTTGTGCATAAAGGGTCTGGCATGGATTCTGGGGGGGACCCCACGCCGAAGAAACCAAAAAATCGATACCAGACTGAAGGGCCCAGTATGCTCATGAAGGGGGAACCCATGCCGGTTTTTTTCTTAAAAAAAAAAATTGGCGTGGAGTTCCCCCTAATTATTTGGTAATCAAAGTCGCATCCCTACTCATTGCAGTCGCGGGGCAAAGTCGGATCCACAGTCCTATGACTGTCTTGTCAAAATTGTGGCCGTGAAATTGCGGCAAAATCGTGCAAATTTTAAGTAGCACAAGTGTGAAAGAAGCCTTAAGCCGCGTACACACAAGCAGACTGTATGGCGCACTTAGTCCGTCATACAATCCGACAGACAGTCCGTCATACTTTCGAATGAACGGACTTGACCACACACGGATACCCAAACAGTCCGACGAAAGCTTGCGCGATGACGTGTACAGCACGTACGACGGGACTAGAAATAGGAAGTCCAATACACAGCAATGCAACCTTCCGCCGTGTAAATCCTTTCTGAGCATGCGCCATTCTTAGTCTGTCGAACTAGCCTACTGACGAGCGGATTGTCCGCTGAAACCAAAGTATGACGGACAATATTACGGAAATTCCGAAATACTTAGTCCGCCAGACTGCACGCTGAAAAAGTCCGCTGAAGCCCACACACGAGCGGACTGTCCGCTGAAATGTGTTTCGACGGACTAAGTTTGCCATACAGTCCGCCCGTGTGTACGCGGCTTTAGGCTCGGTTCATATATATATATATATATATATATATATATATATACAGTGCAGCACATTGCACGTGATTCGCACAGGAATCGCACTGTGTCTGTGTGGTGCAATTTGAGCCATTAATTTATATGGCTTAAATCGCACTGCATCTGCACACAAAAGGTGTAGGACCCTTTTTTTTCCCTGAACTGGAATTGGATCACATGGGTATTCACACCTATGTGATGCAATTCTGTCAATCGCACTGCATTTTGTGAACCATTTTGGGGTGTTAACTTAAAGTTGCATCCATCCAACCACACACTGTGCGTTTTCAATGTGGTGCAGGAAATGCACAGGTTTCGCTGTTTTTCCTGCACCACATAGAGTATCTCACAAAAGTGAGTACACCCCTCACATTTTTGTAAATATTTTATTATATCTTTTCATGTGACAACTCTGAAGAAATTACACTTTGCTACAATGTAAAGTAGTGAGTGTACAGCTTGTATAACAGTGTAAATTTGCTGTCCCCTCAAAATAACTCAACACACAGCCATTAAAGTGGTTGTAAACCCTTACAACCAACTTTGACCTACAGGTAAGCCTAGATTAAGGCTTACCTGTAGGTCCAAGAAATATCTCCTAAACCTACACGGTTTTGGAGATATTTGGCGAAAGACAGGCACTGCTGTCTATGGCACATGCGCCGTAGACAGCGGCGCGCAGGGCACTGAGCGGCAAGTGGCGGCTCCCGTGCGCATGTGCGGGAGTGACGTCATCGTGGCTTCGCTGAATGACAGCATCGGAGCAGGAGACCCACCGAGAAGATGGATGCACCGGACTACAGGGGACAGCGATGACATCGCTGGCTCCTGTGTCAGGTAAGTGACACATAATGGACTACTATGTGATGCATAGTAGTCCATTATGCTTTACCTTGGCAGGGAATCAAAGAGGAAGTAAACTCATCAGGGTTTACTTCCTCTTTAATGTCTAAACCGCTGGTAACAAAAGTGAGAATCCCTAAGTGAAAATATCCAAATTGGGCCCTAAGTGTCAATATTTTGTGTGGCCACCATTATTTTCCCGCACTGCCTTAACCCTCTTGGGCATGGAGATCACCAGAGCTGGAGTCCCTTTCCACTCCTCCATAATGACATCATGGAGCTGGTGGATGTTAGAGACCTTGCACTCCTCCACCATCCCTTTGAGGATGCCCCACAGATGCTCAATAGGGTTTAGGTCTGGAGACATGCTTGGCCAGTCCATCACCTTTACTCTCAGCTTCATTAGCAAGGCAGTGGTCGTGTTTGGGGTCGTTATTTTGGAATACTGCCCTACAGCTGAGTCTCCGAAAGGAGGGGATCATGCTCTGCTTCAGTATGTTACAGTACGTGTTGGCATTCATGAAAATATATAATAAAATATTTACAAAAATGTGAGGGGTGTACTCACTTTTGTGAGATACTGTATATGTGAACAGAGCCTTATTGTAACACTGACACTAATTCTCCCTGTAACCCCAACACTAATCCTTCCTATAACCCTATCATTAACCCTCTCTCTAACCTTTTAGCCCTTGTACACACGGTCGGAGATTCCGACAACCAAATCCATCGGATTTTGTCCGACGGATTTTGTCCGAAACTGTTGTATACACACGGTCGGACGAAGTTGTCAGAAAATCCGATCATTCAGAACGTGATGACATTATTTCGTTATGACGGGACTACGTTCACGCTAGTAGCCAATAGCATTGATGTAGGAATTTGATCTGAGCATGCGTGGCACTTTGTCCTTTTGGAATTCTCTACACATGATCGGAGTATGTCTGATCGGAGCATTTTGTCGGAAAATATTTCCGGCAAGTTGGAAAATTTGGTCCGACGGATATTCCGACGGAAACAGTCCGATGATGACCACACACAGTCGGAATATCCGACAAAACGCTCCTATCGGACACATTCCGTCGGAATCTCCGATCGTGTACAAGGGCTAACACTAAAGCTCTGTGCACACAATAGGATTTTCTGACAACAAAACTTGGATTTTTTTCTGAAGGATGTTGGCTCAAACTCTTCTTGCATACACACGGTCACACAAATGTTGTTGGAAATTCCGAACATCAAGAACGCAGCGACGTACAAGATGGACGACGAGCCGAGAAAAATAAAGTTCAATAGCCAAGTGCGGTTCTTCTGCGTGATTCCGAGCATGCGTGGACTATTTTGCATCGGAATTGTGTACATACGCTCTGAATTTCCGACAAGTCTTGTTGTCCGAAAATTTGGGAACCTGCTCTCAAACATTTGTTGGCCAGAAATTCCAACAACAAATATCCGATGGCGCATACACACGGTTGGACTTTCCGACAACAAGCTCACATCAAACATTTGTTGTTGGAAAATCATATCGTGTGTACGGCCCATAACTCTCCCTGTTAATCAAACAGTAATCCTTCTTAGTAAATGTGCCACTCTACATCACCTTACCATCTCTCATCAGAAGCATTTTGTTCAGTCCTAGGAAATGATATTCCTTTAGCCCTGTATGTATGGTTAGAACTGCCTGTGTCTGCCATGTTTTATATGTAAATAAAGCAAATTCAATGTCTGCTAAAATGCTTTAGTTATTGCTATATTATTAAATGTGCTAGTAACAATATTACAGGCCCCATTTACAGGGTAGACATTGTGAGAATGTGAATAAAGTGTTACTAAACCCACTAAAGTATCAGTCTGTATATGCCGTAAAAGCATGCTTGTTATACTCTCTGTGAAACCTGTTAATCCCTGCATTGTGTAAAAAGGCTGTTTGATCCCATGTTCTCTGATCCTCCCCTTCTTTTACTGTCCTCAATCCATCTCCTAATAGTACAGAGCTTTGGAGGCACTCTGCACATGCTCAATTTAGTATGTATTGCTAGAGAGTTTTTTTTTTTCCAGGAGGGTGTGTGATCAGCACAGGGGTCATACAGCCTCATAGGACAGTCAGAGTAGAATGAAAACTCCTCCTACAAGCTTTAACCAGTGCTGGGCCGGACAGTGCTAGAAGTCACAAGACTGCTATATACTGATGATGAGAAAAGGTAGTTTATATTTACTAAAATTATTGCATTTTCATATTCTGTGTACTGTGGGAGACCAGATATAGCGAATGCAGGGTCCCGGGTTTAGTAACACTTTAAGGCTTCATGTATAAGGGATGTTTTAAAACCTCTCCTGAATGATTTAACTTGACAGATAGTAGGCGTTTAGCCGCATTTGCATTTAGAAGCCTTTTTTTTTTCCATTTGTAAATAGTCAAAAATGTCTCCATTAAACCACTTTCAGATCGAACCATTTTGCTGGCTTAAGACCAGACCACTTTTTGCGATTCGGCACTGCGTCGCTTTAACTGACAATTGCACGGTTGTGCGACACTGTACCTAAACAAAATTGACGTCCTTTTTTTCCCACAAATAGAGCGTTCTTTTGGTAGTATTTGATCACCTCTGCAATTTTTATTTTATAAACAAAAATAGAGCAACAATTTTTAAAAAAATGCCTTATTTTTTTACTTTTTGTTATAATAAATATCCCCCAAAAATATATATAAAAAAAAAAAAATTCCCTCAGTTTAGGCTGATACGTATTCTACATATTTTTGGTAACAAAAATCGCAATAAACGATTATTGATTGGTTTACGCAAAAGTTATAGCGTTTACAAAATAGGGCATAGTTTTATGGCATTTTTATTAACATTTTTTTTTTACTAGTAATGGCAGCGATCAGCGATTTTTATTGTGACTGCGACATTATGGCGGACACATCGGACATTTTTGACACATTTTTGGGACCATTGTCATCTATACAGCAATCAATGCTATACAAATGCATTGATTCCTGTGTAAATGACACTGGCAGTGAAGGGGTTAACCAGGGGGTGGCAGTGTAGGGGTTAAGTGTTCCTAGGGGCGTGTTACTAACTGTGGGGGGCTGGGCTTTGTGTTAGTGAACACTGTTCTCTGCTCCAATCACATGGAGCAGAGATCAGCGTCACTTGTTGCTAGGCAGTTTACAACAGCATCTACCCATTCAGACAATCGCGGGTATCCCCATAGCAATCGAGTCCACGGGACCCGCGACCGGACTCACGGGGGTTCCGACTGGCACACGAGCGTGCCACCGGCGGCTAGCAGGCGATGGCAGGGCGGCATATAAAAATGGACGTACCTGTATGCCAATATGCCTGCCCGTGCCATTCTGCCGACGTACATCGGCGTGCGCCGGTCGGAAAGTGGTTAAAAACGCCTGTAAACAAATTGCAGTCAAATGCGAGTTACCACGCGCAGGCATTTCAAATGCCTCTGAACATCCGTTCTGAATGCATTTCTTTGCTTTCCAAAAGATGCTTCTGATCTCAACTGCCTAGAAACAACTATAAAGGACCCTGTGTCCATGTACTGATAAGATAACAGAGGAGAGTTCAGAGGCAGCTGAAAAAAAACGCCCAACTGCTCCTAAACGTCCGTTTACCGGCAGCAGTGTACATGAAGCCTAAAGCCGCGTACACACGGGCGGACTGTATGGCCAACTTAGTCTGTCAGACAATCCGACGGACAGTCCGTCCTACTTTCGAATGAACGGACTTGACCACACACGGATGCACAAACAGTCCGTCGAAAGTTTGCGCGATGACGTGTACAGCACGTACGACGGGACTAGAAATAGGAAGTCCAATACACAGCAATGCACCCTTCCGCCGTGTAAATCCTTTCTGAGCATGCGCCATACTTAGTCCGTCGAACTAGCCTACTCACGAGCGGATTGTCCGCTGAAACCAAAGTACGACGGACAATATTACGGAAATTCCGAAATACTTAGTCCGCCAGACTGCACGCTGAAAAAGTCAGCTGAAGCCCACACATGAGCGGACTGTCCGCTGAAATGTGTTTCGACTGACTAAGTTGGCCAGACAGTCCGCCCGTGTGTACACGGCTTTAGTTATTCAAAATGCTTCAGCTATTTGTAGGGATTGTATTTTGGTGTGTTGAAGAGCAGCAGAAATCTTTTGCACCATTAAGGCTAGGATCATACTGCTGCGATCCGTCTTTGATCTGATTTTCACTGCAATTATGAAGTGCAACTTGGATGAAACTTTGATGAGGCCTGTATATTCTATGGGGCCAAAATCACACTGGAATCACACTAATGTGTGCTGTGCCGCTTGGCCGAGAATGGGCACCATTGAAAACAATGTGATTTCCATAGTCATGTGACTCAAGTCGCATCGGAAATTCCTCTAATCTGCACAGAGCCTAAATCTGGCTGACACAGTCTTTCAGAATAAAAATGTTTGTTTTCATTTACTGCTTTAACTTCCTATTTAATAACTAGATATCCAGTACATCACATGGTGTTTAGTTTAACAGCTTTACTGCATGACTGGATACAAAAGCAATTCTCTTTGTATGTTATAATGGTAAATTGTATATAAACAATATAGTTCATATACGAGTTTATTTCAAGTTAAGTCTTCTCGTTTTATAGAGAGATTAAATGACATAGAATCCCTTTGTACACTCCAGTATATCTTTGCACAGTGCGTCTTCGGCATCTTTTGCAGAGTAGAAATATGAATTGTGAGGGTCAAAGTGTGTGATCCTTAGTGACCCCGCAGACTCTCTGTTGGAGCCACAATTAGTCACTGTTTAGGTCTCATCTTAGGGGGATTGGACTGGCTTTCATTTCCTAGGAGCTGTGTTTTAATAATCTTTTACACTTCTCATGAGATAGCAGTACTGGAATATTTGTGGTTAGTTATACACAAAATGAAGCAATGGTACACAAAGCTGCGGCTTACGCCCATCTCATTATCTCATGTCTACTGCACACTGACTTTCATAGATACGTTTATTTTCCTCCCACCCCCTACCCATTTTTATAGATACTCTTCAAAAACGAATCTCTAACAACTTCCCTCTGTCTGTAGATTTACAACATCAACCCTTTTCATATTGACTTGTTAAAAATTAGCAAGTGTTTGAGGGAGCCAAAATTCTTAGAAATAGAACAGCTTTGCATTTACACGTGAATCTTTTCTCCAGACATTACTGTTAAAAGGTATTATACACTTTCAAACGTTCTTGTTGTTTCAACTAGGTATAAGTGTAGTTGTTTTTCCTGAGCTGTTTGTTTGCCTTAGGCCGCGTACACACGCGGGGACTGTTCGCTCAACTTTGTCCGCTGAACAGTGTTTCAGCGGACAGTCCGCTCGTGTGTGGGCTTTCAGCGGACAGTTTCAGCGAACAGTCTGCTGAACAAAGTTTTTCGGAATTTCCGAAAAACTGTCCGCTGAAACTTTGTTTCAGCGAACAGTCCCCTCGTGTGTAGGCTTGTTCGTCAAACTAAGTTCCGCGCATGCTCAGAAAGGATTTACACGCCGAAGGTTGCATTGCAGTGTATAGGACGTCGTTTTCTAGTCCCGTCGTACGTGCCGTTCACGTCATCGCGCACGATTTCAGCGGACTGTTCGTTCATCGTGTGTGGGCAAGTCCGTCCATGCTAAGTTTGAGCGGACTGTCCGCTGAAACTGTTTGACAAACAAAGTTGAGCGAACAGTCCCCGCGTGTGTACGCGGCCTTACAGTGTAATGTGTTAGCCCTTGCACACACGGTTGGAGAATCTGTCGGAATGAGTCTTATCGGACCGTGTAGTCAGATAATCCGACTGTGTGTGGTATGCATCGGACTGATTCCGTCCGAATCTCCGTCCGACCCAATTTTCCAACATGTTGGAAATATTTCCCGACCAACTGGGCCAGACGGACCTAATCCGATCATGTGTAGAGCATTTTCATCGGACCAAGTGCCACACATGCTCAGATCAAATTCCTACATCAAAGCTATTGGCTACTAGCCTGAATGTAGTCCCATCGTAACGAAAATTACGTCATCACGTTCTGAAAGATCGGATTTTTCGCCAACTTGGCCCGACCGTGTGTGTGCAACAGTTTCGGACACAATCCGTCGGACTAAATCCCACGGGCAAAATCCGATGGATTTGGTTGGCAAAATCTCAGACCGTGTGTATGTGGGCTTAGGCCCACATGTGGCTGGAGTTTGTAGTGTCATGGCTGTTTGATTCTGCTATGTCCATGTATTCATTCATCTAGCTTGTACCTATTTGTAAAAGGAACACGACAGCTTCCTGTTCTGGCTGGTTCACACAATGTATAAAGCATACATGGTCATCAGCTCTTGCACCACAAGTGTGGGGGTGCTAATTAAATGTAGCACTTACCCCCAAAGCACCCACTAATTATGGGTGCCCCCGATTCCAGATCACAACCACTTTTCCAGCAATAGCACACCCTCTGGCACACTAAAGCCTAGTGCACAAGCTGGCCAGTGTGTATGGCAGCCAGTCTGACAGAAGCCAGTCAAAGGAACATGAACTAAAAAGGTCTGCCGACCAGCTCCCGATCATTCCCCCTATCAAAACACAATAGCACAACAGGGGAGATCGTTGTACTAACATCGGATTGTTAATAAAAAGGCTCTGACCTGAGCGGTCAGTTTTTTTTTACGTTCAACTCGCTGAGTTGAAAGAAAAAAAAAAATAGTGGTGTGTACAAGGCTTAAGGCTGAAGAAAGAGGGTTTATATTTGGGCTAGACAATCAACAAGGCAACAATAATAAAACAGGAAGAGCAATAATCAAATAAACAAATCTAGACAATGCAACAAACAATGAGAAGACCAAGTATTTATGTACATGAATCTGAGGGGATCATAACTAAGGCGCTAAAGGGGTCATAACTAAGGCACCATACTAGGCGCTAAAGGGTCCTTGAGTCTCTCCATAAGCCCTCCAACTGGCCAGCTTGGTAATAAATAGGGATGCAACAATACAATTTTTTTTACCACCAAGTACGAGTACTGATACATTTTTTTACTTGCCGATACCAATTACTGATACATATTGCCTTAGAAGAGTTAATAGAGGGGTGGTTTGGGAGGTGGGGAGGAGTTAGGGGGTGGAGTGAGGGCAGGGTGGGGGCAGTGTGGCAGGAGGGGGCACTGGGACAGGAGGAGGCAATGTGGGGGGCAATGGGACAGGTGGGGGGCAGCATCACAGGAGAATATTTAGGGAAAAGTGTACAGGAATAATATGGAGGAGTATTTAGAAAAGGGACAGCTGGGATTAATAGTGGAGAGCAGACAAGAGAATGACTAGAGGATACAGAGGGGACTCATGCAATGAAGACAGAAAAGACAGTTGGTGTATACAGGAGGAGAGAATTACATTGTCATGAATCTGCAGTAATACTTCCATGCCCTGTCTCTTACCTGGTCTGTGTATCAGTCTTGGGGCCTGCACTCTCACACCTGCATGGTTAAGTAATCTTCCCTCAGTGTGGCTCCACCCTAGCCTCAACAGGAACCACTATTTAACACCATTTTCTCCAAGCCTGCCTTGCCAAGCAACATTGTGTGTTTGGTTTCCTGTCTCCTGCTTCCCGTGTGCTCTACGTCTGTTTCTGTTACTGATCTTGGCTTGTTCTTTGACTATCCCTGCCTGCTTGTTACCCTGACCTTTGGCGCGTTCTCTGTCTCTCCTTGTCCACTAGTTGCCCTGACCTTTGGCTTATCTCCTGAATATCCCTTGTTGTTCTGGGCTGCTGCTTCCTCTCTATCCTCATGTAGCCTACCGTGAGCATGAGCATGGGGGCTGTGACCTGGAGCCAGTTTCAGCATAGTCCATCCTCACCACTAGAGGCTCTGGTGAACACCTGCTGGCTCTTAGACTCCGTGCCCGGAATCTTATGCTCTAGCTCCCAGTGGGATCCTTGTTGGTGCTCCAGTGGACTTGCCTTCCTGAACCACCCGGAGTTCCATCAGCAGCAGTCAGCCATACAGTCCACTACCTTAGCGGTGCACTCCTGATACCAACGATGTGCATCTGTCACCTGGACTCAGGTGACCTGACATACATTACTCACAGTTAACATACAGTGGAGGAGAGGAGTATATTGCACGGTTGATGTGGTCACCATAGCACTAACATGCCTCCACCTGGACCATGTTGCTCTCTCAGTCTCTTGATCCTCAGAATGCACTGAAGAAGACATGCCACACCCACTCTCCGGGTCCTGCCCAATCAAACTGCTAACCTTTCAGCAGGCTTCACCTCAGGGATGTTCTCAGTAGTAGTGAGTGCCCTATGAGAGAGTAGCCTGATTAGATGCTGGGGGAGGATGGATCTGTCCCCAGCATATGTTCTTCTGTGAGAGCATGCACTGGGACCCCGCTCGCAGCACACAGAGCTCCCCATACATACCCTGATGTAAACACTGTGAGCCTCAGTACGGCTTCTTCTGGCGCCGTAAGGCTGGTTGGAGGGAAGGAGGAGGCAGACATCTGAAATATCATTGGTTGTTAAGAACGCAGTCGCCTGAAGGTATCACTTTTGGGTATCAGTGCATTTGCATGAGTACCAATACTAGTATGGTATCGGCGCAACCCTAGTAATAAATGTTGGGGCCTAGGGTCCTGACTCAGAGTGTTCAGGTATATTTGTATCCCACACTAAAGTGTGTTAGTTCCCAAATAAGATTCCAAATTAGAGTTAGGGTTTCTGAGTTAGAGAGGTGCTGTCTCTTTAACAGGAGGGTAATGGGGTTGTGGCCAGCAGTCTCTAACAACTAGGCAGTCTGTTATGAAACCTCCTTCCCTCTATGATGACTTGAACCTGTGGCATTGGCAGTGTCTCAGGCCTGTAGCAGCGATCTCTCTCAAAACTAGTGAGGCCCATTTCCTACAGCCTGCTGAATCTGTCCAACAGCTGTAGCTATCGTGAAAATGGGGCTGCACAGTAGTCAAACTCTCACAACAGCAGCATCTCAGACATAGTAATACCCTCCAACTGTCACCTCTCACTCCCCACGTGAGACTGCACCAAGCCCAGGCTTCTCCTTCCCTTTCCTACTCTCTACAGCCCACTGTCCTCCGGAAACTTGTAGTGTTATATAATTCTCCAAATAACAGAAGCTGTCTCCTGGAAACTACATCCCCCACAGAGGCTCCAATGTCCACGGGCGGGTTCTTTCTCACTTACCTTGTCCTGAAGCCAACCACAGTGTCCTTTGTTTCCTAGGCAGTGAGCGGGAATCTGCTCTGGGAACTGTAAATGCAAATACAGCCCCGCCACAATGTTTGCCCCCTCCCTTCCACTCTCTGGCTCACTGCTGGTTGAGGAGAGGTGATAGCTGCAGTGAGTGGGTGGCTTTGAGAGCTGTCACAGCTTGGTCTAGGCAGCTGGAGCCCTGGCAGCACTGCAGACTGGGCTACATATAAAAAAATTATTTCAGCTGCATTAGTGAGATCTCAGAATATCTGTAAATGCTCTTCTTGCTTGTAGCTGTTAGACCTGATTACTGTGTAGCTAGCTCTCACATGCACCAGCAGTAGACTAAGAGATCCAGGGACTGTGGGATATGTAGTTTCTTAACAAAATCCAGTTCTCACACTACAGAGAGAGGTCATGCATTAAACCTGTGCACTGCCATGTGGCATACTTCATGATTAAACATAAACGGTAATTGTTGATATCAGAATGTGAAAAAGTACTTCATTATAGGCTCAATTATGCCATCAAAGCACATCTTATGTCGGTGAAAATCACAAGGTGCAGTTAGGAAGGTTAAAAATGCCTTTAACATTAGTCGCCACATCACGCACGCAGTCATTCCCCTTCTGGACTTATGTCCAGATTCGGCACTTCCTCCACACATCTCAGAAACAGAAACTTTGGTTGCGTTGCCTTACACCATATGAGCAATTATGCTCTTCAAAGGAACCACAAAGACACCTCATCTCAATCGGGTATGCTTTATTAATCAGCTCTCCCCAACCCACACAAGATTGGATTATACACACGTGGGAACAGGACCTTTCCATGCCGTTGTCTGAGGAGGACTGGGGAACCATATATAGGCTTGCACATAAGGGTTCCTTGAATTCCCATGTGCAGGAAAATGCATACAAGATAACATTGCGATGGTACAGGACCCCTCTCAAATTACACCGAATGGTTCCCCGCCTCTCCCCCCAATGTTGGCGGGGCTCAGACGGAGTGGGCTCGTACATACACATCTGGTGGTCGTGTCCCAAATTGCAGCCGTTTTGGAGAGAGGTACATAGAATAATTTAACGGGTGACATCTTTTGATCTATCCTTCCTCCCAACACAATTCTTGCTCAACCTGCCCTCGATCCCCAAAAAACCGTACTTCCGCTCGCTCGCCATGCACATGGTGAATGCAGCAAAGCTCTGTATCCCGGCCAAATGGCGCGCTTCTGAACCACTGTCCATCGCAGAATGGCTGGAGAGAATCAGAAAAACGGCGGAAATGGTGGATTTAATCCACCAATCACATGACCTACCGGAAAAATTCACCTCAACCTGGGCGTGCTGGTTTCATTTTCTCTCTACCCCTGAATACAAGAGACTGTCCCACCTGGGGGGACCAGAGTACGGAGCTGACAAGGATCCCCCACAACTCCCTCCACATCCCCTCTTCCCTTTCCTGTATTTGTAGCCAATTGGACCCTCCCTTCCCCAGCCTTCCTGATTAACCGTGGGAGTGCCTAAAGTACTAACTGAAAATACTTCCAAAACTAATAACTACCTTGAGATAGATCTGTGATCTTTCCGGCTTGGTGTGATAGTTGACCGTGATGCCATGTCACAGTACGGTCAACTGCCTCGCTGTCACGTACCTGGTGGAGGAGCCCCGAATGCAGGGAGCGGCCTCTCGTAAGCCTCTGGCTCGAGAATCCCTGGAAGTGGGGACAGGAATTCTAGAGTTCAGAGGGCACAAGTGCCGAGCTGGTGAAGAGTAGAACCGGACCTGGAGCTGACAGCAGACAACGGCAGGCACAGGTGGTCAGCCTGGAACAGCTGGTAGGCAGGCAGCAGACAGCAGCGGGCTCAGGTGGTCAGACTGGAACAGCTGGCAGGCGGGCAGCAGACAGCAGCAGGCACAGGTGGTCAGACTGGAACAGCTGGCAGAAGAAGCGAGGTCAAGGTACAAGCCGGGTCGGTAACAGGCGGGCAGCAACGGTACACAGGAGAAGACAGAAGCGTTGTCAAACAGTCCGGAGGTCAGAGGCTGGCAGCAAGCAGGCGTCATCAGGAACAGGCCGGGTAACAAGGATCAGGAACAATCAGGTAAGCAGGAGACAGAGTAACCGGACACGCTGTAGACTGGACAGCACAGAGGCACTGTAACAGATTCCTTAAGTAGCGCTTTGGGCGCCAAGAACGGTCGCACGGCGTGCCTGCGGGCGCCCGCGTGAAACCGTGCAGCCGTTCGTGACCCCGCGCACCCGCGTGCGCCCGTTCGTACCATCGCGCACCCACGTGCGCTCGTTCGCAACATCGCGCACCCGTGTGCGCCCGTTCGTACCTACACGCACCCACGTGCGTCCGTTCGCGCCAACGCGCACCCATGGATGCCTGTTAACTCTCAACGAGGGGATTCTGTGGGTAGGCCTTCCATAAGCCACTGGATTTCGGAGACGACCATGACATTGCCCCCCCCAAGGGGCAGCCTCCGGATGCCCAATTGTGCCATCTTACCCGGATGGGACCTCTCAAAGGCAAGTATCAGTCTTCTGGCGTGAATATTGGACTCAGGCTCCCAAGAATTTTCTTCAGGCCCGTACCCCTTCCATTTTACCAAAAATTGGATTTGATTGCATCTTCGCCTGCAGTCCAGGATGGATTCCACCTCATATTCGACTTCACCGTCGATGATCACAGGTTCAGGTGGAGCAACCTTCCGGCTGTCAAAGGGATCTGGAACGGCTGGCTTAAGCAAAGCTACGTGGAAGACAGGGTGAATCCGAAACGATTCTGGCAACTTTAGTTCATACGCCACATCATTCACCTTTTTCACAACTGGAAAGGGACCCACAAATCTTGGACCCAACTTCTTAGATGGACAGGCCATTTTCAGGTTCAGAGTGGATAGCCAAACTTGATCCCCGACCTTGAGATTAAGTTCTCCCCTTCTCCTCTTATCAAACACCTTTTTATTATACTTCTGGGTCTTTGCCATGGTTTCCTGCAGAAGCCTGTTGTTGGATCTAAAGAAGTCAAGATTTTCCTGAACCGCAGGTACCGGGCATTCTGGAATATCGTTGGGCAGGAACAGAGGATGGAAACCATAGTTTGCGAAGAATGGAGACTGTTTCGTGGCTGAGTGAACGGAGTTATTATATGCAAACTCAGCTAGAGGTAGTAAGGGGGCCCAATCATCCTGAGAGAATGAAGAGAAGCAGCGTAGGTACTGTTCCAACGTCTGGTTCGTTCGTTCAGTTTGCCCATTGGTTTGAGGATGGTAGGCAGATGAGAAACAGAGATCGATCTTCAGGACCCCACAAAGAGCTCTCCAGAACTTAGACGCGAACTGAACTCCCCGATCCGAAGTGATATTCGCAGGAATGCCATGCAGTCTCACGATTTCCTTAATGAATATCTTGGCTGTTTCTGCGGCGGAGGGAGTACCCCTCATTGGTAAGAAGTGGGCCATCTTGGATAACCTATCCACAACCACAAAGATCGTGGAACAGCCTTCTGAAGGTGGCAGCTCGACGATGAAGTCCATAGAGATCATCCGCCAGGGTCTTTCTGGGACGGGTAGTGGTTTTAACAGACCCCAAGCCCTGGACTTACTGCCTTTGTTCTGGATGCAGGTGACACATGCCCCCACGTATTTCTTACAGTCCGACTTCAACTGCGGCCACCAGAATGTTCGTTGAACCAGTTCGGAGGTCTTATGAACTCCAAAATGGCCAGCCAGCAAATGGTCATGACAAGAACTGAGGACCGGAACTCGTATTTCCTGAGGAACGAAAATCTTGTCTTTGTACCAGAAGAGTTCGTCCTTGGCCAGAAGAGTGATGTCAGGTGGTAGAACAGCACTAACGGAAGCCTGCTTGATCTGGGACAGCAGATTTCCTTGAAGCAGGAGGAAGTTCCCTGAGGGCAGAATGGTGTCCGGATGCGAGGAGATTTCGGGTTCGTTAAACATACGAGACAAAGCGTCCGGCTTAGTATTCTTTGACCCAGGACGGTAAGTTATGTGGAAGGAGAATCTGGAGAAGAAAAGTGCCCATCTGGCCTGACGTGGTCTCAATCTCTTGGCAGACTTCAAGTACTCCAGATTCTTATGGTCCGTGTAAATGAGGATTGGATGGGCTGCTTCTTCCAGCAGATAACGCCATTCTTCAAGAGCCACCTTGATGGCTAATAGTTCCCGATCTCCGACATCATAATTGCTTTCTGCCTCGGATAGCTTGCGGGAAAAGAACGCAACTGGGTGCAGAAGAGATCTTGGTCCATGTCTTTGGGAAAGTACTGCCCCAACCGCTATCTCGGAGGCATCGACCTCCAGAATGTATGGCAGGGTTGGGTCGGGGTGCTTAAGAATAGAGGCCGAAACGAACAAGTCCTTCAGAGTGGTGAAGGCCTTTTGAGCCTCGGGAGACCATTTGAATCTCAGGCCCTGTTTAGTTAGTCTTGTGATGGGAGAAATGATGGTGGAAAATCCCCTAATAAATTTTCTGTAGAAGTTTGCGAATCCGATAAACCGTTGGACCCCTTGCCTGTCTGTAGGAGCGGGCCAATCTCGAATGGCAGAAATCTTCTGGGGGTCCATTTCAATATCGTCTACAGAAATGATCAGGCCAAGGAACTGAATACTCTGTTGCTCGAAGATGCATTTTTCCGGCTTAGCGTATAGTCCATGAAGACGGAGTCGTGTTAGCATGTTCCTGACGTGTTCCCGATGTTCGGCCAGGGAGGGAGAAAAGATCAGGATGTCGTCTAAATAGATGATAACAAACAGATCCAGATAGTCTCTAAAAATATCGTTTATGAAATGCTGAAACGTGGCGGGGGCATTGCATAGGCCGAAGGGCATGACCAAGTACTCAAAATGCCCAAAGCGAGTGCGGAAAGCGGTCTTCCACTCGTCTCCACTCCGAATGCGAACGAGATTATAGGCACCCCGAAGATCCAGTTTGGAAAACACTGCTGCGTACCCCAGTCTCTGAAACAGTTCAGGCATAAGCGGCAAAGGATAACGTTTTTTTATAGTAATTTTGTTGAGTGCCCGATAGTCAACACAGGGACGTAAGGATTGGTCCTTCTTCTCCACGAAGAAGATTCCCGCGCCTGCCGGGGAGGTAGAGGGATGAATGAATCCCTTCCTTATGTTGTCGTCCAGATAGGTCTTCAGGGCTACCAATTCAGTTTCAGATAATGGGAAGATTCTCCCAAAAGGAATTTCTGCACCTGGAAGCAATTCTATCGGGTAATTGTATGGCCTGTGAGGGGGTAAAGTCTCAGCGCCCTTTTTGCTAAAAACGTCCAGGAAGCTGTGGTAAACTGGGGGCACGGCTTGACGGGTTTCTGCGTCTATTTCCAGGCAGAGCAAGGAGGAGGAAGCTTGGTCGGTCCCCGACAAACAGTGTTGGAGGCAGTAGGGTGAGAGGAATTTCATCTTTACAGTTGACCAGTCAATTTGGGGGTTATGTGCCTTCAGCCAGGGCATGCCTAATATGATAGGAAATAAAGGGGACGTGATGACGTCCAAACACAGTAACTCCTGGTGAATCCCGGCAATGGTGGTAAACAAAGGCAAAGTCTCTTGAGTTACTGGACCAGACTTGAGAGTTGAACCATCGGCCAGATGTACGGAAAGTCCCTTTGCCCTGGGCCGAAGGGGAATGTTATGTCTCGAGACAAAGGACAGGTCTATGAAGACACTGCAAGCTCCCGAATCAATAATTGCGCTGGTTCGGATGTTCCCTCCTGGGAGCTGCAAAAGAATGGGTACAGTCAGATGGAAAGTACTACTCGGTAAGTCAGAAGTAAGGGCAGGAGACATGGAGAGGCACTTACGGAGCTTTGCAGGGCAAGTGCGCACGAAGTGTCCCGGTTCTCCGCAGTACAAACAGAGGTTACCTGCCCGACGACGTTGGCGTTCTTCAGGTGTCAGGGAAGGTCTAAGTAAGCCCAACTGCATGGGTTCGGGAGAGTCCTGGTTCACTGCGGTGGGATTAGAAGAGGCTGGATAGGAGGAGCTAGGTACCCACACTGGACGAGGGGTTGCTGAGGAGCGTTCCAAACGACGTTCTCTTATGCGTCTGTCAATTTGGATAGACAAATCCACTAGAGCTTCCAAAGTCTCAGGGATGCCCACTCGGGCTAGCTCGTCCTTCAGGGGTTCCGAGAGACCCATACGGAATTGGTGACGAAGTGCTGCATTATTCCAGTTTGTGTCAGCACTCCAACGTCTGAACTCCGATACGTAGTCTTCCACGGGTCTGCGGCCTTGCTGCAGTGTGTGCAAGGCTGCTTCAGCGGTAGCAGTTAATTGTGGGTCTTCATATAGCCGGGACATGGCCTGAAAGAAGGTGCTCAGAGTATCGAGAGAAGGATCCTTCTTCTCCAATAGACGATGAGCCCAGGACTGGGGTTCGCCTGTCAACAGGGAGATGACATATCCCACTTTGGTGGATTCAAGGGAGAAGGTCCTTGGTTGAAGGGCAAAGAAAAGCTCACAGGAGTTGTGGAAAGCCCTGAATCTTCCCCGGTGGCCTGCAAATCTTTCGGGTGTGGGTACCCTAGGTTCTGGCGGCAACATCACCACGGAAGGTGCAACAGGGGTCCCGGAGACAGCAGGTGAGGAAGCAGACAGGGCCTGGACACGTTCCTCCAACTGGCTATAGCCTTCTTGTAGATTCTTCACCGCTTGAGTAAGTCCTGCAAGATGGCGGCAGAGCTCGTCCATAGGAGAAGCTCCCTGCGTGGGCTCGGACATGGCTGTCCAGTACTGTCACGTACCTGGTGGAGGAGCCCAGAATGCAGGGAGCGGCCTCTCGTAAGCCTCTGGCTCGAGAATCCCTGGAAGTGGGGACAGGAATTCTAGAGTTCAGAGGGCACAAGTGCCGAGCTGGTGAAGAGTAGAACCGTACCTGGAGCTGACAGCAGACAACGGCAGGCACAGGGGGTCAGCCTGGAACAGCTGGTAGGCAGGCAGCAGACAGCAGCGGGCTCAGGTGGTCAGACTGGAACAGCTGGCAGGCGGGCAGCAGACAGCAGCAGGCACAGGTGGTCGGACTGGAACAGCTGGCAGGCAGGCAGCAGACAGCAGCTGGCACAGGTGGTCAGACTGGAACAGCTGGTAGAAGAAGCGAGGTCAAGGTACAAGCCGGGTCGGTAACAGGCGGGCAGCAACGGTACAGAAGCGTGGTCAAACAGTCCGGAGGTCAGAGGCTGGCAGCAAGCAGGTGTCGTCAGGAATACACCGGGTAACAAGGATCAGGAACAATCAGGTAAGCAGGAGACAGAGTAACCGGACACGCTGTAGACTGGACAGCACAGAGGTACTGTAACAGATTCCTTAAGTAGCCCTTTGGGCGCCAAGAACGGTCGCACGGCGCGCCTGCGCGCGCCCGCGTGAAACCGTGCAGCCGTTCGTGACCCCGCGCACCCGCGTGCGCCCGTTCGTACCATCGCGCACCCGCTTGCGCTCGTTCGCAACATCGCGCACCCGCGTGCGCCCGTTCGTACCTACACGCACCCGCGTGCGTCCGTTCGCGCCAACGCACGCCCATGGATACCTGTTAACTCACAACGAGGGGATTCCGTGGGTAGACCTTCCATAAACCACTGGATTCCGGAGACGACCATGACACTCGCCAATGAACTTTGCTCCCATGTTCTTGTAATTCCTATATGATCGGAAGGAAGAAGGCCCCCCAAAGGGACCATAACAAAATTCTGTCCTATGGTTACGTTTTGTAGCTATAGCTAGTTGGTACTTTAACTACTTTCATGTTTGTTTTGTTTTTTGTTCAACCTTTGACTCTTTTTATTATCTGAGGCCGCGTACACACGGGCGGATTGTCTGCCCAACTAAGTTCATCGGACAATCCGACAGACAGTCCGTTCAAAATTTGCATGAACGGACTTGACCACACACGATGAGCAGACAGTCCGCTGAAAGTGTGCGTAATGACGTGTACAGCACGTACGACGGGACTAGAAAAACGACGTCCTATACACTGCAATGCAACCTTCGGCCGTGTAAATCCTTTCTGAGCATGCGCCATACTTAGTCCGTCCAACTTGCCTACACACGAGCGGACTGTCCGCTGAAACCAAGTTTGGACGGACAAAACCAAGTTTGAACGGACTGTCTTACGGAAATTCCGTAAGATTTTGTTCATCAGATTGTCCGCTGAAAAAGTCCGCTGAAGCCCACACACGAGCGGATTGTCCGCTGAAACACGGTTCAGCGGACTAAGTTGGACAGACAATCCGCCCGTGTGTACGCGGCCTTACATGACCGAATGTTGTTGTCTATACTATGACTGTATGTTAAAAACTTACAATAAAACTTCCTTAAATAAAGTTTAATAGGAAAAAGAGGTAACATAGGGGAAGGATGTGTTGTCCCCGCTCCAGTGCACAGTGTGTTCCCAGATGGGGTGCTGGGGTGTGGAGACAAGACACCTTACCCATTACTGAACTGACTGAAGTTCTGCTAGATATGCAAAAAAGCTTGTTACCTGTTATTCTGTTGCCTATAATTGAACGAAGAGCACCTGTATTGTGAATTGTTGTGACAGATACTGCTTTTTGTTGCACCTTCTGTTTTTGCTTGAAAACGCAAATAAAAATATTGAAAATCCAAAAAAAAAAAAAAAAAATGCCTTTAAACAGACAGTTCCTGTGTTAGGAGGCTTACAAAAAAAGGGGTAAACCATCCACTCATTACAAAGACCCCCAACATGGTAAGAAGTGTGTATTATTTCCTGAATTGTAATCCCTTCATGGCCTAGTTATTCCATTTAATCATATAGACACAAAACCTTTTCACCCAAACAAAAACATTTTTTTGTTTTCCTGGTCCTAACCTGTCATAGAATTTTGTGACAATGTGCATACAAGCGTATGCCATGAGTGCATATCTACTGATCAAGAGAAAAATGTGCCACTGATAATCTTACAGAGGAAAGCACTACTTCAGTACCATGTTTGATGATATATCTGGCTCTGGACAGTGTTTGAATGTCTATTCCACTACCCAGTAGGGTTGCACCGATACCACTTGTAGTGCACTACCCCCTTGGGGGCTGCTGAGTTTGTTCATTACCTTTTGTCAGACGGTCCCGCTTTCAATCCCCCCATGCAATTTCAGGACACCAAACAGTCAACTCTGGATTTTATAAGGCTTTATTCTGGGCAGAAATTGGTGGGCGGTTGAATAGAGTGTATGAGATGCCCCATCCGACCCCAATTTTAAATCCAAAAGTGTACTGATTTGTTGCCATGGCATTTGTTAGTTGAGACCCTTCTAGCGATCCTTTCCTGGTTCCAATTCCTATCTCAAGCTTTTACACTTCCAATATGGATAGATAAGCATCACTGTGGATGTTGACCCCAAAGTCACAGGCCATACTGCCTATTTCCATGACTTGTGTTGTCAAACCTCCCTCAGTCCTGGAAAAGTGCTTGGTACTGTGGTCCTTGGATACACAGTATTAAGTTACGGAATAGTCCTACTAGGTTGCACTCCCGTTGCTCTCTCCCAATCAACAGTCCATGTTACTCACAGAAAGTCAATTCCTAGTTTCCTCCATCCGCTTAGTTCCTACTTCCTCCTCCTCCTCCATGCTGTCCGGGAACCTTCCCTGCATGGGACGCCCGGTCTTCCTCCAGCGCTACATACTGACTTCTCCTCCAGGGGCCAGACAACGGCCTCCCTGGACTCGCCTCCGGCTATCCGGCTACAGGATCGCTCCCGGGCCTTCAAGCCTCCTCCCGGAGACGACGGGATCTCTGAACTCCCGGGCCTCCGCCCCTCCAACTCCCACTCTTGGACTCCCCTAGAGCATGTGACCCTCCTTTTTATGAGAGACCTCCCTTTGACCATAGAAATTAACCATAGGTTAATTCTCTCACATGGGTTTCCTGCCACTCAGGTCTCAGGACTTCCTCTCTTTCCAGAAAAATCTACTGTCAAGCAGAGGAGGTATCCCTGAGCCCAAGTGTAGGCTGCCACACCCCATTCTACTCTGACACTCCTATCCCCAAATAAACAACCAGGCCTAGTAAAGAGTAGGACCCTGGCTAAATTTACCTGTCTCTATACCCTACACTGTCAAAAAACACCACTAAGCACCTATCTAAAAGTAGAGGGAGCTACACACTTTTATATCAGTGAGTACGAGTGCCGATACTTTTGGCCACGTACTCATTGATACAGAGTACCGATACCATTGCAGTTTTATTTGAGCCCATACATACTACAAAGAGTCACATGCGATTTGAACAGGAATGCCGTGCGATTCCTGTCTCAATCACATGCGGTTTCCCGCATGGCTCCTGTGAGAACCCATGCTGAAATCACTATAATCACCCGAAAAAAAAATAAGCGGTGTGTTTGTTGCAAGGTGAGGAAAAGATGTGAAACTGCAGCAAAGGAAGAATAAGTGCTGTTTAACTGAATAGGCAATTTAAAATTCTTTGGCAGAAACCTGATATTTAGGGGTGTGTAGACTTTTTATATCCACTGTATGAAAAGTTGTAATAGTTCTTTGTAATCCATTAACTAAAATAGGGAGTCACATATGATGTCATCCATAGCCATCTTGTTGGTTGGATAACACTACATGCTTATGCGCCAGCACTCGGATCTGAGTGCGACTGAATGTAAGTGTATGTCTTTACTTTTTAATAATAAACATTACAAACTGAGAGCATTAGATCTCTTTCTTCTGTTTTATACATGCGATTGAATATCATATTGAGTGTGGATTTGAGGACGGCATCCAGAGTGGGGATTTGTCTGCCTGGTGATCTGTTTACTGCTCTATGACCTGTCTCAGGTTGAACCTTCAGACCCCTTTCACATCACACCGCCCATAGCGTCGGCGGTAAAACACCGCTATTTTTAGCGGCGTTTTACCGCCAGATTTGCGGCGCATTTCGGCCGCTAGCAGGGCGATTTTACCACCCTGGCGCGAAAGGGTTAAAACCACTGGCAATACGCCGCAATACCCGCGTTTTGCCGGCGGTATTACAGCGCTGCCCTATTGATTTCAATGGGGAGCAGCGGTGGAGGAGCGGTAAACACACCGCTCCTTCACCGCTCCAAAGAAGCTGCTGGCAGGACTTTTTTCTGACGTCCTGCCAGCGCACCGCTGTAGTGTGAAAGCCCTCGGGGCTTTCACACTACACACAATGGTGCAGCTTCTTTAGGGCGGATTGCAGGCGCTATTTCTAACGCTATAGCGCCTGCAAAACGCCCTGGTGTGAAAGGGGTGTCAAGGTGAGAGGCCATCTTTACTTGTGGTGGAGGGATCACAGCCACCTGATCTATCATTATTTTTTGTGTTTCACCGAACCAATCAGTGATTTATGCTGTCTCCACATGCACTTGTTGGGACTTTCTGATACATATAGGCATTTTGGACATTTATGAACATGGACATTTATGAATTGCGTAGCACTGTTTTATTTTAATGAAATTACTATATTAAGCCTAGGTTCACACAGGAGCAGTGCAGGAAACTGCATATGATTTAAAACGAGCATAGCACCGCATTCCTATTCAAATCACGTGTGATACTTGGCAGTGCCATTTTAGCCCATTCATTTTGTATGGGCTAAAATAACACTGCAAAAGTATTGTTTTTCGGGCATTGGAGCATTTTCATGACTACTCATTAAAAACGATAATGGTGCAACCCTACTACCCAGTTTGTGAGTTTAATAATCAACATAATTCAGGCTGATTGCCATAATATCACACCAGAATGCAGTGTAGGAAAGGCATGTCAAAAACATTGACATGGTATTCATATAAGTCCATTAAAGAAGCATCACATGGGAAGATCGATTTGTACACTTTCTTGTTTGAACGTAAGAGTTATAAGAAGTATACAAGTTTATCAATGGGAAAAAAAACAGATAAGTTGTCGCTTGTTGTACGAAGGTCTGCTGGCATTGTCCCTAGATATAAGATCATTGCCTTCTCCAGCTAAAAACAAAACAAATATCTGCCATCTTATGGCCACCGAACTAAGCATATCTCTGCCCTATGCATTAACTCTTCAAATAACTCTTGGTCTTACTTTGTGGCTTTTGTTATTTAGGCCCACATAACATCAAAAGGCCTTTTCCAAAGCTTGGCTATGAATTCTTGTGAATAATAAATGCTGCAAGTCAGTCAGATATGTAACAATCAAATGTATTCAGTGCCTTCATTTACATTCTTTTTCTGCAATTTGGAGCCAAACACAGCACAAGTGCATTCACAGGCTCTTTCTGTAAATATACAAGTTGACGGCTAAGTCAGAATAACTTAGCGCATTAATCTAATTTATTCGATTGGCTAAAAAATTGTTCTGGGTTTTGAATGCAGTATTTATTTCAAGTGATGTTAACAGGCATGATATTTTCCTTTCTAGCTGTTTTTTTTTAATGAAAATAAATGTATTCTGTATATGCTTTGCTGTACTATTGAACTGTCTGTATTCAGCATTGGGAATGTAGGAAGCAACGAAACAGATATACATAGGATCTGTACCTGGTATTTGGGGCCTAAATTGAGTCTGCTATCACCAGCACCAGGATGGGGTAAGGAAAGGGGTTTGAGCTGAACCCCTAAAGCATCTAAACATTTTTTTGGGCTTTGGATAGTGTGGAGAATGGTTATCAGCCCTGTCAAGTTTTTATTGTTCACATGAATGAATCTCTGCTGCCACTAGGGAGATCTGGCCATCCGTTCCATATGTACACACTCGACTTCATTCATACATAAGACCCTCCTTGTGAGTAAACACTGAGGGTGCGAAAATAGGTATGTATGTCATGCTGACAGTATACCAGGTTTCTTTGAGTACAGTAAATAAAACACCTGCCAATTAGAAAAACACCATTAAGGATTCCTCATATTTTTGTGTATTTCAGTTTTTTTTTATTACAGGCGCAGTGTTCAGTGTTAGTAAAAATGCTGTTTTGCATCAAACTTTTCCTTACACAGACATAGAGGCTATTTATTTTTATACAGATGAGTTCTTAATCCACTTTTTTTGTTTTTTTCTACCCATAAATAACTAAACAACGCATTTGAATGGGACAGATCCAACACCATCCTTATGTGAGAGTGGGAAACCCGCAGCTGTTCCACCACTTGCTCCTGTTCTTTGTTTAAACAACACAGAAAGTCATAGAATTCTGCAAAATGGGGGTATAGCAGGATAAATTCTGATTCTTGGTGAACCCCATCTATCACCTTTACATTCTTCTTCCATGCATATGCCAAACTGAGATCTCACAATTGTACAGTCCCAAAATCTTTCCTGGCCATTGGCACATGTGCGGCTGAAGCCGTTTCCTCTGGCTCCTCAACCATGATCTAAAAAGAAGAAAAGGAAAGTGCCCCTAAGTGTAGTAAGTTAAACCACATTTATTCAAAGCTTCAAAGGGGCCACTCACATGATATAAGATATAACAGGCTGATTGACCAGGTGGGTAATCGCTAGATGATGCCAGGAGATCCACAAGCAGGCTGAAAGTAAGCCGCAGTGAACAATGAGAATGCTGGCCACTCTCTTCCAGAATGTAGCATTCTCATCTGGATAAGAGTAGTTTGCATTCTCCTCCTCCATTGTGGCTTACTGTCCGCCCGCTCGCAGATCTCCTAGCGGCATCTAGTGGATGCCCATCTGATCGATGAGCCTGTTATATCTTATACTGTATCATGTGGGTGGCCCCTTTGAAGTTTTGAAAAAACATGGTTTAACTTACTACACTTAGGCCGCGTACACACGGGCGGACTGTTCGCCCAACTTTGTCCGCTGAACAGTGTTTGGGCGGACAGTCCGCTCGTGTGTGGGCATTCAGCGGACAGTTTCAGCGGACAGTTTGACGAACAAGGTTTTTCGGAAATTCCGTAAAACTGTCCGCTGAAACCTTGTTTCAGCGAACAGTCCGCTCGTGTGTAGGCTTGTTCGTCAAACAAAGTTGCGCGCATGCTCAGAAAGGATTTTCACGGCGAAAGTTATAATGCAGTGTATAGGACGTCGTATTTTCCGTCCCGTCGTACGGCACGTTCACGTCATCGCGCACGGTTTCAGCAAACTGTTCGTACGTCGTGTGTGGCCATGTCCGTCCATGCTAATTTTGAGCGGACTGTTTGCCGAAACTGTTGGACGGACAAAGTTGGGCGAACAGTCCGCGCGTGTGTACGCGGCCTTAGAGGAGCTTTCCCTTTCTTCTATTTATGTCATTTAACAGAGTTGGCTTCCTTTTCTGGATAAGCTTTCCCTAAGTGGAGTAATAATGTATTTGGACTTTACAAGGACTATCTCCCATAATTGACCATAACTGATGCATATACTGTATTTCTGAGGCTGTTTTTTCTTCCCTATGAACCTACAACACCCTTTTTTCCTCAACCATGGCCACTAGTGGGAAGTTCAAGCAAAACAGAAACATCATTTACTTCAGAAACACTTTCATAACTGGCTACTAAGGATGAGCCAAACACCCCCTGTACAGTTCGCACCAGAACTCGTGAACAGGCAAAAAATTTGGACGAACACACAAACACTGTTAAAGTCTATGGGACGCGAACATGAAAAATCAAAAGTGTTCATTTTAGCATTTTAGCAGGCCCCTACTTTCAAACATCCAACTTACAAATGTCTCCTACTTGCAAATGGAAGGAGACAACAGGAAGTGAGATGAAAAAAGACGGACGGCAAAAAAAATTATACAGGGGTGATAACCCTTCCCATGTTTTCCAAAAAGCTTAAAAATAGATTTTTTGACTGGAGCTACACATTCAAAATGTACCAGTTCAAAATGACAAACAGATTCTACTTAACACAACAAACCTACACAGTCCCTGTCTTTTTTGCACCGCCTGTATACTGCTGTTCTGAGTATATAGGGCCTGGGGGCCCCACGCCTTTCCTTTTTTTAATTTGGGTACAGGGTTCCCCTTAATATCCATGCAAGACCCAAAGGGGCTGGTCATGGGCAGGGGGGCTACCCTTGCCATTTTTCTCAATGATTTTCATCCATATTGCCAGAACCAGATATTACATTAAAACCGCAAGCAGTTTTAAATGACTTTTTTTCCGTTAAATGTCATTTTGTGCAGGGACTGTTCTAAACACAGGAAACATGTGCCACTTCACAGACATACTATAGACACCCCCCAGGCACAATATTTAAAGGAATATTTCACATTTTTTTTCACTTTAATCGTCATTAAAATCAGTGCCCCCGAAAAAACGCCAGTTTTTAAAAACAATTTTGACATTGACCCATGTCCCCTGGGGCAGGAGCCAGGTCCCCAAACCCTTTTTAGGACAATATCTTGCATATTAGCCATTAAAATTAGCACTTTTTATTTCAAACGTTCGAGTCCCATAGACTTCAATGGGGTTCTAAAGTTCGCACAAATTTTCGGTCCGTTCGAAAGTTCTGGTGCGAACCGAACCGGGGGTGTTCGGCTCATCCCTACCAATAGGGATGGCCGAACGGTTCGCCTGGAGGTCGTTTCGCGGGGAATTTCGGTTGTTCGCCGTCCGCCCGATCGGCGGACTATTGCCACCGTTCGCCCGGTGAACTTCCGTGTTTACTGTGTAAAAGAACTTTGACCTATGATGACACATCCATCATGGGGTACAGGACAGCCAATTGAGATATTACAGCACATGGACACTTGGTCATTCCCCCTAACTTATAAATAGACCCGATCCGGTGGCCATTTTACATTCTTTCTTCTGTCACTATAGGGAGAGGTTGCTGTGTGGAGCAGGGAGAGACTGCAGTGACCCAAATCGCTAGCTATTTGGTCCACAAAAGTTCTTTTCAGGACTGGTATAGGTGTTAGGTGTAGTTCAGGATATAGGTTTAAGGCACTACTGTGCTACTGATTTTTGCAGCAGCCTGTCTTTTGTCAGTGTAGAGAGAGGGACAGGACGCTGTGTGCTGCAGGGACAGTCAGTTTAATCATTAGCTGTTACTATTAGGTCCACAAAAGTGCTATTCAAGTTATTGTTCCAGCAGCCTCTGTTTTGACAGTTTAAATAGGGACAGGCAGGAAGCTGTGTGTGAGGCAGTGAGGGACAGTCATTTTAATCAGTAGCTGTTACTATTAGGTCCGCAAAGGTTCCTTTCAGGACTGGTATGGTAATAGGCTTGTACACGTATAATATTCTTTCTTCCAAATATAGAAAGAATATTATACTTGACTGCTGCCCTTCTGCTGCAGTAGTCCTTTATCAGTATAGGGGCTGAGGTACAGTCTGCTAATCATTCACAACCTACTTGTTCCACAAAGGTCCTTATAAGGACTGGTAAGGTATAGGGTACTACAGTACATAGGGTTGAGTGAGGTACAGTCTGCTATTCCTTAAGGACTGGTATAGGTCCACAATACATAGGGTTGAGGTGCACTACTGCTGACTGCTGCCCTTCTGCTGCAGTAGTCCTTTATCAGTATAGGGACTGAGGTACAGTCTGCTAATCATTCACAACCTACTTGTCCACAAAGGTCCTTATAAGGACTGGTAAGGTATAGTGTACGACAATACATAGGGTTGAGTGAGGTACAGTCTGCTATTCCTTAAGGACTGGTATAGGTCCACAATACATAGGGTTGAGGTGCACTACTGCTGACTGCTGCCCTTCTGCTGCAGTAGTCCTTTATCAGTATAGGGACTGAGGTACAGTCTGCTAATCACTCACAACCTACTTGTTCCACAAAGGTCCTTATAAGGACTGGTAAGGTATAGGGTACTACAGTACATAGGGTTGAGTGAGGTACAGTCTGCTATTCCTTTAGGACTGGTATAGGTCCACAATATGTAGGGTTGAGGTGCACTACTGCTGACTGCTGCCCTATACTGCGAGCAGTCCTTTATCAGTATAGGGACTGAGAGTTTTGTCACAGGGTCATTTAAAAAATGACAGGCAGAGGAAGAGGCAGGCCCTTCCGCAGGGGTGGTAGGGGTAGAGCAGGAGCAACAGGCTTGAGCCAAAGTGGGAAGCTGCAGAAGGTGCGTTCAATTACTTTAAAGGACGCACCAGACTTGGTTCAGTGGCTCACTCAGCCTTACTCTTCTGCACCCTCCTCATCCTCTCGATCTGCACCCTCTTCTTCACTCTCTGCTATGTGCACCCCCAAAGACACTACCACCAACAACACCACCACCACCACATACCTTCCACTTGAGTCACAGAAATTATTTTCCGATCCATATCAAGACATTTCTGATGCGCAGCCACTCTTGGTATTGGATCAGGAAGAGGAGGTAGCAACAACCGCTACTCAGCAGTCTGACGACAGTACCCAGATCAGCCCAAGGAGGAGGTTGGTCCCCAGTGTTGCTGCCTACTCCGAGATCTCTACTTATAGCGGTGGGAAAGGTGACGTCGATGATGACGTGTCTAGTGATGTCACGTGGGTGCCCACAAGAGAGGAAGAGGAGGGGAGTTCAGAGGGAGATATGGACCAGCAGATAGGGAGGAGAAGCAGGAATAACTTACATTGCACAGGAGGGACAAAGCAGACTGCAAATGTATCAGGAGCGAGTCATCGACCATGTACGGTCACATCTGGCGCTCCCAGGACACCGGCACATGGCTCCGCAGTGTGGGCTTTTTTTAACGTGTCCGCTGCTGACAATAGCGTTGCCATCTGCAATCTTTGCAGTCAACGCATTAGTCGTGGTAAGCCCAACACTCACCTAGGGATGACCGCCTTAAGAAGGCACATGAGCAGCCATCACCGAGCCCAGTGGGAGCAACGGAACACACAAAGCCACACTCCAGGCTCTCACTGTCCGTCCTCGTCTTCTACTTCTCCTTCTCTCCTCACAATTGTCCTCCACTCCACCTTCCATCACGCCAAGCTCATGTTTTTCTGCAAAAAGGCAGGCTTCCGTGGGCCTAATGTTCGAGCGTAAAAAAATGATGACGCCGGATAACCCTCTTGCCCAACGGTTGACGGCTGGCTTGTCAGAACTCATAGCCCGCCAACTACTGCCATATAAACTGGTGGACTCGGAGGCCTTTCGCAAATTTGTGGCCATTGGAAGGTCCCAAGAAGGAAGTATTTCTCACAGAAGGGCATCCCAGAGCTATATGGCCATGTTCAGCGGCAAGTGAATGTATCTCTGGCACACAGTGTCGGTGCCAAGATACATCTGACCACAGACACGTGGTCTAGCAAACACGGGCAGGGAAGGTATATCACTTTTACTGCCCACTGGGTGAACCTTCTGACGGCCGTCAAGCATGTAACCCGTGGCACCCGTGTAGATTTGGTTTTACCGCCACGGATTGCATGCAGGCCTGGCTCTTCTTCTCCTCCTCCTCCTCCTACTCCATCCTCCTCCCTCTCCTCCTCGGCTGACTCCTCCTTTTCCGCTGCTAGCGTCTCTTCCGCTGTGCCGCCCAAGCTCCCCAGAACCTATTCGACATGCCAGGTGAGACGTTGCCATGTCGTGCTGCGTCTGTTGTGCCTGGAAGCCAAGAGCCACACTGGCCCGGCACTCCTTTCAGCATTGCGTTCACAAGCAGATCAGTGGCTAACACCGCTCAATTTGACAGTTGGTAAAGTGGTGTGTGACAACGGTGCCAATCTGCTTAGCGCATTGAAACAGGGCAAAATTACGCACGTGCCATGCATGGCACACGTCTTAAACTTGGTCGTGCAGCGATTCGTTGTCAAATACCCTGGGGTCCAGGACATCTTGCGGCAGGCAAGGAAAATCTCGGCCCATTTCAGAAGATCTTACACGGCCATGGCTCGCCTTGCTGACATTCAGCGGCGACACAATCTGCCGGTCAGACGTCTTATTTGCGATTGCCCGACGCGATGGAACTCAACCTTCTGTATGCTTGATAGGCTGCTCCAGCAGAAACGTGCAGTTAACGTCTACCTGTATGAACTCTGCGACAGAACAGGTTCTGGGGAGCTGAATTTTTTTTCACCACGCCAGTGGCTGCTCCTGCGCGACGCATGCAGACTTCTGCGCCCATTTGAGGAGATCACCAAACTGGTCAGTCGCAGCCATGGCGCCATCAGTGACATGGTACCTTATGCCTTCTTTATGGAGCGTGCATTGCGTCGTGTCATTGATCAAGCTGTGGAGGAGCAGGAGCGGGAAGATGAGGAAGTCGCAATGCTGGATGAATTCCCAGGGGGGGCTACTCTATCTGAGACAAGTGAACAACAAGAGTCTGAAGAGGAGTCAGAGGAGGATGGTGCCAGGGCGGATGAGGAAGAGCAAGAAGAGCATGCTTTAAACCTTTCTGGGATCCCTGTTGTTGTGCGTGGATGGGGAGAGGAGAATGAAGAGGACGACATTATCCTGGATGATCAGCAGGAGCCAGGCCACCACACCGCTTGCAGTTTAGTGCAAATGGGGGCCTTCATGCTCCAGTGTTTTAATAGGGACCCCCGTATAAAAAGCATAAGGGTCAAGGACCAGTACTGGGTGGCAACGTACTTAGACCCCCGGTACAAACACAAAATGGCGGAAATGTTACCGCCGTCACAGAGGGCTGTCAGAATGGAGCACTTCCAGGCCTTGCTTCGAGAAATGCTGCATTCTGCTTTTGCGTGCACTGGCAGAGGAGCAATTCCCACTCCCAGAGAAGGAGTTGCGGGTACCAATCCAACAGCGCCTGCAAGAAGAGGCCGGTTTGAAGATGTGTTGGTGACTTCTGATATGAGGTCATTCTTTCAGCCGACCCATCGACAGGTGTCATCCGGATCCAGCATCAGGGAACGCCTAGACCGTCAGGTGTCCGACTACATCGGGTTAACGGCCGATGTGGACGCTCTGAGGAGTGATGAACCCCTGGACTACTGGGTGGGCAGGCTTGACCTCTGGCCAGAGCTTGCCCAATTTGCAATCGAACTGTTGGCTTGCCCCTCGTCCAGTGTCCTGTCCGAAAGGACGCTCAGCGCAGCAGGGGGATCGTGACCGATAAGCGTACTCGCCTAGCTCACGACAGTGTTTACTACCTCACATTTCTAAAAATGAATGAGGCATGAATCTCGGAGGAATTCAACACATGTGACCAGTAGACCATGTATATGTCTATAAACGATTTTTTTAATCAAGCACACAGACCTTCTTTCTTTATTTGGCTCACTTCCTTGTCCAAAAAAAGCACACCGTACTATATGCCCGTACCCTCCTGTTTGAAGAGGTTGAGCGGTGTCATATTTCTACTGGGGCTGCTTATTATGAGGGGCTCCCACCATCCCTGTGCTGTGCTGACTTCCTCCTGGGGCTGTACCTCTGCTGTGCATATTATGAGGGGCTCCCACCATCCCTGTGCTATGCTCATTATGAGGGGCTCCCACCATCCCTGTGCTATGCTCATTATGAGGGGCTCCCACCATCCCTGTGCTATGCTCATTATGAGGGGCTCCCACCATCCCTGTGCTGTGCTGACTTCCTCCTGGGGCTGCTTATTATGAGGGGCTCCCACCATCCCTGTGCTATGCTGACATCCTCCTGGGGCTGCTTATTATGAGGGACTCCCATCATCCCTGTGCTGTGCTGACTTCCTCCTCGGGCTGTACCTCTGCTGTGCATATTATGAGGGGCTCCCACTATCCCTGTGCTATGCTCATTATGAGGGGCTCCCACCATCCCTGTGCTATGCTGACTTCCTCCTGGGGCTGCTTACGGTGCAGGTGTCAGTGCTCTCTATCACGGTGCTGGTGTCAGTGCTCTCTATCACGGTGCTGGTGTCAGTGCTGTATATCACGGTGCTGGTGTCAGTGCTTTATGTCACACTGCTGATGTCAGTGCTCTCTATCACGGTGCTGGTGTCAGATCACTCTATCACGGTGCAGGTGTCATTGCTGTATGTCACGCTGCTGATGTCAGTGCTCTCTATCACGGTGCTGGTGTCAGATCACTCTATCACGGTGCAGGTGTCATTGCTGTATGTCACGCTGCTGATGTCAGTGCTGTATATCATGGTGCTGGTGTCAGTGCTTTATGTCAGGCTGCTGATGTCAGTGTTCTCTATCATGGTGCTGGTGTCAGATCACTCTATCACGATGCAGGTGTCATTGCTGTATGTCACGCTGCTGATGTCAGTGCTGTATATCACTGTGCTGGTGTCAGTGCTGTATATCACGGTGCTGGTGTCAGTGCTTTATGTCACGCTGCTGATGTCAATGCTCTCTATCACGGTGCTGGTGTCAGATCACTCTATCACGGTGCAGGTGTCATTGCTGTATGTCACGCTGCTGATGTCAGTGCTCTCTATCACGGTGCTGGTGTCAATGCTGTATATCATGGCGCTGGTGTCAGTGCTTTATGTCACGCTGCTGATGTCAGTGCTCTCTATCACGGTGCTGGTGTCAGATCACTCTATCACGGTGCAGGTGTCATCGCTTTATGTCACGCTGCTGATGTCAGTGCTCTCTATCACGGTGCTGGTGTCAGATCACTCTATCACGGTGCAGGTGTCATTGCTGTATGTCACGCTGCTGATGTCAGTGCTCTCTATCACGGTGCTGGTGTCAGATCACTCTATCACGGTGCAGGTGTCATTGCTGTATGTCACGCTGCTGGTGATCATCTCCTGCACCCTCTTCTTTGCCTACCCTGACCTTTCCTCTCCTCCATTGCCTTCATGCGCTCCACAGTCCTGAATTGTCACAATTTCACATATAAAAAAAGAATGCTTGTAGTTGTTGATCCCAGATTCACCTCATACATGTGTTATGTCATTGGCCATGTGGTGGGACTATGTTTGCACAGCTAGTAATTATTTTGTGGCTGCAAATTTGACCTGTAGGTTTGCAAAGTTCGCCTCCCATTGAAGTCAATGGGGCCCGCTGCGAACGTTACGGTTTGCGAACTATCGGCCGCGTTCGCGGTCCGCCTTCGCGAAACGTCCCGTCGGAAGTTCGTCCATCACTACCTACCAAGGAACAGTCGAAGCAGCTTACCCAGCCAGGAACTGCTTTAGCAGGTTTGTACTGCACTTTTTATTTACCACTCCAGTAAACACATAGCTTACACACACAGTCTAATGCAAGGGGGCTTTGTACAAGTATGAAGCATAATACACACAAAACATTTGCTCATTTGAGCTAACCTCACCTATGTCAGTCAAAAATAGCAAAGTGTATTGGTTGTATAAACATTTATTAAAGGGAGACAATTAACAACTTACATGAAGTAAAACAAATTATGCTTATCATGGTTGTCAAAAGGCCTACTAGCTGGGAAAAACACCAAACAAGCTGTCACAGTGGATACACTGAATATGGTCTGGATAGCACCTGCAATAGCTAGAAGAGACAGCAAGGGTGCCAATCTAACTGCAGCAATGTGAAAAGGTGGACACAGCATCCAAGATCCAAGATGGAGCTGCTGCTGCAAGGGGTGAAATGTGGTAGCCTGGATGACCAGGCAGCCTCGGAACAGGAAACAGGAAGCAGCACTTGTGCATCAATCCGCACATGCAGCTTCCTATTTCTTGTCCTGATGCTGCCTGTTCACCCCATCTACGACACTCCAACCCTTGCAGCACGCCCTTCTACAGCATAAGGTCAACGCAGCATCCCAGGGACTGGTGACAGAGCTATTTGACCATTCCTGATACTGCTAGCAGGGATGAGCAACTGAAAGCAGCACACAAAGTGTACCCAATCCATACCGCACCCATACTGCACTCTATACTGCTCCTATTCCAAACCTAGAGTGCACCTATAAAAATCTATACTGCATTATATTGAACATTTAACCACATCTGAACCACATCTACCTTGCACCTGTGTTGAGACTATACCGTATCTATACTGTCTCTATACAGCATGCATATTAACTGGTACCATCGTTAAGTGCACCAACGCTCTTAAAGGGTCACAACATTAGTCGCCAAAAGGACTGCCCTTCCCATAGTAATTATTCTGCAAGTCTCCTTTATTCCCATTCTCCACCCTCCTCTACCATCCTCCTTTTCTTTTGGACACTACGACTAGCATCGCCCCTTATAAATGCGTTCTTGCAGTGTAGTTTCAGCACTCGGTAGATACATTTTTTCCACTGCTCACTGCTGCACTTGAGGTGGCTCTGCTAATGTTTATGCCGATATGGATGCCAAATGTCATCTCATGCTTAGTTCCTACTGTTAATAATTTTGTTGGCTAAATTGTGTTGTATTGTTAATCCATTTTATGCTTGCCTAGTTACCAACCAAATTATGTTACAATATATTTGCTACCTGGTTTATCACTTGTTTTCTTTTATATAGCGCTACAGGGGTAGCGCTATAATAAATATTTGCATTCTTTATGTATTTACTTTTTCATATATGAAAAAAAAGGAAATGTAAAAATTTTAAATGGACACAAACAAGCTAGTGTATTGTGCTTGAAACTGAAATTAGAAACACATTGGAAGAACAATACGAACTTTGAAGGCAACTGGCAACTTGAATAATATTGTAAAACCGTAACTTGGGCCTGCACATTCCTTACTATTCACTGACACTGCGTATGCTCGCCATGGTAACGCCTCAATCACATGATACATTGGCCATTTATGCAGCACAAAGAGCGTACTGAATAGACCATGATCCACCATGTCATGTGAACTTTTAAGTGCTTTACAATACTGAGCCCAACTTATCAATTGGATCAAGTAATCATTGTTAAGGGTGGGAGCATAAAATTATGCTTCTGTACTTACTGTGCCATCTTGTTTCATGGAATTCATCATGGACATCTGTTTCTTTAATCTGCTTTAAGGTTCAACCACTTTGAAAATATTCACAATTTGGTGTTTGGGGTTTTTTCTTTTCTTTTTGGCAAGCTGATGTATGAAGCACCTGCTTCTGGTAAATAAAGAGTAAAAAAAAAGAAAAAACGACTCCTCCATTAACAAGTTTCCAAAATCCCCCATACACACTGTTTATAAAACTCTTTATGAATTTATACGAATGACATTGAAGCACACACTTTGAGAGCTGAAAATAATCACTTGATTCTCATAAAGTTTTACCAGCATTATTTAAATTCTTAAAAATAACTGAATTCCTAAGCATCTGCCCTTTAACTGTTTGTTGCTAAGCACCATTGTAGCTAAATAACTTAACGTTGATTGGTATGTTTAGTATTTTAACAGGATGGGTAACCTGCCAAATGATCAAACAAAGAGTAACTGTAATATGCAATTTATTGCACAGGTGCAACGTTAGGAACAATAATGTGATAGAGATTCAGGATGACAAGGAAACCTACATACGCTGTCAAACAATGAAAGCTGCAAAACCATGAACTCTTCATATCTATGGCTCTGTGACTCTGTGTATCTATAAGAGCCTGTAAAAACAGAGAATTTAGGTGAGAAACACAACTTAAGTAAAATAGTACAGAACACATACTTGTGAATAACCTTATAGACAGCCTTCCTCACAGTGTAGTCCAGGGTAGCTTTGGTAACATGGGTGAACATCTGCAGGGATCCATGGCCCAAGGACATAGTACCACCTCACTCCAACCAGAGCACTCTGGTAGCAATCAATGAGGTTCTCCCCACAGCAGTTGGGTCTTTTGGAGCAGCTACATGCTCTGGCCCGGCACACCAGTTTTGACAGTGGAAGGCCTCTCACCTAACTGCAGTTCACTTTCCCTGCTACCTCTACCTCATCAGGTGTGGTGTCTCTGAGCAGCTGAGGGAAGTAAGCACAGAAATGTATTTTCCCTGGATTTAGCCATAAAACCCAGAAATTGTGGAGAAAAGGACTAAAGACAAAGGCTCCTGCATCTGATCATGGCTGCATACTGCTACATTTGTTAAATGGAAAAAGTGTAGGGGAAGACTTTGAAATTCCTATATAAAATAAATGCAGTGCTCACCCCCTAAAGAGCTGGCTGATTTGTCCCATGTTCCTTTTCCAGATTAGTACAATAGCATCCAGGCACCCATCAACAGTCAGTCCTCTGGCTCAATGAACAGTCTAGGGCAAGGGTCTCAAACTGGCGGCCCTCCAGCTGTTGCAAAACTACAAGTCCCATGAGGCATTGCAAGGCTGACAGTTACAAGCGTGACTCCCACAGGCAGAGGCATGATGGGATTTGTAGTTTTGCAACAGCTCGAGGGCCGCCAGTTTGAGACCCCTGGTCTAGGGGATGCTTTATTTAAATGTATTGCTGATTAACTTGGGAAGGGCATATAGGGCTGTGGGATACTCCAGAAATCCTAAGGAGTAATAAGAGCGTACTCTTCACTGTAATGCCGCATACACACGACCGGACTTTTCAACGGACTTGGTCCGACGGTCTTCCCGACGGACTTTCGGCTGGATTCCGATGGACTTTCCAAACAAACGGACTTGGCCACACACAAGCACACCAAAGTCCGATGGATTTGAACGTGAGGGCGTACGACCGGGCTAGAATAAGGAAGTTCATAGCCAGTAGCCAATAGCTGCCCTAGCATCGGTTTTCGCCCATTGGACTAGCATACAGACAAACTGATTTTTCAACCGGACTCGAGTCCGTCGGAAAGATTTGAAACATGTTTTATTTCTAGGTCCGTCTGACTTTTGAGGAAAAAAAGTCAACTGGAGCCCATACACGATCGTAATATCCGACTGATTCATTCCATCGGACCTAGTCCGTCGAAAAGTCCGGTCATGTGTACGCGGCATAAGACTACTTCTCAGGAACAAACCCTCCAGAAAAGACCCAGAAAAAAAACAGTACCAAGACACCTTCAATAATGTCCCAGGCCAGGCAGACACTAGTGTTTATATATTAGTTATATCAGCAACAACAGTTACTAGGATCCTTCACTCCGATCTTTACTTAAAATGTCCCTGGATACTTAGAGGCCTCCCTCTAATATCTGACAGATAATTCCTCAGTGAATCTTCCAGACTGGATCCTTAGTGAAATCTCTATTTTCAGCTGGGCTGCCCAGAAGGCCAGCAGCCCTTCAGGCTGAGAACTTCTCCCCTGGACACGAGTAGGCTTCAAAATATTCTGTGCGCTCTCTCCAAGGAACTGGCTGAAGCTACATAATTATTCAGGCTGCTGGTCTGCCTCCTCCCGCTCTCTATATTCTGGAACCCTCCAGAAAACAGGGGGAAACAATCAAACCTGAGGCCTGCAGAGCCCAGAACAGCCAAAAGCAATCATAATCTGCCCCACTGATTACAGGGAAGCCAAAAGGAACACTAAATGTATCTAGCCTATCTAGCAGCCTATCTAGGAGGGTGCTACATTAACCCCTTCCCGACCAGCCACCACAGTTATACTGCGGAAAGTTGGCACTACTGTTGTCGTAGCTGTTCCCTGGAGGCGATCTCTCTCCTCCTCTAGTCAGCCACATTCCCCCCCACAGTTAGAACACACATAGGGAACACATTTAACCCCTTGATCGCCCCTAGAGTTTACCCCTTCCCTGCCAGTGACATTTATACAGTAATCAGTGGCTATTTATAGTACTGATCGCTGTATAAATGTAAAAGAAAAACTGTGCTGTGTAAAAACCCAATAACCCTAGCTGCAACTCGAAGTGAAATATACACAGCGCCAGATTCAGATTAGTGACGAAACGCATTGGAAGTGACGTACTGATGTCACCGTGCTGTTTTTTCTGTCATAAGCAGAGATTTACTTGCATAGGCAAATCAAAAGCATTCTGGGAAGTGTTATATATAGTTAATTCTGTTGATGTTAATTGATGACTCACAGTTTTTCACAAGTTCACCCAGATTTTAGATATAAACAACAGTGTCCTTAACTACTTACTGCCAGGATTCTTAAAGTGGAATTAAACTCCATGATACTTACCTTTCCATCAACAGTCCAACATTTCTCACCAGTGCCAACATCTTCTACCTGGTTTCTTTTATGTGCTGGGCTAAAGCTGTCTTCACTGGAATGCTCAGGAGGGCAGTCATCCTGGCACACTGTGCTAAAATTGAAGCTGAGCTGCACTTGTGCAGATCAGTGTACATTCCGAAGAAGACTGGTAGTTTTCTTTTATTGCAGAAGAGACATTGCACGTCTTCTGTGCAATAAAGGGGTTGTCCGCTTACAGTTTTTGAAAGCAGGATTTTAGTTACACTTTAACTCTGGAGGCATTTTCTTGGCTTCCTAATGATATGATCACTGTGATTGGCTGTCATATTGACAACTACCCCAGCTCAATTTTGTTCCTGCACTAGACGGGAAGTTGCCCATAATGCTACCAGAACTCAACTAATGCTACCACAGTGTGATCCAACTTTGTCCAAAGTATCTGCTGTGCTTCGCGTTGGTTTATTGGAGGACTTGGAGGCTACCCCACCACAGCTTAACCTGTCAAGTTACAGTGGTGTGAAAAAGTGTTTGCCCCCTTCCTCATTTCCTGTTCCTTTGCATGTTTGTCACACTTAAGTGTTTCGGAACATCAAACCAATTTAAACAATAGTCAAGGACAACACAAGTAAACACAAAATGCAATTTGTAAATGAAGGTGTTTATTATTAAAGGTGAAAAAAAATCCAAACCATCATGGCCCTGTGTGAAAAAGTGATTGCCCCCTAAACCTAATAACTGGTTGGGCCACCGTTTGCGATAACGTGCAATGAGGCTTTTTCAGCGTCCTGGAGGAATTTTGGCCCACTCATCTTTGCAGAATTGTCCTAATTCAGTTACATTAGAGGGTTTTCGAGCATGAACGGCCTTTTTAAGGTCATACCACAACATCTCAATAGGATTCAGGTCAGGACTTTGGCTAGGCCACTCCAAAGTCTTCATTTTGTTTTTCTTCAGCCATTCGGTGGTGGACTTGCTGGTGTGTTTAGGATCATTGTCCTGCTGCAGAACCCAAGTTCGTTTCAGCTTGAGTACACGAACAGATGGTCGGACATTCTCCTTCAGGATCTCTTGGTAGACAGCAGAATTCATAGTTCCTTTTATCACGGCAAGTCTTCCAGGTCCTGAAGCAGCAAAACAGCCCCAGACCATCACACTACCACCACCATATTTTACTGTTGGTATAATGTTCTTTTTATGAAATGCAGTGTTCCTTCTACGCCAGATATACTTGGACACACACCTTCCAAAGAGTTCCACTTTTGTCTCATCGGTCCACAGAATGTTGTCCCAAAAGTCTTGGGGATCATCAAGATGTGTTGTGGAGAAATTGAGACGAGCTTTGATGTTCTTTTTGCTCAGCAGTGGTTTTCTCCTTGGAACTCTGCCATGCAGGCCATTTTTGCCCAGTCTTTTCCTGATGGTGGAGGCATGAACGCTGACCTTAACTGAGGCAAGTGAGGCCTGCAGTTCCTTGGACGTTGTTGTGGGGTCTTTTGTGACCTCTTGGATGAGTCGTCGCTGCGCTCTTGGGGTAATTTTGGGCGGCCGGCCACTCCTGGGAAGGTTCACCACTGTTCCATGTCTTCGCCATTTGTGGATAATGGCTCTCACTGTGGTTCGCTGGATTCCCAAAGCTTTGGAAATGGCTTTATAACCCTTTCCAGACTGATAGATCTCAATTACTTTCTTTCTCAATTGTTCCTGAATTTCTTTGGGTCTCGGCATGATGTGTAGCTTTTAAGGATCTTCTGGTGGACCTTACTGTGTCAAGCAGCTCCTATTTAAGTGATGCCTTGATTGTGAACAGGTGTGGCAATAATCAGGCCTGGGTGTGGCTAGAGAAATTGAACTCAGGTGTGGACAACCACAGTTATAGTATGTTTTAACAAGGGGGGCAATCACTTTTTCACACAGGGCCATGATGGTTTGGATTTTTTTTTCACCTTTAATAATAAACACCTTCATTTACAAATTGCATTTTGTGTTTACTTGTGTTGTCCTTGACTATTGTTTAAATTGGTTTGATGTTCCGAAACACTTAAGTGTGACAAACATGCAAAGGAACAGGAAATGAGGAAGGGGGCAAACACTTTTTCACACCACTGTATATTGTCTTAAGCGTTGTACACACGGTCTGATTGTTGGATGACCGAGCGTCTGATTTTTGTCAAAAGGGTGTGTGCAGGATTTTGTCTAGCATACAGTACTAACTATCCACAAATTGTCATTTGACAAACGCGAACGTTGTGACGTACTATGAGAATATAAAGAGGAAGTTCATTTCTCAAGCGCCACTCTTTGGGGTAGAAGTTAGTCGAATTTTGGGTGAGCGTTGATTCGCGATTTTCATATCATACAAAACAAATGCCTTTTAAAATACGTTTGGCATAACTACATCAGTATCACCAGCAAAGCAGCTTCATTGTTATCCCATTAAAGAAGATGAGAATGTGCACTGCATTTTGACATTTCATCATTTGCCACGTCAGGAATGTTAATTCTAGATTATGAACGTTAGTTTACAAGACCGAACTCTTCCGGCTCATTCCTTGATTCCGAGCATGCGTAGTTGTACTTTCGACTTTTGTGTGACAGATTTCTGTTCTGTCCATCCAAAAATCAGATGTTGCGTTCACATCCAACAAAAATGTTATAGCCTGCACATCCAACTTTTGTCTGATGTAAAAGTCAAGTCGGATGCCCTATACTAACCATCCGAAAATCCGCAGACAGCTCGTCTTCAGACTTTTCCGCTCTGATTTTCGTACCATGTGTATGAGGCCTTAGAGTTCTTATTTAAACCCGTGGCTTGTGATGGGCATCTGCACCTGGTTAGGTGATTACTAAAGAGCCAGATAATGATAGTAAACAGTTTAAAAAGGTTTTTAATCTGATTCAGAGTCCCATACTGATTCAATGTTTTTTTTATCCAGTTCGGCTTCAGGGCAATTTTTTTATTTTTCGCATACATGTAAAAATCATAATTTTTAATAAAATTACCTAAACCCACAGAACATTATATATTTTCTGAGAGCAGATGCCCTGTAATATAAAAAGATGAGAGTTGCAAATGTTTATGTCAAGTGATATTTGCACAATTGTTTATTAAAGGCAGATTTTCAGGAAACAATATAATAAAATTTATTTTAGTGCAAAAAAAGGCATATAATACCAATTTTTGTTAAAATATAGAAGATGAGGTTGCACTGAGCAAAAACATACCAAAATTCCATGTCTTAAAATTGTGTGTGCCTACACTATCGCCAAAGACTATGGTGCCCAGAAAATCAAAATAGATGACGCTTTAAAAGCCTCCCCAGATAGCAAGCAATTGTGCTGCAAGTTTGAAAATGACTTGCTAAGCTATTGCTAGACTTGCCAGGCTTTACAAGTCTGTTGCACAATTGCAACAAGTCCACATTGCAAGACTCCAGATCAACTTTCTTTGCGAAACATTCTGCAAGTCTACTGCAAGTTCTGATTCCGATATGTTGTGTAATAATTCTCCCATCACAGGGGTCACTGTGGCTGAATTTTCATGCTGTAGACTTGCAGGGCTCTTGCTGTAGACTCACCACTGCAACTTTGCTCTTGCTAGAGACTTGCCATGCATATTTGCTACAAATTGGAAAAGTGTCAACTAGAACTTGTGCTTCAAGTCTTCTCCAAGTGTAAAACTTGCCAGTGAAAATGTGCAGCAAGTTAGCAGACTTACAATTCAACGATGCCACAAATTTGTGGCAAGTTATCCTTGCTATCTGGGTTTACAGCTCATCAGTTTAGAGTTAACTATGAGATCTTCTACTAGAATTATTGTTTTCATTCTGACGTTTGCTGCAATATGTCACACGTGTAGTGCTACTGTGTTTTAAATGCACAAGTGCACCTGGCTTTGCATTTGCATTTTGCACAGGTGTGCAGGGCAACAGGGGTTACAGCATTTTTTTAAATTTAATATATTTTATTATAAGTTTATTTTTTATGTTTCAATATTTTTATTGAAGGTTTACAATACAGAACAAACAAAATTCTCATCAATGTCGTTAAGTATTACATCTAGTACAGTGCACAATTGAGTAATTCACCGGTCATTTCTTGGAACTCTCTTTCGGTAGCCTTACAATTTCTACAACACCATCTCGTAACCACCACCGCAACCCAACGGGGTCGGCAGTGGGCACCCGTCCGGTTCCCATTTATGAAACATAATTCCTACCTAGAGAAAGACAGTGGTGAGTCATGCTAACAACCCGCCGTATCCCGGGAAGGTCCCACCCCCCCCACGTCAAGAGTGGTCCTGGGGCCTCCCCCGGGCAAGAACCAAATACTCTGGATCACACAGGACCCAACCTGCCGATGATTATTATCTCTTTTTTATATATCTGATCGTGCAACTTTCACCGCTCAATGAGAGATGAGGAGAGAACAAAGAGCAGAAGAAATAGAGGGGAGAGTCCAGATAGTAGAGGGGGTAGAGAGGAGTAAAGGCAGAAGAGAGTGGGGAAAGAAGAGAATTGGGGGGGAGCTATGGTCCTGTATCCCCGAGTCCTTACTGCTATAATACGATTAAGCAATGTGTGTCCTGGGGTCATTAGTTAGGTAAGCAATCCATGGGTCCCATATTCTGTGAAACAGTCCCATCTTGTCCTGAGACAGTGCTGATAACCGCTCATTAATCATTAACCATGACATTTTATGTTTGAGCTGTGCTATCGGCAAGGCAGCAGACTTCCAGTTTCGTGCTATGGTAATCTTAGCAGAAATAAATAGAAAGGTGAGGAGCCTCTTCTGGTACTTGGAGTCCTCTTCCCGCTATGCCTCCCAAGAGGGCCAGCTTAGGTGTCTTTTTTAGGTTCAAGCCCGTGATTGTATAGACAAAGTTATACACTCTAATCCAAAACCTTCTAACCTTCGGGCATGTCCACCAAATATGGTAGGTGGTCCCCACCTGGCCACAGCCTCTAAAACATTGGAACGTTGCCCCTGGTACAAAAGCGGCCAATCAGATTGGGACCATGTACCACCTTAACAAAACCTTATAGTTTGCCTCTATCACCGAGGTGTTGGTGAGTGAGCGATATGTCGTCTCAGAGAGTATATGCCAATCATCTAGATCAAAAGTTTCCTGAATGTCCTGTTCCCATTGGATCATATAATTCAGTTTCCTCGCGGTACCTCTTAGTATTGTATATATAGCTGATAAGTGGCCTCTAATTTTATCGTATTGTCTACTCAGCTGTTTCATGGGAGTCAGGGACACCAAGTCCCCCCTGCGGGCCACAACCTGCACATAATGGTGCAGTTGGGCGTATCGAAACTTCTCTGAGGACGGCATAGCGTCATTGTCGTGGGGCCCAAAGCAGCTGCCTCATACTTGCCAACTATCCCGGTTTAAATTCCCTTGACCCTTGAAGTTTTAGTCCTGTGCTGTGTCCCGATATCTCAGTGTGAAGTGCTGGTACTAATGCTGCCTAGCCCTATTGTTGTGTACAGATGACTCCCCTGCAAACCCTGTGTTTACATGTAAATAACTGGCATTCATATGTAAATAGCAGCGGCATTACTAAGTAAATAGCTGCACCCGGCTGCATTGATCTGTAAATAAAGGAGGCATTCATATGTATATCATGCTCCCTTGCAGTGAGGAGATGATGTGCTGTAACCTCTAGCAACCAATCAGTGAGCAGTATTACTGTACAGTAATTTCTAGCAACCAATTAACAAGCAGAAATAATTTGCTGTAACCTCTAGCAACTAATCAGTGAGCTGGAATGTGTGCTGTAACCTCTAACAACTAATCAGTGAGCTGGAATGTGTGCTGTAACCTCTAGCAACCAGTCATTAAGCAGTAATGATATCCTGTAACCACTAACAACCGATTGCAATCGATGCCTGATCTGATACAGTAACTGATTTTAAGTCTAGCTGATATTTATTATATGTCTCAGAGCAGGTAGAGAGTGAAATTGAATGGGAGGGCCCAAGAATTTTTTTACCCAGGGTCCAGTCAATATTAAATTGCAGCAGTTGTGTTTCCTGGCTCCGGTAACCGTGCTGTCAGCTCTGTGAAAGTGATCAGCTATGAAGCTGCTGCATCACTTTCACTTTCAAGCCAGGAACCGGCTAAACAAAACCCACACAAGCTGAAGGGTGCTACTGCAGTCATCAGCCTGTGAATAAAGGTTCACTCTTTAGACGTACGTAGTATGTTTAAACAGCTGAACTGGTTAAAGCTTAGGATTAATCTGCTTATATTTTTCCTTCTCTGGTTCACCCCATTCTAACAAATTTAAAAAAGGGGTAAAGAGAATATGGGTCTAAAATAAGGTATGTTTTATTTAAAACCTTTCAGTTTTCAATGCATACCTTATGTAGCGGCCACAACCCTTGCAGGGCGGCCTTGAATTATTGGGCTTACCAGTTACCTCCTCTTGGCCTGCTCTTCCACGTCTAGGGGTACCCAGAGTTGATACCCAACTACTTGAACGCTGACACAGATAAAGTCCTTTTTAAAAGGTTTTATTTTGCAGTAGTAACTTCCAATAACACAGTCTCTCATGGGAACAGAGGGCACGGGTGAAGAACTCAGGCACCTTGAACTGCAGGTCTAGCAAAGTCTCTAATTCCACCCAGAGAGTAGCCACTCGCAGCTGGGTACTTCAAGGCTGAACAGATCTCTAGCCAGAGATCATGGCAGTCAGCACGTTGACTCAAGACTTGAAACAATCCTATGAACGTGTACAAGTTGTAACTAAGGGTGAACAGGAACCTTTTCCTCAGTACCTGGAACTTTCTCTGTCTCCTCAATGGTACTGGACAAATGTGAATTTGTCAATGTCCTTCCCAACTCAGTAACCAGGCACTTCCCAGGATGCCACTTGCCGGCCTTCCTCCAAAGAGTCCTTCCCCGGTCACTTCCACGAGCTGTGGTGCATCTCCAAGCCGAGAGCACACCCAGACACCTTGAATCCTCCCTCAGTTACTGCGCCTCGGACCAGCAGGTTCCGAGACTCGGGAACAGACGGATCCCTACACCAGACCAGGCAGGTCTATTAGGGGTCTCTAACAAGAACATGTTGCGGGATGTAGAACACCCTGTGACCAGGACCCCTCACAGGGCTACCCCAGTCCTGGAACCAGAACAGACCACACGGGTCTCACGAACTCCTCTCTCTCAAACACATGACCCACACATCTTAAGTACCCCTTCCCAGACTCCTCAACAGGGCCCGGCACTCCCACTGATTGGTTCCGAGAAGGTTGATACTCAAAACGTCCAACCAGGCCTGTCATGTGTACCTCACTGCTCACATGACCAGGCAGAACTTCCAACACAGCCCGGCCAGACTGATGTCAAGGCCAACCTACGTAATTAACCCTCAGAACCCCTACTGTTCTGAAGCAAAAACTAAATTTACATACGTATGACTTTTTGTCCAAAATGTCATCCGCTACACCTATTTTAGATCCAGTAATAACGGCACTGGTCCTCTGTGCTTCTTTATTCAACACAAGAGTCAAGCAGAATGTAAGATATGGTAAATGAAAATGTTCACACAGTATATACAGCATCATTCATTTTTTCAGTGTTACTAGTATTTTTATAACCAATTCTGTATTCAGCATCTCCACCATTACTTTTATCTAACAGAATCTGACATCTGAACACAGAAGATGAGGTAATTAAAACAAAAATCGGTATCTCAATTTACACTGTTTGCTGTTATTTGCCAAGCAACTTTCAAAAAGCATTAAGTAGAATGGCATGTCTAACAGTTTTCAGTCATCAGTCATTAAGAGCATAGAGTAGACAAGAGAAATATTGATGGCTCCAGTTTATTTTACAGCATAAAGAAACAAACTGAAAATTCTATCAATATTTTTGGCACCATTCACCATCATCTCTAAACCAGTTGCATGTGCTTAGTTTTGTGCTTAGTTTTTGTTGAACCACTATCTTCAGATTTATCTGGCTGTACAATGACAATATGGCAGCATATTGCAAAAAATGAATTTAACATTTTAACAAGATTAATTTAGAACTAAACCTTACTCAGGTGACATAATGCTGTTGAATCATTAAAGCTTTTGCAACACTTTTCTGGTGTTACGGCCATGAAGCAAGTTCTTTGCCAAATTCATGAAAGCTGCATGACGGTTTTTGTGGCTATTTTCAACATGTGCAACAAATTCAGGCAATTCATGGCAAATTCATAAGGCCACTTTTACACTGAGGCGGGGGGGGGGGGGGCATCATTTTAGTGACTTGCTTTTAGCCCCCACTATTGGCTGAAGAACTGGTTAATAGCACCCGCAAAGCGTCACTGCCGAAGCGCTTTGCAGTCGCTTCAGCAGTGCTTCCCATGCATTCCAATGGGCAGGGGTGGTGGAGGAGCAGCGTATACACCTCTCCTGAACCACCCCAAAGATGCCGCCAGCGCACCGCTCCAGTGTGAAAGCACTCAGGCTTTCATACTGGAGTGACAGGAGAGGCGATTTACAGGTGCTTTGCCGGCATTATTTTTAGCGCTAAAACGCCTGTAAAGTGTCTCAGTGGGAAAGTAGCTTTAAATGAAAAACTATCTCCACAGTAACAAACTGCGAGTAGGTAGGCTCTTTATTGCAGAAGCGGCATGCAATGTCTCTTCTGCAATACAATATATCTTCCTGGTTGCTCGCTGTTTACTCTGGTATGTAAACGAAGCTGGGAACACTCACCTCAGCTTACATAGTTACATAGTTAGTAAGGTTGAATAAAGACACCAGTCCATCCAGTTCAACCTGAGTGAGTGTCTACAATTGTCCCGTACATTGCAGACTCACATTGGTCCCTACCCTCAAGGAGCAAACAATCCAAGGTCCCCATTCATATACTAGGGCCAATTTTGCACAGAAGCCAATTAGCCTACCTGCATGTCTTTGGAGTGTGGGAGGAAACCAGAGTACCTAGAGGAAACCCACGCAGGCACAGGGAGAACATGCAAACTCCAGGCAGGTAGTGTTCTGGTTGGGATTTGAACCAGCGACGCTTCTTACTGCTAGGTGAGAGTGCTAACCACTACACCACTGTGTCGCCCAGACACCACCAGCATGGTCCCTGTACAGGGATGACTAACTCCTGCACATACACAGGAGTGATGTCTTCCCATGCCGGCCAGAAGAACATGCTAGCGCACCCTAAACTTGCCGAGTCGACTCAACACGGAGCTAGAAATCAGGGTCCATCTTGAAAAACAGCAAGAAAGTAGAGGCTGAGAGATAGACTCTCCATCCTGACCACAACCAACCAAGGAAACTTCTTTTAGGTGAACTGGAGGTAGACCGAAGAATTGTACAAGGATTTCCTGTTTTAGGAGAAAGATGAAGAACTGGGTGCCAACAACTTTGTCAAATGCATAACCCATGAAGTGTTCCATGCTAGATAAGGCCACCAGTCAGAGCATTCGCCTCACCAAATGAAGGCTACGAATTAACTACTTCAGACCCCACAAAGTTACACAGGCAGCAACACTGAGAGACCAAATAGTGCTGAAAGCCAAACGCTGACATAGGCTCAGCTGCAGGAGAGAACTTTTCTAACAGAGAAACTCCCGGGAAGAAATTCCAGAGGCTTACACCAAGATAGGCATGCATTGCATGTCCAGTGTAGCATCAAAACATTCCTCCATATTAAAGGCAGCTTAGAGATGGACGGTAAAAAACAATCCTTAGGTAAAGGTGATCCAGATCCAGTAGATCACTCAAAGCAACTGTCCTTTTAGGTTGGTGTACCATGTCTGCCTGAGTCAGCCTGTACCAATGAGGTATGCCTTCCATCCAATCATGAAAGACAAACAAGGGAAGGAATAGATCAGAATGATCCCATGGAGTTATCACTGAATCCACCAGAGGACCACTGCACCTGAGACAAAACTGCCTAGACTTTAGTATGACATTAGGACCAGGTAGTCAACCTCTGAAGTTGCCTACATGTGACACACTTTCAGGAATAGTTTGAGGGGTAGGATTCGCTCTCACAGGTTTAGACACTGTTGCCTGATGTAGTCTGACTGCCACTATGTATGCCTGAAATGCCCATGCTTGACAAGGCTGGAGACTGACATTTTGCCAAGGATACCAATCTATCTTTTTTTTTTTTTTTTCTTTTTTTTGTATGTAAAAGGTTTCTACTCACATTCAAAATGATAATAAAAGGCTCAGAGTACACGTTACGTCCAATCAAACTTTGTCATTAGGGGAATTCTGATTGGACGTAAAGCGTACAGAGGGAGGAGCTACATTTGAATGATGTCATCTGCATTCTTGCGGGATGGTGATCACATAGAGCTCTGTCCAATGTACTCTGAGCTTTTTATTATCATTCTGAATGTGAGTAGAAACCATTTACATACAATAAAGCTTTAAAAATGTGAACAGAGAGCACTTAGATCTTCTTTTATCCACATGTGTCTGGGGGACCATTGGGAGATTGGTACCTGCTTCTCTGGCTATACTTTACCTCTAAGGTGAGCAAGCAGGCATCTTGCTGGAGGGATTGTCACAATTATCCTGTGATTTGGATCTCTGTTTCCACACATTGATGATCTATGCTGCTGTCACAGCCTGGGCTTTGTGGTTCTCCTTACTGAATATTTGGACTTTTATATTACCGTATTTATCGGCGTATAACAGGCACTGGCATATAACATGCAACCCAAGTTTAGGAGGGCATTTTAAGGAAAAAAGTTTTAGGAGGGAAGTTTAAGGGAAAAAAACTTACATTTAAATGCCTTATCAGTGTGCATCTGCAGCCTTGTCCATTATTGCAGAATGATCAGTGTCATTTGCAGCTTGCCCAGCACCATTTGCACCTTGCCCAGCGCGGTTTGCAGCCTTGCCCAGTGTGATTTTCAGCTTGCCAGTGTCATTTTCAGCTTGCCCAGCGCCATTTGCAGCCTTGCCCAGCGCCATTTGCAGCCTTGCCCACGTTTACGTTTCCCTCCGCCGAGACAGACCGAGCGAGCGCCACCGAAAAATACAGAGCGCCGCCGAAAAAGACCGAGCTGACTGTACTGTGTACTCGGCTCGGCTGCGCTCGCAGTCCTGCCCAGACTGGACGGGACTGCGAGTGGAGCCGAGCCAAGTACACAGTACAGTTGGCTCTGTCTTTTTCGGCAGCGCTCGCTCCAGAAACAGCAGGGAGGCGGGACTGTGAGCGAAGCCGAGCAGTCGGCTCGGTCTTTTTCAACAGCGCTCGGTATTTTTCGCTATTTTCAGCTCACAGACAGTGGGGATCGGCGTATTAACACGCACCCACGACTTTCTCCCAATTTTAAGCGGGACAAAGTGCATGTTATACGCCGATAAATATGGTATTTGAATTCTAAAATTTTTTTTTTTTTTGTGTGCACTTTTTCTATTACGATTTACCTTCAGGTGTTGTGATTATGCTCAAGTGTTCAGCTGGTATGCAATTGTTCTTTATAATCTATTGTGTATTTGCACCGATTTCCTTTTTTTTGTTATTTTGTAGCAAAATACATACCTTTTTATGATGACCCTTATCTGAAGGAACTATAAGGATCTTTGTTATGAAGCGAGAGCATAGTGCAGAGCAGCTGCAATACTGCCATTTAGTCAAGAATAATGCAATACTGAGATATTGCTGGTAACAGGAAATCTATCTGCTGGTAACAGGAAATGGCCCTTGCTGCAGCTCAAAAGTGCAGGGCAACTTAAATACTGCCATTTAAGTATAATAATAAAGCAGCATGGAGACATCAGCAAATGCATATTTATTCTGCTGGTTAACAGGAAATAGCCCTTGGTGCAGGGTTTGTGGCTATGGGCATGCTGGCATGCAATCCTAGCCTGCAAAAACATGATCTGTAAGCAGCTGGCTCTTTAAACTCATGTTCCTCCATTCTATTGTAGAGATAGATAAAAGAAAAGAGGACGCACTGGCCTAGTGCATTATTCCACAAATGGTATTTAAAATATAATAAAACAAATGCTACTTAGAAAGAAGGACATTCCATAGAAACGCGTTAGCCAGCATGGATAGGAGAGTTTGGGAGAGTACAACCAAGTTCAGTTGTCTGATAAGTGCTTATACTACCTATGTTTGTGAGTAGTATTTATTTTATTCTATTTTAAATAAAATTTGTGGGATAATGCACTAGGCCAGTGTGCCCTCTTTTCTTTCAATGGCAATCTTCTTATTTTTCCCATTTCCAAAATATCTCCTTGGCAGTTCTGCCCAACTTCAAGATGGCCACTGTGAAGCAGTGCTTGCCCAAACTCAAGATGAACCTCACGTGAGATCTATCCACTTCACATGTGCAGCATTATGTATCATTCCCTTGAATGTAGACGCGTAGCTTTTTCTTCCACAATGGGCACTGGATTGCACACTGAAACACACTGTGCAGCAGTGGACCACCCAAGAGGAGATGTCACACCCAACTTTTAAGGAAATTTTTAGACAAATTTAAAAAAAATTAAAAAACATACTTGTCTGGAAACTGTGGTGTCAAAGCTCCATGGATCCACTCACTTCTTGCAGGCTGCAAACAAGGAGAGCACTTCTGAGGAAAATAGCCCTCCCTACACGGCTGCATGTGGGGCTAGTTAGCACCCACGTTTGCACCCCAAAAGATTTACCTTATCAGGGCCTCCCAAAGTCAGACTGTGCTACAATAGAGGCTGAACCTGCGTAGAAAACCACCCATGGTGGGAGGTAAGGGTTTCTTCTCTTCTCATTGGCTGTGAGTTCCATGAGGACAAAAAAGGGAATGGGTTGTTGTGTGGAGGTCAGCACTTTACAGCTTTGCACTGGTCCTGTGTTTGGAAGTACTAAATGTATGCTTCCAATGTTGACACCAGGAAAAGCAGCTTTACTTACTCTATCCAGCTTTTTCTGGCCACCTACATGAGCATTTATCTGTTGCAGTGCAGAGGCAGCCCCACTGCAGGGGTACATTTTTACTTTTCCTTCAGATGGGATTAAATTAAAATAAAATTAGCTGCCTCAAAAGGTTACAGCTTTAACGTCAGGAGTTTTTTTTTTATCTTAATGTATTCTTTGCATTAAGATAAAAAACCTTCTGTGTGCAGCTGCCCCCCTCAGCCCCGCTAATGCTTACCTGAGCCCCATCTCTGTCCAGCGAAGTGCACGAATGCCTCACCTGAGGACTCTCTCTCCTGTTTGGCTGAAACACAGCAATGTAGCCATTGGCTCCCACTGCTGTCAATCAAAGTCAGTTAGCTTATCAGGAGAGAGAGGGGCAGGGCCAACCGGAAGCTCCATGCCTGAATGGATACACAGAGCTGCAGCTTGGCTCGGGTGCCCCCTTAGCAACCTGCTTGCTGTGGGGGCACTCAACAGGAGGGAGGGGCCAGGTGACCCGAGAAGAGGAGGATCTGGGCTACTCTGTGCAAAACCTCTGCACAGGGCAGGTAAGTATAACATGTTTGTTATTGTAATAGGAAAAAAGAACAAGGCTTTAAAATCACTTTAATTTTGGCAACCATTTTAGGCTTAAAGCTGATGTCCAGGGCTTTCCTATCTCTCCCCACCCCATACCCAACATATTTTGTATTTTAAAACATCTATCTCAAATACCTAAAACTCTGGTTACATTACAGCCTGGGTCCAAGGTTTCCCTTCTTCTAGCCAATAGTTTGGAAGTGTCAAGTTTGTTTCTTCCTAGTGAGGTGGTCATTACCCATTGGGTGCCAGGAACTTCTATCACAGGGTCTTCACAAGGCCCTAAAGTATTCTGGAGTATTCTGGAGTGACGTGGTATGAGAGATGAATACAAGACCAGAATTTTTTTGGCGCAACAATGACAAGGTTCTTATAAAACAAAACAACTCCTCTGTGTCAATAAATGGAAATGTCAGACTGAAGTAAACACTACACATATTATAATGTAAATTTACTTTTTAATGGGTGCCTGAAGCTTTTTAGTATGTACTGTATCCATGAATTGAGCCAAAACTTATTTTACAATGACCTAGTTTATGTTTATTAGCTTTCTATGAGGAGAGGTAGGTTTCAGTCCATGGAGGACTGATTCTGGCTTGGGGGGCAAATTGATCCTTTAACAGAAAGTCCAAACAACATGCTGGCCCTTGTAAACATTCCAAAACAATTTGAAAGCAGCAAAAAAACTATAGCCTCACAAGTTAGTATTTTGAACACTTGCCATGAAGAAAATGTCCTGCACCAGGGAAGACTGAGACGTACATTATAGACATGGGCGCCGTCAATAAATTAGTTTCGTTCTGTTCCGTTACGGTTCGTATTAAAACTAATTTGTTATGTTGGTTAACTTGTACGAACGTTCTTTACGATGAATTTAAAGGCAAAAATATACCTCAATATGACAGTCGATGCTGATGGAAGTTTGGTTTTTATCCGAAATACGAAATTCCGTTGAAGAATTTCCTATCCAAAATACGAATTTTTGTTAGATGAGGGGCTCCCACCATCCCTGTGCTGACTTCCTCCTGGGGATTCGTAAAACAAAAGTTCGTATTTCGTACAAAATTCAGACGCATGGCAATTCGTATTTCGGATCCTCCCGAATGTACGAATTTAGGGAAATTCGTACGAATTTGAGATTCATACGAAACTAATTGCACATGTCTAGTACATTGTCTGACTTGGAAGATAACTGATACAGATTTCAGTGGATCATTACACAGTATCTTATGTTTTGAGCATCAAGGAGCCCTGCCTGACCCTAAAGCCATGTACACTTGGGCCGTTTAGTAGGAACCAGACAAATTTCAGCCCCTTGTGTACAGCTATCTGTTCTACAGAAGCCAGTCTCATGACTGGAAAACCACTCTCTGACCCGCATCCGATCAGCGCTGGCAGCCAATGGCCGTAAGCACTGATCAGTGTCTTCTGGCTGTGGGGGAGTCAGCCTGTCAGAATACAATAACACAGCAGGGGAGATCGCAGCACTAACATCCCCTGAATTAGTATGGGGATATCTCTCTTTTTTTTTTTCAGATTCAGGCTGTTGGGTTGAACAAAAAAAACTTCTAGTGTGTACCCAGCTTAATATAATGGCTCAAAGAAAGTTACATTATTCATTGTTTTTTTGTTTGTTTTTAAAGACACCCCAAATCACTAAGCAGTGGTGGTTTCTGGAAAAAGTAGTGGAAAAAGTGATGCTGTATATGCATGCATGCGTCTATACCTTATATGCATTTACTATTTGAGTACTATGTTTAGTTCTCTTGCTTACAGGGTAACACCAAGTAGATTCAAGAATGAGTAGACTTTTTTAAAATTATGCTTTTAATCTCTGTGGGCTTCTGAGAACTGACATTCAATAAATCAGCCATTATGTAGACTGATTTTCTTATCTTTGTTCCCCCATAATAATATTATGACTGTGAAACCAATATGTTATGTTACTGCTTGTGAAAAAAATAGTTTGAAGATAAATGTAATATTTTCAGGAAAGAAGCACTTACAGTATCACACAAAAGTCAGTACACCCCTCACATTTATATTTTATTATATATTTTCATGTGACAACTCTGAAGAAATGACAGTGTGCTACAATGTAAAGTAGTGAGTGTACAGCTTGTATAACAGTGTAGATTTGCTGTCTCCTCACAATAACCCAACACACAGCCATTAATGTCTAAACCAGTGGTACCAAAAGTGAATACATCCCTAAGTAAAAATGTCCAAATTGGGCCCAATTAGCCATTTTCCCCCGCTGGTGTCATGTGACTCGTTAGTGTTACAAGGTCTCGGGTGTGAATAAGGAGCAGGTGTGTTAAGTTTGGTGTTATCGCTCTCACATTCTCACACTGGTCACTGGAAGTTCAACATGGCACCTCATGGCAAAAAGTTTCTGAGGATCTGAAAAAAAGAATTGTTGCTCTACATAAAGATGGCCTAGGCTATAAGAAAATGGCCAAGACCCTGGAACTGAGCTGCAGCATGGTGGCCAAGACCATACAGCGGTTTAACAGGACAGGTTCCACTCAGAACAGGCCTTGCCATGGTTGACCAAAGAAGTTGAGTGCACGTGCTCAGCGTCATATCCAGAGGTTGTCTTTGGGAAACAGAAGTATTGCTGCAGAGGTTTCAGGGGTGGGGGGGTGGGGCAGCCTGTCAGTGCTCAGACCAAACTGGTCTGCATGGCTATCATCCTAGAAAGGAAGCCTCTTCTAAAGATGGTGCACAAGAAAACCCGCAAACAGTTTGCTGAAGACAAGCAGACTAAGGACATGGATTACTGGAACCATGTCCTGTGGTCTAATAAGACCAAGATAAGCTTATTTGGTTCAGATAGTGTCAAACGTGTATGGTGGCAACCAGATGAGAATTACAAAGACAAGTGTGTCTTGCCTACAGTCAAGTATAGTGGAGGGAGTGTCATGGTCTGGGGCTGCATGAGTGCTGCCGGTGTTCTGCCGTATAGTGTCCGGCCATAAAATAGTGTCCGCCCCGTACTGCGCATGCGCAGTACAGAGCAGACGAAGCTTCTGAAAATTTCCGAAGCTGAACGGCGCCTGCGCCGTGAGTGGAGGTGGTAGCCCCACCATCCAAGCGGACATAGGGTTGTGAGTATTAAAGGGCCCCTCGCGGGTGAGCTTCGCTGCGCTCGGCTCTTTTTTATTCCTACTCTATGTCCACTTGGATAGTGGGGATAGAACCTGGACTCACGGCGCAGGCGCCGTTCATCCTCGGCAATTTTCCGAATCTGTGTTGCTGTGTACTGCGCATGCGCAGTACACAGCGGACACTATCCGATGGAGGACGTTATTAGACAAGACACCGGCACTGGGGAGCTACAGTTCAGCTACAGTTCATTGAGGGAACCATGTACTGTGACATACTGAAGCAGATCATGATCCCCTTCCTTCGAGGATTGGGCTGCAGGGCAGTATTCAAAAATGATAACGACCCCAAACACACCTCTAAGACGTCCACTGCATTGCTAAAGAAGCTGAGGGTAAAGGTGATGGGCTGGCCAAACATGTCTCTAATCCTAAACCTGTCTGGCAGCCCTCACAGGGCCAATACTTATCTAGACATTGCTATTAAAGGGCCTAATGCTACTTTAGAATACCTCTCCTATCTTTGTGATCTTTTGGGTATCCTGCACCCATAAACCCTGTCTCCTAGAGTTGAGCTCAGCAATAAAAGTTAAAAAAGATTAAAGCGACTTATGCCCATCTTATTTTTCACCCCACAATATACCAAGAATTAGACCACGGGATGGAAATGTTAGTATGCCACACTACTTAGAGGTTAATTCAGCACCAACCGAAGAGGAGGAATGCAACATTACATTAATGTCCAAATGACAATTATATTTTTTCGTTTTTGGTATACACTGCTTTTATGGATTTATGTTACACATGCAAAATGCATGGCCAAAAATACTCAGATAGACATTTACAAGTTTGAGAAATATGGCCAATCTCACTAATATGATATTCAAGACATATTCTTTTGTAGTGTGCTGACCTTTTTAATTACAGTATACCAGAAAAGTGTAGGAAATTATCCTTTAACACACTGATGGCTGGGAATAGCACTCTACTCTTTCAGCTATGGACATGGTGGATTGTATATACCCCAAGATATAATAAAAATTCTTTAAAGATTGTATCATCACAAAAAGTTATTATTCAGAACTGTTGTTTCCAAAAATGTGACACTTATAAAACAGAAAGGTGCATGATTTGTGTGCAGAATTGCCTGGAAGGAAACAAAACAAAACAAAGCATGAATGGTATTATGGCTAACCAATAAGAAATGTTTGCTTCTGTTTTTTTCAGTGCTATTTAAAAAATATTCATCCTGGATGAATATTGTCTCTCTTGTTGTTGGAGAATGGGCCATGTCACAATGGTGCGAAGAACTACAATTTTTGGATGAGTTTTTTCATGAGGCCGTGTAGTAATAAATATTATTGCTAAAATCGTATTGTAGCATATGAAAATGGTAGGTGTTAAAACCATCTAACAGTATTGGTTATACTCAAATGTTTTTATTTTTTTTAATTTTTTTTTTAGAATCACTTTTTTTCTTTATTAAGACAAGTTTCAACATACAACATAAAAGGTACACATTACACAAAGTAAATGAGAAAAGGGTTATTCCTGCGCCTAATCAGGGAAGAATCCGATAATCGTACTGCTGCATACACTGAAGTGGGGATGCTTGGGTCCCAATAGCAGAGTAAAAAGGTAAAAAAGTAGTGATGCGCGGTACTATAATAGGGAGTTGGCCTAGGAGGCTTAATAAATTCTATAGGCACTAAGATTGTGCGTGATATATATATTCCCGTATACAGTAAGAGAAAGGTATATAAAAAGTTGTGCGTATTTTTATAAGGGGGTGGTGGACAACTCTCACCACTATAGCATGATGATATTCAAGATAGGAGACAAATGTAATGAGTAAGAAAAAAAAATAAAAAATTGCAATACTTGGAATAAGTAATCCCTAATGCGATTTTATAACTGACAGAATCGCATAAAGTGCCAGTGCTAGACAATAAATAGAATCATGAAAGTATTAACTACACCATAGATTAAATAAAACAATATATATAAAGCAGTCACAAAGAATAGTGAATCGCAGTGCGATTTGTTCACGCTGACAAAATCGCATGGAGTGCCAGTGCTAAAGGTGAGAAGGTGTGTGGAATATTCTGTTACACAATAAGGTAAATAGGATAATATGTATAAAACAATCACCAACTCGATAAAACGTATGTGCAAGAAATGGTGAGTTGTAGCTGCCAGAAGTCGCATAAAGTGCTAGTGTCACAGAAGTGGTAGAACAAGGTCCGTGCGGGTGTTCTCTACCATATAATCATCAAAACAATATTCCTGCGCCCGTGAACAGCTCAATAGTTCAATTGTGCAAAAAATGACAGAAAATCAAAATAAACGCATAAGTAATATTGGTGTTAAGGGAGTAAAGAAAATCCCACAAACTAATCAAAAAACTGTGTACGATACCTACAAAAAATTATATAAAAAATAACAATAGCATATATCAGAGTGTGACCATTCTGCTTTGTGCGATAATCGGTGGCGATTATGTCAAAAGTCGCATATATCGACAAATCGCATATAATGTCCGTGTCTGTATATAAGTGCACAGAGCAATATAATCGGTGATGGTGGTGAAAGAGGTGAATATATCCCACGTGGTCCTGTGTGGTTGGAGTATGGGTGTCCCCTTACCTTACAGCTGTAAGGTAACAGCGTGTGATATGTATATCCTCAGAACTCCTGTACTTTATCCCTCGATGTCTTGTCCCGATATTTACAGATCCTGGTATCCACGGATCCTGGCGTCTCCTGCCTATCACGCTGTGTTGGTCCCTTTAAGTATTTGCTCAGCAGCACTCAGCGTGGGGGGGGGGTGTAGGTTTACCTCGGCAATTGGTGCATATGTAAGGGGTTAAAGAAATAAGGAGGAAGGGAGCCCCATAGTGTAGTAATTCTCAACACATATGATTTATTACAGCAAAACAGTAATGTACTCACAAGCAGACAAGTTTCAAATGCAGTGTATAAACGAGCCTCGAGCTCGATTGCGTCACTTCCGGTAGCGTCCCGACGCGTGTTCGTCACGGTCACGTGACTTCATCAGGGGATCGTAGGGATTTGTAGGTATCGTAGGGATTTGTAGGTATCGTACACAGTTTTTTGATTCGTTTGTGGGATTTTCTTTACTCCCTTAACACCGATATTACTTATGCGTTTATTTTGATTTTCTGTCATTTTTTGCACAATTGAACTATTGAGCTGTCGCAGGAATATTGTTTTGATGATTATATGGTAGAGAACACCCGCACGGACCTTGTTCTACCACTTCTGTGACACTAGCACTTTATGCGACTTCTGGCAGCTACAACTCACCATTTCTTGCACATACGTTTTATCGAGTTGGTGATTGTTTTATACATATTATCCTATTTACCTTATTGTGTAACAGAATATTACACAAAGTATCTTTATAGATCCTTTCATGAACACAGACCGCAAACACAGACCGTCTCTTGGCAGGTTTGCTGTTGTGCCATGTTCTTTCCATTTAGTTATGATAGGTTTGATGGTGCTCCTAGGGATCATCAAAGATTTAGATTTTTTTTTTTTATAACCTAACCCTGACTTGTACTTCTCAACAACATTGTCCCTTACTTGTTTGGAGAGTTTCTTGGTCTTCATGGCAGTGTTTGGTTAGTGGCGCCTCTTGCTTAGGTGTTGCAGCCTCTATGGCCTTTCAAAAATGTGTGCATATGTAATGACTGATCATGTGACACTTACATTGCACACAGGTGGACATCATTTCACTAATTATGTGACTTATGAAGGTAATTGGTTGCACCAGAGCTTTTTCTGGGCTTCATAACAAAGGAGGTGAATACATACGCACATGCCAATTATCAGTTTTTTATTTCTGAAAAATAGTTTTATGTACCGTATTTATCGGCGTATAACACGCACTTTTTCCCCCTTAAAATCGGGGGAAAGTCGTGGGTGCGTGTTATACGCCGATCCCCACTGTCTGCGAGTCAAAAATACTGAGCTCGGCGGAAAAATACCGCGTTTCCCACTCCCACACCCAGTATGGGCGGGACTGCAAGCCGAGCCGAGCCGAGTACACAGTACAGTCGGCTCGGTCTTTTTCGGCAGCGCTCGCTAGAGAAACAGCAGGGAGGCGGGACTACGAGCGGAGCCGAGCAATCGACTCGGTATTTTTCGGCGGCGCTCGCTCGGTCTGTCTCGGCAGCGGGAAATTTAAATATGGTCAAGCTGCAAATGACACTGCAAAACTGCAAATGACACTGCAAAGCTGCAAACAGCGTGGGGCAAGCTGCAAATGACACTGATCATTCTGCAATGATGGACAAGGCTGCAGATGCACACTGATAAGGCTGCATTGACTGGCATTTAAATGTAAGTTTTTTTTCCTTAAAGCGGGATTCCACCCTAAAGTGGAACCTCCGCTGATCGGAACCAACCCCCCTCCGGTGTCACAATTGACACCTTTCAGGGGGGAGGGGGGTGGAGATACCTGTCAAAGACAGGTATTTACACCCACTTCCGGGCATAGACTCCCACGGGAGTCTACGCCATTTCCTGCCCTGCCGCGCTGTCTGCTGGGACACACACGGGTCCCAGTGACAGCGCGGAGATTTCCTATTGCGTGGCGCGGCTCGCGCATGCGCAGTAGGGAACCGGGAAGTGAAGCCGATTCGCTTCACTTCCTGATTCCCTCACCTAGAATGGTGGCGGCAGCAGCCGAGGCCCGAGCGGTCGATCGGCCTCGGCTGCCGGCATCGCTGGAACCCGGGACAGGTGAGTGTCCATTTATTAAAAGTCAGCAGCTGTAGTATTTATAGCTGCTGGTTTTTAATATTTTTTTTTTTGGCGGAATCCCTCTTTAAACTTTCCTCCTAAAACTTTTTTCCTTAAAATGCCCTCCTAAACTTGGGGTGCGTGTTATACGCTGGTGCGTGTTATACCCCGATAAATACGGTATATATTTTTCTAATTTTACTTCACCAACTTAGACTATTGTGTTCTGATCCATCACATATAATTCAGATTAAAAAAAAACATTGAACTAAAGGCTGTAATGTAACAAAATAGGTAAAAAGCCAAGGGGGTGAATACTTTTGCAAGGCACTGTACGTGTTGCCTATCCCGTGCCTAATTTATTAATGACATCAATCATCTCTCCATTGCATTTCCCATGGGGAAAAAAAAAACACTTCTTCCCAATTTTTCCCTCACCAGACACATCCAAAAAAAAAAAAGACTATCTGATCCATAACACAGCACTACCCCCCATAGGGTTTAATCCACCCCTATCTCTGAAGAATAATACAGCCATCCTCCCCATGTGTCTTTAAATTTATTCTGTTGGTCCTTAACCATATGTATCCGTCTCTCTGCTCTCATTATTTTTCCACCTTCCTCTTCCAATCCATTATAGGGGGACATCTGGACTGTTTCCAGAATCTGGGTATCAATATTTTAGCTGCATTTGGCATAATATGGAGTAACACTTCTCTTATAGAACCTAGCAGATGATGGCATCCCATGAAAGAGAAAATGTAATGGGGAAGGCTCTATAGGTCTAAGTGTCATTTTCCTAATCCATGGGGCTATCGCCTTACAAAATACTTTAATCTTTGGGCAATGCCACCATAAGTGAAGAAATTAACCCCTTTGGTTACATCCCCTATAGAAATTAACATCTGCTGATGGATATATCTGAGCCAGTCGAGCCGGTGTACGATATCATCTTGTAAAAAACGTATAATGCCGCGTACACACGGTCGGAGAATCCGTCGGAATGCGTCTTATCGGACCGTGTCGTCAGATAATCCGAATCTCCATCAGACCCAATTTTCCAACATGTTGGAAATATTTCCCGACCAACTGGGCCGGTCGGACATAATCCGATCATGTGTAGAGAATTTTGATCGGACCAAGTGCCACGCATGCTCAGATCAAATTCCTACATCAAAGATATTGGCTACTAGCCTGAATCTAGTCCCATCATAACAAAATTACGTCATCACGTTCTGAAAGATCGGATTTTTCGACAACTTAGTCCGACCGTGTGTATGCAACAGTTTCGGACACAATCCGTCAGACTAAATCTGCCGGACAAAATCCGACGGATTTGATTGTGGAAATCTCCGACCGTGTGTACAGGGGCTAAGACATTTCCTGTATATGAGAACTTATTGAACTATGGTGTGTTGCCCTTATCAACCTTTTAATTTGTTTGGATGTGGAATTATAACCCAGCTCCCTTTCCCATTCTCGGATAAAATAGAGAGTTGTCATATTTTGAGAACTCAGAACCAGCTTATACATTATACATTATACATAAATGAACACACCATTCCTCAAAAGTAGTAAGCGGGTTCGCCGGCCTAATCTGATACTTTCACTTATTAAACAAATCCGTTATTTGATGATGTTCCATACAGCAATTGGTATTTCCCCCAATATCAAAACCAACTCTGCCAGTGGTAACAATTTACCCCGTGGGGCTACTCTAGCACAGTTACCCTTCCCATCCATTCCCCAATGGTCTAAGCTCCCTTTCTCTTCCCACCCGGTAGGAACCAGGGGAATCCTTCCAATGGTGTTATGGGGATTATTGGGGGGTAAACTTTACCATACTATTCATTCTGTCCCAGATAGATAATGTTGTTTTTGTCAATGGTGATACATATTCAGATAACAACCTATAATAAACCAATCCAGGGACCTACCCACTAATGTCTTTTCCAAGGGCACCCAAAGTTTACCAACAGACTCATGGCACCAATTCATAACACTGGCACTAATTCGAACCAGGGCCATGGCTCTGTAATAGGTTGCATGGAAAAGAAGAAATGTAACAGCGCTCTCTGCAGGGACAACTCAATCCATACATCGGTAATAGGTTGCTATGTCCAGGAGTCCCACCCTACCCTCCCATTTTGGTCTCCTAAAAATCTCATATGCCAACCTGGGATGTTTATCTCCCCACACAAAGGTCATAAAAGCCCTTCATATTTGTTAGAAGAATGTCTGTGGAAGTGTTATGGGCAAAGTAAAGAATATAAAGAGATGAAGGGAGGGTAGAGTAGGGTTAGGAATTGGAAAGGTTATTTGGATAGGATTACATCATTATTTTAGTGTATTCAGGTAACATCGTATGTGGTCATGTGCCACTCAAAGAGGGAGGGGTTGGTATGATCAGATTCTTTGTAAATCTCTGTATGCATCTGAGTAGCGAAATTCAAACCAGGGTGTCCAAGTTTTATGGAATTTATCCACTTTATCTGAGGCTTGGGCCAAAGTGTCTTCCATTTCACAACTTTCTTAGACTTTTGCCAACCATTGTGGAATGGGAGGTGCTTGTGTGATTTTCCAGTGGGTAGGTTTCCTTGGCTGCGTTTAGCAGATGTTTAGTTAGCAGAGAGTTTTAATGGGAATGAGTAGATGTGCAGGAGACAACAGGCAGCATCCAGCACTAGTCTGGTTTCTGTTACTGATTTGATCAAATCTCTCAGCTGTCGCAGGGAACGTGGTCAGGAGGAGGTCAATGCCACCAAATGTGTATAAGTGTCGCCACCACATCTCCAACAAACATTGGGGGTCTGAGCATACCAGGAATGCTTATCGCCTGTCTTTATAGTGTGAACATGGTGTAAATCCTGTTGTTTCTTCATAAAAACGATGGGCAAGATAATAGCTGTTTTAAGTCTACCCACAGTTTCTCCAGTCCCTGCGCATCCCCATGTTTTAAATGGGCCTTATGTTTAATTTCAGATTTATGTATTTCCTCTAGAAGTTCGATCATTTCTTTCTGTCTCTCTTTTTTAATACGCGAACGCATTTATATCAGCTCCCCTCTAATGACCGCCTTATGGGCTTCCCATACCACTTGGTCAGACACCTCTGGTGTATTGCTAATGTGCAGGACAGGGATTCCACATCCTGGCAGAATCCTCCGGGAATGTGACATCATAAGGGGGTGGGATCACCATGTGACATCACCCAGTGACTCCGCCCATTGTCCCTATATAAGTTGCCGCACAATGCGTCCCTGTCATTGCGGCCAGAGAGAGTGTCGAGTCAACATCTCAAGGAAGAAGAAGAAGTTGAAGAAGAGAAGGCGGCGATGGAGACAGAAGAACGGGCCACCGGCAGTAAAAGGGCTGGAAGAAGAAAGCGGAGGCCTGGCAAGAAGACCCAAAGAGGGGGACAAGACCCCCGAAGTCGGAAGAAGACCCCCGGACGGCAGCAGTGATGACGAATTAGAAAGCTGGGCCCCTCTGATAGTAAAAGAGCTAGCAGGAGATAGCGGAAGAGTCTGGTGTGAAGACCCCTCAAGACGGAAGACCACCGGAGCTGTGCAATAAATTATCTTAAAAACATGTGTTGTGTTTTTTTCTTTACACTTTTTTTTACCAGGTGAATGGGTAGGGGTACATGGTACCCCAATACTCATTCACATAGGGTGGGGGGCCGGTATCTGGGGGCCCCCTTATTAAAGGGGGCTCCCGGATTCCGATAAGCCCCCTGCCCGCAGACCCCGACAACCAACGGTCATGGTTGTTGGGAAGAGGCCCTTGTCGTCATCAACATGGGGACAAGGTGCTTTGAGGTGGGGGGGCCGCAGGGTCCCCCTTCCCCAAAGCACCTCCCCATGTTGAGGGCACGCAGCCTGGTACGGCTCAGGAGGGGGTGCTCGATCGTCCCCACCCCCTTTTCTGACCGGCCGGGCTGAGTGCTCGGATAAGGGTCTGATATGGACTTAGGGGGGGACCCCCACGCCGTTTTTTGGTGTAGGGCTTCCCCTTTAAGTCCATACCAGGTGACGGGGCCAGAGAGGTGTCAATCTCGCCGATGGGGGCGGCGACATTGACCTCCTTCGCTAGTCCCGTCTACCTGGAGCCACGTTCAAAATGAACGGACTTTTCTCCATGTGTGGGCAAGTCCGTTCATTTCAAAAGTCCGACAGACTCACGCCATAGTCCGGCGGTTGTGGGAAGGTCCGCTCGTTCGTAAAGTCCGGCGGACCTCCGCTGCAAAGTCCAGCGGTTTGTCTGCCGGACTAAGTCTGCCGGATAGTCCGATCGTGTGTACGCGGCATTACTTGCACTCCCTAGGTCCACGCTCTGTGCAATAAGGTAGGCTCTGAGCCCGTTCGCCTGGCTCTTTCCCCCACCGCTGAGCGGGAGTGCAGCTGTGTGGCAGTGTGTAGGCATGCCGTAGCTGGTCAGGAGTCTGCCGAACTACCGCCGCGTGTCTTCCTGGAGCACGGGGATCATGAAGCAGCACGCTCAGTCAGTGTGTCTGTTCATGCCACGCCCCCCCTTGTCTCATACTTAAATGTTTTAATGATGTTTGCAGCATACTGTTAGTGGTGGTATTAGAAGTGCACAATGAATTACTTTTTGATGAACCCTGACCTAATTAAAGGCAACCTATAGTCCTTTAGCTGCTGAGGAACTAAAAGAAAGTTTCTATTGTCCTAAGATGACCAGAAATGAACCCTCTCTCAGGACTCGTTCACATCAGAACATGATACAGGAAACCCATGTGTGTTTCCTGCACAGTGAGCCAAACGCACTTGATGTGTGATCTCCTGCAGATGTAAAAAGATTCCTAATGACACTCCAAATGCAGATCAAAAAAAGCAGTGGGTTTGCCTGCACCAGATCGCATGGTACTAATCAGATGCACTGTATTTTTGAAAAGTAGTACATGCACTACTTATGGTGCAATCCAGTGTGATTTTAGCCCTTACAAATTATTATTTTTTTGTTTTGGATAGAATCTGAACAGATTAGAACCCCTGTCAGGTTTTCCTACTATCTGGGGCTTCATTAGAAGATTACCCTTTACCCATTCTGAGGAAAAAATGTTTTACCTGAAAAGAAATGGGAAAAAATCTGCAAACAGGGAAACAGACAACAATGACTCACAGGGCTTCTAGCACTTCTCCACTAGTATTCCCCCCCCCCTATAAATGAAGTTTTACTATTTTTCCTTCTGTCTGCATTGCTGTTAGAGATTTCCCCTCACTTCCTGTTCTGGGGACAAACGTTTCACCACAGAGAGAAAGTGAAGGAATCTCTTAAATGGAGCCTCCAACAGCAGTAGAATAAGAGAGGATTACTTCCCCATGCTATCCAAAACTAAGGAAAGTGTGAAAAATACTTTTGGCTATAGATACACAAAAAATTGTAGGACTTATTATTTTAACCTCCCTGGCGGTATGATTATTTCGGATTTTAGGTGCTAAAAGCGGTACCATTATTTTGCATGAAAATTTGGCGTTTTATATTGTAGTCCTGCAATTCTTAGGAATAACTCTCTTAAATCTGTCCAAACCAGAGTCTAGCAGACATCCCGGGTATAATAAAGTTTGAAAAATGAAATCATAAATTATAATATAATAAATAATTATAAATAATTGTACCAAATAATAATATAACAATAATAAAAATTATTCAATAATGTAATCAAATCAAAAACACTGAAATTTGCTCAGTTGCAGAATTGTCACTGTCATTACTTTTCAGTATTTGATGACGGATCTCCCCACAAATCGCTATCACTCAATTCTGCGAGTGATTCCAATTTATTATCGCTGTTTTCTAGCTGGTCTAAAACCATTTTTGATGTAAAAGGACAGTTTTGGTTGCTATGGACAATCTCCAGTTTCCAGGCATAAAGAACAGTTTTTATTACATAAAACTGCATGCAGGACACTGGGCAGACCACTAGGGACAACGGGGATGTGAAATATTTACATACAGCAATGTAATCTGTAAGATTACATTATACTGTATGTTTACTGTTTGTTTCACTTTTTGAATTTGGCGCCGATCTCCGTCCCCGTGCGTCGCAACGCTCGCAGGGCACGGAGATCGGCGATGTGATGAATCGAGCGAGACACGGCTCGCTCGTACAGCGGGGAGACAACGCTGGATCCGAGGGAGAAGGTAAGTAAACCTCCTCCTGGATCCAGCGATGCTGTCCCGAGTCTGGCTCGGGGATACCGCTTTTGGTATGAAAATTCCACCCCGAGTCAGACTCGGGAATACCGTCAGGGGGGTTAATATTTGGCTAACATCATTTGTATTGCCACTCTCCTGCCCTAACTATATACCGGACATTTACTGACTGCCAGCACTACGATATGTGGCTTGTTGTGTATTATCCCTAGCAGCCGTAATACCCAAGGTCACAGCCTAGGATGCTATTCAGAAATCCAGTCCAGGTCCTAGTACTCATAGAGGCTCAATATTCCTTTAAACTCAAGTTCCTAGGTTGAGGAGGTAATGCCTTTTTTGATTACTTGGTCATGACTGATCCAACCTTTTGTAATGTAATGTAATATATGCAATGGGGGTTATTTACTAAAGGAAACTCCACTTTGCACTGCAAGTGCACTTGCAAGTAAAGTCGCTGTAGATCCGAGGGGGACATGCAAGGAAAATAATAAACAGCATTTTAGCTTGCACATGATTGGATGATAAAATCAGCAGAGCTTCCACTCATTTCAGATCTACCCCTTAGATTTAGATTTAGAGTGACTGCACTTCCAAGTAAAAAGTGGATTTGCCTTTGGTAAATAACCCCCACTATCTCTAAATCAGTCCTAACAGCTTGGAAGTCTGGAAATAGATGTTCTGGAAACCAGAAACTATGTGAAGCGCACTAGTCCCTTGGGAGCTGCTAATAGTTCATACAGTACGGCTAGTTTGATCCCCACTTCTTCCACCCCCGCTGTAGTAAAGCACAGACAGATTTAGAACAGTTCTAAACTTCAACTTTATTCCAGATTTCGGCAGGTACTATCACCTCAGTGATGCACAGAATACGAGTGGCCTCTGAATTGAAATGTATGAGTGATAGTCCCTCTCCTTTAGTGAGCTGGCACACATGCCCCTCTGAAAAGCATGTGGTACTTTGAAACGCTAGCAGTCCCAGGCCTCACCTGCCTTCTCCTCCTGCCCTTTTTTTCCTAGTCCAGCTCAGGAAAGGTCCAGGCCAACCCTGGTTCACTCCAGTCGGTTTGCAGCTACTTCTTGCTTGATGAAAACCTTCCAGCTCTGGAGTCCTTCCGGCGAAGATCCATGGCTTTCCAGCACTGGGGTAAAGGCACCCTCAGGCCTTCCAGTCCTGGGCCTTAACGTCACATTTTTCTGCCTGTGTGGATTAATCCTCTTCCCATCTCCAACTCCCCGGGAATATGTGACCCCAGTGTATATGTATGGGCCCCGCCCCTGACCAAGCGAATTAACGATTGGACAAGGCCCATACACACTGCCTGTCCTTCAGAGCCTGACCCGCCTCCTTTCCAGAAGATTCCGCTGGAGAGCAAGGTGGTCAGGTGGTCACACCCCCCTCTAACCTATAACTCCACCCTGACCCAAACAAACCTCCAGGCCTGTACAAAATACAGTAAGACACTGGCAATTTAACCTAACTTCTAAACTAATAGCACCCACCTAAAGTGGTGGGCACTACATATGTTTCCTAGGCTTAGCATTTTATTTTATTTTAATATCATAACCTGCATCAGCTTCTAGTGAAGCATCCAGTTTTATTCCATGTGCCATGTAATCTCCCTTCTTCGCATGTGCTTTAAGATAAAATGTGCAATTGTCAAATCTATATATTGATTTTGTATTTTGTAGCAGAGCAACCCAGAGGGAGCCTGAGAGAGTTCTACTCAGGATTTATATTTCTCCCAGGGTCCTCTCATAAAGTTTTAGAGATCTCTGATCAACGGGGTGTACAGGGTGGACTCCTCTCCCCACTGGTGGTTTAATCTCACCTGGAACCTGCAGCCAGGGCTATTGGCTTGGACCTCAGACAAGTCCTGTCTGTGAGAGCTGCCAGGTTGATTAAAACTAACATATATATGTATGTGGACGGGTGGTAGGCTTGTTCAGTCTGATAGTTAGGATCTGTAATTTTTGTGTAGTGCCAGGATATGGCTAGGCCCTTGTTTTGTTATTATTTGCCTGTTTATTTTCTGTAACACTATACAGCACCTGTGAATAGACTTGTATATAGCACCAGTAAACATTACACTGTTGGCTATTAGTTCACTGGATTTGGTACCTGTGGCTGAAAGACTGCTTACCCCGGGGGGGGGGAGGTTCCCGGCTACATAACCCCAGCTCACAATACGTATGTTTGAATTATTAATTACTGTATTTATCGGCGTATAACATGCACTTTTTCCCCCTTAAAATCGGGGGAAAGTCGTGGGTGCGATCCCCACTGTCTGCGAGTCTAAAATACTGAGCGCCGCCGAAAAATACAGAGCGGCGCTGAAAAATACAGAGCTCCGCCAAAAAATACAGAGCGCAGCCGAAAAATACAGAGCCGATTGCTCGGCTCTGCTCGTAGTCCCGCCTCCCTGCTGTTTCTCTAGCGAGCGCTGCCGAAAAAGACCGAGCCGACTGTACTGTGTACTCGGCTCGGCTTGCAGTCCCCCCCATACTGGGCGGGACTGCAAGCGGAGCCCAGCCGAATACACAGTACAGCTCGGTCTTTTTCGGCAGCGCTCGCTAGAGAAACAGCAGGGAGGCGGGGCTTGGTCTTTTTCGGCGGCGCTTGCTCGGTATGTCTCAGCGGCGGGAAATTTAAACATGGGCAAGGCTGCAAACGGCGCTGGCCGAGCTGCAAATGACACTGCAAAGCTGCAAACAGCGCTGGGCAAGCTGCAAATGACACTGATCATTCTGCAATGATGGACAAGGCTGCAGATGCACACTGATAAGGCTGCATTGATGGGCATTTAAATGTAAGTTTTTTTTTCCTTAAACTTCCCTCCTAAAACTTTTTTCCTTAAAATGCCCTCCTAAACTTGGGGTGCGTGTTATACGCCGGTGCGTGTTATACCCCGATAAATACGGTAAGTCAATTCTAACTGGCCTTTTTTGAAATTCAATATACAGTATCTAGTTTTTCTAATCTGTCACTGTAGGTAAAGTTTTTAACAATTTTTTAATTTCGTTTAGTTAATTATTTCTGAACCCACTCCAAAAATTCAAAACAATATTCTGGATGTAATCCTACAAGTGATTACAGGCGAAATGTTGAATAATGAAAGCATAGCTGTATTTTATAACTTTTGTGACAAGGTACCGGCATCTCTACAATGTTTAGATACAATTTCTAGCAATATCTTGTCTGAAATCAAAGTCGGTATTTCTGATGTCCTCCTAAGACTTCGGGGGAAACAAAAAAAGAATTGGGACCCATAGAACATATGGTAGTGTCTGTAAACTATATCAAATCCAATGAAAAGGCTAGATCTTAAAACAAGCAAATATTTAAGTTGGACCAGAACCATAGTTGTTGAAACAACATTTTTTTATGAAGATTATTTTACTGACACAACACGTTGGAGGGATTATTACATTTCCCACCACACCAGAGGTTATCAAGCTCTCGCTCATTCCCATGAGAGAATCCTATTGCCTGAACTTTCTCAAATAATTAGCTTGAAGCAAACTTTATGTAGCAAATGCCACACCAGCTAAACCTCTGTTCCGACTTGAAAGTAGTCACTCAGCCATCAAATAACGTGAACACATCAACTTAGTTTGAAGACTGCAAATTGGAAGAAACATGACTTGTTTTCACTGGTGACTTTACCCTGACTGGCAATACACCAGAGGCATACCAGAATGACATATATATAAATATATGCTGTTAATAGCAATTCTAGTCGGAGTTGTAATGCAATCTTGTGTTGCAGCTGGGGCATACCTCACATCTGTTCTGCTGTACACCTTAAACTCACTTTAAGGTCTTTGCGGAGTTCCTAATATTTAGGAGAAAAAATTCTCCTCTTCTCTAATATTCCTGCAATCTGCTTTGCTGGCTCTGAGTTTGTCAGTATGCAGTATTATTTGTGTGCCTGTGCTTTTCTTTTCTTTTCTCAAACTGTTTATTTGTACTAAAATGTATGCATAGTCCCGTCCTCTAAATAATATCAGCCATGCAAGCTAGACATTTGGATTCTGGCCTGAGTCAAATTTGATTCAAATATTTAAATCCTCCAAGCCTTTATGCTATCGGCACCAGGTGGATGCTGACAGGCAATAGGTTTTTTCACACCACCTATGCTCCAGAAAATGCTTTGGGATAGGGGTGAGAGGGTGTTGAACATTACTGACCCAGGGAGAAGTTATATTGTAACCCAAAACTCTTTCAAAACTCAACTTTATTCAAAATAACCACAGATAGATATGGGTGCTTATATATACAAGTATTATGGCGCTTATAAAAACACCAGCTTGATAAAGGAGCACAGCCGTCCTGTCATACACGGTCTTGCCAGCTCAGGAAACCCGTTGCATGCCCTGTGACATCATCTCCCATCGCCCGGAGTTCCTCGTGTGTTCCACGCCTCGGACTAACGCTCACGGCTCTACATCGGCCGGCTCTGCACATCTAATACAGCCCCCAGGAGCGGACACACGCCAACAGGACTCCCCCAGCGCAAGGGATACAGATGACACATCGAGGGTCTCCCTCCGGTTTGGAATCTTTACATTGCCTGTTAATGTACTACTTAATGTGAGTGTTTTTAACCACCTGTGCATTAAATAAGAATTTTACAGTCTACACTCAGAGGCGCCTCTCTCTCTTATCTAGATATGGGTGCTTTTCCATTTCAACCCTAGACAGTCATTTAATAAAGGCAAAACTGGGAGAGGAGCAGGAATTAGTATACAATGAGTTACCATGCCATTATGTCATCTTGCAGAAAGTGAATCCATGGAAGTAAAATACATTTTTTCTGTATAAATTAAATTACAATTGCTGCATGGTTTCAACTGAAGTATCAGGATCTCGTGTTATTACTATTATTAGAAACCCTCACTCACATCTTAGTGTGTATGGGGCTTTATATCATGTTGATGAGGACAAGGGCCTCTTCCCGACAACCCTGGCCGTTGGTTGTCGGGGTCTGCGGTCCCCATGTTGAGGGCACGCGGCCTAGTATGGCTCAGGAGGGGGGCGCTCGCTCGTCCCCACCCCCTTTCCTGGCCGACCGGGTAGCGTGCTCGGATAAGGGTCTGATATGGACCTTAGGGGGGACCCCCACGCCGATTTTTCGCGTAGACGCTTACTTCGCTGGTCCCGGCTACCTGGAGATGCGCTCAAAATGAATGGACTTTCCCCCATGTGGGCGAGTTCATTCATTTCAAAAGTACGGCGGATAGTCCGGCGGACTTAGTACGCCGTACTTAGTCGGCTGCAAAAGTACCGTGTGTGGGCAGGTAGCTCGTTCGGAAAGTCCAGCGGACAGTCTGCCTGACTAAGTCCAATGGATAGTCTGCTACGTGTGTATTCTGCATTAGAAAACCTTTTTTTTAATCAAAATGTTTGGTCTTTTTTTTTTTTTTTTTTTAGGAATAAATATAAAACCCATAAGTGATTAAATGCCACCAAAAGAAAGCTCTATTTGTGTAAATAAAACTATCCCAATTTCACATAGTTACAGTGTAGCATGACCACGCAATTGTCATTTAAAGTGTGACAGCGCTGAAAGCTGAAAAATGGCTTGGGCAGGAAGGGGGTGTAAGTGTATTGAGGTGGTTAAATATAGGCCTGGGAGGTCCCCTTAGTCTGCCTGTAAAGTGGCGCATCTGTAGTATGTAGGGGTGCAACGGATCAAAAAACTCAAGGATCGGATCGTTCCTCGGATCAGAGTCACGGATAGGATCATTTTTCGGATCAGCAAATAATAATTGAATTTGAAAAAACCTGTGAAAATTCCCCCACCATATAGTCCCGACTGTAATATACATCTCCCCCACTGTAATATTGGCTGAGCATGGCTGGGTACGGCTGGGTATCGCCGAGTATGGCTGGGTATTACCGAGTATGGCTGGGTATTACCGAGTATTGCAGGGTATGGCTGGGTATGGCCAGAGTATTGGCAGGGTATGGCCAGAGTATTGGCAGGGTATGGCAGAGTATTGACAGGATATGGCAGAGTATTTGCAGGGTATGGCAGAGTATTGGCAGGTGTGGAAGAGTATTGGCAGAGTATTGGCAGGGTATTGCAGAGTATTGCAGAGTATTGCCAGGGTATTGCAGAGTATTGCCAGGGTATGGCAGAGTATTGAGAGTATGGCAGGGTATTGACAGACTATTGGCAGAGTATTGCATGGTATTGGCAGAATATTGGCAGGGTATTGCAGAGTATTGCAGAGTATTGCACGGTATTGCAGAGTATTGCACGGTATTGCAGAGTATTGCAGAGTATTGCAGAGTATTGCACGGTATTGCAGAGTATTGCACGGTATTGCACGGTATTGCAGAGTATTGCACGGTATTGCACGGTATTGGCAGAGTATTGCACGGTATTGGCAGAGTATTGCAGGGTATTGGCAGGGTATTGGCAGGGTATTGGCAGGGTATTGCAGAGTATTGGCAGAGTATTGCAGAGTATTGCAGAGTATTGCAGAGTATTGCACGGTATTGCAGAGTATTGCACGGTATGGCAGAGTATTGCACGGTATGGCAGAGTATTGCACGGTATTGGCAGAGTATTGCAGGGTATTGGCAGAGTATTGCAGGGTATTGGCAGAGTATTGCAGGGTATTGGCAGGGTATTGCAGGGTATTGGCAGGGTATTGGCAGAGTATTGCAGGGTATTGGCAGAGTATTGCAGGGTATTGGCAGAGTATTGGCAGGGTACTGCAGAGTATTGGCAGAGTATGGAGGGATGGCTGTGACTGCACTTGTCACAGAGCAGCGCTGTGGGCTCTACAGAAGCCCACAGTGCTGCTGCCATCCGATCTCTCCCCTCCACTGTACAGATCAGTACACAGAGGGGAGAGAGGAACTGGCGTCATCATGATGCTGGTTTGTTTACAAGTGATCGCTCCGTCATTTGTCGGAGCGATCACATTGTAAACGCTGATGGGTGCACCAAGATGGCCGCCGCTTCGGAACTAGGCCGCAGCCGCAGCCTTTCCTAAGGCCGAGACCACGGATTGCGGCGTGTGCCGATCTGAACGGGGTGACCCGTTTGGATCACGGATCGGTAAAGATCCGTTGCACCCCTAATAGCATGCATAGAACATGCTGCAGCAAAAATGAGGGGGACATTTTGGAGTGGGGGCTCCGCCCCCCCACCCAATCAGGGCATAGAATGCACTGTGCAGAGCGCAGTGCATTGCAGGGCATTCGGTGGGGCGAACACCCGCTGAACACCCTACAAATTTGGGTGTCCCCAGAACGTGGCGAACAGGCAATGTTTCGCACAAACTCATGCTCAGGCTGAACTGTTCGCCCAACTCTATTAGCAAGTAAGTCCATCATTATGGGGTCATAGATGGGGTGAAAACATAAACTTCTACAGAGAAATATTGTCATTGGAATCTCTAAAAGATAATGTAAAAGAAACCCAGTGTATTTAACTGGTCACATTCACCAAACACTTAAAGGGTTAGTATCAGAACGTTCATCTGTGGCTGTGCTGATGAATCAGAATCACTCTGATCCATCCTGGAAGCATTTAACTGGTCACATTCACCCAATACTTAAAGGGTTAGTATCAGAACGTTCCTCTGTGGTTGTGCTGATGAATCAGAATAACTCTGATCCATCCTGGAAGCATTTAACTGGTCACATTCACCCAACAATTAAAGGGTTAGTATCAGAGCGTTCCTCTGTGGCTGTGCTGATGAATCAGAATCGCTCTGATCCAACCTGGAAGCATTTAACTGGTCACATTCACCCAACACTTAAAGGATTAGTATCAGAACATTCCTCTGTGGTTGTGCTGATGAATCAGAATCACTCTGATCCATCCTGGAAGCATTTAACTGGTCACATTCACCCAACACTTAAAGGGTTAGTATCAGAACGTTCCTCTGTGGTTGTGCTGATGAATCAGAATCGCTCTGATCCATCCTGGAAGCATTTAACTGGTCACATTCACCCAACACTTAAAGGGTTAGTATCAGAACATTCCTCTGTGGTTGTGCTGATGAATCAGAATTGCTCTGATCCATCCTGGAAGCCCTGCAGAAAGAAGGAGAAGAAAGCGGGCATTTTAAATCCCTGGGCCACTACAAAGGCTGTATGGGCACTGACAGTCCATCACTCATGGAGGTAAGTATAGTAGGGATTGGTGGGGAGGGTGTCAGATGTTAGTTCATCTTTTTATTTTTTTTGAAAAGATGAACTTACAATTTAAATATAAGATCCTCTATTTGTCAGGAGAAAAATAAAAGAGCTGGTCCCCTGAAAATGTCCATTGACTGGCTGACTGCTATACCAATCCTATTACTCTGAAGCTCTCTAAGTAAATGATCTAGAATAAGTACAGTATGCAGATCAGGAGTTCTGACTTCAATAACCTTTTGCAGGTCAGCCAAAGCCAAAAGCAGCCAGGCAGTTAGTGTTTTTAATAGGAGGCAACCTCCATATTTCTGTTTTTGACAGGTATATTTTAGGTTGGATAAGACAATAGTTTAGCATTCCAGCGCAGTTGTTTAACTTACCTAATGGCAAAATTCATCCTATTGAGCTCTGGCAGTTACATTAAGCAAAGACGTTTCTTTGACACTTATCTATATGTTTAGCTGATTAAAAATAAAACCTATTCTCCTTGACTTTCACAGTATGAAAATGTTTAATTTAAGAAGCGCAAAACAGGAAAACAGGGATTTGCTTTGTGCTTTGTAAAATTAGCTGGTGTCATTTCAATTTTCCCCCTTAGGACGTGTGTAACCATTATACGAATGATTCCACAATATTACCTATTAGGCCAGTAAATCAAGGAATAAAGTTCTAGGCCCAAATGGATAAAATGCAGATCTTTTTATAAGGCATCCTGATTCATCAGTAGCATCACTTTTATATATATATAAATATGTATATAAAAAAACTGTATTTATATTTAGTTATTTAACCTTTTATTTTTTTATAATGTTTAATCACACCTTGGGAACAGCACTTATTATATAATAAGTTTTAAAGTTTTAAGTAATAAAGCGTATCTAAGCCCAAAATACATTTCAGAATTCTAATCCTTAAATGTTGTGCCTGCATTCATTTGTATACTTTTTTTTTTCACTTGGTGATTTGAAGTAAGTCTGTTATTTTTACGCTTCTTTTAACAGACCAAGTTGTCCAGCAAAAATGGCCATTAGAAGGTTTAGCGATTGTTAACAATCACCTTGTAAAACATCCCATTCAGTTTAAAATAAAAATGAAAGGCAAAACATTTTTGTATAGATATAAAAAAAACATTATAAATAGAATTTTCACTTTTTTTATAAATGATCACATTCCCCCTGTACTAAGCTGCATACGATCGGAATTTTGGTTGGAAAAAGCTCTAATGGTTTTCCCAACAGAATTCCGACAGGATTTCGCTCAAGCTGTCTTGCATACACACGGTCACATCAAATTCCAACCGTCAAGAACGTGGTGACGTACAACACGTACCATGGGACTAGGAAAAGGAAGTTCAATAGCCAGTAGCCAATAGCTTCCATCTCGTAGTAGAACCTGAGCATGCATGAGCTTTTTGTGCGTCGGAATTGCATATACACATTCGGAATTTCAGATAGAAACCTTTTCCATCGGAAAAATTGAGAACCTGCTCTCAATCTTTTGCTATCGGAAATTCCGATGGAGCATACACACAGTCGCATTTTCCGATGAAAATCTCTCATCTGTCTTTTGCTGGCCAAAATTCCGACCGTGTGTACGTGGCATAAGAGCTGGGGGGAGGAGAAGCAGCAGCACACTGAGCTTGCCATTAAATGGATTAAATGGCTGTGGGGGGGGGGGGCATGTCAGGAGGACACGTCTGATCATTGGAGGAGAGTACACCAAGTTCCCAGCATAGCTAGGGAACTGACCACAGTGTGCTCTCCTGCTTAATGTGGTCAGTTTTTAATAAGAAAGCAAGGAGAATGGCATGGACAGCAGGGATTTCTCACAAAGAAGGCAATACAAAGAGAATTGCATACTTTCTTATACAAGTACATGGTACAGCAGCTATGTATCAGGAATATGAAGTGTTGGATTAACAAACGCTTTAAGACCAATGATTTAAAGCCAAACTAAAGCCCCAAATACAAACCTCTGTTCCTATGATCCAATGTCCATGAAATTCATCTGTCTCCCGGCTTCTTCCAGGTTGCTGTCTTTGGTCGGTGCAGGATAACAATACCCACACACATGTGCGGGAGTTCATTCATTCCAGCACACAGGCACCATGCCAAGAATGTACCCTGAGCGGTGGATGCTCAGCTCACTGTACATTTTAAAGAAGACTTCAAACAAGTAAATAAATGTGTATTATTGCAGAAAATACATAGCATTTCTCATCCGAAATAAATAGCCTGTCTTCTCGCAATTTGTTATTTGTATACTTTAGTTCCACAGTAACAATGACAGGGGTGCTTACAATGGTTAGCTGTATTTACACATATGGGGCAGTAGCTATAATGAAATGTAATCTATATTGTTACATATTTTCATCAACTGGGTGAAAGTGTTCAGACAATCTACAAATTATTGTACTTTCTGCATTATTGCTGTTAGTGCTGAGAACAGACGAAAAACAAGCTCTGGACTGCCGCACTCTTCAGAAGACCACTTTCTAACCATAATTGCTATGAATAAGCACTACAGCTAGTGCGAAACGTCAGCAATTTTTCCTTGTTCGCTGTGTTTGTTGAGCTGTGATGTGATTTTCCAATAAAAGAAAGTGGTCTTCTGAAGAGTGCGGCAGTCCAGAGCTTGTTTTTCGTCTGTTGCTAATGAGATCAATGTACCATAATTCCTGGCCCTGTTTCTAGCTTCTGTAGTGTTGTGGGTGTCCTCTTCCCCTTTGGATGTTCCTACTCCTTATGTTAAACTCTTTTTTTTTTTTATATACAATAAAAAATAAAAAATAAAGAAATTCAACAAAGAAAGTAGTAGAAACCCTTGCCCTCGTTACAGTAGGTGTGCATACCTTGGATCTCACCACCAGAGTCCCTGAGCTATGTTATGAACTGTTGGGTAATTGAACTCCCCACTGTTGACTAAAAACTGAAATATCGCTGTTGAACAGACTGACCCCTTAACTGCGGAGTATTTACAGACATGAATACATTATTTTTACTGTTCTCACATGGTAACAAACAAATTTTGAACATTCTTAATTAGGCACAGTAGAAACTTCCAGCATAGCGGAACAAAACATATAATGAATACTATTTAAAGCATTGTTACTTTTGCTGCCTTGGCTTAGAATATGAATTTAGCCAACAAATTCATAATGTTTTGCTTAAATCTATGACCCTATTGTAGAAACCAAAGTGAAATTGGGAGTTCTTGATATTGCTCTATCTGGACACTTCAGACAGTTGTTCAATATGGATGTGCTTAGAATGAATTTTGCATATGTTGCAGTGTGAATTACTAACAGACGTTAAAAAAATTATAATTATAATTAGTGGGCAGCTGCATGAGCAGTTATTTATTATTCATTTATTTTTTTCTGGGGTGTTTTTAAAGTTTCTTTTAAACTTCAGATAGTGATACTTCTTCTGGACGAAGAAGCAAACAGTGATACTGGGGTTCCCTTGCACTGGAGTGTTATCCCTTTAAACGTGTTTATTTTAATACTGCCAAAGGATTAGTGGCTTAGAGCTGCTACTGTGATCTTTAAACTGGAGAGCAGTCATGTGGTTAACCATTTAGAATCACAGGGGCTGGTAGCTCATTGCCCTGGATTGAAGTTAAGCCTAAGGAGACCTCAGAGCCTCTTTATCCAACACTTGTATATAAATAGCCAAGGAAGAACAGACTGGTGCTGTTTTTAAGGTGAAACAACTAGTTGCTTATGCTTAGCAGGAATTGGTAATATTGTTAAAGTATTGCTTGTGATTTTGAAAATAAAGATTTAATAAAGATGTAAAACGTCTACATCTTAAAATATATTTTTTTCACAAAAAGATTTGAAAGGATTATGTACAGCTTTATATAATGTAGACCAGCCTTTCTAAGGTACCTTATTAGATCCTAGGATGGTCATAGATGGCCAGATGGCTCCCCATGAACAAAAATGGGAGAAATATCTGCCCATCCTGTCTAAAAATGTAGTATTCTATTGCCCACTATTGTAAGCTGCTAATATCACAGTTTTTTTGTATAATTATGTACATCATTTCCTGCTGGCTGGGCTGTAAGACCCTGAAGGAGGAAAGACGGAGGAGTTCTCAGCCACATGCTTCTAAACACCAATCCAGAAAGGAATGCAAGTATTCCTATGATCTAATAGTTTGACTGTGGTTGCTAGGTGCTTATCTAAATCTCTGCCAGATAGCTATGTCTGTGCTACTGTATGTGCAATGGTCACCTACAAGTATATTAGTAGGTGAATCTTCTTATTGAAATATAGTTGATATACAGCTCTTGTTATTCTAGTTAACCCTGTCACTTTTGGTCTGGGATTCTATAGCTAGTTTTAGCTTAGGGCTCAATAACCAGCATAGGCTAGAGCCAGGTTATTGCTTTCGCTGGCTACATCGGTAGGCTTAGAAGTCTAGTTGCTTTTCAGATTAGAAACTGTTAGGGAGTGACTAAAGCGTAGAGAAGATAGGTGGGCTCTATGTATAAGTGGCACAGTTCCAGTGCCATTCCACAAGTCCTGCCAGTGGGGACTGCATTCCAGGCTTGTAGGACAACAGTTGGAGCATCTCCCATGACCACTGGTCTTGTCCTCAAATCTCTGCCACAAAGACATTCACTGCATCATCTTCAGAGGCCCCTGCAACTGGAATTTGTTGCAACATTCATCTGGAGGTATCTCTATTAATAACTATATACTGTATACTCCGGTATATGTGCAAAATTCCACCAGGACTCCTATGGATGTATGTACTGTTATTAATCTCTTCTTATATAATGCTTGTATTATTTCTATACTGGTGATTACTGATTAATTTCCCAGGACGGGAATCCCTCTGTTCATAGAGGCCCTGTCCTGAGCGGAGGCACTGCCAACTTTATTATCAACCCCATTCTTCCACTTAGCAAAGGTTTTCTGGTTCTCTTATTTACCTACAGGTTTAGCACAAATATCCTATTTGGTGAGGGCCCTTTCTCATACCATGGGACCTTGATTCACTTTTTGCTGTTCGAATACAGTATCAGCCCTATTACTAGTCACTGAGATTACGTTTTTATTTAATCTCGCATTTTATTGTCTTTTGTACTAAGGCTGACCTTAGACAGACAGATATATAGGGTACTGAGACCCACTGTGATACTTGCATGACACTATTTGTGCCGCATACACACAGCAAAGGTCTATTTTTAGTGGTTTTACCTGGGAAATGTAGAAGGCAATGGGAGCAGAAAGCAGAGCTGTGGGCACAGGCTGGGATCAGAAAACTACAGGTGGAGGTAGATACAAGACCAGTCACCCTACACAAGGAAGACAGCAGCAGTTACCCGTCTTTATTACAGGAAGCTTCTGCATACAGGCAAAATCTCAGACTGGATTACGGCACAGATCTGGAAAAAGTACACAAAGGACAGCAACATTCAATTAGGATTACACACGTCTCTTGTATTTATTCTAGATTTGCTTAACCTACAGTCCAGATTTAAATGGAAGGAAGTTACTAATTTCTACCTGTAGCATTTTTTGTTTTTTTTTAATGCAAGAAAGGCGTTCTTGACCTTTGCAAGGACTTTTGAGAAGGATGGTCCCAGTGGCCATGATGCTGCTGATACAGACAGCACATAGACTAAATCTTCCCTTGAGAAGTGTAAGGGATAAGGACCCATTCAGGGAAGATGAGTGGAAGTGAGAAATTACAAAATAGTCACACGTTGTGCTCAAAAACCTGACTTTCATTTTTTAGCCATCCATAATCAACTTTATAATTCATTTGATATTTGTAATGACAGCTATGCTGAGGTGATATGAAGGACAGTAAGCAATAAAAAGTACTGTGCGTATTCTGCTCTTTGCATTAAAGTGTCTCAGCAAGTCATGCAATCCATTTACTTTTTGGAAGGATATTTAAATATCACCTTGCTTATCGCTCTTGCAGAGCTATCTACACGTCTATGTCCAATCATATAAAAACAATTTTTGAATATTTCAGATTTCAAATTGCACTTCATCATCAAGAAAAAGTTCATGGCAAGTCACAAAATCACCACATATACTTAGGGTCTGTTGTCTGAGAGGGTAACCTAGCCTAAAAGTTAAAAAGTTAAAAACATATTCTTTTTGGGATGTCCAAGATCTGGTTTGTGATGTCATGACTGTCATTGTTCTATTCTCCCTTGTGTTCCTCCAGCAGTAAGCAGGCCCTGGATGTTGCAGAAACATACCATGTAATGTTGTGACTCCATTCTCTGCAGTGATTACGTACCACAGGGAGGTTTGTCCTAAAAGAAGTAGGTTGAATGACACTGGCCATCATTCAACACTGGATCACTGAGCAGTATGTCTGCCGGGGGACAGGGCTGGAGAACAGGTATATATTATACTGCTTTTTTATTTATTATTTTTTGACGGCAACTAACTAAATATATACTGGAATTAATGTAATGTTGCTGTCAATTGTTAATAACTTGTTTAAAAATAAAATTGGTTATACATTTTTTGTAGATATACCATAACAGAGATTCACTTGATGTAAATGGTCTTACCAATATATGATAATGTTTTATAAACCTAATTTCTGGGTATAGCTTGTAATGATGTATGCACACAGATTAGTTGCAGTTATATTTACTCAATACTGTACATGCAAAGTCAGCTTACTGTTTTGCAGTGCTCCACAGTGGTTGTGCTTTGCTGCTCATTCTCACAATGCATGTTTATGAGTCAGCTAACCCATTGAGATGTCAACAGCCATTAGGCTGAGTCACTGCAGTATACCGGTATATCTTACCCTGACTCTTGTGCAGGCATAAGGAGGTTAAGTAAAACAGGGCAGAGGACATTGCTATTTAGGGGTTTGTGAAAGGGGCCCAGAGGATACCACTGTGGGGAGGATGATGTGAAAGGGGCCCAAAGGACACCACTGTGGGGAGGATAATGTGAAAGGGGGCCAGAGGCCGCCCCTGTGGGTTGGGGTGATGTCAAGGGGGCAAAGGATACAACTATGAATGGGGAAACTGTGACGTAAAGTAGGGGACAGTGCTATGCAGGGGGGACTGAGCACACTGATGTAAGAAAAAAGATAGTGATATAAGAGGAAGAGGGCTGTGATGTGAAGGATTGCACACAAATGCAATTAGGACCTTGGCTGGAAGACTATTTTACTGAGCGGACCTGTGTTAATTTTACTTTCAATAGGTTTTTATTGAGGTTTATGTGGAAATATAATAACAGGTTACAGAATAAACGATCGTTTAAAGCTCCATTGAAAAAACATTACATGCAACTTGAGAAACATATCTAAAACAAACTGAAACTTGAGTACTTAGCTTGACAGCGTTGTAGCCTTCGCCTGTATCTGAGGAAGTTGATGGCTTCCCAATCCCAGCACCCCTAACGGGATCAGACTGTGCTAGGAATCAAGGGATGTCACCCTCCCCATAATGGTTCGCTCGTCAGATGTTTGTGTTCTGGCTGGCCAGCAAGCTACGGTAGTGTGGGGAAGGCCAGAGTTGTGAGGCCAATGGTAGATGAGTGGCGTTTCCTAATAATATGGAAGATTTTGTTCCATAGGCCCCTGATTTTGGGGCAATCCCACCAAATGTGTAGCATGGAACCAATATGACCCCAGTTGCGAAAACACAGGGGGGTGCGTTCAGGTAGATTTTAGCTATTCTAATGAGGACCATATACCATCTCATTAAGATTTTCATATTAGCTTCAACCAGTGCTAAGTTGAGACTGTCCTTTGAAGCTACGACAGCAGCTCTATGCCACTCAACTAGACTCCAGTTTTGTTGTAGGTCAGTCTCCCATGCTTGCATGAAGAGTGTTTTGGAATCTGCCCTTGCCAGTACTCGGTAAATCACTGTTATTTCCCCCCCTCTGCTCCATAGCCTGACTGCACCACCTCTCATAGTCCGTGATAGATAGAGGTGTGTGTTTGGAGGGTCCTAGAGAATGGATAAAATGGGAGATTTGCTGAAATTGAAACCTTTCTGCTATTGGCATATCAAGTTTACTGGTACAGTGAGCTAAGGTGAGAGGACCTGCCGGGGTGACAAAGTGCCCAATCCTTTATAGTCCTTTATCTAGCCACCACTGGAAGGCTTTAATGTCCAGTCCAGGTGGGAACAGTGGATTTCTGAAAATGTTGATAAGAGGGCGTCAGTGAGAGATCAAGTGTGGAGAATTTTTGATGGAGTTCCAAAATGTTAAGGAGTGGGAAAGTGTGGAAGCTAGTATACCCAGTCTGACCTTGGTTGGGCACCAGAGTATATAGTCTAGAGTATATTGGGGTATGGCCTGCCTTTCCATATGTACCCAATCAGGGTGAGCAATTTTAGAGTATAAAGTGAATAGCTAGGACAATTGCGCCGCTTGATAATACCAGATAATGTTTGGAATTCCGATTCCACCCTGATCTTTACTGCGAAAGAGAGTCCCCTTGGCGATCCTGTGCCCCTTAGCTCTCCATATAAATTTTACAATTTTCGATTGGAAATTCCTAAGATGGTCCCTGGGGATGGGGATAGGCAGTGATCAGAAAAGATAAAGCATGCAAGGTAAAAGGGTAATTTTCACAGAATTCACCCTGCCTAGCCAGGAAAGGCCCAGTTTGTCCCACGATAAGAGATTTTTCTCCAGTTTGCGGAAGATCAATGGGAAATTAGTGGAGTAGAGTTTGTCTATAGTGGCAGGTAGATTAATCCCTAAATATGGGATAGCCGTCTCGTTCCACCCCAACCTGAAGTTGTTTTTAAGATGCGTTACCATATGGGCTGGTAGGTTAAGGTCTCCTGATCTGGTCCGGGCCCTGCCACCCAGGTATAAAACCCACTTGATCCTTGTGGATGTAAATACTAATAAAGTTGGATATTCGGTCAGCTAAAATTTTAGTTAGGATTTTGAGATCATTGTTGATCAAAGAAATGGGACGGTAATTGGAAGTGCAACTGGGGTCCTTGCCTGGCTTGGGGATCACTGTTATAAATGCCACATTCGATGCCTTATCAAGGGGCGCTCCAGATCAGAGATGATTAAAGAATCGGGCTAAGTACAGAGAGAGTATTGGGGAGAAATGCTTATAATATGGTACAGAGAAACCATCAGGGCCTAGGGCTGAGTTATGTTTAAGGTTTTTAATGACCTGCATAACTTTCTCTGTTGACAATGATGCCTCTAAGTCATCCCTGTGCTGTGTACTGATCTTAGGGATATTCACAGATCCTAGGAAGTAGTCTATGAAGTTAGGGGAGGGTTCCTTCCCTTTCTTGCTGTACAGATTGTGATAAAAGTCATGAAAGGCTTCCATGCTCTTATTGGGGTTCTGTGTGAGGGAGCCATTGCCTAATTTTATTTTGGGTAAAGTATAGGATCTAGTTTTAGGGGTTAATCTCTGTGCCAATAGAGAACCTAGTTTGTCTTTTTGGTTGTAAAACCATCTGCCTTCCCATCTAAGACTTTTCTCTGCTAACGCTGTAAGATCTAGGTTTAGGGCTGCGCATGCCGAATCCAGTCTTTCAGAGGAAACCGAGGAAGGTTTGCGTTTATGTATTTTAGTCAAGGAAGAGAATTCCTTCTCTAGCCTGTCAATGTCTAGCTTGTAAGCTAGGCATATCCTGGAAGAGATTTTGATTAGTTTAACCCTAATCGCTGCTTTATGTGCTGCCCACAACGTGGACGGGGAGATGCGGTCAGCATCGTTCAGGAGGAAATATTCCTGAATGTCTTTTTCAATTTCGCTCACGTGAGTGGGGTTGCTGAGAATGGAGGCATTTAGTTATCCTGATCGATGTTTTGACCCGCTGTTTAGTATCAAGAGGAGAAGGGAATGGCCCAACCAGGCCGAGTCCCTAATGATAGACCCCTTTACCAGTGGTATATGTTTTTGCATTAGAAAGAAATGGTCTATTCTAGAAAAGGTATTATGGAGGTTGGGGTAGTGCGTATAGTCCCTTGCTTTTGGATTCATTTCCCTCCAGATATCTACCAGCCCTTGGTGGTAAAGCTGTCTAGCCTAGTAGGACGAATATGTTCTTTAACCACAGGACGAGTTTTATTTATTCCTGAGTCAAAGGCTCGGTTGGAGTCTCCCCCAAATATGACCAGGACCTCAATAAGTGGTGCTAGAGTATAGAAGAGTGATTGAAACTATTTTGATTGCCCTATATTTGGCGCATAATATGAGAAAAAGGAGTAAAGTTGGTCATCTATAAGGCCCAGCAGAAATCTGCCCTCCGGGTCCTTAAATTCAGATATCAGGGAGAACTGAATTTTGCGAGAGAAAAACAGACCTACTCCTTTGGTCTTGTTGTCTGAGTTTGCTAGGTAGAATCTGGGGAATTTTGCATGAATGAAGGAAGAGGAGAAGGACTTAGGAAAGTGCATTTCCTGCAGGAACAGTATATCTAATTGTTGGTCATGGTAATGTTGGAAAATTTTCCAGCGTTTCACCGGGGAGTTGAGTCCCTGGACATTGTGGGACGCAATGCGAAGGTTGGGTCTATGTGAGGTGAGATTAGCCATGGTGCAGAGCAGAGGCAAATGTCGGTGGCCCCCGACCACCTCCCTTCATAGCCGAGGTCAATTCCAGTGCTCGGGCTGTGAAAAGGTTTACTGTGTCATCCCCAGGATCCTGTAAAGGAGCGGAACCACAGCCGTCACTGAAAGAAAAATTAGAAAGGTGAAAGATAGTAAAGAGAGAAAGAGGACAGTGAAGAGAGATGGTAGGAATAAGCTTCAGGGGAGATTATAAATCATACCCGCCTCACCCGGAGAAACAGTCATGGTGTCTCCCATCTAGCGGGGGAGATTCCCGACTAGAAGTGGAAAAACCGAAACGGTTAATGGCTCTGAGTATGGGAGGAGGTGCATTGGACCCACTCTGTCCTCCGCGCTCCTAAATTACAACTAAAAAGAAGTGTAAAAGCACAAGATATCAGGGTAACTGCCCCATATAAACTCAAACAGATTAGAAACCAAGGGTAAATCAGGGCATGGGCAAGGAATTTGGGGTGTACAAGAGAAAAAGTAACAAATAACATGGGATTGTGAACTATGAATATGGTTGTGAACCAACCATGGGTACTCGGATGGTAAAATCGGACAGAAAAAAAAAACAGGGAAAGGGGAGGGGAGGGAGGGAAGCCCAATGGTTAGTTAGTGCTCCGCACTTATGGTGATGGGAAGGGGCTATGAAAGTCCCCGCTAGGGGTTCAATGACAGCGCCCATGGGCCAGAAAAGTGGGGGAAAGTCAAACATAAGAAATGTTTCTCCGGCTTAGATGAAGTTTGCTTGATATAGTAGACTGGATATGTCCTGTTGGTCGAACTTGGGTGACGTGTAGGAAGCCCAGGGATTCTCAGGAGGTGCCATGGCAAGGGAAAAGGAGGGTCCCCACAAAGTCTGCGGAAGTTCAGATGTCCAATAACATGGTGGAGAGAACCGTAGAGAGGAGAGTCCCAAGTAGCCGGAGGAGCAATAGGGCCTTGAAGTAGACCAAAGGGAAAATCCAGTTGGGTATTGATGTCTGGGAGTCCAGGTGGGACCAGACCCAGAAAGAAGTGTGTGTAGAGAGAGGGAAGGGAGCTCCTCTAAATCATTGGGGAAGTCCTTCCTTAGCTTTCTTGTTTCTGGGCTTCATCCAAAGGGAGGTGAGAGGGCTAGATGGAGGTGGACGTTTGGTCAAGCTGGACATAGAAGTTTGCATTGGAGAGGGTAGATCCTTGGGAAGTAATCCTAGTTTCTGCAGCAGTTGTTCCTGGAATGTGGAGAATCTGAAGGGCTTGCCATTCAAATCAAACTTTAGTCTGAAGGGGAAGAGCCACCAATATTTTACATTCTTCTGTGTCAAAACCGTCAAAAGGGGTTTCAGCACCCACCTTTTTTGAATGGTGAAGGGAGAAATGTCCACGTAAATTTGGATCGAGTGCCCATCAGTTGGATGTGTGGGGTGGTGCGGGCTCTTCTCATAACTTCCTCCTTGACATTGTAGTAGTGTGGTTTGATCACAATGGCGCGGGAGGCCATCCTGGCGGGGAGGTCCCAGGGCCCTATGAGCGCGGTCAAGCTCCAATATGGGAGCACGGATTTTGGGGATGAGGCTTTGGTTAAGCGAGTGTACTGCTTCAGGTACATCTGTGACAGACTCAGGCAGTCCCATAATTTTAAAATGAAGTCTCCTGGACCTGTTTTCCAGGTCATCGATTTTTGCCATGGCCCCCTCCAGTTGGTCGTGCAATTCTTCGATCAGTGTTCGATCAGTCGATCATGGCGTCCACTTTATATTCAATGCTTTCAATGCGGGTACCCAGGAGTTGGAGGTCTGCTTTAATATCAGAAGTGATTCTGGCAGCGGTCTGCGTTGAGCCTCTGTCTAGAATCTCTGCAAATTTTGAGAACAGAATAGTAATAGCTGTGAGGTGAGTATGTACTCCTGAGGAGGACATGAGCCTGTGCATGTCATCCAGGGTGTGTTCCAGAAGTGATACCGTGGTGGCTGGGGACAGTGGACCTCTGCACATAATGCGTGAGGGGGCCTTTCCACATACCTCCTCATGCAATGTGTCCCTCCATGAAACAGTGCAGGGGGTCCCTGTGTTAACCTAGTGAGGCGGCCGTTCTGCCACCATCTTGGATTTTCGGCCATTTCAGGGGATGCCATCAGGAGAGCTATTAGGGCTTTTTCCACTGCTCACTTTAATCCCACAGTGATCTCTGAGGTTTTTCTCCACCTCTCCGGTCCCGGTCTAGCTTCTTGGGGGCTAGTGTGCTCCTTGCGGGGAGTGCGGAATGCACGGAGTGGGACGGAACGTCCGTCAGACAGAGCGCCATGCATGCTCCTTTCAACCTCTGTGAATTTTAATTCAGTGCCCCTGCTTCATTGGCTAAGCAAAAAATCTCTATATTTTAATTCAAGAACAAAACTATGAAAGAGCAAGCATGTAAAATTTGAAAGTCAATTACTTTATATTAAACACTAAAGCTATAACTTAATATGTTAATGCATTATACAAGCCTAGGAGTTTCCTTCAGAAATTTTTCACAAATAATGATTCTACTATAATCATAGAATGTATTTATGTGTTTCCTGTTTGCTCTTTGATGATTGATTTAATGCTCTGAAAGTTTTTATTACACAAGAAGGATCACATTTCCCACTAGACAGAGTGGGCAGTAGTTGAAGGATGTCTAAAATTTTAGAGAGCAACAGCAGCAAACATTCAGATGTAAGCACATTTTCATCAAGTACACTTGCAGTGTTAATCAGAAAAATCAGCAGACCACAACTTTGTACTTCCACACTGTGGTGAAAGTCTAATAAGCTTTAAATCGGCTTTAAATCGTCTTTGTGTAACTTTATTAAATATATGTACATTTGCTCCACTGATCTCTACAAACCATTACAGAAAATGATGTTACATGAATGTAGGCCGACATGTAATGTAGTTGAAAATATTTATCAGGCATCAGGAGACTTCTGCTGCAGGCACATTACTAAATATTTCTGACTTACCCCAAGCCAATGATTGAACATTAGATGCAAATACAGAAAACACTATGTTGTTTACTAACAGTAACAAATGTTTAATGGATGTGAATCACAAAGAAGGGAAAGAACAGACAAAAACCTTACTGCCACGTATTACTTCTGAAACATCTCTGAATGTACTTAAACTTCATGTATATAACTGGATAGTTACATAGTTAGTAAGGTTGAATAAAGACACCAGTTCATCCTGAGTGAGTGCGCGTGTCTACAATTATCCCTATCGCTGTAGATTGCATTACTCTCATTAGGGATGCTCATTTATTAAATTATTATTTTTTTATTTAAGGTACAATAGCACATATAAAAGCATATAGCACTGTCAATTTACACATACATCACACACTCACATTGGTTCATACCCTTTAAGGAGCCCACAATCCAAGGTCCCCAATTCACATTCATAGGCCAATTTTGGACAGAAGCCAATTAACCTACAAGCATGTCTTTTGGAGTGTGGGAGGAGGAAACTGGAGTGCCCAGAGGAAACCCACACAGGCACATGGAGAACATGCAAACTCCAGGCAGGTAGCATCATGGTTGGTATTTGAACCAGTGACCCTTTTTATTGCTAGGTAAGAGTGCTACCCACTACACCACTGTGCCACCAGCTAGCTGCTGCCATAACAATGATATCCTCCTTCAAACAGCCAACGTAAAACTGCAGTTCCACCGTCACAGAAGTAAGTTTGTTTTCTGAGTCAAACCCCCTAACGTGCTCTTTCTCTCTCTCATGATACACCAGCTCTAAACTCAGCATTTAAGAGCTCACTCCTGTGATGGTGGAGGTGAACAGTAACAACTATGCCTTACTAAGCAACATCTTAGTAATGTCCTGGGAGTATTCCAGTCAGGCTTAATGAGGTAAATAAATGGCTTACACCTATGGTAAGGGTATCATTCAACTTGCACAGTTGTTTTTATCTACGGATGTGTCATGAATCGCCAGTAATACCTTCATGCCCTGTCTGTCTGCCCTGAGACTGCAATCTCACATCTGTTCACAGGACAACTATTAGCCGTGCACTCCACAAATCTGGCCTTTATGGAAGAATGGCAAGAAGAAAGCCATTGTTGAAAGAAAGCCATAAGAAGTCCTGTTTGCAGTTTGTGGGAAGCAATGCGGGGGACACACCAAACATGTGGAAGACGGTACTCTGGTCAGGTTAGATCAAAATTTAACTTTTTAGCCTAAAATCAAAATGCTATGTGTGGCACAAAACTAACACTGCACATCACCCTTAACACACCATCTTAAACATGGTGGCAGCATCATGTTGTGGGGATGCTTTTCTTCAGTAGGGAAAGGGAGCGCTGGTCAGAGTTGATGGGAAGATGAATGGAGCCAATTACAGGGCAATCTTAGAAGAAAACTTGTTAGAGTCTGCAAAAGACTTGAGACTGGGGCAAAGGTTCACCTTCCTCCAGGACAACGACCTTAAACATACAGCCAGAGCTACAATAGAATGGTTTAGATCAAAGCATATTGATGTGTTAGAATGACCCAGTCAAAGTCCAGATCTAAATCTAATTAAGAATCTGTGATACGACTTGAAAATTGCTATTCACAGACACTCTCTATCAAATCTGGCAGAGCTTGAGCTACTTTGCAGCTAAGAATGGGCAACATTCTACCTCTAGATGTGGAAAGCTGGTAGAGAAGTATTTAAAAAAAGCTTTCAGCTGTAACTGCAGCGAAAGGTGGTTCTATAAAGTATTGACTCAGGAGGGCTGAATACAAATTGCACACTACACTTTTTAGATATTTATTTGTAAAACAAAAATTGAAAACCATGTATCATTTTCCTTCTACTTCACAATTATGTGCCACTTTTTGTTGGTCTATCACATAAAATCCCAATAAAATACATTTACGTTTTTGACAGAATGTGGAAAATGTGAATACTCTTTCAAGGCACTGTGTGTATATGTGTATATATATGTGTGTGTATAATGGGATTTTTATATACAGCTTACCTGTAAAATCCTTTTCTTGAGAGTACATCACGGGACACAGGAGCTTCATTACATAGTGGGTTATATAGGCACCTCTGGTGATTGGACACTGGTTGACCCTAATTAAAGAGAATTCCTCCCCTATATAACCCCTCCCATCTGGGAGGCACCTCAGTTTTGTAGCAAAGCAATAAGAAACCACGTAAAACCCAAGAGGGGCGGGAGCCCTGTGTCCCGTGATGTACTCTCAAGAAAAGGATTTTACAGGTAAGCTGTATATAAAAATCCCATTTTCTTGATCATACATCACGGGACACAGGAGCTTCATTACATAGTGGGATGTCCCATATCAATGCTCAGGTTGAGGGGAGGGAGACACAGATCATAAATATAGACCGCCAGGGACCTGAGGACCTAAACTGCAGCCTGCAGTACACTGCGCCCGAAGGCGATATCCTCTTGCCCTCTGACATCCACCTGATAGAATCTGGTGAATGTGTGGACTGATGACCAAGTCGCAGCCTTACAGATCTGAGCCAGGGAGGCCTGGTGATGCACTGCCCAAGAGGCACTGACAGCCCTAGTAGAGTGCGCTTTCACCTGAAAGGGAGGAATCTTCCCCTTTAAGCTATAGGCCTGAGAACTTGTCTGATCCACCTTGAGAGAGTGGACTTTGACGTTGCCTGACCCCTTCTAGGGCCTTCCGGCAGAATAAATAAACAGTCGGTTTTCCTTATCTGAGCAGTTGCTTGAAGATAAAGACTGATTGCTCTAACCACATCTAAAGTGTGTAAAGATTCTTCCTCTATGGACTGAGGATTCGGAAAAAAGGATGGTAGGATTATATCCTGATTCAGATGGAAACCCAAAACCACCTTAGGTAGAAAGGACCCGCTGGGACGCATAACCACCCGGTCCTTGTGGATAATTAAATACGGCTCTTTACTGGAAAGAGCTGCCAATTCTGATACTCTTCTAGCCGTGGATATGGCTACTAAGAAGACCAGCTTTTTAGTCAAGAGAGCTAAGGAAGCCAGATGCAAAGGTTCAAATGGTTGGCCCTGTAAGGCCGAGAGAACCAAATTCAGATCCCATGGGCATACCGGAGGTTTAACTGGCGGTTTTATCCGCATAGCCCCCTGGATAAAAGCCCGTACTAGGGAGTGTGATGCAAGAGGTTTTTGAAAAAATACCGACAGGGCCGAAATCTGCACCTTGATGGTGCTTATGGCCAAATTCATTTCTAGGCCTGACTGGAGAAAGGCCAAGATTCTGTTAATGACATACTTTCTAGAATGCCATCTCCTGAGTTCACACCAGGAAACATATGTCCTCCAGATCTTGTAATAGATACGCCTGGAGGCCGGCTTTCTGGCATTGACCAGAGTAGAAAGGACTGGCCCCGAAAGGCCACGGTCTCTCAGAATGTGGGTCTCAGCAGCCAGACCGTCAAATTCAGACTGCGTAAAGCAGGATGGTAGATTGGACCCTGTGAGAGCAGATCTGGCCGGAGAGGGAGGGTCCATGGCCTGCCCACTGCCAACTTCATGATTTCTGCAAACCATGGTCGCCTGGGCCAAGCTGAGGCTACCAAAAGGACCGACTTCGACTCCCTCTTGACCCTTCCCAGGAACCGCGATAACAGCGGGCTCGGGGGGAAGGCATAGATCAGATTGTGCTGATCCCAGGGAACCGTCAGAGCATCTGACCCCTGGGCAAGCACATCTCTTGTCCTTGACACAAACCTGTCCAGTTTCCTGTTGAACCTGGACGCAAACAGATCCACGTCTGGAGTGCCCCACTTGTGACATATGTTCTGAAACACGTCGGGGTGCAGAGCCCATTCTCCTGGGCATAACTGCTGGCGGCTGAGAAAATCCGCCTGCCAATTCTCCACTCCTGGGATGAAGACTGCAGAAAGACACGGAACATGCTCTTCTGCCCAGACAAGTATGCGATTAACCTCCTTTTGGGCCACCAGACTTCTGGTACCGCCCTGGTGATTGATGTAAGCCACTGCGGTGGCATTGTCGGACTGAATCCGAACTGGGAAACCTCGCAGTCTGTAAGACCACTCTATGAGTGCCATGTAAACTGCCCGAATCTCCAAGATATTTATGGGCAGCAGACTTTCGGTCGCAGACCATTTCCCCTGCGAGCACGTTCCCTCTAATACGGCTCCCCAGCCTGTCAGGCTGGCATCCGTTGTGACGATCTTCCATGAGAGGGGAAGAAAAGTTTTGCCTTTCAGCAAATTCCTGGTTTGTAACCACCAGACAAGACTTTTGCGTGTCCCGGGGGATAAACGCATAGGAAGATCCAGGGATTGGGGCTTCCTGTTCCAAACCGCCAGGATGCATCTTTGCAGAGGCCTTGAGTGGAACTGGGCGAATGGGACGGCCTCGAATGAGGCGACCATCTTTCCCAAAAGTCTCATACATAACCGAATGGAGGAAGATCTTCTGCCCAGAATCAGGCGCACCAGATCTCCAATGGCCAAGGCCTTTGGCCTTGGAAGAAACACCCTGCCCTGAGCGGTGTCGATAATCAAACCCAGGTAATCCAACCTGGTGGTCGGTTGCAAGGACGACTTTTCTAGTTTTATAATCCAACCTAGGCGCTCTAGATGTTCTAGCGTCCTGGTGACGCTGCGACTTAGGCACGCTGCAGTTCTCTCTACGAGAAGCAAGTCGTCTAGGTAAGCCATGACGGCTATGCCCTGAACTCTTAAGGTTGCTAAGAGAGGGTCCAGAATCTTCGTGAAGACTCGAGGGGCCGTAGCCAGCCTGAACGGCAAGGCCACAAATTGAAAATGGCGCCGCTCTACCGCGAACCTTAGAAACTTCTGGTGTGCGGGAAATATTGGCACATGGAGATATGCGTCTTTGATATCTATTGATGCCATGAATTCTCCCCCTTGCAGGGAGGAGACCACAGTGCGCATTGACTGCATCCGGAAGGTCTGAATATGTAAAAACCGGTTTAGGTCTCTCAGATCCAGGATAGGTCTGACACTTCCGTTTGGCTTTGGAACGGTGAAGAGATTTGAATAAAAACCTGAACCCTGCTCTTTCGGGCTCACTTCTACTATCACACCCTGGGATAGTAACTGATCTAAGGCCAGGAATAGCGGCTTCTGCTTTACTGGATCCTTGGGGATCCTTGACCTTAGAAAACGAGAAGGTGGAATCTCCTGAAACTCCAGCCTGTAGCCCAGAGATACCGAAGAGATCACCCACCTGTCCTGAATCTCTTCCCGCCAGGCGCCTGCAAACTGCAGGAGCCTTCCCCCCACTCTGCCGAGCGGGGGCGCCCCTTCACAAGGAGGTCTTGGGGGTCTGCTTGGCAGGCTTTCGCCCCCAAGTCTTTTTCTGTCCCTGGGCTCGGCCCTGAGGCTTTCTAGCAGAGGAGGGCTGGGAAGGCCGTCGCCACTGTTTAGAGCTTGATGCTTCGGGAGAGAGAGTACGCCTGAATGAAGGACGTTTGCTCTTTTTGACTGGAAGGAGAGTAGACTTACCTCCTGAAATATTTTGGACGCATCTATCTAATTATTCCCCAAACAAACGCTCCCCTTTAAACGGGAACCCAGTCAAATGCTTTTTGCATGACATCTCAGCAGCCCAATTTTTTAGCCATAGGGTCCTTCGCATGTGAACCAACATGAGGAACAAACGCGATGCTTGTTGGACAGAATCCAAAATCGCATCAATTATGAAACACAAGATGTGAGGCATCTCTGCATAATTCTCTACTTCCTCACTGGGAAGGAGTCCAAACATCTGTTTAACCTGTTCCTTGAGGAACTGACACAACCCCACGGCTGCGACTGTAGGTTGCACCACAGCGCCAGCCATGGAAAAGGAGGCCTTTAATAAGGTTTCCAGCCTTTTGTCAGCTGGATCCTTAAATACCTGCGCATTATCCAAAGGACAAGTTAGGTTTTTATTCACACAAGAAACAGCCGCATCGACAGATGGGACCCCCCCATTTCTTGGTGAAACTTTCCTCCACAGGATAATGCATAGAAAACCTTTTGGGAGGAGTAAACAGTTTATCGGGATGTCCCCAATCCTCATACATCAATTTATCCATTAAAGGATGAATTGGGAAGGAACAAGCAGTCTGTGGGGCTTTCCTGACTCCCAGGGAAGAGACAGAGGATGTAGCGACTTCAGCAGCCGGCATTCTGAATGTGGTACGCACCAATTCAGTATAATACTGCACCTGCTTTCTGAGTGCCTGGGAGGAGGGGACTATCTCCTCTTCCTCTGACTCATCCGACTGCTCATGATCCCTATCCAAAGATAGGGATCCCTCCTCATTTTCAGAACAACTATCTGAGAGAGGGATTTCAGCAGAGGGAGGGGATCTACCCCTTTTCCTGCTATCTTTTAGGGAAGCAGAAATAAAATTCATGATTCTCCCTTCAAAACCCTCCAATGTAGCCCTAAGGGAGTCCTCAGTGACATAGACCGGGGCTGCGACATTAGGAGAGGCTGCAAAGCCTGAAAGGGGCACCGACTCGTCTTGAGAGGCAGGCTCCAGTCTTGCAGAGGGGGATGGTAATTTACAGGCACTTTTGGAACCCCTGGACCTAGGCGGTGACTTGCCAGTGCTCTTATTACCTCCCCCTGAGACCCTCTTACGAGGAGACATAGTACTAAGCTACAAAGCAGAGGTACTAGTACAAATGCGATCACTGTTGCGCTTAAAGTCTCACAATAAATCAATATATGCTTAAACTGCACAACCTGATGCTGAGTAGGTGTCTTAAAGTTTGCCTGGATCCAATCCCCATGGATGCTTACAGCCCACAGCTCCTGTGTCTCCAGTTACAGTCCCCTGACGCTCTGGGCTTTTTAAAACTGCCGCCTGGCGCCTGCGCAGTACAGCGCCGTGCACACTAACGTGCACGGCTCGCAACCACACCCCCCCCTCCTCCATTAGGCCGGGAGCGCGCCCGGCGCGCGTGCACGCGCCCGCGCGCGTGCACTAGGACCGCGGAATCCGGGGGGGGGGAAGGAGAACCCAAAGGGAGCATCGTGGGACCCCTGACCTGCGTGGGACCCCTTTTTACCTTTAACTGTGGCAGGAACTGTAAGGAGACGTGAATAGCTGGAGAACCAGGCTTTCACTGAGCGTGTTTGTATTGAAAGGCATGTAAGTATGCATCAGGCTGCTCTTACTCCCTCTAGTGGTGGAAACCAGGTAAGACATACAACTACTCACAATGAAGAAATCCATTCATATATTTAAATATATAGGATGACTTCCCTTACCTGTCCCCGCCGCAGGAATTGCTGATATCAGACCAATTCCAGCCTTCACCCATCACGGCGGGTATTGTTAGCCAACCTTCAGGTATATCTGGGGCTCTTACGAAAAGATCCTCCCACCTGGGCCATGTAGAAAGCTCTGCCAGAAACTTACGGGCGCTCTGAGTAAACAGTACCCCAAGTCTGGTTTTCCCAGAGCCCAGTCTTCCAATGGAGAGGACTTACAGGCAAAACCTCGTTTCTTCGGCAGACGAGGCACGGGTACCATACCATCATGGGAGTCAAATATCGGCCCGAGGTATGGATCCGGTTTGTTGTAGCCCTTCGGCCCTCGCAGGGACCTGCATAGAGCTAAGTTTTACGTGACCATCAACCAGACACTGGCGAAAAAACTGAGGTGCCTCCCAGATGGGAGGGGTTATATAGGGGAGGAATTCTCTTTAATTAGGGTCAACCAGTGTCCAATCACCAGAGGTGCCTATATAACCCACTATGTAATGAAGCTCCTGTGTCCCGTGATGTATGATCAAGAAATATATATATATATATATATATATATATATATTATAGAAAGTACAGGTGTATAGGTAACAAACACATTTGCAAATGGTATTAGTAGTATGGTTATTTGTAATACAAAGGGGATGAATTTCTTTATTTATTCCTTCAATTCCTTTATGTATTATATGTTATATATTCATTATATGTTTCTGCATGTGATCTTTGTCAAACTCCTGATAGGAGTGGTAGTAAAGCAAGTTCCTCTGTAGTTCCCCTGTGGTGTAACAGTAAGCATAGTATACCCTGTAGGTGTAGATAATCTTTGCATTTCCAGGTTTGTGCTTTCTGGTAGTTACCCGCCTCCTTACTAAAAGGCCTAGGGGTTGATTTACAATAAGGAAAATAGTCTGTTTACTTTGCAAGGGAAGGTGCACTTTGCAAAGGAATTTTCCCTAGAGCTTAGTGAATGTCATGGCATTTCGCTTTGTATAGTATAGCCACCACATGCAAGGATTTTTTTTTTTTTTTTTTAAAGCATTTTTGCTATCATATAATTGGACAATGGAAGTCAGCGGAGCTTCATCTCATTCACTAAGCTCTGGGGAAAATCCCCATGCAAAGAACAACTGCCTTTGCAAAGTAACTAGCCTTTTTACTTTTAGTAAATCCGCCCCCTATTGTCAGATCAACTGGTAGGCCTTGGATTGCGTGTAGAGGGCTGTATTAGAAATTAGATTTAGGATGCAATAATAAAAGATATTCTGGGAGATACCTTTATCTCATTTTTATTTTATTTTAAGTAATAATAATTTAGGTGTACCATGGATAGGGCAAATGAAGTGCAATGAAAGAGTGTTCTAAACATCTCATATATAATTTGTTCATGTGATATAACACTTTGAATGTCATCATTGATCTCTGCAGTACCTTTTAAATAATTCAGCTTCAGGGCCTAACCAAAGTTGCTGATCAGCTTAAAGCGGTTGCATACCGCTGGAAGTTTTTTTTATTTTATTTTTTTCCTGCACGGCAGAGGCATAATGTGGCAGTATGCATCACATACTAGCACATTATGTGAAACTTACCTTAAAGCAAAGCTGTTTCAGCACCGTGATCTCAGTACTGCAGCCGCTTCCATTTTCACCAGTCTTGCTTCCGGGTTCATGGGCTCCGGCTCTGTGATTGGCTGGAGCCGCGATGATGTCACTCCCACGAATGCGTGCTGGAGCTGCCGTTCACGGCACAAGGCTAAAAAAACAAAGCACTCATGACCGTTCCTTCAGAGTGCATGCACCATCTAACAATCAGGGTCCTCATATTCCTCCTGTATTGAATTGTATTGTAACTGTACTGTCTGCCCTAATGTTGTAAAGCGCTGCGCAAAGTGTTAGCACTATATAACTCCTGCATAACAATAATAATGACGTCATATGATGTCTTTCAGGATAACGAGCCAGCGTGCGCCCGTGGGGGCACGCAGTGCGGCGATCGGTGGTGCAACGTGTCAATCTGACACACAGCAATATCGATCTCAGGAAACGAGTCTCTAGCGGAGGCTCTTTACCACATGATCAGCTGTATCCAATCACAGCTGATCAAGGTGTAAACGTGAAGAGTCGTGTATCAGCTTTTCTTCTGCTGCTCTCCTGACAGGGGGGTTTGCGCTGATGGATTATCAGCGCAGCCTCCCCTGAGGATGCCCACATAGGATCACCAGGGATGCCACCAGGACCACCAGGGATGCCCACCAATGATGACCACCAGGTATGCCACCCATGGCCACCAGGGATGCCTGTGCCCACAAGTGATGCCAACCTGTGCCCACAAAAGATGCCAGCCAGTGCCCATCAGTAATGCCTGCCAGTGCCTCCTTATCAGTGATGCCCATCAGTGCCATCTATCAGTGTCCATCACTGCTACATATCAGTGCCCATCCGTTCCAATCAGTGTCACCCATAAGTACCCATCAGTGGCACCTTTCAGTGCCCATTTCCATGCCCTTTCAGTGCCCATCATATGTAAAACCTTATCCTGAAACACGAAGAACTTGAATTTGCATTTGGAGCACTTAGCACTTTATTCATTATATATGTATAGATTTTGTTAATATTGTCACGGTCAGTATTTTACAAATATATTATAGTGTTGATGTTCAATATTCTACTAGCGCTGTTAATTTATGTATTCAGCTTTCTGGAAAAGCATTCAGAGTGCTTAAAATAAAGATAATGAAAACTATCTTTTAAGAATTCATCTGCAATACTGTGTATATGGGACAGGAGCCAATGTTTTTCGGGGTTCAAAAGGGGGCCCCCACATGAGGTCTGTATAGTTCAATGGGTTATTGGTTTAGATTAGTAGCAAAGGTCAACAGCTGTGCCTGCAGTAAATTAAATACTTATTTATAAATGCATATTTAAAAGAAATACTTCATTACTGGGCTCTCTGGAAATGTGCTAAATGATAATGGGTGTCTTTCAACCAGAAAGGGAAGCCACACTGCATTGCTCGATCAACGACTCTGTTGGGAACATTACCAGAGGTCACATGAGTTTGGCAACGTTTTTAAGCCTGCACTGGGGAATCAAATATATTATGTCATGGGGCAGCACAGTGGTGTAGTGGTTAGCACTCTCACCTAGCAGTAAGAAGCGTGGCTGGTTCAAATCCCAACCAAGACACTACCTGCCTGGAGTTTGCATGTTCTCCCTGTGCCTGCGTGGGTTTCCTCCCACACTCCAAAGACATTCAGGTAGGCTAATTGGCCCTAGTATATGAATGGGGACCTTGGATCATGGGCTCCTGGAGGGTAGGGACTGATGTGAGTGTGCAATGTATAGGGATAGTTGCAGACACTCACTCAGGATGGACTGGGGTCTTTATTCAACCTTACTAACTATGTAACTAGGTTGGTACAAACTGAAGTTGGGCTTTATTTGGGTATTTTATATCTGACTGGAAATAATGGGGTTGATTTACTAAAGGGAAATAGACTGTGCACTTTGTACGTCCAGTTGCACTCTGCAAGGGCAGGTGTTCCAGAGCTTAAAAAAGGGGGCGGAGTTCTGCTGACTTTTATCATCCAATCATGTGCAAGCAAAAAACTTGTGATTGGTTGTTCTCTGAAAAGTGAAACTTCATCTCATTACCAAGCTCTGGAGGAACTGCACTTTAAAAGTGCACAGTCTATTAGCCTTTAGTAAATCAACCCCATTACGTATTTTTGCACACCGTACAAGTGAAAATAGAAGTATGGGGATATGTCCTGTTTGATGCCCTTTAAGTTCCACATCTACTAAATCATATTATTTAATAGCATTACACTTTTTATGTTCTTCTTTGCACAAACTTCTACCATCTGTCTTCAGTAATCACTGACACTTTCCCTATTTCAGTTCCATTTTGTTGTGTCTGTCACACACCACGTAGCCTTGAAATTGCTGTAGAAATCTATACTGAGCTTGTCAAATCACTCAAAGCACAAAAAAAGTCACTAAGAGATATGCTAGCTGGAACAGAAGATTGTACTATAGCACAGCATGGCCAGTTGTGGGAGTGCATGTGTTAACCTTCCCATGTGATTATGAAATCTTGTACCTTGTTTAACTGCACTCATGTTTGTGGGCCAACTTTCCTGCTTTCATGTACTGTAAAGTGTGGTAAGAACGTCTAAAGAAAAGCACTGAATAAATACATTAAATAAACATCAATGTTTACTATACATCAATTCTCATATTTCATGTGTGCAGCTAGTACAATGTAAAAGTGTAATCCCACCATCGTGCAAACACATTTTTAAATATAGGGATTTATCATGACTGAAGGAAATTAAAAAAAAGTTAGGAGCTACAAATACTGTAGCTGCTGACTTTTAATAAACAGTCACTCGCCAGTCCAGGAGTTCAGCCCTCGAGCAAGTTCTTAATGGGTCTTCAGGTCCCTGGCACTACAACCTTGGCTGGTTGTGACTTCCTGCTTGGTCCCGCGGCCTACTGGGTTTGGGAAGAGTCCTAGGAGGATGAAGGCTAGGAGGGAGGGGGGACAAAATTCCTCTCTTCTTGCCTAGGTGAGAAAAGTAGAAGTGGAAGTAGTTAGTTGTCAGAAATAGGTAGCCGCTCCCACAAAGAAAACATTTTTCCCAATTATTGCAGGGGGGTGGGGGGGGGGTAGGAGGATGTGCAACACTTAATAATTATTGTTATTAATATTTATATGTATCACTTAAAGCTAATAATAATACATTTTATTTATAACGCACTTTCCACCAAAAGATCTCAAAGTGCTACATGGTTACAATCAAAACATACAGCTAACATAATTCAAAAAATTTACTAAAAAGAAAAGTCTTTAATACTTTTTTTAAATTATCAGTACTGAGAAACCCTCAAACTATCAGGCAAAGCATTCCACAGGCGTGGGGCAGCAGCACAAAAAGCCCTATCTCCCATTGTCTTCAATCTAGTTTTTTGGAATCTCTAGACAACTCAAATTAGTTGAGCGAAGGGAACGAGATAAATTTTGCAATCTAAGCCCTTGTACACACTGTCGGACATTCCGACGGAAAATGTCCGATCGGACCGTGTTGTCGGATAATCCGACTGTGTGTGGGCTCCATCGGACTGTTTCCGTCGGATAAAGTTTTAGAGCTGGGCTATAAAACTTTCCGACAACATGATCCGATCGGACTTTGTCCGATTGTGTGTAGAGAATTCCGATCGGACAAAGTGCCACGCATGCTCAGATCAAATTCCTACACCAAAGCTATTGGCTACTAGCCTGAACGTAGTCCCGTCCTAACGAAATAACGTCATCACATTACGTACGATCGGATTTTCCAACAACTTTGTCCGACCGTGTGTATGCAACACAAGTTTCGGGCAAAATGGAATGTCCGGCCGTGTGTACAAGGGCTTAGAAGTTCCTTAAGAGCTCACCTCTACTTTCAAGGCAAACTGGATTCCGTAGGTTATGCTGTGAAAATCAATATTGTTACTAGTAATTAAGGTAAACGTGGGCCATTGACATATAGAAGCTGCCATTGTTGTCCTCTTTCTGAATAAGCTAATTAGCAGTCATGCTGATCCCTTGGCTTCACTGCTTTCCAAGTCACTGATCTGGAACATCAAAGCAGGGTAAAGTAATAATTAGTTATCTGTATACTTACTTCAGGTCAATTTCAGGTCAATGTTGAAGCCAATATAAAAGCAAACAGCCAACTAGTATTTCCAGAAGGAGAGCTCAATGGCAGATGGCAGACTCCATTTCCACAGGCTTCCTTTAACCCCCCTGACGGTATTCCCGAGTCTGACTCGGGGTGGATTTTTTATACCAAGAGCGGTATCCCCGAGTCAGACTCGGGACAGCGTCGCTGGATCCAGGAGGAGGTTTACTTACCTTCTCCTTCGGATCCAGCGTTGTCTCCCCGCTGTACGAGCGAGCCGTGTCTCGCTCGATGCATCACACCGCCGATCTCCGTGCCCTGCGAGCGTTGCAACGCACGGGCACGGAGATCGGCGCCAAATTCAAAAAGTGAAACAAACAGTATACATACAGTATAATGTAATCTTACAGATTACATTGCTGTATGTAAATATTTCACATCCCCGTTGTCCCTAGTGGTCTGCCCAGTGTCCTGCATGCAGTTTTATATAATAAAAACTGTTCTTTATGCCTGGAAACTGGAGATTGCCCATAGCAACCAAAACTGTCACTGTACATCAAAAATGATTTTAGACCAGCTAGAAAACAGCGATAATAAATTAGAATCACTCGCAGAATTGAGGGATAGCGATTTGTGGGGAGATCCGTCATCAAATACTGAAAAGTAATGACAGTGACAATTCTGCAACTGAGCAAATTTCAGTGTTTTTGATTTGATTACATTATTGAATAATTTTTATTATTGTTATATTATTATTTGGTACAATTATTTATAATTATTTATTATATTATAATTTATGATTTAATTTTTCAAACTTTATCATACCCGGGATGTCTGCTAGACTCTGGTTTGGACAGATTTAAGAGAGTTATTCCTAAGAATTGCAGGACTACAATATAAAACGCCAAATTTTCATGCAAAATAATGGTACCGCTTTTAGCACCTAAAATCCGAAATAATCGTACCGCCAGGGAGGTTAATTTACTTTGCTCCCTTGTACTAATACAGATTCTGGAAGTGTCAATTATACCTAGTAGGTAATCTCTCAGTAGATACTCTCTGATTTTACTACTGATGAATGAACATGCTGATATCATTGTAAAATTTAGCACAGCTGTGTGAATGGAATGTTGTGTTGTGGGGAATTATTGGAGAACATTACAAAGCTGTTTTTGTAAGGAGGCCAAAGTTTTTTTTTTAATTAGGCCAGGGAAATGACCAAAAACTCACAAATAATGGACCTTGAATTGTAAGGCTGTAAAACAGCTCATACCCCAACTACTTTCTTCTTTTGGAAGCCACCTGTTTATAGATGGTACTGTATCCGATGTATTAGGAAGAAGGTCCATACACAAGCCAGGTCATTCAATAATGGTATCCTAGGATATAACTGTTAACATCTGCAATAGAGCTGCAGGATTAATCATTAAAGAATCAGATTGTGATTCTCCCCCCCTCCCAATCTTAACAAAACATTTTCCAGATTCTATGCAGAGTTCTCTGCTCACAGCTGGCAGCTGTTTAAAAAAACAAAAAGCAGGCAGCCTGCCAAGTTTATGACAACATTGCTATGATGGAGATAAGGAGAAACATTTTAACACTTTGTCCTGTTAGATCAAAGGTCTCTAAATGAGGGAAGTTTTACCACTTAAAGACTAAACCTTTTTCTGACACTTGTTGTTTACAGGTTAAAATCAGTATTTTTTGCTAGAAAATTACTTAAAACCCCCAAACATTATATATATATATATATATATATATATATATATATATATATATATATATATATATATATATATATATATATATATATATATATATATATATATAGTAGAGACCCTAGAAAAAAAAATGGGGGTTCTTGCAAAATGTTATGTCATACTGTATTCACGCAGCAGTCTTTAAAACGCAATTGTTTTATATAAAAATAACACACTTTAATTAATTAATAGAAAACTAAACGGTAAAGTTATCCCAATTTTTTTGTATAATGTGAAAGATGCGAGAATCATGAGAGAATCATGATCTTTATTCTAAGCAAAAAAAAAATCATGATTCTCATTTTGGCTAGAAGCTCTAGTCTATATATTAAAATATTGCATTTGTCTCTTTTTATGTTTTTGTACTTCTGCTACCCTATGCACGACCCATGTATTTGGAAGCCATATGCCAGTCCAGACCACCTCTATATAACTAAAACCTTTGTTTTTATTCAAATGTAAAAAAAGTTCTGCTTTGTTGTCAGGGTTGGGCTCTAGGGGCAAATTGTTATGTACTTGTGTTCTGCCCCCAGCCCCACATGCACTACAATAGCCAGGTATAAATGGACTGAACATCTTGACATTTTCTCTTTGTATTGTGTTTTCCTTGTAAGCACCCAAGGCAGCTTGTGTCTGCCACAGATGAGCCATCTTTATACTATGAGTGGCACCAGGAGGTTTTCTGTGTCCCATGTCTGAAAAGGGTTCAGCCCCCATCTATGATCCAAGGCGCAGAATGCATGCCCTGCCCACAAAAAGACTGCATGGACCCTAAGGCAGCCCATATATGAATCAGTTCTCTTCCTGGTTATTAAACCAGTGGGTTGAACAAAAAAAAACTGACCAGATTCCCCCGTCCTCCTCAAATGTGAGGATGGGGAATTCAGGTCGCTTTTTTTCATTCAACCCACCATGAATCAACCATGTGTGTCTAATAAACGCCACATTACATTTGAGGAGGATGAGGGAGCTATATTATTCTGAGAGCAAGGATACTTCCCCACCATCAGAATACACGATTAGCACTGCCAGCTATAGCTGGCCACACCGATCAAGTGACAGATATCCAACATGGTGGTTGTACAGACCGGTTGACTCCCTCACTGTCAGAATACACAGATCATCACCGCAGCCATTGGCTGCATGTGCTGATTGAGCAGCTAAAATTCGGTGTTGGAACAGAAGTAGATTGATAGGTCAACAATCAATCCAGTCCCTGCTGAACTGACCACATTTCTATCCAAGTATGGCCAGCTTTACTCTATTCAAAATGAAAAGACACATTTTCCCTTTATTTCTACTAAACTAACCTTCTCCATATATCTCTACTGCGCCGTTACGTCTTTGGAGTTACGATAAGTACATGGTGCTTTCAGGACTTAATTACTTTGATGCCCTGTGGTTATCTATTGTGATCACTTATATCACAATCGCTGTACAATTAAATATGTTTATTGTCTTTAGTATATGGTGAGAATAATCTATTATCTATAGGCGCCTAGACAGTGACACTAGCCTTGCTAATTCATTTCTGGTAATTACAACTGAGCATAGCAGTTATGCTGCTAAAAAGCCTTCTATAGAGATGTGTAGTGGCTAATTTATTACGGTATATATGTGCCACCTACCTAATTACCAAGCAAAATTGAAGTATGATTCTCCTAATTGATTATCTGTTATTCCTTCCTGTTTAAATGGTAGAGGTTGTTAGAGAGTCAACAAAAGGTTTGCATACTGAGCAGCCTCAGGCAAAGTTCTGTATCATCTGAAATAAATCAATCACTTACAGAATGTTTCATGACCTAAGAATACAAATGCTTAACGTGTCACCCTTTCCCCCTCTTTCTTTTCTCTCCCCTCCCTCTCTTCATCACTCTATCTCTCTTTCTTGATTATTTTTACTGGTCTTCCTCTATTCCTTACCTCCTGGATTTCCCTTAAAGTTTTCTTTAGGACTTTTAACAGACCAAACTGTCCAGCACAACTGGCAGTTAGAGGTATTGGATAAACCATTTAACCACCTCAATACCAGACACTTTCACCCCAGTATGCAGTGCTGTCACATTTTAAATGACAATTACTCAGTCATGGAATACTGTACCCAAATTACATTTTTTATCAATTGTTGAAACACACACATACTGTATATATATATATATATATATATATATATATATATATATATACAGAGCTCCGTACACCCCTTTTGAAAAGTATTCAATATCTCAATGAACATAAGAACAATTTTCAAATCCCGACGGACCTGGCCAGGTTATATGACTGTAATTTTAGAAACATTCTCCTTAAACTACAAGATGATCTCTTAAAGTGGCACAAGGGGTCATTTTCCTGGTTTGGAAGGATAGCCATACTGAAACTCAATGTCCTGCCTAGATTGATATACTTACTACACACTATCCCCATTCAGCTTCCTCCCTCCTTTTTTGTATCTTATAGTCGCATGTGCAGGTCATTTGTGTGGTCTCATCGGGCCCCTAGACTAAGCTGGAACAAGCTAATCCTCCCGAAAAGGCTGGGGGGATTAGGATTGCCGGACTTGAAGACTTACCATCGGGCTATTCACCTCACCAGAATTGTGGATTGGCATGTGCATAGTGCCAATAAGGATTGGGTCCGTCTTGAACAAGCCTTTTCACACCTCCCTCTTTCGAACCTTCCCTGGATTAAACAATCCTCACTTCCCAATGCATGCTCCACACACCCACTGATAGGACCCACTTTGCTAGCTTTCCGAGCATCCTGTCAAGCTCTCCAGCTAGACGCATTTAATGGTCCTATGACACCAATATCCGGAAACCCGGAATTTTTAGCTGGCATGAGTGATTGTAATCTGGATGACCCTGTACATCCCCGCACGTACAGAGCACGCGATTTCTTTAACAATGGTAACCTCCTTTCGCTCGCTGAAATCTCCTCTAGATTCCCTGAACTCCACATTCCATTTTACAAATTCCTTCAACTTCGACATTTCCTGACACATAACAGACCAACTACACAATGGTGTCGAGACCTCCACCCCTTTGAGTCCCTTTGCAGTAGCTCTGAGCCACAGTCACACTTGATCTCGCAGATTAAAGCACTATTTCACGTGGATACCACCCCCTTACACAAGGTTCAGCAACTATGGGAGACAGACCTCTCCCACACCTTCTCTACCGCTGATTGGGACGTTATGGCTGACTATATGCATAAAGGCTCAATAAATGTTTCCACTCAGGAAAATAGATATAAAATATTCTCTAGATGGTACCGCACGCCAGACAAAATTCATAAAATTTTCCCACAAATCCCTTCTGTGTGCTGGCGATGTGATTCAGCTGAAGGCACTTTTTTACACATTTGGTGGGAATGCCCCCTAATTGCACCTTTCTGGCGTGAGGTACACGATCTAATCATTAAAATTACTACTTATACTCCTGATTTCTCACCAGCGCAATTTTTGCTGCACCACACGTCTATCCCGAAGCGATCATATCATAAATCTCTTGTAATGCATCTAATTAATGCAGCCACTCAATGCCTCCCCAGACATTGGAGGTCGGCCCAGCCCCCTACCGTTAACGAATGGCTGAAGCAAGTGGACCGCATTGCGGACATGGAAAAACTTATCCACCAAGCTCAAGATAGATATGACAAATTTAGTACTATATGGTCTTGCTGGTTACATTTTCGGTCCGATAGCACTGATCACTCGGTACCAGTTCCTTAATCCGAAGAGTGAATTGTTCTAATAGGAATAGCTTTTCCTTACGAAACTTTCCCCCCCCTTTTTTTTTTTTTTTTTTTTTTTTTTTTTTTTTTTTCCCTCCCTTTCCCCTCCTTTTCCCGTCCACAGCAAGTTCCCTGTAGGGGTGGACGTACATTCTGTTTCAGATATGGCGGATTTTAGCATATTATTGTTACGATCTTTCATGTTCGTTTGATCTATTAATGTTAACTATGGTATCCTGTCTATATGTGCTATATACAGGTGATGTTCACTGTTTGGCAATAATAGGCCACTATCTGGCTTTGTTTGTGCATATGGATTCCAGGCGAATGTGTTTACACCTTTAGCCCTTTTGTTTGTGTTTCTATGCCCTGCTGGAACCGTTTGTATTTTACATTTGTATTCTGTAAAACTCAATAAAAATTTTCTGGAAAAAAAAAAGAACAATTTTCAAAATTTTAACAAAACTGAGCGTTAAAATGACTACATCTAGTATTTTGTATGACCTCCATGATTTGTAAGGACAGTATCAAGTCTTCTAGGCATGGAATGAACAAGTTGGCGACATATTGTAACATCTATCGTTTTCCATTCTACAAGAACGACCTCTTTTAGAGCCTGGATGCTGGATGAAGAGTGATGCTGTGCTTGTCTCTTCAGAATTCCCCGTAGGTGTCCAATTGGGTCCAGATCACGAGATATACTTGTCCACGGAATCATTTTCACCCTGTTCTTCTTCAGAAATGCAACAGTGGCCTTAGACATTGCCAGAGGTTACAGTGTATCATTACCACTCACTGACTGGCTGCTAGAGGTTACAGCACACATTATGGCTCACATATTTTCTGGAGGTTACAGCACATGACTTCTGCATGTTGATTGGTTGCTAGAGATTACTGTAAATCAATACTGCTCACTGATTGGTTGCTAGAGGTTACTGGACATGCTTACCACTCATCAATTGGTTGCTAGAGGTTACTGCACATTATTAATGCTTACTGATTGGTTGCTAGAGGTTATTGCATATCCATACAACTCAATGATTGGTTGCAAGAGGTTAGTGCACATTATTACTACTCACTGATTGGTTGCTAAAGGTTACAGTACATCATCTCCTCACTGCCTGCACACCATGGACAGGGGAGGTAAGGGGACCCATCAATAGACAGAAAACTCCTAGGGATCCTAGGACTTCTGGGATCAGTGGCAATGCTGGGGGGTGATCAATGGCAATGCTGGGGGGTTGATGAGGTTAGTGGCAGTGGTGGGGGATGGGATTAATTAGGAGGCAGTACACTGTGGCAAATTCTGAATCATGTAGAGCAAAGATGGAAATCTTTGGCAAGTATATAGTGGGGGATTCTACACTGACCACCAATGTAATGGGGGATTTACAATGACCACCAATGTGAGGAGGGATTTACACTGACCACCAATGTGAGAGGGAAATTGCACTGACCACCATGTAATGGGGGATTTTACATCACCCACCAATATACAGAGGGCACCAATATAATAGGAGCATTTACATCAACCACCAGTGTAAGGGACAATGACCTCCATGTAAGGGGAATTTACACTGACCACCATGGTTGAGAAGATTTGTACTGAGTACCAATGTAAAGGGGGATTTACACTGACCACCAGTGTAAGTAATTCTGTGTTTACCAACAATGTAAAGGGAAATGTACACAATGTAATGAAGAATTTACACTGACAACCAATGTAATGAGGTATTTTACATCAACAACCAATACAGGGGGATTTCTACACTGCCCACCAATGTAAGGGTGGGGGGGGGGGGGATTTACACTCACCACCAATTTAAAGAGGGTTTCTACATGGACTACCAATGTAAGGGAGTATTCGAGAACTGACCACAAATGGAAGTTTAGATTCTTTTTACAGGTTACCAATATAAAGAGGAGTTTCTACACTAGCCACCAATGTAATGGGGATTCTCATTGACTACTAATGTAATAGGGATTTACACTGACCACTAATGTAATTGGAGCATTCACAGAAACCACTAATGTAAGGAGGGATTTACACTGACCACCAATGTAAGGGGGCCCTTCACACTGACAAATAGTGTGAACGAAAGGATTGTACACCAAGCCCCAATGTAATGAGAAGATTTACACTGACCACGAAAGTAACTGAGACATTTAGCCTGCGTTCACGTTTGTGTGTGTCGGGAACGCACACAAAATTGATTTCCTGTCCCCACAGAAACGTGCTATCCTTTAGCAGATACACAGCAGTTCCATTAGTTGTTAATGACACCCTCACGCATCTGCTGAGATGTGCGTATTCACATGCACCACAATTCACAGTGCTGTGACACCATGTTATTTTTGAAAAGGATTCCACCTCCAATTTGCTTACCTTTGCAGAACAGGCTGATGTTAGGCTTAATGACCACAGTTGTAGGCAGGACGTTCAAGCATGCCCCTTTACCTCCCCGCAGGGCAGCATTCAGCAGAAGTGATGGTGGATATGACCTCGGGGTGGGGGTCATGATATACATATGAATGGCACCTCTGTTTTAAATATCAATGCAGCCGGTCCACGACAATTTTGAAAAAAAAAACAATATTTTTAACCTTTTGCTATAATAAATATCCCCAAACAATATATAAAAAAACAAACTTCTTCATCAGTTTAGGCCGATATGTATTCTTTTATATTTTTGTTAAAAAAAATCGCAATGAGTGTATATTGATTGGTTTGAGCAAAAGTTACAGCGTAATAGGGGGTAGATTTATGGCATTTGTATTATTAATTTTTATTTACTAGTAATGGTGGCGATCTGTGATTTTTATCATGACTGCCACATTGCAGCGGACAGATCGGACACTTTTGATGTAGGGTACGCCCTTTTGCCTCCCAGTGCCATTCTGCCAAAGTAAATCGGCGTGCAGCGGTCGGCATGTGGTTAATGAATAATTAGACTCACCTGTAGTTGAATTCCTGTTAATTAGGATTTCAAATCTTGGTTGCAATCAATGGCCTGCATTTGTGGGAGTATTTTGTAGTATACAGTTCCCATAGAAAATGTTGATTCTGAAAGGATAGTAAAGGTTTTCTGACAAATCTGTTGGGGTGTACTAATTTATGCTGAGCACTGTGTATTATATATATATATATATATATATATATATATATATATATATAAATACAAGAAAGAGGGGATCCTCTGGGTGCAGATTTTCTTAAAAAATATAAATTTATTGTAAAGCTGTTAAAATTAAACTCACATATTGCATGAATGGTATGGGCATTGAAATCAATTCACATGATTCGCTCCATCATTTTTTTTGCCAGGAAGTGACGTCATTCTTCCACGTCCCGCTTGGCACATCGCTCCAAGCCTCGCTTTTGTTAAATACACACTGCGTCCACTGTAGCCGGCATTTCTAACTCAAACAGTAGAGACTCAGAGAGGAGCAGCTGACAACTGTGGACTGGATGGACATAACAACGGAGCGAATCATGTGAATTGATTTCAATGCGCATACCATTCATGGAAAATGTGAGTTTAATTTTAACAGCTTTACAATAAATTTATATTTTTTAAGAAAATGTGCACCCAGAGGCACCCCTCTTTCTTGTATTTGGCAGGGCGGCATTGAATATTGGACGTACCTGTACACCAATATGCCTGCCCGTGCCATTCTGCCGGCGTAAATCGGCGTGCACTGGTCGAGAACTGGTTAAATAATCTTTCTTCATAAATGTAGGCCAAAATGTATTCTGCTACTTTTTTGGTAAAAAATAATCCAAATCAGTGTATATTATTTAGTCTGTTTGAAACTTATAGAGTCTACAAACTATGTTATATGCAACCCCAGTTCCAAAAAAGTTGGGATGCTGTGTAAAATCTACATAATCAGCAAAATACAATGATTTGCAAAACTTATAAACTCATATTTTATTCACTACAGAAAATGGGGAAAAAATATGTTAATTTTGAATTTGATGGCCGCATCACATCTAAAAAAAGAGTGTCTCAAAAGTAAAGATGGGTAGAGAGTTTGATTTTCTCAGAAGTAAAGATAGGCAGAGGTTCACCAATCTGTGAAAAGCTGTGTCTCATAATTTCTGAATAATGTTCCTCAAAGTAAAATTGCAAAGACATCATCTACAGCACATAATATCATCAAGGAGTAGGTGGTGGAGGAATCCCCATAATATGTAAAAGAGATAGTGGATGGAAAATGGAATAAGGCCTTTCTAGCCACTTATCCCCCTCCCCCCTTTTTTTTGTTTTTAACATAAGAAATATATACACAGTCATTTGTAATAGTGGTTCACTGATATAGAATACTCACAACGGGCTTGAATAGAGTGAAATGCGAGGCATGGATAAAGGGAACGTGATGTAGCAAGGCAAGGAAAGATTTATGGGGGAAGTTTTGGCCACCTTACCCTATTTCTTCCCTGTAATTTTACTAATAGATTGTTTTTAGTATGATTTTTGGTTTTTGGTTTTGTCACAAACACAAGTGGTAAGGGGCGGGATGGAAGGAGGAAGGGCAAGGGAGCATGGGGTGGGAAATACAGGGAAGAATAATGGTGGCATTTGGGAGCATCTTCCCATGCTTCTTTCCCTAAATATAGCAAATTGACCGCTTTTGGTATGATTCTTGATTTTTGGTTATGTCGCAAACCCATGTAGTAAGGGGTGGTCGGGGGTGTTGTAGGAGGGTGCGGTACGAAGGTGGGCAAATGAGGATAAGAGAGATAAGATTTGTTAGAGAGGCTGAGTAACTCTAATGCAGCGTACACACGGGCGGACTGTATGGCCTACTTAGTCCGTCGAAACACATTTCAGCGGACAGTCCGCTCGTGTGTGGGCTTCAGCGGACTTTTTCAGCGTGCAGTCTGGCGTACTAAGTATTTCGGATTTTTCGAAATTCTGTCCGTCATACTTTGGTTTCAGCGGACAATCCGCTCGTCAGTATGCTAGTTCGACGGACTAAGAATGGCGCATGCTCAGAAAGGATTTACACGGCGGAAAGGTGCTTTGCTGTGTATTGGACTTGCTATTTCTAGTCCCGTCGTACGTGCTGTACACGTCATCGTGCAAGCTTTCGACGGACTGTTTGTGCATCCGTGTGTGGTCAAGTCCGTTCAGTCGAAAGTGTGACGGACTGTCCGTCGGATTGTATGACGGACTAAGTATGCCATACAGTCCGCTCGTGTGTACGCGGCATTAGATGCAATGGGGAGAAAGATCAATTAGATTATTAATACCTAGATTTGGGGAGCCTCCACCTTTCAATATGCCCCTTCCCTCCTCTGTTAGGGAGCAAATATGATACTGTATATATGGTTGATATAATAAGATCATAGGATATATACCTTTTTTATATGTTTGTAATAGTTTGTAATGTCGTGTATGAGATTTAAATGTTTTTCTACCTTTGCTTGCTTATTGTATGAAGGTTGCCCTGGCTTTTATTGTGGCATTGTCAGGAAGGGCTAGCCAATATCCAAGATGGTGGCTGAAGAATACGAACACCTCCGGTGCATCTGCATGCGCCTGTGCGTGCATGTGTGCGTACACGTGCATATGCGCGGACGAGGGACTACAAGGCCTTTCAGATTGCCGCCCCTGGGGAATGCGCGCATCTTTGCACACACATGTGCGCATGCGTGTGTGTGCGCGGGCGCGCACCCGGTAACAGCTTTGGCACCCAACAGCCTATTTAAACGCTGCCAGTGCCCAGATTTGGTGTTGTCTGCTCTACAGCGTTCCCGTGTGTTCCTGCTACCTGCATCTTGTTACCTGTTCCTGTTATCCGACCCGGCTTGCCTTTGACGATCCCTGCTATCCGCCTGCACCCGACCCAGCTTGTCTGACCACCGCCAGCCCATTGCCAACCCAGCCTGCATCCTGACTATTCTTCTGCCTCCGCATCTGTTCTATGACCTGGCCTGCCTGTACCATCCCTCTCTTCTGCCTGGAGAATCCTGCTGAGCTACCGCTCCTCCTACAGCTGTTTCGGGTTCCACGGTCTGCAACCAATCAGGCACTCGTGTGACTCTGCACTCCTGCACTCCCTGTCTGCTCTACCGGGGGGCCTCGAGTCAGAGATGTAAGAGAGGCCATCCGCTGCATATCAGGCTCTACCGTCAGGTACGTGACAGGCATATTGTATTTGTACATTTTCTTTTTTCTAAAATGAATAAAATCATTTAAAATTAAATATCTACAGTAAATAATATCATCAAAAGATTCAGAGAATCTGGAGAAATCTTAGTTCACAAGAGCCAAGGCCGAAATGTAATATTGGATACCCGTGATCTTCACGCCCTCCAGACGGCACAGTATTAATAACAGGCATGATTTTGTGATGGACATCACTGCATGGGCTCTAGAATACTTCCAAAAATCACCGTCTGTGAACACAGTTCACTGTGCCATCCAAAAATGCAAGGTAAAGCTCTATCATGCAAAGAAGAAGCCATATCTGAACACGATCTGGAAATGCCACCATCTTCTCTGGGCCAAAGCTCATTTACAATGGTCTGTTGCAAATTGGAAAATGGTTTTGTGTTCAGGCAAATCTAAATTTTACATTCTTTTTTGACAACCATGGGCACCATGTCGATAGATAGAAATCTTGCAAGCTACCATTAGAGACGACCAGTCTAAGTTACAACTACCATCAGGTGTAGTCTTGAAAAATAAAAATTAAATGTGGATAAAAAACCAATACAAAGCAGCTTAGCATTAATCACATTCCCATAATCTGTGAAAAAAAAGTATATAAATAAAAGAAAATGCAGTACTATGTGATATTAAAAGAGAAGTATGGGTTTCCTTTTTTTGCTTACATCTATTCTATGTGAGCTGTTAATATCTAAAAACTTTCCAGTCCTCTCAGAAGTGCCGCCATTCTGTTAAAAGCAAGTTAAATACATGTGGGAAGGTCTACAGACTTTCATACCACGTAATACCGACAATGGTCTGGCTCTGGAGTCTGGATCCACCCACTTTCCTGTCATTTTTCTTGATTGATGTTGGCTCTCTGCTCATTCCTGAGACTTCACAGAGTGTAGTTATCCTCCCTCCCTTCTCTCTCCTCCCTCCCCCCTCCCTTCTACCCCGCAGCATGTTTCAGTGGTCAGAAGAGATGGCAGAGATGACAGCACTTCAGTCAGTGACTAAGGTAGGAGAAGTCACTGATATTGCTGTGCATGTAAATCTCCTCTACATATTACTATCTACCAGAGTGAAAAAAAATATATTTGGAAAGCAGAATACACATATGGATGTGACAGCACACAGGCATTCCATACATTACTGGTATAGTGAAATGAAATAAAATCAGAGCTAACATTGTGAATGAATCCTTTTATTGACTATCTGGATTTTTATATGAGACAATGAAATCTTCCATTCACATCTACTTGTATATTCATACTGAAGCCTAGAGCTCCTCAGACATGGACAGAGCTTTTCTCCCCACATAATTGGTGTACTACCTAGTACCCCTATAGCAATAATGTTCCACTCATTGTAAATAGAGTATTACAGGATCACATGCTGTACAGTGCCATCACATGCCGTACAGTGCCATTAAATGCGTACAGAGCCATCACATGCCATACAGGGTCATCACATGCCATACAGTGCCATCACATGCCGTACAGTGTCATCACATGTCGTACAGTGTCATCACATGTTGTACAGTGCCATCACATTCCATACAGAGTCCTTACATGTTGTACAGTGCCATCACATGCCAAAGAGCCATATATGCTGCACAGAGCCATCACATGCAGTACAGTGCCATCACATGCCGAAGAGCCATCATATGCCGTACAAAGTCATCACATGCCGTACAGAGACATCACATACTGTATAGAGTTATCACATGCCGTACAGTGTCATTACATGTTGTACAGTGCAATCACATGCCGTACATTGCCATCACATGTTGTAGAGAGACATCACATGCCGTACAGAGACATCACATGCCGAACAGTGCCATCACATGTCGTACAGTGTCATTACATGTTGTATAGGAGTAATGTGACAGAGGGATGATTTATATGTACAATAGAGGAGACTCTGGGGACATATCGGGGGTCACTTTAGATGGAGGAGTTGTCAGTCTCCCTCTCCTATGTACTATACACAGGTATGTTCTCTACACATAGCACTGTGTTAATTTCAGTGAACAGACATAGGGCACAGGTCACTATGCTCCTCACCATGATATAACACAGTGCTATGTGTAGAGAGATTACCTGTTTTAATTTCTGGGCATGAGAAGTGGCTCTCCCCCTTCCTCCCATCAGCTGGAGGAGATGCTGACATGAACTTTGAATGAGTGAGGGGGGAATTCGGAGGACACAGGAGCATCAAAGCCCAGGGGAGAGATGTTGGAGTCTCTCAGAGGAGTGCTTGCAGATAACAGCCAATGAAAGCTGAGGACTTCACTGTTTGTATCACACTGTCTCTGCTGCGTTTTAGCTGGGAACACACTGCCATGTGAAGAGAGGCATGTGAAGAACGTGCTCGTTCTAGATAGCAGCCTGAGTGTGCACCTCTTCACCAAACACACCCACATATCCTCCAGAGGGAAGGAGTGAAAGAGGAGCTGGATTGTGGAGATGTGTCCATCCCCCTGGAAGCTTTTGAACTGAGAAAGAACCGTTAGAGGCTGATTCTGCACTCTTCAAAAGACTATTCTTCAAAAACTAAAGGGTTGGGGAAAGAAATAAATGCAATGCAGGTATGAGGGTAGCCTGTACTACCAATTTTTGTCTTCCCATACTTCTTTAACCTTACTGGTGTACATATAAATACCATGATTGATGATGTAAATAATTACATCCAAGTTTTGAGAGAAAAACAAAACAATAATGTATAAAAAAAAACATCTTTGTGTCAAGCAAGTTCACAGTGAAATACTGAAGTATCATAAAATAACAAAACATTCTCAATTTTCAGCAAGTCCACAGTGAAAAAGGTACCGTATTTATCGACGTATAACACGCCTTGGCATATAACACGTACCCCACGTTTAGGAGGGAATTTTAAGGAAAAAAACATTTAGGAGGGAAGTTTAAGGAAAAAAACTTACATTTAAATGCCCATCAATGCAGCCTTGTCGGTGTCCATCTGCAGCCTTTTCCATCATTGCAGCCTTGTCAGTGTCATTTGCAGCCTTGTCATGCAGACTTGTCATGCAGCCTGTCCATCATTGCAGCCTTGTCATGCAGCCTTGTCCATCACTGCAGCCTTGTCATGCAGCCTTGTCCATCGTTGTACCCTTGTCAGTGTCATTTTCAGCCTTGTCAGTTTTACTTTTATTTTTAAAAATGGCGCTGCCGAGATACAGAGCCGGATATCATGTGTATCTCGGCGGCGCTCGGTAGTTCTCGGCCACCTTCAGCCGCTCTCGTCGGTTTTCGGCCACCTTTGGCCCTTTCGTCAGCTTCCGCCGGCTATCAGCTGTTCTCGGGGGTTTTCGGCCGCCGAGAAGGGCCAAAGGCGGCTGAAAGCCGCCTAGAGGCTCCAAAATGGTGGAGGATCGGCCTATAACACGCACCCGCAATTTTCCCCTGATTTTAGGGGGAAAAAAGTGCATGTTATACACCGATAAATACGATATATTGTGATGGACTTGGAGGGAGGCCGAGATGCTGAGAGGGCTCCCCTTGCAGCCGAGTGCAGCACAACCCTGAAGATGACACAGGGATGCAGTGCCCACAGAAGCATGGGTTGCCTGGTAGTAGCAGCTGGTGTCAGGAACTGAGAAGAGCAAGTCTCTGGAGGCAATCGTGCTTAGGATGTCCAAGGGAAGGAAAAACGGGAGTCCAGTAGCAGAGTCAAGGCCAGGCCAGGGGTCAAACACGGTAAATCAGTCCAACGATCGGAGCCACAAGTCCAAAACAGGAGACCGGAGTATTCAGAGTCCATAAGCCAAGCCGAGATCAGATGCCGTACAAGCCGGTGGTAAGAGCCAGGAGATCAACACGAGCGGGTCAAACAAGCCGGGTCGGTACACAGGAGATCAAATAGCAGGAATCACGGACACAGGTATACAGGAGAAGCTGACAATAATCCAGCAATGCAGCACTGTCAGAGGAGTGTTTAAATAGGCAAGGTGCCTGTGTCACGTCGTACGTGCACGTTGCGCACGTGCGCTCGTATGAACATGCGTTCGTATAAACAGTTTTATCGCGAGCACACATTCGCTCGAACGCAACGCCAGGTGTTTGTTTTAGAAAGCACATTGCGCCTTCGTGTGCGCTGACGCGCGTTAACATGGCCATACCTTGCGAAATTGCGTATAGGGATGCGCCTATTTCCCTGACATATATATTGAAAAAGATCTTGAAATATATATATATAATAATGTCCCATAAGGTGACTCTTGTGATGATGATCCAAGTAATAAGATCAGTGACTTCACACACATTTTCCCCCCCATGTGACTGTGTTCACCTCAAGGTGTGTGACTGCACAATCAAGTTTGGTCTACAAAAGTAGCTAAACAACCTCTGGACTCTATGTATAACGGGCTTTGCAGGATCCCCCAGGTATAATCCAGATATGTTGCCCTCAATTTAAAGTAAGAAAGAGGTTAGATGCATTATCGTTTGAGTATAAATTTATTATTGGTAAAAAACACCAGGGTACTCACATTTCACAGGTGCTTCCAGCACACCAAACTATAGAAAACTTTCAGTATAAAAATCCTCTCCAAACAGCTTACAAACTTGTGTGTATCAGCAGCTTGCTCAGAGAGCATGAAACTGTCTCCTCCACTGTCTTGGTCCCTCCCCTACACATGACAACACATGGCTAATCACGTGTCTTCCTCAGGGGGATCTGATTGAATAGTGGAAGCTTCTGGAATCTATACTGTGTCGGTGGCCATTAAACGGTGGCCACATTTTGTTGTGGGTCTGTCTGAAGAATTAACTACAACCACGGCCATGTTAATGGAGCCGTGGACCACCAATAGTGTTGCTGGCTACAAACTCCATAGAAACATTACGGCGGCCATAATATTGAAGCCTCAACATGCACCATATGATATCTTAGTACCCCCAAGATCAATCTATGTTCATTCCCTCACTAAATACAGGACAGGGAGATCACACAAAAATTAAGCCTCTTAGAGAGGAATAACAATATATATAACATTCCCTAATTCATTACTACAATACTGATCCACTAATAACCCTAATGAGACAATAAGTGAAAAGCCGGATATTACACTGTTAGCCACAAAATGATGCATTATATGGATTACTGGATAATAACATACAGCTGCATAATTCACAGCCTAACATCTAATATTCATCAATAGAAACAACAAGGATATCTGTATCAAATAAAATTATTAAAAAGAAAAATATAAATATAAAAATAGCCCAATTTAGCATACCCAAAAAAATGGAATTAATCTTTCCCCAAAATCCTAGGAGAACTCCTAGGTAATAGTACGACTAAATGTAAAAACCCCGAAGGGAGATAATAATTTACATAGACCAAACACAGAACAAATACATAATGTCATAAACTATATCCAAATCCCAATTAGACTCTATATAGAGTAAAGGTGATGACAACATAACACTACCCCAATAATGGCAAAATTATAACCATAAATTGTGACAATACCAATCGTCATATAACTAGGTGCATGGAGAGAATAAACAACCACAGAGTCACTTCACTTTAATGATTACTTAGAAAGCACTGGAGGTCAAACCACTTGTTCAATCCTCCTGGCGATGAGGACCCCATTTGGTATATCCACAAGGACTCCCTCTTACTGATTTCTCTAATATAATTACATCCTTTCCTATGGGGTTTAAGGGCCTCTATCCTTCAAAATTGCATCCCTTACGGATTCTTGCTAAGCTTATCCCTAAAGTAAATAGACAGATGATGTTTATCAAATTTGTATCTTATATTCCTCACTCGTTCTTCCATTCTGACCTTAAAAGCCCTCTTTGTTCGACCAATGTAAATTAAGTTACAGCGACATTTGATGGCATAAAGTACTCCTTTGGTTTCACAGGAAATGAAATCCCTAATGGTAAAATAGTTGTAATTTTTAGGATTGGTAAAGGTCTTTACTTTCTTAATACTTTTTGGGACCCTGACGCAACTATAGCAACGACCACATCCATGAAAGCCCTTGATGTCCCAGAACATCAGTGGCCTGGATAGTGGGGGCTCTACCACATTGTGTACAATCTTGTCCCTCAAATTAGGGGTCCTTTTATAAACGATCTTTGGTTTATCAAAGAATCACATAATATTGTATCCTGCTTCAACACCTGCCAATGCTTAGTGATAATCCTTTCCGCATCCTTATTTTGTAGGTTGTAATCCAAAACCAAACAAGTCTCATTACCTAGATTCCTCTCTCTACCAATAGTGTCCTCCAGTAACCTTTCTCTATCCATATCCCTAATTTTGATCCTCTCTCCAGAAAGGTGGCTTCATGCCCTTTATCTCTGAACATCTTGGTTAATTTGTCTGTTTGTTTATCAAAATCTCCAACCATTGTGCAATTCCTGTTTATTCGCATATACTGTCCTCTGGGGATATTAATTATCCAAGGTTTATAATGGAAACTCATCATGGGGGATATAAGAATTTTCATCTGTATCCTTAAAGTATGTGATTGTCTCTATACCTTGTTGGGTGTTCCTGATCTCCAAGTCCAGAAAATGTATCTTTTGTTTACTAATTTCCCATGTCAGACTTATATTATGATCATTATGATTCATTGTTAACAGAGATTCCACATCTTTTTCCTCTCCTTCCCAAACAATAATCAGATTGTCAATAAAACATTTGTATAATAAAATTTTAGGGTGTGGTTTAACAGGACACCCTCATCCTCACACTTTGCCATATACAAGTTAGCAATGCTGGGTACAACTTTTGCCCCCATTGCGACCTCCATAACCTGTAAATAAAAAATGTTATTGTACCAAAAATAATCATGTGTCAAACAGAACTTTAAACACTTTAAAATACATTTTTGTCCCTTCCGTTCAAAATTCTGACTCTTTTTTTAATGCCCACTTGACAGCTTGTATAACTCCCTGGTGGTCTATATTAGTATATAATGATGTCATATTGGCAGTTGCCAATATTACACCACCTCCTGCATCACATTCTTTGAGCAACTATAACGTGTGTTTGGTATCTTTGAGGAATGCTTTGGTGACCCTCACTAAGGGCTGTAAATGGAGATTCATATACTCCATTGACAGCTAGGCACTCAATCCCACTAACAATGGCTCTACCTGGGGGTTTCATGCTGTCCTTATGAATTTTCAGAATATAACATATAACTGGAGTTCTACATGCGGTGGATACTAGATAATTTTCCTCATGCTTGTTTAGTATGTTTTTCCTTACTCCATATTGGACTAGCTCTTCTAATTCTTTCTAATATTGCTTTATAGGGTTTGTATTTAAAACTTCATATGTTTCCCTGTGTACCAATATTTTATTCATTTCTTGTTTATATTGTTAAGTAGATAGTACCACAATCCCCCCCCCCCCCCCCCCTCTTTGTCTGCTGTGTGAACAACAATGTCTTTTCGTGTCTCCAAACGTTTAATACCTTTTTTTGATGTCCCTATGTTCATATACTTTTTTAATTGGTAATTACTCCAAGTCTGCTGTGACCAGGCGTTTAAACAAGTCCACATATTTATTCTTCAAAATCTTAGGATTAAAAACAGACTTATTTCTAAGCCATGTATGGCTACCCTCCAATACTGCTCTCTCTATGGGATTTTGGGCATAATACTTTTAAACATTCAGTTTCCTAATAGATTTCTGGATCCTTACATATGTATCAAATTTATTCAGGCGTTTTTTTAGGGGCATATTTAATCCCCTTATCAAGAGTGATCAATTCTTCACTCGTAAGACTTGTCCCACTCAAATTATGTATCCCCTCACCTAATTCTCCCGCCTTCTTTTCTGTTGTACCCTTCTGCCTGCTCTCCCTCCAATTTTTCTACATTTCTTCCTTCATGGGTGGGTTCCACCCAACCCTTCTCTAAAAATGAGTCTCCATACATAGTATCCCGGTCTTCTTCATAAAGTTGTTGATATCTATTATGGGAAGCCACTTCATAAACATGCTGGGGAGGCCTATTCGGCCTCGGTCTTTGGGGTTTTGGTGAATAATATGGATAATCACCTCTATGGGATGGGGGTCCTCCATAGTAATGCTAATCACTCTGTGGGGGGCCCTTTAAAGAATGGGTACCACCCTGCTGGGGAGTCCTATTCTGGTACCCGTGTTGGTGCTGCCCCCCTTATACTCTCCCTCAAGATTTAGTGAGGGAATGAACATTAGATTGATCTTGGGGGTACTGAAATATAATATGGCACATGTTGAGGCTTCAATATCATGACCACCGTAGTGTTTCTATGAAGTTTTTAACATGCAACACTATTGGCGCTATTAACACTATTAACATGGCCACGGTTGTAGTTGATTGTTCAGACAGACCCACAAAAAAATGGCACATATCATAGCTCTTCTTTAATGGCCGCCGACACAGTATATATTCCAGCAGCTTCCACCATCCAATCAGATCCCCCTGAGGCAGACACATGATTAGCCATGTATCATCACACGTAGAGGAGGGGCCAGGACGGCGGAGGAGACAGTTTCATGCTCTCTGAGCAAGCTGCTGATACACACAAATTTGCAAGTCGTTTGGAGAGGGGTTTTTTACTGAAAGTTTTCTATAGTTTGGTGCGCTGGAAGCACCTGTGAAATGTAAGTAGCCTGATGTTTTTTTTACCAACAATAAATTTATACTCAGACGATAATGCACTATCTAGCCTCTTTGTTACTTTAAATTGAGGACAACTAAAGTCACTGATCTTATTACCTGGATCATCATTACAAGGGTCACCTTATGGGACATTATTATATATTTTTTTTTTCAAGATCATTTTTCAATATATACCCTTTTCACTGTGGACTTGCTGAAAATTTCAATTTTTTTTGAGATTTTATGATACTTCAATATTTTACTATGAACTTGCTTGACACAAAGATGCTTTTTTTTTATTTATTTATTTTTTTCTCATACATTGGATGTAATTGTTCACGCCCTCATTGGTATTTATAATTACACCAGTAAGGTTAATATCAGATAGTGCTGCATTTTCTTTTATTCATGGGCACCATGTCCTCTGGACCCTCTGGCTTGTTATCAACGCTCAGTTCAAAATCCTTCATCTTAGATGCTAATGGGTGCATTAGTGCATATAGAATGGGCAGCTTGCACATCTGGAAAGGCACCATCAATGCTGAAAGATTTTTTCAGGTTTTAGAGCAGCTTAAGCCGCGTACACACGGGCAGACTGTATGGCCAACTTAGTCCGTCAGACAATCCGACGGACAGTCCGTCCTACTTTCGAATGAACGGACTTGACCACACACGGATGCAAAACAGTCCGTCGAAAGTTTGCGCGATGACGTGTACAGCACGTACGAGGGGACTAGAAATAGGAAGTCCAATACACAGCAATGCAACCTTTCGCCGTGTAAATCCTTTCTGAGCATGCGCCATACTTAGTCCGTCGAACTAGCCTACTCACGAGCGGATTGTCCGCTGAAACCAAAGTACGACGGACAATATTACGGAAATTCCGAAATACTTAGTCCGCCAGACTGCACGCTGAAAAAGTCCGCTGAAGCCCACACACGAGCGGACTGTCCGCTGAAATGTGTTTCGATGGACTAAGTTGGCCAGACAGTCCGCCCGTGTGTACGCGGCTTTATGCTCAAGCAAGAATGGGACAACAATCCTCTCCCAAAACTCCAGCAACTGGTCTCCTCAATTCCCAGACATTTATAGAGTGTTGTTAAAAGAAGAGAGAATACTACACTGTGGTAAACATGGCCCTGTCCCAACTTTTCTGGAATCGGGGTTGCACTTTGCTCACTTTTTTTTTTGCCCTGTCCCAATTTTTTTGAGACATGGTGCTGTCAGTATTAAAATGACCTATTTTTTCTTGTACATTTTCTCAGTTTAAACATTCAACCTTTTATCTATTTTTTATTGTGAATAAAATGTGGGTTTATGAGAATTTCAAAACATTGCATTCTGTTTTTATATAGATTTTACAAAGTATCTAAATTTTTTTGGAATTGTGATTTTGTATTTAACCTGATGCACTGAGTGTCTACCTAATTTCCCAAAGAATAACATTTACCTAGCTTTCGTAGCAACCTATTCAGAAGGGTACTACATCCCTATCACATTTTTGGAGGCCCTGGAGAACTAGGACAGTGGAAACACCCACACAATTACCCCATTTTGGAAAGCAAACACTCTAAGGTATTTTTTAGAGGCATAATGAGTCTTTTGAAAATGTAATTTTTTGCCACAAGTTTTGGAGAATGCAGATGAGAAAATAAAAATGTGTTATTTACACAAAATTATTAAGTAATATTTCTAACACGCATCATACTTAGGATTACCCCCAAAAACACATTCTGGTACTCCCTGCAAGTGTGGTGACACCACATCTTTGAGAGTATTTCATAGCCGTGCCACATAGAGGGGCCCAAACTCCTAGGAACACCTTTAGGCTTTTTGGGGGCATGAATCTTCTAAATTCCTGACTACCCATCACATTTGTGGAGGCTCTGGAGCACAAAAACTGTGGAAAAACAGTGGAAGCATCAAATAAATGATCCCATTTTGCAAAGCAAACACTCCAAGGTACTTTCTAAGCCCTTGTACACACGGTCGGACATTCCGACGGAAGGTGTCCGATCGGACCGTGTTGTCGGATAATCCGACTGTGTGTGGTCTCCATCGGACTGTTTCCATCAGAGTGTCTGACAGACCAAGTTTTCCAACTTGTCTATAAAATTTTCCGACAACATGCTCCGGACAAGGTGCCATGCATGCTCACAATCAAATTCGGACACGGAAGCGCTTGCTCAGGGTAAAGCTACCGCTCGTAATCGATATAGCACATTCGTCACGCTGCGATGTTAAAAATTCTTTCATGAAGCGCATTCTCTTGTTCTGATGAATGAACTTGTTTTGATGCTCATAGTCACACACGCTTCTCCCGAACTTATTTCTTTAGTCTTTTTACTAATTTCAGCAATACAATATTTTAAATCGTCACATCTACACAATCTTTTTTTTTTTTTGAATTTTGAATTTTGTGGTTGTTTTTTTTCATCAACATCTCCTTTTTTGACAGTTTGCTCATCTTTGCATTTTTTTGGTGTGTTTTGGGTTTCAACTTACCACAACACCATTATTATCTTTTTTGTATTTTGTTTTTCTTTTTTAATCTACAGGAGGTTGTTTAGTGTTGGTGCCCCCTGCCTGCTCACAAATAATAAATTATAATTAAAATAATAAACTGTCCTTATTGAAGTAAAACACATACGCAAGTATTTCTTCAAACAAAAAAAACTTTATTTAGGTGTCAAACAACTAAAGAGGAAGGCAGCGCTGGAGAAACTTGTCAATTTGGCAAGTCTGGGCCAGAAGTCCTAGAGATCAGTAAGAGCAGATGCCATTTATGTCCCCAAGATGTGGTTCTACAAGAGGCTGCATCTTCTGTCAGACCAGACTGAACCCAGGCCATCACTCTCTCGTCTTCCTTGGGCACTTCCCTCCAGGCTTCCTTCCAGGCTGTGGCTGGGCTCCTGTAGTTGTGGCAGGAGGAGGAGAAGAAGGGCGATGGTCGACCTCCCGGCTGCTCCTTGCCACAGCCTCCCCCCGGCTGAGGTCTTCCTGTGTATGAAAATGGGACAGTTTTAGTTTTTTGCTCATCAATCACACCATTTTGTGCTCATGACTGTTGCAAATTGAATGTTACCAAATAGAACAGACTATCATTCTGAGCCCAGCATTTTGCATTCTTGTCCCAAACAGTTTTGGTCACTACTGTCTATTGAGATGTAAACCACTTTGTTAAATCACAACTTACTGATCAATAATAACATCTAGTTAACATCATTAAATGTACGACAAGAAATATGTTCAACAATGCTATACCTGTCTCAAACTGGGCCCCTCCACATGTTGCTGCCTAGAAGGCCCAGGTTGGACGTTGGAAGCCTCAGCTGGGGGTGAAGGAAGCCTTGAAGGAAGACGGTAGAGTGGTGGCCTGGGTTCCCCCTGGTCTACCAGAAAATGCAGCCTCTCGAAGTACACCATCCTGGGGTAATAAATGGCATCTGGATCTCCTGATCTCAGGGACTCCAGGTGCTTCTTTCTCTCCCTGAGATATGTACTCTTCATGGCACCAATTTTGGCCATCACATAGGTCATGTCTGCTGTGGGGACCATGATCCTCACCAAAGCAAGTAGTTTCTCCAGCGCTGCCTTCCTCTTTCTTCGGTCATTATAAAATGGGTTGTTGATCTGCCACAGGCAGGGTACCTCCCTGAACAGTTCAAGGAATAGCCCCATAAAATTGGTGTTTTGGAAGGGATCCATCTTTTCTGCAAGACACAACACAAGACAAACCCTAAAATACTAATAATGCCATGCTAAACCCTCCTAATCTTGTCCCAACATAGGCCTAGATAGAAGCAGTCTAGTCTAGTGATGTACCAAGTTAAAAATTGTACCTTCGTTTGCACGATCGGTGCGTCAGCTCCTCACTCTGTTCACAGATCGTACGTACGACACACGTGTGTTGTGTTTTATATACAGTGCACATGCGTGAAACTCTGCCCGCCCCTGACGTTCTTTCTAGACTATTCCCCGCCCCTTCTCTTTCGGCGCAGTGGGGAGAGCACATGGCGGAGAGAACACAGGTGTGCAATCAGAGTTCCACTAACGAGGAGGAGGGTGAGGAAAGCCCGGAGCCTGAAACGAAGAAGATTTAAGGCCTCAAATATGTCTTTTGGAGAGATGTTGAAGATGGTGGACATATTGAAGAGGACCGACTATGATGGGAAGTATAGACCTTACCCAAAGCCAAATATCAGAAAGGCCAAGATCATGAATAAAGTTGTGAAGAGTCTTCAGAAGAATTTTGGGGTACGACAATCCAAGGATCAACTGAGAAAACACTGGTCAGACCTGAAACTGAGGGAGCACAATCAGTACAGAAGGATCAAGCGTGTTTTTCAAAAAAGTAAGTAGTTGTCGTGTCTTAATATTATTATTATTATTGCTTGCATACTGCTCCATGTGCTTTGATTTCATGTTGTACAGTTTAAAATGGCCACTTTCAAGTTCATGTGTTCAATCGTTCATAATAGACATTGTTCGTTAGCCCACTCCCAAAACGATGTTTTCCCAAATTACACTTCACTACATTTCTTTACACTGCAGGTAAGTATTCCAGCTTAACAAAGTGTCCAAAATAATATTCTCACCTTTGAACTCGGCCAAAAAACATAATTGTATGACACTTCCAAGCAATGTTTCATATTCCTATTTCTGCCATCTGTGTGCTAAGTATTCCTTTTTTACATTTACATAGGGAAGAGAAGACTCACGAAGTCTGAAGACACCAGGGACCCCACACCTCCCAAAGAAGGCGAAATTCCAACACCAGAAGCAGGGGAACAGGAGGAGGAAGGAGAGATCGTTGAAGTTGGACAAATTGTCACCACAACAGGTGAGTGTCGGAGACCACAGCTTCCAGTAAGCTCATCAATGTATGTCGTCATATTTATAATACATGGTGTTTTTTTTTGCTTTTTTTTTTTTAGGTGATGTGGAAGAAGAATCGCATTTTACTAATGAAAGTGCCCAGATCCTGATTGGGGAGATAATGGGGGGCTATCGGAATTTAGAAAATATACAGAAAAACATCAAAGATGTTCAAAATAAAATGAAGAACATCATTGATGTTTTGGGGAGAGTCTGAAACACCCCAAACTAGCTAGGGTTTTATTTTTGTGTTTTGAAACAACAAATTTTGTATTTTACAAAAAGCCAAAATTGGAAGATGCACACAGTGTGTCAACATGCCCTATCTCCCATCATGGGGGATCAATGTACCTGTTTTGTGGAAAGTGGCTCAGATGAAGGGGTTGTAGCCCCAAAACATGTACATTGATCCCCCATGATGGGAGATAGCACATGTTGACATACTGTGTGCATCTTCCAAATTTGGCTTTGCCAGGGGTGACACCCCATGTGATGAGGGCAATATCAGCCCAGTTTGTACATACTCATGTCTGATATTGAATTCACTTTTCAAAGTTGAACTTTGTAAGTTCCTGTGTTCTGTATGTTACGCTTTGATACATGCCTGTTTACACAAAAACGCCAAGTTACAAAAAAGTTACCTAAAATAATGTTTTTGATACACCCAATATATTGGTTTGTTGTAAACCCCTTTTCTAAACGCACATGTGAATGTGCTTTGATTAAAAAGTAAAATTATCAAAAATATGTGGCTTCCTTTTTCAATGCGCAAAAGCAGTGTTTGGAGTAAAATTGTTGTTTTCAGTGACAATGGGTGTTATTTACTAAAGGCAACTCCACTTTGCACTCCAAGTGCAGTTTCAGGTGCACATTTGAAGTGCACTTGTAGTGCATAGTGGATGTGCCTTTAGTAAATAACACCCACAGTGATGTGTAAATTTTGCCAATTATGCCATTTTCCTGACCCCACATATTTCTGCCATGGTGCGGAAAATGAGCAAGATTTTGGTCAGTAATGCACTACATACATTAGTTAACTAAAGAAGGTGTGTGTGTAGCAGACCCACAACATAATAAGATTATCTGAAGAAGAGACTGTCCCCTCATCTCGCTCAGAACTTGGGTTTGCACTGTTGTAGAAAAAGGCACAACAACAAAAGTAAAAAAATTTACCTAGGAGACACCTAAAACCAAGCCAAGCAGTAAATGAAAACAAAGATTATTGTAGTTTCAAAGAAAAATTTATTACAAAAATGCCTCTCAGACATTGTCTGGCATATCAATGGCCCCCCTACCCACAAAGTACTCCATGTATTGGGTTTGGACCTCGCGGGCGCTTTGGGGGGGCAAGCCAGAACGAGCAGCTTCAAGGGCCATGAGATTGTGATTTTCTGGCAAGTCTGCATCTGTGCCAACTGAGACCACATAGTTTGCCGAATGTCTTTTCAAGAAATTGTGCATAACACAGCAGGCAAGCACTATGTGATTGATTTTATATTCAGCCATTTGGATTGGCGTTAAAAAAAGGCAGAACCAGCTGGCCAGTATTCCAAAAGTGTTCTCCACGACTCTTCTGGCTCTGGCCAGCCGGAAATTAAACATCCTCTGATCCGGGTTGAGGGTCCTCATCAGGAAAGGCCACATCAGATGGTTTGCTAGGGCAAACGCCTCATCCGTGACGAATACAAATGGGAGTCCTTCCTGATTCTCCTCTGGGGGTGGCAAGCCCAGACTGCCACTCTGGAGATGCCAGTAGAATTCCGTCCGTGAGAACACTCCACCATCCGACATCCGGCCATTTTGCCCCACGTCCACATGCAGGAAGTCATAGGTCGCTGACACCACCGCCAACATCACGATACTATTAAACCCCTTGTAATTATAATAGTAGGACCCCGATTTGGGGGTGGGATGATGCGGACGTGTTTCCCATCAATTGCACCTCCACAATTGGGAAAGTCCCAACGGCTAGCAAAGTGGGAGGCCACAGTCTGTCATTCCTGTGGCTTTGAAGGAAACTGTGGAGTGAAACAAGAAAAAAAATTAGTAGTTTTGCACATTAACATTGCAAGCAGATTAGACACCAACATTTTTGGCCAAGATCAGTATAACATTTTGGGAAATTAGTATTTAAAGCCTAAAGTATAAGGTCCCCTTATCAGAGTCATCACCCTTGCAAAAAATGAGGGGGGGTGTTTTGGACAGGTAACCCTCTCCACTTGATTGAGAGCTGAATGCCTAAATAATGTGTGATACTTTGGGAAGCCCCTCCTTACTTACACTAATGGCAGCCCACCGGACAGGTAAGAAGTGTCATAATACCAAAAATAAAACAAAATGGAAGCACATTTTGACATTCTGCTATTACCTATCAAGATAATAATAGGAGAAAAAAATATATACCATTTGAAAGTATTGAGGCAGGCCCTTGCACTACATGCTTTGGTGAATTCCTCCATAAATGTGACCATCAAAAAGGTAGGTAGAGTGTGTATTGGGTTTGGTAAAGTCAGCAGATAGAGGATTGCTATCAGCTGACCTAGCAGTTGGGGGGAGGGGGGTTCCTAATGAGTTTGGCCACAACCAAAAAAAAAATGTCACTCTGCATGAATTTAAGCACACACATAACATTTGTAGACATTTTAGGGGGTGTTTAGGGGAAAGCAATACTATGGAGCTGACAAAAGACATTGGTAAGTGACTAGACTATAGTTTTATGGGCCCAGAAGAGCATGGTGGGGAAGTTAGTGAAGGCAAATATGCATGAAGAACAAAAAAGAAACTTGAAAAGCTTCCAGCATGCATGAGGACAAAGTGGCAGAGCATATCAATTAGAGCATATTGCAATGATGGTAATTAGGGAAGGAGTAAAGAAATCCAAGACATTAGCAATCATTAAATACATAGAATGTGATGTTAAAGGAGAAAACTTACCTTCATATAGTCCTTCTGCAGGACCTGAATGATGGCAGAACAGGTCTCTGGAATAATGATCCCCAGAGTCTGGGGGAAGATGCCTGTGGAGAACTTGAGGTCCTGAAGGCTTCTCCCTGTCGCCAAGTAGCGCAACGTGGCGATGAGCCTCTGCTCTGGAGTGATGGCTTGCTGCATGTAGGTATCCTGCCTGGTGATATAAGGGGACAGCAAAGCCAGCAGACGGTGAAAAACGGGGTCCGTCATCCGGAGATAATTCCTGAAATCATCAGGATTATTCTCCTGGATCTCACGGAGCAAAGGCATGTGCGAGAACTGGTCACGCTGGCGCAACCAATTCTTGGTCCACAAACGCCTCCTCGCCCTGTTTATGGACCGGGCTTGTGTGAAAGCTAAAAGCCCAACACCAAACCCCTGCACAGCACAAACTCTACGACAAGTACGTACACAAAACATGGTTTAAAACGGTCGGCTGGTCAGAACGGACAACAGAAAGCACCGATAAACAGCAATGCCTGAAAGAACGACCTGAAAAGCAGAAGCAAGCAGACAATAAGCAATGCAAATCAAAGCGTACTATACCAAGATATAGTCCACAATGAGAAACAAATGCTTACTGACTACACGCACTGATAATCATATATGCAAAGTGCGAATCGTCTCTCACCAAACTTCTACTAACACGCGATAAACACGAGATCAGCAGAAGGAGCCCAAAGGGTGCCAGACGTGGTGCTGAACTTCCTTTTTCTAGTCTCGTCGTACGCAGCTTACGTCACTGCGTTCTTGGCAACCGGAACTTCCGACAACTTAGTCCGACCGTGTGTATGCGACACCACTTCCGGACCTCTTCCGGACTAAATCCGTCGGAATTAATCTGACGGATTTGGTTGCCGGAATGTCCGACCGTGTGTACAGGGGCTAAGAGGCATGGTGAGTATTTTGACTTCATTTTATTGCCACAAGTTTTTGAAAAATGCGGAATCAAATTTATTTTTTTACACAAAGTTGTATTTTACAAATATTTCTCACATACATCACGGGCATACTTAGAAATACAACCCAATACACATTTTGCCAGTCCTACTACATTTGTGAGACTTTTCAATGTTTTACAAAAGTACAGGAACCCAAACCTAATCAGGACCTTAAGGACCTCTTAAATATTCCCATAACATTACTGTTGCAAAGTCCCAGGCCGCTTTAGGCCTAATGCTGACCTCAAGAGTCAGGGACAGCTGACATCCTTCTGTGTAGAGTGAGTTACAAGGCATGGTGGGAGTAATGCAAGATGAAATGATGGGCACCAGACACTTTTTGAATGCAAAGAGATTTATTGTCTCTTAAACAGAACTGTGGGAGAGAGGGTTGGGGCCAGGGCACTCTTAGCCCATGTACACACGATCGGAGATTTTCCGACGGAATGTGTCCGATCGGAGCGTTTTGTCGGATATTCCGACTGTGCGTGGTCAGCATCAGACTGTTTCCGTCGGAATATCCGTCGGACCAAATTTTCCAACTTGCCGTAAATATTTTCTGACAAAATGCTCCGATCAGACATACTCCGATCATGTGTAGAGAATTCCGATCGGACAAAGTGCCACGAATGCTCAGATCAAATTCCTACATCAAAGCTAATGGCTACTAGCCTGAACGTAGTCTCGTCGTAACAAAATAACGTCATCACGTTCTGAACGATCGGATTTTCTGACAACTTCGTCCGACCGTGTGTATACAACAGTTTTGGACAAAATCCTTCGGACAAAATCCTTCGGACAAAATCTGACGGATTTGGTTGTCGGAATCTCCGACCGTGTGTACAAGGGCTTAGGTAGATACAATGATAATTGGCAGACACCTAGACTTCTATAGGTAGACAGCTATACAGGTGACGGCCTCCAGCCGGACACAACTTCTGTATAGGTAGGACTCTGTCTCCTATGGCAACAATATTGTATAAGTTACTAACTGTAATTGTACCCAACTATTTGCAACACGAATAGTTCTCAGCTTACTCCACAATCACTCACTGTGGGTCTTCACTCAATGAGCTCCCAGTCTCTCTCACTAGAGTTCAGATCCAATAGCCTCTGGATCCCCTGAGCTCTTCCACTATTAGCACTCAGTATCCTCCTCAAGTGTCACCCCGCTTCCTTGCTGGATCCCTGGGTTGGCACTCACAGATACTCTTCAAGCGTCACCCCCGCTGACACACTAGGTCCCTGGCTTGGCACTCACTGATGTTCCACAAGAATCACCTCTGCTGTCCCACTGGGTCCCTGACTTGGCACTTGCTGAAGTGTTCCCGCTTCTTCACCGTCCCTGGCTGGTGAGAAGTCTGCTCTGGTACTGGCCTCGGCTTACTCACAGTAGTTCTGGTAACAAGGTTGATGGTCCCTTAGTGGCAACAGCTTCCCCTCTACCTCCGACCACAACTGATTCCCCCAGCCAGCGGAACCGTTACTTCTGGTTGGACTTTAAGCACGCAGTCCCAACCCTACTCTCCTGCTTCTGGATAAGCCCTCAGACAGCCTAGCAGCCAGATGTCCCCGGGATAAACCTCAGGCTTCCAGCCTAGCAGCCTGGGGCAGCAACACAGACAACCATCCAGATGGCACAGAACCCCGATCACCGGATTTCACCCAAATAAATAGGCTCTCCTAGCAGGCCAAAGGACCCAAGGAAAATCCCATTGGCTGAGACACCCCAGTAAATATAATAATAATGAATAAAAAAATAAATAAATATCAATACCAAAAAAATGATATGTAGAAGTACATTCCCACAGGATAACAAGGAACAAAGAAGGAGAAAAGAAAATATCTTTAATTAACTAGCAATAGAAGTTGTTATCCACATAAACAGGTAAAGTATGGAGTCCCAAGTCAAGCTCTGGGTAGCCTGTATAAAAAAAATGTTATAAAATCAATGAAAATTATTAACAAGAAATGTTAACTGCATCATAAATCTCCTATGGTGATAAAATATAAAACAGTTACCTCAAGGATCACACTTCCAAAGGCAAAGGACTATACAGAGGACTGTTCAAGCAATAAGAGACATCTAAAAAATTATAATAAAAGGCTTTTTACTCTTGGAGTCAGATGAAGGACAACCAATGACGAGACCAAAAAGATGGACATCGATTCTGGCAAAAAAAAAACAAAGCTAGAAGTCACCCTGTCCATATCACTGCATTGAATAGTCCACTAATAGAGTACATAGAAAATTCACCCCAGAGTGCACCTATGCTGAAATGAGAACCATGCATGCAGCTCCCTCCGCTGCCCCCCCCCCCCCCCCCCACCTGTGTCTGATCTTGGTCTAGCAATGTGCACGAGAGACGAGACTCTCTCTGCCTTCTCATTACTCATTGGCTCAGATATTGCATCAGGGATCATTGGCTCCCACTGCTGTCAATCAGAACCAGTGATGAGGGAACGGGGGGGTGGAGCTGAGCCTGGCTTTGTGTGTCTTATGAACATGCAGAGCGGGGGTTGGAAGCTCTCATCTTCAGGGTGGAGCCCAAAGCGCTGGCAGGGGACCCGAGAAAAGGAGGATCGGGACTGCTCTGAGCAAAACCATTGCACAGAGCAGGAATGTTTGTTATTTTAATAAATTCAAAACAAACCCTTACAATCACTTTAAGTAGCACTGCAGCCATCCACACATGGGACACTCCTCATTAGAGGTGAATTATTAGTACATAGCAAATATCTAAAAATAATTTTTCCTGGATTTCAGCTTTAAACATGTAAGTTGGAAAACTGAGACATCTGTGAAAGGAAAAAGATGTTCTGGTACTTTAACCACTTGCTTACTGGGCACTTAAACCCCCCTCCTGCCCAGAATAATTTTCAGCTTTCAGCGCTGATGCACTTTGAATGACAATTGCGCGGTCATACAACACTGTACCGAAATGAAATTTTTATCATTTTTTTTCCCCACAAATAGAGCTTTCTTTTGGTGGTATTTAATTACAGCTGGGAGTTTTATTTTTTGCTAAACAAACAAAAAAAGATGCAAAATAAAAAAAATGAAAAATCATGTTTAATAGTTTGTTATAAAATTTTGCAAACAGGTCATTTTTCTCCTTCATTGAAATGCGCTGATGAGGCGGCACTGGTAGGCACTGATAGGCTGCACTGGTGGGCACTGATGGGCACGGTTAAGGTGGCACCGATAGGCACAGATAAGGCAGTACTGATAGGCACAGATAAGGCAGCACTGATGGGCACAGATAAGGCGGCACTGATGGGCAAAGATGGGCACAGATAAGATGGCACGGATGGGTGGCACGGATGGGCACGGATAGTTACCACTGATAGATGGGACTGATGGGCACTGATAGGTGGCACTGATAGGTGGCTCTTATAGGTGGCACTGCTGGGCACTGATGGGCGGCACTGATGGGCACTGGTAGATGACACTGATGGGCACGGATATGTGGCATATGAGGTGCAGCACTGTTGTTGAGGCAGATTGTGGGCACTGATAGGTGGCACTGTGGGCACTGATAGGTGGCACTGTGGGCACTGATGGGTGGCACTATGGGCACTAATGGGTGGCACTATGGGCACTAAATGGTGGTACTGATGGGTGGCACTTTTACTTTATTTAGGTGGCACTGGCAGGGGGCAGGTGGGCACTGATGACTTGGCCGTGATCGGGACTGAAGTCCCTCTCACAGCCGCCGGTGATCGGCTTTTTTTTTGTCCTCGCGCTGATAGCGCGAGGAGGAAAAATAGCTGATTACCGGCTGTTGTGATCACATGATCAGCTATCATTGGCTGACAGCTGATCACGTTGTGAGGGGTTGGGATCGACCCCTTGCTCCGATCTGTGATCAGGCGAGTCTCATAGACTCGCTGATCAGAGAGTGCGCCGCGCGCTCCCCTCAGGGGGCGCGCAGGCCGCTCATGCACGGGACGACGTCAATAGACGTAGTCCCGGCAAAGCAGGTCCACGCTGTAGCCGTCATTCGGCTATAGCGCGGATCTCAAGCGGTTAAAGTGTGTAAAGCCAAAACTTTTAAATAGTATCTGTCATGTAGGTCCCAGTTCAGGCCCTTCTTCTGATAGGGTGACAACATTCTGTTCCTTTTATGCAATTGCACTACTGGGTTGTCGTTTGTTCACACAGTCTTCCGATGTGGGCCACAAGTGGCCTTTTTAAAACACATTGGGGTTTACTTACTAAAGCTGAAGAGTCCAAAATCAGTCTCGCTTCTGCAGAGAAACCAATCTGCTTCTAACCTCAGCTTGTTCAATTAAGCTTTGGCAATAAAACCTAGAAGCTGATTGGTTTCTATGCAGAAGTGAGACTGCTTTTGCACTCTCCATCTTTAGTAAATAAACCCCATTATGTAGGCATCATCCACTGTTGTCACTATCAGGAAACCCTGAAATACCCCTAAAGCTGTCCATATCTTATAGGATTTTAGGCTGAAATGCACACAATGGTTGGCCCTGTGGGCTCACTCCTGCGAGATCAGAAATCATATGCAGCCAGTGTTTGGGTACTCTGATAGCCAGTGGTGCTAGCTGTCATAATAAATAGCCATCGTGGGAGATTTGTCCATCTAAGTTCAGCATTGTGGATGAAGGAATCTGTTCAATTTTTTTACGTTCAGCAAATTAAATCTTTGTGTTTATGGCCAGCTTAAAGAAGAACTTTACAGAGTCACTTTTAATATGAACCCCCTCCAACCTGGTCTTCTGGGGTCAGATGAAATAACTTACCACCCACCCCGCAAATACAGCACTGTGTTTCTATGCCCGATAAGCTGCCGCACTGCCACCATCTTGTTTGTGACGTGGTCAGGAGGCCAGCTGGCTCTTACAGGTCCTAGCATTAAGCCTCCTGATGGCACAGTGGGTTAAACAAAGCCCTAAATACTTCTGGTATCCATAGCTACATCTCAAACATAGCAGGTATACAGCCCCCTCCCTCTGCATAGTTGCTTTTAAGTGGTCAGTTGGGAGGTGGTAAAACAAAGGCCCAACCCTCTATTGTTAACCCCCCTGGCTGACTGTGTGCTTGTGTGAAAGTGGCTCTAAAAGAGAAGTATGTTTTTTTTTTTTTTTGTTTGTTTGTTTTTTAAACAAACAATTATACTCTCCTAGGAGGATGCAGCATCAATACAATGCTGCATCTATCCATTGCTGCTATTAAGACAGAAAACTAAGCATTCAGACACCACTGATTGCTCAGTTCTCCCCACCACAATGAGCAGAGAGTGGTGACTCCCAGTCATCACTCTCTGCTCTGCCCCTCTAGCGTTCACTGGAGTGCTGGGCTGTAGAGGGAGTGTTAACGGCTGGCTCAGGCTCTCAGTAGCTCGCTCAGAGGCTGAGCCAGCTGCTGATCCAGGCTTCTGTGTGGATCCCGATTTTATAGTTGGGTTCAATTCAGAGCCTGGACCAGCTCTATGAGATCAGCTGACAATGGGCCTTAGCCTGCTGTAGGCTGAAAATGGGTCAAAGGAGTGCAGAGCACACTGCACTCCTATGATCAATAGGAGAAGTAGGCCCAAAAAAGCTGTGACCATATTTTTCCTGTACTTTGAAAAAAATAAAGGGCGGCACAGTGGTTTAGGGCGGCACAGTGGTTAGGGCGGCACAATGGTGTAGTGATTAGCACTCTCACCTAGCAGTAAAAAGGGTCACTGGTTCGCATCCCCCTTGTGACACTACCTGCCTGGAATTTGCATGTTCTCCCTGTGCCTGTGTGGGTTTCCTCCAAGTACTCCGGTTTCCTCCCACACTCCAAAGACATGCAGGTAGGTTAATTGACTTCTGTCCAAAATTGGCCCTAGTATATGAATGGGGACCTTGGATTGTGGGCTCCTTGAGGGTAGGGACCAATGTGAGTGTGCAATGTACAGGGATAGGGACAATTGTAGACACTCACTCAGGATGGACTGGTGTCTTTATTCAACCTTACTAACTATGTAACTATATGCCCATCTCCATTCTGTAGCATCGGTGTCATGCTATACCTGTCTCATTTTGGCTCTAAGAACAAGAACTGAGTGATTACATGACCGCTGATTGCTCAGCTCTTGGTCTGCTTGGAGAGCGGTGGTGATTGTCAGTCACTACTCTTTGCTCTGCTCTTTGAGTGTTCACTGGAGTGCCAGCATGGGAGTAGGTGGGCACAGCTGGCTCTGTCTCTCAGCCATGCACTGAGAGGTGGAGCCAGCTGCCAATCAGACTACCGGGTATTATTCCAGAGCCTTGAGTGGCCCTGCCATGCCAGCCAATATCGTGCAACTTATTGCTTATTCTCCAAAGGTAATCCATACACTTGCACTTCCTAATGGCCCTGTAATCTATATTTTTTTCACTTCTTACTTTGTTTTTTCTGCTTCCTTGAGACATCCTCTGTCAGCTACTGATCCTCTCCTTTTCCACCCTCACATCCATTTGTTTGGAATGAGCATTGCATGTTATTTGCGGTCATGTGCACTGCTCTACGTACACTACAAACTACACATTTCATAGTCTATAGTCCCTCTTGGGCGCCAACAACAGAGGATGGTTATGTTCCTACATACAGTGGGACCACGGACAAGTAACGTAGTCACCCTCTAACAGGAAGTTGGATCACTGCAGCAAAAAAAGGAATTTGGAGATTTGGAGGAGGCTAAGAGCCATAGAAGATACTTTCTGAGTTAAAGAAAATTCTTCATCCTAGGAACCAACTATTAAAGTCATCAGCACAAATACTGTAGCTACTGACATTTAAAAAAGGGGAACTTACCTGTCCAAGGATATAGCGCCATTCTCACCTGAGACAGTAATTGACTGGTCTTCGGTCCCTGGCACCAGCATATTAACTGTGGGCAAATGGCTGTGACTCCTGGGGGCTTCACAGCCAGTTGCCTACTGTACATGCAAGAGCTGCGTTACACTTTGTAAACGGTCCCATATATTTCTGGGACCTGTGATGTGTCCCAGAAAGCTACAGGAGGAGGGGGAGAAGAACTTCCTGTAGATCTGCTGTGCCAATTTGACCTGAAGTGGGAACAGGTACCTGTCAAAATCAGGTACCTACTCCCAGGGCTGTCTTTAACACAGGGCAAATGAGGCAGCTGACCCTGGCCCAGTCATTGTTGTGGGGCCCAATGCAGCTGAGCTGCCCCTTGAGATATAACTATCATTTAGCAGATGAGGGCGGAATTGAATGTTGCGGGCACTGGTGAATGGTTGGGTGTCATGTCTGCAGCCTGTGCAGTGATTGGCCAGCTCGGTAAGGTAAACCTTGTCTGGGGCGATTGCCTGTCAGTTCTGGGCACAGTCACACCAACCCCTCTCCCTCACCATGTTCAACAAACCACAGGTCATTGGCCCGCTAAAACACTTCTTCAGCGGATGCTATATCGGGGTGTGCTTGGTGAGTTCTCTGGACATTATCAAGGTGAGACCACTGGGGGGCCAATGCAGGGGTTTGTACAGGGAGGGGATCCTGTGTAATGATGGGGGTAGTATGAGGGAGGGGGTCCTGTGTAATGATTGAGGAGGGAGGTCCTCTGTAATAATGGGGATAGTATGGAGGAGGGGGTCCTGTGTAATAATGGGGGTAGTATGGGGGAAGGAGTCCTGTGCAATGATGGGGGTAGTATGAGGAAAGGGGTCCTGTGTAATGATGGGTGTAGTGTGGGGAAGGGGCCCTGTGTAATGCTGGAGGAAGGGGGTCCTGTGTAATAATGGGGATAGTATTGAGGAGGGGGATCCTGTGTAATGATGGGGGTTAGTATGGGGGAAGGGGTTCTGTGTAATGATGGGGGTAGTGTGGGGAAGGGGTCCTGTGCAGTGATGGAGGAGGTGGGTCCTGTGTAAAGATGGGTGTAGTACAGAGGAGGGAGTCCTGTGTAATAAGGAGGGGGGGGGGGGGGGTAATATGAAGGAGGGGATAATGTGTAATAATGGGGGTAGTTTGGAGGAGGTGGTTCTGTTTAATAATGGGGGTAGTATGGGGGGGTCCTGTGTAATGATGGGGTAGTATGGATGAGGGCATCCTGTGTAATGATGGGGGTAGTATGGAGGAGGGGGCCATCTGTAATAACGGGGGTAGTATGGCAGAGGTGGTTCTGTTTAATGATGAAGGTAGTATGGGGGGGGGGGTCCTGTGTAATGATGGGAGTAGTATGGGGGGTCCTGTGTAATGATGGGGATAGTATGAAGGTGGAGGTCATGTGTAGTGAAGGGGGTAGTATGGAGGAGGGGATCCTGTGTATTGATGGGGGTAGTATGGAGGAGGGGGGTCATGTGTAATAATGGGCGTAGTATGGCGGAGATGGTTCTGTTTAATGATGGGGTAGTATGGGGGGGTCCTGTGTAATGATGGGGGTAGTATGGAGGGGGGTAATGTGTAATAATAGGGGTAGTATGGAGGAGGGGGTCATGTGTAATAATGGGGGGTACTATGGAGGAGGGAATCCTGTGTAATAATGGAGGTGGTATGGAGGAGGGGATTCTGTGTAACAATGGGGGTAGTATGGAGGAGGGAGTCCTGTGTAATAATGGGGGTAGTATGGAGTAGGGGATCCTGTGTAATAATGGAGTAGTATGGAGGAGGGTGTCCTGTGTAATAATGGGGGTAGTATGGAGGAGGGGATCCTATGTAATAATGGGGCTAGTATAGAGGAGGGAGTCCTGTGTAATAATGGGGGTAGTATGGAGGAGGAGATCCTGTGCAATAATAGGGGTAGTATGAAGGAAGGAGTCCTTTGTAATAATAGGGGTAGTATGGAGGAAGGAATCCTGTGTAATAATGGGGGTAGTATGAAGGAGGGGGTTCTGTGTAATAATGCGGGTAGTATGGAGGAGGGAGTCCTGTGTAATAATGGAGGTAGTATGGTAGAGGGGATCCTGTGTAATAATGGGGGTAGTATGGAGGAGGGAGTCCTGTGTAATAACGGGGGTAGTATGGAGGAGGGGGTCCTGAGTAATAAAGGGGGTAGTATAGAGGAGGGAGTCCTGTGTAATAATGGGGGTATGGAGAAGAGGTACCTGTGTAATAATGGGGGTAGCATGGAGGAGGGGGGCTAATAATGGGGGTAGTACCCTGTTTCCCCGAAAATAAGACCTAGCGTGATTGTCGGTGATGGCTGCAATATAAGCCCTACCCCCCAAATAAGCCCTAGTTAAAGTCCTTGTAGGTCTTATTTTCAGGGTAGGGCTTATTTTCAGGGAAACAGGGTAGGGCTTATTTGGGGAGTAGGGCTTATATTGCAGCCATCACAGACAATCATGCTAGGTCTTATTTTCGGGGAAACAGGGTATGGAGGAGGGGGAGTATGTAATAATGGGGGTAGTATGGAGGAGGGGGTCATGTGTTATAATGGGGGTAGTATGGAGGAGGGAGTCCTGTGTAATAATGGGGGTAATGTAGAGGAGGGGATCCTGTGTAATAATGGAAGTAGTATAGAGGAGGGAGTCCTGTGTAATAATGGGGGTAGCATGAAGGAGGGGGTCCTGTGTAATAAAGGGGGTAGTATAGAGGAGGGAGTCCTGTGTAATGATGGGGTAGTATGGAGAAGGGGATCCTGTGTAATAATGGGGGTAGCATGGAGGAGAGGAGCCTGTGTAATAATGGGGGGTAGTATGGAGGAGGGGGGCCTGTGTAATAATGGGGGTAGTATGGAGGAGGGGATCCTGAGTAATAATGGGGGTATTATAGAGGAGGGAGGCCTGTGTAATAATGGGGGCAGTATGGAGGTGGTAGTTCTGTTTAATGATGAGAGTAGTATGAGGGAGGGAATCCTGTGTAATGATGGGGGTAGTATGGGGGGGTGGTCCTGTGCAATGATGGGTGAAGTATGAGGGGGTCCTATGTAATGAGGAGGGTAGAACAGGGGGTCCTGTGTAATGATGTGGTTAGTATGGGGGGTCCTGTGTAATGATGGGTGTAGTATCGAGGGGGTCCTGTGTAATGATGGGGGTAGTATTGGGGGGGGGATTCCTGTGTAATGATGGGGATAGTATCAAAGGCGGGGTCCTGTGTAATAATGGGGGTAGTATCGGGGAGGGTCCTGTGTAATGATGGGGTAGTATCGGGGGGGAGTCCTGTGTAATGATGGGGGAAGTATTGGGGGGAGAGTCCTGTCTAATGATGGGGGTAGTATCGGAGGGGGGGTCCTGTGTAATGATGGGGGTTGTATCGGAGGGGGGGTCATGTGTAATGATGGGGGTAGTATCGGAGGGGGGGGTCATGTGTAATGATGGTGGTAGTATCGGAGGGGGGGGTTCCTGTGTAATGATGGGGATAGTATCAAATGGGGGGTCCTGTGTAATGATGGGGTAGTATCGGGGGGGAGTCCTGTGTAATGATGGGGGTAGTAGCGAGGGGGTCCTGTGTAATGATAGGGGTAGTGTCGGAAGGGGAGGATCTCTGTGTAATGATGGGGATAGTATCAAAGGGGGGGAGTCCTGTGTAATGATGGGGGTAGTATTGAGGGAGGTCCTGTGTAATGATGGGGGATAGTATCGGGGGGGTCCTGTGTAATGATGGGGGAAGTATTGGGGGGAGAGTCCTGTCTAATGATGGGGGTAGTATCGGAGGGGGGGTCCTGTGTAATGATGGGGGTAGTATCGGAGGGGGGGGGTCATGTGTAATGATGGGGGTTGTATCGGAGGGGGGGTCCTGTGTAATGATGGGGGTAGTATCGGAGGGGGGGGGTCATGTGTAATGATGGGGGTTGTATCGGAGGGGGGGTCATGTGTAATGATGGGGGTAGTATCGGAGGGGGGGTCATGTGTAATGATGGGGGTAGTATCGGAGGGGGGGTCATGTGTAATGATGGTGGTAGTATCGGAGGGGGGGGGATTCCTGTGTAATGATGGGGATAGTATCAAATGGGGGGTCCTGTGTAATGATGGGGTAGTATCGGGGGGGAGTCCTGTGTAATGATGGGGGTAGTATCGAGGGGGTCCTGTGTAATGATAGGGGTAGTGTCGGAAGGGGAGGATCTCTGTGTAATGATGGGGATAGTATCAAAGGGGGGGAGTCCTGTGTAATGATGGGGGTAGTATCGAGGGAGGTCCTGTGTAATGATGGGGGATAGTATCGGGGGGGTCCTGTGTAATGATGGGGGTAGTATCGGGGGGGAGTCCTGTGTAATGATGGGGGTAGTATTGGGGGGAGAGTCCTGTGTAATGATGGGGGTAGTATCGGAGGGGGGGGGGGGGGTCCTGTGTAATGATGGGGTAGTATCGGAGGGGAGGTCATGTGTAATGATGGGGGTAGTATCGGAGGGGGGGGGGGGTCATGTGTAATGATGGGAGTAGTATAAGAGGGGGGGATTCCTGTGTAATGATTGGTATAGTATCAAATGGGGGGTCCTGTGTAATGATGGGGTAGTATTGGGGGGGGTCCTTTGTAATGATGGGGTAGTATCGAGGGGGGTCCTGTGTAATGATGGGGGTAATATCGGAGAGGGGGTCCTGTGTAATGATGGGGGTAGTGTCGGAAGGGGGGATTCCTGTGTAATGATGAGGGTAGTATTGGGGGGGGGAGTTATGTGTAATGATGGGGGTAGTATTGGGGGGAGAGGCGTGCGACATGGCTCGCGCATGCGCAGTGGGTACCCGGCTGTGGGGCCCACATTTACAATGCCGGCGCCACCGAGCACAGGAGGAGAGGAGTGGGGCTTCGTTCTCTCGCATTGCTGGACCTTGGGACAGGTAAGTGTCCGATTATTAAAAGTCAGCAGCTGCAGTATTTGTAGCTGCTGACTTTGAATTTTTTTTTAAGCGGAACTCCGCTTTGAGGACACACCGGAATAATAATTTTTTTGTAAAGTTTAGTGTCACTTTAGTGGTGGAAAGAGAAGATAGAAATGGTAAATTCTTGGACTATATTCCTGCAAATCTACATATTCTTTGTACCCTGTAATAAAAAGGATCCTTCCCTACATTAGTAGACCAGGGTTGTCAGTTGTCAGTGTGTGTTCTAAGTTGTCAGTGTGGGTTGTCAGTGTCAGTTGTCAGTGTGTGTTGTCAGTTGTCAGTATGTGTTGCTAGTTGGCAGTGTTAGTTGTGAGTGTGTGTTGTCAGTGTCAGTTGTCAGTGTGTGTTGTCAGTGTCAGTTGTCAGTGTGTGTTGTCAGTGTCAGTTGTCAGTGTGTGTTGTCAGTGTCAGTTGTCAGTGTGTGTTGTCAGTGTCATTGGGGGTTGTCAGTGTGTGTTCTCAGTGTCGGTTGTCTCTTTGCCCCCTCCAGTGTTGTCAGTTGTCAGTGTCAGTTGTCAGTGTGTGCTGTCAGTGTCAGTTGTCATTGTGTGTTGTCAGTGGTCAGTTGTCAGTGTGTGTTGTCAGTTGTCAGTGTGTGTTGTCAGTGTCAGTGTGTGTTGTCAGTGTTAGTTGTCAATGTCAGTTGTCATTGTGTGTTGTCAGTGGTCAGTTGTCAGTGGTCAGTTGTCAGTGTGTGTTGTTAGTTGTCAGTGTGTTTTGTCAGTTGTCAGTGTGTGTTGTCAGTGTGAGTTGTCAGTGTCAGTTGTCAGTGTGTGTTGTCAGTGTCAGTTGTCAGTGTGTGTTGTCAGTGTGTGTTGTTAGTTGCCAGTGTGTTTTGTCAGTTGTCAGTGTGTGTTGTCAGTTGTCAGTGTGTGTTGTCAGTTGTCAGTGTGAGTTGTCAGTGTCAGTTGTCAGTGTGTGTTGTCAGTGTCAGTGTGTGTTGTCAGTTGTCAGTTGTCAGTGTCAGTTGTCAGTGTGTGTTGTCAGTGTCAGTTGTCAGTGTGTGTTGTCAGTTTCAGTTGTCAGTGTGTGTTGTCAGTTGTCAGTGTGTGTTGTCAGTGTCAGTTGTCAGTGTGTGTTGTCAGTTGTCAGTGTGTGTTGTCAGTTTCAGTTGTCAGTGTGTGTTGTCAGTTGTCAGTGTGTGTTGTCAGTGTCAGTTGTCAGTGTGTGTTGTCAGTTGTCAGTGTGTGTTGTTAGTTGTCAGTGTGTTTTGTCAGTTGTCAGTGTGTGTTGTCAGTTGTCAGTGTGAGTTGTCAGTGTCAGTTGTCAGTGTGTGTTGTCAGTTGTCAGTGTGAGTTGTCAGTGTCAGTTGTCAGTGTGTGTTGTCAGTGTCAGTGTGTGTTGTCAGTTGTCAGTTGTCAGTGTCAGTTGTCAGTGTGTGTTGTCAGTGTCAGTTGTCAGTGTGTGTTGTCAGTTTCAGTTGTCAGTGTGTGTTGTCAGTTGTCAGTGTGTGTTGTCAGTGTCAGTTGTCAGTGTGTGTTGTCAGTTGTCAGTGTGTGTTGTCAGTTTCAGTTGTCAGTGTGTGTTGTCAGTTGTCAGTGTGTGTTGTCAGTGTCAGTTGTCAGTGTGTGTTGTCAGTTGTCAGTGTGTGTTGTTAGTTGTCAGTGTGTTTTGTCAGTTGTCAGTGTGTGTTGTCAGTTGTCAGTGTCAGTTGTCAGTGTCAGTTGTCAGTGTGTGTTGTCAGTTGTCAGTGTGTGTTGTCAGTTGTCAGTGTGTGTTGTCAGTTGTCAGTGTGAGTTGTCAGTGTGAGTTGTCAGTGTGTGTTGTCAGTTGTCAGTGTGTGTTGTCAGTTGTCAGTGTGTGTTGTCAGTGTCAGTTGTCAGTGTGTGTTGTCAGTGTCAGTTGTCAGTGTGTGTTGTCAGTGTCAGTTGTCAGTGTGTGTTATCAGTTGTCAGTGTGTGTTATCAGTTGTCAGTGTGTGTTATCAGTTGTCAGTGTGTGTTGTCAGTGTCAGTTGTCAGTGTGTGTTGTCAGTGTCAGTTGTCAGTGTGTGTTGTCAGTTGTCAGTGTCAGTTGTCAGTGTCAGTTGTCAGTGTGTGTTGTCAGTTGTCAGTGTGAGTTGTCAGTGTCAGTTGTCAGTGTGTGTTGTCAGTGTCAGTGTGTGTTGTCAGTTGTCAGTTGTCAGTGTCAGTTGTCAGTGTGTGTTGTCAGTGTCAGTTGTCAGTGTGTGTTGTCAGTTTCAGTTGTCAGTGTGTGTTGTCAGTTGTCAGTGTGTGTTGTCAGTGTCAGTTGTCAGTGTGTGTTGTCAGTTGTCAGTGTGTGTTGTCAGTTTCAGTTGTCAGTGTGTGTTGTCAGTTGTCAGTGTGTGTTGTCAGTGTCAGTTGTCAGTGTGTGTTGTCAGTTGTCAGTGTGTGTTGTTAGTTGTCAGTGTGTTTTGTCAGTTGTCAGTGTGTGTTGTCAGTTGTCAGTGTCAGTTGTCAGTGTCAGTTGTCAGTGTGTGTTGTCAGTTGTCAGTGTGTGTTGTCAGTTGTCAGTGTGTGTTGTCAGTTGTCAGTGTGAGTTGTCAGTGTCAGTTGTCAGTGTGTGTTGTCAGTTGTCAGTGTGTGTTGTCAGTTGTCAGTGTGTGTTGTCAGTGTCAGTTGTCAGTGTGTGTTGTCAGTGTCAGTTGTCAGTGTGTGTTGTCAGTGTCAGTTGTCAGTGTGTGTTATCAGTTGTCAGTGTGTGTTATCAGTTGTCAGTGTGTGTTATCAGTTGTCAGTGTGTGTTGTCAGTGTCAGTTGTCAGTGTGTGTTGTCAGTGTCAGTTGTCAGTGTGTGTTGTCAGTTGTCAGTGTGTGTTATCAGTTGTCAGTGTGTGTTATCAGTTGTCAGTGTGTGTTGTCAGTGTCAGTTGTCAGTGTGTGTTGTCAGTTGTCAGTGTGTGTTGTCAGTGTCAGTTGTCAGTGTGTGTTGTCAGTGTCAGTTGTCAGTGTGTGTTGTCAGTTGTCAGTGTGTGTTGTCAGTGTCAGTTGTCAGTGTGTGTTGTCAGTGTCAGTTGTCAGTGTGTGTTGTCAGTTGTCAGTGTGTGTTGTCAGTGTCAGTTGTCAGTGTGTGTTGTCAGTGTCAGTTGTCAGTGTGTGCCCCAATGATCGGAGTGTGGGAGGAGATGAGAACATGACACCCGGCTAAGGACAAGCTCCCGGAGGACTCCGCGATCCCCGAGTCCTCCCCACACTGACATGTAATTGTCGGGAGGCAGAAAGGAACGCTTCCCCTTTAAGTTGAAGTGACTGTGATCAGGCCCCGCCCCCCTCGGTGACACAGCACTTGTAAATGTCCTATCAGTAATTTAAAGCCCGGAGACTCCGCCCTGAAGTGAGGAACAGTGGGCTGATGGAAATGTAGTGAGCAGTCTGAGACAGGCACTGGGTGAATCATTAGCCAACTGCTACACTGGGATGCTTTTGTCTGGAGTCTAATAGGAAATACATTGATAGACATTGATAGACACAGCACACTGCCTGCCTCCTCCTGACTGCACAGTCTTCTCCTTCTCCTTCTTCTTCTGGTTTTTTTTTACCTTGGGGCTTTTACCAATACACCAAAGTGGATGTAATATCTGGTGGATCTCCGGTCCAAAATGCTGCTGGTTTCCCAGCGCATAGAAGCACCACGCATGGAGCCTTATATACCAGTAAGTAACCTATAGGGATCGCTAAAGTCTTCTTGTGTCTATTGATCCCCAGTGCCAGCTGGACCCCGAAGTGTCACTTCTAATGCCACCCAGCCCTGCATGTCTTCATCCACAAAGTCTGCTTATTGATAAACATACATCATGCCTTGTAAACACTCTCCTGCCTGCCTGCCTGCCATGCTCAGGGACTCTTGTTTTGTCTAAATATGTAATGATACATTGTGAAAATACAAAGATCACTGATGGTAAAATGAGGAGCCAGAAGATGCTGTGTGGACAGTTCAGAGCTGATGGCAGAGGCTGGCTCTCCTCTCCTCTCCTCTCCTCTCCTCTGCTTTTCTCATTTCCTAGGCTGCCTGATTTCTCCTAGATTAATGCTGACTGCCCAGGGACTAATAGGATTATATCTGCCAATAAACTCTGCCTTGAAAAGCTGAAATATCCCTGTGTAAACACAGGCTGCCTTCTAACCTAATGATTAGTGGGTGACACCTTAGGTTAAGCAATGGGCAATGTGTGGCTGGTTTACCCCCCCTCCAGCGTGGGAATGGTTAAAATGCAGTAAAGGAGCCCCCTTTGCCCCCTCCGGCATGTGAATGGTTAACATGCTCTAGAGGAGTTTTTGCCCCCTCCAGTGTGGAAATGGTTAAAATGCAGTAAAGGAGCCCCCTTTGCCCCCTCCGGCATGTGAATGGTTAAAATGCTGTAGAGGAGTTTCTTTGCCCCCTCCAGTGTGGAAATGGTTAAAATGCTGGAAAGGAGTCATTTCGCCCCCTCCAGCATGGAAATGGTTAAAATGCTGGAAAGGAGTCATTTCGCCCCCTCCAGCATGGAAATGGTTAAAATGCTGGAAAGGAGTCATTTCGCCCCCTCCAGCATGGAAATGGTTAAATGCCGGAAAGGAGTCTCCTCGCCCCCTCCAGCATGGAAATGGTTAAAATGCTAGAAAGGGGTCTCCTCGCCCCCTCCAGCATGGAAATGGTTCAAATGCTGGAAAGGGGTCTCCTCGCCCCCCTCCAGCATGGAAATGGTTCAAATGCTGGAAAGGAGTCTCCTCGCCCCCTCCAGCATGGAAATGGTTCAAATGCTGGAAAGGAGTCTCCTCGCCCCCTCCAGCATGGAAATGGTTGTAATGCTGTAGAGGAGTCCTGAGTGTCATTCAGAGCCTGCGATCATATAGATTCCACTTGCCCAGCTTGAATGGGTTGGGAGTGTTGCATGCAGCCTATTAATCTCCCAGCTCCCATTACCCAGTAATAACCAGAATTACTTCATTTGTTGCTGTTCTGTGCAGGTCAGAGGTCACCTGGGTGTCACTGGGAATTAATACAGCAGCCGCTTCTAACTGCAGTGCAGAGACGTCTGCTTTATTTGCTCTTATTCCTGACATGGACATGACTTCTTTATTCTTGGTGTGATATGCTGTGCACTTCTTGTGTGTATTCCTTTTATATATATATATATATATATTCTATTGATTGGGGGTAGTTGGTGATTTACCAAATAATCCCTTTCGCAGCAATTTATTGTCATCATTTGTAAGCTAAACACTTGATAAATGGAGCCCCACCCCCCCTTCTCCCCCCATCATCTTTGGTAAAGTGACACCTGCCTGGCAGTCTTGTATTGTCAGTGAGTGGCAAAGCTGGAGCGGTTCTTGCTGGCAGGAGCTGTGTCCAGCAGGGGGGGAATGTGTGTTTGTGTGCTGAGCTATTAAGGTAACCATACATGAAAAGGAGAGAGGAGGGGGGGGGGGGGGTCATTAAGAGCTGATCAGACAGCGCTATGACTCTCATTTTATAATGTAATCATGTACTGGATAGCGACACTTGTCTCTTTTTTATCGTCTGCTGCTCTTTCCTCCCTCACAATATCTTTGACTTTGGTAGATGTCGCTATACATTGACCTAGTTGCACGATTAGCAGATGACAATTCCTAAGCCTGACCACACACTATACAATCTGATTGTACAATCTTCTTAAAGATGGCCCTACACTATACGCTTTTTCCTTTAGATCACTCCACAACTATATAGTGCAAGGGCAAGGATACAATTTGAATGGATTGTTTAGGTTTCTCCTCAAATTACATCAATCTTTGTATTACATCATCAATTATACAACATCCTTTTACATTTACCAAAACGATGTAATAGGAGCACAAACGTGAACAATCCATTCAAATTCGAGCTATTTAGGCCTTTGCACTGCATAGTTGATGGTATATCTAGCGGAGATCGTACAATCAGATTTTTAGATTGTAAGCTCTAATGAGCAGCGCCTTCTGATTCCTCTCGTACCAAATTGTACTGTAGCTGTAATGCCTTCATTTTCTTAAGTGCTGTGCAAACTGTTGGCACCATATAAATCCAGTATAATAATAATAATAATTGTATAGTGTATGGTCAGCCTTTGATCTGCCATCCACTAGAGCTGGGCTCAGATGACCTTTGAACTCCAATCTCTAACCTATCCGAACTTGCACACTTTTTTTTTTACTCCAGGGGGAACCGGGCCAGGTCATTCCTGCCCCGCATCTCGCATAAACCTAGAGGCGGGTTGTGGGGTGGGAATGACCTGACCCGCAGCTCATTGGAGTATTAAAAAGAGTGTGAGTTCAGAGTTCAGGTAGAGATAAGTTCGGAGGGTGCCCAAGCTCATCTCCAGTTGGTGGTAGATCTAAAGTTGACCATACACTATGCAATGTAATTGTATAATCTTCTTAAAGATATCAATGCATTATATATCCTGACTGTACAAATTGCTTTAGATCTACCATCAATTATTTAATACAGGGGCTCGCCTGATTGGATACAATGTGAATGGCTTGTTTAGGTTTGCCCTCATATTACATAGTATTATTGTAGGAGATTGCATAATCTGATTATATAGTGTCTGGCCAGCCTTAAAAAGGAACTGCAGTCTGCTCACATAATTTGTAATAAAAACATCTTTGCCATTCTGAAGCTTCCCTCCAACCACTTTGCATATTTTATATATAGTGGATTCCGTAATTGCCAGATATGCTGCAAAAATCTCCCTCCACCGAGTCTGGCTGCATCCATTTTAACTGTGGGTAGCTGAAGCTGCTGCTGCCTTTTCACTTCCTGGATTCACACAGACGCACACCCAGCTCTGCAGCTCTCATTGGCCCTCTTATGACTCGTCCCACCTCCCTTCCTGGCAAACTCTCACGGGAGTGAGAGAGAGAGAGCTGTGCATGATGTCAAAGGCCTAGGCTTTTTATGGGACAAGAAACAAGAAGGTATAAGGTATTTACTGGAAGAAAAAAAAGTTTTACTATCCAAAAGTTAAAACAACAAGGGCAGAAGAGTTAATAGATGGAAAGATGAAAAAATGACTGAAGGTCGGCTTTAAGCTGGATAAACACTATGCAACTTTTGTTCAATTTCCTTTAGATTTACCTTCAACTATGTACAGGCATACCCCACTTTTAAAGTGGTTGTAAACCCTTACAAACCACTTTGACCTACAGGTAAGCCTAGATTAAGGCTTACCTGTAGGTCCAAGAAATATCTCCTAAACCTATACGGTTTAGGAGATATTTGCCCGAAGACAGGAACCGCTGTCTACGGCGCATGTGCCGTAGACAGCGGCGCGCAGGCGCACTGAGTGCGGCATTTCCAACAACGGAGCTGCCGCGCGTGTCGGCTCCCGTGCGCATGCGCGGGAGTGACGTCATCGCGGCTCCGCCGAATGACAGCGGCGGAGCTGCGAGACCCCACCGAAAAGATGGATGCGCCGGACTACAGGGGACAGCGGTGACATCGCTGGCTCCTGTGTCAGGTAAGTGACACATAATGGACTACTATGCGATGCGTAGTAGTACATTAGGCTTTGCCTTTGCAGGGAATAAAAGAGGAAGTAAACCCATCAGGGTTTACTTCCTCTTTAAGTACACAATGGGGTTTATTTACTAAAGCTGGAAAGTGCAAAATCAGCCTCACATCTGCATAGAAACCAATGAGCTTCTAACCTCAGCTTGTTCAATTAAGCTTTGGTAATAAAAGCTGGAAGCTCATTGGTTTCTATGCAGAAATGAGCCTCATTTTGCACTTTCCAGCTTTAGTAAATAAACTCCATTGTGTACTTAAAGCGGTAGTAAACCCGCAATTTTTTTTTTTTTTTTTTTAAACCTGCAAAGCAAAAGGCATAATGAGCTAGTATGCACCGCATACTAGCTCATTATGAAATACTTACCTTAGAACGAGGCCCTGACATCTGGCCCGATCCACGCCGAGGGAGCTGACATGCTCCCTCAGCGTTTCTTCCGGGTATCGCGGCTCCGGCGATGTGAGTGGCCGGAGCCGCGATATCGTCACTCCCGTGCATGCGCGCGGGAGATTTCATTCCGGCCGGACGGCCACTGCCGGATTTTCAGGCCGAGAATCCCCTTTTGCGCATGCGCCGCTGCAGTCAGCGGCGCATACCGAGGGGAATATCTCCTAAACCGTACAGGTTTAGGAGATATTTTTTTTACCTACAGGTAAGCCTTATTATAGGCTTTCCTGTAGGTAAAAGTTAAAAATTAGAGTATACAACCACTTTAAAAGTTGGGTATGCCTGTAGTGCAAGGGCCTGCCTGACTGCATACAAATTGAAAGTGTTTGATCTCATATTTATATGGTTTTGGTAAAAAATCTAAAGAAAATTGTATAGTGTGTATCCCGCTTTAGCTCTGCCATCAACTATTTCGTGAAAGGGCCTGCCTGATTATATACAATTTGAATGGCTTGTTTGGGTTTGTCCGCATCTGACATTTGTTTTGTTAAATCCAGAGGAGATTGTGCAATCAAATTTGTATGGTGTATGTCCGGCGTAGTTGTTACAGTTATGGTGCGCTGATCTGATCTTTGCACATATCACAGTAAAATGCTATAGTGTATTGTTTACTCTAGTGTGTGAAAAATGGCAGTTCCTACTTGTGTTATGGACGTTTTGTAGGTGACAATTATTACATGTGGGGATATCCTCTTGGGTCGAGCAATGCGCACAGGTTGGTCCCTGGTGGCACTCTTGCACCTGGCACTGGAGAGGTTAAGGTCGCTCGCTCCTGTACCACATGGCACTGGGCAGCAGAAGTGGATTTTATTGCAAGGAAAACACCCTGTGAGCCTCCCAGACACAGTGTGGGAGCTCGGAGCTGGCTCATGTTTTTTAAACTGGTTTATTTATTTTTTTACCACCCCCCACCCACTCTCTTATTAACCCCTGCACTGGCTGATACTCGGGGTGGATAATGGTGCTTGAAATTCAGAGGCTTGATCAGAGCCTCCAGCAGACGAAGCGTTAAAACCCATGATTCCCTTGTTGACTGTCCTTTAGAAGTCAGTGGCAGTTCATGTCAATCCATTGTGTACATTATACCCTCACACGACAGCAGGTTGTGATGCAGTATTAATAAGCGTTTTCCTTTCTCTGTACAAAGGATGGAGTAATATGTTCTGTTTAAGATTAAACATCTTCATTCAATGCTGCAGCAAGCAGTCTTTCTCCAGTGAAGTGTAACAACTAGCTACATCAAACAGTAATGAGTGAAAGGCACCGTTCCTGGGAGCTCAGCTTATTGTTTTTACATGAAACAAGTCCATGATTTTAAGCCTACCTGTTCGATCGATGCAGGATATTAATCTATTGAAGCCAAATTGTTACTTTACAAATTAGAATCTGTTGCTGATGATGACAACGCAGATAACGCTTACACATAGCAAACTTGGCATTACGCCCGAAAAGTGTTTTTTTTTTATTTTATTTTTTTCTACATCAATTGTGTATCTCTGCTGTAGTTTTACATTTTGCATTCATTTTTAGGTAGATCTGTAACATGGGTAATATCACAATTTTATGGAGCAGACTTAAAGTAGAGCTATAGGCCAATGTCATTTTTGGATAGAGCAAAGGAGGGTTTATAATGCTGAAGAGGAGTCCTGAGTGTCATTCAGAGCCTGTGATTGCATCGATTTTCTACTTCCCCCAGCTTGAATGGGTTGGATACCACCTATTAATCCCCCAGCTCCCATTACCCAGATTTTTTTTTTCATCATCTGTGTCCCATTGCAAAGATTTCCCTTCACTTCCTGTCCCATAGCCAAACAGGAAGTGAAAGGAAATCCCTGCAAATTGAGGGGAATTCCGGTCACCAGAACTAGTGCCCCTATTGTAGGATTTCCCCTCTATTACTTTTCTGGGGACAACCCAAAATTTGGGATTTTATTTTACTTTCAATGATAAATAGTGAGGGTGAATCTCCTTAAAGTGTAATTCCCCCCCCCCCCCCCCATCGGTGTCACATTTGGCACCTTTCAGGGGGTAGGAGGGAACAAATGCCTGTATTATACAGGTATTTGCTCCCACTTCCTGGCATAGATCACCACGGCGTTCGTGGTGACCTATGCCACTTCCGGTGTTCTGGCAGATAGTGTCCTGCCATCATATAGCATCCGCCCCGTGCTGCGCATGCGCAGTACGGGGCAGAAGAAGCTTCGGAAAATTTCCACAGCTGCTCCAAGAGTGGAGGTGGTAGCCCCACCATCCAAGCGGATATAGGGTTGTAAAAATTAGATGGCCCCTCGCGGGCGAGCTTCGCTCGCCACGCTTCGCTCGCCACGCTTCGCTCGCCACGCTTCGCTCGCCACGCTTCGGGCTCAGCCTCGCTGCGCTCGGCTCTTTTTTATTCCTGCTCTGTGTCCACTTGGATGGTGGGGCTAGAACCTGGACTCACGGCGCAGGCGCCATTCATCCTCGGCTATTTTCGGAATCTGTGTTGCTGTGTACTGCGCATGCACAGTACACAGCGGACACTATCTGATGGGGGACCTTATATGATGGGACACCGACACCTACCTTGTCCTCCCCCCGCTGTAGTATGGGAGACACACAGGTCCCAGAACACAGCAGGGACCAGTGAGGAAGCGCAGTGCATGCGCAGTAGGGAACCTTCACTCCCTGATTCCCGTACGTGGCGGCGGCAGCTGCCGAGAGCCAATGGACAGATCGGCTTTGTCTGCCGACATCGCGGGCTCCCTGGACAGGTAAATGTCCATGTATTAAAAGTCAGCAGCTGCAGTATTTGTAGCTGCTGGCTTTTAAAAATTATTATTTTTTTTTTTTTCGGCGGACCTCCGCTTTAACTGGTCTACAAACAGCAATAAAAACTGCCAGGCATTCTAATCCCTCTCCACTCTGGGGACTTTTACGTAAGGAGAATTCGCCAAAAGTGGTTCTAACAATCTGTACCTGTATTCTATTCTTCTGTTATTAAAATATTCAAGACAATTTTTATTTTGATAATAGTTATGATCGATTTAAAATCCCGGGCTGTTTTTATTTCTTTTGTGTCCCATTGGGAACATGTTTTAGCTTGCTTCCTGCCCTGGAGACACAACAGGAAGGCAGGAGAAGGGGAAATTACAACTTACTGAAGAGTCACAGGAGTAAGTTTCCGCACTAGAACTTTTACTTTCTTTTCCTGTTTCATTGACAGCTGTAAAATGTAGGAAATTCCATGACTTTTTTTTTTGTCTGTGATAATGGTCACCAAGAGAAATAGAGAGGGTGAATCCCCCAAACTGGAACATAAACCACAATATATGGTCTAAAGCAGGGATATGCAATTAGCGGACCTCCAGCTGTTTCAGAACTACAAGTCCCATGAGGCATAGCAAGACTCTGACATCCACAAGCATGACACCCAGAGGCAGGGTCATGATGGGACTTGTAGTTTTGCAACAGCTGGAGGTCCGCTAATTGCCTATTCCTGGTCTAAAGGTTTATTGGGTAATAGGTATAGGTTTCATCAGAAAATTTTCCAACATGTCCCTTCGACAGAAGCCAATTAAATGATCAGCCAGCTTAAGTTTGACTCTTCAGTTTGAAAGTCAGGGATGAAACATTGATATTGTTGCCATAACAGCTGCTTGAAAAATTGGGCTTGAGGCGTTGGAATCCTGAAGATTGATTAAATTACATCATCCTCCAGTTTGATGGTGGTGGGACTGTGGAGGATGTTAATATAAAGTTGTTTAGTTGGCAGCTTCTGTACTCCAAAGGATTTTCACAATTAGGGTTATGATTTAGTGACACCACCAAAACTCGGATTTTATACACAATCTATGTATGGAGTAAACCAATTGTTTTTTTTTTTTTATATATACTTGAGTACCGTGGTGTGAGATTTCGGTTGTAGATTTATACGTATCAGCTTCTTGATCTCATGACCACATGAAACTGTCACAAAGCAAATTTTAATAAAGGAAATTGTTGACACTGTTATGTACACTCAGAAGCTGGGAATCTCAAAAGGGAAGTGTCAAACTCCAAATAAGTAAAACCAAATAAAAGGAAGAAAATAGAAATACTTCTTTTCAAGGTAAGCCTGCCATCGCTGAACAAAGATAATGGCTTGGCTGCCATGCTGACCCACAGATGCATACCTTTAGGTAATGCATACATTTAGTCTCATGACTAAATATGCAATAAGGCTCGGTTCACACAGTACGCGGCACGACTTGCAGCGCCGTGACCTGCCGCGACCTCAGCGGCGACTTGCAAAACGACTTCTGTATAGAAGTCAATGCAAGTCGCCCAAAGTCGCCGCAAAAGTAGTACAGGAACCTTTTTTCTAAGTCGGAGCGACTCGAGTCGCTCCTATTAGAACGGTTCCGTAGTACAGAACGGGGCGCTACTTGTCAGGCGGCGAAGTCGCCTGGACAAGTCGCCCCTGTGTGAACCGAGCCTAAGGATATCTATTTTTTTTATTATTATTTTTTTTGTGAGTTGCATTTTGGTAGGAGTGACTGGGAACATGTTAAAGCCATGGAGGCAAAAAAACAAGCCAGTCAACTAGCATTTTCGGGAGAGGGTTAACAATGACAGTAAGGCTCCATGCACACTGAAGCTGATAAACTGCAGTTTATTGGCGTTTGGGCGTTTTTTGTAAAAGCCCATAAACTCCACTCTATGTTAGCCTATGTGTCCATGCACACATGGACGTTTTTCAGCTTTAATGAGCAGTGGAGTTTATGGGCTTTTTTCTGAACGCCAGAAATTCGCGTTCAAAGTGCCGTTTTTCAGCGGCAAAAAACGACAAACGCTCATTAACGCTCATTAACGCTCATTAACGCTCGTTCATTAGTGTTCGGCATTCTATTTTTCAATGCATTGTGGGATTTTTGGAGTGTCCTCTGTGTATTTTTATAAAAAACGCCCATTAACGCTAACGCTGTAAAACGCTCATTAACGCTAGTATAAAACGCTGTTAAAAGCAGGTTTTTCAACCAGCGTTTTCTGCCAGCAATCTGGCGTCCAGAAATAGCTTTTTTGAGCTTCAGTGTGCATGGAGCCTTATGGCCAAATGTAACTTTAGCTTGTGTGTTTCTGATTCTGTTTTAAGCTCTTACCCTTTTCGAAAGCTAAATGTTGTCTAAGGCTCCATGCACACTGAAGCTGATAAACTGCAGTTTATTGGAGTTTGGGCGTTTTTTGTAAAAGCCCATAAACTCCACTCTATGTTAGCCTATGTGTCCATGCACACATGGACGTTTTTCAGCTTTAATGAGCAGTGGAGTTTATGGGCTTTTTTCTGAACGCCAGAAATTCGCGTTCAAAGTGCCGTTTTTCAGCGGCAAAAAACGACAAACGCTCATTAACGCTCATTAACGCTCATTAACGCTCATTAACGCTCGTTCATTAGTGTTCGGCATTCTATTTTTCAATGCATTGTGGGATTTTTGGAGTGTCCTCTGTGTATTTTTATAAAAAACGCCCATTAACGCTAACGCTGTAAAACGCTCATTAACGCTCATTAACGCTAGTATAAAACGCTGTTAAAAGCAGGTTTTTCAACCAGCGTTTTCTGCCAGCAATCTGGCGTCCAGAAATAGCTTTTTTGAGCTTCAGTGTGCATGGAGCCTAAGGCTCCATGCACACTGAAGCTGATAAACTGCAGTTTATTGGCGTTTGGGTGTTTTTTGTAAAAGCCCATAAACTCCACTCTATGTTAGCCTATGTGTCCATGCACACATGGACGTTTTTCAGCTTTAATGAGCAGTGGAGTTTATGGGCTTTTTTCTGAACGCCAGAAATTTGCGTTCAAAGTGCCGTTTTTCAGCGGCAAAAAATGACAAACGCTCATTAACGCTCATTAACGCTCATTAACGCTCATTAACGCTCATTAACGCTCATTAACGCTCGTTCATTAGTGTTCGGTATTCTATTTTTCAATGTATTGTGGGATTTTTGGAGTGTCCTCTGTGTATTTTTATAAAAAACGCCCATTAACGCTAACGCTGTAAAACGCTCATTAACGCTCATTAACGCTAGTATAAAACGCTGTTAAAAGCAGGTTTTTCAACCAGCGTTTTCTGCCAGCAATCTGGCGTCCAGAAATAGCTTTTTTGAGCTTCAGTGTGCATGGAGCCTTAGCCCTTGTACACACGGTCGGACATTCCGACAACAAAATCAGTCGGATTTTGTCCGAAACTTGTGTTGCATACACACGGTTGGACAAAGTTGACGGAAAATCCGATCGTACGTAACGTGACGACGTTATTTCGTTACGACAGGATACTATGTTCAGGCTAGTAGCCAATAGCTTTGGTGTAGGAATTTGATCTGAGCATGCGTGGCACTTTGTCCAATCGGAATTCTCTACACACAGTCGGACAAAGTCCGATCGGATCATGTTGTCGGAAAGTTTTATAGCACAGCTCTAAAACTTTGTCCGTTGGATATTCCGACGGAAACAGTCCGATGGAGCCCACACACAGTCGGATTATCCGACAACACGGTCCGAACGGACATTTTCCGTCGGAATGTCCGACCGTGTGTACAAGGGCTAACAGTGATCACTGCTGTGTGCCTGGACATTGCAGATAATTCATCATGGCTGCGCCCACTGTTGATTTTTAGCATTGCATTAAAATGAACCCAGAGATTGATAGACTCAGCAGGAACATGTCAACATTATCTAATCTGTGAACTTCAGCTTGTCCAGGGACTATTTTGTTGGCCACAGATTCCTTTTAAATGACATCACATTTGTTGAATGTAGCTCCATAGCCAGAAAGACAGGAGAGTGAAATAAATTCTACACTGCCAGACAGCTGTACTAAAAAATTTCCATCTGTTCTCGAACTGTGCTACCCGGCATATCATTGGATACTGGGGTGTTCAAGTGGCATTCGAATGTTGGTGTTACTTGGAGGACAGTGTGGGTGCTGCAGTCTGCCAAGACCAGGCCAAGAGTATTATCTTAAATAAAATTTCCAAAGTCATTATGACATATCAAGGGAAAGAAATATATTAGATTAGTGATTAGAGAACTGATAATATAGTTTTAATGTGTCATTTGCCAACGTGCTTGTTCAATGACCTCCAGAGTCCTGTTGAGAAGGGTCAAATGAGTTTTCTATGTGTAGCCGCGTACCCGCTTTCCCCCTCCCACTCCATGTGCAGTGGTGCCAGGTCCTTGGATCACCTGCTCTGCTTTTGTTAGGGTGGCATCCTGCAGCTAATCCCTCTTGTCTGTAAATGGGAAGCGCGGCCAATTCTTATTTACACTCCCATGGAAAATAGGCCGGCCGTCATGGAAATAAAATAGATTGTTTTTTCCTCCCTTTATTGCAGATAACCTCCTGACACTGTATCACACAGCCATTTCTTGTTTTAATAAGCTATTATTGAAAAGCACACAGTAAAGGAAGTTAATACGGGTTAGCCAATTTTATCTGTGACCATTTTCATTGTTATTATGGTCTGGGCTGCAGTCCCACTAGCTTCTAATGACCAGTAATGTAACTTTAGTGGAAAGATGGAATGCTCATTTCTGTACATCATGCTTCGGTAAGGTGTTGCTTCTGGTTTCTAGTAAATAGGCTGTAGTCCAAAGACTGCCTGCCGTCTGCGAGGCACCAGCATGGAAATATAAAAAGGGGCTTTTTCGCAAATAAAAATATTTGCCTATTAGAGATGCACCCTCTATGCTGGGAAAACATGGTCACCATTTATATTGCCCCTGAGATGTAGTGACAAGTACATCCATGCAGCTGTTGCTGATGAAGCGTCTATAAAGCCCCATACACACTATCAGATTATCTGCTGAGTTTTTCCTTCAGATTTACCAAAACCATGTAGTAGAAGGGCCTGCCTGATTGCATACACATTGAAACTCCTAAGGTTTGTCCTCATATTATATGGTTTTGGTAAATCTGAAGGAAAAACTCAGCAGATAATCTGATAGTGTGTATGGGGCTTTAGAGTAAATTCCTGCAGAAAGTATGAAGATTTTGACAGTTTTATATTTTTAAGGCTTGGGATGACGGTAATTTTTCCATTTTTTTTGTGGAAAACACCTTTATAGAAGAACCTCTTTATCCATGCTAACATATGTCCGGTGGCCACTTTTTCGGAGGACTCAGGAGATTAAACTTTGTCAAGATGTTGTCCTTTGTAGTGTTTCCTTCATTCCCTGCACACTAGATCCCTTTTCAGATCAGGTTAACAGTCATGTGCTAATAAAACGAAGTAGCACAGAGAAAGCATCAGTGGATAACACAACTTCAGATTTGAATTTCTCTTGTTTGTAGCTGATACAATGTTATATTTTAAGATCTGTTAGATTTTCTCTAGAAGAAAAAGATAGATACAGCAGATAGATTTTTTTTTTTTTTAATAAATATATATATATATATATATATATATATATATATATATATATATATATAATGTGTATGTATGCATATATGTATGTATGCATATGTATATGTGAAAAAACTGTTGAACCTCAACTGTGCAAATTCCGCGCAATGTAAAAAACAAAATACATAAAAAGCTGCTCCCTGGGAAAGTGAAAAAAACACCCTAATGGATAATAGCAGTAATTAAGGGGCGCTCTAAAATAATCTAAATGTGAAAGATTAATCCACCATTATCAATAAAAGTGGCATTGGTAGAAAATGCTTAAAACAATAATCTAATCGCCATCTCCAAAAAAACAAATATAATATCAATAAATAAAAATATCAATTAATAAAATATGCTGAACATTGGTGAACACCAATCAAAAAATAGAGTCCCAATAACGTGTCTCTACATAGATAAATTCTGCAGATCCAAATTCAGAAATAAATGTTAATCATGATATAGCAGCAAATCGGAAAGGCTTGCGACTCCCTCCACCAAACACGCAGCAATACACCAGTTGTGAAGATGTAAGTCCAAACTGCTTACCAGATTCGTTTGACCACTTTAATTAAAAAGTAAGTCAAACAGCGCCTGTACAGGATAATGCCTGCTCATATGGACACTGATGGAAATGATAGTAGATGATATGTCCCCCTTCACAGACTCAGGCGGCAGATATGAAAAAATAATACAAAAGGATCCATAGTGTAATACTGACTTTAATAAAAAATAAATGTAAAAACAGACAGCCAAATGGCTCCTTACGTGGTTGTGTGCCTGACCTGGCACTAGGGCTGCTCGCTTTGACCGAAAAACTCACTCTCTGACCAAACGAAAAAGTCCTTCTGCATTCGCTATTGGCGTGCGTTCCAGGCCTTCAGACCGTCAAACCAGAGGGCCGGAAGTGGCGTCAAAGTGTGACCAGGCACCGCTCCGACGTATGTTTCATTGTTAACGTCTTCATATATATATAATTTTTTTTTTTTTATATTATATTGGTACACTGTGAGTAGGAAATAATCAGCATCTAGAATGGTTTTTCTTCAAAAATCAAGCATGCAAAAACGAATCAAGCTATTTATTTTAATTACAGTTCTGGTGATAGTTTGTGAGCACTTATACCTAAGGGGTGATTATCCTATACAGTTTGGCTGTTTAAAGAGTTTCTGTTACTGCATATGGGTTTGAATATATCTGCATGTGGTTATATGTATATTTTTATTCATTGACACTATAATTATGAAGAAGCTTCAGAATTCTAATGAGATCCAAAGATTTAATTATCATTCATACAATATACATACATCTGTATGCAAGCTGTTGCTGCATGTTTGTGATCAATGATGAAATGACAACTGCCATTGCCTTGTAAGTAGTGAAAATGCTAGAAGCACCTGGTGAAGAGTGGTTCTAGGGATCAAAGGAATGTGTTCCATCAAAGAGATATTCACACTTCTGGTGAACTGAATGCCTGGCCTCTGACTGACCCAACATAGCTAATATGGCAACACATATGGATGTAAAAACAAAAGGGGGGGGGGGGGGGAAGGTGATTTGAGGACTATCTGGAGCATTGCTAGTTTAAGGTGCAATCTATTCTGCCTCTTCTTAATGTTGTCTGGTTGACAAGTGACAGCTCACTGGTAGCCCATGTGCTGCTAAAGCTAAATTACACATCTTAAAAAAAAAGGGGGGGGGGGATTTAGGGTTTCTTCTAATTAGGAACTAAGTAGAAGTAACAATTGCAATAATAGGGCAGTACACATTTAGGTCAAATGTGTATTTAATATGCACAATATCCAATGAGAACATCAAACAGAATGTCCAAAAAAGGAGAAAACACAGAACAGTTAATGCATTTTGAGGGCTCAAAGATCTCCCCCTACTTCAAGGCTTGAGTTTGATGGAAGGATTGGAGGCCTGCATAAAGAATCGGATGTAACAAAGATCAATGGACCAGAGAGCTTTTGGACTCATGCCACGTACACACGACCGGACTTTCCGGCAGACTAGGTCCGACGGAATCAGTCCATCAGACAATACGATCGTTTTTCGTTTTAAAAAAAACAGACGGACCTAGAAATAGAACGTGTTTCAAATCTGTCTGATGGACTCAATTCCTATTGGGAAAACCGTTCATCTGTGTGCTGGTCCGACAGGCAAATACGACGCAAGGGAAGCTATTGGCTACTGGCTATTGAACTTCTTTCTTGGTTCCATCTTACGTCATCACGTTCAAAAGGAAGGGACTTTCGAACAGACTTAGTCCGTTCGTATATGGCCAAGTCCGTTTGTTCAGAAAGTCCGTTGGAACTCCGCCGAAAGTCCGCCAGACCTAGTCTGCCGGAAAGTCTGGTCATGTGTAAGCGGCATCAGACCTACTTGGACAGTCATTGTACTTTGTGCAAGTGGATATCTAAATCTGGCCTCCCTGTTTTACGACACCCTGTGTTTGTTTAGAGCGGCATTACCAGAGCCATTGTGCCTTATTGAATTTGAAATGTTCTAATGACAATTTTTTTTTTTTTATCCGCCACCTCATTTTATTTCTTACAAATATGTATTTAAGGTAGTTTTGGCTTGTAGCAGTGGTGTGGTATAGGGCAGATGTTATAAAGCTTTGTCCTCTTGTGAGTTGTAGTACAGTATAACAGTTGGCAGTCAGCCATACTATATATTTATAATATAATATCACCCAAAGTGTTTAAAAAATAATGTTAAATGTTTCAATGCTAGCTGTAAACTTGGCTACCTCTGCTTGTAACAAAGTTATAATGCAGCAGATGTTAAATTGGAAGTAAACCCTCCATCATTTTCAGTCAAGGAAGCTGCCATCTTGGCCTCTAATAATTCTTCAACTGCCATAATGCTGCACATGTGATCAGTTATGACATCAGCCATTGGATGGTTTGAAAGTTTGGTTGAGAGCACAACCAATGTAAAAGTTAGCATTTCCGGCATGCCGGGAATGTAAATGTTTTTTGAAACTGGGTATACTCCCGCTTTAAGAGAAAAGGAAGACCTACATTGTTTTCAGGTTACTTGAGGGCCATACTCACAGAGCCTATTGCAGATCCCTCAGACTATTGATTTGGCCCCAGTGGGCAAAGTTGAATTAAAATTATTGTATAATGGATTCAATTGCATATTGCCACATTTTGCTAATTTCTACAACTGTGGACTATATGCACATACAATCATAACATATAACAAGACTTTTCTTTTTTTAATTTGATGTAATACGAAGGTACAACGTGGCACTTGCAGCAAAAATATGTGCACTGCACTAAAGAAATTCTAAGCACAGCACTATGTGAAGGATAATGTTTATCAGCTAAGAGGCATATTTAAAATCTTTTTGTCATTTGCCAAATATACCAAACTGGTTATACATGCTAAACCTGTGCTTTCCTATGGCCCATCACTGCCAGCCTGCTTGGCCCAATAGGAAGATGTTGGAAGCAGACCATCTCTTGATTTCACCAGAAGTCCTGTGTTTGTTTGGGGAACCTCATAAAGATGTTCGAGGGTTGTGGGGGCCCCTGGGCTTGAGTCACTTTCGGCCCTACCTTCTATACATTACCGTATTTATCGGCGTATAACACGCACCCCAAGTTTAGGAGGACATTTTAAGGAAAAAAACGTACCTTTAAATGCCCATCAATGCAGCCTTGTCAGTGTCATTTGCAGCCTTGTCAGTGTAGCCTTGTCATTTGATGCCTTGTCCCAGTGTCATTTGCAGCCTTGTTATTGCAGTCTTGAAGTTTAAAAATGGTGCCGCCGAGATACAGAGTCCTGTGTATCTCAGCGGCTCTCGGGTCCTCTTGGGTCCTCTCGGCGGCTAAGGGTCCTCTCGCAGTCCCGAGCAAAGCCAAGAGTACTCGGCTCACAGTCACGCCCAGATCTGTTATGTCCATCATAGGGCGGGACTGGGTGTGACTATAAGCATAGCGTAGCCGAGTACAATCGTCTATGTATCTTTGCGGGGGCCCTCTATTGGGCGGGGGCCCATGGGCTTGAGCCCAGTCAAGCCCAATGGTAAGTCCAGCCCTGTGCATAGGTAATCCTTGGTACCCAGATTTTACTCATGTAGCCAGTTTTGCATGTTTAGGAAACAGGGTTACTTCTAGAAGTCTATGAAAGAGACAATGAGGACTAGAAAAGTGTGTCAATCCTTAGCAACCAGTGGGATTTTTTTATCAGGTCAGAGAAAGATAGATATATTTTTTTAGGTTTCACTCATTGAGGATAAAAAAAAAAAAAAAGTTAGCTTTGGGACTTACTTCAGTCTACTCCCCGACTCTGGAAGCAGAGTGTATAAAGTGAAATCTGTATTCCTTTTACTACATGGAAAAGAGAGGATTTGCAAGATGTTGGGACATCTGTTTATGTGTATCTTGGTCGATACAACTCAAATAATTGCTGCAAATGATGGTTTAATAAAAATGCCCCACTTTCTACTTTAGAAACATGTATGGGCTCCTTTTATTAAATAACATGCTCTGTTACTGAATAAAAAAATAAAAAAACGTTGGAAACTCTCCAAGTAGTCTTACTACACACAAGGGAGGAGCTGTATAAAACAAATGTCAAGTGATACTCCTGTTTACTAAATTCTGGGGTATTACAAGGATTATAATAGACCTCATTCCTGTTCGTCAAGATCTCAACCCCTTTAAACAAGACAAGATGATGTCCCTTTAGTGTGAAGTTCCTGAGTTAGGTTAGGGACTGTTTTGCTGAGCGGTTAGGAGATATTCAGCCATTAAACCCTCTTCAGAGGAGGTTGCAGCTTTTACTCCGAGGTGATAACTAAAAGAAAGTCAAGTTAAATTTCCCCCTCCTCTTGGATGATGTCTCTAATGTTTGTGTATATTCTGGTTTAAATGTAAGCTGCAATGTCTTTGTTTCCATGACACTAGAGAAGTCTTTTGAGATTCCTTCCCGTAATTCTGCCCTCCTCCCTGTGTCTGCATCAGTCAAGACACCAGCTAAGAATCTGGATTTGCATGAGAAATTGTGCAGGCGAGGAAGAAGGGGGGGGGGGGGGGGGGGCAAGTTTAGGGAATGACATCCCAAGAGTGTGTATGTGAGTGTGTGAGTTATTCCCTGCCCTCCCTCTTGTTCTTTTCTAATGCAATAATAAGTGGAACAAAGTACAGGAGAATAGCGGTTTTCACAGAAAGCAAAGTGTGGCTGATGGTTCATTCGGAGACGTTAGAAAGCACAGTGCGGAAACGTAGCACTTTACAAGAGCACCAGATCAGCAGTAGCTTTTCTCATTAAACGTTTAACACCAAATATTGTCCTTTAAGCCATTGTTAAAAGAGGTTTCAGACTCTGAATGTCGGCGTTGGCATATTTCGTTCACATTTTATAGCGTATCTAAAGCCAAGAACTAAAATGTAATTTATTGCAGCTTACCTTTCCTTAGATATGGTGGCTGAATTCGTTTTTTCTTTTTGCACACTTTCTTTTTATTTTCACCTGGTGATCCTTCCAGGAACACACTTCCTGTCCTAGGGTGACCACTGAACTGTATTTAGACAGAATGGTGTTGTCCCCCTAGGATGGGAGTTTGTCAGGAGGACTATACAACACTCCCCTCACTGTCACATATGGGGGAGGTGTTATGTAGTCAACAGACAGCTGGGACTAATGCTAACTGCACAGAGGAAGAAAGAACAAGAAGTCATCAGCTCAGTAGATTTCTGCCTGGATGAACTTTTTTTTTTTTTTTTGCACTTGTTGAACAGATATAACAGAATGCTTTCAATAGTATATTTAACATAGCTTTAGGCTCGGTTCACACTGCCACTACTTGGGATCCGACTTGTGAGACCCCAAGTCACGTGACATGTGAAATCCCATTGTAGTCAATTAGAGCTGTCTTTATTAGCACTACTGAAGTTGCTCCAACTTTAAAAAAAGGTTCCTGTACTACTTTAAGGCGACGCTATCTGACTTGTGCCCATAGACTTTAATGGAAGTTGACTTCAAGTCGGATCCTCATCTTAATTTATGTGATTTGTATCCGACATTACAGGAAGATTACACAGGCATTCCCTGAAGTTGCTTCAAAGCCGCGCTGAAGTTGGGCTGAAGTCCTCTAGGAAAGTAGCACTGTAAGTCGTGCAACTTTAAGGTAGCGGCCGTGTGAATGGAGCCTAAGGGAGGAATATATTGTTTGCGTTTACATACATTTTAATAAAGGAATACAAGGTGCAAGTACTGTTTATGTAAACTAACTTTTGGGGGACAGCATGGGCCTCTGAGGGAACACCACTGGCCCTTTGGAGCCTGGCCACGGAGGTCTCGCCAGCTTGGTTTAGGAGCTGTCACACATTCAGGAAAATGTCAGCAGGTATGGGCTCCACCAACCGTTTTAAAGAGTATAAATCAGGACTAACATCAACTGTGGCCTAAGATCAGTGTTCTTAGCGCTGGTTGGGGTGTGAAGTCCAGCTGAGGGTGAAGGAGGAGGTGAAGTCCTGCTTTAGTGGGAAGTTTGAAGTACGGCTTGGGTTTTTTTAAAGTCCTTCTGGGAGATGTACGGTATGAATTATATAATATTACAGGCTGTGCTAAACCGTTATACCACAGTTTGGCCACATCAGCAATGTGCCATGTTGGTGTTTTGTGTGCTGCTTTTCCTGAGAGATTCGGAGATCTGTCTGTCCTGAAGCCAAGGCTGGATTTACTATTAGGTACTGTAGGCCTGGAAATGTATTTACTCAGACTGGCACTTCTTTTTAAAAGATTGGTTGCTATTGGTATATAACGGTTGGTACATTTCATTTGTACTTCATGCTTTATTAAACAAAAGTCTAACCGGAAGTATAAGTAATGCAATTTAATAACTAACGCACTGGGTTGTGTAGCTTTTAAAACGCATTAGGTAGTTTTTCAGATTATTTATGAGTTTGGCTATGAGTCCCATTGGAATCGAGCGGCCGGACTAAGTACGCCGGACAATCTGATCGTGTGTACGCGGCAAAAGGCACACCAGGCCTATGCTGTGTCATACTCCACCCCCTCCTCATCATTGAAAGCAAAATGTTCACCCTGCTTATTAAGGCTGATGACACGCAGGTAATTCTGCTGCTAGCGACAAATGTCAGTTCCAGAATGGCTAAATAGGATGCCTGTGTTTCCCAATGGAATTACTTGCTCTGTAGCCACACAAAGTGAGATGTTGCTATGTTGTGAATCTCCATTGCTGGCCATGTGGGCAACATTTTGCTACTTCCATTAAGAGATTGTGATTCCATAGGGACAGAACAGGGAGTCTCTTATCAATCATGCTGCTATTGATTTTGACAAATCATGAGTGGCAGAATCACTAGCAACAAAGTCGCCCATGTATCAGCCTAAGGCTTAATTAAAAAGGGTGCAATAGTGATGTAAAAAGTAACTGAAAACAAATAGTTACATTTCACTATTTTATAATATAGAATTTGTAATGGGTTTAGACAATCTTGCAAACCAAGCATTCATACCAGAGAGCATAGCCAGGCCCTGGACCTTTCTGGAAATTTCATTACAATTATCCAATACAACCTGGTCCAGAACACACCCCAGTCTTCTTATTTTTCTCTGCCCAGCATATAACATAAAAATAATCAGGACAATGGGCAACGATTACTGCTCTGAGTTGCAGCAACATCGTCTTTTTTTTTTTGTAAAATCTTTATTTAGAAACATTTTAACAAAGGAATACACATGAGTGCACACAAAACGGATACGCCAGGACCATATTCAATTCAGACAAAATGGAGAAGATGACCATAGTAAAACATGTAGACCTAATGCCTTCCTTTAGGCTAGTACCTGTAGTTTCCCCTTCATATCCATATCAGTGCTGTTTTTCTTGAACAGTGGCCCTACCATAAAGTCCCCTAGCTCCGTGGGGGTGGGGGGGGGAACAGGTCAATACCAATCTCGCCCCCTCTAGGGTATGCGTAAGATCGGGGAAGCAGAGGGCAGTCCCCCTGGTGGCAACCCCAGGAGAGGGGGGCCAAACTGCCTCCGTCTTCCTCTCCTGGTTTGCCCCCCTGGTTCGGCAGGCCCACAACAGTCCCCCAGCCCGGGAGGGGGTGAATTGGCAAGGACCCCCCTCTGATCAAAGGGACCCCCCCCTCCAGCCAGGTGAGGCAGCCACAGGATCAGGCAGCAAGATCATTTTTGTTTCTTTAAATAAATGAGCCTGATTGTTGTGGTGCTTTCAGACTTTTCTAGTGATGCCCTGGATGACCCTATTGACCCCGAAAAGGACCAGTTGTCCACATTTTAGGAACATGCTCCTTTTGAGGTGAACATAAGCAAAGATATCCTGTGACTGAACCATGATAATGTGTAAATAATGATAACCATGATAATGTTTAATCCCACTTTATGACTGCAACACAGTAGAGCAAAGATAAAAATCCTGTATAAGCTCAGAAGATGGGACATATTGTGCATGGAAGGTAGAAAATATTTTGCAGTGAAAACTGTCAACTAAGATGAAAAGTTTACCTGCCATGCACTAGAGGTCAGTTGTGTTTTGTTGAAGAAAGTATGATTTATTTTTTTGATTTTTTTTTTTTTTTGGGGGTACATACCTCATTAATATCCTTATGACTAGGCTGCATTCTCTACCATACTAGTATAGAATACAGAACTAGAATGTCTAGTTCTTTTATTATATAACCAACAGATGTAGCTTTAAAGGAGGTCATACACCAAGCATTGGAATTAGCAGTGAATAAATGTGTTGAGTAATCAGAAGAGGCATTAGGCACTTCAGTATAAATGAAGTGGGCTTGTTAAAATACTCCAGATGATCAGGGGTTAAGCTCTGAGCTGATGACACATGGACAACCGCATAGGATAGGCTCTTGCCATAAATAGGCTTATTTCCCTACAAGTTTCCTGTTGCTGTGATCATGCTGCCTTTGTGTGTCCTTTTCATGGCAAATCTCCATATCCGTTACATAAGACTTGTAATGAGAACAGGGGGAGTCACTATTGCAGCCTGGCTGACTACGTTCTAGTACATTAGAAGTTTTTACCACAACCGAGTACTGATTTTTTTTTTTTTTTTGGGATTCAAATATGTTAAAGTAAGCTTAAATTTTATGAAGAGTCAAACATTTTACTTTAGTTTTGTAGGGAATATTTGGAGGATAGAACTTCCATAAGGTTTTTATTGCTACCTGTGTCCATAATGGCAAAATGTTTGTCTCTTTTTGTCCCAGTAACCACTGTCTTTAGGGCAGAAGGTGACGGCCAATCCCAAATTTTGTAGTTTTCACTGGAACAGCAAGTGAGGGGAAATCTATCAATGGTGACACTTGTTCCAGCATCAACTAAAGCCCCATACACTCTATCAGTTTTTCTGCTGAGTTTTTCCTTCAGATTTACCAAAACCATGTAGTACAAGGGCCTGCCTGATTGCATATACATTGAAACTCCTAAGGTTTGACCTCATATTATATGGTTTTGGTAAATCTGATGGAAAAACTCAGCAGTAAAACTGATAGTGTGTATGGGGCTTTATAGGGGATTTCCTTCACTTTCAATTTCTGCTGTGTCTCTGATAAATGAAATGAAGAGAAATCTCCCCAGTGGACAAACACGGCAAACAAAAAGTGCCAGGGATATCCTTCCTCCACCACTGTTCTAAATTAAAAAAGGTTTTGGCTTTTTATATACTTTGTAGCAAAACTTTTATCCAGCAACAAAAAATAGCATTAGTGGTCAGCTAAAGCCCCGTACACACTATCAGATTGTCTGCTGAGTTTTACCTTCAGATTTACCAAAACCATATAATATGAGGTCAAACCTTAGGAGTTTCAATGTGTATGCAATCAGGCAGGCCCTTCTACTACATGGTTTTGGTAAATCTGAAGGAAAAACTCAGCAGACAATCTGATAGTGTGTATGGGGCTTAACTTGATATAGGAGGCCTCAAGTGTTGCCTGTGACATCACTAAACCGTAACGTGGTGACTGCAGGTATGATACAAGAGGTGGAAAAAGACTGCAGATTTTTGTTTTGTTTTCGTTGGTTTGTCAGAGACTGGAGATATATTACCAGGGATTGGTAAAGACCACTGCCATTACAATCCCTTTACAAATCAGTGCACACTCCAGCCCCCTTAAAGGTTATTGACCCTGCATTTGATATTCGTCTTAGCAGGATACACTATATAAGGTCAGGGGGAAAAAAAGAATGGACAGTAAAAAAAAGTGTAAAATAAATAAATGAAGACATTTTTCTAGTAGATACACGTATAATAAATACTTTCATTCACTATCCCTGAGTGAGCATCTAAGCAAAGTAAATGGGTGCTATTGTCAGCTGGGGCCAGAGGGTTGCACAGTAAGTACTTAAGGACCATTTGCAGCAGGTTGGGCTTCAGGAAAATACACAGTTCAACCATTTGTGATTTTTACATACAAATATACTATACTTATATAGTGCTGTTGAAGGGGGGAGAAAACACTGTTTAGAGCTCCTGTAACCTCCTCGCCTCAAACCTGTTTAGTGGTCAATGAACAAGCATTAACCTAATTTTGAAGTCCCCTGCTTTCCCATAGTGCCTCCTCTCCAGCACACTGTTCCTGCAATGTGTTGTGACCAAATAAAAAATCTTCCATCGTAATGTGATTGTAGCCGTATTAGTGCAATTGTGACAGAGAAAATTGAGTACTGTCCGTGATACTTTTTTTTTATTTGCACTAACATACAATTTTTCAGGACAAGCCTTCGGGGTATGTCCCCTTCTTCAAGGTCAGTACTGCTCTGGACCTTGAAGAAGGGGACATACCCCGAAAGCTTGTCCTGAAAAATTGTATGTTAGTGCAAATAAAAAAAGTATCACGGACGGTACTCCATTTTTTCTGGCCAGATAAAACAATGTCAAAAAGCTTGGTTGGGTCACAGTGCTGGCACTTCACTCTTGGCCTGATTTCTGCATGGGGACTTTAGGGACCTAACATAATGGTAGATCTCAGATCACTATACTGGCAGTACTCAAATACACTTAAAGATTTTGAAACCTGGGCATAAAAGGGCCTTTTGTACCTGAGATTTAGCTCTAGATATATTGCATGTTACAAAGTGGTAACTTCTACAAGATTTATATACTTTGGCCACACTTGTATTGGATTTTCCTTGAATAACTGAAGTTACAGATGGAACTCTGTTAGTTATGTATAATGATCATGGATGTCATTGCATGTTATGTTGCCCCTCCAGTGGATAGTATGACATACAGTCATGGAATTTATAACAGAATACTGTTAGGAGCGAAATCCGCTAAGCAAACTTTATATCGCTATTTGAATCTAAAACGGCAGAATAACATAACCTTATGTTCCTTTTAGAAAGCTTGCTGTCATGTCATTCTATCATACAGTGTAAAAACCTATATGGTGTGTAAAAGACACACAGTATGTAACTGCTCGAGGCAGCCTGGCCTGCAAGTTAGACTGTAGCTAGCAGTATCTGTTGGAGGTTTTGTGTTTCTGCTTTGTCTGGATATTCTCAGGATGTCTTATGTCATTTAAGTCTAACAATTTAATATGATGTCTCCCTGGCTCCTGAATTGAATGACATAATGTGAGCTTGATTTGGTTTGAAAAATTAAAGCTACTGCATATCCAATACTATAATATATAATACTATGTATTTCTAGAGTGCTTTATACTGCTCAGCACAGATGTTAACACTGACATTGATTACAGGCCCTAAGCCTTCCTCTAACCCCAGCCCTCAAATACCCTACCTGTAATCTCAACCCATACGCTAACTTTTCTCGTCACCCCAGCCTTTACACCAACCCTTTCTTAAACCCCAACCCTGATTGTAATCTTCACACTAACCCTTCCTGCAGCCCTAACGCTCACACTAACCCTTCTTGTAACCCTACCCCCTCCCATGCTAACTCTTCCCGTATCCTCAGCCCCCACATTAACCCATCCCATAGCCCCAATCCTCACACTAACCCTTCTTGTAACCTCATCCCTTACATTAGTCTTTACTGTAACTACAACCCTTAAACTAACCCTACCTGTAATCGTACCCCATATCACACCTACCTGTATCCTAAAACCACATTCTAACCCTCACTGTAACCCCTAACATTTACACTAATTGTTCTTGTAACACCAAGCCTCACACAAACCCTCCTTATAACCCCCAAACGTCATATTAACCTTTCCTGTAACCCCAACCCTCACACTAACCTTGCCTAACCCACACCACCAAACCTTTCTGTAAACTCACCACTTACACTAGCTCTTCCTGCTACCCCCAACAATCACATTCCTTTCTGTAACCCCAATCCTCAAGCTAACCCTTCCTGTAACCTAAACCTTCATATTAATCCTTCCCGTAACTACAAAACCTCACATTAATGCCCTGTACACACGGTCTGAAATTCCGATAGAAAAAGTCTCAGATCGGATTATGTTGTTGGAAAATCCAATCGTGTGTGGGCTCTATCTGACTTTTTCTGTCGGATTTTCTGACGCACAACGTTTGAGAGCAGGATCTAAAATTTTCCGACAACAAAATCCGATCGCATAAATTCCGATCGTGTGTAGACTATTCCGACGGACAAAGTGCCACGCATGCTAAGGACAAACTAAGATGAAAGCTATTGGCTACTGGCCTGTTTATAGTCCCGACGTACGTGTTTGACGTCACCTCGTTCAGAACGATCGGATTTTCCGACAACTTTTTGTGACCCTGTGTATGCAACACAAGTTTCGGACAAAATCCGTCTGAAAAAATCAGACGGATTTTGTGGTTGGAATGTCCGACCGTGTGTATGCAACACAAGTTTCGGACAAAATCTGTATGAAAAAATCAGACGGATTTTGTGGTTGGAATGTCCGACCGCGTGTACAAGGCATACGCTTCCTGTAACTTCAAACTAACCCTGCTTTTAACCCCAACACCCACATTAACCTTGTCTTTAGCCTCACCTCTCACACCAACCCTTCCAGTTACCACAACCTTTACACTAACCCTTACTGTAATCCTAACCATTACATTAACCTTTCCTAATTTAAATGTAACCCCTTGTTTTCATACTTGCCTCTCCTGATTTTGGATCCTTCGCACTGAATTTTATAAATACAATTAAATATAGAGATCTCACATTACACAAATGTGTGTGTGTGTGTGTGTTGCAGGAAATCAGAAGTTACTGTATAATGTGTGATTGCAGAGTCGTCAGATTAGGAGAGCTTTTTTTTTATTGTTGCTTAGTTGCAGTAATCTGACTTTAGGACCTAAACTCTAAACCTTTCCACTACTATTGTACTTTGCCTGTGCACAATAGGCATCAGATTTCCAAGTATCTTTTCGTTAGAGTTCTCTTTTTCTGTCTTAAAGGGTAAGCAATGAACTTTGATCAAAAAACAAAAAAATGATGGTGTTACCATCTGGTCTTATTGTGTAAGGAGAATCACTGTACAATTGACTTGCTATGAAAGCTAAAAGTGTTGGAGCCAAGAACACTGCATTTAAAACCACCCTTTAGAGATTAGCCGAAGCGCATATATTTATGCAGGACCAAAGGTAAAATAGTCAAGTACCCGAGCTGCTTTCAGTTCCATTTACATCTTTCCATTCTCTACTTCTCTGGAGTGAGATTATCACAAACCAAAGCCGCTGATGTGAGAGTTTTAACATATGGTGCCTCCATGAAAGGGGAGTTGTGTTGGCCTTGAACCTGTCGGACTGCCCAGCTGCTTTTTGCCAGCAAGAACAGCTAATCAGCTTTTTGCTTCAAAAACGAGTTGTCTCCTGTGCAGACCTGCTGACTTTATTCCAGAGAAGACAGAATTGCCGGTGTCTCCTACAGGGGAAGGATGTGACATAACTCTGTCTACTGGTGCCTTTCTTATGCAGTTAATCACAAGGGGAAAATCAAATACTGCCACCGATATCATAGTAGAGACTAGTACTCCTCTGCCTTTATCAAAGAGGCTTAAAACTCCCTGAGGGGAATTCACTAGGACTAGAGTGGACAAAATCTGGGGTAGTTGCACCTGGCAACCAAACAGCTTCTACCATTCAGTTTTCAAAGCTTAACTGGACAAACTGAAGTTACAAGTTGATTACCGGTAGGTGGTATGCAAAGCTACCCCAGATTCTGTCTACCCTAGTTTTAGTAACTCCCCCCCACTTGCGTTATTCATAACAGCCAATTGCATTTTCCCTTTCTGTCTTCCAGAGCATATCAGAAAATGAAAGACCGCTTTGTTTAAGGATGTGCAAACCTGCTTGTTCTGATCTGTATAATAAAATTGTTTTGCTTCTCAAAGCAGAATTGATCTTTGTGGGGAAAATTTGATGATGTCATTCTGACATCATCAGGAGTTATTATAGTCAAGGCCAGCTTTGTCAGAGATTTCTAGGGTGGCTTAAAGTATAACTGAAGGCAAAACCTTTTTTTTAGTTCTGGATAGAGTGAAATTAAAACACCTAGTAGGTTTTTATTTCTGCCTGTGCCCCCGTTGGGTAGATTCATCCTCTCTATTTGTCCTGTTTACCATTATCATTGAGAGTGAAAGCAAAAATAAATAAAAAATCCCACATTTCGGGTTGTCCCAAAAAAAGTAAAAAACTTTCAGCAAGGATACAAGTTCTGGTGACCTGGATTCCCTTAATTTTGCAGGGGTTTCTTCTGACTTTCTGTTTTGACTATGGGACTGGAAGTGTAGGGATATTTACCCAATGTGACACAGATGACAAAAAAATAAACTAAAAGGGGGTATAACCCTCCCTTACTCTATCCAAAATGAAAAAAAGTTTTGCCCATAGTTCGACTTCAACACTTCAGGAACAATTAAGACTGGAAACGGTGAAAAAGAGCACATGCAAAGCTTATCAGCTTAAAAATACAAAATGTTGTATGTATTTAAATTAGAAAGTTATAAAAAAAAATATTGCATCCATTACCTACGCCAATAAAAAATAACTACATTGTCATATACCCTACTTGTGCTCCCAATTATGAATAGAATAATCCAGGTGAGAAACCATACCCATATAATACAACCAGTATGCTATTCACAACTCATATAGGCCTTACTCCAATATTGGTGCATATAATAAATAGGACAAATTAAAAAGAACAATCCTACACCTCACTAAGAAATAATAGATGGAAAAAATGTATCAACATATTCCTTCGACTCTAGATAATATAAAGGGAAGTGTTCCAAACATCCTTTATATGTCTCAAGTTGTGTAGGTATAGCAAATTGACACAGTCTTGTGTGCTAAAGAATGGCATGTGTTTTCAGCTATCATATGTAGGTCTATGGTATGCACATTAACAGATGTCGTTAACTAAGTCTGCCACTTGGTGGCTCTGTCCCAAAGTAGTATGGTAGATGGAATTGGGTAATTGGGTGTTTGGTCCCCTTTTAGACAAAGTCTTCCTGTAGTGATGTAATGGAGGGAGTTAGTTCCCATATAAATGTCAGGATGGGAGGAGCCTGAGATAGATGAGGGGTGTTGGAGCTAAACACCCCAGAGCCACGTGCATGTAGTCTGCTGCTGCAAGGGCTGAAACTCTGAGTGAAGTTAACATCCAGAAAAAGCAGCTGTAGTCACCATGACTTTTTTATGGTCTGATAGTGGACTGTGAGGGGGATGCAAAAGGCCTTTCAGTCCAGCCTATGTGTTCTCTAACGTGAGCACTAGTGCACTTGGGGTGTGATATCTGGGATCGTGCTGGACTGGGCAGAACTATAGTCTGGGACATATAGAAAGACTGTTATACTACAGAAAAGCACCTTGTTCATCTCAGTGACAGGAGCGAAATGTTGTGGATCTATTATACAGGGAGATTGGTTTCAACACTGTGGTGCTCCCAAGGAGAGAGGACATTCAAAGGGAAAACGGCTTATGAATTTATGTGCTTATGAATTTCCCATGCCGTAATGACTGCTACAGAATGTCTGCTCCTGTGTATGGCATTCAGCGTCAAATTTCTGTCAGTGTGTCAATATAATGTTAAATGTCACTACCATCTTTGAAGAGTACCAATAAAGTGTGGAAATTCCTTTAATATTAAGACCCAGGGCTAGGGATGTAGTGTGTGGGCCTATGGCCAGGAGTTGGGCACAATATGGCAAAGGTTTTCATCTACCAGCAGTGGGTCACTGTCCTATCTGCAAAGAAGCAGGGTAGAGACTTGAGCAGGTTGGCACTAACACACAACCACTCAGAGTCCCCTTTATATGCCGGTAATAATGCAGATCTATAATACCTTTTGGAAATATATATTGTGTTTCTAGTCACAAATGGGAGCAAGAATTGCAATCTAGTAATTGGCAGCTGTGTTAAAAAGAAGTGCACTCCAAATACTATAAAATTTCCAATCACATTACATCATTGAGTAAAATACACCAGGCAGCTGCAAATATAGAGGTTATAAACTGATATAGTGATGGATACCAGGACAATCTACAGTACAGTATATGCAATAAAATCTTCAATGCATACTTTATATATTAGGCATGGATCGCACCAATGAGCTCAAGCAAAGCTGGAATCCTGGCTCAGTCCATAACCCCCTGCAGAATTCCTTATTATAGTGACTACATATACGGTTCATATGAGTAGAGTATTTGTTAATGCTTCAATGAAAGGATGCTTATTCTCTTTATTGTAGTAAATACTGTCTATCACAATGATAATCCACATAGAAGGGGATTCTATGTAATATAAATGTTTTATATTTCAAAGCAGAAATTACATTTATGCTTAAGAATTGATGTGGAAATTTGGTATTGTTATTATGACATCATCAGGAGTTCCCCCAGTCAAACATTTCTGGGTTGTCTTAAAAGTAGAACTAAAGACAACACTTTTTTTTTTTTTTTTTCATTTAGGATAGAGTAAGGAAGGTTTATGACCCCTGTAATATTTATTTTTGCCACCTCTGTCCTATTGGGGAGACATCCTTTTTACTTTCTGCCTCATGGCCAAGACAAGAGGTGAGAGAAAATCCCTCTAAAATAAGGAAATCATTGTCACCAGAAATAGTGTCCCAATTGGAAAATATCCCCACCACCCCTGTCCTGGGGACAACCCAAAATGTGGGATTTTCCTTTGCTTTCACTTTTGCTGATATTGGTTAACAGGACTAATAGAGAGGTTAGTCCTCTGCAGCACTGCACAGTACTTGTATCTGCTGACTTTTAATTTTCCTGAAGTTCTTCATTAGTTAAGGCAAGGGCAAGCGTCGTTTTGTGTCTGCTTTGAGCCAAGATCCTTTGACATTTTTTTTTTTTAAACGAAGTAATGTTCCCCTTAAAAGAACACAAGGATAGGCAGAATTTTAGAGGTAACGTATAAGCTTCCGTTTATGGACCACAATGGCAGCAGCATTAACTGCCAGTCTAGTCTAAGCCCTTGTACACACGGTCGGACATTTCGACAACCAAATCCGTCGGATTTTGTCCGTCGGATCTTGTCCGAAACTGTTGCATACACACGGTCAGACAAAGTTGTCGAAAAATCCGATCTTTCAGAACGTGATGACGTAATTTCGTTACGATGGGACTACGTTCAGGCTAGTAGCCAATAGCTTTGATGTAGGAATTTGATCTGAGCATGCGTAGCACTTTGTCCGATCGAAATTCTCTACACATGATCGGAGTATTTCCTATCGGACCAGTTTGTTGGAAAATATTTCCAACAAGTTGGAAAATTTGGTCCGACGGATATTCCGACGGAATCAGTCCGATGCATACCACACACAGTCGGATTATCCGACAACACGGTCTGATAGGACACATTCCGACGGATTCTCCGACCGTGTGTACAAGGGCTAAGGCTAGCAAAACCTGTTGGTGTTTTGTGTTCCCACTTTGTCTTGATCCATGCCATCAGAGTATTTAAACTTTAAATATGAAGTCTCCCCGGCAGCAAAGTTCAGCAAAGTTTGTTCTCTTCATTTCACTTTTTAATCATTTATAATATAGGGAAGTGTCTCAGTCATATCTCCTTATGCTGTCCTCTCATATGTCAGTATTATATTCTTTACATTTGGAAAATGAAGGTACAGTTTCCCTGCTATTAATTCATATTTACTCAGGTGGAGAACACCAAAACACATACTTCCTTTCAGTCTCTCATTATGGGGTCATTCCTATTTGCTGAGACGACACTTCTTTCTAAAATTTTAACCCATTCTGGGCAGTACAATGATAAAGTAGATCGTGCGTGGATTTTCTGAAAAGCAAGTACAGCCACACACGAATAATAAGTCTGGCTGATTTTGCAGCTCCTGTCTTACCAAGTGTAGAGATGCCTCCTATATTAGTGTTGACCGCTGCTGATTACCCAGACAACACAATGAAAGTTAGGAAGCAAGTACAGCCTTATTCATAGTTTCATAGTTAGGTTGAATAAAGTCACCAGTCCATCCTGAGTGAGTGTCTACAATTGTCTCTATCCCTGTACATTGCACACTCATGTCAGTCCCTACCCTCAAGGAGCCCACAATCCAAGGTGCCCATTCATATACTGGGGCCAATTTTTGACAGAAGCCAATTAACCTACCTGCATGTCTTTGGATTGTGGGAGTACCCGGAGGAAACCCACGCAGGCACAGGGAGAACATGCATCTCCAGGCAGGTAGTGTTGTGGTTGGGATTCAAACCAGTGACCCTTCTTACTGCTAGGTGAGAGTGCTAACCACTACACCACTGTGCCACCCAAACCACTACACCACTGTGCAGCCTTCTTTTCTAATGCCAGCCTTTTTTTTTCTGCTCACCATTTGAACAAATGCTTTGTTTGCAATGTCTTGGTAGGGCAGCTTAGGGGTTACGGCCTTGCAGTACTAGGGTCCTCAGTTTGAATCCTGACCAGAACCCTATCTCTGAGTTTGCATGTGCTCTGTGCTTTCCTTTTACTCTGATTTCTTCCCACACCCCTATAGACATGCCAGTAGGTTAAATGGCTTAAGAGCGTGCCCACGATGGCTCCCTCACCTCTGAGTCCCAAGGGATAAAAGAGCTATAGAATTACAAGTAAAAATGACATTAACTGTCCACTAGTGGCCTTTCAGTGCAGCAAGTATGACAAGTTTATCATAGCCAAAAAAAGGCATTTTGGAAGCTGCCTCTTTCACACAGGCAAACGTAAGCATACGTCCATGTGAAGGGTCTTGTTTTCCCGCACAGGTGTTCTGTTGGGATATAGCAGTTGCATGGACACAGCCACTGCTCCTAATTTGATATGCATTTGGGTGCGTGTCCCTAAAAATCACCCTTTCTGTGTTTGAGGACACAAATCCACATGGCTGTCAGATCGGGGACAGCGGCTGTGTCCGTGCAGCTGCTGCATCCAAATAGACATGAATGGGACTGCCTGCACGCGGATGCACAGAACACCTTGACATCCCGTGCGAGCAAACCCTGCCCTTTGCACAGATGTGTGCTTAAATTTAAACTAAATGGAGCTATACTTATCTTTTCCTCAACAGTTCCCTTCATTTGTGCCAGCATCTTCTCCTGTGTGCCAGTTTTCAATTATCTGCATTGGCAGGAGCAGGATGATGTCTCTCCTGCGTATGCACAGGAAGCCATCATCCCAGCACACAGGCACAGTGCCAGAGATGTAAAATGAGCTGCACATGCGCAACTCGGTTTACATGGCCTGAGAAGACAGCGAGCATGTCTCTTCTGCAATAAAAAGCCTGCCTGCTTGCTGCTTGTGACAGTGGAGCTATAGTTCCACTTTAAAGCGGAGTTCCACTCTCAAGTGGAACTTAAGCTCATCGGAACCCCCCCCCCTCCGGTGCCACAATTGGCACCTTTCAGGGGGGTGCAGATACCTGTATAATCCAGGTATCTGCACCCTCTTCCGGGAATAGCTAGCCATAGCTAGCTGCGGACGCCCCCCCATTGTGTTCTGGGAAACACACAGTACCCAGGACACAGCGGGGACCAGTCTCATTGCGCTGCACGACTCGCGCTTGCGCAGTAGGGAACCGGGCAGTGAAGCCGCAGCGCTTCACTTCCCAATTCCCTGACAGAGGATGGCGGCGGGGGCAGCCAAGAGACGAGCTATTGCTCGTCATCTGCTGCCGACAGTGCTGGACCCTGTTCCCTGTTGTCTATTTATTTAAAGTCAGCAGCTGCTGCATTTGTAGCTGCTGACTTTTAATATTTTTATTTTTTTTGCAGGTGGCACTCCTCTTTAAGTTCATTCATGAAAAAAAAAAAGAGAAATTCTATTTATGTGAAATAAATGTTTTAAAATAATATCATATGTATTTATTGCCTTGGGAAGAGTGACAAGTTATTTTTTTCATGTGTTTTTTTTTTTTCTTTTCACTTATTATTATTATTATTATTATTATTATTATTATTATTATTTTTATATCGCCAAAGATGTTTAACTTCCACCACTTTTCTAAATTCAAAAAGGTTACTTTTCGTAATATAAACTTTTTTTTTTATTTATTTTTTTTATTAAAATGAGCTATATCCGCTAAAAATGAGAGGTAAAATACTGAGCTGATTGAACAATGTGGTAGTAGGAGTTGTTTTGGTAGTCATACTGCCTCTTGAGAAAACTGTAACTGAGACTGTCGTTTCCCTGATACATATATGTCATGCTGTATCCTAGAAATCCTGTTCTAGAACTATCTGTGGAGCATGTGTTTTCATCTGCTGTGTTAGGACAAGTGTTAATAAACAGAGTGGAATCAGTTCTGTAAGAGAGAAGGATATTCCAGGCACAGGCGGTGCAGAGTCCTGTTTTCCTGCCGCTGACGTCGAGAGTGACAAAGATGTGCTGTGTGGGTTGAGATCGGGACGTCACAGAGTTTTGCTTCAACCAGGAAATGGCCTGTTGCTGAGAGGTGGAAAACAAACAAGGCATCATAAAATACACGTCCAGCAGCTTGAAGCTTTTTCCCCAGCACAGACTGAACAGAAGTTGTTTTATTCCACTGAATTTTTAGTAAAATGATGTATTGCCATTCAGAAGATAGCTTAAATGGCCAGTCCACCTAAAAGGGGCAATCGGTTATAGGCAGAGATGAGTGAATCTATACAGATTCAATCTGAGCAATCTGGCCATACTGTATTACTTTGTAGCATTTTGTGGTACGCGCGGCACTTGGTTATAGAGTGTATGGATCAGGGCCATCTTTAATATTGATTGGACCCTGGGCAAACATTATTTTGCCCCCCCCCCATGCAGTTTGAGACATGTAATAAAAAGCAGCAAGACTTAAAATCAGTTTACTGAATCAAATCAGGCAGCAATTGCGTTTGGTTGCCAGAGGTTACAGTGTATCATTACCACTCACTGACTGGTTGCTATTTATGCTTGTTTGGTTGCTAGAGATTACTGTACATCAATACTGCTCATTGATTGGTTGCTATAAGTTGCTGCACATCATTACTGATTGGTTGCTAGAGGTTATAGCGCATCATCTCCTCACTGCCTGCACACCATGGACTGGGGAGATGAGAGGGCCCATTAATAAACACTAAACTCCTAGGTAACCTAGGATTCCTGGGCTCAGTGGCAGTGCAGTGCAGACTTTCAAGCATGCCCCTTCACCTCCCCAGTGGGCAGCATTCAGTATAGGTGATGGTGGATATGACCTCAGGGGGGGCATGATATACATATGAATCCTGCCGGTCTGTCTCTATTTACAGATGAATGACGTCACTATTTACATATCAATGTCGGTATTTACATATAAACACAGGGTCTGCAGGTGAATCATCTGTACACAACAATAGGGCATAGCTGGGCAGCATTAGTAACAGAACTTCATATCAGGACACAGCATGGAACTAAAACCTCAAGGGATGACAAATTTAAACTGGGATATTTGGCAAGTATGAGGCAGCTTCTTTGGGGCCCACAACAATGACGGGGCCCAGGGCAGCTGCCTCTTTTGCCCTGCCTTAAAAATGGCCCTGGTATGGATACATATGTAAGGGGTTGAAATGCCTCGGGAAGGAGGCACAGAAAGGAGATTAGGCTGTGGGAGTTTCAAATCCCCCGTCTGGTGAAGAGGCATTCTGTTCCCTGACAGAGCAGGATTACGGAACCACAGTACAATGGGACCAGAGAGCATGAGGTCCAGTGTAAGGTCACCTTACAGATTTTTGGTAAAGGTGAACTTGCACTTTAAAGTCAAACTAAAACTCCTCCCTTGCAGTGGGGCGGCACCCATACTGCAAGGGTAAACTTCTTTTTTTTTTTGCTTATGGGACGGTAAAAGCACTTTTACCTGATCTTCCACTTCCCCGGAAGGGGGAACTCCTCTACCCTCCGGTGGTTGACTGTCCCTAGGTGTCCCCATGGCCAGTGCGAAACCCTGTATCCATTTTGATGACGTCAGGGGACTTTAAACCGCTGAAGTGCAAGGGAGAAGAGGTTGTAAGGATTGCTGTAGCAGTGCGGAGGAGCCTGAAGGAGTGGAGGGTCAAGTAAGTAAGTAAAGAGCTTTTCCCAGTCCCCTAGAACTAAACGAGCAGTTAACCCTTGCAGTTTGGGCGCAGCCCCACTGCAAAGTAAGAGTTTTTTCATTTTTCTGGAGTTTTTGTTTTAAAGGTTATTGGATTGGCCAAGGAGAACTCATTACTTTGTACAATCTACTTTAGTTCTACTAACAAGTATGTAGTACAAGTTCTTGCCTCGTGGGATGCAAATTAATTGGGTAGGTAAAGTAGGTCCTCATAATACAAAGTTTTTGTAAAACTAAAGTTGATTGTACAGAGGTTTTACTATCACATTGTAATGTGTATGGTAAAGCAGGGTATACAAGCTGAGTTTTAAATTTTCATTCAACCAGCATGCTTTTTGAAAAGATCCCGACATCAACACAAGAGATTGTGCAGGGATCTCTCCCACAGTGTGTTTGTATTCTGAGAGCGGGGGCTTATCCCTGTAAGAATACACAGATCCGTGCCTGCAGCCATGGCTATCCCCGCCAGGAGAAGACAGTGATTATCGCTAGCAGCTAAAGCAGCCACTTGCGATAATCGAAAGGGAATCCGGTAGGCAGGTTGTACCCAAGTTGATCGATTGATCATCTTGGTACATTCAGCCTGCCCATAAATGGTTTAAAACTCAGGCCAGTTCCTGCTGAACCGGCTGAGATTCAAACCTTGTATGAACAGTGCTGAAGTGTTGTTTCTCTCTGGTGCTTAGTTCTTTTGTTATCAGCATGAGTCACTTCTGAGAAGTTTTCCCAAAACATGAGATAAAATGTCTGATGGGGAGGGAGATAAGCACGCAGATTGTCTATTCAGAATACAGCTATGCATGTTTCTTCGTTACTCTGCCTATGTGGAGAGGGGGTGTTCCTTTCCTCCAATCAACTCTCACACAATGTATAAGAGCTGTAACTGCAGCTCTCCACCCCCTCCTCTGTACTCCTCACAGATGCAGAAGGATTTTATCATAATTGTGCTCTTTTGAAGGGTTGAAGAGAGTAAAGAGGGAAGACTGTAGATAAATAAGTAAAAATGATGTAGGAGGATTTGTTTCATCCCTGTGTATCACCTGAGGCTATTCATTTCACTTGGTATATGAGAGGGTTTACATCCACTTTAACATACTCATACACTCAGTAAATTCAGTGTTGTCATGCTACAATCCTCTGTTCCAATGTCACAGGCCTTGTCTCGCACTACCATTTTCTATTCTTATGTCATTGGCAACCAGCTGCCTCTGCCTTGGTCTTGCAGCTGGCCCCCAGATGACTAGGCGCCAGGTCTTTCTTTCTTCCAGCTCTGTGATGTGATTGTCCCAAGAGGACCCAGGAGCGTGATTACACATCATTCTTACCTAGGTGAGAATGGAGGCAAAGGTGGAAAGTAATCAAAAAAAAAAGGTAAATAATAATTTAAAAAAAAAATACGAAGCTAACTTTTTTTTTTTTTTTTTTTTTTGAGTCAAGAATTTTAATGGCAGTGGATAGGTAGAAATAGGCTTTTAAAAATGATGATGCTCTCATGGCTGCTTGATATAAGATCATAGCCATAAACACGATAGCACATACCTCCTGTACAGTGTTAGGAAATATTACAAAAGAAAAAGACTGCAATATTTTCCTGTTATATGAAATGAATATCCCCAGCATCCTTACCGATGTACATGCCCTCTTACTGATTTGAACAGCCAGGTCTGCGCTGTTCTTAGAGAAAAGTAGATCTAAAGGGATCCCATGGATGTCTTCTTCTTTCATAAATGTGCATGATGTATAAAATGTTGTTTGACCTAGCAGGACCTGGTACAGCTCTTAAAGTGGTTGTAAACCCTCCCTAAAACTTTGTCCCATGTGAATCAGCATAAAAACCCTAATGAATACTGCTTGTAGATATCTCCTTACTTGCTTAGTATTGTTGTAATCCTTTTTGTTCTTTACAATGACGTCACTGAGCATGCCCAGATCTCCCCTGATTTACGGCACACTCGCTACACTCGTCTTATTTATCTGTTATCAGGACTTCCTATGGCACACCACTAAACTCCCAGCAGGCTGCTAATCACTCAGAGCTTCCTTCTACACACCATGTGACCTCACATACAGTGTAAAGCAGGGCATGGGGCAGCAGTACTGCAGTCTTATCAGCTGAACTTGATAGGACTCATACAGGCAAACACTAGGTAATCAGCACAAGTAAATACTATGAAATAAAACAAGTCAGCTATGAACAGGGAAGCAGGGTTGCCATAGAAACATTGGATTGAGAAGGAGGCTTGGTTAACAGTACAGGAAGTGCTCAATGTAAGGGCAGAAATACACCCCACTGTGTACTCAGAAAACAATACTTTAGATGGCGCTGCCTAACCCCTGGAAACACGTTTTTTAAAGTTTCTTTAAACAGTAAGTAATATGCGATTTGGGCTGGATGACAGTGGCTATAGTCTGATAATTACTTATTATAATGGACTAAATGAAAAGATGCATCAGAGTGGGAGAGTTTACTTCCTCTTTAAAGGACGGAGGAAAGGAAAAAGATGAATGATTGTATTTGTAAAATGTGTTACCTTACCTGGATGTTTTAAAATAGTTAAATGTTATGCATTGCTATATTTAGTTATTTATTTAGGCAAAAACCTTCACTACTTTTGAAATGTAATACAATATTCCATGCAGCCAGGTTAAAGGTTGTGGTATATTCAATGCTTTCCTCTGTAATTAGATCTTACTTTCAGCTTGGAGAAAATGACTTGCTAGAGACTATTAAGGCTACAGACAGGCCAGAGTCTTTAGTAAGTGAGAACAACAAGGTCATAACAAATGCCTTCAACATCTCACTCCGAGGTGTCGGCAGCGAGTCTCCCTGTCCCCCGAGTGACTATGACACCACTAAATAACTCAGCAATAGGGCACCTATTGTAAGATTACTCCCAACAAGCTGGTATTCATGCCCAAACAGCATCATAACAAGGGAATTCCTTTGAGCCCTTTAAGTAAGTCAATCCCCTTACATATGATTGTAGATGCATTATTTGAAGCTGTATCAGGAATTCATTGTCCTCTGTTACCTTTGTTCCGTTTGTGTTTTGTAGCTGTAGCTAAACCAGAGCTGAGTTTTCAGAGTAATTCATATTAATATTGATTTTTTTTTTTTCAGGGGGCTTATGTTATAAAGAGGGAGCTTTTATTCCCCTGAGCTCTTGGGCAATTATCTTGCTGCCATAAATGTTGATACACACATAATGGATGTAACAAAAAAATCTCCTTATCCAAGCAGAAAAAGGCAGAGTGTTTGTTGGAGCAGACAGAATGCTGAGAGTGTGAATAGACAGACCCATATGTCACTGGCTCAGGAGATAAATGATGGACGAACAGAAGTTGGTTACTATGGATCAGCACAATAAACCAATTCCCATCATACACCACTCTTAATAATGTACCAGATTTAATGTCATTCAGGGGTAACCTAGGTAGCGCCAGTCAACTGTAAGTTTTTCAAATGTTCCTTTTTATCTACAAGGCAGAAGTGTTGTTCTATATTTTAAGCGGATGAAATAAGCTTGAATTAAAAATATATTTCATGTAATTATATGAAGATTAAATAGTTTTAACATTTTAAGATACGTAGATTGGCTTTGCTCTGGGCCTGGCACATACATACCCTTTAGCTGATGCCCATTGCAGCTTGTGAAATCAGGACTGGTAATAGAAGCCCCAGTCTAACCAATTATTGCCCAGCATTGCAAAAAAAAAAAAAAAGGGGCACTGTTCAGAAATCACTGGAAGCCGCATGTTTACTGAAGCATAAAATAAGTCTCAGGCTTTTGTAAATGGTGAAGGATGTGAGGTACCAGCAGCCAAACATTAAATAAAATATAATTACGCCCGGCTGTGCATACAGTATATGCCAGTTTAGTCATTACAATGAAGGCTGAATGTTTCTATAATCACTTTTCTGTGTCAGTCTAAGCCCTTGTACACACGGTCGGACATTCCGACAACCAAATCCGTTGGATTTTGTCCGAAACTGTTGCATACACACGGTCGGACAAAGTTGTCAGAAACAGAACGTGATGACGTTATTTCGTTACGACGGGACTACGTTCACGCTAGTAGCCAATAGCTTTGGTGTAGGAATTTGATCTAAACATGCGTGGCACTTTGTTCGATCGGAATTCTCTACACATGATCGGGGTATGTCCGATCGGAGCATTTTGTCAGAAAATTTTACCAACAAGTTGGGAAAACTTGGTCCGTCGGATACTCCGACGGAAACAGTCCGATGGAGACACCCACAGTCGGAATATCTGACAAAACGGTCCGATCGGACACATTCCGTCGGAATCTCCGACCGTGTGTACAAGGGCTTAAAGGTAAGCTCCAGTAAGCAACACTTACATTTAGGGCCTGTTTACACCAGCGAGCCAATGCCACCACTGCTGGTGTGTGCCATGGGACACAGTGCAGAAGTGCTGATCTCAACACATAACACTGTTTACTTTTTTTTTTTTTTTTTTCTTAAAATGTCATGAGGTCATTTCAATACAGTAAATTTCAGCATGGTGGTGTTGCAATGTGCTAATTCAAATCACAAGCTGCTTTCCTTTTTCTTTTTTTTTTTTTCAGCACGCACCACAGTAACTTAATTATAGGAGGCAAGACATTTTGTTAGCATTGTGCAATTTCTGGAACAGCCCCACTGGTCTGAATGGGCCCCTAAGCTGGTCTTACACAGATCGTTTTTGTTTTTTTTGATCAGCCAGTGGGCTGATTGAAAAAATCTGAATGTATTCCCCTATACACACAATCAAGGTAAATGGGGGGGAATGTTCCCTGCTGGAAGCAGGGACTTCTCTGCTGCGAGAATACGCTGATCAGCACTGCAGGTAATTGGCTACAGTGCTGATCAAAGCCAACATTTTCCAACAAGCACATTCGAGGACAGTCAGTCGTTAGATTGACTGCTCTCACATGGGAATGGCCATAGGTGGAGTGAAATTCTGCCAGTCCCTGCTGAACTGGAAGAATGTTGATCTATTTGGGGCTAGCTTTAAACTGGTCATGATATTTAACCAAAATGTAAGTTTAAAAACAAAGTAACAGATGAAAACTTTGTTTGCCAGAACCCACAAATGCATAACTGTATAGTTTTGTATAAGATTAATGTACACAGGGCTCAATGATTGATGCTGTGATGCAAACTGTGTATGAGGCCAGACAGACGACACATCTGTAAATGTCAGACTTCGGGTATTCTTTGACATTTTCAAGTGTCTGGCTCCAGTCATCAGTGGTTCTCTTATAAGCAAACATACCACTGCCCTTGGCAATGCAAACTGACCAATTCAGAGTTGTTCAAGACTGGAATGATTTGCAAATCTTGACTTTTCCTGTGCAAGCTGAGCTTGGCTTCAACCTTCCCACTTTCTGAATGTCTGTACTGGCCTTTAATGTGTTGCGTGACCTCATTGACTATTAGAGAGGCTGGGGAGGAAGCAGGATAACCATGATGAGGACAAGGCCATCACTCTGCTTACTTACTCACTCTGTCAATATGCTTCCAGTGTCAGATTGACAGCAATGTGCATGCAGTAGAATCTCAAGTCTTGCTGAGCAAGAGGAAGCAATATGACCGCAAATATAATTTAAAATTCTGAGTTTTGAAGGCATACAAAAATAGAATAAATAGCGATCTTTTATGTCTGTCTAGAGTTCGGCCTAAAATATTACAAGGTATGTAAGCCTTAATAAAGAACATCTCCTTGCTTCCTTTTTGTCTGTTAATTATGATTAGAAGCATTTTGTTATAGCTGATCAATAAGTGCAAAAAATACTTGTTTATCCCACCAGAAATCTAGTGACTTTTTGTGCTCTTTGATAACTGTTATCAGTTACTGTTATGCACAGGTCTCTCTGGACCACAGAACCAGGGGCAGACTGACCATTTGGCTACTCGGGCACTGCCCGAGGGCCCCGGGCCACTAGGGACCCCATCAGGGTTGCCAGCCTCAGTAAAACCAGGGACAGTATGTAAAAATCTTTTTTTATTTTTTTATTTTTTATTTTTTTTACATCTGTCTCTGAAATGACATCCTTTTGGTCTAAAAATCCCAAGATTATAGCTGCCCCACCTCTCCAGTACCTTCTCAGCCAATAGAAACTTGTGTGTATACTGTGTGGCCCCATAATCTCTGATTGCCTGGGGGCCCCATGATCTCCTATTGCCCGGGGGCCCCATGAGTTCTCAGTCCGCCCCTGCACAGAACCCTCTTCCTATAAGAAGAAAAGGAGCGTGTTGTTTTGTCAGGAAGAGGGCTGTGAGCTGTTAGCCGAGGGAAGACCTCTTTTGTATTTTACCCTTCCCTTCCTCTAGGGCTGCTTATGCTTCACCTCCCATTTCTAGTCTCTTTGCTATGCTAGACAAGGCTAATCTCAGGCGGGCATCACTGCTGTGTACCAGGTTGATTTTGGGCATGTACTGTCCATGCTTCCCTATAAAGGAGGAGAGAGGCCAGCAACATGAAACTCTCTAAGCCCTTGTACACACGGTCGGAAATTCCGATGGAAGATGTCAGATCGGACCGTGTTGTCGGATAATCCGACCGTGTGTGGGCTCCATCGGACTATTTCCGTCGGAATATCCGACGGACTAAGTTTTCTAGCTTGGCTATACAATTTTCCGACAACATGATCCGATCCGACTTTGTCCGATCATGTGTAGAGAATTCCGATCGGACAAAGTGCCACTCATGCTCAGATCAAATTCCTACACCAAAGCTATTGGCTACTAGCCTGAACGTAGTCCAGTCGTAATGAAATAACATCACGTTCTGAACGATCGTATTTTCCGACAACTTTGTCCGACCGTGTGTATGCAACAGTTTCGGACAAAATCCGACGGATTTGGTTGTCGGAATGTCCGACCGTGTGTACAAGGGCTTAGAATCCAAATCCTAAAAAAGACCCAAGGTCTTTCAAAGGGATCTTAAAATGCTGTGTATTGGTAAATTTTGTGTGGTGCTGAGAAGTTCTGTTAAGTCCCCATCTTCTGTGAACAGGTCGATATCCCCCCACCTTCCTCATCATTCTTGCACCATACTGTCGTAGTTATTCAGCTTGCTGTTGCATAAAGATTGCTATAAAAATGTATTCCATTTAAACTTAAACCCAACTTAGTTGAAAAAGTTACAACCATTTCCGTGAAAGATAATAAGCTTATGGAGTTTCCATACTGAACAGTGATACATGTGTGGTAGAATGAATCATCCCGCTACAGTCTAAAGTCAAGTCATAAAGAAGAGCGAACACACAGCAAATTATTCAGATTAACTAGTCAGCTGTACATATTAAGAGTTCACCTAGAAACTCCACCAGAAACTGAGACCGAATTGTTATTGGGTTATAGTTAGAGATATAAACGGCTCTCCATTTAGAAATGTTTTTTTTTGTACAGATTAAAGATCCTTTGTATTAAAACCACATGTTAGAACTTGGAATGCATTCAAGATTTGTTCTTCATAACATTCTAAATTAATTTTCCATCCTGAAATAAGTAAATCAGATAAAGTTAAAGACCAATGGAAAATATTTGTAGACCATATAATTTAGTCTCTGATACAGAAAATTCTGTGATGGGTATGGTTTTCATAAGTAATAAAATAATAATGAATATCCGAAATATTAATGAGTATTCATTATCGTGGGGGTACACCTACTGTATTACCTAAAGCTGGCCAGAGACTGCTAATATGGCTTCTGTCTTCAGGATGTCTAAGCCCTTGTACACACGGTTGGACATTCCGACAACAAAATCCGTCGGCTTTTGTCCGCCGGATTTTGTCCAAAACTGGTGTTGCATACACACGGTCGGACAAAGTTGTCGGAATATCCGATCGTTCGTAAGGTGATGACGTTATTTCGTTACGATGGGACTACGTTCAGGCTAGTAGCCAATAGCTTTGGTCTTGTAATTTGATCTGAGCATGCGTGGCACTTTGTCCGATCAGAATTCTCTACAAACTATCGGACAAAGTCCGATCGGATCATGTTGTTGGAAAATTTTATAGCCCAGCTCTAAAACTTTGTCGATCGGATATTCTGATGGAAACGGTCCGATGGAGCCCACACGCGGTCGGATTATCCGACAACACGGTCCGATCGGACATTTTCCATAAGAATGTCCAAACGTGTGTAGAAGGGCAAACAGTGAGCAACCTGTATACAAAAAGTAAGTAGTGTTGTTGAGTAGAGAGCCAATCAGATACCCCCCCCCCCCCCCCAAAACAATGAGAGCTATTAAGTCATTATTAGAAGTCCTGTTTTTCACTTCTTTAGTTACCTCTCAATTTCATATATGAAGCCTAATATGTTTTTCTTTGCTGGAACAAGCAAGCTCCATTTCAGTTTTTTATTTTTTAATAATCTAAAGAATTTCCATCATTTAACCCCACTTCACATTGGTGCGATTTGACATGTCAAATCGGCGGCAATTGCCGGCAATGGCACGGTCCTAATTGGTGAGATGCTGCATTTGCGGTGCCGCACCGATTTCAAAAATTAATTTCTGTACTACTTTTTGCAATTTCGGGGTGCGATTTTCCATTGACATCTGTGCAGAAACCTGCAGAGATGTCTGTGACATCGCGGCTGAAATCGGGACTGACATGCAGGAGTGAAATCGTGCGAGTTCAGCTTAACTCGCACGCCTTCATTCCCGCAGCTCAGTGTGAACCAGGGCTTAATTTGCCAGTAAATGTATAACATTTTAGTTTTGTACTTATTTGGATTTTTTTTTTTTTGGAGTTGTACATGAGTTGAAGAGTCCTTATTGCTTCTCAGCAGATGTATGGGTTACCAATGTGAAATGGAAGGGAGGGGGTGTATTGGATGAAGCAGCCTACTGTTAGAATAAACTTTGTGCTGTTTTTTGAAGACTTTGTTGGGCAGTATATTCCTTTCTAGCATTGCACCCAACATAAAACAAAAAATTTGAAAAAGTAGCTATCATGTTAACTCTGATTTCAGCACTTTGAGTCATTGACGTTGAATATGAATACCAATCAAAAGCTCTGACTTCATTTTTAGTACATTTACTGTACTGCCTACATTGTTGGGTTCAGCAAATACTTAAAGGGGAACTGCAGTCTGCTCACATAATTTTGTAATAAAAACATCTTTGCCATTCTGAAGCTTCTCTCCAACCACTTTGCATCATATTTTATATATATTGTAATACTGTACTTGCCAAATATGCTGCATAAATCTCCCTCCACTGAGTCTGGCTGCATCCATTTCAACTGTGGGCAGCTGAATCTGCTGCCTGTTTACTTTATGGATTTACACAGACACAGAGGCGGACCTCCAGCTCTGCAGCTTTCATTGGCCCTCTTATGACTCACCCCCTCCCTTCCTAGCAAACTCTCAGGAGAGAGAGAGCTGTGCATGTCATAAGCCTAGGCTTTTTACCAGAAAAGAAACAAGAAGTGGGCTGTATAAGGTTATTACTGGCAGAGAAAAATGTTTTACTATCCAAAGTTAAAAAAAACAACAAGGGCAGAAGATTTAATAGATGGAAAGATGAAAAAAGTGCAGCTTTACGTACTGAAGCAAGGAATTCGGTATGACAGCTAGGCTACTAGAATTTGCTGACACAGCCTAAACTGCTTAGATTCCTGCAAATTAGCAACAGGCCTGTGGCAGTGCAGGACAAATGCCCATCACATGTTTACAACAAATGAAGGAAACATGCCATCACCCCATTAAAGATTCCGCATGACTTCATAATTGTACAACTAGCAACAAAGGACCAGTGTGACACATTGGGGAACAAAAGTAGTCCTTGGTCATTGCTAAAATTTACTGTAGTCGTGTGAAACAAAGTTATAAAAAAAAATAAAGAAAATATTATATTTTGTGGTCAGAAGAGATACTGCAGTATATTTATGTTGTATATCATGGGTATAGAAAAGAATCTGCCCCCTTTTTTTAAAATCACATTTTGTTGCTTTGCAGTCTGAAATGAAGACACACAGTTTTTGTTTTATCAAGCTGTATTTACTCAGTGCAACTTATAACATACAAGTGAAAGATATAACACCAACATGATTAAAATTCAAAAACAAAATCGCCTCCTAAAAATGACTTGTAAACTCAATCAGGTGAAGCGAATCACCTTCTCAATGGCACACAAGGCCATTTGACTTTTAACTGTGATCAGCTGTGGTCATTTTGATTAGCTCAGCATGAAAAGTGCTATCCTAGAGCATTTTAGTCCCTGGTAGTGCAACTGAAGCAAACAATCAACTATTTGTGGCAAGGCATTAGAAAAAGTTCTACGGGATAAAGTTGTGGACAGGCACAAGTCAGGAGATGGATACAAAAAAATTCAAAGGCTTTATCAATGCCTAGATGCACAGTAAAGTCTATTATTAGGAAGTGGAAGGTATTCGGTATAACACAGACCCTCCCTGGATCAGGATGTCACTCAGAGAGGCTATCAAGAGGCCTACAGCAACTCTGAAGCAGTTGCAGGAATTTATGGCAAAGGGTGGTCATTGTGTGCATGTGACAACAATAACACAAATTCTCTACAAATGTGGCTTGTATGGGAGGGTTGCAAGAAAAAGTGACTCCTCAAGAAAGGTCGCATGCAGACACAACTGAGTTTTGCCAAAATGGACCTTGGAGAAAAATGGTGTTCTGGTCAGATGAGACTAAAATTTAATTGTTTGGCCTCAACACCAAACAATATGTCTGGTGGAAATCCAATGCAGTTCACCATCTAAATAACACCATTCCTACAGTAAAGCATGGAGGTGGTAATATCCTGTTATGGGGTCTTTCTCTGCAGCAGAGACTGGAGCACTTGTCAGAATAGAAGGAAAATGGAATGGGGCAAAATGCCATCATATTCTTGGGGAAAATCTGCTGCCCTCTGCCAGAAAGTTGTCAATCTGAAGAAGGTTTACCTTCCAACATAATGACCCAAAGCACACAGTAAAAATTACCACACAGTGGTTGGAGGAGAAAAAGGTGAATGTTCTTGTTGCATGGCCTAGTCAGAACCCAGATTTAAATCCCATTGAAAATCTGTGGAATGACTTGAAGATTGCAGTCCACAAACGGCTATGATCAAATTTAACTGAACTTGAGAAGTTCTGCAAAGAAGAGTCGGGGAAATATTGCTAAGTCTAGATATGCAAAGTTGGTAAAGCAAAAGGTGGTTCAACAAAATACTGGCACAAGGAAGGTCCTTTTTTGAAATTGGTGATTCTGTTTTTTGAATTAGTTTTATTTTTTTTCTGATATGTTGGTGTTATATCTTTCACTGGGACTAAGTTGCACTGACTAAATACAACTAGATAAAACAAGAACTGTGTCTTTCTTAATTTCAGGCTGCAAAAAAACAAAATGTGATTATTTTAAAGAGGGGTGATTTTTTTTTTTTTTATGCCCATTGTATATAGGTTTTCACAAAGTACATAAAGTATGAAAAGATCAACGGCAGGCAGTGTGATTAGCACAATAAAACTTTTTGATGGTCCATAGGACGTAAGTAATTTGTAATTAGTCAAAAGACAAGATGTTGCGCTGACTCCTCTAATTCCCCTCCCCTGTCTTCTCAGAGGTCAAGTGGACATCTAAGCCAGTGGCTCCCCCACTAAAAACACATGGTATACAAATGATCACAGTATATATCTTTTTTTCAAGGTATAATATTGTGTACTATCTGTGTGGTACAACCCAACTTTAGATCAGGGATCAATAAGAAATCAAGGCATTTACATACATTTCAGGATCCAAATACACATATATTGGAGATAATGTATCATTGGTGTTGCTTAGTAGCTGTATAGCGATTCATAGACTATAGCTCATTAGTAATTATATTTCACAGGTTTTTTTTTTTTAATCACTCGATGGTAAATTAAGACTCTAGAGAAAAGTATTAAACCGTGACAATGAGCTTGTAATTGTAACACCACAACTAAGGTAAACCGATCATCAAAAGACTCATTGCACTGTTGTGACATATGTGGCCACAATTATTGAATATGCATGTGGCATCTACAATCCATAACTAGTCATTTGGTGAAAGACCCTTGGCTGAATGCAAAACTTACAATATCAGGGTGTCAATAATTGAAACTTTTCCCTGCTTTTGATGCAAATTGGAATCCTTGGTTTCTGCTTAGACTTCAGAACTGACCATGTTGTTTTTTCCTCTTCTTTTTTTTTTTTTGTGTTTTTTGTTCCTTCTTACGATTTTTCATAAACGTGCCATTCACTAGGTTAGACTTATAAGAAACTTATAAGAAACGGCTTATAAGAAACGGCTGCATAATTTTGATTGGTTATGGTAATACAGGTTAATGTTGATGCTATCTACCAACAGGAAATGTGAAAACTTTCCACTGTGTGCAGTCTGTTGTACTTTCTATATGGATGGACTTTAACACTCTTATTGTATGTTGTCTTTATTTTTTCAATAAAGTTTGAAGACAAAAAAATTATTGAAACTTTTACTTGGCAAAATATTTATTGCCCAAATTTACTGTTGTATAGCTAAACAATCTAATTACAATCTTAAATTTATCCGTTTTTGTGTGTAGAAATTAAGGAACTTGCTCAGGCCCGTTGCATAGCGCTTAGTGAATGCTGTTTGAATCAGCCAAGGTTAAACGCACATGAAATAATATGGACAGTACTGCGTTTTTAGGTAAAATTCAATACATTTCTCATTCTTGACGATGATTGGTTGCAGATATGGTAAAAAAGGTCACATTTTTGAAGTGCTGAACACTGTAGAGACGTTTCACCCTTCTACACTGCAAAAATCCTTATTTTCTGGTTTAGAGCTATCCATTTCACAGTAAGATTTATATGGGTCATTTCCAAAAATGTATACCCAATCTTGTAATAGGCTGCCCATTCTTAAATAACCATATCTAAATCCAAGGGAACAAATTGAACAGGAACTGGGCCAGGAACTATGGCAAGCAGTCCTTGACACTGGGATCCCTGGAAGATATAGGAAGCCAATGGGTCACCTAGTCTCTCCACCTGTAACCAAAATATTACTTTGGCCTCTGAGTTCTAAAGTATCTGTGGTTTGTGGTGCATTATTTTAATAGCACACTAAAATTATACTTCACAAAGCTTTAGAATTTTACCCCTGGCACACAGACAGCATGCCTTTTTATTCTTTCTGTGGACCATTTATGAAATAATTCAGCAGAGAGGCTAACTGCATTATACATGTTTTCCATTTTCTGTCATTCTATTTAGTATAGCAGTGACTGATACAAATAATATGCCTTTATAAGATACATTTTCAAACTTCCTTATAGTCATTTTGTGGAAGCTACAGTTCATTTATTGGATAGCAGCTCGTTGTAAGGAGTGTAATTAAACACACACATGTGAGGGGGGGGCACAGGGAGCCGTCCTTGCCAGGAGAACACATTCGTTATTGCTAGCGGCTACATCCACTGACTATATATATTTCGCATGCCGAAAATCCAACATGCTGATTGTACCCAGGTCGATTGATGGGCCAACTTGGGTACATTCAGCCTGACTATAGATGGTAAGAATCTCGTTCAGTCCCTGCTGTAACGGCAGAGGTTTGAACCATCTATAGCCGGCTCTAGTAGACCTAGTATTTTGCAGACATGTTAAATCTGTAAGTAGCTGATCTTTTGAACCCATAAACGGAAGGTGAGGCCAATCTATGTCCAGTAGATGAAAGGGATTCTGTCACCAGCTTTAAAAATTGCAAAAGCACAAAAAGTTCAAGTATCTACAAATGCCTACTTGAATAATTTTTCCTTTCCATAAACAATTTTTTATTGACCTGCATTGTGGGAAGGGAAATACGGAGTGTCAATTGAATCACATCAAGAAGATGATGCCCAGCAGCTTTTCGATGTATATGTAAAGTGGGCTGAATCACCCACTGGACTCTTATACCTGTCTGGGATAAAATAAGTGAGACCTACCTACCACAGTTTCTGGCCGCACTCCCTGATCAGTCTTTGATGCCCCCCCCCCCCCCCCACCACCACCTTAAGAGTTTTTTTCTCTTTTACTGGTGTATTCCCCTCAATATCAAATATGTTATAAATATTACAGGGAGAAAGGAATCCCTTCTTTTTTGTAATAGCAGTAGAAATTCAGGCCTTGGAGGTCAAGTGCAGAAAATCCTTATATATTTGTAACGGATAGACTGACATTTTAAAAAGTCAGTAGGGTTCAGTGTAATCTTAGATTTTGTGAGATGACAGGTTGATTATAAAACTGTAACAAACCAAGTAGGTTGTTTATAAGAGGTATGCTCATATCTAGGTGTGTTATACCCTTCATTAAATGTATTACGCATTATGTTATTGAGCACACTTCTAAAACAGCGATGTCATACCAATAACTCAGGAATGCCTTCTACAATGTCATACCAGTAACTCAGGTATGCTTACTACAAACAGAAATATTAGGCTCATACAATATAACTCATACATGGGACAAGGTATAACCCCACATTGCTCAATTAAGCTTTGGTAATACAACATGGGAGCTCATTGGTTTCTATGCAGAAGTGAGCCTGATTTTGCATTTTCCAGCTTTAGTAAATAAACCCCATTGTGTACGTAAAAGTGGGGTATGCCTGTACTCTGTATATAACTGATGTCTCTTTTTGAAAACCTGCTACACACAAAAAATAGCTGGTTAACCCTATATTTGGGCTGGCATGTCATTGCTAATTGGGTGTAATGCTTTACTGTTTCTTCTTTGGTGTGCATAAAACCACCATAATCAATTCAGATATTTTCAGTATTCATTAGACTATGAAGAGCCCATTTTCTGACAGTGCACACTTTGAGGTTGATTTACTAAAACTGGAGCGTGTAAAATCTGGTGCAGCTCTGCATGTTATCCAATTGGCTTCTAATTTCAGCTTGTTAAATTAAGCTTTGACAAAAAAAAAAAAAAAAAAAAACCTGGAAGCTGATTGCTTTCTTTACACGGCTACACCAGATTTTTCTCTCTCCAGTTTTAGTAAATCAATCTCTGTGTTCCTGAGTACTTTTTATGGGGACTGCTGAAACTTCTCAGTACTCTCTAACCAACACAGAACGACCACATGCCTTTTAGTGTGACATAGATAGAGATGCTGGCTTATAAAGCTAACTGGTCTATGTATCTACAGCTGCAATTATTTAATCATAGCTTTTACTCCAAGTTTTACCATTAATAGGACAAATATTTGTTTTGCGTGACAGGCCTTTAGGACATATAGTACATAGGCACCACTCTAAGTATGGATCTATGATTAGCAGATGGAAGTTTGTAAGCCTAGTTCAAATCAATATTTTCCAGATGACAGCGTTTGTTTCAGGTTTTCATCAGCCAAGACTCAACCTTCTAAAGCTGAAAAACCCCATTGTTTCTTGGTGAATCGAAGTCAAATTTGGAATCTTTTCCCCTACAAATGTTGCAACTATTTAAGAACAGCTGTTTGTATGAAATATTTTTTAAAAGCCTGCTGGTTGAAGCGATTCCATAAAGCAGATCAGGCTACACCCCTTCTATTAGTGATAGCAGCCAATGCAAACAAACCTGGATGAAAAAAAAAAAAAGAATTATAAGATTTGTTGTATGTACGTATCTATTTTTCTGCTGTTTTGTAGCTAGGATTTTATGGTTGTGTGATGAGTGTCTGTTCTCAAAGCAGAGGCAATAAAGACAGCCTGAAAAATACTATGGGGTTGATTTACTGAAACTGGAGAGTGCAAAGTCTGGTGCAGCCAGGGGCGGACTGACAACTCATGGGGCCTCGGGGCAATAGGAGAAGATTATGGGGCCCCCGGGCAATAGGAGATTATGGGTTCCCCAGGCAATAGATTATGGGGCCACCCAGTATACACACAGACACACAATATATACTCACACAGTATACAAACACAGAATACACATACACACTGAAAAGGTACTGGAGAGGCAGGGCAGCTATAATCTTGGGATTTTTAAACACTGATTTTTAGATACTGTACCAGGTTTTATTGAGGCTGGCAACCCTGATGGTGCCCCTTAGTGGCATGGGGCCCTCGGGCAGTGTCCGAGTGCCCGAATGGTCAGTCCGCCCCTGGGTGCAGCCCTGCATTGTGGCCAATCAGCTTCTAACTTTAGCTTGTTCAATTAGTGTTGTAATGCATTTGTATTGCATTTTTGAACGACAGCTGTACCGTTTAAATGAAAATCGTTCAATCTGGCATAATACGAAAAAAAATTCTGTGCATGTCCGATAGAATAATATCAGATGAACTGTCCTGATCATACGATTGTTTAGAATGCGGCATTTTTCGTACGATTTTTGGATCATGTGTATGGGGCATTAGGCTTTGACAAACACCTGGAAGCTGATTGATTGATTGGTTTCTATGCTGAGCTGCACCAGATTTTGCACTCTCCAGTTTTAGTAAAGCAACTCAACTACTGAAAATTATCGATGCAGAAGACTTTTGTATAACTAACATAACATTGTTAGACCAAGTAGGTTAATGTAAATTAAATCAATAACTAACACAATTTCAAAGGATCAGTTATTTGTATGTTATAAAAAGCCACCACATTTTTTAAAGGGAGAATTCACTTTTGTAAAATTAAAAATATTCACCCACAGCAATTCTATATTCCTGGTTCTTAAAGGTTTAAATACAAGATGTATGTGTCCCACATGAGAGCATTTTGGGGCACCTACTCTCCTGTTTGTACCATAAGCCCATCATTCTGTTTACAATCAATATGTGGGAGAACAGGTTTAAAATGCCTAGTAGGGATACATTTGGATTACTCTGTTTAAACGAACTGATTTTAAATTAAAGAGTAGTCAGAAAATAAAAGCTATGTTTTATAATGCCCATCAATATTCCACTATGCAATAAAAATGTTGAAAATATAAAGGGCTGCATATAAAATTTAAAGCAAAAGAAATGGCTAAAAAAAGTAACAGAGATACATATACAATGTATATGAACTGCCTAACCTGCTAAAAGGCTCCTCCTGAGAAACACTTTAAAGCGGGAGTTCCGCCGGGAGTTCCGCCGTTTTTTTTTTGTTTTTTTTTAAAAGCCAGCAGCTACAAATACTGCAGCTGCTGACTTTTAAAATAAGGACACTTACCCGCCCAGCGCTCCCGCGATGTCGGCACCCGAAGCCGATCTCTCGGGTGCTGCCGCCACCATCTTGGGTATGGGAATCAGGAAGTGGAGCCTTTCGGCTTCATTTCCCGGTTCCCTACTGCGCATGCGCGAGTCGCGCTGCACAACAAGGATGATCCCGCTGCCTCTGGGATCCGTATGTTTCCCAGCAGGCAGCGGGGGACTTTCGGAAAGGGGCGTAGATCTACGCCCCTTTCCGCAGAGAGCTATCCCGGAAGTGGGTGCAGTTACCTGGATTATCCAGGTAACTGCACCCCCTCCCCCCTGAAAGGTGTCAATTGTGGCGCCGGAGGGGGGCAGGATTCCAATGAGCGGAAGGTCCACTTTAGGGTGGACCTCCGCTTTAAGGCCCCTTTCAGACTGGACAGCAGGGGAACTCTCTGCTCATACCTGCCATGACAGATTTATGTCCACTCTGCAATGCAGAGGGAACACGGATACAGCCCGCTGTCCCTTTTGGGGCGGTCAGGTGGAAACCGACTGCCTGTCCATGTCCCTATGACTGTCATCCGATCCGCCGAATAGAGGGGGATCAGTTCCCCATCCATATCTGTTTTTTAGCAAACAGGATTAGATTGGGTGTCAACGGACACATGCCTGCTGAAATCCCCCACTCCATAGAGAGCTGCGGCGGCTGGTTGGCAAGCAGATAACTTTTCTTGAATAAGGCAGAGGTAGGCTTCAAATAGTCGACCGTTATTCATTTATTGAGCTTACATCTTAAATGGTGAGTAATACACAAATCAACTGTAACAAATGGATTTATTTTAATATAAGAGGAATTTTATCATCATATATGATATACCTGGCCAATGCTGCTGGAAGCTGGAAATCACTAAAGTAGACACCTATTTACTAGTGAACTCTACTTGCCTCTGGGTCTCCGCGCTTAATGGCCGCCCTGATGCCTTTTGAATACAACAGGTTGGACGCTTATAATGCTTATGCCAGTTGGTGTTCTGCCCTCTAACCAAGCATATAAGAGGCCGGCCATACATCAGGCCAGCCACTCAGCTCAGGAGCTGGGAGCAAGTGGAGATCACTGAATTAAACACAGAAGTAGTCTACTTCAGTGCTTTCCAGTTACCAGCAGCATTGGCCAGGTATGTCGTATACATAGCTACATTGGTCCAAGCGGGACAAATGTAATTATGTATAACATGTTGATGCTTGCAATTATTCTTTACATTAAGAATCATTTGGTAAATTACAATTTTGAGCTAATATTATATGTAAATCATAGTTATAAGCCTTTCTGTAAAGCTTTTTTTTTTTTTGCAAATTAATAACTAGGAATGCTGTTCTGATGGTTCTGGTGATATTCGGTTTAGATAACAGGTGTAGAACAAGACTGCAGACTAAGCAGTCAATCATAATTCTAGATTTTATTTTTCCATAAAAGGAAAATGATATATGATTGCTTTGTCTCAGCAACCCTTCTGCTTTTCTTCTCATTTTTCTTTTTTCCAGTTGTTATAAATCAGCCCCCTATAGCCATGAAAGGTGGATATATAGCTAAAGATTTAGGTGAGTAAGTATAGTGGAATACTAAACTAATGTGAAAATACATTAAGATAAAAAGGATATATTTTATTAGCATGCAGTACTGATTTGAAAGCCTTTTTATTGATTTATCTACAGGTATACCCCACTTTTAAGTGCGCAATGGGGTTTATTTAGCTGTAAAGTGCAAAATGAAGCTCACTTCTGCATAGAAACCAATGAGTTTCTAACCTCGGCTTGTTCAATTAACCTCCCTGGTGGTATGATTCAGTCTGGTTTTAGGTGCTGAAAGCGGTACAATTATTTTGCATGGAAATTTGGCATTTTATATTGTAGTCCTGTAATTCTTAGGAATAACTTATTTAAATCTGTTCAAACCAGAGTCTAGCAGACATCCCGGGTATGATAAAATTTGTAATATAATAAAGAATAATAAAAATTATTCAATAATGTAATTAAATCCTAAAACACTGAAAAAGGGACACTTTTTGGTTGCTATGGACAATCTCCAAATTTCAGGCAGAAAAAACTGTATTTATAATATAAAAGTGCATGCAGGGCATTGCACAGACCACTAGGGACAAAGGGGGTGTGTATTTTTAATACAGTACTGTAATCTGTAAGATTACAGTGCTGTGTGTGTTTTGTGTGGTTTTTTTACTTTTTTGAATTTGCCGCCGTTCTCTGCTCCCGTGCGCCGTAACGTCGAAGGGAACGGAGCTCGGTGGCATTCAGCACTGTGAATCGAGCGGAGGACAGCTTGATCACACAGCGTGGAGGACATCGCTGGATACAGGGGACAAGGTAAGTAACTCTCCCTGTGTCCTCCCCTGCATCCAGTGATGCGATCCCGAGTCTGGCTCGGGGTTACCGCTCCTGTCAGTAAAATCCCAACCCGAGCCAGACTCGGGATTACCGCTAGCGGGGTTAAGCTTTGGTAATAAAAACCTGGAAGCTCATTGGTTTCTATGCAAAAGTGAGCCTGATTTTGCACTTTTCAGCTTTAGTAAATAAACTCCATTGTGTACTTAAAAGTGGGGCATGTCTGTACTTTGTCTCATGACAAACATGGGTATAATTGGCAATTCAATTGTACAATTTAAACTGATAACCTGCAGAACACATTAGGATCTGGTCAGCTTGTTTTTAGAATTACTCAGTGCCATTTTTAATAAAGATTGGAGCATTCTGAAAGCTAGGCTGGTTATACATCTGGCTTATATTTTACGGTCTGTATGTAGTGCATTTGATGACTGGATTAATGTAGAGGTGAAAAGTAAACTGAATTGATGTAAGTTTTGACTATAAACATGAGTTGTCAGATGGTACAAATTGCTTGGTGTATTAGGTTATTGACAGCACATCCCATTGCGTATAGACCTGGGATGTTTCAATAAAAGACCTATAAAAGTTGATAAAAAAAACGTATTTTTCCTATGTTGCTAAACTGAAAAACTGATAAACGGCAGGATCTTCTGTTAAGCATGTATTTACCTACCCCTATTCCTCTGGCCGTGCTGCTAAATGCCTTCATTTTGAAGAGAAATTGCTCTCTTAAGTTTGTAGTTAATGTGATTGTAGCCGTATTAGTGCAATTGTGACAGAGAAAATTGACTACTGTCCATGATACTTTTTTTATTTGCACTAACATACAATTTTTCGGGACAAGCTTTCGGGGTATGTCCCCTTCTTCAAGGTCCAAACAGTACTCAGCAGTACTTTTTAAGTTTGTAGAGAATCCAACGTTTGTGGGAGAGTCGATCTCTTGTACACCCACCCCACTTCGCTGTGCACTTTACGGGGCAAAGTAGTAACGTGGAGATCGGAGGAAGGAATCATGCATTGGGGACATGGGAGATTGACACTCCTGGAAGTGTTGGTTTCTGGAAATACCACTGTAGGCTTTGAGCAGCTCCAAGAAATTTCTTGAAAACTAACCAGACAAATGTATCTGCTTGTATCAATTACATGCCTAAATTGCCACCAGCATCATAATTTAGCCTTTGTCCTTTTTGTTTACATTGCTCAGCAGACCAAAGTGTTCATGGATGAACATTATAACTCAACTGACAAGCTATGTTTCTCTTTTATTCATATAGATTATAATATATACAGCATATATTATTTTCTATACATCTATGGTGGTTAAACCCCTTTTTGTAGGTTGAACCAATATATCTCTAAATGTTTCAAGTCTGTACAGCAGCCCTGAAGTAGAGCTATAATATAAAATATCATTGACTACTGCAATTTATTTGTGTGTAAAAAGCTTCTAGTTCAGTCCTATTTAGAGATGTCTATCTTCTTTAATACCCTACTATCTGTAAAGAGCATCAAAATTATATGTCATTTGAAAGAACATAAATATGAGAATATATTGATTTGATAACAAGTTCAACAAATATTAAATCCTGCACAAGCTGTCATTTTCTACCGGCTGCTAGAGAACTCCGTTTTGGTTTGAATGCGGCAAGAGGCAATGCTTAAAGTGCAACAACACATACCAACGTATCAATAGCTGTCTTATTTATTCTTTTTCTAATTAATTGCAGTGGATTAGAGCACTTTATAAACATTTCATTGCTCTGTACAATACATTTTTAAAAGGCTGTTTACGTCTTAGATGGTTGCACAGCACAGTCATTCAAAGTCAGTACAACTATACACTTTCCAATAAAAATAACAATTATAAGTATTAGAGTCATTATGCCATCAATTGCCAAATACACATAGAAGATTTTATTTTTTATTTTTTTATAGCTACTACACTACTCCTCTTTTGTACAGCATTACTGCGTGTATATGGAAATCTAGACTTGGTTCCTAATTTGCATTGATAGCTCTCCCTGTTCTGGGCCTGCATAAGCTGCACTCTTTTATACTGTAGTGAAGTGACTAGGTACAGTCACATGGTCTGTAATGGTGTCATACATTGGGTATGTTTACTAGCTTTTTAACTTAGAAAATTAGATACAAGAATAAATAGGTGCTGCTGGGCCTTTTTGATAACATTAAAGTAGATCTTAGCCCTTGTACACACGGTCGGATATTCCAACGGAAACATGTCCGATCGGACCGTGTTGTCGAATAATCCGACCGTGTGTGGGCTCCATCGGACTGTTTCCGTCAGAATATCCAAACGACAAAGTTTTAGAGCCGGGCTATAAAATTTTCCGACAACATGATCCGATCGTACTTTGTGCGATCGTTTGTAGAGGATTCTGATCGGACAAAGTGCCACGCATGCTCAGATCAAATTCCTAGACCAAAGCTATTGGCTACTAGCCTGAACGTAGTCACATCGTAACGAAATAACATCATTGCGTTCTAAACTATCGGATTTTCCGACAACTTTGTCCGACCGTGTGTATGCAACACCAGTTTCGGACAAAATCCATCAGACAAATTCCGACGGATTTTGTTGTCGGAATGTCCGACCATGTGTACAAGGGCTCAAAGGGGTTGTAAAGGTTAGTTTTTTATTTTCTAAATAGGTTCCTTTAAGCTAGTGCCTCATTGGTTCACTTACCTTTTTCCTTTGGTTTCCCTTCTAAATGTTTTTTTTCTTTGTTTTCTTTGTCTGAATTTGTCAATTCCTGTTCCTCCTCAGTAAGCTATTCAGTAAGCTGTTCTGGCTGGCTAAACACCGCTCGGATGATGGTGTGAAGTTTACTGAGGAGGAACAGGAAGTGAGAAATTCAGACAAAGAAAAAAAACATTTAGAAGGGAAATCGAAGGAAAAGGTAAGTGAACCAACAATGCACTAGCTTAAAGGAACCTATTTAGAGAATAAAAAACAAAGCTTTACAACCCCTTTAAGTCAAAGCATGCAATAGAGCTATAGTAACAATACAAACAATATTTATTTTTTACAGTTCAATATACCGTATATACTCGAGTATAGGCCGACCCGAATATAAGCCGAGGCCCCCAATTTACCCCCAAAAAACTGGAAAACTTATTGACTCGTGTATAAGCCGAGGGTGAGACATGGCTGTCCATCCCTGTGTGTCCGTCCATCCCTGTGTGTGTGTCCGTCCATCCATTCCTGTGTGTGTGTCCATCCATCCATCCATCCATCCATCCCTGTGTGTGTGTCCGTCCATCCATCCCTGTGTGTGTATCCATCCATCCATCCATCCCTGTGTGTGTGTGTGTGTGTGTGTGTGTGTATTCATCCATCCATCCATCCCTGTGTGTGTGTGTGTGTGTATCCATCCATCCATCCATCCATCCCTGTGTGTGTGTGTGTGTGTGTGTGTGTGTGTGTGTCCGTGCAGCCTTGTGTGTGTGTCCAGCCTACCTGTGTCCCAAGCCTCCGTCCCGAGCCGCCGTCGTCCCGAGCCTCCTCTGTCCCGTGCCTCCTCTGTCCCGTGCCTCCTCTGTCCCGTGCCTCCTCTGTCCCGTGCCTCCTCTGTCCCGTGCCTCCTCTGTCCCGTGCCTCCTCTGTCCCGTGCCTCCTCCGTCCCGTGCCTCCTCCGTCCCGTGTCGTGCCGATGGATCGCCGCTCTTCTCGGCGGCCATTCTACAATTCAAAAGCCGCGCCTCCGTCCTCCGCCTGTGATAGGCGGAACACTCAATTTCCCAGCAGCCTGTGTTCCGCCTATCACGGACATCCTCTCATACTCGTCCGTAGTATGAGAATGAACGGATGTCCGTGATAGGCGGAACACTGACTGCTGGGAAATTCAGTGTTCCGCCTATCATAGGCGGAGGCGGAGAAGGAGGCGCGGCTTTTGAATTTTAATGTCCGCCGTCTGTCTGCTCGATACGCTGATCGAGCAGTCAGACAGCAGTGACTCGAGTATAAGCCGAGGGGGCACTTTCAGCCTCAAAAAAGAGGCTGAAAATCTCGGCTTATACTCGAGTATATACGGTAAGCTCACATGAAAATACTCCTTTTATGTTGTGAGTGCTACTTGTCTGCTGGTCATCTCTTTCCGCAACTTCCTGGATGCCCAGCATGCTTTTAGCATCTGCTCATTCCTTTGGTTCACTTTTGATTTCTAAGGACTACAAATCCCATGGTACCTTGCTGCCTGCAAGAAGTGAGGACTGAAGTGTTTCCTGTAGCTTAGACAGCAGGCTCTGTGAAATGTGTGACACATTTAATGCATATCCACAAAGCATAGTGGATATGTATCGCTGCATACTAAAAGGTAAATGTGGGGAATTCTTCAGAAACCCAGTTTTCAAACTTAGATTGTTGTTTTTCATGTATAGTAAACCTGACGTGTTTTTTTTTTTTTTTGTAATATCAGTTCTGCGATACACTGAAATGTAGTTTGCAATTTTTACAGTTCATTTCCTTGCTACAAAAGCAACTGTGTACAGGGCAGAGAAAATATGAACATAGCATTTTAATTCCTGGCTAATTGCTAAGTCTGACTATCTGGAAAGGAATTTGACCTGCCCTTTTTATAAGTGTTCATGCCGTGCATCATAACGTGAGCAAAATGATGTAAGCTGCTTTATAAGCTGGCTTGTTCAACTCCCCTTTCAGTGGGTTTATATGGCAGACTGAAGAATGTCAATTAGGACAGCTTTGTCTATAGAATGTTGCCTTTTGAGCAGTGATTGCATCATACATTGTACAATCAGATTGTCTAGTTGTCTCAATTTAAGTTTATTCACGCAGAAATACAGCATTTGTGGATACAAGCAAATGCACACACTATGATTGTAAATATAACGTATCCCGTGAAAAATTGATTATTCGTGCATTTGTATGTTGTAAGTTTCTGAGAGAATAATTGTAGCTGATGTCCTATATGTAAGGTTATCACCTGTCCGGGATTCACCTGGACAGTTTTGAATCATGTGTCCGGGTTTCAGTCCACCTGGGACAATTAAGCTATGTTTAGAATTGTCCCAGGTCTGTTACAATCCTATGGTGTATATTTAAAAAATATATATATCTGTGGGCCACTAAAGTGTTCAGGTTTGGCTGGAAGAAAAAGTGGCAACCCTACCTATATAACTTTCATCAGATTTCTGCAGTCTCACTCTCTTTGTGTATTAAGCAGTCTTACTATGTTAGATATGACCTTGGATTTAAAACTCCATTTGATCATTCTGGAAACACAGATCTTATCTAATAAAAAAAACACACCTTACATGCTGCAACGCAAAATACGATTTCAAATAAGTGGTAATCTTATGACCAGTTTGTAATGTGAAGGGGCCATAGAGTTATGCTTTGGGCTGCGGTTATAACACACTTTGTAGTGAGATAGGAGGCCTAAAATCTGAATCTCAGTGTTTATCTGGGCTGGCTGTGTGAGTTCAGCATTCAGTGCTTTGCTAGGTAAGTATACTGCAGAAGGGGTTAATACCATGTTGGGTATTAGGCAGGTTTTAGATTTGGTTACAGTTTAGGATCTAAGCTTAAGTGTTAGGGTTTAAAGTGGTGGTCCCCCCCAAAAAAATAAAAATAAAGCCAGCAGCTACACAAACTGCAGCTGCTGCCTTTTAATAATAGGACACTTAACTGTCCTGGAGTCCAGCAATGTCAGCACCGCAGCTGATGTTTCCGTCAGCTGTTGGGGTGCTGCCGCTGCCATTTGTGGGTAAGGGAACCCGGCAGTGTAGCCTCACAGCTTCACGCCGGGAACCCTATTGTGCATGCACAAGGCCCTGCTCCTCTCTCCTACTGAAAGAGGAGGGAGCCCCATGGTGACATCATGGACCACGGAAAGGACTCCCGAAAGTGGGAACAGGATACCAGGGTCATAGTTAGATTAAGGCACTTTCACACATGCTGGCCGATCCGGTCCACCTGTGTGTTTTTCAGGCGGGCCTGATCGAACACTTCATTCACCTATATGGAGAGACTGATATCAGCGGTAACATGCCCGCCGACATCCGCCGCTATCCGATCCGGTCCGCAAAATCCAGACAGATGGTGATAGATATATATATATATCTCTCTATCTCTATCATAATCTCGATTTCTATCATCATCTCTGTCTCTATCATCTCTGTCTCAATCGAGATAGAGATAGAGATATAGATGATAGAGAGGATAGAGATAGAGATAATCGAGATAGAGATGATAATCTCTATCTCTATCATCTCTATCATCTCTATCCTCTCTATCATCTCTATCTCTATATCATCTCTATCTCTATATCTTTCTCTATCTCTATCATCTATATCTTTATCTCTATCATCTCTATCTCTATCATCTCTATCTCTCCTTCAATGGTATGTTTAGCAGACCAAAAGAGAACAAATAAAGAAGGTCCTTGTTTAAGTGGAACTAAACTGTGTCAAAATTAACTAGGTTTAATCCTTACGTTCTTATGTTGATAGCTTTAGCAAATAGGTAGAAAGGTATATTTAATTTACTTATTTTAAGGTGTTCTTTTTTTTTTTTTTTTACATTTCTTCAGTTGCTTCATGGTTTCTGGCCTAGGTCAACATGATATACACCCCAGGAGTCTTCATGGGCATTATTTTTTTATTTCATCTGGAGGAGAGGCTTTCTTAGCTAAGCACGCCCTTCTACCTGCATGCTTGAGCCAAGGCCAGATGGATTCCATGAATTGAATGCTACATTAATCATCTGCTGTTTCAAATAGAAATGCTAGGGGGTGTTTTCCAAAGTGATTTCTCAACAAAATAAAGCATGGAGACATGGATGGATAGATGAATGAGTTTGCTTTGACTATTAAAAATGAATTAAATGGCATTTTCAGTTTGTGGTGCTCCAATAAGCTTGACTTGATACAGTTGCGTTCTGCTTTAAGGCTTGCATAAGCTCCATTATTATTATTTTATTTTTTTCAGTGTACACCTAAAACCCCACACTGAGAACTAACAGTAGGAGTGTATTCAGGTAGAAGAACTGATTGGTTCCTTGGTTTATTGCAGAAACCATTGGATCAGTACCCAGACCGGTGCAGTTTGTGTGTGTGTGTGTGTGTGTGTGTGTGTGTGTGTGTGTGTGTGTGTGTGTATACATGTTTTGTATGATTGCAGCATATATGTTGCACAGTTGACAGCTAGGTAAACAGCTTGTAATGGTTTATACCAGTCTACATAAGATATCTGGTAGTCATTGGGATTGTGTAGTCTGCATTTAAGTGTGTTATAATTTTGCAAGCCTTTAGGTTCAGTCAGCATACTGCTGTACAGCTTTTTAACACTTTAATTTGAATACTATATAAAACAGCATCTAATCATAGTTAGAAATCTGGATTGCAATTGCAGAAAATGGTTTTAACATAAGTAGATAGCATTAGTTGGTCTCATAATAGATATTATGGCTTTGATCATTCCTACTGAGGAACCTCCCTAAAATAGGATCGTGCTTTCTTAATAAAAATTTGTTATTGATCGGTACATGGTGCAGATTGAAATATGTCTATATGGGCGGGTACATCAAGATTGTGATATCATTTGTTCTCATTTAGGATTGCTGGAGGTATAGCCACCTGCTATGGAGTCACTTGCGCAGGCTTGATCCCGAACCACAATCTGTGTGTCAATAAACAAACAGAGCCCAGCTACACCCTGTCCCATGCTCTATGTTCACTGCTGCTGCCTCCATGTCCATTTAGAAAGCAGAGAGAGACACTGCTCCCAGGCACTGCACAGCACTGGATCAAGGTGGGGCTTAGGCAAGTTTAAGGGGGTCGGGGTGGCGGGGCGGCATTCAACAGAATTCATTCAATCTAGAATGCAGAAAAGTAGGCGAGATGGCCTCTGATTTGCTGTCTTTAGTAATAAAAGGGCAAAGAGTAAGCTAGAACAGAAGTCAATAAGTGTAAATCCAACTATGCATGGATTAAAATTTGGCCAGTCCAGCAGCGACTGTCCGAATTTCGATGTGTGGCCTCTGTGGTTGAACAGAAGTCGATCTATCAATTGACTTCTGTTCAGCTGCCCTGTCTGTATAATTTCTGCTTGATCAGCCCTGCAGGCAATAGTCTAACTTGGCCAACAAGTGAGGTACGGGGATAGAACTGCATCTTATGTTCTATGTATGTACATGGGGGAAGGATACATTTTGCTAATTACATTAGCATACTCTATTTACTCTCCTTAGTAATAGTGAAGGCATTCATTTTGTATTCTATATGATTTTTTCTAAAACAAGAGGTTTGCTTATATAAGTTGATCCTCTTATCCAGATGTGTTTTCCTTCCCTGAGTTGTGCATTCCATTGCAGAAATACTTTCATTATGAGTCATGTGACATACATATCATCATTCCTTTTGTCATAATCTTATAGAACAGCTCCACTAGTCCCACAAATGTAATCATTTTATAAGGCAATGCATAAAAATACTAACGTTTGTAAATAATGAATCACTTCTAAATGGACAAAATGCATACTTTAAAGAGATGATGTCATTAGGTTTCCCAGAATAAAACAAATATAGCATATTAAAATGTATACACTATACTTATCATTACCATCAAAGTTGAATGGGATCTTCTTGTTCAATATTTTTATTGAAAATTTTTCATCAATATAACAAAACAATGGAGTAATAAATATCCCGAACCGGGAGCCAACATAGCCCTTCAGTAGGGTTTATCAAAAACAAAATTTAAGATGTTAATGTAACAACATATTTATAACAAATATCAATGCTAATTAATGCCCTGAAGGGTTGTAATAAACCATTGATCAGAGCAAATTAGTGACAATAAATTCTTTGTTTGCTATAGGATAATAAGATTGAGCAGGGGTCGGCAGAGTATCCAAATCTGATTTTGTTCCAGAGGGATCAAGGGAGACACGCAAGCCACCCCAACTGGGATCTAGCTGTGAATGAATGGGATCTTCACTCCCTTTCAGAGTTGCAGGCTCCACCAGAGTCTACAGCGCCCAACTCTTCCTGGAAGTGTTGGATGTCTGCGTCTCCCCTCTGCCCACTGTGGTTCACCTCCATTCACTCATCCATCCCCATGAACTATGTCACTAGTATGTGCAATAGTTGGGGGAATTCATAGAGGGTGTCACAGACCTTCCGTCGGGGTGCAGCACCAAAAGTGTTTGTGCTTGTGCCTAATTGTCCGTGTCCATACTTAGAAAGGAGTGTCCCCAGTGCACTCCTACCCACCCTCCCTCCTTCCCCAGACATTGTGTCCATCCAACTGACAGGCGCAAGGCCACTCAAGGAGCTTTATACTAGAGCCCGATGGAGACCTAAAAGACTAATTCCCCATCAGGTCCTCTCCGCTTTTTATTGACCGTACATGGGAGTAGGCAGATCTATAGCCATTATTTAGTCCAATAGTGGCTTTCGAATCCGCCCACTGCCATACGCTATTACTCTAAAGTAAAGCAGAACTTATGGGAAACTAGTCTCTCTCAGTTCTCCATTAGTCCCCACCCCCCAGTGACAAGTAATTTCCAAAACATGAGCATTGCCCATATGACATCAGCTGTATCCCCACCCTCGTGTTTACATTTAGCTTTCGTGCTGCTGACCACTTTATGAGGCAGGGGATACAGTACAGTGCAGTGCTGTGTGAGAAGCTGTCACATACGTGACAGCTTGCAAGCACAGGCACTGCCTGCTCTGCGTTTTGGTGTACCTCTGAATGCCAAATCAGAGTTGGTCTTAATTATACTTTATTAGCTTTTAGACGATCCCTGAAAACACTTCTCTTCAAAGAAGCCTACCCTACCCACACCTAACTGTATTTTCATTTTCTCCATCAGCTCATCCCCCACAGTTATTACCTTTTTGTTTCAACTTGACCCTGCCATCTAGATTGTAAGCTCTAACTAGCAGGGCCTGTATTGATTTGTATTGTAAGTGTACTGCCTGCCCTCATATTGTAAAGCGCTGCGCAAACTGTTGGCGCTATATAAATCCTGAATAATAATAATTATTGCCATTTTGATAAAAGGAGAACTGGCAGTAATCTTTAGGAATTTTTCCCTGCTGTAGCGATAGATTCTTACAATGGTGGTAATAAGAACTCTCTGAATTTTCCACTGGTGTCAGTAATGTTACCTATACTGGCACAAATACTTGCCTGAATTAGGCGTAGGTAGTTACATAGTTACATAGTTAGTTACATAGTTAGCCAGGTTGAAAAAAGACACAAGTCCATCCAGTTCAACCTTAAAAACAAATAAATAAAATAAAAAATAATCGTACAATCCAGATACCCAATTTTATGCCCACAATTGATCCAGAGGAAGGCGAAAAAAAAACCCAGCAGAGCATGCTCCAATTTACTACAGCAGGGGAAAAAAATTCCTTCCTGATCCCCCAATAGGCGATCGGATTTTCCCTGGATCAACTTTACCTATGTTAGTACCTAGTTATATTATGTACCATCAGGAAAGTATCCAAGCCTTTCTTAAAGCAATCTACTGAACTGGCCAGAACCACCTCTGGTGGGAGTCTATTCCACATTTTCACTGCTCTAACTGTGAAGAAACCTTTCCGTACTTGAAGCTGAAATCTCTTTTCCTCTAGACGTAAAGAGTGCCCCCGTGTCCTCTGGGTTGACCGTACAGAGAACAACTCAACACCAAGTTCACTATATGGACCCCTAATATATTTGAACATGTTAATCATATCCCCCCTTAATCTCCTCTTCTCAAGAGTGAATAAATTTAGTTCCTCTAATCTCTCCTCATAGCTGAGTTCCTCCATGCCTCTTATCAGTTTGGTTGCCCTTCTCTGCACTTTCTCCAGTTCCCCGATATCCTTTTTGAGAACTGGTGCCCAAAACTGAACGGCATATTCCAGGTGAGGTCTTACTAATGATTTGAACAGGGGCAAAATTATATCTCTTTCTCTGGAGTCCATACCTCTCTTAATACAAGAAAGGACTTTGCTCGCTTTGCAAACAGCAGCTTGGCATTGCATGTTGTTATTGAGCTTATGGTCTACCAAAACCCCCAGATCCTTCTCCACTATGGATTCCCCCAGTTGTACTCCCCCTAGCATGTATGATGCATGCATATTCTTAGGCCCCAAGTGCATAACTTTACATTTATCAACATTAAACCTCATCTGCCACATAGTCGCCCAATTAGACAGTGTATTGAGGTCGGCTTGTAAATTGGAGACATCCTGTAAAGACGTTATTCCACTGCATATCTTGGTGTCATCTGCAAAGACAGAAATATTACTTTTGATGCCAGACCCAATATCATTTATAAAGATGTTAAAAAGTAAGGGTCCCAACACTGAACCTTGGGGTACACCACTGATAACCTTAGACCATTCAGAGTAAGAGTCATTAACCACGACTCTTTGAATTCTGTCTTCTAGCCAATTTTCTATCCATTTACAAACTGATATTTCCAAACCTGTAGACTTTACCTTACACATGAGCCGTGTGTGCGGAACTGTATCGAATGCTTTTGCAAAATCCAAGTATACCACGTCCACCGCCACCCCTCTGTCCAAGGTTTTACTTACCTCCTCATAAAAAGAAATCAGATTTGTCTGACAACTTCTGTCTTTCATGAATCCATGCTGTCTGTTGCTTAAAGTGTTATTGTTCAGCAAGAACTCGTCGATGTGGTCTTTTATTAAACGCTCCAGTGTCTTCCCAGCTATAGAAGTTAAGCTAACAGGTCTATAGTTACTTGGTAAAGACTTTGATCCCTTTTTAAATATAGGCACCACGTTCGCCCTGCGCCAATCCAGTGGGACTATTCCCGTCATTAATGAGTCCCTAAAAATTAGATACAATGGCTCTGAAATTACAGAGCTCAATTCTTTTAGGATCCGTGGGTGGATGCCATCAGGTCCAGGTGCTTTATCCACCTTTATTCTGTCTAAGTATTTCTGGACCATATCCCTTTTGAGCCATTGTGGATCATTTGGGGCTGTGTCACTACCACCCCCATTATGGACATGAGCTCCCCCATGCTCTTTTGTGTACACAGAGCTGAAGAAAGTGTTTAATAAATTAGCCTTCTCTTTGTCCCCAGTCACCAACTCTAGATTGTTTTGTAAAGGGCCTACATGCTCAGACTTGACCTTTTTACTATTAATATATTTGAAGAATTTTTTGGGGTTTGTCCTACTATCTTTTGCAATCTGTCGTTCGTTTTGAATTTTTGCATCCTTGATTTCCTTTTTACATATACTGTTAATTTCTTTGTAACATTTAAATGACACTAGTGATCCTTCATTTTTATATTTTTTAAAAGCTCTTCTCTTACAGTTTATAGCTTTTTTAACTTTGGCCGTGAGCCACATAGGTTTTGTTTTTAGCCTTTTAAACTTATTGCCCATGGGAATATACTTTGCAGTGAGGTCCCCAACAGTCTTTTTGAAGAATTCCCATTTCTGTTCTGTGCCCATTGAAGCGAATATTCTCTCCCAGTCTAAGTCCTGGAGAGTAGCCCTCATCCTTGGAAAATTAGCTCTCTTGAAGTTAAGTGTTTTTATCTTACCCGTATGTATTTCTTGTTTAGCGCTAACATCAAAGGAAATCATGTTATGATCACTGCTACCCAGGTGTTCCTTTATCTGGACATTAGTAATAAGCTCTGCATGGTTTGAGATTACCAGGTCCAACAGAGCTTCATTCCTAGTTGGGGCCATTCTTCTAGTTGGGCCCCATAGTTCTTAAAGGGGATTGTAAGTCGGAAGGTTTTTTTATCCTAATGCATTTTATGCAGTAAGATAAAAAAAAACTTTCCGTGTGCAGCAGCCCCTCTCAGTCCCCTTAATACCTACCTGAGCCCCATCTCTGTCAAGCGATCTTAACGAGTGCCTCGGCCATCTGGGCCTCCCCATCTGATTAGGAGGAAATTATTTTAGTTCTATGCCTAATGAAAAGAAATACATTATATTATTTTTACAATTGCAATACTAGTTATGTGATCTATCTTCATGTACTTCCTGTCGTGTCCAATATGTAGGGAGGACTACAAGACTGTCTACAGGACAGGTTCTATGAACACGTCTATAGTATTGATGAAAATAAATTCACTAACATAGCAAAACATTTCATAATGCGCCATGTAGGTAATAAATTCAATATGAAGCTACAAGTCATAGAGGAGATTAGAGTCCCCAAAAGGTATGGTGATGCCTTCTGCTTGTTGTGTACAGTGAGCCTGATTTTGCACTTTCCAGCTTTAGTAAATAAACCCCATTGTGTACTTAAAACTGGGGTATGCCTGTATATTGGATTTTTCATCTACAGGTTCACACTCCTATGGGCTTGAACTGTGAATGGGATGTTAGCCATTTTTATGAATAAGGCTTCCATGCACTCATCTGCTTACACAACTATAGTAAATCTGTCCCTCATTTATTGTGTTCATTGTTTTACTGTGTGTTTTACCTCTGGGAGGTATTTGGCATTTAATATCATAGATAGTTATTTTTTTTTTTTGTTTTTTTGCTTTTACCATAAAATGCCCCCCGAGATGGAGACGCAATTATTGTACTCAATTTTTCTATTCCTGGCCTCCTCCTTTTTTTCTCCACTTTTGGTCTTTTCTCTGGTTTCTGGTTTTGATGTCCCCAGGGGAATTTTTCTTCCCTCTTCTTTTTTTCCAGCAGTCCTTTATTCTATTACCTGATAATATGATCAGTCTCAATAAACATTTTTGTTTAGTATATAGGTTGGCTATAGGGGGTCCAGATATATCTATTTTTTTTTTATTTTTTTTTTATTGTATACAAACAGAAAACACACAAAAAGAAGAAAAAATGACATAACATACATAAAAACATGATGATAGTTTTGGAGCAAACAGTGCTCAAACAGCAATAGTTATATCTCCTATGGCTTGGGAACCTATACATCACATTGTAAGAGAAATGATTTCAGATCCTCCGTTTAAGCTATAGGAAATACAGCAGGAATGCAACTTGCACTGTATTAGAGGAAGCATTAAGATCAAATTTTATATTCCTATCTCATGAGTTAAGTAGTAGTGGGTGTTATAGTGTGATTTGAATTAATCTATGAATCCCAAACTTTAGCAAATTTTCGGGGACATCCCCTGGCCTCATAGGTCAACTTATAAAGCGGAAGTGCTTGGTTAATAATGGTAAGCCAAAAAGCTGTAGTGGATGAGACCTGTGACTTCCAGTGCATAGTTATGGATTTCTTTGCATAGAACAAGACTATCCGTAGGAAGGTTTGAACATTTTTAGAGAGACTTTCATCATCAATCTAGCCTAGTAAGCATCTCAAGGGGTTACAGATGTTGGGTATTTGTGTAATTGAACTAATAAAAGCAGTGTTTTTAGACCAAAATTTCCTAATTGGTGGATATTCCCACATCATAAGATAAAATGTGCCATCAGCCTTGTTGCAACAGGTTGCAGAGGATAGTGTATTCAAGCGATAGAGCAGACAAAGTGTAGTAGGATCTGTATAATAGCTTAGTCTGTATGACCTTGTCTCAAGAAGAGATGACAGTGGAAACCTGCAGAGAGAGAATCTCCTGCCAGATCTCCTCTGTCAACCCTGGTATGTCAGAGCGCCATTTAATTTCCATGATTCTGGACCTATTAGTCGTGGAGAAGAGATTTATAATATGTAGAAACAAGTTTAGTGTGGGAAGGGTCAGTCAAGTGGGGAGGGTTGAATATCTATATTATGAAGACCAAACTGTGCTGTAGCTGTGTGACGTATTTGCATACATTGAAAGTAAGCCTTCGTGAGAGACCAACGTCCCTCCAGAAGTCTGTAAAGGATCGAAAAGTATCATCTAGAAACAGGTGTGATATCAGTTTTACCCCACAGTTAAACCAAAACCTGCCATCCGTTCTACGATAAAACTTGGGTTACCCAACAAGAGGGTGTTAGGTAAGTATGTGATGGGATCCCGGATGAAAACAGGTTGGAGAGATTAAATATCCACAGTGTCATAGATAGGATGTTCGTGCCCTCCCTGTCCCTTGTAGACTGACAATGTATTAGATGTTGCAGGGATTCATAAGAGGTAAAGTATTGCTGCCTCCAGGGCCGTGGCCGCATTGTTAGCCTCGGGGTAGAACCACCAATGAGCGTATGCTAATTGAGAAGCCACATAATAAGTCTGGAGATTAGGAAGCGCCAGGCCCCCCTCCATAACAGGTAGGATGTATCTTTACTCATATTACCTGCGTGTGATGATTTTATATTTTCACGTGCAGGTTATAAATATTGTTGTGAGTCGGCGACCACCTTAAACAGCTAAATCATCCAATGGTCATATATAGCTGTAAGGAACATACATTGGTATTTATATACATTGTTTTAAACTACACAGGATATGTATGTTTGGTTGCAGTTTACTCACTATGCACTTTTTTGTGTCAAAATCCTTTTGCGTTAAATTATATTATATACACTTGGTCTGGTCATACATTTTTTTGTGGCTTCTTTGGATTTTGAGTTTATCTCCCTCTTTGTTGTTTTTTTTTTTTCTGTTCCTTTTTATTCCCTTTTGCTACTTAAACTGTAGATTTTTTTATTTCAGCTCTAGTTCAGCTTTTATGCAATTCCTTTGGTTTAGCTAGATAGATTAGGTGCTATATGTGCTGTTTTACTTATACCATTTTCATATATTTATTTACATATACACCATTATACCTCTACATAGGAACCTAGGATCTTCATGTTGTCTATTTTTGTTTTTTCATTTTTTGTCGACATTGAGAGATAAGTGAGGAATGATTCTGTTACATTTATGTTTATGTGTCTCTATTTTATATTTTAACATTTTTATATCTTACATTTGGCCATTTTGTGACACATAACAATGTAACATAATGAATCATCCCCCTTTCTCATAGTTCTCAAGCATTTGAAAAGCATTTGACGCAAAGCAGTCAAGATGTGTGTTTTACTGACCACCCACCCATACCTGTGTATATGGGTTAGAGAGGAGGTTGGGCCTATTTAAGGTAGTGTGTTTTAGGGCAGGGATATGCAATTAATTAGTGGACCTCCAGCTGTTGCCAAACTACAATTCCCATGAGGCATAGAAAGACTCTGACAGCCACAAGCATGACACCCAGAGGCATTATGGGACTTGTAGTTTTGCAACAGCTGGAGGTCCGCTAATTGCATATCTGTTTTAGGGTTTTGAGTAAGCACAGTTGTGTGAAACGCGTCAACCATTGTCACCAGCTGATGTACCTGTGATTTGTGTCATGCGCTTTTACTATTTTCAATAAATGGACTTTCATTATGCTGGAGTGCAGCCATTTCCCTAAATTTCTGGCTAATCACAGCAGGCGAGTCGGGGCGTGCACCCGCACAAGGAGTTCCACCTCACAAAATCACACCTGGACCTACTTACCTTGAGCGGTTTCCTTTCTTGCATTCCAATAAAGTGCTTCAGCAGGGACTGGCCAAGATTCCCCGGTTGCGGGAAAGAACATGTAATCATCTATGGCCTGCCTTATTATTATGTAACAATACATTTTCCCATGAATGACCACTATAAGCATTGAACATTGGTGTATAAGTGCATTTCTGCAAAAAGACTGAATAAGGTTAATTGAATATATAAACATTCCCTTTAGTTGACTTATGTATTCCTTCAAAATGTAATGAAATGCTTTTTCTAGAGGAACTAATTACCTGAAATATGTCCTTATCAGTAATGGGCTGGCAGGATCGTCTCGGAGTAGAGAGCGGATACATAAAAGACTTAGTGAGCCCGATACAGACACTATATAAAAAGAAGATGAAATGCCTTATGATGGCCTCAGAGCTCTTCTTACAGCCTGTCAACTGTTGTGAAGTGATTTGATTACTTGGAAGTGTTAAACTAAGAGAATAAATCTCTGCATCAGGGGAATGGAGGACCAATCCAGCAGTCATAGGGCAGAGCTGATAGATGTGAAGTGCAGGTGTCACAGTTCTTACAACATTGGGACACGGTACATCTGGGAAACACTGCAAGCGTTCAGATGGGAAACCTTAACCTCGTAATACTTTCACTGACAATGGTTTGTGGCATGTGCCTTCCAAAAGAACATTGGCATCTATTTCTAGGTTTTTGACTGCCCATCGTTTAATGGCATGCTGCAAATAGTTTGTTTATGATTATTTTTTAAAGGAAATGGTTTTATAGTTTGTACTGTTCCAACAGCTGTAAAAATGCACAGGCTTGACATTATAAGTACTCCAGAAGACTTGTAGCATGCTACATGGTTGTCAAAACTAGGCTTGTGCAATTCGTTTCGTAACGAATCAAAATTCGGCCGAATTTTGCATTTGAATGTCCAAATAAAAAAATAACGAATACGAAAGAAATATAACGAATGAATTTGAATGAATTCGACATGATTCGGTAGTCCTTTAAAGATCTAATGAAACAAAAGGTCAGCTCAAAGTAAATCTTATAGTCCAATCAGCTAATTAATTTTGTGCCGGAGGATGGATTACTGGCAAAGTGCATTCCTGAGAACTGAGTTAGAAGGGTGTTGTATTGTATTTGAGCCGAGGAGAAGAGACGTTGTCATTGTGTGTGTTAAAATATTCAATAAACAAATGACTTTCCAAACTACGAATCATTATCACGAATGTCTATACATACATAAATAGCGAATTTCAACGAATACGAACGAATGAATTCTACACTCTACGAATAATAAGAAATTATCGGAAAACGTATTAACGTAACATAACGAATATAGCAGAACGAAATTATGTATTTTACGAATGACAACTAACCGAAACTAAACGAAATTTTCCGTTGTGCACAAGTCTAGTCAAAACTGATCATAGGACAGTTTTTTTCTTTATTAAATGTTTAATGCCTTACTGTTGAATCAGATCTGTTCATTCTATTTATTCTGTATGTTACCTGTTGAATCTCTATATTTATAGGGATGTAGCAGTTGTGGTGGTCTTTTCTAAAAAAAATAAATAAAAAAAAATAGCATCTTGTTTGAACTTTTAGTTTTCAGTATATACCACAGTAATACAAAATATGAATCTTAAAGCAGAATTCCAGAAAAAAAGTAAAAATGGTCTCTATAAAAGTGACATTTACAGTATATTACTTGAATCTAGTGTGCGTTATGTATTTATTCTAGATTTGGGAAGTGATCCACTGTGTAACTTTGCCTCTGTGCAAGAGCTTTCTATAATAAAGACCGGAAGTCACTGCTACTCTCTCCTTGCACAGGGTGAGTGGTCTTGTATCCACCCCCTTCCGTAGTTTTGGGCAGGCAGCCTGTAGGATGGAGCTTCCAAATCCCTTCCACAGCTCTGCTCCTTGCATTGGCTATATGCAGAACGGTGAATATATCACTGCTATTTTTACAGCATAATAACTAGGTTTGCATAAGCATTTGGTGAACAAATGTGTATTTATTTTCTTTGTGATTATTAAAGTATACATTTAAACAAAAAGTTTGTATGCCCCAAGCTCAGCTTTAACTAGTACTGGTATACATATACACTTTTTCCTGGTATCCACACTGGGGGAGAGGAGAGGTTTCCCACACGGCTCATCCATCTAATTGCAGCAAGTCATTTCTTGCTAAAGGCTATATTTGACCTTCTTTTAATTAATAAGGTCAACAACTTCTGGTAAGCAGACATGCACTTACAGAGCACTTTGGGTGTACAACGTAGTCGGCGAAAGGAGTTCATCTCTACAGTGGAAGATGCACTTTTTGATGTCTTTTTGTGTTTTGTACATTGGGCTCCTTTTATTTTATTTTTTTTATATTTTTTGTGTGTGTTTTTTTTTTTTTTTTTTATTACTTTTTTGTATCTGCACATGTAGTGAATATATGGTTGCAAACTACTATTTTGACATATGCACTATTTGTACACGGGTATTTAATATAGAGGCACATAGGTTATTTTTTAGGTGGTTCAGTGACACTGATACACTTAAGGTATTTTTTCATTCATGGATATGTTTATTCACTATTTATTTATGTAAGCAATAACTAGTGGTCTATATACATACAGTGTCTGGCCTCAGGTAATACACTGAGATGAAACGTCATCTGCAGATATCTCGCAAATTGTCCTCTCTGCTCCTCTCAGGACCGCCTGCTTTCTATTTCCCTTGTTACCTCCTCCCATGTTCGCCTTTAAAACTTCTCCAGAGCCTCTCCCATCCTCTGGAACTCCCTGCCCCAGTCTGTCCGATCAGCCCCTACCCTGTCCACCTTTTAGGAGATCCCTAAAAACTCATTTATTCAGGGAAGCCTATCCCACACCCACCTAACAACTGTCCCTGAGCCACCCCCATCAAATCATTCTCTGCATCCATTACCTTTTTGTACCACCACCCCCTCCCTTTAGAATGTAAGCTCTACAAGCAGGGCCCTCCTGTACCTTTTGTATTGTACTGTAATTGTGTTGTCCCCCCCCCCCCCCCCATACATTGTAAAGTGCTGCGTAAACTGTTGGTGCTATATAAATCGTGTATTATAATAATAATAATAATAATAATAATAATAATAATAATAATAATGAAGCAAATCCTTCTACATAAGTTGTGCCTGTTTTATCTGTGGTCTTCTCTTTTCTAAACCTGGTCAAAGTCCAGAATTTATAAAGCTTGTCTGAGCTTCAGCGCTCAGTGAGGAGAGCTCTAAAGGCTGATTGGAGGGACGGGACACACCTCCCTTCACACAGCACACAGGAACGGAGCTAAGGCTGTCAATCACAGGCTGCGTGCTGGAGATCCCTCCCCATCACCTTTTTTTCTTGTCAGGAAAACCTGTCAGACATGATTCATGATGATAGCAGAGGAAAGAGGAAGCAGACAGAAATTACACGTATGCTCTTAATTGAGACAAATACACACTATAAAGGAATATGCTTTTGTTCATATTCCATGTCTGAGGTTTACAACCACTTTAAGAAATAAAGGTTCTTCCTAACACAAGTAGTCAGAAAAACAGCTTCTTTACATCTTTGATGCTGGTTTCACTTTGATTTAACTCTGATAGTGGCTTTAGGCTTAAAATCTACCGTATATACTCGAGTATAAGCCGAGATTTTCAGCCCTTTTTTTTAGGCTGAAAGTGCCCCCCTCGGCTTATACTCGAGTCACCGCCGTCTGCCTACCTGATCAGGCATGTCATGTAGACAGACGGTGGCCAGCGTGTCATAAAAACATACAGCGGCCATTCCAGTATTTAAAAGCCGCGCTTCCTCCTCGTCTGATAGGCAGAACACTCAATTTCCCAGCAGTCAGTTTTCAGCCTATCACGGACATCCCCTCATCCTCATACCTCAGACGAGGATGAGCGGATGTCCGTGATAGGCTGAAAACTGACTGCTGGGAAATTGAGTGTTCTGCCTATCACAGACGAAGAGGAGGCGTGGCTTTTGAATACTGGAATGGTCGCCGTATGTTTTTATGACACGCTGATCGGTGGCTGCAGATGGGCACACAGAGGCATGCACAGGACACAAAGGATGAAGATTAGCACAGGTAGGCTGCAATGGACACAGGGAGGTATACACAGGACACAGTGAGGTAGGCAGATCTGCACAAGACACAGGGAGGCATACACAGGACACAGTGAGGTAGGCAGATCTGCACAAGACACAGGGAGGCATACACAGGACACAGTGAGGTAGGCAGATCTGCACAAGACACAGGGAGGCATACACAGGACACAGTGAGGTAGGCAGATCTGCACAAGACACAGGGAGGCATACACAGGACACAGTGAGGTAGGCAGATCTGCACAAGACACAGGGAGGCATACACAGGACACAGTGAGGTAGGCAGATCTGCACAAGACACAGGGAGGCATACACAGGACACAGTGAGGTAGGCAGATCTGCACAAGACACAGGGAGGCATACACAGGACACAGTGAGGTAGGCAGATCTGCACAGGACACAGGGAGGCATACACAGGACACAGTGAGGTAGGCAGATCTGCACAGGACACAGGGAGGCATACACAGGACACAGTGAGGTAGGCAGATCTGCACAGGACACAGGGAGGTATACACAAGACACAGTGAGGTAGGCAGATCTGCACAGGACACAGGGAGGCATGCAATAGACACAGTGAGACATGCAGCTGCAGATGGGCATTGTTGACCCTCTTTGCCACTTACAGTAGCTGCTGCATTTCCCACCCCCGGCTTATACTCGAGTCAATAAGTTTTCCCAGTTTTTTGTGGTAAATTAGGGGCCTCTGCTTATATTCGGATCGACCTATACTCGAGTATATACAGTACTTAATGAGGCTATGCTTTGCGCTTCTATCTCCTACCAGTCCAATGACTTTGTTGACCACTGTCTCAATGGTCAACAAAGTAATTGGGCCAGGGGATGTGGGGTGTCCGGTGGCTGCAGCAGACCATATACTGTAGGTCAGGGATATGCAATTAGCGGACCTCCAGCTGTTGCAGAACTACAAGTCCCATGAGGCATAGCAAGACTCCGACAGCCACAAGCATGACACCCAGAGGCAGAGGCATGATGGGACTTGTAGTTTTGCAACAGCTGGCGGTCCGCTAATTGCATATGCCTGCTGTAGGTGAAGGTAGAAGGTATATTGCACATCACTAGAATCTTACAATGACAGAATGAGTGGGTTTCTTTTTAACACCAGTTTGCTGGCTTGGTGAACATGTACTAATTATTTAAAGTCCTCCAAATAGTCCACTTCACAAGGACTGCTACTGAATGACACTAAAAGAGTTTTAGAAATATCCTCCTGGTAATTGAGGCTGTTAAATTCTGCCAGAATTCAGCCTCACAAAGAATTAGGCAAATACAAGCAAATTAAAAATTTAAGTTCTGTCTGTTTAGGACCATTCCATTTTGTCTTTTGTGTATTTGCAGAGGAGTATCTGGCAGCTAGAACAGCTGCTAAAATACTGAAATAATTTCAAGTGGAACAACTCAATTTCATTTGTTAAATGCATTGTAAATGACAAATTACTGCATAAATGAATTTAATCAGTGAAAGCTGTTACCAGAGGAGATAATCTCTTTATAGGTGCTTGCCTTCATGCCTAATCTTTCATTTTTTTTTTTCATCGCAAATTTAATATGCAAAATTGAACCAAATACACACTCTGTACATGGTACACTGGACAGTAAACATTACAGGGAAACAACATTTTTTTATTTTTATGCACATATAACAATGTTGTCAACTTAATTCAATAATCTTAGTGATTGTAAAGGTTCGAATTTTTTTTTTTTTTTAAAATAACAAACCTATCACACTTAATATATATACAGTATCTAACAAAAGTTAGTACACCCCTCACTGGTGTGTGGATGTGTGTTGAGTTATTTTCAGGGGGCAGCAAATTGACACTGTTATACAAGCTGTACACTCACTACTTTATATTGTAGCAAAGTGACATTTCTTCAGTGTTGTCACATGAAAGGTATAATAAAATATTTACAGAAATGTGAGGGGTGTACTCACTTTAGGAAGATACTGTATGTATATGTTTGTGTGTGTGTATGTATATATATATATATATATATATATATATTTTTTTTTTTTTTTTTTTAAAGCCATCTTTCTATTAAAAGTTACACATACTATATACTCATTACATATATGGAGGAACCCATACATGTATGGCAGCAGCCATATTTACACAATACCTAAGTATACTATACTTCCTATAGAAGACACTGCACAATCACTGTGGCTGACAATGATACCTATGGTTAGCTAACATGTGTAAAAATTATTTTGAGGAATCAATGCACTCTCTCATATTGTAATAGGTTTTTTTAGAGCAGTTGTTCAGCAAGAATGGAATAACCTTCCAGTACATGCTGTATATGTTCGGTCTAAATGTACATATAAAAAAAAAATGAACATTTCTAATGCATGCATTCTAGGAATATGCAAAGTCTGCATATTTCCCCCAACCCCTTGTCTAAAAGATGATGAAAAAAAAAGAAAATATTGAGAGAAAAAAAAGATAAAATGGTCACCTTACTCTCAGAATATGAGTGCTTTGGCCTAGGTGAGGGTAATGTGACTTGGCCTTTCCGTAGCCTCCTGGGAATGCTGAAAATCCCAGGAGAATGGGATTCTGAGAGCTCCTATCAAAATGTACCGCTTGTGATTATGCAGTCATAAGAGATGATGCCCAGTCAACCGTGTCACAGCTGGCTCCTGTGTAGCTTATTCATTTAAAGAATAAATAATTTTTTAAAACTTGAAACTGCTAAAATCATTTTATAAAACGAATTAACACTTTTATCATGTATGTAGTTTGCAATACATTGCTTGACCGTCTTAAACTATTGTTTTTGTACCCTCCTACAAATCCTGTCATACTGATTAGGAATGCCTACACACCTAATAACCTACACACAACAAAGCATATCTGAGTATTAAAATATCTTGTTCAGGTTTGAGCCTATAAAAAAGAGGAGGAGTGACCACACACAAATCTTCTGTGGATACCTAGGAACTTTTGAAATTGGTGGGCCTGATGGCGGGGGTGAGGCAGTGGGTGGAGTGTGGGGCAGTGGGTGGAATACGAGGCAGGTCTTATAGTGGTGTCCATAACTAAACTGCATTGAATAGTTGTGGCACATACCATGATATTAGCAACAGATGTGGCACAAGCGTATTGAGGAGTTTAAAAGCTGTTAAAAATAAGAGCCTAACAATGGCAAACTTAATGCCCTGGCATCATTGTGAGGAAAAAATGTTTCTGCATTGGTGTCAGTAGGAGGAAGAATACTGTTGGGTCATTGTCACTGGGAGGAAAATATACTGCAGTAAGACAAAAAAAATGTGCCTGCATTGGTGCTATCAGTCTGGGGGAAGACTGCCTTGGCATGCATCCATATCAATAGGCTGAAAGAGAGGAGCTGGGATGAGTGAGTCTTTGGGGGTGCACTGAACTAAGGAGCCCTGTGTGGCTCTGAGAGGCTCCAAGGAAGATGAACTTATTTATTCATATTTTCCTGTTGACCTTTTACTGCATTCTCAGATACCTTACATCTGCTGATTGCTGACTGCCCTGTCCCTTCCTACATTACCGAATACCTCTACTGTCTGCTGCCTGCCCTGACCTTTTGCTATATTCTTGATTTCTCTACTGCTTGACTCCTACCCTGATCTGATTCATGCATTAAGTCTGCTGGTAGCCACCAGCCCTCCAGAGTTCCTTTGAACTTGTTTCTCCCACCATTGTTTGGTACATCCACTCTCTTTTCTATCTTGTGTCCATTAGCAACATTTTACCACTACATTATATAGTTTTGTGTTAAAAGCCCTAGAGGACACCCAGTACTGGTAGGCCTGGCTACTATTAACTCTGACTTGTGTGTCTGAAACTGAATCTGATGTTTCTTTGTGTTTTCATTAGTTAGACAAATGTGGCCACCACAGAATTAAAGTGGAAGAAAAGCCTAACCATACCTATTCCTTAAAAAAATGTCCCCCCTTTCCTCCTACCTACCCTGTATAAAAAAAAAATCTCTGTATACTTACCTAATTTTAATCTGCTTTGGTTCGGTCATGTCATCCTGGCTCCCTTGTGTCAGTGAGAGGCTGCTGCTGGGGAGAGGAGGGATCACCAACAACAGCTTAACTATGGGAGCCTATAGGTGATGTCACAGCTCCCAGAATCCAAACCCACTGTCAAACACTTCTTTACACAGAGCTGCAGGATCACGTGACCGGACGGGGGAAAAATAGGTAATTATGCAGATCATTTTTTATACATGAGGGTGGAGAGTGGAGAGAACATTTTTAGTATTGGATATAGTTATGGTTTTCTATTTTTGGATCTTTTTAAAGTACATAAGTTTATGCCATACAGTCATTTTAAATATCTATAAGCTATACATAATTTGTCTTTAAGGTCAGTGCCTTTGTACATATTGATCATTTGTTTTTTTTATTGGATAAGTTGTGTGCAACTTTGATCTGCACTGCTGGAAGACTGAAACCTGCCTATATAGCCTCAGTACATACTGAAAATACACAGTACTTTCCCTTTTAGTTGCGGCTAGGCTGTAGGAAAATGTGTGCATGGTCCAGCTGTGTTTGGAATAATGCATGAATTGTTAATATCTCCTTTGTGCAAGAGCCTTCTTCTTCTTAAGTGCTGATTGCAGATGACTTTTTATTCAGCAATCTATTGGCTTGCTTGAATAACAATGCCGTATTTGTGTCTCGTGTAAACCGTGCCATTGAGGGCTGCTAGATCCATTTCTTGGTTTTGAAGGAGGATTTGTTATAATTTGAGGCAAGAAAACCTACTTTTTTTTCACCTGGCTATTACTATTCCTGGTAGACAGCCTGAGGATCGTAACTGAGAGGTGTTCAGTTACAAGAGAGAGGATGGGGAGGGGGGGTATCCTGCTTAATGGATAGCAGAACTATGCACTTAAGCTAATTTACAACAGTAGACAGGTTTGCCTAGCACTAGATCCTAGGGTAAAATTGTAAGTGTGAACACATCATTATGACTTATTTCCGACAGCTTGTGAACATAAAAAGGTTTTATATACATCTGTGGGTACTGATTAACCCTGGATTGTCGTCATGTCTCTTATATCCATGTTTTCCTAAATCTATACAGATTCAATTAAAACGAGCTTGCTCAAAATGGTAAACGGTATACAGGCCAAGCAACCAACCAATATTTTACTACTTCAGAAATCCAATTGGCTCTTAAAGGTTACTTTAATTTGCACCTCCACATTACTGTCTATCTGCTTTGATAAACGAGAATGTTTTGCAGTGCTTGTCTACTAACTAGATACAGAGGGCCTCCAGTTCCATTTCTAATAACCCACTTAGTATTCTATGAACCATTCAAAAAATACAAGGCATTCTGTGAATGGGTAAGTTGAGAGGTATACTTGGAGAGATACTATTTGGCCTGAATGAAACTGCAAATTAAAAAAACAAATCACTGCAATCCTTAAAGTGGCATGGTTTTTTTTATTTTTATTTTATTTTTTTATTTTTTTACATAGCAAATTTGAATAAAAAAAAAAAAGTTTGGAGTTCTGCTTTAATGAACAGTCTGCCTAGTAATACATGCAGATACATCTAGCCACAGAGTGTCAGAGCAATCTGGTATATTATATAAATGTCCTCCTTGCAGTCTTGTGTTATGTCATCTTTACCATGCTCAGGATTTAACCTTAATAACTCGCCAATAAATGCTTTTTAAATCAGTAAAAATAATATTCCGCTTGGTCAAAGTCCTTTCAGGGATTGGCTATAAAATGAATGTGAATCCACTTAAAAAATTGAAAAATTGATGGAGCAGATCCATTCTTGAATACCAAACATTTATTTAAACCGCTATACATAAAATATTAAGTAAACCAATTTCATTTCCATTAGCCAATAAACTTGGAATAAAACACACACAGTTACCCAAATGTTCAGCTTTGAAAATGTTGTAAGGTTGCTCAAGCATGTTAACAGCAAATAAGAAGATGTCAATTTAATTAATTACAATAAAACAATGTGGAAAAAAGATTATTAAAAGTAGTAATTTTTTATAGTTTTACACAGACAAGGATTTCCGCATTATCCTTGCATTCTGAGCCCAAAGGCAATTAATTGGCCACTCCAGTGTTCAGTTATGCGCTAATTGTATTGATTTTTATTACAGGATAAGTGTAAATCAGGTTTTATATATATCGGCGCTGTGAAAATTTGCTGTAAACTTGAATATTTATTTAATTTATATACAGTATGCAGTTCAGAAAGAGATTCGATTTATTTAACCCAGGCTGCCCATCATTTTTATTTTTATTTTTTGTTATGCCAAAATAGCAAAAGGAACACACAATAAAATAATACATGCAAAGCTAAACAGGAAAGTAAACACAGGGAATGCAGAGATTGGTTGTATATGTAGTTTTTGGTTATCTATAATCTGTTTGACAATCCTTCTCTACCTTCTGCCATATCATTATATGGTATGGGAGTCTGCCTTTAACCTTTTAATAGTGTGTATGTAAATATGGCCAAAGATAATGTGGTCAGTACACTAAATAAAATAAAATGTAAAAAAATGTAAACCCCCCGTTAGACAAAACAAAGGTTTTAATAATAATCAGTCATTACAAAGCTAGATCATTTTTGATTAGGAGGCAAAATATTTCTTGCTGTTGGCATGACAGGAGGAGGCCCAAAGGACATGAAGGGGAACTCATGTAGCAAAAGTTACTGAACAATATTAAATTGGCAAAGATATTTATATTAAAACATTATTTTTAAGGGTTTTCTCCTTACTTTTGTTGGTTGCAGTTGTTTGTACCCCTAAGTTGGCCATAAACTAGTAGATTTCGTAATGAATTTTCTTACAAACATTCAATCGTATGAAAATTTTGAGTACATTTTATTACTTTTTAACTTTGCTTTTATCATTCAATTTTGGGGCAAATGGACTTCCTGAATTAAAAACAAATTCACTGTTAGAAGTTAATTTGTTCATGAATTTTTCCATCATGATCCTTTGAAATTTCTTGCCATTGCACTTGAAAACGAATGTCAAGTTGACCCACTAAAATTAAGAATATTGAACATTATCTTTATCATTATAGCTTTAGTTTAAAAACATAGAGGAAATTATTTGTCCCCGCTTTCTAAAATACATGCACCCAAATTGCCAATGTCACCAGCTAACCTGAGGCTTGAGTGTTGGGAATTAAGGGGTATGGGCCAGTCAGCGACAAGGACAGACTTGGATATGCCAACTTTATGGCCTGGAAAGCCATGATATTTAGGGAATATAGCTACTGCCTAGGTGAATCTGAAAGTGTAACTTTAAGCACTATATATTAATGCTGTCACCTGCCGGCCTGGTGTAGAACTTTTTACCAGTTGTGAACCAAGGTCAAAATCTTCATAGATGGTAGTTGAAGGGGGCCTGAAAAATTAGATTTAGGTACCTGAACTTTTTGACTTTAGCAAATTACATAACATTTTTCGGCTTTGCCTGAAGTTCCAATACTATTAGAACACAGACTTGTAATTTCTGTAAACGGAACTGTATATTATCTCCCTATTACTCTAAGAAAACAAAACAGAAATATTCCTTTTGCCTGAGGCTTCTCTTAAAAAGGGCAGTCGGACTAAGCCTGCACATCAGAGAAACAAATCTCCTGCTGCAAAGCAATTCATAAATTTGTTATTGACTATTTTACCTGTAGAAGGTTGAACAGAGATTCTAAAAGAAGCAAATCAGAAATATAATCCAAAAATAAGGTAAGGATACTGGCATACTAGTCCAAGTTAGGAACCAGGTGAGCAGAAGTAAAACTAAGTCTAGAATAATAGTCAAGATAGCAGAGCAGCAACAAAGTCGGCAGCAACAAATCTGAGGTTAAAGTGGATGTAAACCCGAAATGTTTTTTTTTATTTTTTTGATGTCATAATGTAGAATATAAGATTTCCTATAATTTGAGCCCAGTCTTGCCACAAAGAGTTAATCCAGCTCTGAGCATTTCTCTTTTATTGTTCAGTGAGATAAATCCTGACAAAGAGAGAACAACTTTGTCAAATCCTCCCCCTTGCTGTGAGTGACAGGTGATTTACATATCTCGTGTACTATCCTAAGAGACATGCATTTATTTTTTAATTCTCTCCCTCTCCTTTCTTCTGCTACTCTGCAAGGGTTAGCTGTTCCACACCTCAGCATGATTTGGCATGCTGAAGTCATGTGGGGACTTTTCTGGGTTTTGACTGGATGTTAGTGATCATAACAGAAGTTCAGTGTAAGAAATACACAGGAGAAAATGCATGTTGATAAGGGAAGTGTAGAGGTGGGTGGGGAGTCTACTGACATCACGACTCAACCCACTGAGCCCTGGAAAACAGACCCACCCACAAAATCTGCATTTTTTCGGGTCTCATAGCAGACAGAGGGGAGACATTTGACAGATAAGTATACATGCAGGAGGCATGTATATCCTTCTAGATAACCAATATTGCAGTAGTTTACAAAGGATGAGAGTGGGTTTACATCCTCTTTAAGATCAGTCTGGGAAAACAACTGACAATCTAACTCAAAATCCCCCCCAAGAGATCACTCTATAAGAACCAAGGGCAGGACCAAATCAAATTTTGCATTAGCCCTGCAAATGTTGGTGGACACCCTGATAATTTGTACATTGAAGGACTGTAGCAAGGTGCTCCTGCACTTCCCCATGCCCCATTGTAGAGCATAGATAGGCATGTATCCATGTGTTTAGAGACTGGCAGCATATCTGTATTTTCCAGTCAACACACTTGCCTTTGATTAATATACCTTTAAGGCTCATGTACATTACAGCTTCTAAACTTGAGTTTAAGAACTTTTGGTGTTTTATGACAAAGCTCCCAGACTCAACTCCATAAAAGCCTATTTGTCCATGTACACATAGGCTTTTATAAGAGTTTTGAAGCTGCTGCGGTTAGGGGAGGTTCAACCTCCCTCTCCTGAACCTGGAAGAATCGCGTTCAAGTTAGGAAAGTTTTAGCCATGTTTTTTGTTTTCCCGCGGCCAGCTGGCAACCTAGTCTGTATGTACTTGCGCCTTTATACATTACATGTTCGAGAGTTCACTTTGCCAGTTAGGCCATTTTTATTATGTTGTCCCTACAACTGCAGATCGTTTGGCTTCACATTTCCATACACCAAGTACAATACTTCTCATTGGGCATTCCGCCACAGTGTATTTACCATTTCCCCAATATTTACAAAATCCTGTGTACCAACACATTATCTTCAAATGATCAGTGTCATATTAAAGTGGTTGTAAACCCTTACAAACCACTTTGACCTACAGGTCAAAAAAAAAAAGGCTTACCTGTAGGTCCAAGAAAAATCTCCTAAACCTACACGGTTTAGGAGATATTTGCCAAAAGACAGTCACCGCTGTCTACGGGGCATGCGCCGTAGACAGCGGCGCACAGGCACACTGAGCGCACCGCTGTTAACGGCGATATGCCACTAGTGGCGGCTCCCGTGCGCATGCGCGGGAATGACCTCATTGCGGCTCCGTCGAATGACAGCGCCGGAGCAGCAAGACCCACCAAGAAGATGGAGGCTCCGGACACAAGGGGACAGCGGTGACTTCGCTGGCTCCTGTGTCAGGTAAGTGACACATAATGGACTACTATGCGATGCATAGTAGTCCATTATGCTTTACCTTTGCAGAGAATCAAAGAGGAAGTAACACCCATCAGCTGTTACTTCATATGGTAAAGGGTACATCCAGCAATATCTTCATGTACCTAGTCATTCCACTTTAGAACTTGTTTAAAATGCCAAAAAACATGTCCTGTTCTCATGTGTGGCATTTGTGGAGAGTAGACCATCACTAGTTGAGCATTACAAACATTGACTTTACAGTATGTCTTGGTAAATTAAAAGAAATGAATAGCATGTACACCTCTGCAATACACTCATATTTCCTCAAGTTTTATTCCCTTAAAGTACTGAAAAAACTGTCAGATATCTAATCTGCTTGGGTACCTTTTCTGAACTGAAATCCCAACCAATGTTGTCAAAGGAGAGCATCTCCAGAGATGGGAAGGCTATGAGCTATTTCTAGTAAATCTGCCAGGTTAAAGAGGTGGATATTACCTTTTTTTTATTTATTTATTTATTTTTGTACATATTCACTCCTATATGTATGTTATATATCACAGGAGGATAGTAATGGGCCCATCATCCAAACAAGTTTTGTTGATGTAAACATTAATCTTCGATCTTTGAAAGGCATATATGATTGACTGATATGTGTTTTTTAGCTTTCAATTATATTAATCCTTTTAAAATTATACTGTATTTATTAAAAACTTTGACAAAAATCTATACTGCCTGGGGTGCTTGTTTCACCTTATTGTTTCACCTTATTTTACATGTTTTAGTTTGTGTTTAGTATGTCACATAGATTCTCTGTTGTTAACCTCCCTGGCGGTATAATTACTTCTGATTTTAGGTGCTGAAAACGGTACAATTATTTTGCATGGAAATTTGGCATTTTATAATGTAGGCCTGCAATTCTTAGGAATAACTCTCTTAAATCTGTTCAAACCAGAGTCTAGTAGACATCCCGGGTATGATAAAGTTTATAATATAATAAATAACTATAAATAATAACAAATAATAAAAATGATTCAATAATGTAATCAAATCCAAAAACACTGAAATTTGCTCATTTGCAGAATTGTCGCTGTCATTAGATTTAGTGTTTGATGACGATCTCCCCATAAATCGCTATCGCTCAATTGTGCAAGTGATTCTAATTTATTATCGCTGTTTTCTAGTTGGTCTAAAATCACTTTTGACATAAAGGGACACTTTTTGCTTGCTATGGACAATCTCCAAATTCCAGGCAGAAAAAAATAGTATTTATAATATGAGTGCTTGCAGGGCACTGGACAGACCACTAGGGACAAAGGGGATGTGGATTTTTTTTATACAGTACTGTAATCTTACAGATTACAGTATACTGTGTTTTCTGTGTTTTTACTTTTTTGAATTTGGCGCCGATCTCCGCTCCCGTGAGTCGTAACGTCACAGGGAACGGAGCTCGGCGGCAATGGAGTGAATCGAGCGGAGGACGGCTCGCACACACAGCAGGGAGGACATCGCTGGATCCAGGGATATGTAAGTCTCCCTGTATCCTGCAATGCGATCCCGAGTCTGGCTCGGGGTTACCGCTCGTGGTACTGAAATTCCACCCCGAGCCAGACTTGGGAATACCGCCAGGCAGGTTAAGTAAACTGGGCCTAAGCTTGTCATCAACCAGGAGCATGGCTAAGTACTGAAGTGATAGTGAAATGTAAGCAATATTACTTGACAATATATAATGCATAAAACAAAAAGTCCACAGTGCTCACAGGTGAGCTGGCTCCAACAGCATATTCTCCTCACTGCAGGGTGCTCGCCCAGTCGCAGCTGAAGCAGTAATGAAAGGAAAATCTGGATGGCTGTACACCAAACTGAGATCAAAATGTCTTTATTCACATAAAAGCACAAAGGACATGAAGAGCATTACATTTACAAGCAAGAGAGGAATGGCTTACATGTTTCCCACACAAATTGTGCTTTATCAGGGACTTTGATAAAGCACAATTTGTATGCGAAACATGTAAGCTGTTCCTCCCTTGCTTGTACATGTAGTGCTAGTCATGTTCTTCATGATTTTATGCAAATAAAGGAATTTGGATCTCAGTTTGGTGTGCAGCCATCCAGATTTTCCATTGAATATATAATACATAAAGTAGAAATTTGATGAATTGTTGCACTTTACAATAGCTGCTAATGTTCTGATAAATGTTGAGAATACTAAGAATACTACTTGGGTACAAAAACTTTTGGCAAATATTTCCCCATTCAGTTTCTTCATAGGATACTTGTACAGCCAAACAGAATACTCTACAGAACTTATCCGGGGGGTTACATAGTTACATAGTTAGTCAGGTTGAAAAGACACAAGTCCATCTAGTTCAACCAAAAAAAAATATATAATACATATGCACAATCCCACAGTTGAGCCAGAGGAAGGCAAAAAACCCAAGCAAAGCATGATCCAATTTTCTATATCAGGGGAAGAAATTCCTTCCTGATCCCCCTGAGAGGCAATCAGATTTTCCCAGGATCAACTTTAGCTATAAATGTTAGTACCCAGTTATATTATGTACATTTAGGAAATAATCCAGGCCTTTTTTTAAAGCTATCAACTGAGCTTGCCAGAACCACCTCTAAAGGGACTCTATTCCACGTTTTCACAGCTCTTACTGTGAAGAAACCTTTCCATATTTGGAGATTAATTTTTTTTCCTCTAGCTGTAAAGAGTGCCCCCTTGTCCTCTGTGATGACCTTACAGTGACTAAATCAACACCATGTACACTATATGGACCACTTATGTATTTTTACATGTTGATCATATCCCCCCTTAATCTCCTCTTCTCTAGAGGAACTAGCTTCAGTTATATATATCAGCATCTGTCTGTATTTGGCGGACCGGAACGGATAGCGGCGGATGTCAGTGGGCATGTTACCAGTTGTTCAGTCGCTCCATAGAGGTGAGTGGAGTGTCCGATCAGGGCCGCCTGAAAAACAGAAAAAAAACTGACAGGCGGACCTGATCAGACAGCATGTGTGAAAGGGACGTAATCTAAATCTAACCATGACCCTGGTATCCTGTTCCCACTTTCAGGAGTCCGTACCACAGACCATGACGTCACCATCAGGCTCCCTCCTCCTCCAGTAGGAGAGAGGAGCCGGGCCTCGTGCATGCACAGTAGTAGTATGTGTGTGTGTGTGTGTGTGTGTGTGTGTATATGTGTGTGTGTATATATATATTATATAGTCTGTGCATATATGTGAAAGGAGCTTAATTCTAGTTTTCTTTCTATATATATTTAAACCCAAACTTTTGTCATAGTCACCACAGAAAAACAGTGACATTTAGGTGGATGTAGAGTGTGGACATGCCCAGGGACTATATATTTTCTATTTGCAGTGCCCTACAAAACAAAATAATCTTTTCTGAGAGTTAAGTTCTACTTTAAGCTATCCATTTATAGGCTAATGCAAGACAGGATAATTCACCCACTGCTCATCAAGTTCCAACTGACGATTCTACCTTTTCCTATGAAAACGAATTTAATAGATTCTATACTCAAACATTAAATCCAATGGGACCACTTGTAGTTACTACTGAATATGCACCATTGTTCATTCAATACCAGTATCCTAACAGATTATAGCAATCGGTCATATTACTTAATATTACTTAAAAAATAGTATTGTGTGTATGCAGCATTATCCTACAGTTTGGCATTTTCTGTGTTCTTCATACCCTCTTGAGTTTTGTGTGGATTTTTTTGAAGCGTTATTGTACACAATACTCTCTAGTGAGAAGCTGCTATGAAAACTGCCAGGGTTTACAAAAAAAGAGAACAGTCTGAACATTTGCTACAATTAAATAGCCTATTAACATGAAATAGTCTTTGCTTCACACAAACACAGCACTATTTGTTTAAAGGGATAACAATCTGCTACAGTCAGCTAAATGGTTTCGCTGTGTGTGTGTGTGTGTGTGTGTGTGTGTGTGTGTGTGTGTGTGTGTGTGTGTGTTTTTTCTTGTCTTTTCTCTTCTTTTTTTATGTAAAGGGAATGTCCAAGATTTTTGAATTTATTTGAATTTATTTGAATTTATTTTAGAATTACAGTACGTGTAAAAAGGATCAGCTTGATTTAAATGTATGTTTAAAGCTTTAAAACACCTTATTTCGGGTATAGTTTGTAATTATATACAGTATGTGCACGAGGGGAAGCAAAATGTTTGTTGCATAGACAGACTGCTTTCTATATTGCAGAACTACAAAATGGTTGCGCTTTACTACTCCTTCTCAGAATAAAAGTCTGCGGGGTTGTTTTACTAAAGACAAATAGGCTGTTCATTTTGCCAGGGAATTTTTCCATAGCAAAGGGAAAATTCACTTTTCGAAGAATACCAAATCACATGCAAAGAACATTAAAAAAAAAAACAGTCTTTTTTCTTGCACATGCATGAATGATGGAAGTATATATACCTTCACCTCATTCACTAAGCTAAGAGCAAATTCCCTTGCAAAGTGAACAGCCTATTTGTCTTTAGTAGATCAACCCCTATGAGTCAGCCCAGTGAAAACAATGCACTCCCTGTATAGTATATAGTTTTATCTTCTCTAATAGCTCCATATACTTTACCTCTAGTGGATAATCTACAAATAACTACATTTCATAGAACAACACAAATATGGAAATGCAGGCATGTAGAAATGTAACATATTACATTACTTCAAAGGACAAATGTACTTTTAGTACAGACGTTCTTTAACCTCCCTGGCGGTGATCCCGAGTCTGGCTCGGGTTGGGATTTTAGTATTCTTAAGCGGTAACCCCGAGCCAGGCTCGGGATCGCATCGCTGGATGCAGGGAGGACACAGGGAGAAGTTACTTACCTTGTCCCCTGCTTACATTTCACTATCACTTCAGTACTTAGCCATGTTCCTGGTTGATGACAAGCTTAGGCCCAGTTTACTTAACCTGCCTGGTGGTATTCCCAAGTCTGGCTCGGGGGGGAATTTCAGTACAAAGAGCGGTAACCCCGAGCCAGACTCGGGATCGCATTGCAGGATACAGGGAGACTTACATACCTTGTCCCCTGGATCCAGCGATGTCCTCCGCGCTGTGTGATCGAGCTGTCCTCCGCTCGATTCACACAGTGCCCGAATGCCCCCGAGCTCCGTTCCCTGCGACGTTACGACGCACGGGAGCGGAGATCAGCGCCAAATTCAAAAAAGTCAAAACACACACAGTACTGTAATCTATAAAAAAATGACACACCCCCTTTGTCCCTAGTGGTCTGTCCAGTGCCCTGCATTCACTTTTATATTATAAATACTGTTTTTTTTTTTTTTTCTGGCTGGAATTTGGAGATTGTCCATAGCAACCAAAAAGTGTCCCTTTATGTCAAAAATGATTTTAGAACTAGAAAACAGCGATATTAAATTATAATCACTTGCAGAATTGAGTGATGGCGATTTGTGGGGAAATTCGTCATCAAACATTAAATCTAATGACAGTGACAATTCTGCAAATGAGCAAATTTCAGTGTTTTTGGATTTGATTACATTATGGAATAATTTTTATTATTATTTATTATATTATAAACTTTATCATACCCGGGATGTCTGCTAGACTCTGGTTTGAACAGATTTAAGAGTTATTCCTAAGAATTACAGGACTACAATATAAAACGCCAAATTTCCATGCAAAATAATTGTACTGCTTTCAGCACCTAAAACCAGAACTAATCATACTGCCAGGGAGGTTAATGAACCTCTACTCCCCTGGTAAAGAACTTACTTTCCTCCTTGCTACAGTGATCTTTACTGTGCAGCCCTGCTCAACACCAACAGTCTTTGTAAAAAAAAAAAAATGTCCTCTCTGGGTCCTCTTCATACTGTACATGGACATTATGCTGCCATTTATTCCCATACCCACTGTGGCCTCCAGCCATGAAGTGGAGTATGGCTGCACCATAGGAATGACTAGGGGCCTCCAGGCAGGACTACATAGTAAATCTCACTGAAATAAGGAGGAAGATAAATATTTTACCAGGTAGGCTGCACTTGGGGGGGCAGATTATTTAAAATATTTGTAATGTACAGTTGTCCTTAAAGGACGCTGCAATAATAACGCAAAATGTGTGCTCGGTGAGAATATTCAATACTTTCATTTGAAGCTGTGAGATGTTTGCAGCTTACCTTCATGTCTACAATGTTGTATGCATCCTCTAATAACACTTGTGTGTTGAAATGTACACTAACCAGCACTTATTTCAGAAAGAATATGTTTGACAATAACATGAATTTTGAAAGGAACATTGACACTTCTTTATGCCAGTCAAGTGTCCCTCCGACTTTCAGGTTGGAAGGACATATAATAGCAATAATTATACAGTCAAGCATAGGTCAGCAGTAATAACACATCTATCAAGCAATGCTGGCCGATACATCCCAAATGTAAGTATTTTAAGATATGGTAGATGCGTGTCTTATTCTGTACACAATGCACTATAAAATAGCACATTATCCATAATCCTCTCAGACAAAGTTCTGTCCAGTGTGGAGGCATGTTCTGCTTGGTGAAAAATCACCAATTAATATTAATCACACCAAATTCATGCTACATTTGCAATTATTAAAGCTGAAACTCTCTAAGCTCTTATCTACTATAGTTGTTAACCCACTATCATTTTCGAAAAGACACACCCCAACTTGTGAAAGAAATTTACTATGCATGGCATCATAGTTATGTAGGCTGAAAAAGTCAACTAAATTCAGCCTTAAAAAAAATAAAAAATAAAAATAATTGTCAGAAAACTTTGGGGATCCAGAGGAAGGCAAAAGCAATCTTTTAAAAAGGCAGGCAGAGGACAAATGACTAGTATTGCATGTGGTCTCCCTACAACTGATCTTTCTCCATTACTTACTTAGGTCTTTTTTCACACCAGCTTCAGCTTTTATAAAAAAATGTGAACAGCAAGCTTTTACAAAGCATTTGCAGAGCTTTCAGCAAGCTTTGTTTGAAGCTTTTAAAGCACTCTTCAGCTCTAGTTAGTAAATGTTGAACACAGATACTAATAGGAGTGCTGATTGCTACTTTAAACAAGCTCATAGCAGGTTTGAGCACTACTGGAAGCTTGTTGAAAGCCTGCTGAAGCCTACTAGAAGCTTGTTTAAAGTGATAATCAGCACTCCCATTAAGATCTGAGAATAACATTTACTATCAGGAGATGAAGAGTGCTTTAAGAACTTAGAAAAAGCTGCTTATAGCTTGCAGAAAACTTTGCAAAATCTTGTTGAACGTTTCATAAAATCTTGCCGTTCACACTGCTCTTATACAAGCTGAAGTCCGTGCGAAACAGGCCATGCCATGACTTGCATGCATTATGTCTCTCTGTGGAGGTGGCAATCTTGGTAGGGAAAGGGCTTTGCTTCCTCAGATAAGAGCCTCCAGAAAGAACAATGAGCAGCACAGAATGAACATTACCAAAACTAATTCTAAATCTCCCACGACTAGCAGTCAAAGGCAGCAGTGCCTTAGGTGGCACACTGAAAATACAGGAGTGCCAAGGCACACTCACATACCAGAAAGTGCACTGCTACTTTTCAGGAGGAATTCCGGACAAAGTGCTTGATACTATAAACATTTCCTACTATCTAAGCAATTCTGCTATCCCCAAATTTACCATATTACATAGCAGAATGGGAAAAGGAATTTGTGTACAATTCCTCAAAACAAGGGTAATAAGGCCTTTTATTTTGACACATACTATGTCTATCGCAAGTAGGATACAAGAGACGAATTTTAAGTTATCTTGATGGTACCATTATCCATTAAGGTTACACAAGATATTTCCCCAGCAATCTGGTTTATGTTGAAGGTGTCAAGACCACCCAGGCACCTTATTGGTGGTCACAGCTATATTTGACATATACAACTACATATTTGGGGCACAAATAACCAGTGTTCCTCAAATGGGGTTATTGGCCATTATCTCGGGCTCAATAAAAAACACCATGGAGGGACTTTTACCTTTTTTTTTGTTTTTGATGACTGCTAGAGCATTCATACCAAAATACTGGAAGTCATCCTCCTCACCTAATCTGAGGTAATGTGTGGATGAAATGCAATGCCTACAAAGAATGGAGGAATTATCAGCCACTTTGTATGATAAATATACCAAATTTGTGAAAGTGTCGACCCTGTGGATATCTTTCTGGTGGACTACTAAATTTAGAAAGCCATGTTTTATAAGAGCTTTATCAAGGGATTTAAATGGATGAGAAGAGGTGGAGCTGAAGTGGGGGTGCGACTAACCGTGCAGAGGAAACATATGTATAGATTTATGCATATGGGTGTGTTTTCTGTATATGTAGGTAAGTGTATAGGTAAGCGTATGTTTGTGTGTGTGTGTGTATATATGTGTGTATGTGTGTATATGTGTGTGTGTGTGTGTGTGTGTGTGTGTGTGTGTGTATATATAGATATAGATATATATATATAGATATAGATATAGATATAGATATAAATATAGATATATAGATATATATATATAGATATAGATATATATAGATATATATATATATATAGATATATATATATATATATATATATAATGTGTTATTATTATTTTTTTCCCCCCTTTCTTTCTTGTGTGAGTTAATGCTTGGGGATAAAGCCAGCCAAATACTTCCTCTGGATAATGGAAACATACAGTTAATAATTTAGGGCTAGCAAAGATGCAAAAGGTTATTGAAATATTATAGTTGAATATGTGTGAAACATACTTTTTCTTATGTAAAAAGACTAAATATATTCTTGCATTTTTTTTTACTTTTTATGTATGAAACGTAAATAAAATTGTATTCTGTCAACATTTCCAAATTTTCTTTTATAACATAATATAACAGACCTTCACTTTTTGAGTAAATGTAACCAATTTTACTTTATCGGCATAATATTTTTTCAGACCTCTAAATCTAATCTGCAAAATCTTTAGCCCGCCTCTTAGTTATGCATTTGTTTATTTTTAAGTAAAACCTAAGTTCTCATCAGTGACCCTCATTCATCTATTGAAACAATCTACTAGAACACACAAAACCCAGTTCCTGTGTCCGAAAAAGTTCTTTCCTAGCAACCATAAGGTGTGCCCTTGTGTCTTCTGTGGTGACCTCAAATGTGTTTGTGAAAATCCTTATTTATTCAAGTCATGGTACAGCTTAGTAGTCACATTCAGCTGGACTTGCTTTTGCTGCTTACATAACAATTTCAACATTACAGAACACGACCATTTAAATGTGATAGCTACTAGTCCCAAGTGGATGGTTTTCCACTGACAATTTCACAGGTATTTTATTTAGTTACTTTATATAAAAGTCCTCTATGCTTCTTAATACTTTTCGCTTTTCTTCTGTGTGTTTTCCCAGTTGTAGAACATCCTCTTTGTGAACTGGTGGACAACAATTACATTTTCAAGATGAGGCAGTACTTATGATATATGGGCAAAATGATTTTTACGTAAAAATATTTTGTTAGCTTTGGATGCTGCAGGGTGACTTTGCACTGTTATTAAGTCTATAATCTAATACAAGTACATCTAGATCGTTTTTCCATTGATTCATATAACCTCCCACCCACCCACAGATTGTATGCTGCATACATTTTCCACCACCTAAAAGCATAACCTTACATTAATCCACGCTGAACCTTGCTTGTCATGTAGTTGCTCAATTATCCAATGTGGCTAGGTCAGCTGTTAAGTTAGAAACCTCTTCTATATATTTATTGTATTACTCTACATGACTTTTCATCATTTGCAAATATAGAAATGGTATTTTTAATTCCAAATTCAGTGTAATGTATAAAGAATTTAGAGTCCAAACTTAACCCTGAGGTACACCACTTACAGTTGTAAACTGTTGAGAATATTAACGTCAAATCACATTTCCGTGAGCATGGTCTTTTTCTTGTATTTTATTTTCTAAACCATCTGACATTTTACATCTGTGAGCAACTATGTCAAGCATTTTAGCAAAGTCCACAACCAGTTAGTTATCTGTCCAAACTCTGCTTTCTTCTTTGTAAAAAGACTGTATTAGGCCTCTCTCGGGAAACAGCTGGATATGTCTAAATTCTTGTATACGAGTGTGTCCATTGCTCCTTCCCCTCCTCAGTATGAAAAAGGGGGAAAAAAATGATATTTCTGCAATGCATGATGTACAAAAGGTATGGCCAAATGTATCTTTTTCATAATCCAAGTTAAAGTGCCAATTGCTTTCTTCAGTGAACTCAAACTTCTTTATTTAGAAAAAAAATGTAAGGCCCACTCATAACCCAACACTGTGCACTGCAACAGACGCATTGTCACGTGTTATGTTAAAGAGGAAGTAAACTCTCCCACTCTGATGCGTCTTTTTATTTAGTCCATTATAATAAGTAATTATCAAACTATAGCCACTGTAATCCAGCCCAAATCTCATATTACTTACTGTTTTAAGAAACTTTAAAAAAACTTGTTTCCAGGGGTTAGGCTGCACCAGTCCACAGTGGAGTGTATTTCCGCCCTTACATTGAGCACTTCCTGTACTGTTAAGGAAGCCTCCTTCTCAATACGTTTCTATGGCAACCCTGCTTCCCTGTTCATAGCTGACATGTTTATTTCATAGTATTTACTTGTGCTGATTACCTAGTATTTGCCTGTATGAGTCCTATCAGCTTCAGCTGATAAGACTGCAGTACTGCTGTCTCATTCCCTGCTTTACACTGTATGTGAGGTCACATGGTGTGTAGAAGGAAGCTCCCAGTGATTAGCAGCCTGCTGGGAGTTCAGTGCTGTGCCATAGGAAGTCCTGATAACAGATAGATAAGACATAGAGAGTGTGCCGTAAATCAGGGGAGATCTGGGCATGCTCAGTGACGTCATTCTAAAGAACCAAAAGGATTACAACAATACTAAGCAAGTAAGGAGATATCTACAAGCAGTGTTCATTAGGGTTTTTTTATGCTGATTCACATGGGACAAAGTTGTAGGGGAGGGTTTACAACCACTTTAAGAGTCATTCATAATGAGAGAGCTGATATGATTAGCACACATGTGAAAATAGGCCAGGCTGCATCTTATTGCACCACACAGAGCACCATGCATTGGACACCTTTTGGAGATGCATTGAGGTGCCATTCACAATGAATAGCATCACAGCACACCAACGCATGTAATGTGCATTGCCACCTAATGTGGTGACACGTGGGTTGTTGCAGTTCAATGGTAAGAATGGGAATCATTTTTTTTTTTTTTTTTTTAGAATTAAAAAAAAAAATCTATATCACAAGTAGTATTTCCATAGAATAGAAATATAATATTAATATGCATTATTGTTTGTATTTTTGGGACTTTTCTTCCCCTGGTCATTTCTTTTTTTAGTTAAATTGTTGAAGTGTACTATTCCTAGCTTATTCCCAAAGCACCAACGACTCTATATTGCTTGCTGCGAGTCTGCAGGAACCAACAGTTCAAGGGCCCCGTGAATAAGACCTGTTAGAGATTAATTGTACAGGATGCTTTGTTGTAGCAATAAAACCTTACCGTATTGAATAATGACAGATGTTCCCTGCCCCTCAGAGATTACAGGAGGAGGTTTCCTTTTCAGTGGTGAATAGTAATTTATTTTTTTTAGCCTTTCAGTTATATTTTTTATGCTGGAAATTTGTGTTTTTAGTTTTATTTACTGCTTTAAAACCTGCAAGGTTAACAATTTAGACCTTTAAGAATTGCTAGATTGAGTGGCAGCCTAAAACATTATTATTAATATTATGTCATGAATGTGTGTAGTTCTTTGCTCAGCTTGTGAAAGGACATACATTTATTTAGAAAAATACATTTTGCATATTTCTTCTTATTAAAAATTATGTGCAAAATAGATTTTGTTTTTGTTATTTGTGTCTGAATATTACAAGAGCATCCGCTACAAGATTGATAGATTGTGTCCCTTTTATCAAGGTATTAGGGTCTTTTGCAAAGCTGCTACTAAATGTTTGTTTGGTTTAAGGTACAAGTGTTTTAAAATGATAGTGTCATTAAAAAACAAAAATCCAAAAAAAAGTCTAAAAAAAGAGAGTAGATACTTCCCTTACCCGCTGTTCATGCCACTAGAACCTGCCCTGTTAATAAGAAATGCTCCACTCAGACACTAACGCTTCCATGAGTGTTCATCTTCTTCATCCCTGGCCATGCTTGGTGGTTCCTCCCGACAAACTCCAAATTGCAGGACACAGTATTGACATGAAAGTCATTGGGAGGAACCACTGAGCATAGCAGGAGACCAAGGAAAATGACAGTATTGTTTTTCCCTGCAGCAGAATATTTCTGTTAAATGGAAGGGCCTTCTGGGGCCCTTTTTTTTTATTTTTTTATTTTTTTTATAGTAGACCTGTTTTGGGTTTTTGCTTTTAATGACAAGATTGCTTTAATTCATATCTTGAACAGGGCTATTGGCTGTATAAGGTATATGACAATGCTGGTTCTTGTTGAATGGCTTGGTTGGTTGGCTTTCACATGGAATGAGTCACATAAATAAGTTGATTCCTATATACCCAACATGGCAATGGAGCTGTAGTAGAGTGGATAGGTTAGTGTGTGCTGCTGGGGAGGGGCAAAGCACAGGTTTTTTCAGCTTGCTTACATTTGGCTTAAAGTGATTCTAAATATATATTTTTTTATTTTGATTTCTTTAAAATAACAAACATGTTATAGACTGTTTGTTTGTTTTTTGCACAGAGCAGCCCCGATCCTCCTCCGCCCCCCCCCCCCCCACCGCCGAGTGCCCCCATAGCAAGCCTCGTGCACTTGTGCGCGCTTGCTTCTGACCTGGCTCTGTGTGTCCATTGAAACACAGAGCACAGCTCAGCCCCACCACCCCCTTTCTCCCTACTGGCAGGAATTGACAGCAGCGCCACTCTGTCCAATAAGGAGAGAGAGAGAGAGCTGAGAGAGCTGCTGCTCTTGTGCACATCGCTGGATTTAAATCGGGCTCAGGTAAGTATTCAGGGGGCCTGGGGTAGAGCTGTAGGCAGAAGGGTTTTTTACCTTAATGCAGAGAATGCAATAAGGTAAAAAAAAACTAAAGTTCTACCCTTTTGAACCACTTTAAAGCAGTTTAAAGGCAGAAGGTTTTTACCTTATTGGCTTCTTTGCATTGAGGTAAAAAACCATCAGTATGAAGCTTGCCATTGAACAGAGCAGCAAAGTATAACATGTTTGTTTTTTAATTTGAAAAAAATGTAACTGACTAAAATTGAGAGGGCAGCTTTCTGCTGTTCTAAAGAGAACCTGTCATTTTTTTTTAACTTACTTGTAAAGTATGCTGTTCTGCTTGCACTGCGCATTCTCATTCAAAATGATCCCTCCCAATACCCCCCTCTGTCCAGGAAGGTACATACATTCCAAGCCAACCTAATATACATAAGGCAAACTTCTGAAAGGGGTGCAAAGTGCTAGGCACACTACAGGTAAGCTCATCTTATATCAATTTCTTGTGAACACATAGATATTAAATAGTCAGGGCCATCTTTAATATTGATTGGAACCTGGGCAAAAATTTTCTTGGGGTCCCCCCCCCCCCATGCAATTTTGCTCTCCCCCTGCTCTGAGACATACAATAGATAGCAGCTAGACTTAAAATCAGTTTACTGTATCAGATCAGGCAGCAATTGCGATTGGTTGACAGTGGTTACAGCATATCATTACCGCTTAATGACTGGTTTCTAGAGGTTACAGCACACATTATGGCTCACTGATTAGTTGCTAGAGGTTACAGCAAATGATTTCTGCTTGTTAATTGGTTGCTAGAGATTACAGTAAAGTAATACTGCTCACTGATTGGTTGCTAGAGGTTACAGCACATCATCTCCTAACTGTAGTGCAGGGGAGCATGATATACATATGAATGCCACCTTTATTTACATATCAATGCTGCCAGATGCATCTATTTACTTAGTAATGCCGCTACTATTTACATATGAATGCCGGTTATTTACATGTAAACACAGGGTCTGCAGCTGAGTCATCTGTACACAGCATTAGTACCATCACTTCACACTGAGATAACGGGACACAGCACAGGACTAAAACTTCAAGGGACAAGGGAATTTACACTGGGATAGTTGGTAAATATGAGGCAGTTGCTTTGGGCCCCACAACAATGACAGGGCCCAGGGCAGCTGCCCCTTTTGCCCTGCCTTAAAGACGGCCCTGTAAATAGTATAGTATTATAGATTTGGAACATCCACTGAGAACTGGTAGTGTAGAGTTAATAATGCCAAATCCTGGAAGACTCAGGTTTTAGTATTATCATTTACCCAGAAACATTCATTTTATGAATTTTTCCTTGTATGGTGTTGAGTATTTATTATGTCTTGTCAAAATGAATGGCTTTTCAGACAGCTGTCCTTGGCTTTTTTGGTTGGGGACACGGAGAGCCACAATCTTTTTTTCTCTTTCATTCCACCCGGTTGAAGTAAAGAAATGTGGTGATACATAATGAAATTAGATATAATATCGACTGCTAAGTGTGGCACCTCAATGTTTCCTTTCATTGTGCATTATATGTACAAGGCCAATTGTCTTGTGATAAATAAAGTTTTATATGTTCATGACTACAGTCTTCCCCCCCATCCGCAAGAGATGCTTAATGTCTAAAAAAAATTCTTTACAATTTTAGAGATGGTATCTTATAGTCGTTGGTGCCTACCTGGCACAGCAAATAATACAAACTGTTTTGCTGAAGTAAGCAGAGAATTTTGCTGTATAAGGGCAACTGATAGATTAGAGCGTGCTTTGCATGTCCTGTGGCTTTACATATTTTCAGTGCGTGCGAAGCCATCTTTTGATAGGATGTCTTTCTTGATAAGTTTTATACAATGAATTGCAGTCTGGCTAAGCTATATGCAGGATCATTATAACACACAGAGGATAAATATACTGGTTTTGCTGGAGGCTGTCCTCGGGCTGTTTGTTATGTGTATCTTATACTGTCACTACATCACAGACTTGCTATTGCCCTACAAGCCTGTCTAATGGGATCCTCCGCTGCTGATTCCAGCTTACCCTGACCTACTTCTTTTCTTGTGTCCCAGCAAGCTGTCACGAGCTATCAGAGCACTGGGAGCTGAAATAAACACTCGCACAGGAGCAAAAGCAAGCGTGTCTACTGAACATAATTAGCTGTAACTAGCTTGTCTAACTCTCTGAATTTGCACTATTTGACTCCTCATTTCTGCGGGGATATTTAAGCTGAGAGTCAATCTTTTAAACAATTTGGCAGCTACACGCTCTTTTTTTTTAAAGAAAAGGTTTAAGTGAATGACTCAGGTACTTTATTTATGGAAGTGACTTGAAAATGATTTCATTTTTATTGTCTATAGTAACCAATCAGATTCTTCATCTTATTCTTCCATGCTGTACTAGTAGAAGGGAAGGAAATAGTGAATAGGCAGGCTTTCTAACACTGAACAGATATACTATGTCTCTTGTGCATTCAAATATTCTTACCTGCCTGATTGCACACACGTCCCAGTGTACAATTTTGGCATCTGCCAAGATGAATGAACTCCCACGCATGCATGGGACTGACTTCATCTTGGCCTGGCCAATCAAAAAAGCTGAAGATCAGAAACACAGGAGAAGACTGGCCAAAGATGACAGCAGCCAGTAGGATAACCTGCACACCACATCTCTGGAGTATAGTAAGTATAGTTCCACTATAACTAGTATCAATGGGGGGGGGGGGGGGAAACAATTCTTGAGATATATTGATTAATTTGACCCCAATATTATAACCAACAATAGAACCCAGGGAAAGAGCCTGATGGCAATGAAAAAAAAAAGTAGATAAAAATACAGAAATATCAAGTATTTTGGATGCTTATTTAGCATTAATGTGACATCTATGAGTCAGGGCTGGTAAGATCACATCCAAGAAAGTGATGCCCAGCTGTCTCAGGGCTTATGGTGTCTACATAAGGGAGACTTTTACCAGTAAATAGTATTTATTGGCGTATAACACGTGCCCCAAGTTTAGGAGGGAATTTTAAGGGAAAACACTTTTAGGAGGGAAGTTTAAGGAAAGAAAACGTACATTTAAATGCCCATCAATGCAGCCTTATCGGTGTCCATCTGCAGCCTTGTCCTTTATTGCACCCTTGTCAGTGTCATTTGCAGCCTTGTCCATCATTTGCAGCCTTGTCGGTGTCATTTGCAGCCTTGTCCATCATTTTCAGCCTTGTCAGTTTCCTTTTTAAGCTTTTAAAAATGGCGTCGCCAAGATACAGCGGTGGATGTCCTGTGTATCTCGGTGGTGCTCGGTAGCTCTCAGCGGCTTTCGGCCACTCTCGGCTGTTCTTGGGAGCTTTCGGCTGTTTTCGGCCGTTCTCGGCAGCTTTTGGCCGCTCTCAGCCGTTCTCGGCAGCTTTCGGCCGTTCTGCCGAGAATGGGCGAGAGCGGCTGAAAGCTGCCAAGAGAGGCTGAAAGCCACGAGAATTCACAATTTGCTCACAATCGGCGGGAGATCGGCATATAACACGCACCGACGATTTCCCCCGGATTTTAAGGAGAAAAGAGTGCGTGTTATACGCAGATAAATATGGTACATACAATACTTTATATGCACATAAAATCTTTTGGGAAGATTTTTTTGAATTACAGGGTCATCTTCAGGTGTGTTAAAGTGGCTTCTCAAGCTAAATTATCACCTATGATAATATTGCTTGAGGTGCCACTTTAGCATGCCTTACAGTATATGTATACTTTAATCGAGAACTACACTTGCCAAACATGCCTAACACTCCTGAACTACTTTACAATAAAAATACCCACCACCCCAGCTGCTTACTTATCACACTAACACAGCGTTGGTCTGCTCTTTTATTTTAATTTTCTCTGGGCCAATGTCCTCTTCAGCACTCATGTCTGCATGGTGAACCCTCACCCTGGTATAGGGTTATATTCCAAGACTGGAGGGTATATTTCATCCTGATTCATCCTCCTTTGTGTGATAGGCCAGTGACCCACAGCAAGTATGTGTATAGCAGGTGTCAGGGCAATTAATTTGAAAGCCTGGGTCACTCACTTTCTAAATAGTGACAAAACAAGAATGTCATTTCTGAAGCTTGCACCTTCACTAACCATTCAACAATGGCAGCTTCCATATTTCTGTCCTGACAGATTTGCTTTGAATGTGTTTCTAATATATTTGTCAACTGCATGGATACCGCAAGCTGGGTTCCTTTTCATTTTCTTTGGTGGCTAAACTGTGATGATGTACAGTACAGTATGGGGGAGACTTACTAAAACTGAAGCATCCAGAATCTGGTGCAGCTGTGCATAGTAGCCAATCAGCATCTAACTTCAGCTTGTTCAGTTAAGCTTTGACAATTAAAACCTGGAAGCTGATTGGTTTATATACAGAGCTGCACCAGATTTTGCACGCTTCGGTTTAGTAAATAAATATATATATATATATATATATATATATATATATATATATATATATATATATATAAATTAATAAGGAATTTTGAGAAAAAGTCATATGCGTGCCAAATTCCCAAGGATATTTTCTTCCAGTTCTGTTTCCTCCAGGAAGTGAAAGCTTACTTTTTCAATAACCTTGGCAGGCTGTTTTATGATCCCTCCTGTGCTGCCTTCAGTATTTCTTAAGGTACCCAAACATAGGTCAGTTATCAGATCAGACCAAATCCGACTGAATAACGAACCAACAAAATGGAGAGGCTGAGCATACAGTGACCAGATATACCTAAATATGTGGTCTGCATCTGACTGTCTTTATTGTCCTAAGCCCTGGTCCTTGTTCTAATGTACCACATTAGTTTACGTGTGTGTGTTTGTGTGTCACAGCTTTCCAACCCCCCAGTTTTATGCACACAAATTAGTTCTGACTTCACGCTCACTTTCTAATCTGCATGCATGTTCCAGGGCAGTGACCCCCACAGTATTTAAACCATAGACAGACAGATAACTTTGGATTCTAATGCCCTGTACAAACGATCTGACTTTCCGACAACAAAACCATGAATTTTTGTTCGAAGGATGTTGGCTCCAACTTGTCTTACATACACACGGTCACACAAATGTTGGCCAATAATTACAAACGTGGTGATGTACAAGACATACGACGAGCCTAGAAAAGAAGTTCAGTAGCCAGTGCGGCTCCTTCTGCTTGGTTCCGAGCATGCGTGAACTTTTTACTAGCCAACATTTGTTGGCGGAAAGTCTGACCACAAATGTTCAATGGAGCATACACACGGTCAGACTTTCAGCCAAGCTCACATCCACCGTTTGTTATCGGAAAATCCGATCGTGTGTACAGGGCATTAGAAGGTGGTCAGCAATGGAAACCTCATATTCATCTAAGAAGATTTCCCTAAAGCTGTTCTGTGTACAACTTTAATTACTTGAAGTATTCCAATACAAATAAATCTTGTGTATGTCCATAGCCTACTATTATTGTACATCAAAGGAATTGTGTATTGTTAAAAAATTGGAGGTTATATAATAGAATAGGTCAGACAGAGGGTAACTGCAACTTGGACTTTACTAAACAGGTGCAAGCAGTTGAAAGCAATAATGCAAAACTGGTTCATGTTGGCAAAGAGCCTGTATACACTGCATAATTATTCAGCATGAGAGCTGTGCAAGCAAAGTATCAGCAGAGTAATATGTGGCTGGCTGTAAAGCGTGAAATCTAAAGCAACAGAGTTTCCAGCTGAGAATCACTAATACTCAGAATACCAACAACTACTTGAAATTACCCTTATAAACAGCATCCCTCTCAAAGTCCAGGTAACTCTGGTAACACAGGCAAAAAGCTGGAGGTATCCAAGGGCCCAGGCAAAGGCCACCCCACTCTGGTGGCAATTGGGAAGGTGCTCCCAACTGTAGATGGGCCTTTTGAAGAAGCCGCATGCTCTTAAGCTGTTGCTAGGCTACCCACATGTTGGTTTTGATAGTGGAGGGCTGGTCACCTGGCTGCAGATCACTTGCCCAGCTGCCTACACTTCATCAGAGATGGCCTCTCTGAGCTGCTGAGGGAGGGAAGCAGAGGAACCTATCTTCCCCGAGGGTATGCACAAGGCGGGAAAACGAGCCTGCACATGAATATGAGTATGGTGAGTAAATAGGCACACTGCTACAGCTGCCATTAATGACCTGAAAATGTGAAAATGGTAGTTGCCTGACCAGCCTTCTCACCAGGAGAAACAATGCAGATCATGAAAATCATATAGAGACACCTGATCAGCATACTTGTTCTAGGACAGTGACTTAAAGTGTTGAAGCCATTGGATCAGTATTTTCAGAAGGGGTGTTTAGCAATGGGAGACTAACTATACAGTATATCTCTCAGAAAGGAGTTTCTTTAACCACTTGCTGACCAGCTGCTGTAATTATACTGCAGCAGATCAGTGCGATCCTGTGAATCGTCGTAGCTGTACATCGGTCCCTTTAGGCGGGATAGCAGGCACGTGAGCTTGCCCACTGCACTGTGGGGGTACCGATGCGCGTGACCGGTGGTCGCAATGACCTCTGGCTATGTGCAATCGCGGGCATGAGAACCAGAACAGGGACGTGTGTGTGTGTGTGTGTGTGTGTGTGTGTGTGTAAACGCACAAATCCCTGCTCTGTGAGGCGAGGAGAGGCAGATCGTGTGTTCCTACTAGCTAGGAACAACAATCTGTCATTTCCTCCAGTCACTCCTATCCCCCTACAATTAGAACACACACCAGGGAACACCACTAACCCCTTGATCACCCCCTAGTGTTAACCCCTTCCCTGCCAGTGACATTTACACAGTAATCAGTGCATTTTTATAGCACAGATCACTGTATCATTTTCAATGGTCCCAAAAAATGTGTCAAAAGTGTACGCTCTGTCTGCCATAATGTCGCAGTCCCAATAAAAATCGCTGATTACCACCATTACTAGTAAAAAAAATAATAATAATAAAAATGCCATAAATCTTTCCCCTATTTTGTAGATGCTATAACTTTTGTGCAAACCAATCAAATACGCTTATTGCGATTTTTATTACCAAAAATATGTAGAAGAATACATCTTGGCCTAAACTGAGGAAAAAATTTGCTTTTTAAAAAAAAAAGAATTGGGGATATTTATTATAGCAAAAAGTACAATATATTTATTTATTTTTTTTTCAAAATTGTCGCTCTTTTTTGGTTATAGATCAGAAAATAAAAACCGCAGAGATGATCAAATACCACCAAAAGAAAGCTCTATTTCCTTTTGCTTGTGTACAGCGTCGCACGACTGCACAATTGTCAGTTAAAGGGATGCAGTTCCGTATCACAAAAAATGCCCTGGTCATTGAGCAGCCAGATCTTCCTGGGCTTAAGTGGTTAACAATGCCCAGACATCATTTTTCGCATTAGAAATAAAGATTCCAAAATCCATTGCCTTTTTTCTTGTTTTTTATTAGGTTACCTCAGGCAAACTCCCAGAGCCAGTTTGCTGTGCACTGCTTGGTATAAAATTAAATGCATGATTTACTTAGGGGAATGCCTCCGTTCCTGCTTGTTCACATGTATAAATATATAATAGATCAGAACTTTCTTTAATTATCTTACAGAAATATTCTTCATTGTCCGCCTACAAAGACATCAGCCTCTTTCTGCATAAATATGTGTGCATATTTTGTTGCAGATATATATAGAAATAGAGAAGGAATGTGTTGTAAACATGTGCCTCCTGTTTGCTAGAATGTTGGATATTATATTTCCCCAGTTCTACAAATTCCCAATTTCTTTTCAGTTTGTGTATTTTAGCTCAAGCTTGTTGACATTTTACTTTTACTGTTCTACCCCATTTTTAATGGAAGAGCTATAAAGGTTCAGGGATTATAGCCATTCCCAGTCCAACCTGTGAGGGACTGACATCCCTATTTCAGTAGGAAATGACAACTCAAAAGGTCTTAAAGTGGTTATAAACCCTCCCTCACAACTTTGTCCCATGTAAATCAGCATAAAAAACCCTAATGAACAATGCTTGTAGATATCTCCTTACTTGCTTAGTATTGTTGTAATCCTTTTTGTTATTTAGAATGAAGTCACTGAGCATGCCCAGATCTCCCCTGATTTACGGCACACTCTCTATGTGCTTATCTATCTTTTATCAGGACTTCCTGCGGCACACCACTGATATCCCAGGAGACTTCAGAATCATTCAGAGCTTCCTCCTACACACCATGTGACCATGTGGCATGACATGCAGTGAAAATTTGGCCATTACTGCAGTCTTATCAGCTGAAGCTGATAAGACTGGCAAAGGGAAACATTAGACATCGGCACAAGTAAATACTATGAAATAAAACAAGTAAGCTATGAACAGGGAAGCAGGGTTGCCATAGAAACGTTGGATTGAGAAGGAGGCTTGGTTAACAGTACAGGAAGTGCTCAATGTAAGGCCGGAAATGCACTCCACTGTGGACTAAGAAAACAATACTTAAGATGGCGCTGCCTAACTCGTAGAAACAAGTTTTTTAAAGTTTCTTTAAACAGTAAGTAATATGCGATTTGGGCTGGATTACAGTGGCTATAGTCTGATAATTACTTATTATAATGGGCTAAACGAAAAGAAGCATCAGAGGGAGAGGGAGAGTTTACTTCCTCTTTAAGGGTTCTTTTGGAAGGCATTATAAATTTAGCCATCTGCAAGGGAAGCCTTGAGTCCCTTATCCAAGTTACCTATGCTACCTCTGAAAAATGAAAGATGTACCTAGTGCACGTGCTCAATTATGGCATTGCTTCTACAGTAAATGCATGAGATTGGCAAACTTTGTTTTAGTATTGGATAGAGTGGGAAAGACTTGAACCTCTTGAAGTTTTTAAATGCTGCCTTGTGTCCCTTTTTAGGTAGCTCTCCTCTTACTTCCCGAGCCAAAGCCACCAAGTGCTAGTGGGACAGGAAATAAGAAGAAATCTTAGTAGGGACATATACAGTACATGACAAGGGTAGGTCAGATCTGCCCAACCTTTTGTTTCTTAACCTACCACCACTTACCCATACCTTGTATTCCCCTTAAATAAACACACTACACCATAGGTGGGGTAAATGACCTAACATGGCCTTTTATTAACATAACAACTTTATTCAACATCAACAATTTCAAACAATTACCATCCCCATGTATACCCCACCTACACTTTACCTGCCCTCTATATCCTGTAATATATATTTTTGAGGTCCTTGACGGTACCAAACTATCCTCTCTTGTATCCTCTCTTGTCCCAGCCGCTACTTATCCTGGCTCGAAGCCTAAACCCAGCTGACCTCAGTCACCCCAGGGTCCTTATAAAACCTGGTCACTATCCAGTGACCCGTTCCCACTCGAGGACACCATACCTTAGATGGTTCCCCAACACTTATCCGAAAAACCACCTGTTACCACCGCCAAGGACCCCAAAATGCCCCACGACTAACACCTACTCAAGCCTAATATCTGATGAAGGGCAGGAGGGGGGGATGCTCTCACAGCTACCTCCTTCTGTGACGACCCCTCCCATTCCATCACTTTATATTAACTACAATAAGCACACCTCTGCACCAAAATTGGCCCAATGACCTTGACCTCCTGCCAAACCCTTGACCACACCTAATTAACCCCTTCTTGTTGGCTGGCCTTACCACCTTGTCATGTTCCCCCTACGCTGACTCTGTTCCTTCCCAGCTCCGGGCTTTCTTTACATCTGTGAGAACCTGTAAGGAAAGCTCAAAAACGTTTGACTAACACTGAACTGTAATCTCTTCCAGTAGTTAAAATGTATTTTGCTCTGTATCAGCAGGAATGAGGTTGTTTACTTTGGGCGGCGCTATTTATAATATCCATTTCTTTCATTCTGTTTTAATGTATGAGCCTCATAATCATGATACATCAGCATTAAGGGCCTACAATGACAAATGGATCAAATAAACAACTATAGTACATGTGGTTGACTTTGTGGTTAGTTAATAGCAGAGCAGACTTTATTATCATTATTTATTTATATCATGTCATCATATTCTGCAGAGCTATACAGAATCAATCATATCGGTTTCTTACAAGGAGCTTACAATCTATTGTCCCTAGCACAGTCATATAAACATGCACTCCAGTTTGTGTATAGACTGAGAAAGAAACTAAACAATAAGATTTATCATGGGCTAAAACAATCCCAGAACACCATTATCATAGAACAGCCGTCAAAATGTAGTACTGTTAATCTATGCTCACAACAATTGAAATCCTATGCAGCTCTGCTTTGACCACTGGCAAGTGCATCTTAACCACTTACAGACCGGACCATTTTGCTGGTCAAAGACCAGACCACTTTTTGAGATTCGGCACTGTGTCGCCATGGACAATCTTTCCAGGCAGAAAGAACAGTACCGTATATACTCGAGTATAGGCCGACCCGAATATAAGCCGAGGCCCCCAATTTACCCCCAAAAAACTGGAAAAAATTATTGACTCGTGTATAAGCCGAGGGTGAGACATGCCTGTCCATCCCTGTGTGTCCGTCCATCCCTGTGGGTCCATCCATCCCTGTGTGTGTGTCCATCCATCCGTGTGTGTGTGTGTGTGTGTGTGTGTCCATGCATCCGTGTGTGTGTGTGTGTGTGTGTGTGTGTGTGTGTGTCCATGCATCCGTGTGTGTGTGTGTGTGTGTGTGTGTGTGTCCATGCATCCGTGTGTGTGTGTGTGTGTGTCCATGCATCCGTGTGTGTGTGTGTGTGTGTGTGTGTCCATGCATCCGTGTGTGTGTGTGTGTGTGTGTGTGTGTGTGTCCGTGCAGCCTACCTGTGTCCAGCCTGCCTGTGTCCGTCCAGCCTGCGTCCCATCCAGCCTGCGTCCCGTCCAGCCTGCGTCCCGTCCAGCCTGCGTCCCGTCCCGGCCCGGCCCATCCCGTCCCGAGCCGAGCCTCCGTCCTTCAGCTCTTCGTCGGCGGCCATTCTAGGATTCAAAAGCCGCGCCTCCGTCGGTGATAGGCGGAACACTCAATTTCCCACTGACTGCTGGGAAATTGAGTGTTCCGCCTATCGGATGTCCGTGATAGGCGGAACACTGAATTTCCCAGCAGCCTGTGTTCCGCCTATCACGGACATCGTCTCATCCTCGTCCGTAGTACGAGGATGAGACGATGTCCGTGATAGGCGGAACACAGGCTGCTGGGAAATTCAGTGTTCCGCCTATCACAGGCGAAGGCGGAGGCGGAGGCGCGGCGTTTGAATGTTAGAATGGCCGCTGTCTGTCTGCTCGATACGCTGATCGAGCAGGCAGACAGCGATGACTCGAGTATAAGCCGAGGGGGGCACTTTCAGCCTCAAAAAAGAGGCTGAAAATCTCGGCTTATACTCGAGTATATACGGTATATATAATATAAAAGTAGCTACGACTAAGGCTATTGCTGAAACGCATCAGTTTATTGTTTTTTTTGTCACTCTGATGTAATAAACAACACTTCAAGGATTACAGATTTTCTGGCTCTTCTTACTACTATATATAATATAAAAGTGCATGCAGGGTTAAAGGAGCAGGATACATTTTTTTTTCTTTTTTAAGTCTACTTTTTTGGGGAGATCTATAAAACAACTTTTACTGCATTTTGTATGTCTTGAATTAATTGATGAACATGCCCTGTAATCCCTTACACAGCAATGCTAAGACTGGATCAGCAAGGCCCAGCATTGCTAACCATAAGGCTCTGCTACAGTGAACATGTGCTTACAGGAGGCAAAAGAAGAGATCACGCCTCCACTCTGCTACTTCATATTCTATGTACAATCAGCAGACAGGGAATGGTTTCAGTTTCAGTGCATTTTTAAATGTCATATTTTTCAAACATCAAAAAAGTCATACATCAATACACAGTGGTACTACGTAACTTCATACATTTGGAAGTACACATAGCATAGTATACATGAGTATGCAAGCCCCCTAGCATGGCATAGCTGATACTTGGGAAGGGAACAAATTGCAGCAAAATCCACAATAGATGTTCATTAACAGCTGACTTGGTGCATTTGAGCTGCAATGAGAGGACCACTATGTGGTCTCCATATTGGGCAAATAGGATGTATACTACAGAGGAAAATGTTTTCTTAACCAAGTTGTGGTGCTATAGCAGTAAAGGTCATGGACCTGGCTGTGCTGTGTAGCAGCGGTGTCTGCATAACAGGATTAACTGCTAATGCCGCGTACACACGACCAGACTTTTTGACAGCAAAGATCCGACGGAACGAGTCCGTTGGACAATTCGATCTTGTGTGGGCTCCATCGGACCTTTGCTTGCCAAAAATCTGGCAGACTTTAGAAATAGAACACGTTTTAAATTTTTCCACCGGAACTCCGCCGGACCGAGAAATCCGTTCGTGTGTATGCTAGTCCGACGGACAAAAACCAACGCTAGGGCAACTATTGGCTACTGGCTATGAACTTCCTTATTCTAGTCCGGTCGTACGTCATCACGTTCAAATCCGTCGGACTTTGGTGTGATTGTGTGTGGCCAAGTCCGTTCATTCGGAAAGTCAGTCGGAAAGACCGTCCCTCAAAGTCCGGTCGTGTGTACGCGGCATTAGAATTACAAATCTATTAGCAGAAAAAAAATCTATATATTTCAACTGTTTATTTAGCATCATATCTGACATTAACCTATATCTATACCTATAACTATATGGCTATCTACCTTCCTATGATATGGGTGTTGTTGTGGTAGTTCACATTTGAAAACTTTCTTAACCTATGAAAAATGGAATTTTATTGATGCTATGTCTCACACACAATCACACTTTGCATATCTGAGAGTGTTCATCTTGTTTAATACAGAAAATATGTAATATTAAACTGCTCGATCAAATTCTATTGCACTGTATATTTATTTTGTGTCACATATGCCATCTGTTTGCTTGAAGTTCAATTTGTTGCTTGTTCTGGAGCTCATTTGGTTAAAGTCTGCATCTGCATACTATCTACTGAAATATTTAAGGGCCCAATGAGTCATGCCTAATTGCACAAGTGCTACATCTTGATTCTCGACTCAGATGGCAGCCAATAGGAATCTCCCTCTGCGCAATTCAGTAGAAGAACCGTGCAGCCTGCAAGGACGTCTTTTAACAGTAATGTTCCTATTTGATGAGCTTTGACTTTCAACTTCTAGGTCAAGTGAGTTGATGCAGTGTTGCTCTGTGGTGAGTTTTATGAGCCATTGTTAAATTGCCATCAGCAATAGCCAGCCAGTCTTGACATAGAAAATAGCTAGACTGAACTAGTCATTGGATTTATTAAAATAACAGAGATCTGTAAATCTAGTATTTAGTGGGGTCAGTTTATAAAGGTTGGCAAATTGATTGATTGTTTTTGTTTTGCTGTACTTTCAATTTCTTCACGGTCAACAAGAACAGTAGAAAACCGTGAAAAATGGCTAAACTGACGCTGTCAGAATTCATGTTTCCCATAAAAAAATGGTAATATAGTATACGGTATATAGTGAATTGCTTTTTATAGTTCCCTGAACTTAAGCTTTCATGCAAACTTAATAAAGCAAAACCCCAGTTTGACTAGGAGAGGTTATATAATTTTATTATATGCAATTTTTGAATAGCAAAGTGATTATTTAAGCTGGTCCTGGACATCAGAAAGCAGTCAGATGTGCAAGCATGATCTAGCCATCTAAAGATGTTTACTGATAAGACTTCAGTAATAAACAAGAACTCAAGTCTTTTAAGCGTTCCTTTTGAGTCTATGGGAGGTTGGAGTAGAAAAAGTTGCACACAAGCTAGCATCACCTTTTCGGGGAGGTTCTTTGGATATTTAGGTGAGCAAAATGGTGAGTTTTATCAGATAAATATGACCAACCTACATCAACAAACTATATTGTTTTTGGTCAAAAAAAAATCAGGACATGATCGGTAGGTATTGATAAATATCTATATATCCGTCTATAAAAAAAATGTCAGCTCCAGGGATTCAGCACTAAGATTTGGTCCAATACCTCTAAATAAGGTATGTTGCAGAAGGGGTACGTTTTTAGTAGTAAGGAATACTTTGGGGGTAAGGCTAGTCTTAGGGTCATGGTTAGTTTATAACTGAAGACAAACCTTTTTTGTTTTAGATAGAGTGGTATTACAACACCTGTCGGTATCTATTGCTGTCTGTACCCCATTAGGGACACTTACCCTTTCTATTTGTCCTGTTTACCATTATCTTTATCATTGAAAGTAAAGAAAATCAAACATTTTTGGTTGCCCCCAGAAAATTAATAGAAGGGAAATCTTGCAATGGGGACGCTGTTTACGGTGAACTGGGGGTCCTCAAGGGATTCCCTTAATTTGCTGGAATTCCCTCTCACTTCCTGTTTGGCTATGGGACAGGAAGTGAAGGTAAATCTCCAAAATGGGACATAAATGGCGGAAAAAAAATTTGACAGGAGTTATAAACCCTCCCTTGTTCTATCCAAAAAAAAGGTTTTGCCTATAGTTCTACTTTAAGGTAAAGCGCTAAATACAGCATTAAAAAAACATATGCTTGGACTGTACCTGGCAAATAATTTGTAATTCCATCCAGAGCTTTTAAACCCACCTCTTCCAGAAAGCATGGCCAGGAGGATGACACCACTTTCTGTGTTTGGAGTTAAGGAATACAATAGTGAAAGGCTGCAGTTGCCAAATACACATTGAAGGAGCAATGCTTACACAATTCCTTCCTCCTGTCAGTATGTTCCCTGTTAGCACATTAGCCCCTTTTCAAACCCAATCCTGGTCTGTCAGCTTGAAAAAGAGTGCCATTGTGCTCTTGAAAAGTTGGTGTAATTTATTTTGCTGACATGGAATTTCAATAAATCCTCTTTTAGAATCTACATGGTGTGCTGGTTTTCTTTTCATTGTTATTCCCTCCCAATCCCCATCTGGCTGCTACAAGGATGTCAGGGGGTTGATAACAAAAAATGTTACATGTAAAAAATACATATAACTATTTTAAGAGAAATCCACAACTACACTAAATGTTGTATTTTCATATTTTAAATCTTAGGGGTAAATGGTAAAAGTTAAAGGCTTACTTTGGGGGTTAGATTAAGTGTTAGGGTGGTGTTAAATCTTACTTTAGGTGTTAGGTTAAGCTTTAGCAGTAGGGTGAGGTTAAGAAGGTTTAAGTGGCCTTAGATTAAGGAGAATGTGTTAAATGTTTGGGATTAAGTGTTAAACTGTAATTTGGGGGGGGGGGGGGGGGGTGGATTACCGTAAGTGTTCAGATAGGATAAATAATAAGGGCTAGTAGGTCCTTTAGTGTAGGAGGCACTTTTTAGGGTGGAAGCAGGTTGGGGAGTCTGTGATTTAAACGTGTTTACAGTTGCTTCCGACATTGGTCTGCTAGTGTCAAATACCAAGATACCACCTGGCCAGGGCCTATATGCCAATTCAAAAATGAAGGCCAAAAAGAACGAATTAACAAAAACCACAGATCAGCCCCAATCCCACTCTATCTAGTGCTGGAGTAAGTGCTCAAATTTCCAACACGTTTGAGGTGTCTGACAATTTCTAACAATGAGACAGTTGTTTGCACTGAAAATAATGGTAGAATCGCTTTAGAGATTTGAAAGGATTCCAGGAATGATTTTCTCCTGGAAAACCATTTAGCATAAACAACCCAAACAGGTATTAACCTGAATGTAATGTAATAGGGATCTGCTTATCTTTGTGGTGTGATGGATAATAGGGTCATTGAGCCAGGAACAACGCATGGCAATCTGCTGCAGAATCGCCAAGCTGTGTAGGTGCGAATTCTAGACTGCAGGGGCTTGAAACCTAAGGCAGAGACTTTGTTCCACTGCTCACTCATGTAATAAAATCCAGCCAATAAATTCTCAGTCATTAGGACAATCATATGAAGATGTAATGCTACAACAGTGGCAATTCATTTGAGAAATTCATTAGTAGTAGGACTAGAAACATACAATTTCATGATTTTTGAATAGTGGTGGCAATTGGGAGAACAGTGCTTTTTGTGACCCAGATTCCAGTCACCCCTTTTTTCTACAAGTGATCTTCGGTTAGAAATGATGTACGGTATATACCTGTGTAAATACACCAAATACTGTGTATTTATGTGTGTGTGTGTGTGTGTGTATGTGTAATATATATATATATATATATATTCTGTACTTCACCCATACACCACAAAGTAATAGGTCCACTTTATAGCCCTATCTACTTCTCCAATCAGCAGCCAGGCTGTCCAGGGCTATACACACCATTCAACCCCCACACAAAGTTGCTGAGGCCTGGTGATAGGTAGGCTTGTGCAATTCGTTTCGTAACGAATCGAAATTCGGCCGAATTTTGCATCTTTCGGACATTCGGATGCATCCGAATGTCCGAATAAAAAAAATAACAAATTACAACGAATACGAAAGAAATATAACGAATAAATTCGAATGAATTCGACATGATTCGAAATTATTTCAACTGCATTCGAAATTATTTCAACTGCATCCGACATTATTTCAACCACATTCGAAAATATTTTGTGACCCGAATTTAGAGCCATGTATCTCGGGTTCACTTGGTGTTAGACACTTCAAATTTGGATATGTTGTAGTGATAGTAGTATTGTGTTTGCATACCAAATTTGGGGTTTCTAGCTATAAGTGACCCCGAGATATGTGGCCCCAAAATCGGGTCGCAAAATGTTATTAGTTATTAGAGAAGAGAATTACATTTTGCGACCCGATTTTGGGGCCACATATCTCGGGGTCACTTATAGCTAGAAACAAATTTGGTATGCAAACACAATAGTACTAGCACTACAACATATCCAAATTTGGAGTTTCTAGCACCAAGTCACCCTGAGATACATGGCCCTAAAGTCTGGTCACAAAATATTTTCGAATGTGGTTGAAATAATGTCGAATCATGTTGAAATAATTTCGAATGCATTCGAAATTATTTCAACATGATTCGACATTATTTCAACTGCATTCGAAATGATTTCAACATGATTCAACCGCATTCGAAAATATTTTGTGACCCGACTTTAGGGCCATGTATCTCGGGGTCACTTGGTGCTAGACACTTCAATTTTGGATATGTTGTAGTGCTAGTAGTATTGTGTTTGCATGCCAAATTTGGGGTTTCTAGCTATAAGTGACCCCGAGATATGTGGCCCCAAAATCGGGTCGCAAAATGTTATTAGTTATTAGAGCAGAGAATAACATTTTGTGACCCGATTTTGGGGCCACATATCTCGGGGTCTGTGTTAACTAGAAACCCCAAATTTGGTATGCAAACACAATAGTACTAGCACTACAACATATCCAAATTTGGAGTTTCTAGCACCAAGTGACCCCAAGATACATGGCCCTAAATTCGGGTCACAAAATATTTCCGAATGTGGTTGAAATAATGTCGAATCATGTTGAAATCATTTCGAATCCGGTAGAAATATTTTCGAATTTGGTTGAAATATTTTCGAATGTGGCCGATTTTTCGAATTCGGTAGAAAACTAAACAAAATCCGAAAACGAATTTAAGGAAGTTAACGAATATAACTAAACGAAATTAATGAATTAACGAATTAAAACGAAACGAAACTAAACGAATTTTTTCCTTTTGCACATGTCTAGTGATAGGCTCCCGAGACACTAGACTCTTTACAATGTGTAGAAATTTGAAGTTCCACATGTTTCCCAACAGGGGGGATAAAAATCCATGATTTAATAAATAAATAAATAAATTCAGACTTTTGTGATTTTTAAATCAGATTTTTTTGATTTATATCAAATTAATGTTAATACAATGCTTTTGGAGTAAAAAATATATCTAAAGATAGTTTTCTATTTAAGATACATTAATAATTTAGTTTATTTAGCATAAAATTGAGCTTAGTTATGTAGCATGAGGCTGTATATTTTGCAATATTTACATTTTTGGTAAACTTGTTCAATGAATCCAAGCTCTGAAAGCTGTGATAACAACATCCACTGCATTGATGCATTCACGCAATTTCACAGTAACCATGAAATAAAACAAAGTTCAGGAGTATTCCTTTATCCCATTGTTTTGGAAATCTACGTACACTACAAACGGTATGATTAAATCGGTTCTGACATCGCTGTTTCACTAACCTGACAGCTTATTATTCTAAATGGGAAACCTTCATTATTATTTATTTGCAAATATTAAAGATTCTAACTACCAGCAAGAATGAGGCCTTATATTTAAAGAGCACCTGTCACTTCAGATCCATCATGGCAGCGCCTGTTAGCGGGCATCCACTCACCTGCTGCTGCCACGTCCCTCACCTTGTTGAGTCAATGGCACATCACCAGATGTCCCATTAAAGTGAATGGCACTGTCGGTGAGTCAACAGCGGGTTAGAGGAGGAGCCGCTGCAGGACAGTTGCTCTTTAAAAATGATTCATTAAATAGAGTTGATTTAAATCAAGCTTTTTTACTAGTTATTTAAATTATGATTTAAATCGTGATTTAAATCCACTCTGTTTCCCAATATCTAGAACATGAATCTTGGGTGAGCTTGCAGCTGAATGCAGCACTATAAGGGTCCATGCACACTAGACAGCAGAAAAAAGGCCAGAACTGCTGGCAGAAAGACACAAGACCAGTTGCCCAAGCAGAAGCACAGAGAATGGATTTCAATCACCAGATACTGCTACCAAAGGAGGCTCCAGAGGAAATCAACTGACAGCCATTTCCAATGGTTTGGGGGGCTTTTTCCATGTGGGGTACGATCTGGCTTTATTCCCCTATTATTAACTGCAGGTTATTTGCAAGATACACAAAATGCACTCTAAGGCAGAGTGTGCAGGCAGAAGCATTTGTCATAATGTTGTTGAGCTGGCCAAGGTCAGTGCTTGCTGATGAGTAGGCCAAGATCAAGGTTCGTTTTTGTAGGCTGAGGTCAGAGTTCCTTGTCCTAGGCATGGTTATGGCAGGCAGATTGGTTTTAGAAGGTCAAACAAGCAAAGGGCAGCTTAATCTGTGTACAGTTGATTCTGAGATTAGATGATGAAGTCCTTCTCTAGAAGCATTTTACTTAAATTGATATCGTGACTACGAATGCAACAGCAAATGTTCTGACATTTGTGATGCTTGGACTTGTACAAGCATTTTCACCCGTGTGTGTGATTAGCTTACCTGCAGCCATCGGACAGCGGTTTGGGAGGTCAGAATCCTTATCCATGACAGATAACTGGCATCTTTTATTTTTTAGAAAGAAGCCTTTACTACTTGTCTTCCAGACATTGATCCAGTAAACCCTTCAGGATTGTGGCATCATAAAGGACAAGAGTTAAAGAGGAAGTAAACTCTCCCACTCTGATGCTTCTCTTCATTTAGTCCATTATAATAAGTAATTATCAGACTATAGCCACTGTAATCCAGCCCAAATCGCATATAACTTACTGTTTAAAGAAACTTTAAAAAACTTGTTTCCAGGGGTTAGGCAGCGCCATCTTAAAGTGGTTGTAAACCCCTACAAACCACTTTGACCTACAGGTAAGCCTATATTAAGGCTTACCTGTAGGTCCAAGAAATATCTCCTAAACCTACACGGTTTAGGAGATATTTGCCGAAAGACAGGCACCGCTGTCTACAGTGCATGCACCGTAGACAGCGGCGTGCAGGCGCACTGAGCGCGCCGCAGTTAACGCCAGTGTGGCGGCTCCTGTGCACATGCGCGGGAGTGAGGTCATCGCGGCTCCGACGAATGACAGCACCGGAGCAGCGAGACCCACCAAGAAGATGGAGGCTCCGTACACAAGGGGACAGCGGTGACTTTGCTGGCTCCTGTGTCAGGTAATGGACTAATATGCGATGCATAGTAGTCCATTATGCTTTACCTTTGCAGGGAATCAAAGAGGAAGTAAACCAATCAAGGGTTTACTTCCTCTTTAAGTATTGTTTTCTGAGTCCACAGTGGAGTGTATTTACGCCCTTACATTGAGCACTTCCTGTACTGTTAACCAAGCCTCCTTCTCAATCCAACGTTTCTATGGCAACCTTGCTTCCCTGTTCATAGCTGACTTGTTTTATTTCATAGTATTTACTTGTGCCGATGTCTAATGTTTCCCTGTGTCAGTCTTATCAGCTTCAGCTCATAAGACTGCAGTAATGGCCAAGTTTACACTGCATGTCATGTCACATGATCACATGGTCACATGGTGTGTAGGAGGAAGCTCTGAATGATTCTGAAGTCTCCTGGGAGTTCAGTGTTGTACTGTAGGAAGTCCTGATAACAGATAGATAAGCACATAGAGAGTGTGCCGTAAATCAGGGGAGATCTGGGCATGCTCAGTGACTTCATTCTAAAGAACAAAAAGGATTACAACAATACTAAGCAAGTAAAGAGATATCTACAAGCAGTGTTCTTTAGGGATTTTTATGCTGATTTACATGGGACAAAGTTTTGGGGGAGGGTTTACAACCACTTTAAATGCATAGGTATTAGAATCTGTTGGGCTTGCTATGGTTTATACTGTATACTTGATATGACCCGATTACAACTCATACCAGGCCCTACAATATGTAACCTTTTTAGCCAGGATGGCTCAAGATACACTTGAATACTGGAAGAAGTAAGATATTTTACTTGTTAACACATCCTCACTACTGTGACAACAGTGAAAGTGTCTATTGTTTGGTGGTTTTAAAGGCAGTGCATTTTAGTAAACACAACTACATGCTTTGCTTCACCCCATTAACTAAATGTTTTATCAGTGTAGCTGTGTTTAATGTCGCTGTTTACTGCCAGTGTCTCTTTTAGGTCTTTCCAATAGACACTTGGCTTTTGTTCAACACTCAGCTTGTCTGTGTGTTCTATACAAAGACAGCTTCTTTCTACAAAACCAATGAGGATGAGCACAAGGCTGGTAGCCAGCAATGCTGTTCACCATCCTATATTTGTAATTAACATAAAGAGAATATACTTGGATTATTAGACAAAACGAAATTTACAAAGTATGTGCATTAAGCTAAAAGTACCTTGTGTAACCTTCAAAAATGAAGGTGTTAAGCATTTAACTGCAATATAATGACCTGGATTTGATTTGTTTCATTATATTGGTTTGACTAGGACCATTTGTGTTATATTAAAGAGGTTCTTTACTACAACCACATGTTTTTTTTATTTTATTTTTTTATGTAATACCTAATGCAGGCCATACACGGTCGAATTTCGAACGAATTTTCTTTTCAAAATCAGAAAATTCTTTTTTTTGTGATCCGATGGTGCCACCATTGATTTTCGAAATTCGGCCGACCAAGCCTTCAATTTCACCTCGTGTTGCTACAGAAAATAATTTTCTTGGCTGGGAATCTTCTTTTCTCTCCGTAAATTTTCTTTTATCTCCGTACATTTTCTTTTCTTATTACATTTATCGCACGATTCTCCCATCATTGATTAGAAAATCGTTCGTTTTTCAAAAAATTTCCAACATGTCCAAATCCTCAAATTTTATTTCCGCACGAAAATCGGCTGTTGCTGCAGCCCACTAATGGTGCGAAATTCATACGAAAATTCTTAGATACGATTTTCGAAAGAAAATTCTTTCGAAATTCGAACCGTGTGTGGCCAGCATTAGGTACACATAGTTTGAAGATAGTGTTAAGCAGGGCTTTTTTTTCTCAGAGAAAAGATGCAGGAACTCACCCTCTCTGTCTAACTCTCCGCCCCAACCACACCCAAGCTCCACCCCCAGCCACACCTTCCTTAGAGGAGAGAATTACAGCGGCGCTCAAAAAATGGATTGAGTTAAGGCTTAGAACTGTGTATCACATAAGGCGAATGCCTCAAAATCCCCCCCCCCCCCAGCTCTCCTTTCATCACAAATCCCCCCCAACTCTTCTATCACCACAAATCCCCTCCTAGCTCTTCTCTCATCACAAATTCCCCCAGCTCTCCTTTCATCACAAATCCCCCCCCCCCCCCAGCTCTCCTTTCATCACAAATCCCCCCAGCTCTTCTCTCTGTACAAATCCCCCCAACTCTCTTCTCTGTACAAATCCCCCCTAGCTCCCCTCTCATCACAAATCCCCCCTGCCCGCCTCTGTATAAATCCCCGCCCAACTCCCCTCATCACAAATCCCCCTCCCCAGCTCACCTCCCACACTTTCATAGTGCACGCCTCTCTGAATTAACTCAGTCTTTGCAAAGTTCTCCCTCGTTTTCACAGTGTCGGATCCCTCACCTCTTCTGCCGTCACCACTCTCCATAGTAGTGGTGGCAAGCAGGCAGAGATGAAAACTTCCTCCTGAATCACTGCAGCAGCTGAAGGTGGGGACATGACCAGTGATTGAGGGCAGCATCGCTGAGTGTGCAGCACTAGCACAGAGAAGCCAGTAGAGGAAGTGCGCTGTACAGAAAACCTTCTCTAATGGCTTCAGTATTAAATGGCTGGCTGGAGAGGAGGGTTAAGACAGTGCTGGAAAATATTAGTGGTCACACAAAATATTAAAAGTTTGGGCCCGATTTTGCCATTTTCACTTTTGTTGCCAGAAGTTTAGACATTAATAACTGTGTGTTGAGTTATTTTGAGGGGACAGCAAACTTAGCCCTTGTACACACGGTCGGAGATTCCGACAGAATGTGTCCAATCGGACCGTTTTGTCGGATATTCCGACTGTGTGTGGTCTCCATCGGACTGTTTCCGTCGGAGTATCCGACGGACCAAGTTTTCCAAGTTGTTGGTAAAATTTTCCGACAAAATGCTCCGATCGGACATACTCCGATCATGTGTAGAGAATTCCGATCGGACAAAGTGCCACGCATGCTCAGATCAAATTCCTACATCAAAGCTATTGGCTACTAGCCTGAACGTAGTCCCGTCGTAACGAAATAATGTCATCACGTTCTGAACGATCAGATTTTCCGACAACTTTGTCCGACCGTGTGTATGCAACAGTTTCGTACAAAATCCGACGGACAAAATCCGACGGATTTGGTTGTCGGAATGTCCGACCGTGTGTACAAGGGCTTACAGCACTCGGTCCTAACCTCCATGCAGCAAAGTGACAGTGTCTGTTTTTGTAAATCCCAGCTTTGTGGGAGTGCTTTTGCCATTTTGGCCCTGCACCAGCTTCTTTAAGCTGCCCCCACAGCTGTAAATAAGCATGTGACCAAACTTCCGGTCATAGCTATGACCCCAGTAATTGCCGGAATATAGCGCTGGTTTGTGACTCAGAAGCTCCACTGTGAGATTCTGGAAAAACAGCAGTTTTTGACACTTTTAGCCCTAGCAACTGTTACGCTAATCTTTCCCTTAGTGTATTACATTCTTGGCGTTCTCTGCATCAGGATGGATTAAGAAAGACCTCAACAAAACAATTTTTTTTTTCTTTTCCTGTAACATTGCTTCGCTGCCGGTGATTATGCGAAAAAGTTTGTGTCCTTTGAAAAGTCCAAGGCACAGTGTGTTAGACATAAGCTTGTACAAGTAACTTCAAACTGACTTCTAGCACACAGGAAACATTTCACAATGCGTTTTAAAACCCCCACTAGTCATCAACAGCACACTAAAACCAAATAAACTCTGAACTACTCTTTGCTGACAAGTAAAATAGTTTCAGACCGGCTCCTAAGAAACAAGAGCAATGTAGAAAGCATTAAAGCACTTAAAGCTGAAGTTTAGTTTAATTTTTTTATTCTGGATACATACCTCCCAACATTCTGAGATGGGAATGAGCCGTCTTTAAGGCAGGGCAAAAGGGGCAGCTGTTATTGTTGTGGGGCCCAAAGCAACTGCCTCATACTTTCCAACTATCCAGGTTTAAATTCCCTTGCCCTTTGAAGTTTTAGTCCTGTGCTGTGTCCCGATATCTCAGTGTGAAGTGATGGTACTAATGCTGCTCAGCTCTGCCCTATTGTGTACAGATGACTCACCTGCACACCCTCTGTTTACATGCAAATAACCGGCATTCATAAGTAAATAGCTGCGGCTGGCGGTATTGATATTTAAATAAAGGCAGCATTCATATGTAGATCATGCCCTCCTGCAGTGAGCAGTATTACTGTACAGTACTCTCTAGCAACCAATGAACAAGCATAAATCATTTGCTGTAACCTCTAGCAACTAATCAGTGAGCCGTAATGTGTGCTGTAACCTTTAGCAACCAGTCAGTAAGCAGTAATGATATGCTGTAACTGCTGGTAACCAATCTCAATTGCTGCCTGATCTGATATAGTAAACTGATTTTAAGTTTTATTGTATGTCTCAACTGCTGGAGAGTAAAATTGCATGGATGGGGGGGGGGGGTGGTGCCCTAAGAAAATTTTTGCCCAGGGTCCAATCGATATTAAAGATGGCCCTGGGAATGAGGGACACCTACTAGCAAATGTATGTAGGTATAGGACCGCCACACCTCCTTAAAGGAGAATTAACCAAACAAAAGCTTAATTGAATCCACAAGGGACTACTACTATTCCTTTTTTATTGGCTTTTTCGAATTTACAAATGCAGCAATTTTATAATTTGGATCAAAGGTTTAGCACTGGGAAACACTTTTTGAAAGATAAAAAGTAAATTTTATATACAACTATATAGATCAGACCAAATGAGGGGGAAAGAGGAACAGAGGGACATTGCTCCAAATCAGGGACAGTTGGGAGCTATATGGATACAGCACCAGGCCTCTCACAACCTCTTCCATATACTCCTCAGTCAGGGCCATCTTAATAGCATCATGGGCCCCTGGTCAAAGTAATGCTCTGGGGTCCCTACAATGGAGACAGTGCAGGTAAACAGACATCAAGTAGGTAGGAGGCAGACAAGCTGAGCTTCCCCTTTTGGGTGGAGCTCCGCATTAACTACATGAAGAATCATTCTGTGCAGCAAATAAACAGTGGGAAAATACTACATACATAAAGTAACAAAGCTGTCCTGTGCATATAATATATCCACTAGAATGATGCCACCCCAGCACTCTGACTCCCAGATATCCCCCTAGCACTCTGACCCCTCTACAACCCAGATATCCCCCCAACACTCTGACCCCTCTACACCCCAGATATCCCCCCCAGCACTGTAACCATATACCCCTTGTATCTACACTGTGGCCTCTCTACATCCCTGATACCTCTAGCACTATAGCCACCCAAGCTACTCCAAGCATTGCTACCTCCTATACACCCCAGATCCCCCTGATATTGCCCAGAACTATTATTCCATCCTTGTAGTACCCTCTTTTCCAGTGGAGATACAGTGCATGTAAACTTTTGGCTCTGTGCCCACCTCCAGCACTGCACTCACCTACACCAATCAAGCAGGCAGAAGGAGGGGCGGAGGGAGCATCCCTCCGGCCATTCCAAGCCTTTCGGTGTAAACAGTGCTGGACAGCTGGGTTCACCATGACACCATTCACAATGCTAGTTTGGCAGGAGGGCTCTCAGTGCTGCCGACTCAGCTCTGGCCCGGCCCATCCCCGTTGGCTGTGAAATAGGTATCGTTCTGCACAGCACGGCACACTGCTGCCAGCCTGCCTCCCCTTTGTATCCACCACTCTGTGCCATCATGGGGCACCCAATTTTGGGGCAGCTCTTGGGCACAGCAATCAGGAGTTCCTTTGCTCAGCCGTTAGTGGTAAATATATCTTAATTATAATGGCTGTTTGTACAAGTATTAATATGTATTGTCCTTGAAAAGTTTTTTATTTTATTTAAAAGATCTCATTATTAGGCCGCGTACACACGGGCGGACTGTCTGACGGACTTGGTCCGCTGAAACGTGTTTCAGCGGACAGTCCGCTCGTGTGTGGGCTTCAGCGGACTTTTTCAGCGGACAGTCTGGTGGACTAAGTCTTTCGGAATTTCCGTAATATTGTCCGTCCAACTTTGGTTTCAGCGGACAGTCCGCTCGTGTGTAGGCAAGTTGGACGGACTAAGTATGGCGCATGCTCAGAAAGGATTTACACGGCCGAAGGTTGCATTGCAGTGTATTGGACATCATATTTCTAGTCCCGTCGTACGTGCTGTACACGTCATCGCGCAAGCTTTCAGCGGACTGTCTGTTCGTCGTGTGTGGTCAAGTCCGTTCATTCAAAAGTAGGACGGACTGTCTGTCGGATTGTCTGGCGGACTTAGTTGGCCAGACAGTCCGCCCGTGTGTACGCGGCCTTACAATGCATTTTCTTTCAGAGTTCCTCCCTCTATATTCCCCCAGAAAAAGACCTCTACTTATAAGGTCGAAACGCGTCTGGGTTGGGGTGCATAGTATGACCCTATACATTTTTCATATCATGCTATGCCTTTCTACATGTACTCATGGTTGTATTATTATGCACATGTTTTATCTTCATGTCTAGAGCTCATGTTTTAATACATCAATGTCCTTTTGGTATTTTTACTTAATAAAATCTATATTTTCTAAGAAAAAAAAAATTTTTTTTTTTGTTAATGATTTATTGCTGGCAATAAAACCCCATGGGGCCACTTCCCAACCACTTGCAATGCATACGGTTGCAGCGGTGCATGCTTTTAGGAGGTAAAACAGGTGGTGAAGCCGTGACATAACACCTCCTCGTCACTTGCCATATGCCCGCTGAAAAGCAATCTACTGTGGATCACTTTTCAGAAGGCAAAACGAATAAACAAGCCTGTGGCAACACTTCTGCTCAGCTTCAGCCGTCAGGGGAAAGGAAAATCAGAACCATCGCTCCACATTAGAGACAGCTGAAGGCATAATGAAGTGTTTTTACGGGTTTTCTAACAAGATCCTGACAACAAAAATGTGGTTTTGTGAACGTATTCATCAGTGTCGCAGTGTAAACTCGTTACGAGTCGTCGCCCTGAGAGCGCCGTGTGTACCTGCTAACAAATCTGCTATACATTAACTGAGTAATGTCAAGTATTTGTTCACAAACCTGCAAATGAAATAAGTTCCACCGAACACAAATCTCAGCAGGGATTGTCCCCCGAACACAAAGTGCAGCTGAAATCTGACTTGGGGGAAATTACGCTTGCAAATTGTGTTTTCCATTCTCCTTGACCAGTATAATCAGAGCTGTTTTACATTACACTTTGCCAGGGAAAGAAGCAATTGCTCTTAAAGGTTATTGAATTGTCTGTGCCAGAAAATGATTTATTGTTTCTTAAGCCCAGATATCATTAAATAATTTTGAGAGGCTGATAGGTGTTACGCTAATTTATGCTGCAAAGTGCTGTGATTGAAGGAAAATGTGCTTTTTAGCTCAAGTTGCTTGCATATGTCTACTTGGTTTTAAGCCCTGTTCATTACTCGGGCAATTTGTGGTGGTTAGCATAACAGTAAGCCATTAAATATTCAGCTGTGTAGTCTGATCTCTAGATTGTAACATAGGATGTTAGATCATTTTGCACTGCGGTGACGGATGGTTTTGCTTTTATTTCCTATTGTGTGGTACTTTGAAGATTTTCTTACAAGCAGTTTTTTTTCTTAAAAAAAAAAAAAAGATTGGTATCAACTGCTTAAAAGCTACAGTCCACTAGAAAGAAAAAAACAAAAAAAAAACAAACATAAAAAAATTAAATGGTTTAAAAATCATATGAATGAAATGAAAACCAATAGCCAACCAATTAACATTTGGCACTTTCTTTTCTTCGCTAACCGAAAGTTTACTCATGAGAGTAGAGTCATTTCTAAGCTGCTCAACTATATGACATGCTTTGTAGAAGTGACCAAAGCGCAGTTCATTGAATTTGTTTTATTCTTCCAAACATGCCTGAATTGCTAGCACGTTAGAGACACAGAAAATTCCCTACATAGAACCTCATAAACAGCAGCTTTTCATACAGACAGCCATTCTGAGATAACAGTGCTCACAGATCGGCGTTCTCCCACGATCGCGCCCCCCCCCCCACAGACATCGATCCCAGTGGACCCGCAGGCATGCTGTGCCGCGATTTAACCTCCCTGGCGGTATGATTATTTCACATTTTAGGTGCTGAAAGCGGTACAAATAATTCTTATGCCGCGTACACACGATCAGACTATCCGGCGGACTTAGTCTAGCGGACAAACCGCCGGAAAGTCCACCAGACTTTCCAAACGAGCGGACCTGCCCACACACAACCAGACTTTTCATGGCGGGAGTCCGCCGGACTTTTGAAATGAACGGACTTGCCCACACACGGAGGAAAGTCTGTTCATTTTGAACGCGGCTCCAGGTAGCCGGGACTAGCGAAGGAAGTCAATGTCGCCGCCTTCGGCGGCGAGATTGACACGTCGCTGGCCCCGTCACCTGGTATGGACTTAAAGGGGAAGTCCTACGCCGGAAAAGCGGTGTGGGGGTCCCCCCCCCCAAGGTCCATATAAGACCCTTATCCGAGCACGCAACCCGGCCAGTCAGGAAAGGGGGTGGGGACGAGCGATCAGCCCCTGCCTCCTGAGCCGTACCAGGCCGCATGCCCTCAACATGGGGGGTGCTTTGGGGAAGGGGGGCCCTGCGCCCCCCCCCCACCCCAAAGCACCTTGGTTGGCCGTTGGTTGTCAGCGTCTGCGGGCGGGGGGCTTACCGGCCCCCCACCCTATGTGAATGAGTATGGGGCACAAAGTACCCCTACCCATAGATCGAGCGGAGGACAAGCCGCACACGCAGCAGGGGGACATTGCTGGATCCAGGGGATATGGTAAGTAAACTCATCCTGGATCCTGCGATGCGATCCTGAGTCTGGTTAAAGGGGATGTACCTGTACGCCCATTTGCCAAGCCGTGCCGTTGTGCCAACATACATCGTTGTGTGCTCGCCAGCAAGGGGTTAAAGTAAATCTGTCATGACAGAAATATGATGGCAGCCATTGCTGACTTGCATCTGGAATGCTAGCTGATAGCTTTTAAGCTGACCACCGGTAACAGCGCTTCCTGTTGTAGGCCGACAATACAAAGGGGCATATTTATATAGCAGATATTCTTCTGACATTCACCAAACATTCACTGCAGGTGGATCTGCCTCCTGCATGTGTTTTTTAAATGACATTGATTCACCACCAATGAATGTTTGGTGAAAGTCACATTCACTACTTTATCAATAAGCCAGTGTCTCATAAAAATACATCAGCATTGTCAACCTGTCACACAGGCTTCATCAGACGACTGTCAGGCTGCCAATCTGATAGATGTGATTGGTAACCCAACAGCGAACTGAAGGAGCATACACAGCAGGCTGACAACATTGCTGCTAATTGCGAAGCAATTATTAACATTATTAGCATTCAGCTTGAAATAGAAAATGATGTTACTGGCAGGATCTCCAGGCAACATATTCATGAAACATAGTTTGCTTAAAAAACTGAATCTAATGATGCCAAGTATGCTGAAAAATAGATTTTGTGTTTACATACACTTAGGGGTCGATTTACTAAAGGCAAATAGGCAGTTCACTTTGCAAGGGAATGTTCCCTTTGCTTAGTGAAAGAGGTCAAACTTTCATCTACCAATCATGTAGCAGCAAAAAATCTTTTTTTTTTTCTTTTTTTCCTTGCGCATGATTGGGAATTTTCACCACATTCACTAAGCTAAAGGAACATTCCTCTGCAAAGTGAACAGCCTATGGGGGTTATTTAGGAAAGGCAAATCCACTTTGCACTACAAGTGCACTTGGAAGTGCAGTCGCTGTAAATATGAGGGGGAAGCTCTGCTGATTTTACCATCCAATCATGTTCAAGCTAATATGCTGTTTTTTATTTTCCTTGCATGTCCCCCTCGGATCTACAGAAGCTTAACTTCCAAGTGCACTTTCAGTGCAAAGTGGATTTGCCTTTAGTAAATAACCCCCAGTGTGTCTTTAGTAATTGAACCCCATTAAGTAAACACCTGGAACAAGGCTGCAGAATAGGAAAGTCACGGAACAATCATAAATCCTTGTCCACATACCTGTTCCAAGTTAGTAATTGAAAGTATTAAAGTGTTACTAAACCCACAACAGTAAAATCAGTGTGTATGTGTAGTAAAGCATGCTTGTTATACTCAGTGTGAACCTAAGGGGTTAATCTTCCACATTGTGTAAAAGGGCTGGTTGATCCTGTCTTCTCTGATCCTCCCCTCCTTCCAATGTCCCCATTCAGTCTACTGATAGAACAGAGCCTCAAGGGCATTCTGTACATGCTGAGTTTGGTGTGTATTGCTAGAAAGTTTTTCTTTCTTTCTTGGGAGGGTGCATTTGATCATCACAGGCCAATCAGCAATGTCCAGACAGAGGGTCAGGGATCATGCAGCCTTATAGGACAGTCAGAGGAGAAAGAAAACTCCTCCTACAAGCTTTAAGCAGACACTGAGAGAAGTCACAAGACTAGATGCTGATGGGCAAAGCTATTTAGCAGTTTGTATTTACTAAAATAATTAATTGCATTTTCAGGATCTATGTACTGCTGTTGGAGACCAGATATAGTGAATGCAGGGTCCTGGGTTTAGTAACACTTTAAAGCAAGAGAGTCTATGTGATAGCGAGGCAATTAGCATTTTACAAAGGAGACATTAGTAATGGCAGTCTTCATGTTTATCTTTTACATTTGTAAATGGGGGGCTTTAAAAATGTGCAGTCGAATCACGTTCCCCCCTCCACCCCAAACAGCTTTACCTAAGGTAGCAGATAGGGATATACATATTCTGTGGTTGTGATGCTTGTATTAGAAACTGAACGCAGCCCATTCAACTGAACATGAGCGTGCCACAATCGCATGCAATGTGCGCGGATGCACCTACTAGTGTATGGTTTAAGGCAGGGGTGCCCAACCAGGGGCCACATGTGCCCCGCGGAGCCCTCTGATGTGGCCCGCGACTTCCTGCTCTGTGATGGAATAGATTACTGTTATTAATAGTAAGTTTATTACTAAAATCACAGTGTATATATGGGAATATCTGTTCTGCAGTGGTTACTGGGCTGCTTTGAAACTGATCCACAGGTGCAGAGCAGTGCACCTGCAGGTTACCTGCACTGAGCCATAGGCCACTTTCACGCGATCAGTCCAACCCAATTGGACCCTCCATTTACCTCTAAGGAGTAGAAGCGGTAAATAGATTTGTGTCCGTTTACAAACACCTACCTCCAATTTGATCCGCAAAAAGAAAAAAAAAGTAGAGTGGGCTCTATAGAGTAGAGTGGGCTGCCATGCACCCGCTCCGCTCATTGTGGCCCACGACCAGTTACCAAGTTGCTTAGGTGGCCCTCGCTCTTCAAAAGGTTGGGCATCCTTGGTTTAAGGGGTTAAAACAGATTAAAATGCATTCTCACTGTCTGTTAAGTGCCCTCCGAAGTTTGATCCAATGCAGAGCGCTTATCAGGGGCTCCACTTGTCTAAACGAGGCCTTATGAAGGCTTTCTTTTCCTTGCAAGTCCTATCTCTCAGCCAGTTATTTCTATACTATCTTGAGGGATTGTGATATACTACAATGCCATTACGGTATATGTTCTTTTACCTCAATTTATTTTTATATATGTGTGTGTATATATATATATATATATATATATATATATATATATATGTATATGTGTATGTATATGTATATATGTGTATGTATGTGTGTGTGTGTGTGTGTGTCTAATATATATATATATATATATATATATATATATATATATATATATATATATATATATATATATTTTGTGTGTATATATAGATTGTTATTATTGTTATTATTATTTTTTTATTACTTTTGTATTTACTTGGCCACTCCATACCTCACTTAGTACTAAACATGTGAATATATACTGTACAATATAGGTATACATCGTGTTCAACCGCAATGTCCAAAGATCACAGAGGCTTCCTAGAATTGTTGTGGCCCCACAACTGGGAAGCCATTTCCTCAATGGGGTAACTTGTGGTGCATAGAGGATGGAGTGGCTCTGTATTTTTATTATATTTGGAAGTGCAGATAGGGTAACTGCCTCCTCTTCGCCAGGTAGAGAAGGAAATAAGAGAACTCAAAAGAGAGCGGGCAGTGGAAAGAAAAGTGTGTGTGGGGGGAGGGGTTGGTAGTACACAAACAGCTCAAGTCTCACTTCTTGGGAAGAAAGGAAAAGCTGAACAATGTGATATTAATATTCATTTACATTACTTAAAGTGGTTGTAGAGTAAATTTTTTTTATTTTTACCTACAGGAAAGCCTATAATAAGGCTTACCTGTAGGTAAAAAAAATCTTCTAAACCTGTACGGTGTAGGAGATATTCCCCTCGCAATGCGCCGCTGACTGCAGCGGCGCATGCGCACAGGGGATTCTGGGCTGAAAGTCCGGCAGACGCCGGACCCTGCCGGAAAGAAATGTGCGAGAGTGACAATAGCGCGGCTCCGGCCACTCACAGCGCCGGAGCCGCGATACCTGGTAGAAACGACGAGGGAACATGTCAGCTCCCTCAACGTGGATCGGGCCAGATGTTGGGGCCTCGTTCTAAGGTAAGTATTTCATAATGAGCTAGTATGCGGTGCATACTAGCTCATTATGCCTTTTCCTTTGCAGGTCAGGAAGAAAGAAAAACTTCAGCGGGTATACAGTCGCTTTAAGAATCAACATAAAATCAATAAATAATTAGATCTGATTGTAACCTTAATAGAGTGATTTTATTATGATGATGATGCCCAGTTTTCATTTTCGGGTACAACTCCCGGTACATCGATTTTCCATAGACATGGTCCGTCAAAACCTGAAACTGCTCTGAAAACCAGAGAGATTTGGTAACCGTGTAATGTACAAGTCAATAATTATGTTAGGCTTTGACACCTTGCACAGTTCAGCTGAATTCAGCGGGAAGTCCTCAGTCCGGGATGACAGCAGACCGGTCTCCGCTCATAGCCTGTGATTGGGTAATTTGTTGGTTGTTCCAGTTGGCTAGCAAGTAAGATTCTTGACTGTGTCAGCAGTTATTCACTCCAGAAAGGCATTTTGAGGTCACTCAGTGAAGAATTGCACAGGTAATGTAAAGCAGGGGGATTTTTAGTCCTTTATTTATTTAACAAGGTCATAGAAGATCAGCGATTCCTCCATCACCGTAGTCTTTGATTTATAGGTAATTTCCCATTTGAAATATCTCTGTGATCTCTTTCCTAATTAGCTCTTCTGCAGCTCAGAAGTATACATCCTGCCCCGTCTTTTATAATGATGTACTGAGACCTATAGATAAAATCCACACTGTCAGTCAGTATAATTTTATTCAACATTGCTATAGCTGAGGGTTTGCTTACTGTATATGATTGCTGAGTCCAATGTAGCGCTATTTCTATTTCGCAATGCATGTTAGCTCTTTGCCTTTAAAGTGATTGCCTATTGTGTTTTAACCACTTCCCATCCATAGGTTGTACCCGTACATCCTTAGATGGGAAGGACGATATCTCGGTAAACACTGCAGCTGCAGCAATGATCAAGATATCATTTTCTATGGCCAGTGATTCTGCACAAAGTAAAAGTAATCTGAGTGGCTATAAAGCCGCTGGATTACTTAAGCAGAAGGCGGAAGGGGGTACCACCACCCCCCCCCCGCCCCCGGTCATCCAAGCCCGGTAATGCAGCGTACACACGACCGGACTTTTGGACAGCAAAGATCCGACGGAACGAATCTGGGGGACAATTCGATCGTGTGTGGGCTCCATCGGACCTTTGCTGTCCAAAAATCTGACGGACTTTAGAAATAGAACATGTTTCAAATTTTTTTACTGGAACTCCGCCGGACCCAGTTCCTATTGAGAAATCCGCTTGTGTGTATGCTAGTCCGACAAACAAAAACCAACGCTACGGCAGCTATTGGCTACTGGCTATGAACTTCCTTATTCTAGTCTGGTCGTACGTCATCACATTCGAATCCGTCGGACTTTGGTGTGATAGTGTGTGGCCAAGTCCGTTCATTCGGAAAGTCCGTCGGAACTCCGCCGAAAGTCAGTTGGAAAGACCGTAGGACCTAGTCCGTCAAAGTCTGTTTGTGTGTACGCGCCATAAGAGTTCAACTGGTGGCATTTGCTTCCTGGGACACAGTGAGAGCAACTGATGTTGTTCCTTCCACTGTCTGGGTCAGAAACTGGATCCTATGAGGATTTAATCACTTCCCTATTTTGGTCTCATGTAAACAAGCCATTACCCGCTTGTGGATGTATATGATCAACCTGATCTTGGTTTAATCAGATGCTTTGGAGGGTAGGGGGGAGATATGGAGTCTAATGGGCTCTAAAGTGGTAATCTGTAAAGGCTTTTCAAGTGTCACCTATGTAGATTTTTAGGTACCATAGTTTGGCCTCGTTCAACGGTTGTGTATCCAATTTTGAAGCGTAATATGTTTGGTAAAATATACATGATGAAGTTACACCGAGTAACTAGATACCAAACAATTTGGTGTTATATTGTGTTTTTGTGAAATAAAATTAATCAAAATGTATTTTATTTTATTTTTTTTTAAGAAAATTGCATTTGAAAAACCACTGCGCTAATATCATGTGACATAATATGCAACACCCACCTTTTTTTTTTTTTTTCTCTAGGGCCTGTGCTTAAAAATATATAATGTTTGGGGGTTCTAAGTAGCTTTTTAGCAAAAAAAAAAGCTGATTTTCACATGTAGGAGAGGAATGCCAGAATTGACCCGACTAGAACTAGTTAAAGGAACGAAACAATTGGAAATTTACATTTTTTTTTTTTTTTTTTTTTTTTTAATACCTTTTTGCTGGACTATGCTCTGTACTTCCTAATTTTATGCTTAGCTGAGAATAAAATCAGTCAATTGGCCACAGTCTCCTGGGATATCACATCACACATCCCAAAGAGGTTTTGAGGCAATCTCCACCCCAGAGAAGAGTTAAGCACTGGCTACCAGGAAAGCAAGGTATAAGCTAAGTGCTTTTTACTGGTATCCTAGACATAAGCAAGAATTTAACCATCACGGTGTTGACTTTTTTGTTTTTTTGTTTTTTTTTTGTTTTAGAAGTTCAACTTCAGAGCTTAAAGAATATGTTATCCCAACATTTTGTATTCCTGATATGTGCCATGTACAAAAACGTTTCCTCTTCTCTATGTATTGCTTCATTTGTGTGAAATACCTGGTGTTCCTGCCAGCCCCTCTGCTTCCTTTTTTCTATTAAAACCTGACCGTGCTAGGCATGAGAGCACAGTGTGGTCAGTTTTCTGACTATGCTGGGAACTCAGCCTGCTCTCTTCCAATGATCAGACTTGTGCTGACACACCCCTTGTAAAGCCCTTTACTTGAAAGAATAACCAGTGTGCTGCTGTTTCTCCCCCCCCCCCCCCGCTCTGTGAGCTCCTTATGCAACTGACAACAAAGGGTATGTAATCACTTATAAAAAAAAGTAATCATAACGTTTATGAGTATTTTGCCTTTCATTTCTATTTTAAACTGAATGGGTTGCTTTACAAGGTAAGAGTTCATATATACTTTAAGAACTATTGTCCAAACACAAGAGGCATGTGTATTCTTACCCGAATGTTGATGTGCTCTGTGTATTTCTTTAAAATCTGGGCCGTAACTCAGTGCAAAACTTTAACTCTGTGCTGAAACTTCCTGTAATAAAGAACTGCTGCTCTCTCTCCTTTTGTAGTTAGATTGGTCTTGTCTCCTCCCTTCCTGTAGTTTTCTGCAGGCAGCCTGTAAGGCCCACAGAAGTGGAAGCCTCAGGCGGCACATGTAAAGATCCTACCACATAAACTGTAACTGTTTATCTGCAGCCTTCTCTTCTCCAGAGTCTTCCAAAGTATACAGATCAGATGGAATTTCTCAGCCTCCAAGAGGCAGAGGGCAGGGATCGGACATCACACACTGCATAGTGTCAGAGTTGTCTTTAATGTTCATTGGACCCTGGGCAAAAATTTTCTTGGGACCCCCCCTCCCCCATGCAATTTTGTTCTCCGTCTGCTCTGAGACATACAATAAATATCAACAAAAAAGTCAGTGCTACTACCCATACATCACATAGATAGCAGAGCTCCCAGGTACTCGATCCACATCATCGTTGGCTGAGTAGAGAAATTAGGAAAAGATGATCCGCACTCCGGTGATTGCTCTTAAAAAATGTAGTATTTATTAACAAGCCACAGTGACCAAACGCAAATAAGAAAGGTTGACGTGTTTCAGCCTATAAGGCCTTAGTCATAACCACTAAGGCCTTATAGGCTGAAACACATCAACCTTTCTTATTTGCGTTTGGTCACTGTGGCTTGTTAATAAATACTACATTTTTTAAGAGCAATCACCAGAGTGCGGATCATCTTTTCCTCATACAATAAATATCAGCTAGACTTAAAATCAGTTTACTGTATCAGATCAGGCAGTGATTGTGATTGGTTGCAGAGGTTACAGCATAACATTACCACTTACTGACTGGTTGCTAGAGGTTAAAGCACACATTAGGCTCACTGATTAGTTGCTAGAGGTTACAGCACATGATTTCTTCTTGATTGGTTTCTAGAGATTACTGTAGAGTAATACTACTCACTGATTGGTTGCTAGAGGTTACAGCACATGATTTCTTCTTGATTGGCTGCTAGAGATTACTGTACAGTAATACTACTCACTGATTGGTTGTTAGAGGTTACAACACATCATCTCTTCACTGCAGAGGGGCATGATATACATATGAATGCTGTCGACCTCAGCTATTTACATATGAATCCCGCCCCTATTTACATATGACTCCTCCTGTTATTTACATATGAATGACGGTTATTTACATGTAAACACAGGGTCTGCAGGTGAGTCATCTGTACACAAATAGGGCAGAGCTGGGAAGCATCATTGCAGCATTCCACACTGAGATATCAGGACTCAGCACAGGACTAAAACTTCAAGGGATGAGGGAATTTAAACTGGGACAGTTGGCAAGTATGAGGCAGCTGCTTAGGGCCCAGGGCAGCTGCCCCTTTTGCCCTGACTTAGACGGCCCTGCATAGTATGAAGCTCAGTGTAATCTGAAACCTGAGTAGAGGGAATCCTGAAGGGAAGGAGGGTGGCAGGCTGTTACCATGAATGTCCTGGTGTCAGAGAAAACTGTCAGAATTGAACCATGCAGCTAGCAAAGAAAGGGAAGAACAGCTGGGATCACACTGGGTGCTATGGAATAAGGGCAAGTGCACACAATGTGAGGATATGCTTTTTTCTTTTCAGAGGTTTACAACTGCTTCAACAGTATTTCAATGTTTTGAGGTTGTAAGCTGTCAGTCTGGTGAATGTAGATTTATGAACATTACACAGCCTGTCATTGTCAGTCATGCAGTACAAAAACCAGTGCAAAGCTAAAATACCAATTGGATTTCATTGTACTGTAATCATAAAAATGATTTCTGATTGCTGTTATGGGTTACTTTACTTAACACATCTGCTTGCTCTTTATGTTGCTTTACTGACTAAGCCAGAATGTGTTTGGTATTCTGTTTATGATCTGATTTATGATAAGCGCAAGCATATCCTAGTCGTTTTTTTTTTTCTTCTTTATTTTTTTCAAAAGAGGTTCTGGAATTTGGATGATTTCATGGAGATGAAATTCCAAGATCTGTTGCCATGTGGGACTACTAGAAAAGTGATATGGTGTTATGGCAATGGTACTCAGTGTGGTAATATATCTATTAGTTCATGGAGACCTGTGTGTCCAATATACAGTACATGTCATATTAGAACATAATCATACACTACTACAGTAAACAAAATGTTACTTTCGTTGTTGACATCCTTAGAACATAGTGTGATTTGAAAACATGTGTGATTTCAGAAAAATCATTAGGGGCTGATGATGATATCCCACTGGACGAAACACGTGTAGTTTACTGATGAGAGATGCTGCTGTCTAGCCAGGCAGTGGTGGCCTGTAAGTGTCGGTTCACACTACAACGACTTGGGATCCGACTTGTCAGCCCTCAAGTCGCCCCAAGTCGCTTGACATTGGGAATTACATTATAGTCAATGAGAGCCATCTTAATGTACACTACTGAAGTTGCTCCGACTTCAGAAAAGGTTCCTGTACTACATCAAGGCGACTTCTAGGCGACTTGTACCCATAGAATCAATGGAAGTCACCTCCAAGTCGGATCTCCATCTATATTGAAGCGACTTTACAGGAAAATAAATTAGTTTACCAGGCAAACCCCTCCATCCCAGAGAGCTGATTATTCTGTGATTGGCCACAGCCAAGGTTTCCTGTCCTGGAGGCAACTTTAAGTTGTGTTGTAAGTTGATTAAAGTCGCGCTGAAGTTCGCCTCCAAAACACCTTGCAAAGCCACACTGTAAGTCGGGTTGCCCCTGTGTGAACTGAGCCTTAGTGTTTTGTACTACTACATTTTGAGATTTTTTTTTTTTTTTCTTATGTCCTGTTTGGTTATCATGTTACTGAGTGGCACATAACCGGCAAGAAAAGGACTCTAGTAAGGGGTGGTCAGGTAGAGCTGCAGAGATCCAGACTGCAGTGTGATAGAAAAATAGAGGGAGAGACTTATCTACCTCTGGGCTTGTTACACATGCACTGTCTGCCTCTATCCATTAAGTAGAGGTTCTGGTAAGCTGAATAATTCTCTCTATGTGTTGGGCATTTTATCCCTGATAATTGCAGATCAAAGACTTGGACGTCACTGTGTCTGTTTGTCTGCTGGATAACACTTTGCACTTATGAACGTTTTGATGGATTCCCTTTGTTTGCACATGGGATCCAATTGCAAATGTTATATGATTATTACAATAACTAAAATGTAGATATTTATTTTATGATTTTGTTGATTTATTTGCACCTTATGTTTAGTGTCTATCCATATATAGTTTTTTTTTTGCATATGAAAGGTGGATTTAGAGTTATGGAATTCTGCAATTTTCTCAGAAGTCCAATGGCCTGCATGTCACCTTGTGGACGTATCTCTTTAATTACAATTTACCTTTTTACTGTGTGCCAGAAGCTAGATATTTGCTATAATTTCGATGCTCCAATTCCGGCACTCTAACACAAGGGTTTAATACTACGTTAACACAACCCATGCCATGTGCACTGTGGTGTGCACTGTGGTGTGCACTGTGGTGTGCACTGTGGTGTGCACTGTGGTGTGCACTGTGTGTGCACTGTGGTTTGCATTGTGGTGTGCACTGTGGTGTGCACTGTGGTGTGCTGCATTCTGCGTTGGCCGATACTGTACAGTGCATCAGGGTGCTATTCACAATGACTAGCACAGAAACAAACTGCAATACGCACTCACATTTTTGTATTCATTACCATAATACACTAATCTTAGTAATCCCTAATAAATTTTGTAAATTAATCTTGATACATCATGCTTTAATAGTTGGTGTGGGTGCAAACATTTACATTTTTAAAGGGTCCGTCCACTGAAAACTAATGTTTTCGTTTTTGGTAGATGTTGAAGAGTTAAACCATCTGACAACTTGCTTGCAATTTCTCTTTAGGATATTGTTGGTAAGATATCTGCACTTGGGCCCCTGGGCCTGCACACTTGCTATGATGATTATTATAATAGGGGGGTCTCAATGTTGGAGAACCCAAGCCATATAAGAAGCTAGGGAATGACTTAGCCCACCAGGCTGCCTATATAAATACAAACTTACTTTTGGGTGGGTTGTCCTTTTTAAACTCCTGAAATGGGGGATTGTCATACCTCCCAATATTTTGAGATGAGAATGAGGGACACCTACTAGCAAACATATGTGGGCATAGGACATGCCCCCTCGTCATGCCCCTTAAAGGAGACATATAAAAAAAATGGTTAATTTTATCCACAAGTCCTTTTTTCTTTTTACCAACAATATTCCTTTATATTGGCTTTTAAAATTGACAAATGCAGCAATTTAGAATTTGGATGAAAATTTTAGCACTGGGAAACACTTTTTGAAAGATAAAAAGTGCATTTTATATACAACTATATAGACCAGACCAAAATGAGGGACACATGAGGGGGAAAGGGGGACATTGCTCCAAATCAGGGACAGTCCCTTAAAATCAGGGACAGTTGGGGTTGTCAAGACTGCAGTTTAAGCTTCATCATAAATACCCCCCCCCCCCCCCAAACCTCCTACCTTCATACATAGCTTGATTAAAAAATCAAGAAGGACCATCAAAGAAGTCAATGTTTGACCAGCAGCCCCTAGAGAGCTTGTCTTCCTTTGTGACAGTGTATGAGAAGTGTATTTGGTAAGAGATGGAGCTAGTAGGACAGGCTCGGACCTGTAGCTTCAGATCTATTGGCTGCCTGTTTTCTGTAAGAGTAGCGTTGCCTACCATCAGTAAACACACATTTCTATTTCTCTGGTACTGTACTCCAAAGAACATTTATTATAGTAGCATTGTGACCTCTATGTCATCTTAATTTACCTGTTGGTTAGGCGAACATCATGGGAGATATGCAGTAGTTCAGCTATAAGCTGTCAGTGTCACCTACCCCAAACCCTACAAGACATGTGATGTCGGAGGCATGAGCAGTGTCAAAGTTGGTGATATTGCTCTGATTAGCTTCAAACCTAGTGGAAATGCTTTTAGAAACCAACACGATATTGTACTCGGTTGACTATTCATTGACTCGCCACAGGAATGTGGTATCTGTGAATTGGAGAGCTTTGTGTTGCTGAGAATCGGCTCTTTGTCTACAAGAGAATAGTCATTTTGTCTGCATTCCACAGGAGGTTCATGTGAAGTTTTCTTGTTTGTGCATGTGCTGCCATAGTAAATTGTGCTCACACTGTTCAGGATTTGTTGATTATGAAACCCAGCCATCAATAATTAATTTACATGTAAGCAGGAATATTTTAAAAAGGGACGCAACCCATGACTAAGTCGTGTCGTGCAATTGATTGCTCTGGGAAACTGCACTTTGGACATTGCTGCTAGAGTTTATGTAAAGTGGGGCAAAAAAAGTATTTCGTCAGCCACCAATTGTGCAAGTTATGTGCAAATTATGGTAGAAAATAAGTACCTCCCATCTTTCCGAAATGGACAACAGGGTAACTATCTAGCACCAATTTCTAAATACACTCCCATTTAAAACATTCCCCTTAAATTTATCATGATTTTAAATAATCAAAGTGAACAAATTCCAATGCATTTGTTGAGTAATTAAATGATCCAGTTGAGTAATTGCTATAAATGACCTTCATCTCCTTTTTTGCTAGGGTTCATTTACACCAAAGTAGAGCAATTTTCAGGCATATTTTTTTTTTTTGCATTTACATACCATTTGCATGTTTTATGCAAGCATTTTAGATTTACATGTGCATTTTAATTTCAAGTGTCTTTATTTTAGCCAATGGGAAGCACTGGGGGGGGGGGGGGGCAAGAACATAAATTTGGGGCTAAAAATATCCAGTTCTGCCTCAAAAATAGGTCATGTGGCTTTTGGTTACCAACATTGCAATACATTGGAGGCTGATGGGGTTTAATATAGAGAAAATATAAACACATTTTAATAGTTATGTTTTAATTAGTTATTATTTTTATTTTTAATTATTTATTTCTTTTATTTTATTTTTTTATTTTATTTATTATTATATTATTTATTATTTTATTTATTTTATTTTTAATTAGTTATGTTTTGACATAACATAAGAGTAATGTTTTAATAGTTATGTTTTAATTAGTTATGTTTTGGAGTTCCACCCAAAAATTGAACTTCCGCTGTAAGTGACGTTGACCCCCTGACATGCCACATTTGACATGTCATTTTTTTTTGGGGGGGGAAGCGGATACCCTCTTTTTAGAGGCATCCAGCTCCCACTTCCTCCCAGGGCTCTGCGAAGCCGGAAGGAAGTTCACCTCTTCCCCCCTCCCTCCAATCTTCTGGGACACATCACAGGTCGCAGAAGATTGCCCGGCCATTCATAGCACGCAGCGAGGTCCGCGCATGCACAGTGCATGCTCGACTGTGAAGCCACAGCCAGGCACCCACAGTAAGAATACCGATGCCGCAGAGAGGAGGGGAAGAGGAGCTGGGCTTTGTATGCCCGCATCACTGGACTGTGGGACAGGTGAGTGTCTGATTATTAAAAGTCAGCATTTAAACTTTTTGTTACCTGCTGACTTTACTTTTTTTTTTTTCAGCGGAACTCCGCTTTAAAGGTGAACTCCGGGAATGAATGCAGTTTTTAAAGTGTGCAGACTTACTATGGGTTTCGTCCTATGAGGTGCATTCCGCCAGCTATTACTGTACTCCTGGCACTCTGACAAGAGCAATGTTGCTTTCTCACACGGCAGCCGCTCTGCCCAACCTCCCCTCCGCTGTCCCCCCATCACAGTAGGCTTTGTATTTTGTAAATGGATTCACATAATACACAGTCTTCTGTGATTGTACAGAAGGGAAGGGGGGCAGGCAGAGTGGCTGCATACAACTCTGCAGCTGCAGGAGCTGATGACAAGAGGTCCATTATGTAAGACAATTTTCACTTAGAAAAGGAATTTCCCCTTACCTTAGTATACGAGGTGAAGCTCTGCTGACTTCCATAATCCAATCCTTTGCAAAGAATAGGTACTGTTTTTTTAAATTTTTTCTTGCATATGATTTGGAATTTGAAAACTCCCTTACAAAGGAAACAGCCTATTTGCCTTTAGTAAATCAACCTCATTGTGTATGGTGATTTAAGAACATAGTGAAAAGAGAAATGATGTAAAATCGGCCTCAGCAACAGTTAAATGTCAACTTCTCAGTTTCCCCAGTCATCATAAAAAAATCATATGCAGGTATTAAACTAATTGTCATTGATTTGGCGCACAGCGTTGTTGTTTTGCTGTTTGTTGTTGAATACGCTAATACTTGCTGCTTGTAGATCTTGGTTTAATCCCAGTTCTTACCAAAATCCTAGATGTAAGCCGGAAAACACAGAAGCAAACTCACTTTGCCCACGGCTTTTCAGTGTATCTTTTAGACAAGAGGCTGGTACATGCTTTCAACTCCACATAACACAGGATGTGTCAGAAGATTTGATATACTGTGGTAAAGGCCATTACCTTATTAAAGGTCATTGTGTATTTGTTAGAGACTGTGGGGAATTTGTTCGACATCTAAAGGAAAAGATAATAGATTGAAGCCGAGCAACATATTTGTAGCTGGCAGCTCAGCCAATCTTTGTCTACTTAATGTAATTGTTACAGATTAGTTAAAGATTTTTCTAAAGCAAGTTGTACATCTTAAAGTCTAGACGAGGCATAGGCAAGGCTTTAACGGCTACATCTGAACTGCATATCCCAGCATTCTTGCTTTGGTGGCAGAGCGTTGGGTAAGAAATGGGCACATCAGAGTTCTAATGACCAATCTCCCCTATTGTATGAAGCACATCTTTATATATGCCTAGTGCATTGCTGAAAATGATTACAGCAACAGTATGAGAGGTATTACATGGATTTATTGATTAGGGTGTCATTGTGGTTTATCTGTATGTTGTAGTAGACACACAAATTTGCTGAGTTAGTAAATAAAACCAGAAGCTTGTGTAAGACAAAGTAATGGTTTTTCTGCACATATGTTTTCACTTGTAGGATTAGTCAGTGTTGCATGGGGGGAAATTTCCCTTCACTTCCTGACCCAAATATGCAACAAGAAGTGAGGGGAAATTCCCTTTCAGTTGTCACTGGAACAGGTATCCCCAACAGAAAATTTGCCATCCCTTTTTGTTCTCATGACAATTGTAAAGTTTTTTATTTTTTTCCAACACTTGTCATAGAACAATTAGAAGGATCAATCTATTTATCAGAGATATGCATAGTAATCACAACTTTACAGGGGTTCTGCTTCCCTTGTAAACGTCCTAAATTCCCTAATAAATCCAAAACTAAAAAAAGTTTGGCTGTATATACATGACTGTTGAGGCGCAATGGGCCTAGGTCCCAATCAGGGCCGGGACAACGGGTGGGCAGGAGAGATGGTTTATTGCAGGGGTAGGGGGCACCCTAACCCTAAGGGAAAGGGAGGCGCCGTTTGGCATCTTTGCCCTGGGCGCTGGATGACCTTGTCCTGGCACTGGTCCCAATTAATGTAATACAATGGCATCTAATCCCCCACCACCCTTGCCCTTTACCCCATTAAATAAGACAATTACAACCATTAGGTTGGAAATGGCAAGGCCACAGCTTTATTAAATCCAGACACGTGTGAACATATTTAACCAGTGCCAGTCAGTCGTACTGTGAGCACTCAACCAAAAGAGGGAAGTGGGGTCTGTCCATACCATAAGTGCTGGACAGCCTACTTCCAATTTTCCATCAAGGGCATAGCCCATTACAGCAACTTTTAACTGCTCGCAAGGTCAAGAAACCGCAGCAAGCTGTGACATACTATAACAGAGGAAAAAAGGGGGCGGGAGGATGGGTAGCTCTTCCAACCGACTCTTCCGAAAGACCCAGAATTCCCTGGGGTAGACGTTCCCTGAGCACAGGCCCATCCCCATGTTTTAACCAATCATTCCCCTTGTCCGGCACCTGGCCATGCCCCCATCAGTCAAGGCTCTTTCTCTAGGGAGGGGCCTCAAGAGGCCTTCACTTTGAAGCTGAACTCGGGACAGTGATAAAACCACATACCGTATATACTCGAGTATAAGCCGAGATTTTCAGCCTCTTTTTTGAGGCTGAAAGTGCCCCCCTCGGCTTATACTCGAGTCATCGCTGTCTGCCCGCTCGATCAGCGTGTCGAGCAGACAGACAGCGGCCATTCTGATTCAAAAGCCGCGCCTCCGGCTCCCCCTTCGCCTGTGATAGGCGGAACACTGAATTTCCCAGCAGCCTGTGTTCCGCCTATCACGGACTTCGTATCATCCTCGTACTACGGACGAGGATGATACGACGTCTGTGATAGGCGGAACACAGGCTGCTGGGAAATTCAGTGTTCCGCCTATCACAGGCGAAGGCGGCGGCGCAGCTTTTGAATTTTACAATGGCCGCCGACGAACGAAGAGGGCACGGGACGGAGGCAAGGCACAGGACGGCACGGCACGGGACGGGACGGGACGGGACCGGAGGCAAGGCACGGCGGCGAGGCACGGCGGCGAGGCACGGCGGCGAGGCACGGAGGCAAGGAGGCTCGGCACGGGACGGAGGCTCGGGACAAAGGCTCAGGACACAGGTAGGCTGGACACACACACACACACACACACACACACACACACACACACACACACACACACACGGATACACACACACACACAGGGATGGATGGATGGATGGAGACACACACACACAGGGATGGACGGACACACAGGGATGGACGGACACACAGGGATGGACGGACACACAGGGATGGACGGACACACACACAGGGATGGACAGGCATGTCTTACCCTCGGCTTATACACGAGTCAATAAGTTTGCCAGTTTTTTTGGGGGTAAATTGGGGGCCTCGGCTTATATTCGGGTCGGCCTATACTCGAGTATATACGGTAACCATACGTGAACATTGGTAACATCGTTGGTGATTTGCACCTTCTTCTTCACAGTAATGGTTAGTTGCTCTTCATCCTAATACCTATGGTATTCCAACCTGTATAGGCAAAGTCAGACCGGTCATCAGCCCTGCCTTTTGTATGCTCCCATCTCCAGGATAAAGTACTAAATTCTTCACAGAAAACCCTTCACATAGCAGCAGAAGTTGCACCTTTTTTTTTTCTCCTGCACCAACATTTGTCAAAGATTGAAGGTGGCATCAATGTGCCCTTTTGACATCGGTTTTAAAATTAGATACTCAAGCTTACTTCTGCTATATTTTCTTTGTAAATCTGTTGGTTGCATTTCCTACTGACTGATTTTATTAATGCCAAAAGTCTAACTTTAGCCAGTTCCCGACCGGCGCACGCTGATGTACGTTGGCAGAATGGCACGGGCAGGCATATTGGCATACAGGTACGTCCATTTTAAAATGCCGCCATTGCATACGCGCCACTGGTGGTGCACTCGCGTGCCGGTCGGGACCATCGTGAGTCCGGTTACGGGTCCCGCGGACTCGATCGCCGTGGGAATACCCGCGATTGTCTCACGGGGGCGGCTGAACGAGGAGATGCCGTTGTAAACAGCATCTCCCCGTTCTGCCTAGCAACAAGTGATGCTGATCTCTGCTCCATGTGATTGGAGCAGAGATCAGCGTTCACTAACACAAAGCCCAGCCCCCCCACAATTAGTAACACGCCCCTAGGAACACTTAACCCCTACACTGCCACCCCCTGGTTAACACCTTCACTGCCAGTGTCATTTACATGGTAATCAATGCATTTGTATAGCCCTGATTGCTGTATAAATGACAATGGTCCCAAAAATGTGTCAAAAATGTCTGATGTGTCCGCCATAATGTTGCAGTTACAATAAAAATCGCTGATCGCCGCCATTACTAGTAAAAAAAATAAAAATTTATAAAAGTGCCATAAAACTATCCCCTATTTTGTAAACACTATAACTTTTGCGCAAACCAATCAATAATCGCTTATTGCGATTTTATTTATTTTTTACCAAAAATATGTAGAAGAATAGGTATCGGCCTAAACTGAAGGAAAAAAAAATATATATATTTTTGGGGGATATTTATTATAACAAAAAGTAAAAAATAATGCGTTTATTTCAAAATTGTCGCTCTATTTTTGTTTATAGCGCAAAAAATAAAAAAAACGCAGGGGTGATCAAATGCCACCAAAAGAAAGCTCTATTTGTGGGAAAAAAAGGACGTCAATTTTGTTTTGGGACCGCGCAATTGTCAGTTAAAGCGACACAGTGCTGAATAGCAAAAAGTGGTCTGGTCTTAAGCCAGCAAAATGGTCCGGTCTGTAAGTGGTTAATATGCTTTTTGTTGAGCTTTTCGTCGTTTGCTGCATTTTACATGCATTCGTATTTAAGATGCACTTTCTAGAATCTGCAGCAAGCAGGATATCTTGGAAATGTAGAGCACATAGTAACACATGGGTGGAAACTATACCACTGAAAATAAGAGTTTATGTACTTTAGGTGCGCTTGGGTCCATTTCCACTGTTCTTGGTTTCCTGCATTTTTAAAAGGAAACCAAACCGCACAAACACAGCAAGGAAAGTCTGTGCCAGTGTAGCTGAGGGTACAGTTTTCCATCTATGTATTTCTAAGGCTCGTGGTTTAGAAAAATGCAGTCTGCGGCCTTTTTTCGACCTGTTTTTAGAAAATGCACACTTTGTGGTTTTTAAGGGCTCCTTTGGAAATATGCATGTAGCATATACGCTGTGTTGCACCAAGGTCACCAACCTGCTCATCTAGTTGAGTTTTAATCTGATTTAGCCAATTCTTGGAAAAACCTATACCAGAAGGACAGGAAGTGATGAGATGACTGTCAAATATGAAAAGACAGCACAAAAAAAAAAAACATTGTGGTATAGCGGAGAAAAGGTTAGGAAATAGATCACCTTTGTATGGCTCTGTGGGGTTTACTTACTAAACTGAAGTGTATAAAATCCGGTGCAGTTCTGCATAGAAACAAATCAGCTTCCAGGTTCTGTTGTAAAGGCTTAACCACTTGCTTACTGGGCACTTAAACCCCCCTCCTGCCCAGACCAATTTTCAGCTTTCAGCGCTGATGCACTTTGAATGACAATTGCGCAGTCATACAACACTGTACCCAAATGAAATTTTTATAATTTTTTTCCCACAAATAGAGCTTTCTTTTGGTGGTATTGAATTACAGCTCGGAGTTTTATTTTTTGCTAAACAAACAAAAAAAAGATGCAAAAAAAAAAATCATGTTTAATAGTTTGTTATAAAATTTTGCAAACAGGTCATTTTTCTCCTTCATTGAAGTGCGCTGATGAGGCGGCACTGATAGGCTGCACTGGTGGGCACTGATAGGCATAGTTAAGGCGGCACTAATAGGCACAGTTAAGGCGGCACCGATGGGCACAGATAAGGCGGCACCGATGGGCACATAAGGCGGCACTGATGGGCAAAGATGGGCACAGATAAGATGGCACAGATGGGTGGCACAGATGGGTGGCACGGATGGGTGGCACTAAGGGGCACTGATAGGTACCACTGATAGATGGGACTGATGGGCACTGATAGGTGGCTCTGATAGGTGGCACTGCTGGGCACTGATGGGTGGCACTGTTGGGCACTGATGGGCACTGGTAGATGACACTGATGGGCACAGATATGTGGCACTGGGGTGCAGCACCTTAGTTGAGGCAGATTGTGGGCACTGCTGGGTGGCACTGTGGGCACTGCTGGGTGGCACTATGGGCACTGCTGGGTTGCACTGACAGGGGGGACACATTTTTTATTGATGTGGCAAAGCAGGGGGCAGGTGGGCACTGGCAGGGCTGCCCGTGATCGGGACTGATGTCCCAATCATGGCCGCCGGTGATCGGCTCTTTTTTTTTTCTCCTCGCGCTGTCAGCTCGAGGAGGAATAATAGCCGATTACCGGCTCTGTTGTATCACATGATCAGCTGTCATTGGCTGACAGCTGATCACGTGATAAGGGGTCGGGATCGACCCCTTGCTTGGATCGGTGATCAGGCGAGTCTCATAGACTCGCCGATCACAGAGCGCGCCCCTCAGGGGGCGCGCAGGCCGCTCGTGCATGGGACGACGTCAATAGACGTCGTCCCGGCAAAGGAGATCCGCGCTGTAGCCGTCATTCGGCTATAGCGCGGGTCTCAAGTGGTTAATTGAACAAGCTGAAGTTAGAAGCTGATTGGCTGCCATGCACAGCTGCACCAGACTCTGATTGCTCCAGTTTTAGTAATCCCCCCCCCCCCCTGTATGCCTTCCTGACCCAGAGACCACTGTTCTCCTAATTTCTTGCCCTGGTGTCACGGGGGGCCAGTAATGCGCACTGAGGGTAAATCTCCCAAAACGAGTCGCACAACGCAGTTAAAGCTGACAGTTTCTATCCCTTCCCACTTCTATTCAAAGTTAAAAAAAAATTGGAGTTGACTTTTAAGCATGTGAAGTGAATTTATATTTGTTATTGAAAATTAAAGTTGGTCCAATCACATAATTGAGGCCAGGGATATCCATGCTTTTCAATACGAGGGCCATATTCTACATTTAATAAATATTTGCTGGCCAAAATAAAAAAATAAATGAATGACTTAAGTGTTACTAAACCCAGGAGCCTGCATTCACTATATCTTCTCCCACAGTACACAGAACACAGAATTGCAATTAGTTTAGTAAATATAAACAGCTAAATACTTTTTTCTCATCAGCAGTATATAGCAGTCTTGTGACTTCTATCCGTGTCTGGTTAAAGCTTGTAGGAGGAGTTTTCATTCTACTCTAACTGTCCTATGAGGCTGCAGGGCCCCTGACCCTCTGTCTGGACAGTGCTGATTTGGCCCTGTGCTGATCACATGCACCCTCCCAAGTAGAATCCCCAGCGGAGTCCTCCCTTATAGGAGAGTCCCCATCGGAGTCCCCCCCTTTATAGGAGAGCCCCCCCTTTATAGGAGAGTCCCCATCAGAGCCCCCCCCCCTTTTTATAGGAGAGTCCCCATCAGAGCCCCCCCCCCTTTTATAGGAGAGTCCCCATCAGAGCCCCCCCCTTTTATAGGAGAGTCCCCATCAGAGCCCCCCCCCTTTTTATCGGAGAGTCCCCATCAGAGCCCCCTCCCTTTATAGGAGAGTCCCCATCAGAGCCCCCCCCTTTTATAGGAGAGTCCCCATCAGAATCCCCCCCTTTATAGGAGAGTCCCCATCAGAGTCCCCCCCCTTTATAGGAGAGTCCCCCCTTTATAGGAGAGTCCCCATCAGAGCCCCCCCCCCTTTTATAGGAGAGTCCCCATCAGAGCCCCCCCCCCTTTATAGGAGATTCCCCATCAGAGCCCCCCCTTTATAGGAGAGTCCCCATCAGAGTCCCCCCCTTTATAGGAGAGTCCCCATCAGAGTCCCCCCCTTTATAGGAGAGTCCCCTTTAGAGTCCCCCCCTTTATAGGAGAGTCCCCTTTAGAGTCCCCCCCTTTATAGGAGAGTCCCCCCAGAGTTCCCCCCTTTATAGGAGAGTCCCCCCCCCCTTTATAGGAGAGTCCCCCCCTTTATAGGAGAGTCCCCCCCTTTATAGGAGAGTCCCTCATCAGAGCCCCCCCCCTTTATAGGAGAGTCCCTCATCAGAGCCCCCCCCCTTTATAGGAGAGTCCCTCATCAGAGCCCCCCCCCTTTATAGGAGAGTCCCTCATCAGAGTCCCCCCCTTTATAGGAGAGTCCCTCATCAGAGTCCCCTCCTACATTAGAGGATAAAATCATGCAGCAGTCTGGATTTGACCTGAAGCTCAAGTTTGGAGACCCCCAGCTTCTGACTTTGCGCAAAAGGTAGTACAGCAAAGGTGTGCAAATTAGGTTGCCTCATTGCAAGCAAATAACATCCATTAACTGATCTGACTATGGAAAAACAAGATCTTTTCTGTCATTATAATTGACTACAATCTGCGCCCGACTATTGTACACTGAATAAGCCAATCGTATTAGAAATAAAATCTGTTGGTGTCACCGATGTAAGGTTTTTTTTTTTTTCCCCTTACTTAACTGGTCTTTTATTAAAGCTGCTGCCATCAGCAATTTAATATAAAAATTGCAAAATAGCTCAGTGCTTTCAATTTACTGTGAGGCCGTATGATAATAAGCACTTTACAGGGAAATACAGCACTGCAATGTGGATTTTTTTTTTTTGTGAGCAAACCCAGCTTAGAGAGCCTAACAGGTAGTGACTAATGACAAGAGAAAAGGGAAATTGACTTGAACATCAAACCGTTCCTCAAAATGCACCTTTTATCTATTGCTTTCGTTTTCATAGAGCCGAAGAGCTCACAGCAAGGCTCACTCTGATTCCAGCACACCAGACATAGTCAAGAACTTGAAGCTAATTACAGGAACACAGCTTGTAATTTTAACACTCTCAGAACTCGAACAGATAAAGGAGTTTAGTATGAAAAGTGACTTATTTTGAAACTAATATCAGCATTATGCAGCTTTTCTAGCTGACTCAAAGGAATATACACCGTGAAAGAGATAGTTAGGCTTTTAAGTAGGTGAAAAGAGCGCTAATGTACACAGTGCAGCAAGCCATAGCAAAGATCAGGTTTTATTGTAATAAGATTGCTTAATGATGACTTCTGATTACTATGGCTAAGGTTTTGCATATAATTTGCCTTAGTATGTAAGTCAGAATCTCTTTAAAGCCCAGGAAATCTGAAAATTCTCCCTGGTTGTAGGCTGTGTCTGAGCTGCAAGGGTTAACTGGTTATTTAGGTCTAGGGGACAGTAAAAGCACTTTTAGACCCCTTTCACACTAGGGCGTTTTTCAGGCGTTTTAGCGTTAAAAAAAGCGACTGTAAAGCGCTTGAAAAAAGAAGCCTCATCTGCAATCCCAATGTGAAAGCCCAAGTGCTTTAAGAGCCCTTTCACAATGTCAGCACCTGAAAAACGCTCGTAACTACCTTTTATGTTCTTCCCTTACTATATAATACTTACTATAAACATACTTTAGAAGTTATGGTCAAAACTTTAAAATCATATATTTTCTTTTAGACATATTTAGATTTTCTTGGGATTAAAATGTTTAAAACTCAGCTATAAGAATGTTTTCAAATTCTAAAATGTATAAAGGCCATTTATTGTCATTCCCACGAGAATATCTTGAAATTCTTCTTTGCTTTGTATCATCCGTACTTCAATATGTCTACTTTTTATTTCTGGTATCAAATAATTTGTCTTATATTCTGTACATGTAATTTATTTTAACATAAAATAAAAACTTTTGAACGAGAAAAACACGCGTAAAGCGCAGCTCAAACAAGCAGCGCTTTACCAGCGTTTTTCGAGCGCTTTTGGGGCACTTTTAACCCCTGCTAGTGGCCAAATAAAGGGTTAAAAGCGCCCACAAAGCGCTGCTGCCAAAAGCGCTTTTCAAGCGTTTTGCAGGCACTTCCCATTGATTTCAATGGGAAGGGCCGCTTTAGGAGCGTTGTATTCACTGCTTCAAAAGAGCTGCAAAGAAGCTGCTTGCAGGACTTTTTTTGACGCCCTGCCAGCGCAGCGCCTCAGTGTGAAAGCACTCAGGCTTTTACATTGGGATTGCAGATGAGGCTTCTTTCAGGCGCTTTACAGGCACTTTTTTTTAACGCTAAAGCGCCTGAAAAACGCCCCAGTGTGAAAGGGATCTCAGTGTGAAAGCACTCGGGCTTTCACATTGGGATTGCAGATGAGGCTTCTTTCAAGCGCTTTACAGGTGCTTTTTTTAACGCTAAAGCGCCTGAAAAACGCCCTAGTGTGTAAGGGGTCTTACTTACCTGATCTTCCATCCCTCTGAGCCCTGGTTCACACAACAGTGGTGCGAATTAATGTGCGATTTGACCTGCCGTTTCCAAAGCTCTCTTTCTGTATCCCCCCTCTGCACAAGCCAAGTGACCAAAAATGCAAGCAAAATTGGTTCAAAGTCGCACAGGACCCTTTCTCTAAATCCTTTCCACTGCATCTCTCTGAACTCCTTCAATAGGAGCACATTCTGTTTTACTTCATGCACATTCGCATTCTGAAATCGCATCAGGAAATGCACATGTGTTATCCAGGGCTGTCAGACAGCACTCCACTATGCTCTGGTGGTGTCCCTTGGCATCCATTCACCCATTGCAGGACCCTGCATCAGTTCCAGTGACATCAGGACCTTAGACTGTTGTAGCATGGGGGAGAAAACACCGCAGTGACCGGTCTAGCAAAACGGAGGATTGGCTAAGGAAATCCGCTTTTTCCAAGGACCTAGGCAACCCCGCTGCAGGGGAGAATTTTCAAGTTTCTTGGAGTTAGAACTTTAAAGGAAGCCTTTGCAGAGAGGTCATGCCATGCTGGACAACCTGCTGGTGGTAACATCTGATATTTCATATACAAGTATTATCAAAAGCCATTTTTGAGGTCACATAATAAAAGCATCAAAGCATCTCTAATTCCATGAGTTATTTAATTAAAAATATAAATATTTTAAACTTTACAAACATTAATGTGATGACCTTTACTGCTTCTTACATATTTGGACTTCTCTTAGAACCCCCCCCTCCCTTTTTTTTTTTTTTTTTTTTTTTTGGGTGTGCTCTGGTCTGTGAGCAAGTCAGGTTAAGATGGTTATTAACATAATAGTATATTTACAGTAAGAGAACCAGTGCTTCCTATGGGTTGATACTAATGCACGTATCAATGGGAAATGTATCAATCGGGATACCTGCAGGATATGGAGCCAATGGGAAATGCACTAGGAAAAAACAAACAAATGGAAAGGATTTGATAAGGTAGAAGTTCATTTACTTACAAACATATGTATTTGTTGTATATTCTGCACTCAGCTTTCCATTCTCTGCATACATGGCTTTAAAATGTAGTGTATGATGGATTAGAATCATTGTAATGCCCGCGTTCAGATTTTCCGACAACAAATGTTGGATGTGAGCCTGTTGGCTAAAAGTCCGACCGTGTGTATGCTCCATTGAACATTTGTTGGCTAACAGGTTTTCAAATTTTCCGCCAACAAAACTTTCTGATCGTGTGTACACAAGTCCGATGCACAAAAGTTAACACATGCTCGGAATCAAGCAGAAGGAGCCGCACTGGCTATTGAACTTCCTTTTTTTCGGCTCGTCGTACGTCTTGTACGTCGCCATGTTCCCACGTTCGTAATTGTTGGCCAACATTTGTGTGACCGTGTGTATGCAAGACAAGTTGGAGCAAACATCCTTTGAATAAAAATCCATGGTTTTGTTGTCAGAAAGTCCGATCGTGTGTACAGTAGACATTCGTTTTCATCCGAATGCATTTTCATCCGAATTTAGGGTATTTTCCTTTATCATTTTAACAAACAATATCGAACGTGCAGAATCTGAAAACTGAAAGATCCGAAATAAGCAAATGCTTTATTTTTGTTTTCGTTGCGACAACAGTTCGATATAGATGGTCGAATGTGCCTAATCGTAGCTCTATTAGTCCAAGATTATTCTACATAGAGAGAAAAGATTTGACATAGAGAGAAAAGATTCAACATTATAGAGACAATAGCAAAAAAGGTCAAAATGTGCCTAAGCTAACTCTATTAGTCCAAGATTATTCGACATAGAGAGAAAAGATTTGACATGAAGATTCGACAAAGCATTCGCTGCGAGTAGACATTTATGGTCAAATGCTCCGCCCATAGACTATAGAAGAATTATAATGTTGGTTGACTAGTAATAATAATTAATTAATAAATATAATTATTACTAGTGTCATACAAAATTCGAATTCTACTATAGCTTGTAGGTGGAACATTCGACCGGAAATGTGCGATTGCGGAGTCATACAATTTAGCTGCTCCGTCGAATCTTCTTAGAACATTCGACAGACACCATCAGCCTTCAATGCCAGATTCAACCTTAAATATTTCGGCTTTTTTTCAGACAAATGCATTTTTTAATGAAACAAATAAACTAATTTCGGGAGTAACTAAATACATTTATTTTTCAGATGAAAATGAAATTCCAAAACAAATATTTTAGTGTATGAGGCATAAGAGTTTTTTTTATTGTTTTGTTTGAAGCTGAAGTTCAAAGTAACCTTGTCACTTCAGTCAAAAATGAGATCTATACTTATGTTTCCAAATGGGCAATGAGTAAAATGTTCACTCTCTTCTGGGGGTGTCGGATAGCATGTCCGCCACTGGTCACTGGTTCCTCCTATATGCTATTACATCATCATAGTACACAGCAGCGCTGGCAGGAGGAACCACAACACTCAGGGCAGGGGTCAAGTATACAAAATACAAAAAGTGTGAGATACAAATGCCATAGCTCTTCTTAAGCCTTGTACACACGGTCGGAGAATCTGTCGGAATGAGTCTTATCGGACCGTGTCGTCAGATAATCCGACTGTGTGTGGTATGCATCGGACTGATTCCATTCGAATCTCCGTCCGACCCAATTTTCCAACATGTTGGAAATATTTCCCGACCAACTGGGCCGGACGGACCTAATCGGATCATGTGTAGAGCATTTTCATCGGACCAAGTGCCACGCATGCTCAGATCAAATTCCTACATCAAAGCTATTGGCTACTAGCCTGAACGTAGTCCCATCGTAACAAAATTACGTCATCACGTTCTGAAAGATCGGATTTTTCGCCAACTTGGCCCGACCGTGTGTATGCAACTGTTTCGGACACAATCCGTCGGACTAAATCCGTCGGGCAAAATCCGACGGATTTGGTTGCCAAAATCTCCGACCGTGTGTACGTGGGCTTAAGGGGGTAAAGATTTTACTTTTACTGACTACTATGATTATAATTTTTTTTTTTTTTTGTAGAGACAGGGTAACTTTAAATGGTTAAATTACAAAATGGCTCATGTAGCAAGCTGAAGTTTCTCTTCAATAAGGTTATTTATCACCAAGCAGACCTCACATGTAGCTTGTGGCTTACAGATTAATCAGGACTCCCATATTGTCATATGCATTGCCTTGTTCAATAGTTGATACCGCCGCACTCATTTTATCACAAAGGGTTTATAGCTCAAGACAGACAGGGCAATATAAAAGTTCTGTTCAGTCACAAAAATAGTTGCAAATGCTTACATGTTATCAGGATATATGTTTTGAGTTGGAATGAGTACTCTCCCATTCACAATACATTACCCGTGATAGGCTTCATTTTCTGCTACAGACCATACAAAGCCAAAAAACCTAGAGAGATATATGGCTATCTGCATTGTATTGATGATCATAGCTACAGCGGGGAGAAGGTGAAAATATTTTATGTCAAACATTCCTGCTATGCCCATTCTTTCTCATTCCAGGATTTCGTAAGGGGATTCCCATTGGCTGTCTGACTTTAAATTTCAGCTAGTGTGTAAGGGCTAATGCCAAATTAAATAAGAAGGCTGCTTTCACACCGATGCGCTTTACAGGCGCTATATCGCTAAAAATATCACCTGTATAGTGCTTGTAAAGAGCCTCTCCTCTCACTCCAGTGTGAAAGCCTGAGTAATTTCACACTAGAGCGGTGCACTTGCAGGACGGTAAAAAAAGTCCTGCAAGCAGCATCTGTGCAGTGCTGTAGGAGCAGTGTACACCGCTCCTAAATCGCCCTTGCCCATGGAAATTAATGGGCAGCGCTGGCAAAGCACCATTGCAGCGCTTTGCGGGCAGTTTTAACCCTATTTCGGCCACTAGCGGGGGTTAAAAGCGCCCCGCTAATGGGCGAATGGTGCTGCTAAACTACAGTAAAGTGCCGCTAAAAATAGCGGCGCTTTACCGCCGATGTCCCCAATGCCCCAGTGTGAAAGTAGCCGAAAAGCTTATACAGCCATACCCCACTTTTAAGTACACAATGGGGTTTATTTACTAAAGCTGTAAAGTGCAAAATCAGCCTCACTTCTGCATAGAAACCAATGAGCTTCCAGGTTTTATTACCAAAGCTTAATTGAACAAGCCGTGGTTAGAAGCTCATTGGTTTCTATGCAGAAGTGAGCCTGATTTTTCACTATACAGCTTTAGTAAATAAACCCCATTGTGTACTTAAAAGCGGGGTATGCCTGTAGTCAGTTATGCATTGCACAATTTTAAATGGAATTCCAGCTTAATGTATACCACTAGACCCAGCACCGCTAGGTCTCTCTCAACTTAGGCTTGGTTCACACTAGCCCGACTACAAAGTTGTGCGACTTTCAGTGTAACTTTGAAATCAGATTTTTAATATGACTTGGATGTGATTTTGTACACTCTGTGGCATTGAAGTCATATCAAAGTCGGACCAAATTATGCAGGAACCCTTTCTAAAGTCTGAAAGACTTGTGCAGTATCAGTTAAGATACCTCTCATAGGGAAACATTGAATTTCACATGTCGTCCAACGGGTCTCACAAGACGGATCCTATGTCACTTCAGTGTGAACTGAGTCTTAGCCGTGGGGTCGATTTACTAAAACTGGCGCACTCAGAATCTGGTGCATCTGTGCATGGTAACCAATCGGCTTCTACCCTCAGCTTGTTCAGTTAAAGCGGGAGTCCGCCGCTGCTGACTTTTAAAATAGTGACACTTACCTGTCCAGCGCGCCCGCGATGTCGGCACCCGAAGCCGATCTTTAGATCGTCACTCGGGTGCTGCCGCCGCCATCTTGGGTATGGGAATCAGGAAATGGAGCCTTTCGGCTTCATTTCCCGGTTCCCTACTGCGCATGCGCGAGCCGCGCTGCTCAATAAGGACGGTCCCCGCTGCCTCTGGGATCTGTGTGTTTCCCAGCAGGCAGCGGGGCACTTGCGGAAGGGGGCGGGCACTTGCGGAAAGGGGCGTAATCTACGCCCCTTTCCGCAGAGAGCTATCCCGGAAGTGGGTGCAGTTACCTGGATTATCCAGGTAACTGCACCCCCCTCCCCCCTGAAAGGTGCCAATTGTGGCGCCGGAGGGGGGGAGGATTCCGATGAGCGGAAGGTCCATTTTAGGGTGGACCTCCGCTTTAAGCTTTGACAATAAAACCTGGAAGCTGATTGGTTTCTATGCAAAGCTGCACCAGATTTTGCACCACGCAGTTTTAGTAAATAACCCCCTGTATATTGTCTTTCTTGATTTAATTTGTCGGCCAAATGTTGCAGCCATTGTTCTTGTTAAGTGCGTTCTCACAATAAAATGTAATAAAATAATGCCAGCTGTGGTTCAGTAAATGCATATGTGGCCTAAGTTGTTTTTTTTGGTTGTTTTTTTTTTTTGTTAATTCAGATAATGTCTGGTATCTTGAAGTTGTTGCATGCTGATCTTGTGGTCCTGTTAGCACCATGGACAGAGACATGTAAGCCAGGTGCATCGTGCACAGCAGGTGTAAGGGATACTGAAGTGTAAACTGAGCAACATTTAATACATTATGCATTGTATGCTGTTCCCCGTGTGGAATCGAACACGGCAGCTGTGAGCAGTTATGATCCCTGAACACAAAAACCAGCCAAGGCGTATAGTACAGCACATTACTTTTTTGTTATTCCACTACTCTACGTTTGTATTTTATAGAGCTATTCAACATAACCTAATAAAATGTTAGAATATGAATAACCTTTTCCGTGAAAATTGTAATTGTGTGGTGTCTACAGGCCTATTTCTGTCAGCAACACATGCAATTATTTGAATGCTGTCTCATGTGCGTGGCCATGACTCAATACAGGTCTGAATGTGGTAAAAGAAAAAAAAAAGAAGAAAAAAACGTCTGGAGCCGCTCCTATAATGCAGTGCAGTATATCTTTCTATTCTGCAAAGCTCTACTGTCAGTAAGCAGGATGTGTTAATAGGAAGAGCAGAAAAATCTTTTTATGATGTACCTGCTCAAAGAACTGCTTAGGCCTCGTGCATTTTTACTGCTCGGCACTCACGTGACCGGCCGGCTCTCCCCTCTCCCAATCTGACAGCTAGAGTGGGAGGGGCTGAGAATCCCCTGCTGACATCAGGCGGGAGGAGGAGAGAGACATCCGGTAACGTGAGCACTGAGCGGCGCTAGGAAATCAGGTAAAGAACAGCATATTTTTTAATAAGGCATATATACGGGGCACTTTGTAATAATCACACAATCCCATGTCTTTTATAATACTAAGTTATTTTAACGACAGGAGGAGGGAGTGGGCCCTGACACAAAGCTGACAGGCAGGGAGGGGAGGGGGGAGGAGGACACAGGAGAGCTGCAGATGACAGAGGCATGTAAACTGACCATGGTGTCAGGGCTCAGCAGCCATGATAAACCATGGTCAGTTTACAGAGGGGAGGGCATAGCCAGGAAGGATCAGCCAGGTATTTCAAGTGATAGAAGGGGGCGAATTACACAGCACAAGCACTGTGCTGATATTCATGCTTTAACCCCCCTGACGGTATTCCCGAGTCTGGCTCGGGGTGGAATTTTTATACCAAAAGCGGTAACCCCGAGCCAGACCCGGGACTGCATCGCTGGATCCAGGAGGAGGTTTACTTACCTTCTCCCTCGGATCCAGCATTGTCTCCCCGCTGTACGAGCGAGCCGTGTCTCGCTCGATCTATCAGGGACCCGACCTCCGTTCCCTGCAAGCGTTGTGACGCACGGGGACGGAGATCGGCGCCAAATTCAAAAAGTGTAACACTCACATTACATACAGTATAATGTAATCTTACAGATTACATTGCTGTATGTAAATATTTCACATCCCCTTTGTCCCTAGTGGTCTGTCCAGTATCCTGCATGCAGTTTTATATAATAAAAACTGTTCTTTATGCCTGGAAACTGGAGATTGTCCATAGCAACCAAAACTGTCCCTTTACAGCAAAAATGATTTTAGACCAGCTAGAAAACAGCGATAATAAATTGTAATCACTCGCAGAATTGAGGGATAGCGAATTGTGGGGAGATCCGTCACCAAATATTGAAAAGTAATGACAGTGACAATTCTGCAACTGAGCAAATTTCAGTGTTTTTGATTTGATTACATTATTGAATAATTGTTATTATCATTATATTATTATTTGGTACAATTATTTATAGTTATTTATTATATTATAATTTATGATTTCATTTTTCAAACTTTATCATACCCGGGATGTCTGCTAGACTCTGGTTTGGACAGATTTAAGAGAGTTATTCCTAAGAATTACAGGACTACAATATAAAACGCCAAATTTTCATGCAAAATAATGGTAACGCTTTTAGCACCTAAAATCCGAAATAATCATACCGCCAGGGAGGTTAAAGGAGCGGGATCCATTCTTATTTATTTTCAGGGCAACAAGCACTTTCAATTACAAATATTTAAAGATAAAGTTATGGCTTGCATGCCAAATTTAAATTGAAGCACTAATCTCAGTTTAGAAGTAAAATGGTCCCCTTACCATGGACTATATATGTTAGCATTTAAACAAATTTCTTACCTGTTTCTGCCTTGCCTTACCAGTGTTGTAATAAAAAAAAAAAAAAAAAAAAAACAGCCATGGACATCCATTTTATCTTAGGACCCTTTAACCGTGTCCCACCCAAAATTAAAATTCTAATTCAGATTATGCCTGAGCCCTACTATATAAAACCAATGCTGTAGCCCTGATAAAAAAAAAAAAAATCTTATATGCTCAGGTATGTGGAATACATGCAGAAAACCTTGCCCCCTCCAACAGTGTAGGTTTCAAAGCTTGAGTGGTCAAATTCCAGGTCTGAGCACTGCGCTGGGGTTGGTATTTGTATGCACCTAACCCTCCGAATGTCAGTATTTGCATGTGACCTTTAGGGAACTACAACTATAGATTGGTGCATTGTGCAGGAATGTTAAAAGTAAGATAAGTATCTTTCAGAGGGATTTTACACTTCAAAAAAAAAAATGGGGGGGACTCTGTCAATTTTTTCAGCTAATTGAGTCATGCTATCAGTGCTTGGGGTATGGGAAACCGATACTTTTTAAGTTTTTTAAGATACTTTTTAAGATACATTTTATTAAGTAGCATATGTATATTGTACATTTAACCACAAACAGTTTAAAGTGAAATGACACTGTATCTGAGCCCCGCAAACTAAAAACTTTGTTTAATTAATTCTTAATATTCAAAGCAACATCCATCCATGACTCTATGCTCTATTTTGATGAGAAATCACTTTGAAAAACACCCCCTAGCATTTCTGGCCATGACCATTTTCAGTAAGGCAGATGATTCACGTAGAATGTACTTCCTGAGATCCATCTGCCCTTAGATTAGGCATGCAGGCAGGATGGTATACTTAGATAAGAAAACCCCCTTTTCCCATCCTGAAGACTCCGGGGATGTAGGATATCATTTGCCTAGGCCTGGAAACCAGAAAGTACGTGAAGAAATGTAAAAAAAAAAAAAGTTTAAAATAGTAAATATGACATACTTTTCTATCTCTTTACCAATGGTAAGCAGCATAAGGTCTCATGCACATCCTCCCCTTGGACGCCTTTGTTCCATGGGAGTAAAAATAATTTTTGCAAACATGTTTAGGAGCTCTTGGACATGTGTAGTCATTCATGTGTTTAGGCATTCATTCCATTGGCCAGAATATTCATTTATTCTGACCATTGCAATGAATGAATGCTCCAGTGCTCAATGTGCCTAGCGTTTTAGGCACAATTTTTTTTCTTATTCAATTTCCTTTAGATTTACGTTCAACTATATAATGCAAGGTCCTGCCTGATTGCATACAAATTGAAAGTGTTTAGGTTTGACCTCATTTTATATGGTTTTGGTAAATCTCAAGGAAAACTATACAAGAAAATTGTATAATGTAGGCTTGTTTATACATGTTTAAGCGTGTTCAGTGTTTTTTCTGCCCAAAAGCTCCTCTCCTGAACGTGTTGATTTTTTATTTTTTTTGCCTCTAAACCCTCCTCTTCTAATACACCTGTAAACTCCTACTGGAAAAAAAAAAGTCATATACCTGTAATGCTCAAATTATTGATCACTTTGCTTTTGCTGAAAAACGATATTGCGATCAGTGCTTTCATTTTCATTTGCGAGAATAACACTCATTGAGAAACGGTTTTATATACAATTTCTAGTGTAATATCTTGTCGAAAAAGGGCATACCATCGTGAAATTTAGTATTCTGCTTTGTCTCTTATCATTTTGTAACCTACATTGCTAAAAGGGTTTTGATTGCAGTAGCAGAGGTTTTATCAGGCAAATGTGTTCTCTACAATCTAAGAGCTTGTTAAGATTGTACTATCCTTATTAAATCCTTGGCATCTGCAGTGCTAGAGGGGCCACTGAATTGTGATACAGATTAATCGGCACCACATTACTTTATTTTATATTGTTTCTTTTCTTGACACATTTCTGACCATTCTTTTTCTTTTTTGCTAACATTGTTTTATTTTTATTTTTATTATTATTATTTATTATCAATTGTTTTTCTAGAATTATAGCAAGCTGGGCTGGTTTTACATTCCCGGAGTTCTGTAGACACATAGGGGTGGATTTACTAAATCTGGGACACTCTGGTGCAGTTGTGCATGGCAGCCAATCGGCTTCTGACTTCAGCTTGTTCACTTAAACTTTGACAACAAATCCTGGAAGCTGATTGCTTTCTATGCAGATCTGCACCAGGTTTTGCACTCTCCAGTTTTAGACCCCTTTCACACCGAAGGCGTTTTTCAGGCACTTTAGCGCTAAAAACAGCGCCTGAAAAAAAGCCTCAGCTACAAACCCAGTGTGAAAGCTCTAGTGCTTTCCCACTGGGGGCGCTGCGCTGGTAGGGCATCACAAAAAGTCCTGCAAGCAGCTTCTTTGCAGCGCTATAGGAGTGGTGAATACACCGCTCCTATAGCGCCCCTGCCCATTGCAATCAATGGGCAGCGCCACAGTACCGCCAGCAAACTGCTGCTGCATTTTGCGGGGCGTTTTAACCCTTTTTCGACCCCTAGCGGGGGTTAAAACCACCCTTCTAGCGGCCAAATAGTGCCGCTAAAACGACGGTAAGGCTTGATTCACACTAACGCATTTTTTGATGCATTTTGCAGAAATACAGGGAAATTTTTTAACATGGGTTCCTATGGAACATGTTCACATCAATGCATTTTTGTGCCTCTGCGTTTTTGGAAGGGGTCAGGGACTTTTTTCATGCAAAATGCAGCGTTTTGCATGTAATAGAAGTCAATGGACCTGCATCAAAAATGCAAGTACCGCGTTTTTACAGCGTTTTTACCGCGTTTTTGCCGTGATTTGCATTTTTTTTCTTTTTTTTTTCACTATATATATCAGGTTGCTAAGCAACCACAGTGTAAAGAAAAAAATGCGGCAAAATCGCGGTAAAAACGCGTGTCCAAAAATGCGTCAAGCACCGCAAAAAGCACTGCAAAAACGCTCAAAAGCAACATGCATAGATGTGAATCGAGCCTTAAGGGGAACTAAAGTTCATCTGTTGTTTACTGCGAGCAGGCAGGCTATTATTACAGAAGAGACATGCAATGCCTCTTCTATAAAGCCTGGTTCACACCTATGCATTATTTTTGTGCGTTTTCAGTTTTGCAGAAACACACTACAGTCCATTTAACATGGTTTCCTATGGGTTATGTTCACATCTATGCATTTTATGGAAAGGATCGGGGACTTTTTTCTGGTTTTTGGTTCCATAGACTTCAATGGATCAAAAACGTGTATTGAAAAACACAAAATACATCTGGAATCTGCAATCTGCATAGGTGTGAACCAGGCCTAATAAAATACATTTGCCTGCCTGTTTGCAGCATCCCCCATGTGAACCGAGCTGTGCATACGCATACTCAGGGCTTTTTTTCAGGGGCAACATGGTGAAGCTAAGTTCCACCACCTCTGGTTTAGGCTGGATGCATTTTTGGTGCTTTTTGCATTTTGCAGATTTGCACTACAGACCATTTAACATGGTTTCCTATGGAACATGTTTTGTAGTGCAGATCTGAAAAATGCAAAAAGCACTAAAAATGCATAGGTGTGAATCCAGCCTAAGACCCTTTGGTGCCTGCTCACCACAATCACTTGTAAACACAGAAGTCTGGTTTCTGTGTTTACAAGTGACAACTCTGCACTCTGTGTGTAACCCCAATGAACTCTGCACTCTGTGTGTAGCCCCCATCAACTCTGCACTCTGTGTGTAGCCCCCATCAACTCTGCACTCTGTGTGTAACCCCCATCAACTCTGCACTCTGTGTGTAACCCCCATCAACTCTGCACTCTGTGTGTAACCCCCATCAACTCTGCACTCTGTGTGTAACCCCCATCAACTCTGCACTCTGTGTGTAACCCCCCATCAACTCTGCACTCTGTGTGTAACCCCCCATGAACTCTGCACTCTGTGTGTAACCCCCATCAACTCTGCACTCTGTGTGTAACCCCCCATCAACTCTGCACTCTGTGTGTAACCCCCCATGAACTCTGCACTCTGTGTGTAACCTCCCATGAACTCTGCACTCTGTATGTAATGCAATCCTGATATTTAATGTCCCTTTAAGACCCTTCTACCTTTTGTGAAATATGACCACACTCACTATTTGATGTGATTTGGAGGGTGTGTGTGTGTGGGGGAGGGGTTTTGGGGGGTCTTGGTTGAGTTCCAGCACCTATTGTTTGAGAAAAAAAACCCTTAGAGGCCAGCCCAATCCCTGTGTGCCGGAATGACCGCCTCCAGCACATGTGCATGAGTGACGTCACCCTGCATCTTGAAGATGGCCAAGACCCGGCACCAGCAGGGGACATGAACTGTTGGAAGAAAGGTAAGTATAGCTGCCTTTAGTTCCATTTCAAGATGAGCTAGTAGAATATAAAAACAGTAATGTATAGTGTACAAAGCAGTATAAACATTCAAAGGGGACACTTATGAGCGAAACATACAATAATTAAATACATCATCAAACAACTTTGCAATTCATTACAACACACATATGGGATTAATAGAATGCCTATTTATTATAATATAGTTAAATCGTGTAACTATAATATAATTAAAACATTTTCAAATCTTCCTGGATTTTAGCAAACATTAGTCAGTGGCAAAATAAATCCTGCAATGCAAATTATGCAAAACTGAATGATTTCCTCCCCTTCTAATTATCTGTAATTTGAAACCCCCCACAAAAGGCTTCTGAATAATGGATTGTGCCTGCTTTCTCAGTGTTGTGTTTCATAATCATAGGCTCTAATCACTATGTCAGTTCTGGGTCATTCCAGATGTTGAAAGGTTTTCTTTATGAAGATAATTTAATGGGGGTAAGCACAATCACCGAGGTCGGTAAAGTTTCAGCTGTCGCGTAGCGGAGCTGAGCGGGGAGTGCTGTCCGGCATTGTAGGATGTGGCAGGAAATCTATGTGACAATAGCTTATATCCTGAACTGAAGGATTACAGGACCATGTACTACAGGTGAACATTTAAAATGGTGTTGCCACCAAAAAAAAAAAAAATAGCTAAAAATTCATTTAAAAAAAAATTGCAAAAAATAAATAAATTACTCACCTCTAAATGCCTGTTGCCAGGGTATCCCTCATAGTCTGCCTTCTTCAATGCCCGGGCTGGTGACATCACTTCCCCTCGTGCCGCACAGTCATCTGGGACCTGTCACGTGTCCCAGATGACTGTGTGGCGTATCACGGCACCCGGTGCCGTTCGCGCATGCGCAGTGGGTGCCCGGCTGTGAAGCCACAGCCGGGTGCCCACAGTAAGAATGCTGGCGCTGCGAGCGGAGCGGGGAACGAGGGGGGGCTTCGTTCCCCCCACATCACTGGACCCTGGGACAGGTAAGTGTCTGATTATTAAAAGTCGGGTGAAGCGTTGAACATGTTACCAATGCTGTAGCTGCTCCCCGCTGTCTTCTGTCCCTGTGGCAGCAGTAAGGTGAGAAGTTCCCCGTTCTAACTGTCACTTTTTTTAAATCGGCACGGCCGTGTGGGGCTCCACCCATATGCCCACGTGCATGGGCGTGCTGGGTTCCACCCATATGGCGCGGCCGTGCGAGGCTCCACCCATATGCCCACGTGCATGGGCGTGCGGGGTTCCACCCATATGGCGCGGCCGTGCGAGGCTCCACCCATATGCCCACGTGCATGGGCGTGCGGGGTTCCACCCATATGGCGCGGCCGTGCGGGGCTCCACTCATATGGCCACGTAATTTATTCACAGAGCTCTGTGTGTGAATGAACTACAAGTCCTGACATCCTTTGCAGCTGTTGGTTTGTAGTTCCCAATGAACTACCACGGTGCTGTCGTAGTTCATGAATTCTTCCTGTCAGTGTATCTGCTTTCCCATACGGGATGTATGGCACACAGATAATCTGACAACTCTGCAGGCAGGGCTGGACTTACCATTGGGCTTGACTGTGCTCAAGCCCATGGGCCCCACCCAATAGGGGGCCCCACTGAGATACATAGCCGACTGTACTTGGCTCCGCTCTGCTCACAGTCACGCCCAGTCCCGCCCTATGAGGGACATAACACAGGGACTGGGCATGACTGAGCCGAGCCGAATACACTCCTCTAGTCTCGGCTCCACTCAAGACTGCGAGAGGAGCCGAGAGCTGCAGAGAGGACCCGAGATACACAGGACTCTGTATCTCGGCGGTGCCATTTTTAAACTTCAAGGCTGCAAATGACAAGGCTACACTGACAAGGCTGCAAATGACACTGACAAGGCTGCAGATGGACACTGATAAGGCTGCATTGATGGGCATTTAAATGTAAGTTTTTTTCATTAAACTTCCCTCCTAAAAAATGTTTCCCTTAAAATTCCCTCCTAAACTTGGGGTGCGTGTTATATGCTGATAAATACAGCAATGTATAGAAGGTAGGGCCCGAAAGTGACTCAAGCCCAGGGGCCCCCACCACCCTAAGTCCTGCCCTGTCTGCAGGAGTCCTGAATGGCAACAGCGATCGCTGGTGCAATGTTTTACAGGCTCCAGAAAAAAAAAATGTACAATTTTTTTACCTGCAAAAGAATGTGTATTTATTTATTTATTTTAAGTAAACTTACCCTTTAAAAAACACAAACCAATATAGAACAATAATAAAAAAAAAGAAGTAAAAAAAAGAAGAAAAATGTGATCCCTTTAACCACTATAATTAAAAAAACAAAAACCTTCAGATTTTTGGGACTGCATAGTTTAACAGTTGATAGATTAGATAATATTAGTGGCGCTCATTAAATTGATGTTGAAAGTAAAGGCTTGATGGGGACTTTCTGCTTCCGCAAACCTAGCAAATATATATATTTCACTACTACTGTTCTGCCAGTGAATCCTGTCACTGGATAATTAGTCATACAGGTACAATGGTGAATCCCTAAGGACAACAGAGCTGCTGGCGAAGCGATTTCGTTGTAGCTAGTAACAGATGGACATGTCCTGGGGCCTCAGTATCAAGAACACATCAAGCGTAATGCTATACAGGTTAGCATATACCACTCAATTATGGCAACTGTATGGCTGAAAGAAACTACAAATATATTTTAAAAATGTATTTTTTGTTATCGCATATCTATCTATCTATCTACATGCATACCCCACTTTTAAGTACGCAATGGGGTTTATTTACTAAAGCTGGAAAGTGCAAAATCAGGCTCACTTCTGTATAGAAACCAATGAGCTTCTAACTCCAGCTTGTTCAATTAAGCTTTTGTAATAAAACCTGGAAGTTCTATGCAGAAATTAGCCTAATTTTGCACTTTCCAGCTTTAGTAGCTAAACCCCATTGCGTACTTAAAAGTGGGGTATGCCTGTATCTACTTATCATTATCTTAATGCCTGTTCTTCTCTCTACCTGTCTTTCTGTCTATAAGTCTGTCTTTCTATGTACATTTTTGTATTAAGTGGTCTCTTTTATACCTCTTCTTCTTCTATCTGTATGTTATATCTTGACTTTTATCTTGTTATCTGTCCTTGCCTATCTATTCTGATCTGTTATTGGCTGAACGGCATGGGAACTGGATTCATCTGTTTTTCAGTTTGGCAGATGACCAATTGTTTGGCAGTCATTGGTCTAATTAGACCTTCACTATGTATTACTTTAATGCACTCAGGCTGCATATGGGGTCATTTACATAAGCCTCTCTACCCGCTTCTGCCAGCATAAAGGAGAGTCGGATTGTTGCCCTCACCCCAAGCAGCGGCCTTGCTCTCCAGCAGTCCGGCATGTACCCCCCCCCCCCCCCTGCTCTAAACTAAAATCTGCATAGTAGGTGCATTTTCTGTTAGGTCTCCTAAAAATTTTCTGTTTTCAGTATAATGGCTGTAAAGGCGATAATATTGGTTAATAAAAAGAATACATTTAAATTTAGAAAGAATAAAGAAGTGTAAAAAAAAAAAAAAAGTATGACTTCCTGTGCCAAGATCCTTTAAAACAAATCTGGTCATAGAAATCAGCGAATTAATATTTCTAATAACATTTACAGAGAGGAAATTCCTGCATTTTTTTTAATGGGCTTTTAAAGTCAAACAGAACAAAAGAGTGAGGTGCACAAGGTCAGATGTATTCATGGGAAATAAATGGATTGCTAATTACAGTGGTACGAAAAGCTGCCTGTTTCTGAAAATGAGAGGAAGCGACACAGAATGGTTATTCTCACATTCATCAACTGCAATCCTGGCTGCAGAAACAACAGCAATTGCAGTCATTTTTTTTTTCTTTCTCTTGACAGTTGACACAATAGTTAGGGTGTTTTTAATCGTGGTAACTAACTTGCAGCGTGTTTGCTTTGCATGATTGATAATTCATGGTCTGGTAAGCGCATAGTTTGTTTTCAGCAAAGAAAATGTATGAACATTGATCGACTGTACAGTTGTTCGTTAAGCCATACAGACAATGGGATGGCCAGTTGCTTACATTTTCTTGTTTGCATACAATTGCTTTCACTGCTCGGTGTCTGGGCACCACATCCAGCCAATTGGCCTAGTCCAGGAGAAGGGTATGGCAACTCCTATAACGCTCCTAATATGAAGGAGGAGGCTTAGGTTGGACATTATGTTATACAATTTTTCTTATTTAGATTTACCAAAGCATATAATATGAGGTTAAAACGCTTATAATCTGTATGCAACCAAGCAGGCTCTTGCACTGAAGGTAAATGTAAAGGAAATTGTATAATTGATGGCCAGCCTTAATTGATGGCCTTGCTTTAGGTGAGACATTTTCATGTCTGTGTTCAGCCCTAACCTGAGGGTGTGTATTACTATCTGTTCAGTTTTCTGTGAACTACATTCAGATTAGCACTCCTACATTTATGTTTTTTAAATGCAGAAGAAATCATAGTTTCATAGTTAGTAAGGTTGAATAAAGACACCAGTCCATCCAGTTCAACCTGAGTGAGTGTCTACAATTGTCCCTATCCCTATACATTGCACACTCATATCAGTCCCTACCCTCAAGAAGCCCACAATCCAAGGTCCCCATTCATATACTAGGGCCAATTTTGGACAGAAGCCAATTAACCTACCTGCATGTCTTTGGATTGTGGGAGGAAACCCGAACAGGGAGAACATGCAAACTCCAGGCAGGTAGTGTCGTGGTTGGGATTTGAACCAACGACCCTTCTTACTGCTAGGTGAGAGTGCTAACCACTACACCACTGTGCTGTCCAATCATCTGATAAGTATAAATAGTTGAATTGGGGATTTAGAATGGAAATACCTCACCACGATCAGGCGCCTAGTGCAGTGATGGCGAACCTTGGCACTCCAGATGTTTTGGAACTACATTTCCCATGATGCTCAACTACACTGCAGAGTGCATGAGCATCATGGGAAATGTAGTTCCAAAACATCTGGGGTGCCAAGGTTCACCATCACTGGCCTAGTGTATGGCTCACGGTTGAGACACGGCCCCATACTGCCACCCGAACATCACAGGAGGCATCGTTTTTGCCATGCCTGGAATGCTTTGGCATGTGTACAACTTCATTCTGCCACCTTGTTATTTTAGTGTGGGTGGTTGGAGGGGTGTTGTGGTAAAACCATGGCTTAACCACCTATTTTTACAACTCTTTACCACAAGTATAAACAAACATGATGTACTTGCTTTTGGATGCACAGAATTCTTCTTTCTCTAAATACAGCTAAGTTGAATGCATCTAAACACAGGTGAGCACCCAATAGGAATTTAGTATTTAGTATTAGAATTTATTAGAATAGTATTAGAATAGTATTAGAATTTAGAATTTAGTATTAGAATTTATTTTGCAATTCGGCACATCGTCGCTTTAAATGACAATTGCACGGTGGTACAACGTTGTACTCAAACAAAATTTACATCATTTTTTTCCCCATAAATAGAGCTTTCTTTTGGTGCTATTTTTTCACCTCCTGCGGTTTTTATTTTTTGCGCTATAAACAAAAGAAAAGCGACAGTTTTGAAAAAAAAAACACAATATTTTTTGCTATAATAAATATCCCATTTAAAAAAATAAAATAAAAAATTTCCCTCAGTTTAGGCCGATACGTATTCTTCATGTTTTTGGTAAAAAAAATCGCAATAAGCGTATATAGATTGGTTTGCGCAAAAGTTATAGCATCTACAAAATAGGGGATATATTTATGGATTTTTTTTTTTTTTTACTAGTAATGGTGGCGATCTGCGATTTTTTTTTCGTGATTGTGACGGACATATCGGACACTTTTGACACATTTTTGGGACCATTCACATTTACATAGCGATCGGTGCTATAAAATGCACTGATTACTGTGTAAATGTGACTGGCAAGGAAGGGGTTAACACCAGGGGGCGCTGCAGGGGTTAATATGTTCCCTATGGGAGTGATTCTAACTGTGGGGGGGGGAGGAGACCGATCGGTGTTGCTCTGTATTGGGAACACACCATCGGTCTCCCCTCCACTGACAGGACGTGGATCTGTGTGTTTACATACACAGATCCACGGTCCTGCTCTGTTCCCAGGCAATCGCGGGTGCCGGGCGGACATCGCGGGTGCCGGGCGGACATCGCGGGTGCCGGGCAGACATCGCGGCTGCCGGGCGCGCGTACCGGGTCCCGAGCGACGCCGCACGCACGTATCCTAGGCGGCCGGGAATGGGAGGACATTATATGATGCCCACCCAGGATAGGAGATCCCATCTGTGGGCGTCATATGACTATGGGTGGGTAGGGAAGTGGTTAAAAATGGTTTTATTCATTTTGTATGCGTTTAGAAATATTCTATAATTGCAGGTTTGGAAATGTTAGTATGAATTAGGCCTAGTATCTAACTGTGCTTGCCTGACTGGCTCTTAATTGAATGTACTGATTAGGTTGATCCTTAAACCTAGTACACATTATTAGAAAATCAGACAAATGATCGTCGGATTTCCCCTATATGCTCCTACCATGCTGACAATGAAAATGCCATTATTGGTACAAAAATTCTCAAATGATAGATGAATACTTCCTGCTTGCATATCTACGTTCCAGTGTAGAATCGGAAGTGATGTAATGTGTGTGACCCCTTTTCTAGCCACACCTTGCAGTGACATTTGGAGTGCCAAGGAGGTTTTTTCTGTGTTCATACGTTGGTTAGGTCAGTATCGGGTGCTACAATGGATTACATTGCAGATGAGATGCAAACATCAACAATTCCAATCACTGTGAGTATAAACCCAGAACTTTTTTAAAATAACAAACATGTCATACTTACCTGCTCTGTGTAATGGTTTTGTACAGGGCAGCTCTGATCCTCCTATTATTGGCTCCCCCGTAGTTGCTCCTCCCCCTGCCGAGTGCCCACCATAGCAAGCAGCTAGCTGCCTTGCCATCTGTTCCCTCCTTAGCGGTTGTAATCGACAACAACAGCAGCAGGGGCCAATGGCTCCCCCTGCTGTCTCTGAGTCTATGAGAAGGGAGAGAGCGAAGTGAATGCACTTTAATCTTCTTCACAATCATGATAGAATTTGGTGTCTTTGGCCACAACACAACTGTATAATAAATAGGGAAAGTAGGGAAGATTATTACCAATGTTTAAAAGGGAATTGTGTTTTTGTTTTGTCCAGTTCTGGCTAAGGCTCGGTTCACACCGTACGCGGCACGACTTGCAGCGCCTCGACCTGCCGCGACCTCAGCGACGACTTGCAAGACGACTTCTGTATAGAAGTCAATGCAAGTCGCCCGAAGTCGCCGCAAAAGTAGTACAGGAACCTTTTTTCTAAGTCGGAGCGACTCGAGTCGCTCCTATTAGAACGGTTCCATAGTACAGAACGGGGGCAACTTGTCAGGCGGCGAAGTCACCTGGACAAGCCGCCCCTGTGTGAACCGAGCCTAAGTGTGGCAGTTCTAGGTGTCTGTAAATACTATATAAACCTGTGTTGGATGTATATATACTTACAGCTGTTTTTGCCTAACTGTTTTGGTGGTAAAACATGAGCCTCTTTACTACTTTAGAATATTGGCATGCTTTACTGAAAAGCCATAAAAATATGTTCAATATGAGTATATGACATATAAGAGATATATACAGGTGCTGCATGCAGTTGAATAAACATTAGAAGGCTTTTTTTTCCCTTATGATGGCTTTTATTTAAAAAGAGGATTATCTCTAGAGACATTTGCAAAAATGTGCATGAAATGAAAGCTATACAGCTCACAACTCACCTTCAGGTAATGCTGAACTTCAGAAAATATGGCTAAATACACAATGATTATATGTGTATATGAACTGTATTACCTGCCAGAGCTATTAGCAATTATTTATTATTATAACAAGTATCTGTGTAGCTCTGACAATTTAGGCAGCCATTTTTATACTGTATATTCACATCCGTCCCTGTATTCAAGGAACTTACCCCTTAAGGTCCCTATATAACATACATGCATATACTAGGCCAACTTAGACAGGCGTGATTTATCCTACCAGCATACCTTTTGGAGCGTGGGAGGAAACCAGTGTACCCAGAGGTAAACACTAAACCATTGTTCCATTCAACCAGTCTTATGATCTGGGCACCTTTGCCAGATAGCCAGCCCTGCAACCTCCACTGCAGTTAAAGTGGTTGTAAACCCTTACAAACCACTTTGACCTACAGGTAAGCCTAGATTAAGGCTTACCTGTAGGTCCAAGAAATATCTCCTAAACCTATACAGTTTAGGAGATATTTGCCCGAAGACAGGAACCGCTGTCTACGGCGCATGTGCCGTAGACAGCGGCGCGCAGGCGCACTGAGCGCGGCATTTCCAACAACGGAGCTGCCGCGCGTGTCGGCTCCCGTGCGCATGCACGGGAGTGACGTCATCGCGGCTCCGCCGAATGACAGTGGTGGAGCTGCGAGACCCCACCGAAAAGATGGATGCGCCGGACTACAGGGGACAGCGGTGACATCGCTGGCTCCTGTGTCAGGTAAGTGACACATAATGGGCTATTATGCGATGCATAGTAGTCCATTATGCTTTGCCTTTGCAGGGAATGAAAGAGGAAGTAAACCCATTAGGGTTTACTTCCTCTTTAAGCAATACATTTTGGTCACTGATCTACCCTTTAGCTTACTAACTGACAAATCGGGTATCATCCCCACATTGATGAGGTCATCACGCTGATCTCTCCTGCCTTCAAAGAGATCCCAGTGATAAGCTGACCACATATTGGCTCATGGTTCAGACCCTGAATGGTCTCCAAATGTGTTCATTCCTGCCATGTAGTGTATTATAGTAGGCTTGATTATTATTGGTTGCATTATGTACTTTCGGTATAGTCCAGTGATGGTGAACCTTGGCACCCCAGATGTTTTGGAACTACATTTCCCATGATGCTCAGCTACACTGCAGAGTGCATGAGGATCATGGGAAATGTAGTTTCAAAACATCTGGGGTGCCAAGGTTCGCCGTCACTGGTATAGCCTATTATTTTCTGGATGTTTTTTGTTTGAAGAAATAATATTACTGCAATATTTTGTGAGAAGCTTAAATTAATGGGCCCCATAATAGTCACCTGATAAACTGTGGTTGCTGTTGCACCTTTGAGTAGTAATTTACATATGTAGTAAGCAATCAGGACAGCAAAGTGACTAGGCTATTAATATTTTTGCCATGCTATGCTGGGATTTTGATCTACTCCAATTATTTAGGTTTTCTCTTTGTTTATGTAGGTTTCCACCCACAAACCAAAGTACATACTGTTTGGTTAAGTATCATACCGGGTCAAATAGACTCAAAGAGCTTTCTGTCTTGAGCTTACAACCCAACCTTGCAAAAACTGACAACTGTTAGAGAAGCTGCAGTATTGCTGCCCAATGTACCCTGTGGCACAGGAAAGCTTAAGTCCTAAGTATACAATCAGCATGACATTTGTTACATGCTGTCTCTTCTTATATTTGTAAAATGTGCATTACGCACTGCAGATGGGAGATGGAAGATAAGCTTTTAGTGCCAAATGAAGATTAGCCATTTCAGATAAGTGCAAATGTGTACCTTTAAGCAATATTAGTGAAGAATTATTGTACATCACTCTGTTTAAATCATTATTATTCATTTTTTTTAAACTGCAGTGTTTTCTGTGCTGTGTAAATGCAATTAAAACTGTGGGAATATTGGTGCTCTGGTCTATGGAAGGCACTGATCTCTGTTCCTCCACAATCAGCATCTGTTAATGACATGTGAAGCCAGTCAAGTGTACAGCTCCGACTAACACACTGCTTAATGAGAATGCATGGTAATATATCACATTATTTTACCTTTCATTGTGAATTAGTTTAGTATGGTCTTATTTTATGTACAGTAACTTACCCAAGAGAATTGTATTCTTTTGCGGCTAAGTCTTTAGCACAGTAGCAGTACATTTAGATTAAAATAGGCTATGCACCTTTGGAATTTTCTTTTGTTATTGGAAGATGCAAAAGTATTTGTGCTGAAAGTGAACCTGTGTTTTGTGACTTTGTCCGTTCAAAAATTAATTCACCATAAATGTGCAGCCATTCGTACTCAATGTAGATGTGGATCTCAGTGTGGTCCATTGTTACTCTAAACTGCATTATATGCCCGAAATGATGCAGACCACTACCATTTCAAAAAGTCAAATGAAAGTAAAGCAAATGTATCTATTTACCTATTGAATTCATTCTTGGTTTTGTGTTTTGCACCAAACTGTTTTACAATTATAGCTTCTACTCATTTTTTCTTTAGCTATTCATAATCGTTCCTAGTTTTCCTTTTCTTTGCTATTTGTTCTCATGAATAATCATTATTGTTGATTAAACCCTTCCAGATTAATGGCATACATGATTACTTGTTGTGCTTTGCCTTAAAGCAGTTAGCATTAAGTATATCTCTTACATTTAAATGACCTCTCTGTCAGTCTTTGCCATGCCCTGACCTTGGGTAACAGCCGCAATCATAATAAAGGGGCTAAGAGCCAGTAACATAATTTGCAAGTCTGTGGTCACTGTCGGTTGGCAGCAATCAGCTTACAAACTGTCATTTGCATTGACATTTTAAGCTCATTAAAATATACCATTACTGTATCTAGGCCCCTTCCTTAGGTACAGAGGGGTAAAAGCAACTCTACTCGACAAAAATTCTAAAGACTGCTTGCTGTGGAGTGGTTCTGTGCAGAAAATGTTTAAATAAAACATTGGAACACAAACATTGGAGCAGTAGATCGGCAAATGAACAATCAAATGAGAAGCAGGATATTGGGGGTTATTTACGAAAGGCAAATCCACTTTGCACTACAAGTGTACTGAAAGTGCACTTGGAAGTGCAGTCACTGTAGATCTGAGAGGGACATGCAAGGAAAATAAAAAACTGCATTTTAACTTGCACATGATTGGATGATAAAATCAGCAGAGCTTCCCCTCAGATCTACAGCGAGTGCACTTCCAAGTGCGCTTTCAGTGCACTTGTAGTGCAAAGTGGATTTGCTTTTCATAAATAATCCCCATTGTGCCAACAAAAGGTATACATAGGTCACTAAAGTCACTAAGATACAATTGAATATGTCTAATGTAGGTTTAGTAAATATAGGCAAACATTGGTAGTGGGTTGTGATTGACAAAAGTTTTTAGTCAGTGAGATGGCCCCTTATGCATGGACAAGTCATGAGGGTTTCAAGTATGTGGTGGCGCATCCATGAGAGAAGTAGGTATTTAGGATGTTTGAGCCAACGATCCCAATGATTTTGGAACTTAGGAATTTTTAGGTGAGCTTTGACATACATAAATTCCATCAGACAATGGTTGTTCAGAATAGCTATTAGCTCTGAGCTGGAAGGGGGGTTGGGGGCTTTCCAATTTCTGGCAATAGCTAGACGAGTTACAATGAATATGTGGGAGATTACTTTATAGAAGGGTCGGGGCCATGTATCCATGTCCAAACCCAGTAGTACCATTTGAGGTGTGAGGGATACAGGGGTTGGTAAGATGGAAAAGAGGAATTTAGAGAGCATAGTCCAAAAGGTCATGAGAGTTGGGCAGTTCCACCAAATATGTAATGGGGTTCCTGGGTTCCCACAGTTTCTCCAACAGAGGTTGACGGAAGATGGGTAGATGCAGGCAATTTTAGCTGGTGTGAGATACCAGTTGATATAACTTTTGAACAGTTTCCCGGTGTGGAAGACAATTTGAGACTTTCAAGGGTGTTTGGAGCCAATGGTACCATTGTTGGGGAGTGTAGGAGCATTGTAGTATTTATTCAGATTTTAGAATTGTTTGGGTCTTTGTAGCGGTGATAAGTTTGTAGATATATGACATTCCATGTCGATGAGGGGAGTTTTGGTTGAAGAATTTTATTATATGCCAGATTGTCAGGTTTTGCAACCATTTTACCTTATATAGAGCTAAACGTATCCTGAGATATTTGAAACAATCGTTAGATACAATGTGCCAGGTATTTTGTAGTTGCTGGAAGGACATGAGTGTGGAGCCTTTATATAGGTTTCCAATAACAGAAATACCTGCAGTGGTCCATTCGGAGAAGGTAATGTTGGGTGTAAGAGTATGAAGTGCCTCCAGAGGTATATTTAAAAGCAAACAAAGCAGGATGCCTTTAGAGCTTTGAAGAGTGGCTTTCCATGTCTTGATGGTGGCATTGATGGTATCGAGGAATGTGTGTGTCCCTTGGTGCTGTAGAAGAAGGGCAATGAAAGTCTGTTTGGGATGGGAGGCACTTTCTATCTGAAACCAGGTAGTTTGTTGTGTGGGGTTCCACCAGACCCTGGCTTGGTCAAGAATGGTTGCTTTAAAATATGTTAGGATGTCTGGTGCACCCATCCCACCAGAGGAGACAGATGTGCATAAGGTGTTGCGTTTAAGACGAGGATGGTTTCCACCCCAGCCAAAGGTGGTTATGATGGACTGTAGTTTCAATAGTTGCTTTTTAAGAAAGGGTATTTGGATAGTTTGGAATAATATATAAAACATGTGGAAGTAGATACATTTTAGTAAGGGCAATTTTACCTGCCCAGGAGGCTGGAGTGTACCCTTCAACATTTTCAACAGTGGAAACCAAAGATTGATGTTTATGAATTCACACGAACTTCTTAAAAATGTGTTATTTGTTTTGTTGGTTTTCGGTACATCTTTTTTATGTGTTTAAAATGGCACATAATTATTGTAAATGCACTTCACCAAAGGCTGAATTATCTGATACTTGCTTTATTTGATATTGTAGTCCTTAGTTCTTGAAATTAAAGGTTTAATTCCAAGGGCTATATTAAGTTTGTGATGCTACCCCTTGAAACTATAGATTTTTGTGCCCATACAGTTTTGTACATCATTGTCTTAAAAATATGTATGCTACAAGTGAGAAAACGTTATTATCTTTATATCTTTCTCAGCAAAACGTGATAAAAAGAAAGGTATATTTTAAAAAACTAAATAAAAGGCAGGGTGCCTACCCGACACTGCCATGGTCTATGCTACATGTTCACAAACCCAAGTTGCCAAGGGGAAGAGATGAATGCTGTGGTGCAAGGGTATAGAATGGATGATGGTAGCAAAAAACATGTTGCACTGTCCTAGGGGAGAAACCCATATCTTCCCTTGTACTGCAGGTGTCAGGACAGTAGATAATCTAGAAAAGAAGAGCTTCCCAAGAGAGTCCAGTGGGGGTAGTAGGCCTGTTTAAAGAAACATGATCAGGGCTACACTCCTTTCAGACAGTGTAAATGAAGAAATTTGGTTTCCATTTTATTGCTCTGGCAGCTCCAAGAGTTAGAATTTGAGAGAATAAGTAGAAGTTAGAATGGACTCACTTAAATTAATAATGATATATTTGTACACAGTGTTTTTATGCTGCTCAAATGTGCATCCATCCCTTGCTTGGTGTGCTGTTGCCCTGATTGTGGCTTGCAATAGAAGACTGTCAAAGCCATACATCTGCTGTCCATCTGAAAGGTTGTCTAAAGCCTCCGCTCTCTCCCGCATACCCATAATTTAGTAAATCGCCCTATTGCCATCTATCTCTCCCTGTGAGTGACACAAATTCACTAAATGCAGCTAGTAAAATATTGGAGATTGGGTTTTTTTCCCTTAAAAAAAGGCTCTCAGTTCATTTTTGCTGTCAAGCTGTTTTTCCCACTTGTTCATGATTATCCTCTTATGTTGGTTTTTATCTTCTACGTTTGCCTTAAAAGCTTTTTGTCAGGGCTCTGTAAAATTGCACTAAATTGATTACCATCAAATAATCTGTATGAGTTGTGACCAGAAAATAAAGATTATTTGCCCTAGAAACAAAGTTATCCTCGAGTTCAGCTAATCTGTATGACTGATCTAGCATGTATTTGTTCTCCTCTGCAAGAGAGGAAAAACATTTATTTTCTTTTGAAACTTACAAAAAAACAAGAAAAAAGTGCAAACATTTCAGCAACTGACTTGGGTAGATGAAATAGATTTTCAGAAACACTTAAATAAACATTGTAATGCTACTGTTTTATGCCTAATTAACGTGTTATAAGAACAGTTGTTTCGATGTTTATCACATTCAGATATGCTTCGAAACACTGGTTTATAGTACCACATAGTAGCCTCTGCAGAACCTATGACGTTATTGGATTCTGGTAAGAAGAAGTGCTAGAACTACAATGGAATGATACCCATTTTACTGAACACTTTTTGATACAAGTACTTGGTACAGTGGGCACATATCAGGAATATGGAACGGTTGGGTTTACATAGTCTTTAATGGCACCACAAGGCACCACAGTCATTTTCATGTGTTAAGCCTCATACACACTATCAGTTTTTCTGCTGAGTTTTTCCTTCAGGTTTACCAAAACCATGTAGTACAAGGGCCTGCCTGATTGCATGCACATTGAAACTCCTAAGGTTTGACCTCATATTATATGGTTTTGGTAAATCTGAAGGAAAAACTCAGCAGAAAAACTGATAATGTGTATGGGGCTTTACTGTAGGTTTTGGTAATTTGTGGTGAAACCAATGTTACCACAACACACGAATGTCAATCTGACCAATGCGTTCTTTACTGTGAGAGCTGTAAAAATGTTGAAGGGTGTTTCATAGAAGCTGGTTCTAGCTGACTCAGTAGATTGTATAATCTCATGTCTAAAATTAAGCTACCAATAGATATGATATAACCATCCATTTGTGTGCCTTGGTCTACTGGCATTCTCTATGGCTGGGTCTAGCATATAGGCAACATTTCCAAAGACTACAGACCCCCAAGGATGGGAGCACCTTTAATAGACATAATGTTAAGTATATACCTAGTTGGCAAATATGATAGGTAAGAGGCAGTACATGATTGTGTTTTCTGATCATCTGTGCTCGTATACTGGCAATTGGTTGTGCAATTACTTTTGAATCATTTGGACTTTATAACAGTTTGTGTTTACGTATGGAGTCCCATTACAATATCCATCCTAGTACTTGGTTGTAATGTGTTTATGCTCTTTTGTGAAAAGCATGGCTGTGTTTTAATTTACCTTACTACCTAGTGTGACCCTCTATATTTCCTGGCTAAATATCCACTTTTTTCTAAGATACGTTTTTGAGATCCCTTTGACTTAAGAAATGTTAAGCTGGAAAAATGTACAGACATAGCTGTGTGCACAGCGAGAGATAACTTTAGGTCACCGGAGTGAAGACTTGCAACAAGTGGTAAGGCAGACTGCTTTGTCACAATGTTCTTATAATCATGCCTTGTTTGCTATCTTCAGTAGTCTACGCAAAACATCGAATAATTCAATATTTCCAACAATAACACCACTTCAAGTATTATAAGCCCGCCAGACAGGGTGGAAATAGAAAGTCAATAAATATATATACTTTATATCTACAGTGTGTATGTGTGTATATATATATATATATATATATATATATATACATGTGTATATGTGTATATGTGTGTGTATATATATATATATATATATATATATATATATATATATATATATATATATATATATATATATATATATATATATATATATATATATGTATGTGTGTGTGTGTGTGTGTGTGTGTGTGTGTGTGTGTGTGTGTGTGTGTATATATATATATATATGTGTATATGTGTGTGTGTGTGTATATATATATATATATATTACCTTCACAATATGTTCTACTTAACAGTTTTCATTGTCTCTTCTATAGTCTTCCAAAGAAAAGCTTTTTACTTCTAAGATGCCCGTAGGCTATTTTATTCTACAATCACTATATCAAAATTGACCTCCTGTGTCCAGAACACTTGATGTCATCCTGCGAAATCAGGGATACTTAAGGCGTTGTGTATATTGCAAATGTAAAGCTAGAACCAACAATTATGAGAAAAATCCCCAAATCGATATGCACCAGCCCCAATATCAATTGGCTTTTTTGGTAGTAGGGAGTGCCGGGCTGTCGGCCAGGGTGTGCCACAGGGTTGGTTGTTTCTATCACACACAGATGTTGAAGTTTGCATTTAGTTTGATGCATGAAGTGAAGCTGATATTTTGCTGACTGCATTTTCAGATTGAACTATTTAAATCAATATTTATTTATTACATAGGCCACCAAAAATGATCAGGCATCATAAAGATGTTTCAGGCACTCCCATTTAAATCCACTGTATTCCAGGCCTGTCACTGACAGTAAAATGTAACCGTAGATGCGCAGTTGTAATTCATTCTAGTCTTAAACAAGAAATTAAGCAACAACACTTGACAGTAAAATAAAACAAAATAATTTAAGGTGTTTTAAAGCAAATCCATACTTTGCCCAAACAGGAAAGTTGACAAGTTCACTTTAATGCCCCCTACTCAGCAGAGCATGTAACTCCCCATTCCTCCCTTGCCATCCATTCAACTATTTAGCCACCAACGCAAAGAAAGTAGCTGTAGTTGGAGCTTACACAGGGTTGAAAACTTTCTCCCTGCCCCATGTGATGGCACCAGACCAGTCAGCAAGGGAATCCCAGGTATCTTCATATCTGGAAGTACCTCCTAAGGCCCGTACACATGGTCGGACTTTTTGACAACAAACATGCAAATTAGCTTATTTAAGGCAACATCCGACCGTATGTATGCTACATCGGACAAACTTTTTCGGTTTTCATCAGACAAATGTTGCCTGTGCGAACAGACAAACTTTTCGACGACATAAGTCCGATGGTGCAAAGTCCGATCGTGTGTACAGAAAACCATCGGACTTTACAAACACGCATGCTCAGAACCAATGCAAAAGATCAGACAACAATACAGAAGTTGACCAAAGGAGGCGGTAAAGAGCAGAAAAATCATGTGATTTGGTGAAATTTGGCTGAAAAAGTCAGATCGTGTGTATGTAATACAAGTTCACGGGCAACGCCTTTTGTACAGAAATCCACGGGAAAGTTTGTACAAAGTCAGATCGTGTGTATGAGGCTTTATTTTCTTTACTCCTGGTGGATAAAGTGATCCAAGAAAGAGGGATGGTTGCTGCTGAGAAGAGAGACATTAAAGTGAGCCTGTTTTGCAGAGATAACTCACAGATTGGCTTTAAAACACAGTGGCTAAGTGGTTAGCACTTCAGCCTAGCAGCACTAGAGTTGGCAGTTCAAATCCCAACCATGACACTACCTGCCTGGAGCTTGCATGTTCTTCCTTTTGCCTGCGTAGGTTTCCTCCCACACAAGATATGCTGGTAGGTCAATTGGATCCTGTCTAAATTGGCCCTAATATGTGTATGTATGAATGTGAGTTAGGGACTGATGTGAATGTGCAATATATATGTGCTGCATAAATTGCTGGCGCTATACAAATACCTGTAAAATATACCTTAACTTTTAGTATTTGAAAAACAGAATGCATGGCTGGATTGTGCAAATAATATAATTTACAAGAAACATAGTATACTTTCCTGTATGCTGTAGACAATAGTTTATAAACAGTGAAACAGGAAGTACCTGATTTTAGACTTCTTGATAATTCAGTAAATGGAGTAAACCCATGCTGAAAATAGAATGGGTTTCCCCCACAGTACCTATACAGAATATAATGTTATGTCACAAAACTGAGGTTCGGCCCACCTTACCTACCTCTGTATTGTTCAATCAATGTAATAGGCATCCACATGAACCAATACAGAAACCTGGAAGGCAACCAAGCCTTTTTCTCATATGATGTTGGAATGTCCTGGGTATTGGGGATCTCAGAAAGAGATCTGGTCTGGTGCATGCTGGTTCACCATTTCAGGTAGGATTTCCGCCCAAATTTTGAAACAGACCAAAAAACTGGCTCCATATTGCGAATTGGATGCAGGGATCCTGCATCCAATTCACAATGGTGTGAAGCCAGCCTTAGTGTCTGCACTCCATTTCTAAAAGCCATTTAATTAGTAATATATATATATATATATATATATATATATATATATATATATATATATATATATATATATATATATATATATATATATATATATATATATATATATATATATATATATAATATGTATGTATGTATTTGTATATATATGTATATGTATATATATATATATATATATATATATATATATATATATATATATATATATATATATAAAAGAAAAATTAAAGCAAAGACCCAGTGAAAATTTCAGTCCATAAATTAGGTGTTAAACATACATCCGTGTAAGATATCAGCGGCAGATTGCAGAGGAGGAAACCGTGAAAGATCCTTAAAAGAATGTGCATCCAGCTCCACACCCAAGTGAGTAAGTAGCCTGCTTACCAGCTATCCGTGACCACTAAAACAGTAGGCTCACCCAGCACAGGGAAATCGGTCTTCCCAGGACCCTTAATAGTTTCTGGAACCACAGCTTGGCCGATAACACTCAAAAGATATAAAAGAAATGCTTCCATAGTGCAGTACTTAGGTGTATTTTTGGATTACACGTGAATAAATAGGAATACTTTAGTTTACCTATGGATTAGATATACTTTTGGATTAGCCATATTACCAATAGTAATGCTTAGATTGCTCACACCCAATTCATCCTTGTGAAATGATCAATAGAATAGATCAATAGAACAGTTTGCCTCTGCCATAAAATGTGCAATAAATCCAATAAAAGAGTGAGAAGTGTGAGGGATCAGCTGGCTCACGTGCACAATGGAGACACCTTCCTCCCGATGAGTATGTATCATCAAAATTATGATGAATATACTCATTAATATCTGAAATGTGTCCTGCTACTGTGCTGGAGTGCTAAAAAAAAAATTCACTCCTCATTGGCTCAGATAAATTGGCTCAGATACAGCAGCAAGGGCAATTGACTCCCGCTGCTGCCAATCAGAGCCAGTGATGAGGGAGTGGGGGGCAGAGCCGGGTCCTGCTCAGTGTATCTTATGGACTGGTAGTTTCTCAACCAAAACTTGTAGGAAATCATTTTAAAAAGTCATCTAGTTGTGTCAAGAGCACTAAGTACCACAATAAAAATGACTGAACATCTAAAGCTAAATATATACAATATGACTGGATTAACCACTTTACGACCAACCGTCACAGTTGTACTGCGGCAAGGTGGCACGGCTGCATGAAACAACATACCTTTACGTTGTTCAGTGCAATAGCCACTGGGTGGCGCATGTGCCCATTGGCCACAGGGGTAGCCGATCAGTGTCCGCCAGAACCTGTCGATCGTTCCCCAGAAAGATAGAACGCCGGTCTGCCAATTTTAGCACTGACCATGTAATGCCACTGGTTCCCAAAAAATTTCAAAGTGTCAGTTAGGTGTTAGATCTGTCCGCTACAATGTTGCAGTCCTGCTAAAAATCGCTGACCTTTGCCATTACTAGTAAAAAAAAAAAAGACATAAATATAGCCCCTATTTTGTAGACGCTATAACGTTTTGAGCAAACCAATCAATATACGGTTATTGGGATTTTTTTACCAAATATATGTAGCAGAATACATATTGGCCTAAACGGATGAAGTAATTTGATTCATACATTTTTTTTATTGGGTATGTTTTAAAGTAAAAAATATATATATTTTTTTCAAAATTGTCGGTCTTTTTTTGTTTCTAGCGCAAAAAATACAAACCGCACAGGTGATCAAATACTACCAAAAGAAAGTTCTATTTGTGGGAAAAAAAAGGACATCCATTTCATTTGGGTACAGTGTTGCACAACCGTGCAATTATCAGTTTAAATAATGCTGTGGCGTATCGCAAAAAATGGCCTGGTAATTAAGGCCTCTCACACTGAGGCTCTTGTAAACTGCCAGTAAAGCACTGAGCACTTTTGAAGAGCTTTTCAGGCGCTTTTGAAGTGCTTTCAATTAATTTCAATGGAGAGGGGCATTTTTTCACCACCCTGCCAGCGCACTGCGCTGGTGTGAAAGAATTCTTTGATTTTAATGAAAATAGGTTTTCGGGGGATTTTTTTTAGCGTGAAAGCACCTGAAAAGTGCCTCAGTATGAAAGGAGTCTAAAGTTGCAATGCTTTTCCCTGTAACATCAACAAACATGGAACATTACCAAATGATTGAGACCCCTTTCACACTGAGGCGTTTTTCAGGCGCTTTTGGGCTAAAAATAAAGCGCCTAAAAAAACAGCTCCCCTGCAGTCTCAGTGTGAAAGCCCGAGTGCTTTCACACTGAGGCAATGCGTTGGCAGGCCGTTACAAAAAAATATCCTGCAAGCAGTATCTTTGGAGCGGTGAAAGAGCAGTGTTTACACCGCTCCTAAAGCGCTCCTGCCCATTGAAATGAATGGGCAGCGCCGCTGAACTGCCGGCAAAGCGCTGCTGTAGCGCCGCTGTAGTGTTGCTTTGCGGGTCGTTTTTAACCCTTTTTCTGCCGCTAGCGGGGGGGGGTTAAAAGCGCCCCACTGGCGGCTGAAAACCTACACAAAAACGGTAAAGCGCTGCTAAAAATTGCCGACACCCCTGTGTGAAAGCAGCCTTATTAATACATTTATTGTGTAACTATATTTTAAAAACCTGTTATGTACATTTTATACTAAATGATTAAGAAAAAAAAATTCTCCTTGCATAGTTTAGATATTCACTTTTTGCGAGAGGCATTTTTTTTGTGTTTTTTCACTGTATATATTTTCATTCCTAATTACAATCAGAACCAAAAAAATATATTTATATATATATTTTTGCATCTTTTATTTTAACCAGCAGGTTGAGCTCTCTGCAATTTTTCATTTGTTATTCAGTCTGCCTATACCTTCTGTTGAAAATAGCCTGTTGCTCACCGAATTCAGTAACACAACCAATCTTAAATAAATAATAATAATAGATGAGCATCTTAATGAGACACAATGTATAGGGGTAGGGACAATTGTAGACACGCACCCACACTCACTCAGGTTGAACTGGATGGACTGGTGTCTTTATTCAACCTTAAATGTATCTATGTAACCAGAAATTCACACAAAGAACTGAGTGAATCAGAGCATGCACCTCTTCAAAAAAGAGGTGCATGCCAATTTTTCATGGAACCGTAACATCTTCACAAAAAGGCCACTTTTTATTGATCTGCTTATTCCAAAGCTCCACATCTAACCAGTGGCAGCCTGTACATTAGGGGTGCCTGGGTTCCGCCCCCTCTCTCCTCAGCACCCCCTATATGCAATGGATAGATTCACGCATAGCATGAATCTATCCATGGTCTTGGCGGCCATCCTCTATTCATGCGTCCAGCCCCTTTCTGGGCATCGGGTGCATGAATTACAAGTTTTTTTAAGCACCTGATTAGAACCAGAGGCTCTAAGCGAATGAATGTTTGCTGTTGAAACCCTGATCCTTAATCCGGTCAATCAGAAGCAGATATGAGAGTCCGTTTTCCAATTGGCCGAAAAGAGAAGACTCAAGATTGCCCACAGGGGAGGAGGAGGGAGGAAATGGAAGCTGCCGCCACCGTCATGATGACCCGTGGAGAGCAGGAGAACAGGGGAAGCAGCCGGTGATGGGAGAAGTGCTACCGACCCGGGGGGGGGGGGGTCGTTTGGCATACTGTTTGCCGCTCCCGTAAAAAAAAATTCCACCAGCCGTCACTGCATCTAGCCCTTCAGGAATGGATATACTGTAGTTCCTTGAAACTTTGGAGTGCTTACATTTTGTAGGAGTTTGAACTTTTTAGAAGAGATAGATTTATGCAGGCCTAAAAATCAGGCTGTCCCAGCAGAAGTTTTAGACCCTTGTACACACGGTCGGACATTCCGACAAGAAAATCCGTTGGATTTTGTCCGACGGATTTTGTCCAAAACTTCAAAGATAAGACAAAGTTGTCGGAAAATCAGATCGTTCAGAACGTGATGGCGTTATTTTGTTACGGGACTACGTTCAGGCTAGTAGCCAATAGCTTTGGTCTAGGAATTTGATCTGAGCATGCGTGGCACTTTGTCCGATCGGAATTCTCTACAAATGATAGGACAAAGCCCCATCGGACCATGTTGTCGGAAAATTTTATAGCCCAGCTCTAAAACTTTGTGGGTCGGATATTCCGACGGAAACAGTCCGATGGAGCCCACACACGGTCGGATTATCTGACAACACGGTCCGATCGGACATTTTCGGTCGGAATGTCCGACCGTGTGTACAAGGGCTTAAGAGTGTTTTTTTTTTCTGCTTCTGAGTGTACCACGTTGTTAACCTATGTGTCCGTGCACATATGTACAGACGTTAGAGGCATCAAAGTTTAGAGGCAATAAAAAAAACACAACCAGCACATTCTGGAGCAGCAGTATTTTGACAGAAAAAATGTTTGAAGCGTATCGACGCATGTAAGCGTGTCTAAATTGTGTTAATGCTAGGCGTGTTTAGTGCTTGTGCATTAATTCATTTCTATGGCAGGAATAAATTAATACTCTGGTAAATTAAATGAATTAACACCCAAGCTCTTGATGCTCCTAAACACATATAAATGCGTTTACAAAAACGTGGCTTTAGGTGCATTTTTTGAGCTGCTTTTTCCTGCCACAAGAAAGGTGTTCAGGAGAGCTGGGCGAACACCCAGTGTGCATGAGGCTTTGTATTTTTTAAGTTAAGTAGACTCAATTTTTGTGAGTTATCACATTTGCCCCATTCTGTAATGGTTAGATAAAATGCACAGAACGCTCTAATGGTCAGCTTTCACTGCGTATGGTACATATTTGTTTTCTCAAGCAACAGAAGAGGTTGTTCTAATGCCACATACAAACAACCGGTGTGGGCTCCATCGGACCTTTGCTTGCCAAAAATCCGGCGGACTTTAGAAATAGAACATGTTTTAAATTTTCCCACCGGAACTCCGCCGGGCCGAGAAATCCGTTCGTGTGTATGCTAGTCCGACGGACAAAAACCGACGCTAGGGCAGCTATTGGCTACTGGCTATGAGCTTCCTTATTCTAGTCCGGTCGTATGTCATCACGTTCAAATCCATTGGACTTTGGTATGATTGTGTGTGGCCAAGTCCGATAATTCGGAAAGTCCGTCGGTACTCCGCCGCAAGTCCTCACAGAGTATAAAAGTCCCTTATTTTATTAAGGTAGTATTCCACCAAGAATTATAAGGATTCTTAATTTTCTACAACAAATAGACCTGCAAGCCTTAGTCCTACACTGTAGCAACAATCTACTATTTATCCTATTATTTTATTTATATTTATGGGTATATGCTATACAAGTATTTCATAAATCAACGTGCATATTCAAGAGAATCTTCAATTTGTAATTCACTTAAACATCTGATGTGGCTGAGCTGCCTTTAACAGCGCACTTCACAGTGATCTCCGAATCAGTATCATTGTTCCTAAAATTCCATCTCAATTTTTACCTAAATAATTTATACAACTTAAATAATTTGCCCCTTGAAGTACTTTAATGATGGAAAACTTGTGTCTGCATCAATAAGTGTATCAGACTCTAGGAACTGGTGTTTGTCTCTTGGGAGATATCCTCTACAGTCTACAAGACCTTTTTATTGTAAGCAATTATTAAATAGCTCATAATATGCTTCACATGACCACACCTAGACTATATTAGAACATTTTTTTTTTGCTGTGGTTATAGCTGAATATAAAGTTTTAGACCTCATCTCCATAATCATTTATCAAGAAATTGGATACCAAATGCTGCCATGCCCAATCAATATCCATTAGTGTATTGTATAGAAGAAAATAAAAACTTGATGGTACAACAATTACATCTGCATATGTTTGCAGTTAATATGCACCCATTCAGTTGTTCTCCAAGAAATGTAAAAGGTAAGCTTTGTACGGGTTTTCCAATATGTTTGTATAATTAGGACTTTCAGCTTGGAGCCTGGGTTGGGTAGCTGCGTTTAGGTGAATAGCTATTTTAAATATTTAATAGCATATTTATTTATCATTATTTATACCCAAAATGATTGCTGAATGATGCAAACAGAAAAAAAAATGAATAGACATTGCCTTAGTTATCTAACCAGATTGGTTAAATATTTATGAAACCATCACACTCTGGACATTACCGTCACACAGCCATTAACAAGCTCCAGTAATCTTTAACATTCATAGCACATTGGGTAATGCATGTAATGTAGAAGCTTGCTGCCCTCCAATATGTAAATAAGTGTCCAAAATAGAATTGCTATTAATTAATAGCATTCCATATTAACAATCTACGCATGTGATTTTAGCCTGCCGAAGATTGGGATTATATGCAAATTATTCATGTCATTTGATTGGCTGGTCAATGCCAAAGCACTGCTATGCAGTCTGATGAATAGAAAAGCATATAGGGGTTGATTTACTAAAGGCAAATAGACTGTGCACTTTGCAAAGTGTAGTTGCACTCTGCAAGAGCAGTTGCTCCAGAGCTTAATAGATTAGCAGAAGCTCTGCTGGCTTCCATCATCCAATCATGTGCAAGCAAAAATGCAGTTTTTTTTTTTTTGTTTTTGCTTTTTTTCCTTGCACATGATTCTTTGCAAAGTTAAAAATTACCTAATTTACTAAGCTCTGGGGCAACTGCACTTTGCAAAGTGCACAGTCTATTTGCCTTTTGTAGATCAACCCCATAGTATTTCCAGTAACAACTGTGAGTAAACAGTAGAATATGTTGTATTCAAATTTGGAATCAATCTCTTCCCTACAAAGGCCTGCATATGGAAGGTTCACATCACTTTTCCATTGGAGGTAGGCAAGTTGTTTCTTCTCATTGGCCATATAATTACTTTTTATCACCTTGAACCAATGTAATTGAATTCAAATGTTTACAATTAACAATATGAAGAACATTGCTTGCTGTAAATGCAGTGTACTTTTTTTTAGCTGTTATAATCCAGTACTTGCTATGGTGATTATAGTCATCTTGAGATTCAAAGGGTAACTCCACTTTCGTGGGGAAAACATATAAGCAAATAAAAAAATATGTGTACATATATATATATATAGCTATATATGTGTGTGTGTATGTGTGTGTATATATATATATATATATATATATATATATATATATATATATATATATATATTATCGTATACAATTGCGACTCAAGTCAGTTTGTAATTGAATGGTATTAAAAATTACCTTTTTCTTTTTAACCTCCCTGGCGGTATTCCGGAGTGTGGCTCGGAGTGAATTTTCCTTACCAAAAGTGGTAACTCCGAGCCACACTCGGGAATCTTACCTTGTCCCCAGGATCCTGCGATGTCCTCCCTCTGTATCCGCAGGCTGTGTCCTCCACCAGGCTCCATTCACTGCAAGCGTTGTGACGTAAATATAAAAAGAACAAAACGCATAACACACTTAATACACTGTAATCTGTAATGTTACATTACTGTATCAAATCATTTCACACCCCTTTTGTCTCTAGTGCTTTGTCCAATGCCCTGCATGCAGTGTTATATTATATATACTGTTCTTTCTGCCTGGAAACTTGAGAATGACAATGGCATCCAAAAAGTTTCCCTTTACGTCAAAAGTGGTTTTAGACCAGCTAGAAAACAGCGATAGTAAATTAGAATCACTTGCAGAATTGATTAATAGTGATTAGTGGGAAAATTCGTCATCAAACCCTGGGACGATTCTGCGACTGAGTAAATTTCATGTTTTTTTGATTTGATTACATTATTGAATATGATTTATTGATATTATATTATTATTTTTTATAATTATTCATAGTTATTTATTATATTATAATTTATGATTTTGTGTTTCAAAATTTATCATACCCGGGATATCTACTAGACTCTTGTTTGGACAGATTTAAGGGAGTTATTCCTAAGAATTACAGGCCTACAATATAAAACGCCAAATTTCCATGCAAAACAATGTACCGCTTTGAGATTAAAAAATTTGACATACGCATACTGCCAGGGAGGTTAATCTGCAACACTGTAATTTTCTGTAAAATGCAATGCAATATGGCGGTGTTCTATACATAAACTGTGTAAAGAATGCCCCCTGAAAATGTAGCAAGCAAAGACAGTGCTATACATGGCTAAAATTGTGCTTCATTGAACTGCAGAAAATAAAAATAAATATACTATTTTTATATAATTCTTTATATCAGCTAAGAAGTACTTTGTCCTCCGGTTCTCTTGAAAACTTACTTTTCATTTTTGTATAATACTTTTTTTTTATTTTGCATAGAGTAGAAAGTGGTCATTTGGGAGATTTGCCACTTTCTACTTTCTTCTTAACCATAATATGAAAAAGAAAAGAACTAACATTAAAAGGACTTACACTTTCTGACACCTAATATAAAGCTCTAGACCACAGGCATGCCATAAGACTGCAATTGTTCTTTATTCAGCCAACTCAAAGAGAGGCAGATGGATAGAGAGATGGATAGAGAGATGGATAGAGAGATGGATAGAGAGATGGATAGAGAGATGGATAGAGAGATGGATAGAGAGATGGATAGAGAGATGGATAGAGAGATGGATAGAGAGATGAACAAATAGAGTGGTAGTAGGCACATTGGCGGCTGGTGCTCAAAATTTTTGGGGGCGCAAACAAACTGAAAAATACTGAATCCCCCATCAATTGCAGCCTCACTGGGCCCATCAATTGCAGCCGCACTATGCCTATCAAATGCAGCCACTGTGACCATCAAATGCAGCCACTTGTGGCCGTCATATGCAGCCACTTGTGCCCGTCATATGCAGCCACTTGTGCCCGTCATATGCAGCCACTTGTGCCCATCAAATGCAGCCACTTGTGCCCGTCATATGCAGCCACTTGTGCCCGTCATATGCAGCCACTTGTGCCCGTCATATGCAGCCACTTGTGCCCGTCATATGCAGCCACTTGTGCCCATCAAATGCAGTCACTTGTGTCCGTCAAATGCAGCCACTTGTGTCCATTATATGCAGCCACTCGTGTCCATTATATGCAGCCACTCGTGTCCATTATATGCAGCCACTCGTGTCCATTATATGCAGCCACTCGTGCCCATTATATGCAGCCACTCGTGCCCATTATATGCAGCCACTCGTGCCCATTATATGCAGCCACTCGTGCCCATCAAATTCAGCCACTTGTGCACGTCAAATTTGAGAGAAAAAGCCCAAAATATCTTGTTGGGGCTCGTAGCTGCTGGCACTTGCACACCCCCCCTCGGGGCTTGCAGCTGGCACTCCCCCCCCCCCCCCCCGAGCGTGGGGCTTGCAGCTCTAGACCCCCAACCTCGATGGGAGGTCCAGCACTTACCTGAAGAGCATCCTCTGTCTCCACTCTCCTCCTTTCCTACACACTCGGGCAGCAGCGGCGGAGGTGTCTGCTCCTCTCATGCTTCCTCCGCTTACCAAAGTGCCACTAGGCATCCAATAGGTTTGCCTGGCACTTTGGCGTACTTCGAAAAATAAAAACACCCCCGCCATAGGTATCCATGTGTCCGGCATCCTAAAGGGGCTGGGCGCATGGATAGGGAGGCGGCAGCAGGGAAATGGGGGGGGGGGGGCGGTGCCTGCGCGCCCTCAGTGCACAGACCACCACTGGATGGGCAGGTAGGTTAATGCCATTAGTATAGGTCAGAAATAAGGATGTAAATATAGTAGACAGATATAATTCATTTAGTATTTTTAGGGTAAAATGTTATGTTGGATAGATAGATATTTGCTTGTGCGTAGTTTATATGCTGATATTAAAATGATCATTTTGTTTTATTGCTCAGTACTAAAAGACCTTCAGGGTAAATTTGAGCCATGTAGGGATCCAACCTTGAAATGATCTTGAGTTCCTTTAAATGTGATACAGTATATGTTTATTCTGCCATATGCAGAGCTGTTATATTTTCATACCCTGCTGTTAGAAAAGAAGGCTTACCAAGATTAATGCTCTCTGCTGATATTAGCCACAAACAAAGGTCAGAAACACGGCATGTTTCTGGAATAAATCAGGGAAAATAAAACGCCTCTCCTTTAACACACTAGAAGAACAGTAGGTTCAAAGGAGGGCACATTAAATCATCAGGCACGCAGCAATTAATGCACTAAACGTAGAATGCTCTGCATCTTGTCATCTAATAGAGATATTTCAAAACAAAGTACAGGTCGCAAAAACTTTCCATAGAGCTATTGGTGATTTCAATCATTAAAAAAACCATCTAACTGAGTATCGTCATGCAATGTACTAGATCAAATGTGTTTAAAGGTTCTCAATTATCCAGGTCATGGTATAGCTAGTAGAAGTTAACATGTTCATCTGAACTTGTTCTGCAGTGCTGAAGACATCTTGCTGCTTATTCAAGCAGTTTTTTCAATTCTAATGAGAACGGAAGAAGCTGCTTGGATACACAGAGAAACACCTTTAGCATTATAGAAGTCCAATTGCATGCGACTAACTGCTACTAGCTTGATCTAATGCTGCAATGTAGGTTAGATAAATAAACTTCTCCGGTGTGATCTAGGTTGTAAGAGAACACGTTAGATGGATAAATTTTGCCTGAGAAAAAATGATTCACATTTATAGTTAAGTTACAAAATTCTTGGCTAAATTACTAAATTCTTGCATGTTTCGGAGGTTATTGATGAGGTCACAGGGCCCATTTCATTTTTTTTAAATTCTGCATTCCCTCTAAATGCAACTGATTGACACTTTAGAGTAGTAGTATGCTTTGACAAGAACCAGAACTTCGGTATGGTGGCAATAGAATGAGCTCATTTGTTGATTAAAAAAGAGATCTAAACTCTTGCACTCTTTTATCCAATACCATTTAAAAAGGGTTGGACAAAATTACAGAAATTTCTTTACCAGATCACCGAATTAAGATTTATTAAGGAAATTCTTTCCTGGGCATCCTGGGGCATACTTCTCCAAACTGTTATGAGATTCTGGTGAGGCTGTCTAGTCCCAATTAAATATATCCAAAATATCCATGGCATGTTCAACCATTGGTCCCAGGAGCCATTCATAAAGGATATTCAAACCACTTCAGTTGGTTCATTTAAAGTGGTTGTAAACCCTCCCCCACAACTTTGTCCCATGTAAATCAGCATAAAAAACCCCAATGAACACTCCTTGTAGATATCTCCTTACTTGCTTAGTATTGTTGTAATCCTTTTTGTTCTTTAGAATGAAGTCACTAAGCATGCCCAGATCTCCCCTGATTTACGGCACATGTTTTATCTATCTGTTATCAGGACTTCCTACGGCACAACTCTGAACTCCCAGGAGACTTCAGACTCATTCAGAGCTTCCTCCTACACACCGTGTGACCATGTGACATGACATACAATGTAAACCTGGCCATTACTGCAGTCTTATCAGCTGAAGCTGATAAGACTGACAAAGGGAAACATTAGACATCAGCACAAGTAAATACTATGAAATAAAACAAGTCAGCTATGAACAGGGAAGCAGGGTTGCCATAGAAACGTTGGATTGAGAAGGAGGCTCGGTTAACAGTACAGGAAGTGCTTAATGTAAGGGCGGAAATACACTCCATTGTGGACTCAGAAAACAATACCTAAGATGGTGCTTCCTAACCCCTGGAAACAAGTTTTTTAAAGTTTCTTTAAACAGTAAGTAATATGTGATTTGGGCTGGATTACAGTGGCTATAGTCTGATAATGACTTATTATAATGGACTAAATGAAGAGAAGCATCAGAGTGGGGGAGTTTACTTCCTCTTTAAGTTTAGATGAGTTGCTACCAAGCACAGAAAAATCGAGGGCATTAATACTACAGAGACTTGTAATTTTTCCACTGGTACTGATTTTATTATTTTGATCATTGTGTACCTATCAACAGAGAAACTTTGAATAATGGAAACCTCTGTAATTCCCAGGAACTGATTTCCACCAAAGTGGCAGACAGTCAACGTTTGGGCTTCACCTAGCATCCAGCTGAGTTGCAAACATAAACCCCTGAAAACTAGTACAACGCAGCAACATGATCCCCCTAATTCCACACTGTGATGTTATAAAAATGTGTTACACATACAATACCTAAACTATTTGGTGTTTCTTTTCATATTATTAAAGTGTTTGTTTGCTATTGTTTTATATTAATAAAGTGAGCATTTATGCATTTCTGTTTTTTTTCCAATGTATTTTTTGCCTGCTATTTTCAGGAGTTTAAAAGAAATCATACTAATCACTGCTAAGAATGACTCTTTTTGCTAATTAATTGCATATTAAACCCCACTGTTCCTTCTTTTTACAATGCTTTTATCAAGGCCGCAGTGTGTTATCCGCACAATGCTCTCAAACAAAGGCTCTGTTATGAATAAGTTATAACGATGCCTGGGTGTTTCCTATGAAATTATTCCCTCTTGTTGTGTTTTGTTTCAGGCTGTTCCTTTTTTAGATGCCACTGCATGAGTTCATGGTTTTATTTAGTGAAGAGCAAATAAACTAGGCTTTGTTTTCTATATTGGTATTTTAAAACCCCCTGAAGCAGTGAAGCTTTTGTCATGTGCTCTAGAGTGTCACCACCAGAGTGATTTGTAAAGTCACGAGGTGATAGCTAATAGCCTTTCATTCTTATGATTTATCTGACTAATGGAAGAAGTTGGTTGTTATACGTTTATGGAGTCAGAGTATAATTTTTTACCCTTATACATTTCCTTTTTGTTTTTTGTAATGATATCATTTATCAAACATTAGGGTTGTAAAAATACAGCTATACCAAATGCTGTCCAACAAATGTCACATAAAAATAAAAAGCGGTGAAAAAATGTAAAAAAGTGTAATAAGAGCAAAGAAGGATTTTAGAAGTATATCTAAATAGAAATCTAGCTGTACTTTCTGTATTTTTTTTATACATGGCATGGTTATAGAGTTATTTCTTTGCAGTATTAGTAGGGTGTATAGGGATTGCAATATTTGAGAACTGTGAAAGAATGGATATTCATTGCACTGCCATAGCCAGCATGGTTTATTTTGCAAAGAAGGGAAATATATGGACTAATTTTGGACAGATTTGAGCATCGCCTGTGAGAGCTGGACATTTATCAGTGCATTTGGGGATTTACTAAGATACAATAAGAAGCAATTTTGCTTACTGAAATTGTTATCCCACACAGACATTTTCCAAATTACTCGAACTTTGCACAAATCCTGTTTTACTTCTTATGCCGCGTACACACGATCGGAATTTTGGTCGGAAAAGGCTCTGATGGTTTTTCTGACGGAATTCCTTTTTTTTTTATAATCCAAATTTTTCCTTTTATTAACTTTTAAAACAGACAAGACAATTTCACCCACAAAATACAACTTCCAACTTCTCATTTACATGTACCATGTCTTATCTCCCCCCCCCCCCCCAAAAAAAAAGAGGAAAAAAAAAAACACACAACACAATACTCCTCTCCTTCCCTCCCCTTCCCTCCCCTCTCACTCCAAGAAAGAGGAGGAGAGAAGACTCACTTTAATCAATCTCTATTGAATGGAGCTCCCATTTTATCAATTTTTCCCTAAATTCTTCCTTTTTATTTTGGACCGTGTATCTGCATCTTACAGACTCCATTATCCTATCCACTTCTTTCTTCCATTCTATCAAAGTTGGTCGTGTAGTCTGTCTCCATAGTCTGGGTATTAGTAGTTTTGCTGCATTTAGTAAGTGTGGTCGTATACTCTCCTTATATGTTCTAGCTGATGTCATTGTCCCGTGGAATAGAAAATCCAAGGGCGTCAGTTTGATTCTTCCAAGGGATAGCCTCTCCACCCATGGGGCAATTTCCTGCCAGAACGCCCTGACCAAAGGACACGACCACCATATGTGAAGAAGGGTACCCCTCTGGCCACACCCTCTCCAACAATTAGCATCTGCTGTTGGGTAAATCTGTGCCATTCTTGCTGGGGTTCGATACCACCTCGTCAGAAATTTGTATGACATTTCCTGGATTTGTGAACTTATGGATGTCTTATATGTGGATTCAACAAGATTTTTAATTTCCCGACGGAATTCCGATAGGATTTCGCTCAAGCTGTCTTGCATACACACGGTCACACCAAATTCCGATCGTCAAGAACGCAGTGACATACAACACGTACGACTGGACTAGAAAAGGGAAGTTCAATACCCAGTAGCCAATAGCATCCATCTCGTAGTTGAATCTGAGCATGCGTGAGTTTTTGCACGTCAGAATTGTGTATTACAATTACAGAATTTCCGATAGAAAGTTTTTACATCGGAAAAATTGAGAACATGCTCTCAAATTTTTGCTGGTGGGAATTCGGCCAGCTTAATTCCGATGGAGTATACACGCGGTCGCATTTTCCATTGAAAAACTCTCATCGGTCTTTTGTTGGCCGAAATTCCGATAGTGTGTACGCGGCATTAGGAAGAAAGGCTAGAATTAAAGTGTTGCTATACCCACAACAGTAAAATCAGTCTGTATATGCAGTGAAGCATGCTCGTTACACTCACGGTGGAACCTAAGGGGTTAATCATCCGCATTCTGTAAAAAGCTGTTTGCTCCTGTCTTCTCTGATCCTCCCCTCTTTTCACCGTCCCCTAATAATTTCGTCATACTACAGAGTCTATTGAGTCACTCTGCACATGCTCAGTTGGTACGTTACTATAAGAAATTAATGTCCTCCCCCTTTGCAAAGTACTCTTTGGGCTAAATATACTGTATCATTAGTTAGGAACCTGAGCTGTACACCACAAACAACTAGACATTCTAATCATTCAATAATAGGAGAACACACATAATATACCGTATAGGGTGCCACAGACCACTGGATCTTTATGCATACCCAATGTGGATACCCTACTGTTATCCGATGGGGTATCAGTACAATAGCAGATTCAACACCAGCGGTTTGTACACCTTGGCAAACAAATGACCACTGCACACCACTGGACATTAACGCTGCACAAAAATCCAATGTGGTTGTTCCAAAACGAAATGATTCGGAAATACTTTTTTTTATAAATGAGCACATTTGTGATATTCAGCCGTTTTTCATTGTAGACACAATTTACCTTTGGAAAATCCTGCTTTCTTGCAATAAGTATTTTGCATCATACACAATGCTTTAATGTAGGTAAAAAAAATCATACAAAACAGAGCCCACTTCAAAATTCTCCCCATTAATGTCAACTTTTTTCTGTCTCCTGAATTTTAGCATATGAAACATGTTGTAGAGGAAGTGATAAAGCGGAGTTCCACCCACATCTTTGATTTTTCTTTTTTTTTAATTACTATTAATATTGCATAATGCATATCAAGCTATTCTTATTCTTGTCATTAGTGCTGCTTTTGTTTTTAAAAATCTTAAATATCTTAGAAGTTTCCTTCTTTTGAATTTCCATCTTGCTTGTGGGAGAAGGAGAAGCCCATAAGCATATTCTTCCGTGATACGGCGCTGCTGTATTCCCAGCATGCACCACTCGTTCTTGCGCATGCGCAGTAATAGCATGTAGCGGTGCTGTAAACTATACAGGTTGCCATCACAATGGGCGGCGGCTTTGGAAGTGCCCTCCCCATTGATATGGCAACATACCCCTCGGTGCTGCCCACTGACTCCTGGGAAATGATGACATACATCTACCAAGAGCAGTAGCGAGCAGAGGAGCCGAGGGATGTGACGTCAGGAGGAAGGGCAAGATTAGAAGGGACCACATAGCAACAGGGATTAAAAGGTAAGTAAAAAAATAAAAAATCTCCAAATGTCATTTGTTATGTTATTTGCTACACATTTATGTAAAATTATTTTTATGGGTGGAACTCCGCTTAAGATATGTAATATGGAAAACAGACGTTTGCTGAGAATAGACAAAGGGTAACTACAGGGGGGCTATTAAAATAGATGAGCACTTCAACGCTCCTAGGAATTGCTGGCTCAGTGACATAGAAAAGGGACTTGGGTATCACCAAGCCTGAAAATCTTCTGCCGTAGGCATATAGCATGTATATTTACCAAGAAATTGCTAGCTCTGCAAGGCTTATGCATACAAAAGTACATTTTTGTACGGCATGACTACTTACAATAGGCTATAGAGATTTACAGAGCCTCAGGGAGTAGTGTGATCAACTTGGAAACAAAATATAAAGATAACATGACTTATTATTTGGTAGCAGTGCATAGATATATGTGAGGTCTGGCAGTTCCTTAGAGAATAAATTGTGCTTTGCTGTGTTTTATTTTCTAAGTTGTTCCCTGATTCATTATGGTTTCAATACTGTATATGCCGGTAGTGAACAACAGGTGGTTCCTAAACCCTTTAGACCAGCTTTTCGGTGATTCAGAATCACAGTCTGTACCAATCTGTCACTGGTGGGTAAAATTTTAGCACCAGTTACCAATATGACATGATCCTTATTTTTTTAAGAATTTCCTGAGGCCATAGGAATCCTACATTCTAAAAATCATTACTTGATGCTTTCAAAATCAGTACTTTAGTTTTGTTTTTTTGTTTTTTACAAGAAACCTTAGTCACGTATTGGACTAGGTCGCCGTTCTTCTTGCTACTGGCCTTTAGTGTCTTAAAGATGGGGGCACTGCCTCACAGGGTCTAATATTCTTATGCCCATGTACACACGATCAGATTTTCTGACAACAAAACTGTGGATTTTTTTTTCCGAAGGATGTTGACTCAAACTTGTCTTGCATACACACGGTCACACAAATGTTGGCCAGAAATTCCGAATATGAGAGTTTTGTTGTCGGAAAAGTTTTGTTGTCTGAAAATTTGAGAACCTGCTCTCAAAGATTTGGGTGTGGAAATTCCGACAGCAAATGTTCGATGGATAATACACACGGTCTGACTTTCTGACAACAAGCTCACATCCAACATTTCCGGAACGGAAAATCCGACCATGTGGAAACAGCTTTAGACTGGAAGCACCATGTCACAGAAACAAGACCCATTGGCCAGTCTACAGTATATTACCAAACGAGTCACCATCGATGGTCATGTTAAGGTAAGTATTTATGGTGTTAGAAACTTTTTTAAAAGAGATTGGCTAGGAGAACATGATTTTTTTTTTTTTTTACCCAAAATTCAACTTTGAACTAGTTAAACGCAAATACTATAATATAATATTGCTTATTTATTGTAGTCTGGTCCATATGCAAGAGATATATTGCAATTCAATAAAATCACAATTCCTTTATACATAGTGCCATTGGATAATGGCATTGCCTGTCAGATTGTGTACACCTTGTTGTTTCAACTGCTTTTGTCCTGCTTAAGTCTTGTTAACAACCCAGTGATTTGGTTTCTTTGTTTGTTGTGTTTCTTGTGGGCTATAAAGATTTTTCCTCATTATGTGAAGCAGTGGTGTTAATGATAGATTAATCAAGTTGACATCTAGGTCATAGCTATTAAACCAGTGGCTGCACACGCTATAATAACACTAATTCCGCATTGTGTTATGTTGTATTTCTGCTTTGAAAAAATATAAATATATATTTCCAGAAATTAAAACATAATGCGGAATTTTCAGTAATGCTGTAACAATTAACTTACTAAAAAATGTATATTTTATATTAATCTTTTTTTATTGTATTTTATTTGAAAGAAGACTTCAATAGCTGGGAGGTCTCAATGCTGACATAGTACAGAAAAGTCAGTTGCCTTTAGTAACACAATCAGATTTACATGTCTTTCACAGGTAAAAAAATAAATAAAATAAAGGCAGACATCTGATTGGTTGCTTCAGGCAGCAACACCTCCATTTCCCTTATCCTTTAGTTTTCTTACAGGCTTGGTCAAAGAGTAGGGTGCTGAAATGCGTGGGAATGTTGTAAACCAAACTTCACACCAGGCCAATGTTTATTGGCTGTTCTGGGGTTTTGTAGTAAGTACTGCTCTTTGAACTTGCACTACAATATTAAAGAAACGCAACAGTCACTGACAGTTTCCTTTGTAGCCTAAGTGGAATACTGTACCTCGTTACATGCAGGCAATAGAGGGTTTCTTCATGTCAAAATGTGCCGCAATAAATGATTTTTAGGCTGCTAAACTCCAGTTAACACTCCAATCAATCCAGTCATTTTCTCATTACATTATGAGCTGATCACATGGGTGAATTTTCCCTGTTCATTAAATCACAGCGTAATAGGTGAGGGAAAAAAATATATAGTCCGCTGCTTAATTTGAGGTTTTACTATAGACCAGTTGCATTTATTAAGTGAATATACAGGGGGAAGACACGTTAGTAGAGAATATGGTATTATCTAAAATGAAATAAGAAGTAGGAACAGCCCTGAGAGCAGCTGGAATTCTTCTTGCAATGCAAATACTAAACTGCTTATAATTGGGTTTTGTGCAATTTGTCAATAAGAAAAGCCTCAGGTTCTTTAACCACTTTCAGACCGGACCAATTTGCTGGTCAAAGACCAGACCACTTTTTGCCAATCGGCACTGCGTCGCTTTAACTGACAATTGCGCGGTCGTGCGACGTGGCTCCCAAACAAAATTAACGTCCTTTTTTTCCCACAAATAGAGCTTTCTTTTGGTGGTATTTGATCACCCCTGCGGTTTTTATTTTTTGCGCTATAAACAAAAATAGAGCGATAATTTTGAAAAAAACGCATTATTTTTTACTTTTTGTAATAATAAATATCCCCCAAAAATATATAAAAAAACATTTTTTTCCCTCAGTTTAGGCCGATACGTATTCTTCTACATATTTTTGGTAAAAAAAATCGCAATAAGCGATTATTGATTGGTTTGCGCAAAAGTTATAGCGTTTACAAAATAGGGATAGTTTTATAGCATTTTTATTAATAATTTTTTATTATTTTTTTTTTTACTAGTAATGGCGGCGATCTGCTATTTTTATTGTGACTGCGACATTGTGGGGGACCCATCGGACATTTTTGACACATTTTTGGGACCATTGTCATTTATACAGTAATCACTGCTATATAAATGCAGTGATTCCTGTGTAAATGACACTGGCAGTGAAAGGGTTAACCAGTGGGTGGCAGTGTAGGGGTTAAGTGTTCCTAGGGGTGTGTTACTAACTGTGGGGGGGTTGGGCTTTCATTTAGTGTACACTGATCTCTGCTCCAATCACATGGAGCAGAGATCAGCGTCACTAGTTGCTAGGCAGAATGGAAAAATGTTGTTTATACAGCATTTCCTCCATTCGGCCGCTCCGTGAGACGATCGTGGGGATGCCCGCGGCGATCGAGTCCGCGGGTCCCGCGACCGGACTCACGGGGGTCCCGACCAGCGCGGGAGCGCGCCGCCAGCGGCGCGCTCCCGATGGCACGGCGGCAACGAATATTGGACGTACATGTACGCCAATATGCCTGCCCGTGCCATTCTGTCGACGTACATCGTCGTGCGCTGGTCGGGAAGTGGTTAATGACCTTTTTTTTTTTTTTTTATTAAATTACAAAAAAAAATTTTTTATTACATTTAAGTGTAAATATGAGATCTGAGGTCTTTTTGACCCCTGATCTCATATTTAAGAGGTCCTGTCATGCTTTTGGTCTATTACAAGGGATGTTTAGATGTTTACATTCCTTGTAAAAGGAATAAAACTGACACAATTAAAAAAAAAAAAGAAAACCTGTGTAAAAATAAAAAACAAAAGGTAAAATAAATAAGAACATTTCTTTTTTTTTAAACGTGCCCCCGTCCCACCAAGCTCGTGCGCATAAGTGAATGCATACATGAGTAGTGCCCGCATATCAAACCACACATGTGAGGTATCACCACGATCGGTAGAGCAAGAGCAATAATTCTAGCCCTAGACCTCCTTTGTAACTTAAAACATATAACCTGTAGAATTTTTTAAACGTCGCCCATGGAGATTTTTAGGAGTAAAAGTTTGTCACCATTCCACGAGCGGGCGCAATTTTGTTGCGTGACATATTGGGTATCAATTTTACTCGACGTAACATTATCTTTCACAATCTAAAAAAAATGGAGCTAACTTTACTATTGTCTTATTTTTTAATTCAAAAAAGTGTGTTTTTTGCCAAAAAAGTGCGCTTGCAAGACTGTTGAGCAAATACAGTGTGAAAGAAATCATTGCAACGAACGCCATTTTATTCTCTAGGGTGTATAGTGTTTAGGGGTTCTAAGTAATTTTGTGGGAAAAAAAAATATTTAACTTGTAAACTACACATCTCAAAAAGAGGCTCGGTCCTTAAGTGGTTAATACCATATTAATTATATGTAGGTGTGGTAATTGTAGAGGTTATAGTGGCAATCTGACTTTATCTTTATGCAGCTGTGCTTGACATCAATTTTAGAGTATTTATTTTACATTGTATAGGAAAATAACATTAAGAAGTAAACATAATGTCTAATCTTATCTTTCAGCTACAAGGATCCATAAAGAGAAAGCTGGAAGAAGACAGTTCTCCTGTGTCCTCAAGTATAAATGATATAATTTTTTCAAATGACAATAAGCGATTATGTCTTGATGATGTAACACTTCCTATGGGCCAAACACAAGGCAGCAACTCAGGTGTTTCGTGTCCTGATTTGCAGCACTCCCCCTTCTCCACCAACCAGAACTCTTCATCTATGGGAGTGGGTGGTCATCAAGTTCTGCTGGAAAATAACCACATGAATGGGAGAGGAATGGCTTCCCCATTTTCTGTATCACAGAGCACAGATATTGGTCAAAAGGTTCCATATGAAGAAAAAAATAACAATCTACAGACTGTGGACCAAGAACTACAGGACCTGTTGGAAGAATTAACTAAAATGCCTGATCCATCTCCAAATGATCTGGACCTTGAGAAGATCTTGGGGGGTAAGCCAGATGAACCACTTGTAATTAGTCATTCACAACCAGCCTTGAGTACAACTCCAAATCTATCATCCCCACAATCCACTCACTTGGAAAATATCTCCAACAAAGATTTCACTAGTGGATGCAGTTCGGCCAGTGCCGGTTCCCCACAGATTAGACCATCATCTACCGGAACAAACTATCCCATTCCTCCACCAAACAAACCTGTTCCCTCACCTGTCTCTACAGCTCAGAATAAGAGTCAGTCACAGTCTATATTACCTTCCTCAATGGCTAATATGCCTGGAGGAAATTGGCACGCTCAACAGCTTAAACAGCTGGCTGCCAGTAAACAAGGATCCTCAGCCAAGCAGCAAGTGCCGACAAGTAACTGGCCAACAATTTCGCCGACAGGACTCTCGCCACCATACAGGCCTGGATCCTCTCCTCAGCAACCTTTTAGTCCACAAAATGTCATGGTACCCAGCATGAATGCAAGCAGTTTGCAGGGAAATGCTGTACAAGGCTCACAGAGTACACTGTTATCAAGTATGACTTCTACCAGTAATCCTACCAGCAGGCCTTCTCCACCTTATGGCTCAGAAAAGATTGCAAGTCCAGCATTAAGCCAGCAGCCATTTAGTCCACAGAATTCCATGTTACAGAATATAACATCAAGCAACATACCAGGAAATACAATTAAAAGTCCCCAAAACAATATGGTGCCAAATATGGCATCTGCCAATGCTGGACCTTCTCCGCCCTTTCAACCAGAGAAGCTTTCAAGCCCAGCCTTGCATCAACAGCCATTTAGTCCACAGAACACCTTGATGTCTAATCTCACTCCTGCAGGCAGCCAGTCAAGCTTACAGAACACTCTCTTCAAACAGATGTCCACAAACCAGCCAAAAAACATGAACATGATTATGCAGCAACCATCAAATGGCTTGCAGACTGGCATAGTTTCTGAAAACCCAGTGGATCAGTTTTCCTTTAACAACACCAAACCACTGTCCCACTTTGCACCCGATTCTGCTGGACAAAAAATGAATTTGTCAACAAACCCTGGATTAATCCATTATCTTCAGCAGCAGCAGCAGCAGCAGCAGCAGCAGCAGCAACAGCAACAGCAGCAACACCAGTCCTCAGCAGTGCAACAGTCCCAGCAAGTCAGCAACAATCAATTTCTCCAGCAGCAGATACGTCAGTTAATGCAACCTTCCCGAATGCAGAGACAAATGCAGACCAGTGGTTTGCCTGGTCAGCCCCGTCAGGTAATTGATCTGCTTTTTCTTTAATTATAAAAAATTCAGTAGATTGACAGAAAAAAGCAAGATGAAGGAAGATTACTTTCACTTAAGCTGCATTAAATAATGTAGCATAAGCAGGGCTGGGTTTACATAATTGTAGTTTACAGCAAGTCAACTTTTAACACTTTTGAAACCCATGCACACCAGTGGGCTGGCGTTGGGGTACCCTTTTTTCTTTAACTATATTTAAAGTTAACAAAAAACACTTCTGTTAACTCTATGGACAAGAATGCATTGCAGTGTGCTGCTGTGTGTTGCAGCATATTTGTGTGTTGCATTAAAATATAGACATGATGCTTTTTTATGCAATGCACATCAACACATTTGTATGGTTTGAAAAGGGCACACTGAAAACGATGTTTTCTCAATGTCCTTGCATAAAGCCTACAGTGATCAATTCCAATTAATGTAGCTCAATGCACCTGGCATGAACAAGCCCTTAAAATGTATGTTAACCTTAACATTGAACTTAGCCTATATTTACTACTTTTTGGTCTGTTAATGGCATTAAAGTGTTTTGTTATACCTGTTAAGTAAGTGCAAAAAAAAATACCTTTTGATCGTGTCAGAAATCCAGAGCTGCCCTATGTCCTGCGCAAGTTTCCTGTGTTATCTTATTGCTTGGAGTTGGGCTGTAAGAGTCCTTTAGCTCGTATCTTGCAATGCAGAATAATTTGGGCCGGCTCACACCAGGAATCGTGCAGGAATGCGCCAGCATTCCTTTGCAATCTCTGTGTGATTTGAGTGCAGTGTGTTTTGGGCTGAAATTGCGCTGCAGTGCCAAAAGTAGTGCATGCATTCTTTAAAAAACACCAGTGCAACCAAATCACATGGTACTTCTGTACCATGCAATCCACTGCAATTAAATGCACTGTGATTGCAACCTGCATTTGGGGTGTCATTGGCAATTTATTGACACCCGTTACAGATCACAAGGGCAGTGCCGTGGCTTGTGAATGTGATTTGGGAAGAGGTGGAATATGGGTTTCCCACACCATGCTCTGGGGTGAGCAGGTCTATAGTATCTATTTTATGAACAGGGGAAGGGTTTGAGTAGTTTCTCAAAAGACAACTGAGCAGAGTTGACAAAAATCCTGGATGTTATCCAGGACTTAGGACTTAGGACTTGTAGGGCCTTTAAAGGGATAAGGTCTTATAAACAAAGACTTTTAGAGGCTGCAAAGTCCTCTATTGTAAAATCTCTGGCAATTTTCTATGCTTAGCAAGCCACGGGTGGTGGGTAAACACTGATGTACAAACAATCGGTGTTTACACAAGTGTGGCCACCTACAACCTTTCACTTGTATGGGCAGCTATATACACCACCTGAGGCTATCTGGGCAGTACCCTTTTTCAGTGCCTCATGCCCACACACCACCGCAACGCAGTGCTGTGAACCTGGCAAACAGGAGATAAGGCATATTGCCTTGACACGCAGTTGGCTTGCGCTGGGATAACCGCCCAGCACAGTCCCACTGCATCTGGTGTGAATGGACAGGGAAGCGTGCATGTATTGCTTTTTTAATGGTCCTACAAATACACTCAGCCCCGGAAGGATTTACCCCCTTACTGACCAGGCCATTTTTTGTGGTTGTGCGATGCTGTACCCAAATAAAATGGATGTCCTTTTTCCCGCAAATAGAGCTTTCTGTTGGTGGTATTTGATCACCTTTGCGGTTTTTATTTTTTGCGCTATTAACAAAGGAAGACCGACAATTTTGAAAAAATATATATTTTTAACTTTTTGCTATAAAACAAATCCCAAAATTTAAAAAAAAAATCTAATTTCTTCATCAATTTAGGCCAATTTGTATTCTGCTACATATTTTTGGCAAAAAAAAACCCCCAATAAGCATATATTGATTGGTTTGCACAAAAGTTATAGCGTCTACAAAATAGGGGAAAGATTTATGGCATTTTTATTATTAACTTTTTTTTTTTTTTTTACTAGTTATGGCAGTGATCTGCAATTTTTAGCGGGACTGCAACATTGCAGCGGACAGATCGAACCTAACTGACGTTATTGACACTTTTTGTGAACCACTTACATTATTACAGTGATTATTGATAAAAATATGCACTGACATTGTACTAATGGCACTGCCAGGAAAGTGGTTAACGTCAGGGGTGATTAAGGGGTTAAATGTGTTCCCTGGGAGTGTTTACTAACTGTATGGGGGATGGGCTGCCTGGGACAACACACAGATCCATCTTCAGACAGGATCTCTGTGTCATCCCCTGTCACAACAGAGATCTGCTTTGTTTACTTTGGCAGATCCCTGTTCTCCCTGTAATGATTCAGTGCTAAATATCAATGTGAATGAACAGGATGTATTTGGGTCTACCCTGGGAAAATCAAAGCTTTCTTTAGACATGCACAACTTGAATAGGACTCGGGTGCTGGTCTATCTGAACAGTTTGCACATTAAATGTTAAATTAAATATTCCTTCTCCCTCACAATTTCAAGCCAACCCAATTTGAGTTAATTTAAAAATGCTTTAACAGGATAAGTTATCAGTTAAATGATAACACAGGGAGTAACTGTAACTTGCAGTTTACTAAACAGATGAAAAGTATTAATGCAAACAGGTTCAGGGTGGTAAAAATATGCACACACTGCACAATAATGAAAACTTTCTGGGTGGCAAAGAACATGCAGAAATCTGAACCCGTCACAGCAAAGTCTCTGGCTGCATAGCGCATAGTCTCCGTAACACTCTAAAACAACAGAGAGTCAGCCTGAGAATTGCTACTTCAGTAAAACAGTTCAGAACACAGCCACTTGTAATTGTCCTCATAAGAATTGCCTCTGACAGTAAAGTCCAGGATAGCTCTGGTAGCCCCAATGAACAGCTAGAGGAATCCAAGAGCAATGGGCAAGTACCCGGGAACTGAATTATTCTGGCAGCAATTGGGTGTGACCAGGAGCAAAGGGACTTGTGGGAAATTGTTTTTCAGCACCAGTTCTCAAGGCGCTCCCCCAACTGGTCATGTTTTTAGGATTTCCCTCAGATGGAAACGGTTGTGGTAATTACTAAGGCAGCAAAACTGATCTAATAACCTGTGCAAAATAATAGAAGGCCTGAAAACGGGACCTGCTGGGGTGCCTTGAGGACTGGAGTTGAGAAACACCACTCTAGCAAAATTTTTCTCTTCACTTGAAGGTGTCAGAACTGATCACATGTGCAGCATCATGACAGTTGAAGATTAAATAAAGGCCAAGATGGCAGCTTCCTTGGCTGAAAGCGATAGGAGGGTTTACTTCCACTTTAAGTAACACTTCTAATGGAAGCATATACACGTTCACTGTTAAAAGGCTCCATCCAGCATAGGAAGTGGCTTTTTCACCAAACAGTAAGGCCTGATTCACACCTATGCAGGTTGCAGTTTTCATATTCCAGGTGCATTTTGCGTTTTTCAATACACGTTTTTGCTCCATTGAAGTCTATAGAACTAAAAAGCAGAAAAAAGTCCCTGGCCCTTTCCATAAAATGCACACATGTGAACTACATCCATAGGAAACCATGTTGGTGTGTTTCTGCAATTCACAAAAAAATGCATAGGTGTGAACCAGGCCTAGCTCCTTCTTGGCTGGTAACCCGGTTCCAGAAACTGCCTCATGTCAGAGAAAGGAGGCATGAAACTTTTTTTCAAGGGAGGTGTGGACTAGATCGTCTTACACTCAAGCTTGACTGATGTAGCAATAGTCAACAGACATCGACAAGCTTCTTCCACCCCAAAGCTGCAAAGGCTTGATAGGTGCTGATTGACCACTCCCCAGTCTCCATTACTAAGGCAGTGTTTCATGTCCTTAGATGAGAAGCATAAGGAAAACCAAAGTTCAGTCTATGACACATGTCCAAAAAGTATCTCCAAAAGAAGAAATAATCAAAGGCATATGTTTGACGGATAGACATAAATGCAATATCAAAGCATTCATTTATTACGTTCCTGTTTACGCACATAATTTCGCTTTTTTTTTTTTTTTTAAAGTAGCATTATACATTTCTACTTTCCCACTAAACTGCTGATACCAAGTCCTATTCAGTTGCTTAGCTCAGTGGTCATCAACCCTGTCCTCAGGGCCCATTAACAGGCCAGGTTTTATGTTTTGCCTTGGGGAGATGCAGACTAGAATACTGCAATCATTGAGCAGCAAATTATATCACCTGTGATGCATTTCAGTTATCTTGCAAACCTGGCCTGTTAGTGGGCCCTGAGGACAGGGTTGATGATCACTGGCTTAGCTGATACTCCTTTAAGGCCACATTCACACCTGCATTTGGCCTGACAGCGTGAAGATGCAAGAAAATCAGCAGGGAGTGATGTCGATTAGCTGCAGGAGGCAGCCCCATTGAAAGTAATGGGAGGCTGCTGGCTCCAGCAACTAGTTGCAACCACTTGCATGTAATCACTACAATGTGCGATTACCTGCGAGTGATCAGCCATGGACACAGTGGGGGAGAATTACTAAACCTGGAGCAATAAAACCTGGAAACTGATTGGTTTTTATGGAGATCTGTACCAGATTTTGCGCTCTAGTTTTAGTAATTAACCCCCATTCTGTCTGTCAATCATTTGCAGGTAATCACTGCATAGTGATTACATGAGTGTGACTGCAATTAGCTGCAGGAGGTGGCAGTTTAACATTAATTTCAATAAGGGGCTGTCTCCTGCAGCTAATCGCTGAGACCCCCTGCTGATTTTCTCACATGCAAAATTGTAGGTGTGAATGTAGCCTGTCTAAAACCTCTACCCATCCCAACTTCATATACACACACCACCACACACTGTACATACACAAAAAGAATACATTTTAGTAATTGAATTTAAAACAATAACTTCTGGAAAGCCTAAATTAAAGTGTTAATAACTTAATAAGTTAAATTATTCAGTGGCTTTAGTCTGAGGTTTCATTCGCCATTACTGACATTTAAATGAAAAAAACTTCTTCTCTGTCTGTAAATTGAACACCTCGGCTCTAGGTCCAACTCAAACACCAGTAACGGACTCATCCCTGAAAGGCACTTGCTTACATTCATACTTTACGGATTACTCTAGTTTTTTTCTTGCAGTTCTTTACAACTATGCACACTATCACTAAGTGCTATGAAGATCAGTTATTAAGATGAAGTTGGTGGATTTTGAAAACGTTCCCAAAATCCAACACATTAAATATAGTGTATGTGTTATCCACACATTTATAAGTTTCTTCATCTACGTTATAAAGATAAAAATAAGGAAAAATTCTCACCTCCCCTCTTGACACACAGGCAACTCCATGCAACAAAGTCAGAAGGTAAGAAGGAGAAGAACGATGTATGATTTATTCTGCCACCTGCACAATGACACACACGTGCATGGTTCCAAGAGATGGCACAGTTCCGCTTCTCACAGTTTCCTCTCTGCTGAAGATTGGAGTCTCCAGAAAGCGGACACTGAAAAAATAAAAAGTGGCAGATCATTGGACCCTATTAGGCCTGATTTTACACCTATGTATTTTTAGTGCTTTTTGCATTTTGCAGATTTGCACTACAGTCCATTTACCATGGTTTCCTATGCAACACGTTCTGTAGTGCAAATCAGCAAAATGCAAAAAGCACTAAAAATAGGTGTGAATCAGGACTTAGGCTATGGGGAATGGATACTTTTATACTTCGCAATTACATGTAAACTCAACAAACCAAAGAAAATGTTCCTCTCCCTATATGCCAAGTACTTTTGGCAATATTGTTCACAATGCATCACTTCTAAGCCCTTGTACACACGGTCGGACATTCAGACGGAAAATGTCCGATCGGACCGTGTTGTCGGATAATCCGACTGTGTGTGGTCTCCATCGGACTGTTTCTGTCGGAATATCCGACCGACAAAGTTTTAGAGCGGGGCTATAAAATTTTCCGACAACATGATCCAATCGGACTTTGTCCGATCATGTGTAGAGAATTCCGATCGGACAAAGTGCCACGCATGCTCAGATCAAATTCCTAGACCAAAGCTATTGGCTACTAGCCTGAACGTAGTCCCATCGTAACGAAATAACGTCACCACGTTCTGAACGATCGGATTTTCCGACAAGTTTGTCCGACCGTGTGTATGCAACAGTTTCGGACAAAATCCATCGGACAAAATCCAATGGATTTGGTTGTCAGAATGTCCGACCGTGTGTACAAGGGCTAAGAATAATCAAACCATAATCTCAGAATTGTATTGATTCAACTGATTTGTCCCAACATAGCATTAATACAAGTACAATATCACTATTAGGACTTCCATTTTTTCCATTTCATCTTTTTTTCTTTTCTCTTTCTCCTACACATCTTAGTACCACATCAAGGTTAAGACTGCTTTGTTTATAATATAAAAAGGGAGAGGGGGGAATACCCAATTAGATCTGAAGGAGAGTAGTCTCAAAAATCACATATTACATAAAAAGAGAAAACTAGAAAAACATGTAACAATTCCAAAATATATACCCAAAAGTATCCCTAAATTTATAGATCATACAAAAGAAATAGAAAATTGTTTAAATCACTCTGGTTTAAAAAAAGAAAATTATTTTAAATGACGTGTTCTTATCTTAAAAAAGTACCATCTGGTGCTCACTGAGGAAGTTACAAAGAGGTAAAAAAAAAACACAATAAAAACAATTTCATGAAAATAGATTATAGGGCCATAAAAGTGGATGTAAACCCATTCTGTAAGCTTGTACCTACCTAAAAAAAGGCTTACCTGTAGGTACTATGAATATCTGCTAAACCTTCACAGTTTAGGAGATATTCACACTTCATGCAGCTGGTGATGTCACCGGAGAATGTGTTTTGAAGGGACGGTATACCCGTGTCATCCCTTCAAAACTCTGTCCCGCAGTCCATGACCCCCGTGCCCATGCATAGGAGTGACATCATCGCAGCACGACCAATCGGACGGCCAGAGGACACTAACCCGGAAGGAAGACCGGGTGAAGATGGAAGCGTCTGTCAGAGCCCGCAGCGGTACAGGGCTTCTAAGGTATTTCATAATGTTCTATTATGCTATGCATATTAGGACATTATGGCTTTACTTTGCATGTTTTTTTTTTATAAAAAATGGCGCAGTTTACTTCCACTTTAAATAGTGGATAGGTATGGATTTTTTAGAGAAATAACCAGATTTTAAAAAGGATATATTCACAAAATAATATGGGTTCCCTCCTGGAAACTGGTAGTTAGATACAAAACAACTCAAGAAAACATGTTACTCAAGAAAAGTTACCTCTACCCCCTAAAGTGCACTTTTTCTAATATAAATTTAGAACCATGTATAACTTCCACCTTTTAATTTAACATGGTATACCATTTCTCTTGAGGCTTCCATTAAAAGGTGTATTAGTTCACTTAGAATTAAGCAATTCAAATACAATTTTTTTTCTAATTTTAAAAACCTATGGTTTGCGCTTCTGGAAGAATGGTCAAATATTCCCATAGACACACTCCTATACCTTGTAGACGGCCTTCCCAGAAGAGTTTAAGCTGTTACAACTGCAAAGGGTGGGCCAACTCAATATTGAGTCCTACAGGATGCCATTAAAGTTCATGTGCATGTAAAAGGTAGGCGCCCCATATAGTATATGTGTGTATGTATCTCACAAAAGTGAGTACACCCCTCACATTTTTGTAAATATTTTATTTTCATGTAACAACACTGAAGAAATTACACATTGCTGCAATGTAAAGTAGTGAGTGTACAGCTTGTATAACAGTGTAAATGTGCTGTCCCCTCAAAATAACTCAACACACAGCCATTAATGTGTAAACCGCTGGCAACAAAAGTGAGTACACCCCTAAGTGAAAATTTCCAAACTGGGCTCAAAGTGTCAATATTTTGTGTGGCCACCATTATTTTCCAGCACTGCCTTAACCCTCTTGGGCATGGAGTTCACCAGAGCTTTAAAGGTTGCCACTGGAGTCGTCTTCCACTCCTCCATGATGACATCACGGAGCTGGTGGATGTTGGAGACCTTACGTTCCTTCACCTTCTGTTTTAGGATGCCTCACAGATGCTCAATAGGGTTTAGGTCTGGAGACATGCTTGGCCAATCCATCACCTTTACCCTCAGCTTCTTAAAGCAAGGCAGTGGTTGTCTTGGAGGTGTGTTTGGGGTCGTTATCATGTTGTAATACTGCCCTGTGGCCCAGTCTCCCAAGGGAGGGGATCATGCTCGGCTTCAGTATGTCACAGTACATGTTGGCATTCATGGTTCCCTCAATGAACTGTAGCTCCCCAGTACCGGTAGCACTCATGCAGCCCCAGACCATGACACTACCACCACCATGCTTGACTATAGCCAAGACAAACTTGTCTTTGTACTCCTCACCTGGTTGCCACCACACACGCTTGACACCATCTGAACCAAATAAGTTTTTCTTGGTCTCAGGAGAGCACAGGACATGGTTCTAGTAATCTATGTCCTTATTCTGCTTGTCTTCAGCAAACTGTTTGCAGGTTTTCTTGTGCATCATCTTTAGAAGAGGCTTCCTTCTGGGACAACAGCCATGCAGGCCAATTGGATACAGTGTGCGGCGTATGGGCTGAGTACTGACAGGCTGACACCCACCCCTTCAACCTCTGCAGCAATGCTGGCAGCACTCATAAGTCTGTTTCCCAAAGACAACCTCTAGATATGACGCTGAACACGTGCACTCAACTTCTTTGGTCGACCATGGCAAGGCCTGTTCTGAGTGGAACCTGTCCTGTTAAACCACTATATGGTCTTGACCACCTGCAGCTCAGTTTCAGGATCTTGGCAATCTTCTTATAGCCTAGGCCATCTTTATTTTTTTCAGATCCTCAGAGAGTTCTTTGCCATGAGGTGCCATGTTGAAATTCCAGTGACCAGTATGAGAGAGTTAGAGTGATAACACCAAATGTAACACACCTGCTCCCCATTCACACCCAGGACCTTGTAACACTAACAAGTTACATGACACCAGGGAAGAAAATTGCTATTCTGGCCCAATTTGGACATTTTCACTTAGGGATATACTCACGTTAATGGCTGTGTGTTGAGTTATTTTGAGGGGGACAGCAAATTTACACTGGTATACAAGCTGTACACTAACTACTCACTTCTTCAGTGCTGTCACATGAAAAAATATAATAAAATATTTACAAAAATGTGAGGGGTGTACTCACTTTTGTGAGATACTGTGTGTGTGTATGTGTATGTATATGTATATGTATGTATATGTATATATATATATATATGTATATGTATGTATGTGTGTGTGTGTGTGTGTGTTTTTTCTTCTTCTTTAATAACTGTTACAAAGGGCCATTACTGACTCAAACTGTGGGCAATTTTTATGACAATGTAACAATTCTTTTTTTCAATTATTAAAGAAGTTTGTGCGGCAATTTGTTTTCATTTTCCTATATGGATTTAGGGATTGTTGGACTACTAATCTTGTGTTGCGAACACTTCAATCTACACAGGAGTGCTTTCTACCCTGTTTATCATATATAAGTATTACCTTCCCTCTCTTATCCTAGAAAACACATTTTATCCAATGCTGGATAAAGTTGGAATGTTTTACTGTATTCCAGTCAGTGGCGTCACTAGGGTTGGTGTCACCCGGTGCGGTAAAACATGGTGTCACCCCGCTCCAACTATAGTTGCCCCTCAATACAGACCCCCCTCTTTCAGTACAGACCCCCTTCCAATTATAGTTCCCCCCCGTACAGACCCTCCCTCCACAAAGTATAGTCCCCCCTCAGTCTAGACCGCCCACTTAGTACAGACCCCCCCTCCCTCAGTGTAGACCCCCCACTAAGTATAAAACCCCTCCATCAGTACAGACCCCCTTCAGTACAAACCATCCCCCTCCTCCATCAGCAAATCCCCCCCAGGACAAACTACCCCCTTTATCAGTACAGGCCCCCCAGGACAAACCACCCCCTCCACTAGTACAGCCCCCCTAGCACAAGCTACCTCCCTTCATCAGTAGAGCCCCCCCTCAGGGCAAACTACTCCCTTCATCAGTACAGCTCCCCCAGGACAAACCCTGTCACAACAACATGAAGGACATCCCCATCATCTCAATCTGACACCCCCCCCCCTCCCGTTACCGCACCAGCTCAGGTGGCTCAGATACATGGAACACCTGGGCGGGAGCTGGAGAGGAGAGGACCATGTGCAGCCACGTGCTGCCAGGTGGAGAATGGATCATGACAGGCAGCAACACCGTAGAGACAGAGGAGGAGGAGGAGAACACCCGTGGCGCTGGAGGTGGGTTTCCAGCTGAAAGAAAAAAAACTTCCAGAGTCAGCAAGGGCTTTCCTGTAGTGGGTGGCACCCGGGTGCGGACCGCACCCCCTGCACCCCTCTAGCAACGCCACTGATTCCAGTCCATAAGGAGGTATACATTTTATCTGCTGCAGTATACAGATTACAACTGCTAGTGGAGTCCATTCTTGGGGCTCTAAATTTCAGAAGAGATTTCTTCTCTCTGATTGTCAAGATAGAACTCAGCATTGTCCATGCTCACATGCTACATTGTGCACAGTATTTATCCTCTACTGCAAGCATTCTTCTAGTCCGACTACATGAAAAGGATAAGACAGGCTCACGCAACCAATTGCAGAAGATACACTCCTTGCTTCGCAATCCCAAACCGATTTGGAGCACGATAACCAAGAGTCTCCATTGCTGGCACATCTTGAAGGAGATGTAAGGGTATTTTTGCACTGGCATTGGATAGTTGCGGTTCTTTCATCACAATAATCAATGATTTACAAAAGCAGTAAAGGTTTTTGTGGTTTAGCAGAGTTTGGTTGCTTACATAACTATGTTTTGATGTACTATGTACCAGGGCTGATTTTAGTCCCAGTTTGACACTGTTAAATAAGCCAGAAATAATCTATGAATGAGATATCGCAATACTGATGTGTGTTTTCACTACTTGACATAAATTGAACATTTTTCAGTTTGTTGATAATGTAATTCACGCATGTGTATTTCTTATGAATTTGCAAATATGATCCAAGAATCTGTTGAAAATATGAAGGTATGCAAGCATAATAATTAAAGTGGATCTTCACTGCATCTGAACACCACAAACCAAAAATGCTATTCAAAGCAAACTCTCCCATCCAGCCATGTCTTCATTTCTCATTTTACTGAGAAATCGCTTTGAAAATCACCCTCTAGCGTTTCTGGCCATGGCCATCTTGAGTAAGGGCAAATGATTCACGTAGCATTTACTTCCTGCCCTTAGCTCAAGTATGCATACATACCCCTCGTCTCCTCCCCTCCCGAAGACTCTTGGGATGCATGATATCATTTGCACAGGCAGGAAACTAGAAACAAGCTGAAGAAATGTAAAAAAAAAGAAAAAATATTTAAAACAAGTAAATATAATATACTTTCCTATCTATTTACTAATGCTAGCAGCATAAGAATTTAAAATAATTGATGTTGATTGGGAAAGTTCCAGTTTAACCACTTCCCTACCCACCCATAGTCATATGACGCCCACAGATGGGATCTCCCATCCTGGGTGGGCGTCATATGACGTCCCCCCATTCCCGGCTGCCTAGGGGGCACGCACGCCCGCAGCGGCACTCGGGGGCCCGGTGCACGTGCCCGGCGACCGCGATGTCCGCCAGGCACCTGCAATTGCCCGGGAACACAGCAGGACCGTGGATCTGTGTATGTAAACACACAGATCCATGTCCTGTCAGTGGAGAGGTGACCGATGGCGTGTTCCCAGTACAAAGGAACACCGATTTGTCTCCTCCCCTTGTGAGTCCCCTCCCCCCACAGTTAGAATCACTCCCATAGGGAACATATTAACCCCTGCAGCGCCCCCTGGTGTTAACCCCTTCCCTGCCAGTCACATTTACACAGTAATCAGTGCAATTTTATAGAACCGATCGCTGTGTAAATATGAATGGTCCCAAAAATGTGTCAAAAGTGTCCGATATGTCCGTCACAATGTCGCAGTCATGAAAAAAATCGCAGATCGCCGCCATTACTAGTAAAAAAAAAATGCCATAAATATATCCCCTATTTTGTAGACGCTATAACTTTCGCGCAAACCAATCTATATACGCTTATTGCGATTTTTTTTTTTATATATATATATATATATATATATATATGTAGAAGAATACGTATCGGCCTAAACTGTGGGAAATTTTTTTTTTTTTTTTTTTAAGTGGGATGTTTATTATAGGAAAAAGTAAAAAATATTGTGTTTTTTTTTCAAAATTGTCGCTCTTCTTTTGTTTATAGCGCAAAAAATAAAAACCACAGAGGTGATCAAGTACCACCAAAAGAAAGCTCTATTTGTGGGAAAAAAATGACCTCAATTTTGTTTGGGTGCAACGTCGCACGACTGCGCAATTGTCAGTTAAAGCGACGCTGTGCCGAATCGCAAAAAGTGCTCTGGTAAGGAAGGGGGTAAAATCGTCCGGGGCTGAAGTGGTTAAATAAAGATTTAGAATATGAAAACTGTCACGGATTGTGTAAATAGGGCCCCTTTGGTGCCCAAACTATCTTACATTTTCTGCAGTGCACCAATGAGACCCAAATGCCAGGGTACTTGTAACCAGCTTTACGGTCAACAGAAAATGTTCTATGATGGTGGCATCTGTAAAGTTTTTTTCTCCACTGGTTTAAATCATTTTAGACGTTTTTTTTAACTACTTGTGCTTAACCCTGCAAGTGATCTGCTTCTCTCTACTTGTAAAATAAGAATTGTAACATTAAATGCAATTTTCATCTCTGACTCTCGGCTGGATCAGGACTATTCTTCAACACAATCTGGTTCAATCTTTGTTTTGGTCATAGATTTATTTAATTGCTGTACACATTGTTGTATAGTTGCATGTTCTTTAGCTAGTAGTAAGAGGCCTGGGATAGTTTAAAACTCTCAGTGAAGCAGGTTTTTTTCTCCATTTAATGGAAAGAGGTGCAGCTTGTGTACTGAAAAGGAATGTGGAAAGCTGCCAGTTGGAGTGGGAACACAAAGACATGAAATCTGATACTTGCAGCAAACAGCAGAGCAGAGGGAAAGACACAGCTGTTGTGACATAAACCCATAAGAACAGGCTTTTAGGTGCTTTACCATATTGGAAAAGAAGAATTTAGGATCCCATTCTTAGCCCTTGTACATACAGTCAGACATTCCGACAACCAAATCCATCGGATTTTGTCCGAAACTGTTACATACACACGGTCGGACAAAGTTGTAGGAAAATCCGATCGTTCAGAACGTGATGACGTTATTTCGTTACGACGGGACTACGTTCACGCTAGTAGCCAATAGCTTTGGTGTAGGAATTTTGATCTAAGCATGCGTGGCACTTTGTCCGATCGGAATTCTCTACACATAATCGGAGTATGTCCGATCGGAGCATTTTGTCTGAAAATTTTACCAACAAGTTGGAAAACTTGGTCCGTCGGATACTCCGACGGAAACAGTCCGATGGAGACCACACACAGTTGGAATATCCGACAAAACGGTCCGATCGGACACATTCCGTCGGAATCTCCGACCGTGTGTACAAGGGCTTACAGTCATTTCTATGGGCACAGTCAAGGTAACATGCAGATTTTTGCATTTTATTTGCAGTAGCTGATATGTGCCAACTTGTACTTTTTATGTGTAATTATGCCAACATTTGCCCAGTGGGAGAACTAGAGTTTTTTTGCAGCCCTTGGGTCAGCTGTGTAGCTGAGGATAAAGCTATCCCAGTGCTGCATTTCCTGCCGTGTCCCTCTTTTCTGAAACCACCATTGGGATTGTGGTAATGGCAACAGTTACTACTCCAGTACTGTGTGCCCTAATCTCTGCCTGCCTTCAATTTGTTTATCTGACGGGGCCAAAAAAGCTTTTCCTGTCCCAGCAAAACAACATAAAGGATATATGTCACTAACTCTTATGCCCCATACACATGGTCGGACATTCCGACCACAAAATCCGTTGGATTTTTTCAGACGGATTTTGGCAGAAACTTGTGTTGCATACACACGGTCGCACAAAGTTGTGAGAAAATCCGATCATTCTGAACGAGGTGACGTCAGACATATACGTCGGGACTATAAACAGGCCAGTAGCCAATAGCTTTCATCTCTTAGTTTATTCTGAGGATGCGTGGCACTTTGTCCGTCGGAATTTATGCAAACTTTGTGCGTCGGAAAATCCGACGGGAAAAGTCAGATGGAGCCCACACACGGTCGGATTTTCCAACAACATGATCCGATCGCACATTTTCCGTCGGAAAATCCGACCGTGTATGGGGCGTTAGACTGTGGAGTATGTGTCTTGTCCCTCCCCCGCTAAGCTTAGTGCTGGCCGGTGTTGCAAATTATTCATTCATACTGTTTTGCATACGCTTATGTATGAATCTATTTGCGTGATAACGCATCAAACATAATATTGTTCCAAAGTGAACCCTAATGTATCCCTTTTATATAATACCTAAAGACAATGTGGTCTTACCATAAAAAAAACAAAAACATATGAATGATATAATTTTAAATTAAAAAGGGCGTAACCACTTAAGCTTCGGAAGGTTTTACCCTCTTCACGATCAGGCAATTTTTTGCTATTTATTGTAGCACTGCGCTACTTTTACTGGTAATTTTTTTCACATAAATAGAGTTTTCTTTTGCTGGCATTTGATAACTGCTGGGTTTTATTTTTTATTATATAAACAACAAAAAAATCACAATAAAAAAAAAAAATAAAAAAAATAAAAAAAAAAATATATATATATATATATATATATATATATATAGTGTCAGTGTCAGATTTCACACCACACAATCCCACATTAAGTCACTGATCACCGCCATTACTAGTACAAAAAGAAAAAAATTCAGTATACCATAGTTTGTAGACACTCTAACTTACACACATCAATATATACTTATTAGAATTGTTTTTACCAAAGACATGAAAAAAAAAAAAAGATTTTATTGCATTTATTAAATAGATATGTTTTATAGCAGAAAGTAAAAAAAAAAAAAAAATTATATATATATATATATATATATATATATTAAATTTTTATTTTTATTTTACTTTCTGCTATAAAACATATCTATTTAATAAATGCAATAAAATCTTTTTTTTTTTTTTCATGTCTTTGGTAAAAACAATTCTAATAAGTATATATTGATGTGTGTAAGTTAGAGTGTCTACAAACTATGGTATACTGAATTTTTTTTTTTTTGTACTAGTAATGGCGGTGATCAGTGACTTAATGTGGGATTGTGTGGTGTGAAATCTGACACTGACACTGGGTGGGAACTGATACTGACATCACAAGTGACACTAAGGCCGCGTACACACGCGGGGACTGTTCGCCCAACTTTGTCCGCTGAACAGTGTTTCGGCGGACAGTCCGCTCGTGTGTGGGCTTTCAGCGGACAGTTTCAGCGAACAGTCCGCTGAACAAGGTTTTTCGGAATTTCCGAAAAACTGTCCGCTGAAACTTTGTTTCAGCGAACAGTCCCCTCGTGTGTAGGCTTGTTCGTCAAACTAAGTTCCGCGCATGCTCAGAAAGGATTTACACGCCGAAAGTTATAATGCAGTGTATAGGACGTCGTATTTTTCGTCCCGTCGTACGTGCCGTTCACGTCATCGCGCACGGTTTCAGCAAACTGTTCGTTCGTCGTGTGTGGCCATGTCCGACCATGCTAATTTTGAGCGGACTGTTTGCCGAAACTGTTTGACGGACAAAGTTGGGCGAACAGTCCCCGCGTGTGTACGCGGCCTAATACAGTGATAATACTATACACTGTCACTCTACTGATTACACTGGCTGGGAAGGGGTTGACATCTCAGGGTAATCATGGCATTAAGGGAGGGGGGGTTGCAGGGAGAAGAAACAAAGAGATTGTTCTCGCTGTCAACACAGGGCTCTGGGCTGTGATTGGCTGGGACCTGCTGACAAAATCCCACTGTTTCTAATCACAGGGGCAATTGTGGAGGGGCACGCACATGCCATGAACTGGCCAACAGGCAGCGACATACAGATACATCGCTGTGTCTGTAGGAGCCGCCCATCCAGAGTACAATGCCTAAAGCATTTTAATGTCCTAAAGCAGTTAAAGTATATGTATAGCCACTTTATTAGTTATAAAGAGTGTAGGGAAGTGTAAAAAAAAAACGTTTTTTTTGTTTTGTTTTTTCATTTGTAAAACATTTGGAAAACTGTCACAGAGGGGCAACAGGACATTATAGGAAGACTCCAAACGTGAGGGACGTCCCATCTGAGACAGTTGTCCTCGATTGAAAGTCTCCCCCTTAACTCTCGGTATGGGGACTAACATTTCCCTTTACTTCTGTTTTAATGACAGTGGTCACCAGTATAAATATCGAAATGAGTCTCCCTAACGGTACCTATAAAGCTTTTTTATGTTGTATACTGGTGTAATATATGCCCTGTCCAAGTTTTTTCTTTTTTTTTTTCAGTCGATCACCATGTCATATCTCCCATGGTAATCATATGACTGGGTTTCTGGGAACCACACTGATATATCTTTAAAATCAAAATTTTTATTACAATTTGATCATTAAAATTCTTTGGGGAAAAAAAAAATATCCCTTTAGACATACATAAAATGTGTGTAGTGACAGCTCAATTATCCTGATTTATCATCATCCCATATATATCTGTCATGTTAAGAGGATAACAATACAACTAGTTTAATATACGGATCAAAAAGAGAGGGTGATAGTTGACCCAACACGTTTCACAGTTGTAGCTTCATCAGGGGTTCAGGAAATACTGTTGAGAACAGTGAAGATATTTTCAAAATAGGAAATGTCATCTGAGCAAAAACTCCTCAGGAGTCAGGACCAGGTCCATATCAGGTCCTGAGCAGCTTCACTCCAAGAGAGGTTTTTAGGTTTCCTGTAATTTGGCTTTATTTACTTATCAAACTTTTTTACATCTTCCTGCCCAGAGATTTAGGGCCAGTTATATCAAATTTAAAGTTGAATCCACAGAAATATACAGTATATTCAGTCAGATAGACATTATACAAACAACCTCTACTTTCCTGATTTAGCTGTTGTGAATTGTGTCTAATGCCCTGTACACACGGTCGGACATTCCGACCACAAAATCCGTCTGATTTTGTGCTGACTGATTTTTGGCCAAAACTTGTGAAAATTCGATAGTTCGGAATGAGGTGACGTTCGTTATGTATGATGGGACTACATAGAAGCTAGTAGCCAATAGCTTTGGTCTCGTAATTTAATCTGAGCATGCGTGGCACTTTGTCCGTTGGAATTCTCTACAAACCATCTGAAAAAGTCAGATCGGATTTTTTTGTCAGAAAATTTTAGATCCAGCTCTCAAACTTTTTCCGACAGAATTTCAGATGGAAAAACACACAATCAGATTTTCTGACAACATAATCCGATCTGACCTTTTCCGTTGGAATTTCCGACCGTGTGTACAGGGCGTAAGTATGACTGTGCAGTCCAATTGGCAGCACAGTATGACTACACTTTCATTTGCACATCATAATATAACAGACTTGGTCAGACACACCTCCTCTTTGACTTGGTGGAGCGAGTTTGTGTGAGAATGTTTTAGATAAACTGCATGTGATAGTTTCCCATCTATGAAAGCATGGACCACTGGAGTTGGTGTGCTGGAAGACCATCTCTATTATAAATAAAGGTATTTTTAAATCATTTTAAGGCAGAAACCTGTTAACGAGTTCCCGACCGGCGCACGCCGAGGTACGTTGGCAGAATGGCACGGGCAGGCATGTTGGCGTACAGGTACGTCCATTTTTAAATGCCGCCCTGCCATCGGCATGACTGTTGGGACCCCCGTGAGTCCGGTCGCGGTTCCCGCGGACTCTATCGCCGTGGGGATACACGTGATCGTCTCGCGGGGCGGCTGAATGGGGAGATGCCGTTGTAAACAGCATCCCCCCGTTCTGCCTAGCAACAAGTGACGCTGATCTCTGCTCCATGTGATTGGAGCAGAGATCAGTGTTCACTAACACAAAGACCAGCCTCCCACAGTTAGTAACACGCCCCTAGGAACACTTAACCCCTACACTGCCACCCACTGGTTAACCCCTTCACTGCCAGTGTCATTTACACAGGAATCAATGCATTTGTATAGCATTGATTGCTGTATAAATGACAATGGTCCCAAAAATGTGTCAAAAATATCTGATGTGTCCGCCACAATGTCGCAGTCACAATAAAAATCAGTGATCGCCGCCACTACTAGTAAAAAAATTTTTTATAAACATGCCATAAAACTATCCCTTATTTTGTAAATGTTATAACTTTTGCGCAAACCAATCAATAATCGCTTATTGCAATTTTTTTTTTTTACCAAAAATATGTAGAAGAATACGTATCGGCCTAAACTGAGGAAAAATATATTTTTGTGGGATATTTATTATAACAAAAAGTTCTATTTTTGTTTATAGCGCAAAAAATAAAAACCGCAGGGGTGATCTAATACCACCAAAAAGCTCTATTTGTGGGAAAAAAAGGACGTCAATTTTGTTTGGGAGCCACGTCGCACGACCACGCAATTGTCAGTTAAAGCAACGCAGTGCCGAATCGCAAAAAGTGGTCTGGTCTTAAGCCAGCAAAATGGTCCGGTCTGAAAGTGGTTAAACACCATACCATGATGGTTTTGGGCTACCCAGAAAGATAACAAGGTGTTGAGGCATTATTTAGGTTTTAACTGTAACTAAGCCTATGTTCTTGCTAACATGCAGTGATCACTAAACCAGTAATATGCTATCTTTAGAGACCTAAGTACATGTAATAAATCAGGCTATGCAACTGATAAGTCAAGGCAATAAGCTTGGAATTGTTCAATGACACCATCAAGTCATGTTATTACATAGCCCAGGACCAACTTCACTTCTCTGGATTTGCAGCTTAGTAAAGAGTATTTGCCCTTTGGCTGTCTGTTGGCCTATTTGGGGCTACCCAGCTACTTACTTGCATACATAAAACCAACAGATCCTTAAAATGGAATTTAAAGTTTTTTTTTTGCAGACAAAGTAAACTAGAAAATGAGCTACTGTTGGCCAGATTTTTTTTATTATCCCTTTTAAATGTTTTTAATCAAGTGCACAAAATGATTTAATTTCAGCCAAATATAAAAGCAGCTGTTATGGGAATGAGCGTGACTAAAATTATGATGATTAAACAGCAATGCTTGATGTAAGAGATGTCACCAGCAGAATCCTAGAATAGCTCTGCAAGCAAAAGAATTCCATGCATAATGTTAACGGTCTATGAATGTTGCTTTTATCTTTTCATGTATGACAGAAGTATGAATTACAGCTTGCCAGTCTTTTCCATTATTAAGGTACTAAAATATATTTTTTTTTAGTAGGTCATACACGATACAGTATGCAATAGCATTATGTATGTTAGTTTGGCCATTTAATGGTTTTATTAAAAAGGTAATCGCTACTCTTTACATTATTTTTTATGTTTATGTCATGTATTTTAGTCATTGTTTTTTGGGCTTTTTCCAAGAACACCAAGTTCCTTATATCAGTTCTCTCCCCAAGGAACTTATATTTTAATTTGTATGCAACAGATATGCACACTCTTGTTCCAATTTTGGACAAATCCTATTTTCTAGCTACTAAGAGTTTCAGCTGTGAATACATTCTTGCCAAATTTATTGTCACCAATAGTTAAGAAAAAGGCGGGTTTACAACAGGCAGTATAACTGCTATACTTTCTTTCTTACAAATTAGTGTTGAAACAACTTTTTTTTTTTTTCAATCTGCACCCAACAACAATAAGGAAGGCTTTCTTGTATGTGGACAGTCTATAAAATATAGGGCCCAGATCCCCCCAGAAATGTTGTTTCCTGTTCCCCCAGGAATGTTTTTCCCTGTGAATGTGAACAGCTCCATCTATGTGCCGTTAGTTATGCCACGTACACACTATCGAATTGTCTGGCGGAATTGGTCCGGCAAACAATGCGGTAAACAATCCACCGGACTTTATAACGAACGGACTTGGCCACACACTGACGCTCCAAAAGTCCGGCGTTTTCTAACGCGATGACGTACAGCACGTACGACGGGACTAGAAAAAGGAAGTTCAATAGCCAGTAGCCAATAGCTTCCTTCTCGTACTTGCTTCAGAGCATGCGTCATTCTTAGTCCGCCGGACTAGCACACTGACGAATGGATTGTCCGCTGAAAGGACAAATTTTGAATCAAAACTACTTTCTAAGTCAGCCGGACTTTACGATGAAAAAGTCCACTGGAGCCCACACACGATCGAATTGTCCGGCGTACAATTCGATCGTGTGTGCGTTGCATAGGTCAACTCCTGGTACTGATTATGTGACTATAGCAAAAAGACCTTCCCACTCAAGACAAGGGCAGTGAGTGGAATCCTTGCTAGTTTCAGCACACAAAGAAGCAGGGAGTTCCCTGAAAAGAAATGCACTGCAATCCTTGCAATATATGGAATTGACCCATGGATTCCTTTTTTTTTTTTTTTTTTTTTTTTTTTTTTTACAGCAAAAGTAGAAATTAGGGAGGAACTGAACATGAGAAGCTGTGACCTCCTCCCCCAAAAGAAAGCAGGCACGGGGCAAAAGATTAGTCACCAGTATTATCAGTGGCTCCCTGTAGCTAATATTTTCACCACTACTGACTTATTGGGCCTTGCTCTGCACTGTGTGGAAGCAGCCATTTTGGTAGAGGCAGGGCTTTGCTTCCTCATATAGAAGCCTCTAACAGGGACAGGGCTCAAGTCCTGCGGGAACGCATGGGAACGGAGTTCCTATACTTTTTCCACAACAGGAACTCAGTTCCCATTAGCAGCCATGTCCTGAAAGACTTTGAAGTATGCGAGCTGTGTGGCAGGTGCTACACCAGCAGCTGCCGATACAGCTCGCAATAGTAAGTGCCGCACACCTGACCATGCAGGCATTGCCAGTAGGGGGCCCCATGACAGCTTCCGCTTCAATCTACCTGTCAATCACTGCTAGCTGACGGGTAGATCAGGTCTAGGTCTAGCTGACAGGTAGATCAGCTATTCTGCTCACAGGACATGCAGGGAGAGAGGTGAGCTGAGAAAGGAACATCAGTTTGGGGTGGTAAGCTGAGCAAATTTTAATGCCAGGAGGGAAGTTTATGTGGAAATGTGAAGGGTTGGAATAGCAGCGAGTGTGTGTTGGAGCCCTGCAGAGTTTGCAGCCCCCCAAGCTAACATATATCTCCTAAGCAGGAACACATCACTATCTCCCCAAGCATTCTGTCCAGATAATGTGCAGTTAATTTATGACCTTTGCGTTTAACCCTGTGTTATCCAAATTCTGTTCAATGAAAAGTGTATACTCACCACATAAATACTGTATATACAAAATAAAATTTCCCAATAAAGATCAGAATATGATGTTCACATTTGCATGGAAGCACAATTGAATGAATGCTGATTATTCAGATAATTACCGTATTTATGTTTGAGGATTCATTTTTTTATGTACTAAAAGTTAAGCTTCATACACACAATATGAAAATTGAATGAAAAATACCACTGTTGAAGCGTTCGTGCATATGAGCATATTTTTTATTTATTTTTTGGTGGGGAAGTGGATCTTGGGTGGGAGTTCCCACACTTTTTTCCCCAGGACTTGACCCCTGAACAGGGAGAACAATGAGCAGCACAGTAGTAACATCACAAAAACTCACTCTAAATCTCCAGAGACTAATAATCAGGGGTAGCAGTGCCTTAAATCTCATACTGCAGATATACAGCTATGAGGCTATAGACACAGGAGTTTTGTGCTATCTCTTTTTAGCTAACAATACCGATTCTGAAATTCTCTGTCATGAATTGGTTGTTTATTTGTTAAACCAAAATGTATACATATAGAAAAAAAACAAATATAAAACATAGTTTTAACAACTTCTTATCTTTAAAAAAATATAATAATAATTGACCCCAAACCATTAGTGCCGGTTCACACAGGGGCGACACGACTTGCAGCGCGACTCACAAATGCGACCTGCACACGACTTCAGCAGAGACTTGCAAAACGACTTCTGTATAGAAGTCAATGCAAGTCGCCCCAAAAATAGTACAGGAACCTTTTTCTAAGTCGGAGTGACTTGAGTCGCTCCTATTAGAGCGGTTCCATTGTACAGGACGGAGCACGACTTGTCGGGCGGCTAAGCAAGTCTCCCCTGTGTGAACCGGCACTTATAGTTTCCTTAGTTTTAAGTGTTTAGTATGTTTTCTTTAAAGATGATGTAGGACATTGTGAACTCACAAATGCAGACTAATTTCAAGTCAAAAGATGGACTAACTTTTCTATGTCACCGTACCATTTACTGAAGACATAGACTGATAGGCCATGTCTCCTTTGATCTTGGCTCTTTATTCTTTACTGTATATTTCGTACACAATAATGTCATTCGTATTCACTTTAAAATGTATTTAAGCACGAGCATGTGAAAAGCATTTTTTTTTGGGAAAATTGTGTTTATGCAGATCACAGTTCTATTCGCCACATTTAATCATGCTGTCCTCCATGCTTGTTGAGTGTATAAACCAATATGTCAGAAAATTTCAGGCAGCTGGCTTAGCCTTCTGGGTCTCATCAGGATAGAGTGGAATTTGGCCCCATATTGTATAAGTGGAATGTGAAACAAGATATCAAATAGCCATTATATTTTCTCACACAATTTTTTAATATGAATATCAAAGCTTAATATTTCCCCTCCAGGGCCAGATGCTATTAGAAGGGGCAATGAAAAGACATCTGTATTGCAGGGCTGTGTCAAATCAGGAGAGCTCTCCCAGAATCCCTCAGGCTTAAATGTGAGGTTTCCCTGATGGATTCCTGTACTAAAGTGGAGATGGAATTGGAATTGTAAGCTAATATCTGCCTTCATAGCTCACTCTTTAATCTTAAATCTATTTCTTGTGGTCTGGGAAGCTATTAATCATCAATGTCAACTCATTTTAAATATGCCGCTATCAAGCAACTACAAAAGTAATATGTTACAATTAAAGGGCATGGATCATATGTGTGTGCGTGCAGCATGCAACAAAAACAGGGATTTCCTTTTATCTGCTGCAGTGCCAAAACCAAATGTTTCAAAGCATAAATTCCCCAAAGTCCTAGGCACCCTGTTATGCCTACTTACATTTTTGTAAAGACCAGTCTGCCATAAAGCTTCTATTTGCCTCTCTTTGCTTGGCAATTCAATTTTTATTTGTTCTAGTTCTATGGGGTTCCTATGTGAACTTCATGAGTAGAATCCATGGAAGTTATAAACTGCTTTAAATTAGTTTGAACAGTCAATAGTTCTAGACCAAGACCCCCAAATCATATGGTCTGGATTTTTCCAGAGCCTGAACTAGCTCAGTGACATCAGCTGATAGACTTTAGCCTGTTGTCGGTTGAAAACGGGTCAAAGGAGTGCAGAATGAACTGCACTCCTGTGATCCATAGGAGAAGTATAGCCAAAAAAGCTTTGACTGTACTTCACCTTTATTGACTGTTAACCTGCATACAGTATAGTCTTGGCACAGGGGCAAGGTAGATCTGGTTCAGATGCAATAAAGGTTCAGTATAATCTGGTATAGGGTTGATACAGTCTAGATTTGGAAAAAGTGTGGTATAGAGTGTAGTATGTGTACAGTATGAATTGGGTACATATGGTGACCTGCACTCAGTGGCTCAGTCACTGCTAGCAGTATCAGCAATGAGCGAATAGCCATCTCACCAGTCCCAAGGATGCGGAGGTGACCACTCGCTATAGAAGGTGTCCCCCTCAGTCTTTCCCCGAAGACCTCCACTGATCAGTGGTGGGAAGCAGAGGGCGAGTGTCTCCAGTCTCCTTGAGGCAGCAGTGCATGTGCTGTGATGTGGGCAGTGCTGTGCTGCTTCCGGGAGTCCTTACTTACAGTGTCAGACTCAGATCTCCACTGGTATGGTCTCCTGCTGGCCAGTGAATATTCAGACAGAGGTGCTCACAGAAGGTTTTTTATCTCAATGCACAGAATGCATTAAGAAAAAAAACTTCTTCCTTTACAGCCCCTTTAAGATTGTTCAGGTTAATAGGTGTAGGCTAAAAATTATTTAAAGCGGAGTTCCACCCACTTTTGAGAGGTGGTCTTAAACAAACGATCACCCTCGTTTTTGGATATAAAATTTTTCTTTTTTCTTCTATGGTACCTGACTGTGTTCTGGGACCTGTGTGTGTCCCAGAAGACAGCTGGCCATTTCCAAAGCGCCGCGCGACTCGTGCATGCACAGTAGGAAATGGGCATTGAAGCCGCAAGGCTCCACTGCAAGTTTCCCTTAGTTAGAATGGCGGCACCTGCAGCCAATTCAATGGACGGATCAGCCTGGGGGGGGGCAATATCGCAGACTCCCTGGACAGCTAAGTGTCCTTATTAAAAGTCAGCAGCTACAGTGTTTGCGGGTGGAACACCGCTTAAAATACAATGTAGAAATGAATATAAGATTTAAAATTTTGGCCATAGACGCACTCCTTTATTTTATACATCTGAAAGTAAGGCTTAAAATGTATATGTTTCTTATACACAAGCTTTCCAGTTGTTTAATGGACTGTAAAGAGCCCATTTTACAATCTCTGTAAAATGTAACTATGCTTTTAATTATCCAAAACTACTGAAATGTACTTTTGTTAAAAAAAAAGAAGAATGTTAAATCTTGTATACTTCTTGCAGCTAGATGACCAAGCCAGCAATACAATATTGGATAATTTAGTGCTTAGCCAACCTATTCAAGGGTCAGATGATTGCATTTGCAAACTGCATCATATGATCATCATCAGCATCATCAAGAGCACTGAGGGGAATTAACTAATACTAAAGCACCCAGAATCTGGATTAGTTTGCATAGCAACCAATAAGCTTCTAACTTTCATTTTCAGAGTTTAACTTAACAAGCTGAAGCTAGAAGCTGATTGGTTACTATTCACAGCTGCTTTAGTTTCTTTCTGTCTGCTTCAGTTTTAGGCTGGTCATCTGGTCATAGGTGGATTTATTTATTTATTTTTTTGATCAATGGACAATGTTGAAAGCCGATTACCAAACGGATTCCCTCATCTTCACGTTCAAGGTATTCTATTGACAGTGGGACTCCTCCTCTGTCAGAATGCACTGACCAGTGCTGCAGCCGATTGACTGTAAGTGCTGATTGAACGAAAATATACCAACAGTCCCGTTCAAGAGGAGTCATTCTAATGATCACTAGATTGACTCTTCTTGAACAAGAGGGGCCATAGATGGATCGAAATTTGTTTGGCCAGGTTAATGTTATTCCATCTATGACAAACTTTAGTAAATGCCCCCCATTCTATTCAGTAAAAGGGGGACTATAATGTACTAGAATATAGTACCGTTGGAGAAACCACCAACATACGTAAAAAAACTCTAAAATGTCTGCTTAGCAATGATGTGTACTTCAATCCTTAAGTGCCCTCATCTAAGAAAGCAGCTTTTTACATTTTGGGGCGTATATTTTCATACTGTATGTATCATTTTACTTACTCATTTTACTTAAAGCTAAAAGAATGATCTGCAGAAGATTTTTTTCTTGCTGATCTTTTTGGATATGTATGTTTATATGTCAGGTGGTCCAACGTATTATGGTCTTTTATGCCAGGAGCCTTCAGTGTTTCTTAACAGTAGTAGTCCAATAAATATACAAAACATATGGCGAGAAGGTTTCTGTGGCACCATACATTATTCATAATTTTAAAAAAATCAATAAACAAGTAAAAAGGTTTCTTAGGGCCAGGCCATTTTAGTCAATGTCAGAATGGCAGCTTTTCAAAGATGGGTGATCTATGTGTTGTTGATTTAAAACATCAATGTTTTTTTTTAAATTACAAAGTACCCTGAACTCGGTCCCCACAGAAACTATGGGGTTGATTTGCTAAAAGCAAATACTGTAGGCTGTTCACTTTGCAAATACATTTTCCTTGGAGCATAGAGAATTAAGTGAATTTCTGCTGGCAGAGCTGTTTTTTTTTTTTTTTTAATTCCTTACATATGATTGGGTATTCTTTGCAAATGTCACCACATCTACTAAGCTCTTGGGAAAATTCCCTTGCAAAGTGCAACTTTCCTTGCAAAGTCAACTGCCTATTTGCCTTTTGTAAATTTACTGTCGGTATGGAAAAGAAAACAAATATTGTACAACCAGACTTGCTAAAACCTCATTAGTTTTGGATGATGTTAGATGACTAATAGCCCATACACACGATCTTAAAATCGGACGAAAAATACCGCTTTCAAAGTGATCATACGATAATTCGGATAGTTAGTACAGAGCTTTCCAGAGCCAATCATGACAGTTCATCCGATATTATCCGATCAGACAAACACAAAAATTTTTGTCATACGATACCAGTTTGCACGATTTTCGTTTAATCAGTACAGTTGTCATTTGAAAATACAATAGAAATACACTACAACATATGACATCACTTCCGTTTTTTTTTTTTTATTCTGTCGTATGGGAATTTTCGTCACTTTAGTAACCTCTCCATTTTCGATATGCGATTAGCATGCAAAAAAAAAAAAAACAGATGATCTGACGCCCGATTTTCAGATCGTGTACGGGCTATAACGCTCATCCTCTAAATCTTACTAAATAAATAGTTCTGGATCTCTGTTTAAGCGTTGAGCAAATACCTGCCCACCAATTTTGTTGCTTATACTGAGAAGGACCCAGTTTTTCAGAACCTGGTAGTTTGCTCAGAATACAAACAGGCAAAAAAAAAAAAACTCTGCCCATGCCAATACATGGCCATTAGTGCTACTGACAACTTTGGTGGCCTACTGAGACCACAGGCTTCTTTAGTCCACACACCTACTATTGCCAGCTGTAGAGAAAGTATGAACTGTTAAAGCTTTCTAGCCTTTTTTACTTTACTTACTTGTACATTTGTAAGGAAAGACATGGCCCAGTATAAACACACATGTAATTCATTTGGGGAGGGGGGCAAGTTGTAGGCCACGTTGAGGAGAATATAATGGTATAATGGTGTGGCTCAGTTGCATTATTGATCGGCCCATCTGAGACAACCCTAAACAAAAAAATAAAAATAAATCTTTATTCTCAGTCTGTTTTTTTTTTATAATGCATATCTATATTTAAAATAAGCTTCCCAGTAAGCATAGTAAGGCAGCAAAGTTGTTATTGTGATGGCTATTACAGATGTTATATTAGCTGGTGTAAATCTGACCTGGATTAGAGATATAAGGTAAATTAAATATACTTATCACAAATTTATATTGTGACTGTCTTATCTTATTACAGAAATTGACACAGTCTGGGAATCGAAATAACATCCCACATATTAAACTTGTATTATACAGATTTATTTATTAATATAGCACAACAATCATTGGATTTCATAATCCATTGTCAGTTAGTAGCTTCCAGCTGCAGACAAATGAAGGCTTTTTGTTTGTTAGGGGTATTATGCACACCACCTAAATTTGGGTGAAAAAAAAAAAACAAGGTTTTTAGATTTTCTCTTTGAAATAGTCGCCATAATATGTAATTCTCTGTGATACATTAGCTCTGTGCTCTTTTTGTAACCTTTAGCAGTGTCCTTGGGAATTCTGAGTCTTGCCTGGATGAATAGTAGGATAGGCTGGATGTCGCAGACCTTTCCACATGCAGTTGCATTCATACCTACACAAATGTCAGCTGTTGATTTTATTCTATAGTGCAGAAACATTAGGAAAATGTATTTAAACAAAAAACATTTTAATACCTGTTAATTTGAGTATCTTGTCTATGTGGAGGGTGGTTTACCACATTTTTTACTTGAACTCATGTTCACTTTGAATGCCTAATCATGTAAGTAAATAAAAAATAAAAAAAATGTCCTGTGCTGCCTTACAAAACCCTTTTAATAAATCAACCATGTAAGTCTAGCTTCTTAGTTTATCTTATGCCGCGTATACACGATCGAATTGTCCGGCGTACTTAGTCCGGCAGACAATCCGGTGGATAGTCTGGCGGACTTTCTACCGAACGGACTTGGCCACACACGGACACACGGAAAGTCCGGCGATTGCTAGCGCAGCACGTACGACGGAACTAGAAAAGAAGTTCAATAGCCAGTAGCCAGTAGATTCCTTTTCGTACTTGCTTCTGAGCATGCTTCATTCTTAGTCTGCCGGACTAGCATACTCACGAACGTATTGTCCTCTGAAACCCAAGTCCGGCGGAAAGATTGGGCTGCAAAACTACTTTCTAAGTCCGCTGAAGCCCACACACGATCGGATTGTCCGGTGAAATTCCGTCCGGCGGACTAAGTACGCCGGACAATTTGATCATGTGTACGCGGCATAAGTTTTAAAAAAAAATGAAGCCAAAAATGAAGCCAAATAAATTCAAACTCTTAAAAAAAATGTTGTATGTGAACTCAGTAGCAGAGTGCATGAAGGATATACAGTGATTGTATTCAAAGTTCTGAAAATGAAGGCATCTTCTTCTGAGTCCTTTGTGTAGCTTAACCCCATGTACATTAGTCAACCAACTGCTTTCCATCAGACTTATTATTACTGCTGAGTATGAACCTACACTATGAGCAAGTTACATGTGGGGGGGAGGCTAGGGATGGAAGCTAGGAAGGGAGGCTTGTCCTGCTATGTCTCACGCTGAGCAGTGAGAGCGTGCATTTTTCCCCATTGCCTTCCCCAGTCAAATGTAAGCAGCAACTTCAAGCAGCACTTCCTTCGCCCATTTATATAACGCAGGAATTCTTGTAATTAGGAATAACGAGAGATTAAGAAGCCACTTCCTTTTTCTATACTCAGGGAGTTCAGCAAGGAAAAGCAAATTCCATGTAATGTACAGAGTGGGATGAGGGCGGGAGGATTTTGGAGGAACTTTTTTTCTGTGTGGGTGGGGAAATGGGCACAGATTAAACAGGAAGTGATGTTGCGCAAACTTCTGAGAGACAGAAATACTGCTTCTACTAGCACTGCATATCACACTGTGTGAAAGATCTAGGATGATTAAAAGCTAACTATGAAATATATCGAAACTTAAACACAATGCTTTCATGTATTGCAGCTTACCAGTCATTGGATGGGGTTGCTGTATTATTTTGCTTTTTATATGGGTTTATTACATTTTCAGGAAGTACAAAAAACAATCTGTTGATCTTGCCAAACTTGCAAAATTTTTGTCATTTCCTGTAAATGTAACTAAATAAAACGAAATCTTACTAGGAAGCTGTTTTCTGTATACTACCCCCATGGAATAGAGACAAAGAAGGGAAGACATGTTTGTAGTCCAAATCGGGGGATGCAGCCTAGGTGGCAACCATGTCTCCTTCCATAGATACAATGAAATGTAGCCACGCTAGGACAGGAGATGTGTTATTTGCAGCCTGAACAAAGAGAACTGGTAAGCTGTGGAGTGTTGTAATAAAGCCAAAGACAGCCAGGCAATAACATTCCTAGGAGGAGATAAACAATAACAGCCATCTTGTTATTGAAGGGGTAGGCTCACAGTTTTTTGAAGAATTAAGAGAACAAACTGCAAATATCCTGGCCTACCCCACTGCACAAAGTGGCCATAATAGGCCCCAGAGTAACTATTCATTATAGTGCTTGCAATGACAAGCACTCATTGGTCAGCTCGACCATGTGGCGATGTTGTCCAAGGAGAAGCACTTCTTTCTTTTGGGACACCTTACTAGAAGAATAAGCCTTAGCCCTTGTACACACAGTCGGAGAATCCGTCGGAATGTGTCCTATCGGACAGTGTTGTCGTATAATCCGACTGTGTGTGGTATACATCGGACTGATTCCGTCGGAATATCCGTCGGGCCCAATTTTCCAACTTGTTGGAAATATTTTCCGACAAACTGGTCTGATCGGACATACTCCGATCATGTGTAGAGAATTCCGATCGGACGAAGTGCCACGCATGCTCAGATCAAATTCCTACACCAAAGCTATTGGCTACTAGCCTGAACATAGTCCCGTCGTAACGAAATAACGTCATCGCGTTCTGAATGATCGCATTTTCCGACAACTTGGTCCGACTGTGTGTATGCAACAGTTTCAGACAAAATCCGTCGGACAAAATCCAACGGATTTGGTTGGCAGAATGTCTGACCGTGTGTACAGGGGGTTAGATGTGCTTCTTATTGGTCAGCACAGTCACATGACTGCACTAACCAATCAGGACTTGTCATTGCAAGCATTATAATGGATACTCACTCCATGGCTGTGTATTAGTGTATGGACCACTACACAGGCAATAGAGCAGCATGCTTGCTATGTGCAGCAAGATCTGGAGGGGTAGTGCCCCTAGACGCCAACAGAGGACATGCATGTAAATGCTTGAGCTGTCATAAAGACAGCATTCTACTTGATATATTTCACACATTTCCCTCCTATCAACACTAGAGGTGAGCTGCCCTTCCCTGCCTGGCATGAACACTAGTAGCATTTCTGAGTAGAAGCTGCAAAACATGCTCCAGACTCCACCAGCTTAGGAAATTTGACTCACCCTGGTGACTCTGTATACACTTTTGTTCCCATCTTCACAGAACTCATGCACTCATGTTCTGGAAAGCTTAGCATTGTGTTTATTCTCCTCGAGGGCTCTCTCTCCGATGGCTCCCAAGCCAGGTCTCTAGGAAGCCCTACACCACAGCCTAACACAATTTGGGGTATTGACCGCTAGAGCAAGAATCCAAGCACACTGATTTCTTTATTACAAGGGACCTCCGTCATCCCTGCCAAATCACTAATTTCCAGCTGTCTGCTAAATTTTCTGTGTCTCTGACCCATAAAGGTTCTCAAATGTAGCACCAACCTCAAAGGTTAACTTGGCCCATGTGTGAGCTCTCTCCCTAGAGGATGCTGATTAATACCGCTATGTACTTCTTGAATAAACCCAGACAAGGCAAAAGTTCTCTTCCTTTGAATAATTTTACTGCCAAAGTTCTGAACATCAAACAAGCTAACATACAGTATACAGTCAGTGACGTTGCCCTTGGTGCCCCTGCGCCGTGGTCCAGTCCATACCTTGATGAACTGGGTTAAGCCCATTTCAAGAAGAAAAATCCAATTCCTGGAACCCTGACCAGGTTCTCACCAAGGGGCTGTAGATTAACAGAGTCTGATCACATAGCAGCACAATCCTCCTTCCCATACACAGACCAAACGATCATGAGGCCTGCCTTCCCTAGTATGTAAGCGGTATCATGAACACCAGGCAATAGGTTGGCAACATACTTAACCTTTCCTTGACCGGGAGGCACCATCACCCAGTACTATTGCAACGTACGATGCAACAAGTGTAAAAATGAAATGCATGGCAAGGAAAGGAAGATTACAAAATGAGGTAGAGCATTTAGTATGTACCTGCCTACAATCCTCTGATATAATGTAAAAGGAAGCTGGAAGACCCACACCGCAGAGGAGCAGGTATTTAAAACACCCAAGTATCAGATACCTGCAGAGGCGAGAGATCTGTTTTGCACCAAAATTTTACAGGAAACAGGACACCATGTTACTTTAGTTTGGACCCCATTATAACAGGTTCACTTTATCAAAATAATTTATATGTAAGAATGTATGAGGAAATATATATATATATATATATATATATATATATATATATATATGCACAGTTGGGTGGACAGAACATTATTCGGTTGCTCTTCTGTTTTTCTAATGTTTACTGGCCTTCCACAAATGTATCGACAATCTGTAGGAAAATATGCAGACAAGTAAAGGTTCTCTGTAAAGCATGTGAAAAACAAATAAATGTAAAAGCTTAACTTTATTTCTGCACCTATCAGTCTGTTACCATTTTTATATCATGTCAAAACTTAAAGTAGGAATATAGGCAATTTTTTTGTTTTTTGTTTTGGACAGTGAAAAGTGAGTAGAAAATCTGCTATCTGTGTCCCCTCTAGGGAGATTCACTATTTGTCCTGTTTACTTTACCACTGAGAATTAAAGTAAGGGAAGATCACAAACTTTGGGTTGTCACCATAAAAGAAATAGAGGGGAAATCTTCCAATGGGGACACTAGAGCTGATGACAACCAGGGATTAATTTACTTTAAAGGGATTTCCTCTCAAATCCTGTTTTGACTATAGGGCAGGAAGTGAAGTGAAATCTCCCAAATGAAACAAGGAGGTTGACAAAAACTGACAGGGGTTATAACTCCCTTTATCTATCTAAAATAAAAAAAATAAAAACTTTTGCTACTTTAATTGAAAACATTTGGCGGTAGCTTGCCAAAGAGTGCTTTATATATCACAGCTCTCTAAAGTGTGATACCACTTACCCAATTATTGTGACACACAACAGTTGTATGTTCTAATATCATTCATAAAGTGTTACTTATAAAGGACTGCTGCCAAAAATTCGATCATCTTCTACTTGCTGGCAGTTCAGTCATGTTATGGTGATAGTAAAAACGGAGCTGTCATGTGTTGTCTGTAAAAATAAAATCTTTATGTATTGGTAGGATACTTCTCAGCAATTTCTGCTTTTCCAACGTCTCAGGATCTGAAAGCTAGTTCCAAGCCAGCAACACTTTCACAGCGAAGCTGAATATTCCGGTAAACTGAATTTTGCCATGGAGCGAATATGCAGCCTGCAAGTTAGAAAACAGCAGTTTCAATTGGGGATTTTGAGACAGATGTTTTTCCCTTCAAGGGAAACTATACCAGATGAAAAACAGCAGCTGCTATTGTTAACCTTCTTTTTAATATTACTTGTGTCCTGGCTGTGTCTGAGGCATCAGTCCATGACTGAGGGACCTGCAGAGTGTAGAGGCTCCGATTATCTATAAAACATTAACCACTTTCAGACCGGACCATTTTGCTGGTAAATGACCAGAGGTCTTTTTACACTTTGGCACTGCGCTGCTTTAACTGGTAATTGCGCGGTCATGCAATGTTGTACCCAAACAAAATTTGCGTCCTTTTCTTCCCACAAATAGAGCTTTCTTTTGATGGTATTTGATTGCCTCTGCGATTTTTATTTTTTGCGATATAAACGTAAAAAGACCGCAAATTTTGAAAAAAAATGATATTTTCTACTTTTTGTTATTAGAAAAATCCAATAAACTCAATTTTAGTCATACATTTAGGCCAAAATGTATTCAGCCACATGTCTTTGGTAAAAAAAAAGTCAATAATTGTATATTTATTGGTTTGCGCAAAAGTTGTCACATCTACAAACTAAGGTGCGTTTTCTGGAATTTACGCAGCTTTTAGTTTACGACTGCCTATCTCATTTCTTGAGGTGCTAAAATGACAGGGCAGTACAAAACCCCCCCAAATGACCCCATTTTGGAAAGTAGACCCCCTAAGGAAATTGATAAGAGGCATGTTGAGCCCATTGAATATTTTATTTTTTTGCCTCAAGCGATTGAATAATGACAAAAAAAAATTTTTTTTTTTTTTTTTACACAAAGTTGTCACTAAATGATATATTGCTCACACATGCTATGGGCGTATGTGAAATGACACCCCAAAATAAATTCTGCTGCTTCTCCTGAGTACGGGGATACCACATATGTGGGACTTTTTGGGAGCCTAGCCGCGTACAGGGCCCCGAAAACCAAGCACCGCCTTCAGGCTTTCTAAGGGCGTAAATTTTTGATTTCACGCCTCACTACCTATTACAGTTTTGAAGGCCATAAAATGCCAAGATGGCACAAAACCCCCACAAATGACCCCATTTTAGAAAGTAGACACCCCAAGCTATTTGCTGAGAGGCATGTTGAGTCCATGGAATATTTTATATTTTGCCACAAGTTGCGGGAAAATTACAAACTTTTTTTTTTTTTTTTTTTTTTTCACAAAGTTGTCACTAAATGATATATTGCTCATGCATGCCATGGGCATATGTGAAATGACACCCCAAAATAAATTCTGCTGCTTCTCCTGAGTACGGGGATACCACATATGTGGGACTTTTTGGGAGCCTAGCCGCGTACGGGGCCCCGAAAACCAAGCACCGCCTTCAGGCTTTCTAAGGGCGTAATTTTTTGAGTTCACTTCTCACTACCTATTACAGTTTTGAAGGCCATAAAATGCCAAGATGGCACAAAACCCCCACAAATGACCCCATTTTAGAAAGTAGACACCCCAAGCTATTTGCTGAGAGGCATGTTGAGTCCATGGAATATTTTATATTTTGCCACAAGTTGCGGGAAAATTACAAACTTTTTTTTTTTTTCACAAAGTTGTCACTAAATGATATATTGCTCACGCATGCCATGGGCATATGTGAAATGACACCCCAAAATAAATTCTGCTGCTTCTCCTGAGTACGGGGATACCACATATGTGGGACTTTTTGGGAGCCTAGCCGCGTACGGGGCCCCAAAAACCAAGCACCGCCTTCAGGCTTTCTAAGGGCGTTACAGTTTTGAAGGCCATAAAATGCCAAGATGGCACAAACCCCCCCCCCCAAATGACCCCATTTTAGAAAGTAGACACCCCTAAATTTAGGGGTACACTAGTGAGACTAGGTAATAAATGGCGGGTGCCCTGAAACTATAAAAAAATAACTAACCAACCAGCGTCACCTGTAACAGTTATATGGTGATCACTGGTGAAAGGGTTAACTAGGGGGCAATCAGGGGGCTTTATGCGGTAGTATATGGGGGTCCCTGGCGCTATAAAAAGCTGCGGCGAACCTAAATACCTACCTGCCTAACTAGCGTCACCTGTGACACTAATACAGCGATCAGAAAAACGATCGCTTATTAGGCTGGGTTCACACTGGAGCGATGCGGGAACGCCACGAATGCGCGGCGGGTTCCCGCATCGCATGCCTCCCGGCGGCAGTTCACACTGCCCTATGCGAACTGCTGGGAGTGTCAGTGAAATGTTAATGACACCCCCAGATCAGTTCGCATATCGCAGTGCGATCTGCAAACTTGGATCGCATGGTGTGAACACCCATGCGATCCGATTCTGCTGCGGACCAAAAAAAGGGTCCCGTGCGAGTTTGCGGCGGGTGCGACACGAATTCAGCCATACTATCTGTATAGCTGAACTCGAATCGCACAGAGATCGGATGTGATTTGCACTGCAGTGCGGTGCGAATCACATCCGTTCTCATAAACCGCTGCAATGTGAACCCAGCCTTAGTGACACTGGCGACGGGGGGTGATCACGGGGTTAAACCTTTATTGGGGGGGTTAGGGGGGTACCTTAGAACTAAAGGGGGCTAACCCTAACTGCCCTAACAGTTATTAGTCACAAATGACACCTGCCGGGTGATCAGGGGGTTAAACCTTTATTAGGTAATAAATGGCGGGTGCCCTGAAACTATAAAAAAATAACTAACCAACCAGCGTCACCTGTAACAGTTATATGGTGATCACTGGTGAAAGGGTTAACTAGGGGGCAATCAGGGGGCTTTATGCGGTAGTATATGGGGGTCCCTAGCGCTATAAAAAGCTGCGGCGAACCTAAATACCTACCTGCCTAACTAGCGTCACCTGTGACACTAATACGGCGATCAGAAAAATGATCGCTTATTAGGCTGGGTTCACACTGGAGCGATGCGGAAACGCCGCGAATCCGCGGCGGGTTCCCGCATCGCATGCCTCCCGGCGGCAGTTCACACTGCCCTATGCGAACTGCTGGGAGTGTCAGTGAAATGTTACTGACACCCCCAGATCAGTTCGCATATCGCAGTGCGATCTGCAAACTCGGATCGCATGGTGTGAACACCCATGCGATCCGATTCTGCTGCGGGCCAAAAAAAGGGTCCCGTGCGAATTTGCGGCGGGTGCGGCGGGTGTGGCGGGTGCGGCGGGTGCGGCGAATGGCTGAACTCGAATCGCACAGAGATCGGATGTGATTTGCACTGCAGTGCGGTGCGAATCACATTCGTTCTCATAAACCGCTGCAATGTGAACCCAGCCTTAGTGACACTGGCGACGGGGGGTGATCACGGGGTTAAACCTTTATTGGGGGGGTTAGGGGGGTACATTAGAACTAAAGGGGGCTAACCCTAACTGCCCTAACAGTTATTACAGTCACAAATGACACCAATGCAAAAAAAAAAAAAAAAAAAAAAAAAATGACATTGGTGTCACTGTGACTGGGGGGCAGGGGTAATTGGGGGGGTGATCGGGGGGTAAAGGGGGGGTGTGAGTGTGCCTGGCATGTTCTACTGTGTGTGGGATGTGTTGGTGCAACTCACTGATCCGCTCTCCTCCGTGTCGGAACGAAAAATACCGACACGGAGGAGAGAATACATCACTTCCTCTCCTGTGTTTACATTACAGGAGAGGAAGTGATGTCACCGGGGATTTCCATTCGTCGGGAGCGATCGCGAGGGGGTGGCCATGAATGAATGGCCGTCCCCTCGTCCGGGATCGCTCCCGAACGAAAACCGACCGCCGCAGGCACCGGGCGGGGGCCCGATCGGGCCCCCGACCCGCGGGAGGCAAATCACGTACATGTATGTGCTTATGCCTGCCCGTGCCATTCTGCCGACGTACATCGGCGTGCGGCGGTCGGCAAGTGGTTAAACACTTGACCAATCCCTCCTTCCAAAATGACCAGACGACACATTTTATTTGGAGTCGAATGGCCATAGCGGCCTTTTATTATAAACTATTAATATAACATTCACAAGAAAAGTTTAATGTATATAATACAGTCAATGCATAACAAATAAACCAACCTCAGCTTATGCCCAGTCTAAGGTCTTTGAATGCCTATATACTCACGATTAACCGGTTGTATCTTCCACCCAATCAAAAGCCCCCAGCCGCAACTACACTGACTCAGGGACAATTACCACTTACGTACTACCAGATTCAACCTAATTGATACCCAAATGTTACCACCGTATTGTTAGGAAGGGACACCCATACCTAAAATGGGCCCAACCCACAATTCTCGACAGTTAGGAAAGGACACCCATACCTCAGATGGTCCCAACCCACAATTTTCCACCGATATTTAACCAGCACCGCCTTCAAATACCCGATAGACCCCCTGCCTGCTGTTATGACAAGAAAATAAAAGGACCAAGAAATTGAATGGCAAGCTAACATAAAACCCAAAAAGCCACTACAAATTCCTCAGCACCTTGAGAAAGTTGGAGGCTCCCCCAAACCAAAACAAACAAGGGAGGGAGGGTGGTAAAAATGCTGTCATGAGCTCTGACTGAGCTGTGGCATGATCCCTCCGTTAGCAGAGTATTGACATCATGTTGGAAGTTTGTTGTATGCAGTTATATGGCTTATCAATGCATGTCTTTACAGAATGGAGAAACATTATCACAGGAACTAGGAGCATCCAAGTACAGAGAGAGGATAGACAAACATCCTGTTATATCACAGATAACATAAATATACACTATAATACTACAGCGCCACCTGCTGCTTAGACAGACATAATGCCTATGCAGTATATAGTCAGTTTATAAACAGCTTTGCTGTTGTACTTTTCCAACACCCCCTCCTCTCTACCCACTACAGGACACACCCTCTGCCTTGAACTCTTCAATCTGCTAAGCAGACTGCAGCATATCAGAACCACCCACTAATATTCTGCCTCTTATGTAGGCTCCAGTCATGCTGGCCCTACTCCTAGTTTCACTCAGCTCCAGGCCATGTACTCTACAAGCTTGCCATTGGACAAGTACAAGAATTTAAATCAGAAAGTCAGAGTGAAGTCAGAGACTGAATTCAGGACTCTACAATATGCATTTTAATGCACATTATCACAACGCATGGGCATAGGTGCACTGCAGTGTGTTGCCATTTATTCTAAAGCCTCGTACACACGATCGGATTTTCAGCAGGGAATTGTGTGATGACATACTGTTTGCCAAAAATCCGACCGTAATACGCTACTTTAGACAATTGTTGTCCAAATGTTGGATGGCAAGCTAGTACATTTTCGGCGGACAATGGTCTGTTGTCAGATTTTCACATTGTCTGTACACAAGTCCGTCACACAAAAGTCCAAAATACAAACACTCATGCTCTGAATCAATGTTCACCAAGCATGTCATTAGCAAAAGGTGCCCAGAGGGTGGCGCTCAAGAGCGGAAATTCCATGTAGTATGTCACTACGTACGTGTTGTTTGGTCAACAATTGTGTGCTCTTAGTATGCAAGACAAGTTCCTGGCACACGCCCTTCGGACAAAAGTCTGCCGCTCTGTTGGCCAACAATCCGATTGTGTGTACGAGGCTTAAATTGCACTGTTAAAAACATATACAGTAAATAATAACACACACAAACACCTGCCATATAGTGCACCACAATGCACAGATGTAATGTTTTTAAAAAAAATCGTACAGGTGCATTTGCCACTAGTTGAATTGCCTATTGAAATAGAATAGGCTGCCTTAACCCAACACACCTCAACACGTGAAAATGTGTTTGCAAATGCATGGAGCAGGCCTACCTTTTTTCAGGTCTGTGGCTAGAAAAATACTAAAACAAATTGATTAGCAATGCAGGCAGACAACCAGCATTTTCAAAAGGAGGGAGCAGCAGTGGCAGCCCTATGTACTCCATTTTACATATTTTTGTCTAGTTATAAGAACAGGCGTACAACCTCAAATGAAACATGGGCAGGATATCCAAATGGAAGCATACAGAGAAATGATGTTATTTGAAATCTGATTTAGTATATTAGTTTTAGATCTCTACATTCTGGTATGTTTTGCTTTAAAGTCCTTTGCACGCAAGGCCTTCTAGCTGCAATGTGTCTCTTCTGGTGTTTTGTAGAGCATTCGTCCCAGAATGAATAGGGACTTAAATATGGAACCACTCGATAAAGTGTTCAGCCCCTTCCAGCCGCAGCCTGCCATAGACTTTGAAAGGCTGCAGGAAGGGCTAAAATGCTGAGAGGGACACACTAGACAGCTAGACGACCTGTGCGCAAGGGGCTTTAGATGTAGAACTAAGAATTCAGTATATATAATCTCTCAGCTCTATGTACAATATGTTGAGAGGGCATGGAAGTTACACAGGCCTCTTGTGAGTGCATATGCTATTTTTAATCCAGTGTTTCAATAAAGCTACATTTAGATGGTGGCGTCCTCTTTTCTTTCTTTTCTGTGCATTAGTGTCTAGAGGATTGCCTGATATCTGACTAAAGAGGTGATGCAGCCAATTAATAAGTGACTGTGCATACATATTTGCACTACTAAGGGCTTATTGGACTCTTATTTGTGCCATAGGGAATTTTTTTTTTAAGCTGATCTCTTGTTTCAATACTGCGAGTCACTAACCCAGAACAAGTATGTAGATAGAGGCTGATATTTAGACTTGCACTGAGTCAGCACGTTTGTATAACAACCAGCTAACATTTTCAGAAGGAGGTCAGCAGTGGCAACTCCCATATTTCTTTTTCCTTTACATCCCTTTTTCTGTGTCTGCCATATGATAGCCTTGTAAAAAAAAAGTATACATATTTCCTCCATGCATATATGAATGTACTGTGTGTATGTGCAGTGCCTTGGCATTTTTCATGTTTTGTTGCCTTACAACCTGGAATTAACATGGATTGTTTGAGTACTTGCTACATTTCATTTACAGAACATGCCCACAACTTTGAATTTTTTTTATTGTGAAACAAACAACAAATAGGACAAAATAACAGACAAAGTCAATGTGCATAACTATTCACCCCCCTAAAGTCAATACTTTGTAGATCCACCTTTTGCGGCTATCACAGCTCCAAGTCACTTTGGATAAGTCTCTATGAGCTTGCCACATCTTACCATTGGGATTTTTGCCCATTCCTCCTTGCAAAACTGCTCCAGCTCCTTCAAGTTGGATGGTTTGCACTTGTGAACAGCAATATTTAAGTCTGCCCACAGATTTTCTATTGGATTGAGGTCTGGGCTTTGACTAGGCCATTCCAACATATTTACATGTTTCCTCTTAAACCACTCAAGTGTAGCTTTTGCAGTGTGTTTGGGGTCATTGTCCTGCTGGAAGGAGAACCTCCGTCCTAGCTTCAAATCACATGCAGAGTGGTACAGGTTTTTCTCAAGACTATCCCTGTATTTAGCACCATCCATCTTTCCCTCAACTCTGAACAGTTTCCCAGTCCCAGCTGCTGAATAACAAAACCCCCGCAGCATGATGCTGCCACCACCATGTTTCACTGTGAGGATGGTGTTCTTTGGGCGCAAACCCAACATAGTGTTTTCTTTGATGGCCAAAAAGTTACATTTTCATCTCATCAGACCAGAGCACCTTCCTCCATACATTTTGGGAGTCTCCCACATGACTCTTCGCAAACTCAAAACGTGCCATTTTGTTTTTTGCTGAAAGTAATGGCTTTCTTCTGGCCTGCATGCAGGACACTGGGCAGACCACCAGGGACAAAGGGGATGTGAAATTATTACATACAGCAATGTAATCTGTAAGATTACATTATACTGTATGTATACTGTGTGTTTCACTTTTTGAATTTGTCGCCGATCTGCTATAAAGCCCAACTCTATGGCTTATTGTTGTCCAGTATGTACAGATACTCCAGTCTCTGCTGTGGAACTCTGCAGCTCCTCCAGGGTTACCTTAAGTCTCTGTGCTGACTCTCTGATTAATGCCATCCTTGCCCAATCCATGAATTTTGGTGTGTGACCACCTCTTGGCAGGTTTGCTGTTGTGCCATGTTCTTTACATTTGGTTATGATAGATTTGATGGTGCTCCTAGGGATCTTCAAAGATTTGGATATTTTTTTATAACCTAACCCTGACTTGTACTTCTCAACAACCTTGTCCCTTACTTGTTTGGAGAGTTCTGGGGCCTTTCAAAAAGGTGTGTATATATTATTACAGATCATGCGACACTAATGCCGCATACACACGGGCGGATTGTATGGCGTACTTAGTCCGTCGAAACACATTTCAGCGGACAATACGCTCGTGTGTGGGCTTCAGCAGACTTTTTCAGCGTGCAGTCCGGAGTACTAAGTATTTCGGTTTTTTCGAAATTCTGTCCGTCGTACTTTGGTTTCAGCGGACAATACGGTCGTCAGTATGCTAGTCGGACGGACTAAGAATGGCGCATGCCCAGAAAGGATTTACAGGGCGGGAAGGGTGCTTTGCTGTGTTTTGGACTTCCTATTTCTAGTCCCGTCGTACGCGCTGTACACGTCATCGCGCAAGCTTTCGACGGACTGTTTGTGTATCCGTTTGTGGTCAAGTCCGTTCAGTGGAAAGTACGACAGACTGTCCGTCGGATTGTATGACGGACTAAGTACGCCATACAATCCGCTCGTGTGTATGCGGCATTAGATTGCACACAGGTGGACATCATTTCACTAATTATGTGACTTCTGAAGGTAATTGGTTGTACCAGAGCTTTTTATGGGCTTCATAACAAAGGGGGTGAATACATAAGTACATGCCAATTAGCAGGTTTTTTTTTCAGAAAATTAGTTTTATGTATATATTTTATCTAATTTTACTTCACTAACTTAGACTATTGTGTTCTGATACATCACATATAATTCAGATTAAAAAAAACATTAAACTAAAGGCTGTAATGTAACAAAATAGGTAAAAAGCCAAGGGGGTGAATACTTTTGCAAGGCACTGTAATTCCTATTTATGCTCATAGCTGATGTTTAAGTTGTGGCTTGGTAATTGGTAAAGTAATAAATGATAATGTGTTTTATAAAAGATTTGAACACGACCGTCAGCAGTTTGTTGGTACTTTTGTTTTTGTGATGCATCTGATATCAAGCTGTACTAGCAAGCTGCTTTTTTCTTGCATCTAATAGCTGTATAAGAGATATGAAAGTTAGAACTTAACAACATGCTGACTAGGCTGTCTTCATCTATTTGCATGAGCCCAGAAAAGGGTTTACAGAGGACTCTTTTGCGTAAGCAGTATTTGTTTATGTATGGTTTTAAAGGAAGACTCGCTCTTCAATTTACCGGGAACACATTTCTAAGTAATAATCAGACCAAGAAGATTCATTTAAGAGTGCCTGGAACAGGTTCATTATAGATATGCACTGCACTATATTCTATGGATTCTTAGCAGCATTGACTGCAAGGCACCAAACCTCTCCTTTCCTAGTATTGCACAATTGGAGGGGATGCAGAGTTGAGGAGTTGGGGGGTTGGAGTGATTTAGCTTTGACGGTGGAGCTGGGACGCAGAAGTGGAGTTTTTTTTTTTTTGTTGTTGTTGTTTTGGTATTTCTAAACAAATGAATCAGATTGTAAGCAAATGTCAGAGCTTAAAACACAAACACTGTGCATGCCGCCATTTTACCCTTCCCTTACCTTTCTACCCTCTCTCTTATGATCACACATCACTCAGAGGTGTAGCAAAGTTCAGAATATTAGTTAGAGACCTAAGACATCTTGTTTTTAACATCATAACATCCACCATACACTTGAATATATAACCAGTAGAAATAAGTTGTAAACATAAAACTCAATATAAAAAAAAAAAAAAAGGAACGTGAAACTCTCTGCTAACTGTTTAAAGTTTCATTGGGATATTTAAATTGGTGCAGTGAAATGGATAGAAGGAAACATTGCTGAATCAAGAAATTCAGACAAGAATCTGCCTTGTCTAACATTTTGGTAAGTGAAAAAAACTTTTTAAAGTGAAACTACCTGGTAAAGTAACAGGTTCACTTAAAACTGAATTTTACTCAAAGTGGTTGTAAACCCTTACAAACCACTTTGATCTACATTGACCTAGATTAAGGCCGCGTACACACGTGCGGATTGTCTGGCCAACTAAGTTCGTCAGACAATCCGACAGACAATCCGTCCTACTTTTGAATGAATGGACTTGACCACACACGATGAGCAGACAGTCCGCCGAAAGCTTGCACGATGACGTGTACGGCACGTACGACGGGACTAGAAATTCGACGTCCAATACACTGCAATGCAACCTTCGGCGTGTAAATCCTTTCTGAGCATGTGCCATACTTAGTCCGTCCAACTTGCCTACACACGAGCAGACTGTCCGCTGAAACCAAGTTTGGACGGACAAAATTACGGAAATTCCGAAAGACTTAGTCCGCCAGACTGTCCGCTGAAAAAGTCCGCTGAAGCCCACACATGAGCGGATTGTCCGCTGAAACACGTTTCAGCGGACTAAGTTGGACGGACAATCCTCTCGTGTGTACGCGGCCTAAGGCTTACCTGTAGGTCCAAGAAATATCTCCTAAACCTACACGGTTTAGGAGATATTTACTAAAAGACAGTGACAGCTGTCTACGGCACATGCCGCTGCTAACGGGATATGCCATTAGTGGCGGCTCCCGTGCGCATGCGCGGGAGTGACGTCATCACTGCTCCGGCGCTGTGAGTGGCCGGAGCAGTGATACCCGGAAGAAGGACGCTCCGGACTACAGGGGACAGTGGTGACATCACTGGCTCCTGTGCCAGGTAAGTGACACATAATGGGCTACTATGCAATGCATAGTAGCCCATTATGCTTTACCTTTGCAGGGAGACAAAGAGGAAGTAAACCCATCAGGGATTACTTCCTCTTTAATCAACATTGACTATGTTTTAATCCTGCTAGTATTAGTAAATAGATAGGAAGCACATCTACCTGCCTGTATGCCTGAGCTAAGAGCAGATGGAGTCCAGGAAGTAAACTCTACATGAATTACCCACCCCTATTCAAGATGGTTATAGCCGGAAATGGTGGGGGTGTTTTTCAAAGTGGGTTCCCAGCCAAATAAAGCATGGGGACATGGATAAATGGGGAAGTCTGCATTGGATACTAAAAAGGAACGAGTGTTTTTGGTCTGTGGTGCTCAGATGCAGTGTGGTTCCGCTTTAACTGCATGAACTTCTCTTCATTCTCTGACCTATATTTTTGGTTATCTAGAGTGAAGAGAGAGACCTAGTTGTGACGTGTCTTCTTAGATCCTTTCCTCTGCACCCAGGCAAAGTAATACTAATGGAGACATCATGGAAAATGAAAGAATGAATGATTACGCACAAAGTGCCATGAATGCTCAGAATAAATTATGAGACGAAAGCTATTGGCTACTGGCCTCTTTATAGTCCTGTCGTATGTGGTTTACGTCACCGCTTTCTGAACTATCGGATTTTCCAACAACTTTGTGCGACCGTGTGTATGCTAGACAAGTTTGGGCCAAAATCCGCCGGAAAAATCCAATGGATTTTGTCGTCGGAATGTCCGACCGTGTGTACAGGGCATTCGAGAAAATAATATAAATATACCCCTTAGTAATACAAATCTATGTCTAGTATAAAAAAGTTGTGTACAGCTGCTTACAGGCTATTTTGTTTTCAATGCATATACAAGGAGCACCTAATATTGAAAGTTTAACTTAAAAACTACATGTCCAGATTTCAAGGCTTTTCCTGTTGCTTACAATTAATACACACACAGTTCTGTGCAATATCCTGTACAAAGGCTACTAAATACACAGGGTGAACTGTGTTGCAGGTTTAGCCACTCAGGGAGGAGAAAAGGAAGATGAAAGGCCAACAGGTACCAGGCTTTATGCCAGGCAGGAAATAGATTGGCCAGCATGGACAAATGGTTCTTATCAGGGATCTGCTTTGTAATTCTACATGAAATAGATCTGGATACTTTCAAGAGGACATATGAAAGGGCAATCAACAAAACAGATTGTTTTATTATAACAAAATATTGTGTATCATTCAAACATTATAGTTAAAGCATATCTTTAACTAGTAATGCATTTTTATAGATACATTTTTATTGCATTTGAGACATTTTCTTCATTGCTTGCCTAATTTATTTAATTTTTGGAATTTTAAACCGTAATGCTATTGGGCGAATAATACTTTAATTGATGAACTTTAAAATGTTAATGTTTAGCGCCGGTTGGGGGTGGGGGTGTAACTTTTTAACTTTGGCTTTCAATCGGTCTGTGGCTGCAACCAATATTTAGCAAAAGACCTCAGAAGGGGGGGGTTGCCTATTTAATGATGGCTTTTGATTGGTCTATGGTAGTGGCCAAAACTCAGCAAGAGCCCTCTGGAGGGGATGTGGCCATCCAATGTTGGCTTCTAATTGGTCTGTGGCCAATACTCAGTGTGAGCCCCCTGGAGGGGGTGTTGACCATCTATTCCTATCTTTTGGTTGGTCCACTGCTAATACTTCACCAAGAAAACGGTTGTGCTTCCCCACTAAAGTCCACCCCTCCTTGTCACACTAATATCTCCTTTGACAGATAGGGTCCACAACTCCAGTATTGAAAGGCAGAAAACAGCACTGTCATCTACCTCTCCCACCCCTCTGAGCATGGCCCCCAATCCTTTATGACCCCTGCCCTTCCAGATGATCCCCTGAGCCCTCTCTAACCTGCAGGAGAAAAGGAGCTGTATGATTGGCTGCAGCCAGGCTTAGGGCACAGCTGTATGGTGACAATGCAGTGATGGAGACTGAAAGTTGTGACATCACCCCATGGCCATAGTGCACTCACCCTCTTTCTAGACCCCCACATAACCCCTCCACTTATCCGGCATTCAGTAGTGGTGGAATATGGAAGAATGCTGTGATTTGCATTCTGAGCTATTGAGCTCTGCAAACAGGCTGTTTTCAGCAGTAGTTAAAGAGAAAGGGGAAACATTTTAAAAATAGCCCAACACTCCACCTGCTGGCTGAAAATGAAAATCTAGCATATACGATATGTCCAAGATTTCATAGTCTTCCAACCAAGGCAAGTCTTAGCCCTTGTACACACGGTCGGACATTCCGACAACAAAATCCGTTGGATTTTGTCTGACGGATTTTGTCCGAAACTGGTGTTGCATACACACGGTCGGACAAAGTTGTCGGAAAATCCGATCGTACGTAACGTGACGACGTTATTTCGTTACGACGGGACTACGTTCAGGCTAGTAGCCAATAGCTTTGGTCTAGGAATTTGATCTGAGCATGCGTGGCACTTTGTCCGATCGGAATTCTCTACACACAAACGGACAAAGTGCGATCGGATCATGTTGTTGGAAAGTTTTATAGCCCAGCTCTAAAACTTTGTCCTTCAGATATTCCGACGGAAACAGTCTGATGGAGCCCACACACAGTGGAATTATCCGACAACGCGGTCTGATCGGACATTTTCCGTCGGAATGTCCGACCGTGTGTACAAGGGCTTAGGAAGTCAGTGGAAAGTTAGAACTTCTGAGGTACATATTTGCTTCAGGTCTGCGTTTCAGAAAGTATTGTAGCCACTGGATCAGCATGATAGCCAGGCAACTAGCACTTCTCAGAAGGTAAGGTCAGTAGTGGCAACCCTTGTATCTTCTCTGTATTAAAGGATTGCCCTTGTATGACCAGCTTTTTATGTACTGACTACTTACCAGCAAAAGGATAATGGTAAGCGTAAAAAATAAAAAAAAATCGCATGCTTTTTATACAATTGCTTTCACGCCGCAGATGAATAAAAGGCAATATAAAACAGTAATATATTTCTGCACAGGAACTCCTGGAAAGCACAACAAAACATTTAGACACCTCAATTATTATTTAAATGAATGAATGCCTTGAAATGTGTCCACTGTTGAATTAGTATTCATTATATGTCTTGAAACATTTTACAGTACTTAAGATAAAGAGCGCGCATATTACAATGTTATCAAACACACCAAATATTTGCTAATTTACCTGCCTTTCTATAGTGACTTGCTAACAGCTTGCAGCTATTTCTGCTGGGGAAGCATAGAATTTATGAAAACAAACACAATGGAAATTAGACCTGTCAATTTCTACTTGAAAAATTACATTGTATCAGATTTTTTGTTGTTGTTGTTTAATATTTGGGCCCCATACTAGGAAGAATTGGAATATAATAAATGAATGTACTTTTATGTAGATTGAGTGAAGAAACAATTTTCTTTACAAAACAAATACACATTGTAAGCACCTTGAGGGGAGGGACTGATGTGAATGTACAACACATTTTACTGCGTAAGTTGTCAGTGCTATATAAATTCCTCTAATAAATAATTAAGTCCTTAAGGCTCGGTTCACACAGGGGGCGATGCGAGGCGACACGACTTGCCTCGCCGCGACCTGCCGCGACCTCAGCGGCGACTTGCAAATGACTTCTGTATAGAAGTCAAAGCAAGTCGCCCCGAGGTCGCCCAAAAGTAGTATAGGAACCTTTTTTCTAAGTCGGAGTGACTCGAGTCGCTCCTCTTAGAACGGTTCCGTAGTACAGAACGGGGGCGACTTGTCAGGTTGCGGCATGGCAAGTCGTGTCGCCTCGTGTCGCCCCACGTGTGAACCGGCCCTAAAGCTGAACTTTAAGAATTTGACAAAGCCTATCCTTGCAGAACGTCTTCTCCCACAAACTGCAGGGGTTAAATGCTCGGTGAATGTACCCAAGTTGATAGATCGACTTGGGTACAGCTTGTCGGATTTTACATGCGATTATTGCTAGCTGCTTTTATAGCTGCTAACCGTTATCATTATGTCCTCCTGGTGGGGATGGCTGTCCCCCACCACCAATTGCTTCATCTATGGCCAGCTTAAGGTACTCCCTCCTGTGATGCTTTCTTCCTCCATATACAATGCAGAGATAATAGTCATGCAATGTATGTGATGATACCGAAGGACTTCCAGCAGATTGGAGCTTCGAATATACATATAACTTATCCTTGCGCCCCTAGGTTAAATTTGCAGGGAGTGGCCCATTTTCGGCTCCAGCGTAAAGTTAGATGTCTAATTCCCAAAGTTCAACATTAGAGGAGCTCCAGGCTCCTTCATAAAAAATATTGTAGCTGCTGACTTTTAATATTAGGACACTTACCTGTCCATGAATCCAGCAGTGTCTTCACCCCAGATGATTTTTCATTCGACTCTTGGGTGCTGCCGCTGCCATTTCTTGTAAAGGAAACCTTGTGGCTTCACAGCCATTTTTCTACTGTGCATGCGTGAAGCACACTGTGCTTTGTGAATGGCCCAGCGGCAGGGAAGGAGGATGGAGGGCTGAACTTCAGCGTGACTTTGCCACCACAAGATCAACCAGAAGTGCCAGATGTGGCAGCGGAGGAGGGGGAGGAGGCAAACCAGCAGAGCTTTTCTTTTGGGTGGAGCTCTGCTTTAAGTATTTCAGACCTAGGACCCCATCTTTTATGCAGAGACTATTGTAATGCTACAAGAGACTACCATTTGCCAGAAAATGGTATGGTAAACCAGTTGCCTAAAGCTACTCCCACCAAATCTACCTGAGAATAATAGACATACAGCTGAACCATCTACTTTATTAGGACTGGAATCCATAACTCCTTCTCCCAAATGTTGGAATACTTTCTGTGTGTCTGCCCCTGACTTCCAAATGGTGTCTAAGGAAAAGCCAACAGCAGTTGTTTGGAAGCCAAAGGGAAGCAGAGAGAGTGAGAGAAGTTCTGCATACAAAGTACATCACTGGGCTATGCCCCATTGTTTTACAGGCAGGAGAGCCTCAGAGACCAAATAGAGATGTTGGGTGGGTACCCTGGTAATTTCCCCATGGTAAATGGGGGAAATGTGTCCAGTTTAACCAGTGAATGCTATAAGTGCACATTACTAGGGGAAACAGGGCTGTTTATGACAAACATAAGTAACCCAAAGTCACCAGTACTGATATCAGATTTATACAATACAAATGAGCAAAGAGCAATGAAAATGTACATGCTAAAATGTATTATTACTAGTAGTCTGACAAAATAAGAAATTATTTTGTTTGTTTAAGTGGTACTGCGCTTTGTGTTATGCAAAAAGGGTTTTTTTTCGATGGAAGGTACAATTATTATTATTACTTTTATCATTGATATCATTACTATTCTTACTAATATTATTATTATTATTATTATTATTATCATCATTGATTGATCATCATTATTTGGCTTTTAGTTTTTTCTTTCTACAGATTGTCCTTACAGGTTGCATTTTAGTCTTCCACTAAGGCCGCGTACACACGGGCGGACTGTTCGCCCAACTTAGTTTGTCAAACAATCCGACAAACAGTCCGCTCAAAATTTGCATGAGCGGACTTGACCACACACGATGAACGAACAGCTGAAAGCGTGCGCGATGACGTGAACGGCACGTACGACGGGACTCGAAAAACGACGTCCCATACACTGCAATGCAACCTTCGCCGTGTAAATTCTTTCTGAGCATGCGCGAGACTTAGTTTGTCGAACAAGCCTACACACGAGCGGACTGTCCGCTCAAACCAAGTTTCAGCGGACTGTCTTTTACGGGAATTCCGAAAAACTTTGTTCGTCAGACTGTCCGCTGAAACTGTCCGCTGAAGCCCACACACGAGCGGACTGTCCGCTGAAACACTGTTCAGCGGACAAAGTTGGGCGAACAGTCCGCCCGTGTGTACGCGGCCTTAGTCCTACTCCAGCCATCATTTTTTTAGTTTCAGAGTATGGAATGTAGAAGGGTTTGAACCTATTGGGTTCTTAATATGGTCTTTTCCCCCACTAGGGAGATGTTCCTCACTTCCTGTTCTGCTGTCATCAAAAAATAACCTCTTTCATCTCTTGTCCTGTACCAGTGACATTCATGTTGAAGGTGACAAGGTCTCAATGGTCTCCAGTCTACATAAAACAACAAAAAAAGAGAAAAAAGATGTCTGGAGTTGGACTTTAGGCTAGGTTCACATTTTTGAATTGTGGTAATGCACATTTCCACAACCGCAGTGCCACTTATGATATTGCATTATATTATTTTGAATAGCACCCCTAGTCTCTAAAGCAATGTTTCTGTGCTGTAGTGCACAGTAATGCATTACAGGTGTGCTTCGGGGTGTGCTAAGGTGAATGGGCAATGCTAAATGAATGAGATTGCACATGCCAAGGTGAATGGACTTGCATATGACATAACTTTAATTAATGTGTTCTTTTAACGCACCGCAAAAGTATAAACTTGGGCTTGTGCTTTCTGGGTAGCAGTGGAAATTTTCCCATTTTTTATGTATTGAAAAAAGTTCTAATAAACAATGTTTTCCTAATTAAAACTGTAGCATATAAGAAACATTCCCAAAACTTGGATATAAAGTGTACATTTCTGTAAGGGTTGAATCACAGGAACACGAAGCACATGCATTTCCAAGAAACCATTAACCCTTGTACAGCAGAACGATAGAAGGCAAGAAACATTTAAAAAAAAAAAGTATTCTAAACTCTAACTCTAAAGTCTAACTAGTCAGAACCTTCAAAGCTGTGGGGCTTTAAATATTATCTCCAGCCAAGCTCCCCCCTCCCTCCCTTTCCTTGGAAGTAGAGGCTGGAAAGGGCTTGTTTGGCTGTTGACGTAAAGTGGGCAGACATTTCTTTTCCTGAGTCCTGGGCAGGCACCAGACGGCTGAAGGAAGACCGGCACCAAGTTGATTTAGATTGACTGCTTTGGACACTGAGCAGGAGTCGCATCTAATTGGATTGCAGCTGTTGTTATTGTTCTGTCCTTTTCCAATGTGCAGATCTCCACATCCTATATTATTACAGCTAAGAGAAACATTGTGTGATGCCAGAATACTGAGGGCTGTTTGGGCACTTGTCTGTGGTCAGGTTTTGCAATACCCCTCACAGGAAGGTTAGAAAGTGATGTTATCCATGTTGTGAAGCATAAATACACTAGTCCACTGGCTTCTGTTAAAGACACACCATTGATGTAAAGTGTGACCACTTGTCAAGCACTGTCCATGTTAATAAAATCCAAGAACTGTGTGTACTAATGTGGCTGGATTTTTTTTTTTTCGTTTTTAAGCCAGAGACATCGGTGTGGGAGCAATACGATAATGTAAATAAGCGTGCCCTGCAACATTTCCTTTTCTTAAAGTGATTGTAAAATGTGTTTTTTAAAATAACAAACATGTTATAGCGAGAAAGTATTTTATTGTGGGTTGGTGATCAAATCTAAAAGCACCACATCCCTAAATTGTCGATAGAAAATGGTCATGGTAGTATGGGATTTTCTAGGTGCCATATAACAGTCTACACATAGATTGAGCAGATGTCAGAAACCATGAAACAGACTGAGACAGAAATACAATCAAATCACACTTGTTTATTAATAAAAATAAAAGGTAAATAGAAAAAAGCGTAGTCAAGCATAGCCAGAGTCCAGTAGCCAGATCGGGTAGTCAGCCAGTCCAAAGTTCATTAACCAGATCGGGTAATCAGCCAGGCCAGGGATCCAAGGAGAGCAACTGCAAGCAGGATAAGAAGCCAAGAGGGATGTCAGCAAGCCAGTCTTGAAACAAACGGCAGGAGATGGTTCCTTGTGATGTGACCAACGTGAAGGCAAAGGAAAAAGTGAGCTGCAAGGCTTTAAATAGACAGGTCAGACGAGCATCATCTGGAACAGCTGGTAACTGTGGAGAGAGAAGAGAGCTGCCAATTAGCCGACAGCTGAGCAGCCAGCCCAGAGGAGGAAGGGCTAAGCCAGCCCTGACAGCAGATAAATTGCATAGTTTATTGGTATACAAGATTACAATAAATAAAATAGTCAATATACTGTACACATATCTTGGTTACACTATCATAGTGTGTTCGCATATACAGCGGTATCACAGTCATGTTCCCAACGTGTTTCACCTATCAGGGCTTCTTCAGGGGATGTGATATAACTATTATACTAACCCATGTTAGTATAATAGCTATATCAAAACAAGTAACAAAATGTCACAGAATGTCAGAACATGATATATGATTTACATCAATAAGATATGATACTTACATACATATAAATAGCTTGTTCAGTATGTCGGATCATCATAAGCTTACCCTAAGGCAGTGGCTATGTTCTGACATTCTGTGGCTTTTTTTTACCTGTTTTGATATAGCTCTTATACCAACAGTGGCCATCACATCCTCTGAAGAAGCCCTGATAGGCAAAACAAACATATTATACTTACCTGCTCTGTGCAATGGTTTTGCACAGAGCAGCCCTGATCCTCCTCTGGGTGTCTTCCTGACTGTTCCTTCCACCTCCAGTTTTTCTGTTGATCCATGCTTTCCATTTTGTATGTATTGTATTATATATGTATTATATAGAACAGTGGTCATCAACCCTGTCCTCAGGGCCCATTAACAGGCCAGGTTTTATGTATTACCTTGGGGAGATGCAGACTAGAATACTGCAATCACTGAGCAGCAAATGGTATCACCTGTGATGTATTTCAGTTATCTTGCAAACCTGGTCTGTTAGTGGGCCCTGAGGACAGGGTTGATGACCACTGATATAGGATTTTATAGAGTCATTTTTGCTATAATCATTGAAAAGCAACACATTAAAAAATAGCTGTACCAAATGAGGGATGGAGTGTTCTAATCAAACATGGTGGTATAGATGGACAATAGTTATCTAGTATGATTCATCCACTGTATGTGTTTTTCAGCTGCATATTTAGCTGTTTACCTGAAGTTCAGCTCCAAAGGTCAGCACAATTGTCTCCTGATCACCCCTTGCCAGAGTAGTTGGAGTACTGGGCAAAGAAAGAATTGTGTTAATAGTGTAGGTCAGGCACTGCAAGCTCATTTGGCTTGGACATTGGGATCCATAATAAGTGGCCGTTAAATGCTAGCCTCTTGTTTTTTCAGAATTAAGTGATCTTTTATCGGATAACTGTCTTAAGTGAACACAATATTCGGAGAAAGCGGTGCAAACATCGAAAAGCATTGATGGAATCTCTTCACTTGACAGTTATGCCGCGTACACACGACCGGACTTTTCGAGGGACTAGGTCCGACGGTCTTTCCGATGGGCTTTCGGCGTAGCTCCGACGGACTTTCCGAATGAATGGACTTGGCCACACACAATCACACCAAAGTCCGACGGTTTTGAACGTGATGATGTACAAACTGGACATAGCCAGTTCATAGCCAGTAGCCAATAGCTGCCCTAGCGTCGGTTTTTGTCCGTTGGACTAGCATACACACGAACGGATTTCTTGGTCCGGTGGAGTTCCGGTGGAAAAATTTAAAACATGTTCTATTTCTAAAGTCTGCTGGATTTTGGCAAGCAAAGGTCCGATTGAGCCCACACAAGATCGAATTCGTTCCGTCGGACCTTTGCTGTCAAAAAGTCTGGTCGTGTGTACGCGGCATAACTTTCTATGTCTAATAGATAGATTATCTGAGTACAAGCACTTGTATATGTTTATGTTACATCGATTTTGTACAATAAATCATTTAAGATTTATTGATATAGTTTGGCGTATCATGTTATGAAATGAAAATACCGGCTGCCCTTGAACACCCTTTCTTTTTTTTTCTTTTTGATAAATGCTAGCCTGACCCTATTTAAATATCAGAAGTCTATTAAAATTTCAGTTTTCTTTAAAAGAGTAACTCCAATTCCCCTCTGGGTGATCTATGTACATAGCAAGGATTTTAAACTTTATTGCAGATTCCTACCTTTTGATACCAACTGTTTGTCTGTGTCCATGCGCAACATGGATGTGAATAGGAGAGATATTACTGGTATTAGTCAGCTGTTGTACTTGCAGGGTTCTAAGATGGAAAGTGGCAGGGTTGTATCCCTTCAGATATGATTTCCCTGTGGAAGTATCTCACCAAAAATTTAATTTTTGTTGCAGGGGATGCCCAAAATCTGACTTGTATCTTAGTGCAGACTTCTGGGAAAATCAATAAGCCAATCACACACAAGCAGGAAGTGACATTTCTGTGTACAGAATGTCTCCAGGTTGTCATATTCCATAGCATTCTACACAATGAAAAGGAAAGGTCATTTGTAATAACATTCATGTTATATTATTAATGTTTTTTTGCAATTTTTTTCCCACAAAAGTGAAGTTACCCTTTAAACTCACTACAGACATGAGAAGACAGGATCAAACAAAAAATGATTGTATGTGGGATCAGACAAAGCACTGTGTTGACCATTCCCGAATGCAACATTGATTGGAAATGAAAGAAAACATGTTCTTATAGCTACACCCGATAAAGGGGCAGAGATCTTATTAGGAACAATGTCTTTCCTGTATTTTTAGTCTGTAAAGTACCCTGCTGCCTGTAATATTATACTTTGCCCACGTCATCAGGACACTTGGCTTGATAAAGAAGTATATTTAAGTGCCAATAGATTGGTAGGTAGGTGAATGCATTTAGAGATTACAGAAAAGTAAATTATCCAATTGAAAAATTCAGATTTTTTTTCACTTTTAATACCAAGTTTTAGGTGTCATTAAGGAGCACCCTGTAATAAGAGCAACTCTAATAACATCTTGACTGTGTTTCTGGTACAAAAGCGCCAGGTAAGCAGTCTCATTTTCCAAGCATGAATATTTTATACATAAAAACAGAATTGTTCTTGCAGTGGCAGTGCGTCCATAAGGGCGCACGGGTGCCGCCCCCTCTTTACAGCCACCCCTCTAGCACCAATGGATAAATTCATGCATGGATCTATCTATGGCTGCCGCTGCCATCCCCTATTCAGGCGCCTGGCCCCTTTTTGGGCGCCAGGTGCCTGAATTACAGTGGCAGTTTTTTTTTTCAAGCACTTGACTAGAGCCATAGGCATCGAAAAGGTGGCACTCGCAGGTCACTAAGCTGTGTTAGAAAAGCGAATGAATATTCGCTTTCCTAACAATAAGCCGCTTCTCCGCCAGTCAGGGGCTCAGATCTGTTACCCATCACCTGATTGGCTGAAACGACAGACATCCAATCATAGCAGAGGACGGGAAGAGAGGACGGGAGAAGACATCGAGGAGCTGTCCCACCGCCACCGAGACAGGGCAAGGGGGGGGGCAAGGGGGGGGGGGGGCACACTGGCAGCATTTGATATGGCACAGTGGCTGCGTTTGATGGTGTACAGTGGGAGCATTTGATGGGGCACAGTGAGGCTGCATTTGATGGGGCACAGTGAGGCATTTGATGAATGTGAATGTTGGATATGGCACAATGGCTGCGTTTGATGAGCACAATGGCTGCGTTTGATGAGCACAGTGGCTACGTTTGATGAGCACAGTGGCTACGTTTGATGGCACAGTGGCTACGTTTGATGGCACAGTGGCTACGTTTGATGGCACAGTGGCTACGTTTGATGGCACAGTGGCTACGTTTGATGGGCACAGTGGCTGCGTTTGAGGGCACAGTGGCTGCGTTTGATGGCACAGTGGCTGCGTTTGATGGCACAGTGGCTGCGTTTGATGGCACAGTGGCTGCGTTCGATGGGCACAGTGGCTGCGTTCGATGGGCACAGTGGCTGCGTTCGATGGGCACAGTGGCTGCGTTCGATGGGCACAGTGGCTGCGTTCGATGGGCACAGTGGCTGCGTTCGATGGGCACAGTGGCTGCGTTTGATGGGCACAGTAGCTGCGTTTGGACACAGTTCTAAGGAATATACAAAAATTGACTGGTAGCATTTTGGAATCTTGATATTGAAAATAAAAATAGTCCTATAAGCATTTTAGCCCAGGTTGCTAAAGAAGAGCAAAAATCAATGATATGCAAAGCTTAGTGCCTCAAAGTACCCACTTAAACGTAATTGACGTCACATGGTTTCTGGTTGGTTTCTATGGATCATGTAGATCTCACACCATTCAAAAAATATTTCAATGGTCTGTGTACTACTGGTCATATAAAAATCAATTAGTATGATAATTGGGTCTCTTTCTAAATGTATTCTGCCTAATGGGTTCCATCCTCAGTATTAAAAGCCAAATGTTGTCTGCTCACCGGTTGCAATGGTAGATTGACAGCCATTTGAGGGCTTCCTCAGAGCAGGCATATCATTTTTTTACATGCACAATGAAATATTAGCTGCTGTAATCACTTGTTATAGAACAGTGGAAAAGACTGAACTATATCATTAAAGCCCGACTCCAGCCAAAATGTATTTTATTTTAGATAGAGAAGTCAAGCGGTAAAGCCTCTTGGTTTTTTTTTTTCACTGTTGGGAAGATTTTAACTCACTTCCTGTCAGGATAGAAAGTGATGGGAAATCTCTCCAGCGGAGTCGCAGACTACAAAGTTTTTCTACATTTTTAGTAGAGTGCGAAAAGGTTATAACTTCTGACAATGTTTTTATTGCTGTCCAAGTCTTTCTGTCCTAGTGACAATGGCACCCCTTATTCCACGTATGGACAGCAAAAGGAGAGAAAATCTTCCCGATGACAGACAGAAAATAAAGCTGATAGAAATTTCAACTCTTCTTCACTTTATCCAAGCTCTATTGTCATAGTTAACTGTACCAATAACATTAACTATGGAAGTGTTCCTCTTTACCTCCCCCTGGCAGCAGTATTAAAGTGTTATTAAACCCTTGCTTTCTTTTACATTAAACCGACAAACATGTTAGCCCTTGTACACGCGGTCGGACATTCCGACAACAAAATCCGTCGGATTTTGTCCGAAACTGGTGTTGCATACACACGGTCGGACAAAGTTGTCGGAAAATCCGATCGTTCGTAATGTGATGATGTTATTTCGTTACGACATGACTACGTTCAGGCTAGTAGCCAATATCTTTGGTCTAGGAATTTGATCTGAGCATGCGTGGCACTTTGTCCGATCGTAATTCTCTACAAACGATTGGAAAAGTCCGATCGGATCATGTTTGAAAATTTTATAGCCCTGCTCTAAAACTTTGTCGGTCAGATATTCTGACGGAAACAGTCCGATGGAGCCCACACACGGTCGGATTAACCGACAAGATGATCCGATCGGACATTTTCAGTCGGAATGTCCAACCGTGTGTACAAGTGCTTATACTTACCTGCCCTGTGTAGTGGTTTTGCACAGAACAGCCTGGATCCTCCTCTTCTCGGGTCACCCACTGGCGCTCCTGGCCCCTGCCGGGTACCCCCATAGCAAGCAGCTTCCTCTGGGGGCACCAAAGCAGGCGTGTTCCTGAGCCATGGCTCTGTGTGTCCATTTACACACAGAGCAACGTCCCCGACTCCTCCATCTCCTGATTGGCTCACTGGCTGTGATTGACAGCAGTGGAAGCCAATGGCTGCTGCTGCCAAAAGCCAATCTGGAGTGCAAGTCCCTGGAGAGCCATGGTTCTTGTGGACATCGCTGGAATGAGAGGGGGCTCAGGTAAGTATTAGGGGGGCTGCTGCACACAGAAGGTTTTTTACCTTAATGCAATTAATACATAAAGCTAAAGATCCTTGTGCCTTAACAACCACTTTAAATCCAAAAGCAAATATTTATTATTTTGAAGCCAACCAACTCTTGGATGTGATGGCTGCATTATTATTCTTTTTAGGCTATCTTTTATTTTCATCTGGTGATCCAGCTAGTAAATGTGTTATTTTCCCACAGAACAAGCTCTCCTGCAAGTGTAGCAGTTAGTGTTGAGGCAAACCATTTATCACTGACAGGGGTGCTTAGAGTGGTCAGCTTTTATTTATTTTTGTGAAACATCCCAAAAAGAAAAAAAAAACAGTTGCAGTGCTAGCCACAGTTTAACTTCAATTTGTTAGTGTATCTAAATTTGCTAGCACATCTAACACCCCCCCCCCCCCAACTGACAATGCTGCTGTCCAAATGTGCCCCCTGTGCTCCTTTATCTAGAGTGGGGGCACTCTAATACAAGAGGTGTGTTACTGGGCAGATCACCAGAGGGAAAAAGGCCTAAAAAAAGAAAACGAATGCAGCCACCACATTTAATGATTAGTAAGTTGCAATATATTCAATTTTTGGTTTTGGATTTAATACTGCTTTAAAATGTAAAAAAAAAACCTTAAACACATATGCAATATTGTTGTTTTGGTATCATGCTGTTTGTAGACAAAAGGCTACTTCACTTCACTCTGGGATTGTGCCATTTTCTAGCTAAAAAGCTAGCCATACAGTCTGGCTTCTAATCCTTTAAGAATACATGGATGGATATTTACCAAACGTCAGGATAGTGTAGGACACTGCACTGAGTTCAAGTGAGGCACTGTTAAGGCAACACTTAGATTATGAACAGTTTATTAAATGATATTGTGCATAAAGTGTTCAGATAAGTTTTGTGCAGAAAAAAAGTTTTAAGTGTGGACTCTGATAGGCTAAACCACTGACAGACTTCTTCTGTGTCCCTGACAATCCGGTCCTTTCTTGCAGCAGAAGAACTTTGATGTAAGGGGGGACTCTGATGGACTCAGACTTGTTTGGAATTTATTTGCTTTGTTTTACTGAAGTTTTTTTCTCTTTTTTTTCTCTTGTTCTAAATCATATCCTGCTGATAACTCAAAGTATAACATATTCATTCATTGATTTATTTATTTTCCTTTATTTTATAAAATAGATTTTTTTTTTGTCGCGTGAATATTTGTAAAATATACCATGTGATCCTCATGGTATCACAATAAACAATTACCCAGAACTGCAATATGAGTTTGCTGTGTATAGGCAATCAATGTACAAGTTATATATACATCCAGTGAACAGTGCATGTCATCCATAGTCCATTGTATTAAGGAAAACTTAAATTTTAATAGACTTCTGATATTTAAATGGGGTCAGGCTGGTCTTAATATTTCCTCCCCCACGTGCCCCTTCCCCTGACTTCTCTGTCAAGATTAATGGCACATCTATCGGTCCGTCCCCACATGCCAGGGTGCTAGGGGTAACCTTAGACTCTGAACTGTCCTTTCAGGCCCACATCCAATCCCTGTCCAAATCATGCCACATTAGCCTCCGTAACATCTTTAGAATATGCCCCTTTTTAACTAATGAGTCAATCAAGCTTCTAATTCACTCCCTGGTTGTCTCTCGCATTGACTACTGCAACTCCCTCCTCATTGGATTACTGTTACATGGACTATCCCCCTTCTGTCCATAAACGAGGCTGCTGCCAGACTCATCCACCTTACCAACCATTCAGTTTCCTCCACCCCTCTCTGCCAATCCCTCCACTGGCTTCCACTCACCCAACGAATAAAATTCAAAGTACTAACAATACTTTACAAAGCCACCCATAACTCTGCCCCCAGCTACAACACTAACCTAGTCTCAAAATACCAACCAAGCCACTCTTTTTGGTCCTCCCAAGACCTCCTGCTCTCTAGCTCTCTTGTCACCTCCTCCCATGCTCTCCTACAGGATCTCTCCAGAGCTTCTCCCATCCTTTGCAACTCCCTACCTCAATATGTCTGACTGTCCCCTAATCTATCCATCTTTAGACGATCCCTGATAACCCTTCTCTTTAAAGAAGCCTATCCTGCTTCTAACTAAACCTGTTTTACTTCCTCCATCCGCTCATCCCCCACAGTCATTGCCTTTTCTATCACTCGACCCTCCCTTTTTAGATTGTAAGCTCTAATGAGCAGAGCCCTCTGATTCCTCTTGTACCAAATTGTAATGTAACTGTAATGTCTGCCTTCGTGTTGTTAAACGCTGCGCAAACTGTTAGCGCTATATAAATCCTGTATACCAATAATAATAATAATCAATGCATCATCAGCAGAGTTTAGAAGAAAGTCATATAACCAACTTAGTTGATGTTCTTATTGTTGGCCGTAATACATTATGTTTCTCCTTACATGCTGAGAAATGTGTGGGAATCATTACAACTACATAACAAAATCTACCTGTTGTCATGGGTATCTTTACAGATCTATAGAGGAGCATGAAGCCCTTCCTGCATGTTTGTATAGCTATGTAAATTATTATAATGACTGCATGGTGTCTGTGCAATTCTGATTTTCAAATACTAGCTGAAAACATGGACTTTTCTCTACTTACATGAACCTGAACGAGTTAATTACATATTTCATGGTTTCCCAATAGTGAGGCAACTGTTTACAGGCAGCGGAATCCTCTTCCAAGATTTCCAGACATAAGCAGGATCAAATTCCTGAAATAGTTTCCAAGTCCACCCTGTGGAAGAGACTTGTACTTTCTCTAGCAACCTATGTCTATAGCTGTGTCTTCCCATAAAAATGTGGCAGTGTTTTGTGAAGGATTACTGTTCTTGTCTCTCTAGTCCCATTCCTGCTTTAGATAGTCTGACGACAAGCATTTTTACAGACAGCTAGGTCGGCTCTTTGGGCATATAAATTGGGGCCTTTGTTAAGAACATGCTACAGATAATAATAATAAGCCATAGCAGTCAATTACATTTTAACTTAAAGTCATTGTAAATGCTATTAAAAAAAAAAAAAAACTTGTTATACTTCCCTGCTCTGTGATATGGTTTTGGACAAAGCGGCCTCAATCCTCCTCTTCTGTGCCCCCCCCCCCCCCCCCCGCTGGTGCTCCTGGCTTCTCCTCTTTTCGGTGTGCCACTTCCTATGGTGGCACATTTGCAGGCTTATCCTGATCTATTGACACAGACAGTGTGGCTTAACCCCCCCCCCCCCTCCCTTGTCACAGGATTTGATTGACAGCAGCAGGAGCAATGTCTTCCACTGTTAAAAAATCTGCCCTTTGAGGAGAGAAAGCGAGTGGTTCTCGAGCACAGCACTGGATCAAGAACAGGCTCAGTTAAGTATAAGGGGGGACTGGGAGGGAAGAATGCATTATGGTAAGAAGAACCTTCTACCTGCAGCTAGTTTCACAAATTAAAGGAGGTTTCGATGTGGTTACTATAGAGGCTTCTGAAATGTAGATAAGATGGTTTCCACTCTTCCTAGAAGAACTACCACCCATGGTTATCGCTTGTTGTTGGCATGGCCCACATGCAGTAACACTGGTTTGGTTACAACTATTTCCCTTTGGTGCAGAGTATGGGAAACATGTCACACAGTCACCTTGCCTCTCAGAAAATGCAAAACCCAGCGACTGATCGCGTGGCCTGGATGCTGTCACACTTTCACTGTCAGTTGACAAAAAGAAGAAATAGATTTAGTGAAAAAGATTTAGATTATCTGCTAGGATGGATTGTACCTTTTCAGTGAAAATGTTTGTAAACTGAAACTGGCATTTCGGGTAAACAATTTCTAGAAGATACGATCCTTTCCACAAATAATAATTCTATCTAAGGGTTATATCACAATGTCTATGGCCAACATAAGAGACTGAGCCAATATTGTAATAGGTTTTATGTTGAGAGCCACTCTGCCACTGGCAACTAAAAAAATATATTATATATATATATATATAAATATAATATATAAATATAATATATATGAATATAATATATATATATATATATATATATATATATATATATATATATATATATATATATATATATATATATATATATATATATATATAGTTTTATACTGAAATGGTAGCTTTGAGCAATTTAGGCAGCTGCTCCCAACTGTGGAGGTAGCAAACAAGACAAGGTAGGAGCAACATATCACAAGGTGTAATGCAACAACTGATCTTACAAAACAGTACCATCTGCTGATGAAGCTTCAAATTAGTTGTTAGAAACAGTAAAAGGAATACTGTACAACTAAAATCTGATTAAATATTTTGTAGAAAAATAGAAAAAAGGTGAGAAAAGCAACACTACCTAAGTGTAGCATTTATTAAAACATATCGGTTAAATGAAAAACAAATATGCACTCACATTTAAAATACATTAAAAATGCACTCACATTTAAACAGGCATATCAATAGGTCTCCAGAGTGTGTATATAACATAGATGAGAACCGCAAAATGGCAGTGGTGATGTCATGTGTGATGTCAATGGGCATGGTTATGCATTTCAGGGTGTGGCCCCCTTTGTCAAACCTCTGCATTAGTGCATTAGTGATTTCAGCACTTTTCATAGTCGGTTTCATGGAGCAAGTGTACAGGTTAGAAGTTCTTACTTCACTCATGAATTTCTTGATCATGCTTGCTGGAGTATGTGCTCAGAAAGTATTGAAGTTTTTGTATCACCATGCCAGCTCTGACTATGTTTACTTTAAAACTGAACGCAGAACAATGTCACTGGAAGAGGAAGTGGGGAAAATCCTCAAGACACACAGAGGTGCTATGAAAAACTATTAGAGATTTTTTACCAATTGACACTATACAAAACAAAAAGGAAAGTTTAGGCCGGAGTTTCACTTTAAATACCACTGTAGCTTTTATTTATAAAACAGAATTATGGTATGGTGTCTATGCTCTTTGTACAATGAGCAATGAAAATTTTCAAATTGTAGAAATACCTTAGAAATAATTTATTATTAATCTGACTGCATCAAACTATAATTTTATTGGTTGTAATTGGTTTGCAGAATTGGCCCTTGCACTTTGTGAATAGGGATATTTGTTTTCCATCTATGTCAGGTTTTGTGCATTACCAAGTGACTGACCTGTATTCTGGTTATATATAATAAACAATTTTAATTACTTTTTAAAGCTGCAGAGATCGCTTCACTGGTGTGAAATGAAAATAATTATAAATATGACTATTAAAAATATTCCTTAGATATCATCAGTATAATGACATATTCAAAGACACCAGTCCCTGTCTAATATGAGCTCAATGGCTAATTACTTCTCCCTGCATATACTGTACAGATTTCCATTTTACAGAAATAAAAAGTTCTGAAAGGCGTAGGGTTCTTGTAAAAGTAAAGAAATGGAAATAGTTTCCTAGTGGTAGCCATGTCTTTTAAACCTGATTTACCAATAATGGCTAAAAAAAAAAAAAAAAAAGACAAGCCAGGTCAGCGACTGGAATTAAGATTGCAGAATACACAGGATGATGAAGACAAAGAAACGCTGATCTTGAACACTGGCCCAGTTTAAATAGCCCATTTGGCAGCAACATCTGTCACAAGTGCACGTGAGCGCCGGCGTGCAGTTGTGTTTTCGCATAAGTATGCGCTTGCACTTTAGCATTAGCAAGTGACCAATTTTTGCAAGCACAAAAGGGGACATGTATTCGCCTCTGCACAGAAGTTCGTCCAGAGAAGCCATGTCATTTATTGGCATGCCTTTCCTTACAGCTATTCTGACAACAGATGAATGTAGTGGACCATCTGGTCATACAGTAAGTGCACCTGTCAGTGTATATGATCAATTTTCATTATTCTGATAATTTTGTGCGCATCTAAATTTGGGCTAGTTTTGTTTTTGGAGTTTCTTAAAGGGGTCTTTTGACTGTGTTCATCTCAAAACAAAGGGTTTCCCAGTTCCACATATAAATACATGATTTTAGTTTGTCTGAAAAATGAAAAACAGTAGGATCAGGACTAGATTTGTACTTGCTGCTCTCCTAGACCAACTGTCGTTTGCCCTTGGGCTGAACGAGAGAAATCTATTAGATTCCTCCATCCACGACTAATACGTTTGTTCTAAGTCAAGTGCTCAGATAGTGTTGAAGCTATTGGAGTCAGACAAGTAGGATTATAAGAAGGAGACTTAAGCAATTACAACCCACATGTGTCTCCTGAAACGGGTTTTCCTAAACGTGAAAAGGCATTTTAAACAGTAGTAAACCTCAGCCTTTTTTTTTAAATAAACCTGCAAGGTAAAGGCATAATGTACTAGCACATTATGAAATGCTTACCTTAGAATGAAGCCCTCTAGCGGCGAGCTGTCACCGCTGACAGGGCTTCCATCTTCACCCGGTCTTCTTTCTGGGTTCACCTACTCCAGCCTTCTGATTGGCTGTGCATGGAGCTCTGAAGGGGCGGCACAGTATGCCATTCCTTCAGAAAACAGGCGCCAGTGACGTCACCAGCTGCGTGCAGTGTGAATATCTCCTAAACTGTGCAGGTTTAGGAGATTTTTACTGTACCTACAAGTAAGCCTTATTATAGGCTTACCAGTAGGTACAAGTTCAGAAACAGGGTTTACTTCCACTTTAAGCCTTCGTTCATGAAGCTGTAACTTTCATTTGCCATAACAATTGTTTTTTTCAGCTATGTGATTGCAATTTTCAGCTCTTACTGGCTTTCATTGCCGTAAAATAAAAGTTGGTATACAAATAGTTATACTTTAGTTAAATTGAGCCAGGTGACATTTAAACAAAAGAACTTTATTTTGTGCAGAAAAATGAGTAACGTGTGATTAAGATTACAAGTTCACTGAATGAAGAAAAAAATCTTACCATTTAACTTTTGGCAACTTCTCAGCATTCCTCGTCGCACATGCCAAGTGTATCAGACCTTCCAGTTAAACGATCGCTTACCTAATCATTTGAGCACTTGGGAAATGTTACTTGTTTTACTGTCAGCTACATTGCATTGTTTTATAAGCACATTATGTAGTGCAAGGTTCAGACAGCAAATGGTTGTTACTTTACATATACGCTGCCTATGTGTGTTTTGCATAGGCTCAGGAAAGAAGACAGGATTTCACTGGCATCCTGTTTAAAAATCTTTCAGTTATGAATGTGCAAAGGTATTGTTCCAGGCTTTTTTGGCAGCAGTGAGAGGTTTTAAATGTGGAACTGCCATTGGCAGTACAGATTGAACATTGTTATAATTTGCAACAGTGAGAGGGTTGTTTTGGGTACTTTTTTATGGTCTCAGTTGGGTGAAGCCATGCATCTAATTGTACATTCACCTGCCAAGACTGATGTCCTTACATTCAGGGAAAGGGAATGGGCTGCAATTTTATAGAACCGGTTCATTTCAGCAGGGGTTGGGTGATTTGGTTTATCCACACTTAGTTGCAGTTTCTTTGTCCAGAGAAGGCATGATATTATGTGTGCATGTATGCCATCTGCTTGACTGCTCCCTTGTATACTCCAGAGTGCCTGGGTCAATACTGGGTGTTATAATAATCTTGTTGAGTGCCCTGTGACAGAGCCTGAGAAAGTGGTTCTAGCTTGTGCTTATCGAGTGTCAGGGCCTGCCCGGCTAATCGTGATTGCAATTCGGGTTATGGTGCAGCCTGTCTTCTGATTTGAATTATTCAGCTCTCTGTCACCAACCTGAACATCCGCACGTCACTCGATGCTGCCTGAACACCACCGTTTCTTGTCTATCCTGTATACCTATTCTGTGTACGAAAAACATCTGGCCTAGCTCTGTTTACAGAAGCTATTCCGTAACAAATAGTTCATTTTAGGTGATTCCCCGATTTTTTTTTTTAACGGTCTCTAGTCTAACAAGTCGAATGGCCTTATTCTTTGCGTTTAAGACAACAAAATCCAAACCTTCTTGAAGTGGCCTTCATCTACGGACAGCAATTAGGCAAGTGAAACTAGTGGAAAGAGTTCATAACCAGAACTAGAGAAAATAATTGCTTGACTCGCTCAATAAAGGACAAATTGCTCCTTTAATCTCATCTCTAGGCAAAGTGAACCCCCCCAACCCATCACCAACATGTGTCCCAAACAAGTGCCACTTCTAAGATTGGAGACAAGTCACCAAGCACTGCAATCTAGACCCACCACCCACCAGTCCCTTTGAAGTCATCATGCCTTGTAGTTTTTTGGATCATGAGAGAACCCCATCACTGAACAGCCAATAGAAAGTGTCTACTTCACCCAGGCAGTAATGTGGGCAACTGAAAATGATCCTCCTACTCTGCATCAAAGAAGATAGAAGACTCACAACCTTGCTTGCCACTGAACAAGCATTTAGGTAACTAAAAGGGGCTTTTAGATTAACACTTTTTAAAATTAACATTGTTATTATCAGGGCTTAATACCTGGAGATCATCTCCCATTTACTTAATTGAAATCTTGAAAAATGTCAGTTTAAATATGAGAAGATTTAAATAAAAAATAAAAAAAAGGTAATGTGAGACCCAAGAGAATAAGTATTCTTTAAGTTACATGTTAGCAGGCCTGCTTATTGCATTGCAAGGGGTTGTAAGTAGTGATGGACGAACTTCCGACGGGACGTTTCGCGAACGCGAAACGCGAACGGGCACAAACGTTCGCGAAAACGACCGTTCGCCGCGGGCTCCATTGACTTCCATGGGAGGCGAATTTCGCAAACCTTTAGGTCGAATTTGCGGCCACGTGGTAATTATTAGGGGGTAGCACGTAGTCCCACCACCTGGACAATAGCATAATACATGTATGAGGTGAATTTGGGATCGATAACTACAAGCATTTTTTTTTTATTTGGGAAATTGTTCTGACAATTCAGGACTATGGAGCTAATGAAGGCAATGGAGGAGAGGGAAGGTCAGGGACCAGGGTAGGCAAACAAGAGGGTGCAGGAGATACAGAGCACTGACAGCAGCACCGTAATACAGAGCACTGACATCAGCACCGTGACATACAGCGCTGACAGCAGCTCCGTGACATACAGCGCTGACAGCAGCACCGTGACATACAGCGCTGACAGCAGCTCCGTGACATACAGCGCTGACAGCAGCTCCGTGACATACAGCGCTGACAGCAGCACCGTGACATACAGCGCTGACAGCAGCTCCGTGACATACAGCGCTGACAGCAGCTCCGTGACATACAGCGCTGACAGCAGCTCCGTGACATACAGCACTGACAGCAGCTCCGTGACATACAGCGCTGACAGCAGCTCCGTGACATACAGCGCTGACAGCAGCACCGTGACATACAGCGCTGACAGCAGCTCCGTGACATACAGCGCTGACAGCAGCTCCGTGACATACAGCGCTGACAGCAGCTCCGTGACATACAGCACTGACAGCAGCTCCGTGACATACAGCGCTGACAGCAGCTCCGTGACATACAGCGCTGACAGCAGCACCGTGACATACAGCGCTGACAGCAGCTCCGTGACATACAGCGCTGACAGCAGCTCCGTGACATACAGCGCTGACAGCAGCTCCGTGACATACAGCGCTGACAGCAGCTCCGTGACATACAGCGCTGACAGCAGCTCCGTGACATACAGCGCTGACAGCAGCTCCGTGACATACAGCGCTGACAGCAGCTCCGTGACATACAGCGCTGACAGCAGCTCCGTGACATACAGCGCTGACAGCAGCTCCGTGACATACAGCGCTGACAGCAGCACCGTAAGCAGCCCCAGGAGGAAGTCAGCACAGCACAGGGATGGTGTGATCCCCTCATAATAAGAACCCCCAGGAGGAAGTCAGCACAGCACAGGGATGGTGTGATCCCCTCATAATAAGAACCCCCAGGAGGAAGTCAGCACAGCACAGGGATGGTGGGAGCCCCTCATAAAAAGAACACCCAGGAGGAAGTCAGCACAGCACAGGGATGGTGGGAACCCCTCATAATAAGCAGCCCCAGTAGAAATATGACACCGCTCAACCTCTTCAAAGAGGAGGGTAGGGGCATATAGTACGGTGTGCTTTTTTGGGTCAGGGAAGTGAGCCAAATGAATTAAGAAGGTCTGTGTGCTTGATTCCAAAAATTGTTTATAGACATATACATGGTCTACTGATCACATGTGTTGAATTCCTCCGAGATCCATGCCTCATTCATTTTTAGAAATGTGAGGTAGTTAACACTGTGGTGAGCTAGGCGAGTACGCTTATCGGTCACAATCCCCCCTGCTGCGCTGAACGTCCTTTCGGACAGGACACTGGATGAGGGGCAAGCCAACAGTTCGATTGCAAATTGGGCAAGCTCTGGCCAGAGGTCAAGCCTGCCCACCCAGTAGTCTAGGGGTTCATCACTCCTCAGAGCGTCCACATCGGCCGTTAACCCAATGTAGTCGGACACCTGACGGTCTAGGCGTTCCCTGATGCTGGATCCGGATGACACCTGTCGATGGGTCGGCTGAAAGAATGACCTCATATCCGAAGTCACCAACACATCTTCAAACCGGCCTCTTCTTGCAGGCGCTGTTGGATTGGTACCCGCAAATCCTTCTCTGGGAGTGGGAATTGCTCCTCTGCCAGCGCACGCAAAAGCAGAATGCAGCATTTCTCGAAGCAAGGCCTGGAAGTGCTGCATTCTGACAGCCCTCTGCGACGGCGGTAACATTTCCGCCATTTTGTGTTTGTACCGGGGGTCTAAGTACGTTGCCACCCAGTACTGGTCCTTGACCCTCATGCTTTTTATACGGGGGTCCCTATTAAAACACTGGAGCATGAAGGCCCCCATTTGCACTAAAGTGGAAGCGGTGTGGTGGCCTGGCTCCTGCTCATCATCCAGGATAATGTCGTCCTCTTCATTCTCCTCTCCCCATCCTCGCACAACAGGGATCCCAGAAAGGTTTAAAGCATGCTCTTCTTGCTCCTGCTCATCCGCCCCGGCACCATCCTCCTCTGACTCCTCATCAGACTCCTGTTGTTGACTTGTCTCAGATAGAGTAGCCCCCCCTGGGAATTCATCCAGCATTGCGACTTCCTCATCTTCCCGCTCCTGCTCCTCCACAGCCTGATCAATGACACGACGCAATGCACGCTCCAGAAAGAAGGCATAAGGTACCATGTCACTGATGGCGCCATGGCTGCGACTGACCAGTTTGGTGATCTCCTCAAATGGCCGCAGAAGTCTGCATGTGTCGCGCATGAGCAGCCACTGGCGCGGTGAAAAAAAACCCAGCTCCCCAGAACCGTTTCTTTCGCAGAGTTCATACAGGTAGACGTTAACTGCACGTTTCTGCTGGAGCAGCCTATCAAGCATATAGAAGGTTGAGTTCCATCGCGTCGGGCAATCGCAAATAAGACGTCTGACCGGCAGATGGTGTCGCCGCTGAATGTCAGCAAGGCGAGCCATGGCCGTGTAAGATCTTCTGAAATGGGCCGAGATTTTCCTTGCCTGCCGCAAGATGTCCTGGACCCCAGGGTATTTGACAAGGAATCGCTGCACGACCAAGTTTAAGACGTGTGCCATGCACGGCACGTGCGTGATTTTGCCCTGTTTCAATGCGCTAAGCAGATTGGCACCATTGTCACACACCACTTTACCAACTGTCAAATTGAGCGGTGTTAGCCACTCATCTGCCTGTGAACGCAAAGCTGAAAGGAGTGCCGGGCCAGTGTGGCTCTTTGCTTCCAGGCACAACAGACGCAGCACGGCATGGCAACGTCTCACCTGGCATGTGGAATAGGTTCTGGGGAGCTTGGGCGGTGCAGTGGAAGAGACGCTAGCAGCGGAAAAGGAGGAGGCAGCTGAGGAGGAGAGGGAGGAGGATGGAGTAGGAGGAGGAGAAGAAGAGTCAGGCCTGCATGCAATCCGTGGCGGTAAAACCAAATCTACACGGGTGCCACGGGTTACATGCTTGACGGCCGTCAGAAGGTTCACCCAGTGGGCAGTAAAACTGATATACCTTCCCTGCCCGTGTTTGCTAGACCACGTGTCTGTGGTCAGATGTATCTTGGCACCGACACTGTGTGCCAGAGATACATTCACTTGCCGCTGAACATGGCCATATAGCTCTGGGATGCCCTTCTCTGAGAAATACTTCCTTCCTGGGACCTTCCATTGTGGTGTTCCAATGGCCACAAATTTGCGAAAGGCCTCCGAGTCCACCAGTTTATATGGCAGTAGTTGGCGGGCTATGAGTTCTGACAAGCCAGCCGCCAACCGTTGGGCAAGAGGGTTATCCGGCGTCATCATTTTTTTACGCTCAAACATTAGGCCCACGGAAGCCTGCCTTTTTGCAGAAAAATGTGAGCTTGGCGTGATGGAAGGTGGAGTGGAGGACAATTGTGAGGAGAGAGGAGAAGGAGAAGTAGAAGACGAGGCTGGACGGTGAGAGCCTGCAGTGTGGCTTTGTGTGTTCCGTTGCTCCCACTGGGCTCGGTGATGGCTGCTCATGTGCCTTCTTAAGGCGGTCGTCCCTAGGTGAGTATTGGGCTTACCGCGACTAACGCGTTGACTGCAAAGATTGCAGATGGCAACGCTATTGTCAGCAGCGGACACGTTAAAAAAAGCCCACACTGCGGAGCCATGTGCCGGTGTCCTGGGAGCGCCAGATGTGACCGTACATGGTCGATGACTCGCTCCTGATACATTTGCAGTCTGCTTTGTCCCTGCTGTGCAATGTAAGTCATTGCTGCTTCTCCTCCCTATCTGCTGGTCCATATCTCCCTCTGAACTCCCCTCCTCTTCCTCTCTTGTGGGCACCCACGTGACATCACTAGACACGTCATCATCAACGTCACCTTCCCCACCGCTATAAGTAGAGTAGGCAGCAACACCGGGGACCAACCTCCTCCTTGGGCTGATCTGGGTACTGGCGTCAGACTGCTGAGTAGCGCTTGTTGCTGCCTCCTCTTCCTGATCCAATACCAAGAGTGGCTGCGCATCAGAAATGTCCTCTTGATATGGATCGGAAAATAATTCCAGTGACTCAAGCGGAAGGTATGTGGTGGTGGTGGTGGTGGTCGTGTTGTTGGTGGTAGTGTCTTTGGGGGTGCACATAGCAGAGAGTGAAGAAGAGGGTGCAGATCGAGAGGATGAGGAGGGTGCAGAAGAATAAGGCTGAGTGAGCCACTCAACCAAGTCTGGTGCGTCCTTTAAAGTAATTGAACGCACCTTCTGCAACTTCCCACTTTGGCTCAAGGCTGTTGCTCCTGCCCTACCCCTACCACCCCTGCGGAAGGGCCTGCCTCTTCCTCTGCCTGTCATTTTTTAAATCACCCTGTGACAAAACTCTTAGTCCCTATACCGCTGAAGGACTGCTGCAGTATAGGGCAGCGGTCAGCAGTAGTGCACGTCAACCCTATGTATTGTGGACCGATAGCGGTCCTTACAGAACAGCAGACTGTACTGCACTCAGGCCTATGTACCGTAGCACCCTATACCAAGTTACCAGTCCTTATAAAAACTTTTGTGGACCAAGCAGGTTGTGTGTTAGTGATTAGCAGACTGTACGTCAGTCCCTATACCAATGAAGGACTGCTGCAGTATAGGGCAGCGGTCAGCAGTAGTGCACGGCAACCCTATGTATTGTGGACCGATAGCGGTCCTTACAGAACAGCAGACTGTACTGCACTCAGGCCTATGTACCGTAGCACCCTATACCAAGTTACCAGTCCTTATAAGAACTTTTGTGGACCAAGCAGGTTGTGTGTTAGTGATTAGCAGACTGTACGTCAGTCCCTATACCAATGAAGGACTGCTGCAGTATAGGGCAGCGGTCAGCAGTAGTGCACGGCAACCCTATGTATTGTGGACCGATAGCGGTCCTTACAGAACAGCAGACTGTAACGCACTCAGGCCTATGTACCGTAGCACCCTATACCAAGTTACCAGTCCTTATAAGAACTTTTGTGGACCAAGCAGGTTGTGTGTTAGTGATTAGCAGACTGTACGTCAGTCCCTATACCAATGAAGGACTGCTGCAGTATAGGGCAGCGGTCAGCAGTAGTGCACGGCAACCCTATGTATTGTGGACCGATAGCGGTCCTTACAGAACAGCAGACTGTACTGCACTCAGGCCTATGTACCGTAGCACCCTATACCAAGTTACCAGTCCTTATAAGAACTTTTGTGGACCAAGCAGGTTGTGTGTTAGTGTTTAGCAGACTGTGCGTCAGTCCCTATACCGCTGAAGGACTGCTGCAGTATAGGGCAGCGGTCAGCAGTAGTGCACGGCAACCCTATGTATTGTGGACCGATAGCGGTCCTTACAGAACAGCAGACTGTAACGCACTCAGGCCTATGTACCGTAGCACCCTATACCAAGTTACCAGTCCTTATAAGAACTTTTGTGGACCAAGCAGGTTGTGTGTTAGTGATTAGCAGACTGTACGTCAGTCCCTATACCAATGAAGGACTGCTGCAGTATAGGGCAGCGGTCAGCAGTAGTGCACGGCAACCCTATGTATTGTGGACCGATAGCGGTCCTTACAGAACAGCAGACTGTACTGCACTCAGGCCTATGTACCGTAGCACCCTATACCAAGTTACCAGTCCTTATAAGAACTTTTGTGGACCAAGCAGGTTGTGTGTTAGTGTTTAGCAGACTGTGCGTCAGTCCCTATACCGCTGAAGGACTGCTGCAGTATAGGGCAGCGGTCAGCAGTAGTGCACGGCAACCCTATGTATTGTGGACCGATAGCGGTCCTTACAGAACAGCAGACTGTAACGCACTCAGGCCTATGTACCGTAGCACCCTATACCAAGTTACCAGTCCTTATAAGAACTTTTGTGGACCAAGCAGGTTGTGTGTTAGTGATTAGCAGACTGTACGTCAGTCCCTATACCAATGAAGGACTGCTGCAGTATAGGGCAGCGGTCAGCAGTAGTGCACGGCAACCCTATGTATTGTGGACCGATAGCGGTCCTTACAGAACAGCAGACTGTACTGCACTCAGGCCTATGTACCGTAGCACCCTATACCAAGTTACCAGTCCTTATAAGAACTTTTGTGGACCAAGCAGGTTGTGTGTTAGTGTTTAGCAGACTGTGCGTCAGTCCCTATACCGCTGAAGGACTGCTGCAGTATAGGGCAGCGGTCAGCAGTAGTGCACGGCAACCCTATGTATTGTGGACCGATAGCGGTCCTTACAGAACAGCAGACTGTAACGCACTCAGGCCTATGTACCGTAGCACCCTATACCAAGTTACCAGTCCTTATAAGAACTTTTGTGGACCAAGCAGGTTGTGTGTTAGTGATTAGCAGACTGTACGTCAGTCCCTATACCAATGAAGGACTGCTGCAGTATAGGGCAGCGGTCAGCAGTAGTGCACGGCAACCCTATGTATTGTGGACCGATAGCGGTCCTTACAGAACAGCAGACTGTAACGCACTCAGGCCTATGTACCGTAGCACCCTATACCAAGTTACCAGTCCTTATAAGAACTTTTGTGGACCAAGCAGGTTGTGTGTTAGTGATTAGCAGACTGTACGTCAGTCCCTATACCAATGAAGGACTGCTGCAGTATAGGGCAGCGGTCAGCAGTAGTGCACGGCAACCCTATGTATTGTGGACCGATAGCGGTCCTTACAGAACAGCAGACTGTAACGCACTCAGGCCTATGTACCGTAGCACCCTATACCAAGTTACCAGTCCTTATAAGAACTTTTGTGGACCAAGCAGGTTGTGTGTTAGTGTTTAGCAGACTGTGCGTCAGTCCCTATACCGCTGAAGGACTGCTGCAGTATAGGGCAGCGGTCAGCAGTAGTGCACGGCAACCCTATGTATTGTGGACCGATAGCGGTCCTTACAGAACAGCAGACTGTAACGCACTCAGGCCTATGTACCGTAGCACCCTATACCAAGTTACCAGTCCTTATAAGAACTTTTGTGGACCAAGCAGGTTGTGTGTTAGTGATTAGCAGACTGTACGTCAGTCCCTATACCAATGAAGGACTGCTGCAGTATAGGGCAGCGGTCAGCAGTAGTGCACGGCAACCCTATGTATTGTGGACCGATAGCGGTCCTTACAGAACAGCAGACTGTAACGCACTCAGGCCTATGTACCGTAGCACCCTATACCAAGTTACCAGTCCTTATAAGAACTTTTGTGGACCAAGCAGGTTGTGTGTTAGTGATTAGCAGACTGTACGTCAGTCCCTATACCAATGAAGGACTGCTGCAGTATAGGGCAGCGGTCAGCAGTAGTGCACGGCAACCCTATGTATTGTGGACCGATAGCGGTCCTTACAGAACAGCAGACTGTAACGCACTCAGGCCTATGTACCGTAGCACCCTATACCAAGTTACCAGTCCTTATAAGAACTTTTGTGGACCAAGCAGGTTGTGTGTTAGTGTTTAGCAGACTGTGCGTCAGTCCCTATACCGCTGAAGGACTGCTGCAGTATAGGGCAGCGGTCAGCAGTAGTGCACGGCAACCCTATGTATTGTGGACCGATAGCGGTCCTTACAGAACAGCAGACTGTAACGCACTCAGGCCTATGTACCGTAGCACCCTATACCAAGTTACCAGTCCTTATAAGAACTTTTGTGGACCAAGCAGGTTGTGTGTTAGTGATTAGCAGACTGTACGTCAGTCCCTATACCAATGAAGGACTGCTGCAGTATAGGGCAGCGGTCAGCAGTAGTGCACGGCAACCCTATGTATTGTGGACCGATAGCGGTCCTTACAGAACAGCAGACTGTAACGCACTCAGGCCTATGTACCGTAGCACCCTATACCAAGTTACCAGTCCTTATAAGAACTTTTGTGGACCAAGCAGGTTGTGTGTTAGTGTTTAGCAGACTGTGCGTCAGTCCCTATACCGCTGAAGGACTGCTGCAGTATAGGGCAGCGGTCAGCAGTAGTGCACGGCAACCCTATGTATTGTGGACCGATAGCGGTCCTTACAGAACAGCAGACTGTAACGCACTCAGGCCTATGTACCGTAGCACCCTATACCAAGTTACCAGTCCTTATAAGAACTTTTGTGGACCAAGCAGGTTGTGTGTTAGTGATTAGCAGACTGTACGTCAGTCCCTATACCAATGAAGGACTGCTGCAGTATAGGGCAGCGGTCAGCAGTAGTGCACGGCAACCCTATGTATTGTGGACCGATAGCGGTCCTTACAGAACAGCAGACTGTAACGCACTCAGGCCTATGTACCGTAGCACCCTATACCAAGTTACCAGTCCTTATAAGAACTTTTGTGGACCAAGCAGGTTGTGTGTTAGTGTTTAGCAGACTGTGCGTCAGTCCCTATACCGCTGAAGGACTGCTGCAGTATAGGGCAGCGGTCAGCAGTAGTGCACGGCAACCCTATGTATTGTGGACCGATAGCGGTCCTTACAGAACAGCAGACTGTAACGCACTCAGGCCTATGTACCGTAGCACCCTATACCAAGTTACCAGTCCTTATAAGAACTTTTGTGGACCAAGCAGGTTGTGTGTTAGTGATTAGCAGACTGTACGTCAGTCCCTATACCAATGAAGGACTGCTGCAGTATAGGGCAGCGGTCAGCAGTAGTGCACGGCAACCCTATGTATTGTGGACCGATAGCGGTCCTTACAGAACAGCAGACTGTAACGCACTCAGGCCTATGTACCGTAGCACCCTATACCAAGTTACCAGTCCTTATAAGAACTTTTGTGGACCAAGCAGGTTGTGTATTAGTGTTTAGCAGACTGTGCGTCAGTCCCTATACCGCTGAAGGACTGCTGCAGTATAGGGCAGCGGTCAGCAGTAGTGCACGGCAACCCTATCTATTGTGGACCGATAGCGGTCCTTACAGAACAGCAGACTGTACCGCACCCAAGCCTATGTACCGTAGCACCCTAGACAGACCAAGTTACCAGTCCTTATAAGAACTTTTGTGGAACAAGTGAGTTGTGAATGATTAGCAGACTGCAGCAGAAGGGCAGCAGTCAAGTATAATATTCTTTCTATATTTGGAAGAAAGAATATTATACGTGTACAAGCCTATTACCGTACCACTGATACCAGTCCTGAAAAGAACCTTTGTGGAACTAATAGTAACAGCAAGTCTTTAAAATTATCCTCACTGCCTGACAACACTGCTTCCTGCCTGTCCCTATACAAATTGGCAAAAAAGAGTAGGCTGGAACGATTAGCTGGAACAGCTCTTTTGTGGACCTGATAGTAACAGCTAATGATGATGATGATGATGATGATGAAGAAAGACTAATCTGGCTGAGCTGTCCCTAAAATAGCAGCATACAGCGCTCTGTCCCTTTATCTAAACTGACAAAAGAAACTCAGGCTGCTGACCTAACACCTATACCAGTCCTGAAAAGAACTTTTGTGTACCAAATAGCTAGCGTTTTCTCTGTCCCTACTCCACACAGGATCCTTTCCCTACAGTGACAGAAGAAAGAATGTAAAATGGCCACCGGATCGGGTGTATTTATAGGTTAGGGGGAATGTCCAAGTGTCCATGAGCTGTCATGTCTCAATTGGTTGTCCTGTAACACATGATAAACGTGTCACGAAAGGTTAAAGTTCTTGTATACATTAAACACGTAAGTCCGCCGGGGCGAACGACGGAAAAAGGCGTTCGAACCCGCGGACGGCGAAAGTCGGAAATTCGCCGCGAAACGACCGCCGGGCGAACCGTTCGGCCATCACTAGTTGTAAGAAAGATGGAGGGGAAGAGTCTTAGCATGATGGCCACCTGGTCAACCACTTTGAAACAGATGACCATCATCCCTTTGATTTTAACAGCCAAAGTTTGCTGGGAGGGAAGGGAAGAAATGGGACATATTTAATCATCATATCCAATTGTTTCTGTTCCCTTTTCACCCTTAGACACCAGTAGAAATTACAAAAAAAAATCATGCCTGTATGTACAGCTGTCCTCTAATGTCTGCATGTTGGCCTCTAAGTTGTGTGAGGCTTCGTAGTCTGACAGTTGTGTATGTAGAGGAAGGTATGGATTGTAAAGAAAGGAATGTAGTGCTTATCCTTTTTGTATAATCATGATTGCCAGGTAATGATGGGGTATTTCTGTGCATCTGGATTACCTGAACCATTTTAATCTAGAAAGGTTTTGTGATTTAATTATTTTCTCATATATGTGGTTAATAACGTTATCTTTCATATTTGTTGTTAGGTGATAAGTCAGTGACAGTTGGAGGTTTGACAAGACATAAATTCAAGACTTGCTTGATGACCTAATTTTTTTTTTTTTTCTCCAGCTATTGAGCTTACTCATTCTCCTTTCCCTGGAGAAAGCCTATTTAAATGCACAGTTCAGCTACCTTTTAAACTGAAAGATTAATTGGATTTTATGTTTCACAGAGAAGAAAAATGGATCAGACAGGAAGCCAAGTTACAGGCTCTGTATGACATAAGCATAGCCTTATTATTTCTCTCTAAGCACTTTTTTGTATTTCTGTTGATTTTTGTTGGATTAGCTAGTTTTCATTTCATTTAATCTCTGTGGTTCCAAGTGTTGGATTAGCTAGATGCGTTCACATGTCTGCCTAGAACATAAAACAATCTACGGTATATGTATAACACAACCCATTATAAGAAATGTGGCTCTGTTTAGGTCCAAAATACACCATAAGACTGTGTTTTTTTTCATATTCTTATCAGTAAAAAGACACCTTAACTGTTTTTATATATATTTTAATGACCATATAATACATGCTTTTAATACGGTGCAGTGATTTATCCCCTATTGTTTGAGAAGTGTTGTCCAAAATAAATGAAAACTGGAACTTTGCTTCTACTTTATCTTTTTCTTTTTATCTATTCTCTGGGATTTTTGTACACGGGATATTTTACAACCTCTCCTGAACAATTTAACCACTTACCGCCTGCCATATAGCAAAATGACGGCGGCAAAGCAGTTTCAATATCCTGACCGGATGTCATATGACATCCAGCAGGATATCAAGCCGATGCGCACCCTCGGGGGCGCTAATCGCGGCGATCGTTGTTGTAGGGTGTCAGTCTCAGTTCTAGGCAAAGGGTCTCTGATGGAGACTCTTTACCACATGATCACGGCTGATCACAGTGTAAACAGGAAGAGCTAGTGATCGGCTTTTCCTCACTCGTGTCTGTCAGATGTGAGTAGAGGAGAGCCGATCGGCTGCTCCTCTGACAGGGGGGTATTTGCTGATCGATTATCAGCACAAATCCCCCCCCCCCCCCAAGGACTCCTGTGTGAAAGGGTCCCTTTTTCCACTCTGTTCAGCGGGGGATCCATGAGCAGGTAGGTCCCTTGCTGAATCGGAGTTGAACAGGATACATTTTTTTTTTTATATCCATGCCCAATACCTTTGTGTCTGCATTTTGACAGCGTACAGGGGTAGACCCATGATGGCACTGTGAGCGGCTGGATGTAAATAGAACTTTTATATTTTTAAAATGAAAGCATAAAAATGAAAAATTCCTTCCAATATAGTGCCTGAGGGGTCCCCTTAGTCTACCTGTAAAGTAGCAGATCTGTACCATGTTTATAATCTACTGTAGCAATAATTGCATTTATAAAGCCAAAAAAAAATGACATTATCCCTTCAAGCTGCCTTTATTTTGCTCAGCAACAGCTGGTGGAGCCAGTGTGTATAATGAGGCCACAATGTAGTGCACTGGGAACAAGATTAGAGATTTTTTGGATACATTCTGGTGTCACTTTGAATTTAGATAGAAGTAACGGGTGCGTAAAAATTGGTCTTTCGGTGTCGATGGCACCTTCCCACCGTAACCCTATTGAGGAAATATTGATGAAAGCAAGAATTGGCCTTTCTATAAAAAATTTGCAATGATATGCATCTGTCAAACAGGTGATGAAAAATGGTCTTTGGGTGTCGGTGGCGCCTTCCCACCGTAATTCTATAGAGGTACTCTTAAAAGCAAGAATTGGCCTTGCTGTAAAAAATTGCATAATCATTACCACTGGAGACAACTTGGCAATACGCTGTGGCTAGGGGAACATGAATGCCAATTTGTCAACCAGTGTTCCCCCCTCTCTCTAGGCTCGTGTTCCTGTCATCCTCAACCTCTGAACCAACATCTGAATCCGGTAATGGCTGGGCATCATCAAGTTGCAAGTGGCTGATGCTGAGTTGAAATAACTCAGCTGACTCCTCAATGGCTAATGTTGGGGCTATGTTGGGGCTATGGCAGGAATAGATGTGGACAAGGAGGCAGGTTTATCCACTCTGGCAACTGCAGGGGACTGCACACTTTTCTCTGTTTGTGTGACAGAGGATGAGAAAGATGAGGAAGGTTTAGTAAGCCAATCCACTACCTCCTCTGCATGCTGTGGCTGGATAGCACGGGCAAACTCACTAAACAGAGCAAATTATGCCCTGCCTGATGACTGACCATCATGTCCTCCTTTGCTTGTGGACACATTTGTTGCTGGCCCCCTTACAGTGCCAAGGGAACATCTGCCTCTCCTTATTGTCCTCCCAGACATTATTGGGAGGGAGGGGGTGGTGCTTATAAGCAAATGTAAAGAAGAAGTGGAAATCTGTACGTAGATGCACCTTAATCAATGTAAAGTGGTGTTTGGTGCACTTTAATTTGAGTACTCACACTACACATACACACTCCACAGATACACTATAATATACTGCAATATTATGTGCCAAACGTACAGTAACGCACAAAACGATATGGCGTTAAACTGGCAGTAATGCACACAGAACTATATGGCGTTAAACTGGGAGTAACGCACAAAACTATATAGCGTTAAACTTGCAGTAACGCACACAGAACTATATGGTGTTAAACTACCAGTAACATACACAAAACTATATGGCGTTAAACTGATAGTAACGCACACAGAAGTAAATGGCTTAAACTTGCAGTAACGCACAAAACTATATGGCATTAAACTGGCAGTACCACACACAACTATATGGCATTAAACTGGCAGTAACGCACACAAAACTATATGGCGTTAAACTGGCAGTAACGCACACAGAAATAAATGGCGATAAACTGACAGTAACACAATCAAATAGACAGTGTTCAACCTTTAGTACACTGATGCTATCTGAACTGTCCCTACTCTAGCTATACACTAATGTCAAGATTACTGACACGGTCTCACTACACTACACTGAAACTATCTGAGCTGTCCTTGCTCTAGCTGCACACTATGCAAAGCTGAATGATGGTCCTCCTCACTACACTCACATTATCCCTAGACTGACACTAAACTAATATTCTGACAATTGAAGCAATTGAAGCAAAATAGCACAGTATAGCACACTAACTAAAAGCACTGAACAGAGCCCTGTTCTATCTCTCTCCACGCCAAACTCAATGGATGCCATTGAAAGAATACTTTTATACTGTGGGGTGGAAATGAGCCACGATTGGATAAAGTCATGATGATGTGTCCAATCATGACTCTGACTGTGCTCTGTGCCTTGATTGGCTGAAGCTTTCACTTCTTCAGCCAATCAGGGCTTGCAATGCACTGTTCAGCGCCTCAATGCATTGTGGTAAATGAATGAAATACTTGTATAGCGCACAATGCGAACTGAATCGACTCTAGGCGCTGTGGCGAGCTTTGATCATCTGCTAAAAGAGGAAGGTCTTGAGTTTTTTCCTAAAAGCCAGGAGATTTTTTTCCAGGCGGATGTTGATTGGTAGAGCATTCCATAGCCGAGGCCCTTGGACAACGAATCTCCGATCCCCCTTGGATTTATACCGGGCTTTGGGCACGAGGAGGAGGTTTTTGTTGGCTAATCGAAGACTGCGGTTTGGTGTGTAATGATTTATTTTCTCCATTAGGTACTGCGGAGCTTCTCTATGCACGCATTTGTGGGTGAGGCAAAGGGTCTTGAATGTGATCCGATTTTTTACGGTTAGCCAATGTAAGCTCCTCAGCGAAGGGGAGATGGATTCCCAGGTGGTAGTTTCGGGGGGCCGAACAAATGATTGAACGACCCGCTCAAACTTATGCTCGGGCCAAACCATTCGCCCATCCCTACAGCTGAGTACAGTAACTGTCAGTGGAGATCTCACTATACACACTGTTTAGCTTGGATGGGGGAATTATTATTCTGTCATTCAGCCCATGGCAGAACAAGAGGAAATGGACTCATGTGGCCAGTGTAAGTGAAGAAAATAAACAATTACAGGAAAATAGGCTGTGGCCTTATTGCAATCTTTATTCCTATACTTTATGACTAAATGTAAAGTATCTATGTAACACGCCCTCATGGTGCAGTGTGTGTGCACATTGGACCAAACTGTTCGATCATTATGAAGTCAGTAAACAGTTGGCTGCTAAAGGAAGTTGGATAAGTGACAAGAAGAGTGTAACATTTGGCAGTGGGGACCCGAGTGATGCTATCTCACAGATTTCACACACTTCACAGATTTTCTTTAGAAGTGAACATTTACAATGCTTTGTTTACCAACAACACCGCTATGGCGGATTTCAGCAACATGGAGAGATCTCTCTGTGACTAGCTGCGCCTGAGTACACTGGTGGCCTATGGTGGGCTCCCTGCACTGCTCTATTGAATGTGACTCCCTGTCATTTATATACTAATAAATACACTGAATCAATCAGGCAGAAAAGCATTATATATATATATATATATATATATATATGGAAAAATGCTCAGTACCTTCAAAGTTTCTTTAGAGATGCATGTAAAATAGATGAGCTCTTTGGAAGTAATCCTACCAGTGTGTTAACATTTTAAACCCTATTGCTATGTAGAGTTTGTGACTAGATGTACATTAGCGCAATTAAACTTATTTTTCCAGCTTCTGCTTCCTATTTGGAGGAGATATACAATGGTCGTGCTTTACTATTGGCTCTCACAATGGAAGTCTATAGGGGAAATTTACTAAAAGTGTTGAGCACTGAATCTGGCACAGCTGTGCATAGTAAGTAACCAATCAGCTTCTAACTTCAGCTTTTTCAATAAAGCGTCGACAATAAAAAATAGAAGCTGATTGCTTACTATGCACAGCTGTGCCACATTCTGTGAGCAAAAGTTTTTGTAAAGCTCCCCCTATATTTCAGTCTATTTAACCACTTGGGATCCGCGCTATTGCAAAATGACGGCAATAGCGCGGACCCACATTTTCGGGACTACGTCTATTGACGTAGTCCCGGTTACGAGCGGCCTGCGCGCCCCCTGAGGGGCGCGCGCGGCGCGCTCTGTGATCGGCGAGTCCGTGAGACTCGCCTGATCACCGATCCGTGTAAGGGGTCGATCCCGACCCCTTATCACGTGATCAGCTGTCAGCCAATGACAGCTGATCATGTGATAAAACGGAGCCGGTAATCGGCTAGTATTCCTCCTCGCGCTGACAGCGCGAGGAGAAAAAAAAAAAGCCGATCGCCGGCGGCCGTGTTCGGGACATCAGTCCCGATCACGGCCAGCAATTTAAAAGGACACCTGCCCCCTGCCAGTGCCCACCTGCCACCCGCAGTGCCATCCTGAAATAAAGTAAGTGCCCCCCTGTCAGTGCCACCCAGCAGTGCCCATAGTGCCCACAGTGCCACCCAGCAGTGCCCACAGTGCCACCCAGCAGTGCCCACAGTGCCACCCACAGTGCCACCCAGCAGTGCCACCCACAGTGCCACCCAAAATCTGCCTCAGGTGCTGCACCCCAGTGCCGCCCATCAGTGCCCAGCAGTGCCGCCCATCAGTGCCCAGCAGTGCCGCCCATCAGTGCCCAGCAGTGCCACCTATCAGAGCCACCTATCAGTGCCACCTATCAGTGCCCATCAGTCCCATCTCTCTGTGGTACCTATCAGTGCCCATCCGTGCCACCCATCCGTGCCACTTATCTGTGCCACCCATCCGTGCCATCTTATCTGTGCCCATCTTTGCCCATCAGTGCCGCCTTATCTGTGCCCATCGGTGCCGCCTTATCTGTGCCTATTAGTGCCGCCTTAACTATGCCTATCAGTGCCCACCAGTGCAGCCTATCAGTGCCCACCAATGCAGCCCATCAGTGCCCACCAATGCAGCCTATCAGTGCCGCCTAATCAGCGCACTTCAATGAAGGAGAAAAATGACCCGTTTGCAAAATTTTATAACAAACTATTAAAACATGATTTTTTTTTTTTTTTTTTTTTGCATCTTTTTTTGTTTGTTTAGCAAAAAATAAAACTCCGAGCTGTAACTAAATACCACCAAAAGAAAGCTCTATTTGTGGGAAAAAAATGATAAAAAATTCATTTGGGTACAGTGTTGTATGACCGCGTAATTGTCACTCAAAGTGCATCAGCGCTGAAAGCTGAAAATTGGTCTGGGACTGAGGGGGGTTTAAGTGCCCAGTAAGCAAGTGGTTAAAGAGGAACTGAAGTCTGCTCACATCATTTGTAATAAAATCATCTTTGCTATTCTGAAGCTTCCCTCCAACCACTTTGCATATTATTTTATACATACTGCGATTCTGTACTTGCCAAATATGCAGCAGAAATCTCCCTCCACTGTCTGGCTGCATCCATTTTAACTGTGGGCAGCTGAAGCTGCTGCCTGTTCACTTCCTTGAGTTACACACAGAGGCACACCCCCAGCTCTCCAGCCCTGCATCTCTCATTGGCCCTCTTATGACTCATCCACCCCTACCCTCCTGGCAAATTGTCCCGACAGTGAGAAAGAGAGCTGTGCATGATGTGCCTAGTCTGTTCCTAGGCTTTTTACCAGATAAGAAACAAGAAATTGGTTGTATAAGGTATTTACTGGCAGAAAAAAAATGTTTTACTATCCAAAGTTAAAACAACAAGGGTAGAAGATTTAATAGATGGAAACTTGAAAATATGACTGAAGGTCCGCTTTAAGGACAATAATGCATTCACTATGTGGCTAGTTTTAGTTCAGTAAATGTTAAAGAAAATGTGCCACTTTGCCCACTCACCGAAACAGGTTCTCTTGTTAGAACAAGCCCTCACCCGCTTATATTCACTTTCACCGTGTCCCCCTGCCACTTCCCTTGCTCCATCAGAGTCATCTGTTCATACTGAGAGTTTATGGATATGGAAGAGCATATGACCTCCCACCAGGATTCAGGTCTCATGTCAGAGCAGCCAATCACCAGGCCCAATCATTATTACATAAGGAGGAGGCATTCATTAACTCTTTGAAAGCTCCGACACGGGGCTTACACTCTCAGGTCCAATAGAGGAATGCAGTGATGTGAGTGCGCAGAGAAGTTGGATATAATTGGATGGAGGATTGTTCTAACAATCACTTTGAGTGGGCAAAGTAAAACGGCTCCTTGAAGTAGTTACAATTAAAGACATAATGGTGGGATGTCGGACCTTAAACCTAGTAACATGTATTAGACTCATGGAAATGTGACGTCAGAAAAAAAGACAGAGTAGTCCATCAAGTCTGCCTGTTTTTTTTTTTTTAGGGGGGGGGGGGTTGGTATTTTATTTTTTTTGTTAATTCTTTTGTCTGAGTACAAATCTATGTTTGTCCTATGCATATTTAGAAGCCATTTACTGTTTTACTACCTATGCTGGGATTATATTCCAAGTATCAACTACCCTTTCTCTAAAAGAATACTTTATAAAATTAGTTTTGAACTTTCCCCCAGTTAGTCTGAGGTCATGTCCCCATGTTCTTGATTTTGGTTTCATATTGAAAAAACTGCCCTCCTGAACCTTATTCACCCCCTTAATGTATTTAAAAGATTCAAACATGCCTCCTTTTTTCCCTTCTTTCCTCCAGACTGTACATATTAAAGTGATTGTAAATGATCACCGTGCAAAACAACCCCTTCAGTTTAAAATTGAAATGAAAGGCAAAACATTTGTGTATAGATATAAATAAAAAATATTCTAAATACCTTTTTTTCCTCTTTTTTTATAAGTGACACATACCCTCTGTTCCCTCTGTACTCAGCTTCATAAGAGTTATGCCCTGTACACACGGTCAGACATTCCAACAACAAAATCCATCTGATTTTTTCCAGCGGATTTTGTCCTAAACTGGTGTTGCATACACACGGTCGGACAAAGTTGTCGGAAAAATCCAATCGTTCAGAACTTGATGACGTTCGTTCGTTACGACGGGACTACATTGAGGCTAGTAGCCAATAGCTTTGGTCTCGTAGTTTGATCTGAGTATGCGTGACACTTTGTCTGATCGGAATTGTCTACAAACGATCGGAAAAAGTCAGATCTGATTTTGAGATCCCACACACGATCAGATTTTCCGAAATATAATCCGATCGGACCTTTTACGTCAGAATTTCCGTCTGTGTGTACAAGGCATTAGAGTGGAAGAGAAGCAACAGCACACTGAGCTTCCAGAGAATGGCTGTGCAGCAGGGCAAGACTAATCATTGGAGGAGAACAGGCTGAGTTCCCAGCATAGCTAAAGAACTGACCAAAGTGTGATCTCCTGCTTAGAGTGGTCAGTTTTTATTTGGGAAAGCAGAGGGATTGCCAGGAACACCAGGGGTTTCACACAAAGGAAGCAATACAAAGGGAACAGCATACTTCCTCATAAAAGTACATGGTACAGCAGGCACATATCAGAAATATGAAATGCTGGAGGTAAGGTAAGGTTCTAGCTTATCAATATCTTTTTGTAAATGAGGTCTCCAGAACTGGACATACTATTCTAAATGAGGTCTCCCTGAAGATCTACATGATATATAGGGCAATCAGGACCTCCTTCTTCCTGCTGGTGACCCCTCTAGTGATCCATCCTAGTATTCTATGCGCTTTTCCCACTGCCTGGTCACACTGTTTGCTCATTTTGCAATCATCTGAAATAATTGCAGCACTACCCCCATAGGAGTCGCTAGTGTCCTGAGTCTCCACTGCTGCACAGCCAGTCACACAGCATTTCCTTCATATGCTCCAACTTTGAAAACAGTCCTTGGCTTGTTTTTTGATGTTTTACTAGGGGTTGATAACTTGGGTGGGGCAGGGAATTATGGGATGCCCAACTTGAAAAATGTCTCGAACTATGAACAAAGGGTCACTTCCTGTTTACAAAAGTCCTTTTCTTCCTTCCTCCTGCACACACTTGGTTTACTACAGCACCTGCTGATCACTCCCGCGGGAACTAGCGGGATCTTGCTAGCTCAGCAAAGGCCCATTACAGGCAGGAACGCTCAGTTCCTTGACAAAGAAGTGCAATGTGAGTGAACAGTATGACATTCCTCACATTTCTCTATAGCTACAGTATGGTTAGTAAGTGTTGTCATCGCAGGACAGAGAGTGTTACTGGCCGGATCACCTGGAGAAAAAAAGGAAAAAAAGTGTGGAAAAAAATAAATCTAGAGCAGCCCTAACATCTAAGGACTGGTAAACTACAGGGTATTAAATAGGTTTTAGGTGTATAGCTACAACGGCTCGAGCAGGGGAGCCAACCTGCCACAGTTATACGGCGGTTGATTGGGATCGGTTAAAAGGGTTGTAAACCCTCATGGTTTTTCACCTAATGCATTAAGGTGAAAAACCTTCTGTAGTGCTGCAGCCCCCCAGTGCCCCCATTTTACTTACCTGATACCTGAACCTGGTTTTCTTCTCCCCGGGGATGAGCACACCAGCTCTAGCTGGTGTCTCGTGTACTGATTGGATAGATTGATAGCAGCGCAGCCATTGGCTCCAGCTGCTGTCAGTCAAATGACACGGTCATCGGGGGCGGGGCTGAGTTCTGCTTTCTGTGTCAATGGACGCAGAAGCAGGACTCGGGAGCTCGCCCAAACGGGTAGCCACTGAAGGAGAGTGCTTTTCCGTCGTAGGCACTCAATGCGGGTAAGAACTACCAGCGCTGCTGAGGGACCCCAGAAGAGGAGAATCGGGGCCACTCTGTGAAAAACAAACTGCACGGTGAAGGTAAGTATGACATGTTTGTTATTTTTTTTTAAAAACACAAGGGTTTACTAACCCTTTAAGCTGGCTATTAAAAAGTACTGAAAATCATGATGATGATGATTATTAGCTGTGCAATCAAGATTTGAAAAATGAATGATTATGTTCCTCATCGATTAATGTTTTTATCACCCAGGTATTCATGCTTTTGCACTGAGTTGACAGTCCCAGCCTTCTTTTAGGGAAAAATTATGCATGGCAAGAAAAATTCAGTGTTTTGAAATTACCTTTTCCTAAAGCCTAGTACACACGGGCTGAATGTTGGGTGGCATCGGCCGGTTCAATAGAAACTGGCCGACATTCGGCCCATGTGTACTGCAGCCAATCCAACAGAAGCTGCCCATTGAGCTGGCTCTTATCGAGAGGGGATGACCAAAAAAGATCTGCTAATCGGCTCCCGATCAGTGCTGCCAGCCAATGACCAACTGAAGACAAGTGTTACCAATGGACAGAGACATACTGATCTGTCCAGAACTGGAGGAAATAATTATGTTAATTCCTTAATGAAGATCAATACTGAAGATCACCTTCAGGCATTCAATAAAATAAAAAATGATCAGAAAAAAAATTATATTGTATACAGATCTCATTGTATATGGCTATTATTAGGGAGTTTACCCAATCAGACCACCCAGCATTCTATATTGTTACATATGTATGTACATACTTTTTATTCTGTGATGGCCGAATTTGCAGCTGTTTATTTTTTGTGCACTGACTGCAGGTTTTGTTGTGCTTGATGGAATACTGAGGACTCCAGAGCATATGTTAATGTAGAAGGGGGTCCTGTTCCCTGACCCGTAGCTAATAACGAACCAATCCCGTGCAACTACACAAGATTCCTAAGCTAAAACTTGAAATGGCTCGGTTATCTACAAATAAACGCCATTAATTGCTCCACAAGTGTCTTGCCTAAATACTTTTGCTCCTTGTTAATGTGTCTGTACATGTGTTTTCCAAAAAAATGAAACCGAGGAAGGGTTTTTGGAATGATTTGAAATGAGTGAACAGATTTACAGGAAGACATAAAGAATTGTCAGTTGTGAGAAGCTCCAGTTTATGTGCATGTCCCAAATGACCTTGCTCCAAGGATAAAAAGGGAGGCTGATGAAATGAGTCTACAGATGGCAAGTGATCTCAACTCTGCAATAATGAAATGACACAAAGAAAAAAAATGGGCCAGATACAGTTTGTAAATACAACAAGGACAAGGGACTGACTGCCTGTAACATTTTACGGGGGTTATTTCAACGGAGAAACAAGTCAGCATGCCCAGCGGGACAGACCTTCTTTGTATTGTTCAGCGCTCCGTGGAAAATGGCTTGAAACACATATTGTGTGCTCTAGCAAACATTTGGATGATGATAATAATAATTATTAATAATAATAATAATAATAACAATATTATTAACAATATATAGTATTATTATTAATTATATTTACAACCTAAGTATTAAAGAATAAAGCAGATATATTTAGGATCTATTTACTGATGCATATCAAAGCTGTTTTATAAAAACTAGACAAAAAAGAATGAGCACCAAACTGGAGTTGTTGCTCATATTAACCAATCAGAATCTTTGTTTATTATGCCATAAAATGAGAGCTAAAACCTGATTGGTTGCTATTGGCAACAGGTTTGTACTCATTTTCATTTATACTGTTTCAATTAATTCCATTGAGTATGATTTTTTTTAATTTAATTTTTATCTTGTAAACTTAAATTAATTATGAGATGTCTTTTGATTCTTTATTGTATCCCATAGAACATGGGTCTTCAAACTATGGCCCTCCAGTTGTTCAGGAACTACAATTCCCATCATGCCCAGTCATGTCTGTGAATGTCAGAGTTTTAGAATGCCTGATGGGATGTGTAGTTTTGCAACAGCTGGAGGGCCGTAGTTTGAGGATCCCTGCCATAGAACATAGGAGAGATTACTACCAACTGCTTGTGTTCTATGATTTAGGCCTATGTAGATTAACTTATTTCCCCCATTATTTTGTTAACACTTAATACGCCCTTCTTTAAAAAAAAAAAAAAGAAGAAAACCGTTATGTTTGTTTCTTTGTGCCTGGACATTCCACGTAGGAAGAGGAGAGTACGCAGGAGAACAAGGGTTAAGTGTTTTGCGGGAGCCAGAGGTGAGATCTAAAGGACTCCCTTTTGCTAAATAAAACATAGCGTGACCCAAGTATGGGAAGCAGTATTATAACATGGTGCCCAAGCTTTTTCTCACATTTTCCCCATATGCATTGTGCTAGCTTATTTCTTGTTTTAGTGATAGTTTTTTTGTTGTTTTTTTTTTAGTTTAGAGAGAATGATGTGAGTGTTAGGTGGCACCACAATTTTTGTCTGCTAAGCTTTACAAGCTGACAGTCAAGAGAGGGAGTCAACATTGGAGGTTGCAGCTCAGGTCCTTTTTTCCCTTGGGGACCTGGGGACATTGAAACCTTTTTACTATACCCCTGCCTTACATGTATTAGTCAAGCGACTGAGACTGAAAAATATACATCTAGTATACACAGTATATTCTAAATCATTTCTGTAAGTACACCGAACATTTTGGAATTATTTTAACAATCTGAAGCCCTTTCTTACACCGGAGCCTTCATTTTAGTTACTCTTTTCATTGTTACCAGAATGTAATAGAGGAATAAAATGTTTTACAGAGGACACACTAAATCAACTTGTGGAGGAGGCAATATTGCCTCACATCACAGATTCTAGTTCTAGCAAGGTCATAGAGGCTAGATGGGAATGTTCAGACAAGACACTATAAAGCCTTTATTTCATTTAGTGATGGAATTAAGTGATTGAATCTGCGGTTTCTACTTCCAAGGCTGCAAATGTACAGCTTTCTTTTTTTTGTAGAGAGCTGCAAGGTGTTTTTACAGTTGAACTATGGGATTTGTGTAATCAACCTGTATATGTGTTAGAGTCTAGTTTATACACAGGGGTACCAAGCCCAGATTTGTGGAAATGCCACATAGGCCACAGCCTTTGGTTGTAGACAATGCTTTATTTCATCTCCTTTTTACTTTTTTCTCTGCTCTAAAATTGCAAGCATCAAATGGGGATTATTTCTTCAGAAATATACTGTATGTACTATACACCTTAACACTATACTGATTTCTGCCTATTGATCCTGCAATATATTTAATATAGTAGGTAGGAACTCATTTTTTCGATTGAAAAGCCTGCGGCGTGCAAAACACACCCAAAAACTTCCACCCGGTGCCAAAAAAAGTGCACACACATCAAGAGTGAACACAAAAACTTGCAACGGGTGTCTGCTGTCCTCCACAAGGAAGGACCTTACCCTGATCCCCCAGGGTGTTAGGCTCCAGACGGGGACTGAGGTACCATACATTGCCCATCCAGCCGAAGCCGGACGCCCGCCTTTCTCCGGAAGGTCTGCCGAAACAGACCCACCCAGGGTAGGGGCTCCCCCAAAGGGAGACCCCCCCAAAGAGAGGGCGAACCAAGCCAGAAGGCCTAAGTCCACCCTCCCACAAAACTTTCAGGGTTGGCCCGAGGACTGACACCCTACTTGTCAAATGTGAAATGACAAACATAAAACGTGACACACAACCCACAAATAAAATAAATAAATAAAGTGGGGAAGGGATAGTGAAGAGAGGGAGAGTGAAGGTGGCCATTGTGAATACAATGACCAAGCCCTCCGGCCAGGAATCAAAAATTCCTCTGGTCCTAGCCAAAAGGCCCGGCCCTAGAGGCAGGTGTGAAAAAGTGTGTATACAGTGAAGTGACCACGGTGCCAGACTTCAAAGTGATTAAATCACAGTGAGAGTAAGGCATCCCTGAACTGTTACTTCAGGGGCACATCACCATAGGCTTTTCAACAGAAGCATCCCGGACCCCCCCAGCCCACAGCAGCCCCCACCCCAGCCAGAAAGGCATGGAAATCCAGGAGCTTAGTGAGAGCCCTTTGCCATCAGGCCTCACCCTCGCTCTCATCACTCCTACCTAATTACATTCGTGAAGTACAGGCCTTTCCCCCGGTGGGAGAAAGGGGAACCAACGTTCCCTCCCAAAAAACTGACCAGAGCTAAAGTTGCCCCAATCCAGGCCAGACGGCCAGGGTCCCCTCCCCTGGCGCTGACCAGTGGTTCTTCATCCTCATCAGAAGGCTTCCCTTTCGGCTACAAACCACTCCGGGTTACCTTCACACCAGCAGGTTTTGCATAGCAACCGCCACCCCTGCTCCACCTCGCCATAGAACAGGGACGGAAGCAAGCGCCACCTCCTGGTAACTGATAAGAACAGATACTACACTTGATCTTAGCCAAAAGGCCGAGAAGCGATAGGAACTCATCCCACAACTCATAAAGGAGACTGTGGTCCCAAGCCACACTCAGCGCCTAGGCCAGAATGCTTCTTTAGCCAGTAGGTCTCCTAGATGAACATATAGTTACACTTTAGTCAGAAGAAAGGCCCATCAATTAGGGTCTAGGCTCGTGCAATTTGTTTCGTAACGAATCGAATTTCGGCCGAATTTTGCATCTTTCGGACATTCGGATGCATCCGAATGTCCGAATAAAAGAATAACGAATAACAACAAATACGAAAGAAATATAACAAATGAATTCAAATGAATTCGACATGATTCGGTAATTCTTTAAAGATCTAATGAAACAAAAGGTCAGTTCAAAATAAATCTTATAGTCCAATCAGCTAATTAATTTTGTGCCGGAGGATGGATTACTGGCAAAGTGCATTCCTGAGAACTGAGTTAGAAGGGTGTTGTATTGTATATGAGCCGAGGAGAAGAGACGTTGTCATTGTGTGTGTTAAAAGAATCAATAAACAAACGACTTTCCAAACTACGAATCATTATCACGAATGTCTATACATACATAAATAGCGAATTTCAACGAATACGAACAAATGAATTAGACACTCTACGAATAATAACTAATTATCCGAAAACATATTAACGTAACATAACGAATATAACAGAACGAAATTATGTATTTTACCAATGACAACGAACCGAAACTAAACGAAATTTTCCGTTGTGCACAAGTCTTAGTGTCTAGTTTAAATGAAACATACTTGTACAGTACGTTTTTGCAAGAAAAACAGTTGTCTTGTATAAGCCTCTGCTTGTCTATAGGTACATGAAATAAATATGTTGGTGAGGAAAGTAAAGTTTGAGCAAAGCTTCTATAAAATGTTAATTAGGTGTTTAGAATAGCAAAAAGTAAACCGAGGTCACTGGAATTTCACACGCAGTGCCCCTCTTGGCTTGGCTTTGCAGTAGATATCTGACTTACTGCACAGTTTTGTTTAGTGGTTAGAACTTTCCCTGCCAGGTGTGAGAATCTTCTCATGGCTCCCATGAAAGACTTTCCTCTTTGTTGTATGTGGCTGGATGTGCCAAACGCCACAAGAACAGAAAAAAAGACAAACTTAAAAGAACTTCTTCACAATAGCGTCTACTCATGGATCACTTACAGCCTTCAAACAAAGCCTCCCGTTACTGACAGCCCTCAAGATAAACTCAGAAACTTGAGCTTGATACTATTTTCAAGTAGCGCTATATCAAGGAAAAAGGAAAGATGGGATAAATCTAAGGCTACATCATGGCTTCTTTTATCAGCATTCTTATATTAGGATAAAAAGAAGGGGAACATACAAGATGAATCGCCACAAAACCCAAATAAATTGGTCTCAGCCCACAGGATTATATCAGACAAGATTTAGATCTGTGAAATTCTGTACATAAAACTTGGGGAAAAATGGAATTTACATATTTTATGCACCAAAGAAGGCTATTTTATGTTACTGATCATGTTGGAATTTTAAAGCTGCAGATATATTTTTGGTGCAGGTTATGCTGTACCTAAAGCGGGAGTCCGCCGGGAGTTCCGCCGTTTTTTTTTTTTTTTTAACAGCCAGCAGCTACAAATACTGCAGCTGCTGACTTTTAAAATAATGACACTTACCCGCCCAGCGCGCCCGCGATGTCGGCACCCGAAGCCGATCTCTCGATCGTCTCTCGGGTGCCGCCGCCGCCATCTTGGGTATGGGAATCAGGAAGTGGAGCCTTTCGGCTTCATTACCCGGTTCCCTACTGCGCATGCGCGAGTCGCGTTGCACAATAAGGATGGTCCCCGCTGTCTCTGGGATCCGTGTGTTTCCCAGCAGGCAGCGGGGGACTTTCGGAAAGGGGCGTAGATTCTGCGGAAAGGGGCGTACCTTCTGCAGAATCTATGCTGGAAGTGGGTGCAGATACCTGTACCGTACAGGTACCTGTACCCCCCCTCCCCCCTGAAAGGTGCCAATTGTGGCGCCAGAGGGGGGGAGGATTCCAATGAGCAGAAGGTCCACTTTAGGGTGGACCTCCGCTTTAAAATATGTGTAAACATGAAGTGAATAGTTTTTTTTTTTTAATGCTGCCTGTAAAGAAAAAGTATAATAATTATCAGAACTACAGTGGCTGAGGGTCCTTTGGGCTCGTGCACACTGGCTTAAAAATTTTCTGCCAAGGGAACTGCCAAGGGAACAGCTGTTTTTTAAGCCAGCACAGTGGTGTAGTGGTTAGCACTTTCACCTAGCAGCAATAGGGTCACTGGTTCAAATCCTGACCATGACACCATCTGCCTGGAGTTTGCATGTTCTCCCTGTGCCTGCGTGGGTTTCCTCCGGGTACTCCGGTTTCCTCCCACACGCCAAAGACATGCTGGTAGGTTAATTAGACCTTGTCTAAAAAATTGGCCATAATCTGTGTATGTGTATGTCAATGTTGTATGTGTTTGTAAGCATGTCAGGACCTTACGGGGAAAAAAGGACAACGCAAAGCCGCAGATGGACTCTTGTGGCAAGAAAAGCGCCCTGAGGCGATTCAGTTTGCATAGGTAGCGCTATATAAGTCACTCACTCAGCATGCATGGAGCCTTTCATATGTGACACTTACAGGACTATTAGATGTCTGGTCTCCAATATAACACATAGTAGTAATGTAGGAGCTGTCAGAAGGAACCATAGTTTACCGCAGGTGGTCAAGTGTTGTACACACCAAAAAGTATGTCAAATGCATGTGATGTTTCTGCAGTAGTAACTCATCAGCAGTGTAGAACGGTGGTGTGGGGGTTCAGGACAGGTATGTATTAAGTCCTTTTAATTGTTGGAAGTATTTGATTTTTTTATCTAGTGACAAACTTCCTTTAGGAGTAGCACTGGGCTAATTATTATAACACACCAGTGGTAGCTGAGATGCAACTGATGCTTGTCATCCTCGCAGAGTTTTCATATCTGATGGTGAACAGAATTTCATCTTATATATTAAGAGTATATAAGATGATTATATTAAGGAAGCCTAACAAAAAATTATATTTTCTTTATAAGTAAAGTCTGGCCCTTGGCTTCTATGTTTTGGATACGACAACACCTTGTACACACGGTTGGACATTCCGACGGAAAATGTCCGATCTGACCGTGCTGTCGGATAATCCGACCGTGTGTGGGCTCCATCGGACTGTTTCCATTGGAATATCCGCCCAACAAAGTTTTAGAGCTGGGCTAAAAAAAATTCCGACAACATGATCCGATCTGACTTTGTCCGATCGTTTGTAGAGAATTCCAATCGGACAAAGTGCCACGCATGCTCAGATGAAATTCCTAGACCAAAGCTATTGGCTACTAGCCTGAACGTAGTCCCGTCGTAATGAAATTATGTCATCACGTTACGAACAATCGGATTTTCCGACAACTTTGTCCGACCGTGTTTATGCAACACAAGTTTCGGACAAAATCTATTTTGTTGTCGGGAATGTCCGACCGTGTGTACAAGGGCTAAGACCTTCCTGCCATGATTCCAGTGATTTTCTGTCAACTGTTCCAGCAGGTGCTGGAACATCTTCATATGTTCCAGCACCTGCTGTTTAATTTGCCATAATATAAAATAAATGAAAACTCATCAGGCTGAGTGGAAGCCAGGGGATTCCGTTATGAATAAGATATGTTGAGCATGAGGCCCTGAGACTTCACCATTCAGATAATAATTAGAGTGGTACCCACAGCTTGTGACACATGATGGGTGCTATATAGCCTCCTTGTTCAGACTGTGATCAGTTTCTGGGGAAGGGAAGCCTTCCATAACAACTTCCTTTGTGGCTTTGAGATGTCATGTGACCAAATGCCAATAGCCACAAAGAAAGCTGATGCTGGAACATGTAATGGTCTGTCTCAATATACCATGCACTTTAGAAATGCTCACGTTTACAATGCCCACTAATCAATGAGGCATCTTGGCACACTTTGCATTGTGCATTTTATTTAGTCCACAGACATCTGTTTATCTGTTTCTACCATAATGCCGCGTACACACGGTCGAACTGTTTGACATACTTAGTCCGTTGAAACACATTTCAGCGGACAATCCGCTCGTGTGTGGGCTTCAGCGGACTTTTTCAGCGTGCAGTCCGGAGTACTAAGAATTTTCGGTTTTTCCAAAAATCTGTCCGTCGTACTTTGGTTTCAGCGGACAATACAGTCGTCAGTATGCTAGTCCGACGGACTAAGAATGGCACATGCCCAGAAAGGATTTACACGGCGGAAGGGTGCTTTGCTGTGTCTTGGACTTCCTATTTCTAGTCCCGTCGTATGTGCTGTACACGTCATCGCGCAAGCTTTCGACGGACTGTTTGTGTATCCGTGTGTGGTCAAGTCCGTTCAGTGGAAACTACGACGGATTGTCCGTCGGATTGTATGACGGACTAAGTACGCCATACAATCCGCTCGTGTGTACGCGGCATTAGAGAACTAGCTGGTTGAGTTTGCCCCCAGATAAAATGTCACCAGTCCCTTTCTTTTTGAAGCCCCTCACAGTGGCCATAGCAGGTGTGCAGACCTAAATCAGACATTCCCAAAAGACATAAGAAATTGTGAGGTTGTTTGATTGCAAAGGCTAAAATATCAGGTTTTAGCAAACTGATACCTTAAAGCAGGGATATGCAATTAGCGGACCTCCAGCTGTTACAAAACTGCAAGTCCCATGAGGCATAGCAAGACTCTAACAGCCACAAGCATGACACCCAGAGGCAGAGGCATGATGGGACTTGTAGTTTTGCAACAGCTGGAGGTCCGCTAATTGCATATCCCTGCCTTAAAGTGTTCAGATAGAAGTCTCTAACTTGCATTGAACCCCTATGGGTAGTAATATTCTTAGCCAGTTTGTAAACAGTAGCAGGAATACTCATTCACCATAGCTTTGCACACTACAGTTTAATAATTTAGACATACACCGCAACACATGCTGAACTTCAATTTTGAGTGGTGCCAAAACACCAGGTGGACTTACAGGTGTTGTAACTGGAGATCTTCACTATAGGAAAAAAAAGGGGCAAAGCAGTGAATTTCTGTCTAAACTACAAAAGCTACCTCATATTGATTCATTGCAAGAAAAAGCTATACTTGAATTTTTCAGATGCATCATTTATGTGCTATGAGGTGGAGGTTAATATTTTGTATTTTCATTGTTATATACTTACTGCGTGTAAGTAAAGCATGATCTTGTCATTTTATTTCTGAGCAAGGAAACCATAGTCCCAGATGTATAACATAATATACTGATGTTGTAAACCATCCATACTTGGAAATGAAAGGTTATGTTTGCACTGGCATATTTTTCTTCTCACAGATGTAGGAAACTTTACTTCTAGCCCACTTTATAGCTTTCTATGTACTTTTGAAGGAGTGCATGTGTTATTGTGAGCTTATGACTGGAATATAACATTATGTCACAGGGACAATGTAACACAGCGCTTTTCTTGGTATCACTGCGATCAGTGTGTCTGTACTGCTGCGCTAGTGTCAGCAATACCGAGAGCGGGCATCTAATGGGCATCTGGAAACTGAAATCAGGCTGTGTACAATAAAGCAAGCTTATTAATAGTGAAACAAAACTTATCCAAACACCAACAAACAGAATACACAGCAAATGTAAAGATATAAGTGAACAAAAAAAACAAGTAACAAAATACCTAACTAGTAGCCTAACTTAAAGTGGCTGTAAACCCAATGTCATCCTTTCTAAACTACTGCCATAGGGGTTTTCTATAAGGATATACATGCCTCCTGCATGTATCTTTACCTATCAAATGTCTCCCTTCTGTCTGTTATGAGACCCGAAAAAGATTCTGTGGGTGGGTCTGTGGTCTGGAGCTCGGTGGGTGGAGTTGTGATGTCAGTAGACTCCCCGCCCACCTCTACAATCCCCTTGTCAATATGCATTTTCTCCTGTATATGTCTTACACTGAACTTCTGCTATGATCTCTAACATCCAGTGAAAAGACAGGAAAGTAACCACATGATTTCAGCATGCCCAATTATACTGAGGTGTGGAACTTCCAATCCTGGCAGAGCAGCAGAAGAAAGGAGTGGGAGGGAATTAAAAAAGAATGCATGTCTCTTAGGCTAGTCCACGATATATGTAAATCACCTGTCATTCACAGCAAGGGGCAGGATTTGACAACGTTTTTCTCTGTTTGTCAAGATTTATCTCACTGAACAATAAAAGAGGATTGCTCGGAGCTGGATTAACTCTTTGTAGCAAGATTGGGCTTAAATGATAAGAAATCTTCTACTCTACATTATGACATAAAAGAAAAAAAAATTGGGTTTACATCCACTTTAAAGACAGAAAACCTAGCTAGCAAGCTAACTATATCTAGCGGCCACAACCTTTGCTAGGCGGCCTTTACTTATTGGGCTTACCAGTTACCTTTTCTTGGCCTGCTCTTCTACGTCTAGGGGTTCCCAGGGTTGGTACCCAACAACTTGAACACTGACAGATGAAGTCCTCTTTAAAGGGTTTTATTTTGCAATAATAACTTCCGAGCAACATAGTCTCTTTGGGAACAGGGAGCACAGGTGAAGAACTCAGGCACCTTTAACTGCAGGTTTAGCAAAGTCTCTACTTCCACCCAGAGAGTAGCCACTCGCAGCTGGGCACTTCAAGGCTGAACAGATCTCTAGCCAGAGATCATGGCAGTCAGCACGTTGACTCAAAACTTGAAACAGTCCTGTGAACATGGGCAAGTAGTAACCAAAGGTGAATGGGAACCTTTTCCTCAGTACCTGTTATGTTTCCCGTCTCCTCAATGGTACTGAAAAAGAGTGAATTCGTCAATGCCCTACTCCAACTCAGTAACCAGGCACTTCCCAGGATGCCACTTGCTGGCCCTCCTCCGAAGAGTCCTCCCCCGGTCACTTCCACAAGCTGTGGTGCCTCTCCAAGCCGAGAGCACACCCGGATAGAGGTCGACCGATATGGGTTTTTCTCTGGCCGATGCCGATGCCGATGCCGATATTTAGAAATCATGGCGGCCGATAGCCGATATATGATGCCGATTTTTTTTGGGCCGATATGTTAGGCCGATTTTATTTTATTTATTTATTTTTTTCCTTTTTTATTTCATTTTTTAATCCCCCTTGATCTAACACACCTTTCCCACTGGGGCGTTTTTCAGGCGCTTTTGGGCTAAAAATAGCGCCTGTAAAATGGCTCCCCTGCAGTCTGTGTGAAACTTTCACACTGAGGCGATGCGCTGGCAGGATCTTAAAAAAAAAGTCCTGCAAGCAGCACGTTTGGAGTGGTGTATACCGCTCCTCCACCACTCCTGCCTATTGATATGAATGGGCACCACTGCTGAAGCGCATGCAATGCGATTTGGCAGCGGTGCTTCATGGGCGCATTTAACCTCTTCCTTGGCCGCTAGCTGGGTTATATGTGCCCCACTAGCAGCCAAATAGCACTGCTAAAATTATGGTAAAGAGCCGCTAAAACTTGCGTTTTACCATCAACGCCTGCCCGCTCCACTGTGAAAGCAGCCTTCATAAGTGATACAGAAAATTTCTTACATTTAAACATTTATTAAACAAAACAAACCTCCAATCAGTTTACTTGTATGTATGATTTAGATAAAAAAAAAAAAACCTATATATTAAATAAAAACAGGTAGTCAAAACTTTTGTACGAAAAAAAAAAATGGGCTAACTTTACTGTTTTTATTTTATTTTTATTTTTTAAATAGTGTATTTTTTTCCTAAAAAAAATGCATTTGAAAGACCTCTGTGCAAATGCCGTGTGACATAAAATATTGCAACAACCCCTATTTTATTCCCTAGGATCTCTGCTAAAAAAATATATATCATTTTTGGGGGGTCTAAGTGATTTTCTGGCAGAAAATACAGGATTTTTACTTGTAAGCAACAAGTGTCAGAAAAGATTTAGTCTTTAAATGGTTAAACTGAGAACTTCTACACACAGAGATGATTTCATTCATTCAAGTGTAAACATTGTATCATTTAGTTCTTTTCTTGGCAGTCTGCCCAGAGAGGAGGAAAGGGTTGCTATGACGACTCAGGCAACTTACACTGACTGAAATGACTTCTGTAATAGAAAAGTCCCGCTGTAGTTCTAAATCGGCTTTTTATCAGCTCAAATCGGCCGATGCCGATTATTTAAAAAACGGCAAATATCGGCCGATATATCGGCCGGCCGATATATCGGTCGACCTCTACACCCGGACACCTTGAATCCTCAGTTACTGCGCCTCGGACCAGCCGGGTCCGAGACTCGGGAACAGACGGATCCCTACTCCAGACCAGACGGGTCTATCAGGGGCCTTCCACAGGAACATGTTGCGGAGTGTCAAACACTCCGTGACCGGGACCCCTCACGGGGCTACCCCGGTCCTGGAACCAGAACAGACCCCTCGCAAACTCCTCTCCCCAAAACACGTGACCCACACCTCTTAAGTACCCCTTCCCAGACTCCTCAGCGGGCCCCAGCACTCCTACTGATTGGTTCCGAGAAGGCTGATACCTAAACATCCAACCAGACCTGGTTCTAGCCTGCCATGTGCAGCTCACCGTGCACGTGACCAGGCAGAACTTCCAAGCACAACCTGGCCAGACTGGTTTAAGGCCTACCTACACAATTAGCCATCAGAACCCCTACTGTCCTGAGGCAAAAACTAAATTTACATGCGTATGACATTCTGTCCAAAATGTCATCCGCTACATATAATACAATATATACAACAAACGTGGAGCACAGATCAACAAGGTAAAACTGAAGGTGCAAGTAACAGTCAGAAAAGGGAACCAGGACTGGAATAAGGAACAAGGGGAAGCAGAAAAGAGGAAGAAGGGTACTGGATACAGGTACAGAGCAGGAGCAAGATCAGGTACTCACACTAGCACTCTGAATCCAGCCCAAGAACCAGTTTAGCTTCTTGGGCTGGATCATTGGTGTAGTGTGAATACTCTGAACCATGTCCAGGACCCATTAATCGAACCATGCCCGGAACCACCTGGAACAAGTGGTCCCAAGTGCGCTTCTGAATTTTCTGCTCAGATTGCTGCGGGGCATCTAACTGGAAATGGTAGTGGGTACTCACTTCTTCCTCCACCCCAATAAGTGCCAAATGTGTCAGTGGAAGGGGGGATGCAAACTAGTGGAATTTCCACGAATTTCCACGAATTTCCACGTTCTGCTTTAAGCTGCCTATAGACACTAGAGATCACAAGGGTGTGCAGGCATGATTGACTGCTATAAGGCATGTGCAGCACTAACCCTAAACGCAATAATTCCTGTTTAGCTATCATAAGAGAAGAAGGAAGCTCCCTCAGTTCACTTTATGGACCTTCTAGACTGTAGTTTGCTGCCCAATCCAACTCTGATATATTATGGGTATCCTAAGAAACTAGCATGTTATTCAATTCACTTTCAGCTATATCAATTTTGGGTGGAATTGGCCTTTACAGTCTCACCTTCCGGTATAGTAAGAATGGCAATTTGAACCCTGTACAGGGAGTAGGACAATATACTTTAGTAGTAGATTCTTTGTTATAATGCTTCAAGTGCCTTTTGCATTGTATTGGTGCAGTAAGTGACAGCAACAACTTTCACATTATCTTTGTTCTGGTGGGTTTGCGGAGCAATACCGTGACTTAGTGGCTCCCAACAATAAGATTATAGTTCAGGCCCTGACAGGACTTAGAGCCCTCCCCAGCAAACTGATGTTTGGCTGCCATAGAATCAGATTAACAGAGAGAAGTTACTTTTGGTGCATTTCAGGAAGAATGTACTTGGGGCATAGGTGGCAGAGGGACTCAGCCAACCCAGTTTTTTTGTTTTGTCAAAGCCTAATAATCACTCAGAGCTGAACCAGATTTTGCATCAACCTCAATGTGCTGCAGGTACTCTCTAAAATTTACATTTTCTGACTGCTGACACAGCTTTTTACAAAATGTTTGGAGTTTTTACTGTGCTGAAGTCTATTATTGTGTTGAGAGTTATTGATGTGCTGGGAGGCATTAATGAGTTTAAGATTAATACTTGCTGGGAGTTATTGTTGGGCCTAACACTTTGTGGGGGATATCATTACCGGCGCCAATGCAGCTTATTTACATCTACTCCCTCCCTTCAGTGTACCCCAGGCCCTATTTTGCCCAAACAAAGGGGAAAAGATGACACACTACAAGCCACCTACACTGTACTGTGAGTGGCAGTCTACTTGTGCCATATTATCCTCCTGCAAGTTGCCAAAACTTTTTTTTTAGTTTTTGATGGATTAGGAAGTGGTTAAGACCCCATCGTTTTTTTGCTTCCATTTCCCATTGGGGAGGTTTTTCTTCATATCTCATTCAGGCTAGTAGCCAATAGCTTTGATGTAGGAATTTGATCTGAGCATGCGTGGCACTTTGTCCGATCAAAATTCTCTACACATGATCGGAGTATGTCCGATCGAACCAGTTGGTCGGGAAATATTTCCAACAAGTTGGAAAATTGGGTCCGACGGATATTCCGACGGAATCAGTCCGATGCATACCACACACAGTCGGATTATCCGACAACACGGTCCGATAGGACACATTCCGACGGATTCTCCGACCGTGTGTACAAGGCTTTAGATAGTTGACATCAGAACAGGTTTCACAATAGAACAATTTCACCTCACCTCCTGTTCCTATGACAAGTCAAAAATATTGCATTTCCCATCACTTTGTGTACCAGAGACAGTGATAACCAGGGCCAATAGTGAGGTTGGATCTTCCAAAGGAGGACAAAGCCAGTAACGAAATACAAACAAAGGTTCTAATCTCTAAATATTCTGTACAGATCTATAAAAAGTTTTGGCTTTGCATACACTTTAAAGAAACTGATATCAAAATAAATCCAATTACATACAGTAGCTGTATTTAAACATTTATTTAAAGTGGTTCTGTAGGCTAGACATTTAGTACCTTAATATGTCCCCTGCATTAAGGTAAAAAAATGTGTCCCTAGTTGTACCACCTCCTCCCCTCTCTTTATATTTACCTGAGTCCTATCTCAATCCAGCGATGTGCCCATCTGCAGAGGCTCTGGTCCCTCTCTTCCTCATAGGCTCACAGACAGCAGCTGCTGTCAATCAAATCCTGTAAAGAGGGAGCAGGGCTGAGCCACGCTGTGTGTGTCAATGGATGCAAACAGCCTGGCTTGAGATCAAGCCCACAGGTGTGCAACCATAGGAATCGGCTTCCTACGGAGGCACACAGAGAAAAAGAGCAGCCAAGAGCGCCTGGTGGTGGACCCCAGAAAAGGAGGTTCCAGGCTGTTCTGTGCAAAAGCATTGCACAGAGCAGTGAGTATACCATGTATAATATTTTGATTAACAAAATACCCTTTACTTTACTTTAAAATTTACTAATATTTTTTAATTATTAGGTCCCTTTCACATGGCTGGTCCTGTGGACCTGAGTAAATGATCTATAGATGCCTATGGCCAGGCAGGTGTAACTGCACGTGTGCCTGTTTACACCCGTCTAAATCCGAGTCTGATCAGGTCCGCTACAAAAAATGGCAAAGGACCCCATCCTTTTCCATTCTGGCACACCAGATCAGAGGTAGCCAGTGGAAAAGGGACAGAGGAGTCCATTAATACTGGCCATAGAGCTGACAGGTACCCTCATGTCCTGCTCTGCTCCGATCAGCAAAGGATCAGCTCACAGATCCCCTGTTAATCAGAGCGGAATTCAACCCGTGTGAATGGCGCTATGACTATATCTGTCCGGTTTTTAGTACATATATTTATACATTTATTGTGTTTAAATTGAGATTCAAGTATGCTGAATTGATATTACACCCACATTTTTTAATAGCGGTATTCTAACTTTATTTTTATGTAATTAAATTGTAATTTAGATGCATTTAAATTAATCTATGCTTTGCCCATAGTTGGCACAACAACTGGTTATTTTATGGCCATCATAACAAGTATGTTGTACTTTCCTTACTAATGCTCTTCCTCCACCCTTATCCATCACTGGAGTCTAGAAAAAAACGATGACTTCTAGGTATGGGGAAACGTCATGGCCCCATCTCACAGAATATAGTGCTTAGTGCCAGATCGCTGTCACATGGGGCCAGAAGGGAAGGGGGAATGCAAGGGGATGCAAAACCCTCTGTATGCTTTTACTTTCTTTGAAGATAAAACGTACAGAGTAGATTCCAGGGGCTCTCATAGTAGATTGAGAGGCAGGGGCAAGCAGGAAAGGGAAGTACAGGCATACCCCACTTTTAAGTACACAGTGGGGTTTATTTACTAAAGCTGGAAAGTGCAAAATCAGGCTCCCTTCTGCATATCAAACCAACGAGCTTCTAACCCCAAGTTGTTCAATTAAGCTTTGGTAATAAAACCTGGAAGCTCATTGGTTTCTATGCAGAAGTGAGCCTGATTTTGCACTTTCCAGCTTTAGTAATTAAGCCCCATTGTGTACTTAAAAGTGGGGTATGCCTGTATGGGATGTTTATTGTGTCCACTATATTGTACAGAGTCACTTTATTTGAATAAGGGACTAGTATTATACAGTATAGTGTGGAGTTTATAATACATTTTATTCTACCTCTTACAATGGAATTAAATTGTACTCATTAGAATGGGGAACTAGAAAATGGATCATTAGAAAAAAATAAGCTAAAATATCTTTTTCTACACCATTGGTTTTTCTTAGGCACTACATGTTACTTAAAGCGGGATTCCACCCTAAAGTGGAACCTCCACTGATCGGATCCCTCCCCCCCTCCGGTGTCACAATTGACACCTTTCAGGGGGGAGGGGGGTGGAGATACCTGTCAAAGACAGGTATTTACACCCACTTCTGGGCATAGACTCCCGTGGGAGTCTACGCCATTTCCTGCCCTGCCGCGCTGTCTGCTGGGACACACACGGGTCCCAGTGACAGCACGGAGATTTCCTATTGCGCTGCGCGACTCGCGCATGCGCAGTAGGGAACCAGAAAGTGAAGCCGATTCGCTTCACTTCCTGATTCCCTCACCTAGAATGGTGGCGGCAGCAGCCGAGAGCCGAGCGATCGATCGGCCTCGGCTGCCGGCATCGCTGGAACCCGGGACAGGTGAGTGCCCATTTATTAAAAGTCAGCAGCTGTAGTATTTATAGCTGCTGGCTTTTAATATTTTTTTTTTTGGTGGAATCCCTCTTTAAAGTATACCTGTCACAAACTTGCATGATTCAGATCTGGATTGTCTACATCTGTAGCAGATTTACTTGAACACAAGACAATTGTATTTAAGCCTTACATAGAAATGCAGTCAGTTTTCTGAAATGCTGTGTACTGTACACAAACAATCCATAAAACTAGTTTTAGAGCACTGAGGCCTGACTAATATTTTTTCACTAACTCTCAAAAGAGTATGTTCCAAAGGATAAGAGATGTAATTTAATTGCAGTTAAAAGTGCAGTACAGTGACAAACTATGTTATTCTTTGCAAAATGTAAAGATAATGTTACAGAATACACCAGCTTCATTTTGGCAGCAACATAGTATATTCAAGCATGACTAGGTAATGGCTTTAAGAAATACAGCACTTCCCACTAGTGGCGAGAGACCTCTGTGCACATATGCTTTTCCTTTGTTCAGATTAACAGAACGCATTGAGGAGTCTTCATGCTGCATCTTTATAAAGTATACCTTAGATGCAATAGGAAAAAAGCTAAAAGCTCATTCACGGCAAAGAATAAAGTCATATACAGAGGTCTCCAAGATAATATTTGTTTCCATTAGTAGCAATTAGCATGCTTTCAAGAATAAAAGCTGCAATTCATTCATTAGTGAAAGGAAGAATACCCATGAGCTCTAAAATGGAGTGCTCTACATGTGCCAAACAGTCCCTATCACTGGTATTGAAAAGTGTACAGTTCAATACACATAGGTTCTCAGCAAAGTGCTAATGTCACGCTCAGCCAACTGTTAAATGAATGCAAGATGCAGCTCTAGTTTTCTTTGGCGATGCTGCCCCTATGCCCCTCATCGCCTCCTTATGGCAATTTTTTGTTGCAGGAAGGCTAAAACTTGGGGTAAAGTGCATGCCTTATTATGTAAGTGCTGTGTGTGTGTGTGTGTGTGTGTGTGTGTGTGGGGGGGGGGGGGTGAAAAGCAATCATGCATATTTCACCTAAATTGCACATTTTACTCGTCTCTAAGCCCTTGTACACACGGTCGGAGATTTCGACAACCAAATCCGTTGGATTTTGTCCGTCGGATCTTGTCCGAAACTGTTGCATACACACGGTCGGGCTAAGTTGTCGAAAAATCCGATCATTCAGAACGTGATGACGTAATTTCGTTACGATGGGACTACGTTCAGGCTAGTAGCCAATAGCGTTGATGTAGGAATTTGATCTGAGAATGCATGGCACTTGGTCTGATCAAAATTCTCTACACATGATCGGAGTATGTCCGATCGAACCAGTTGGTCGGAAAATATTTCCAACAAGTTGGAAAATTGGGTCCGACGGATATTCCGACGGAATCAGTCCGATGCATACCACACACAGTCGGATTATCCGACAACACGGTCCGATAGGACACATTCCGATGGATTCTCCGACCGTGTGTACAAGGGCTATTGCATGTCATAATTTAGGTAATCAGATTTGATAGTGTCAAGAGTAGTAATAATGTCAGCATTGGTTAACTTGATAATTCCAGCGCCAAATGTTTCTGTATACTGAACATGAATCATAATGTCCTCCAGCACTAAAAGTCAGGAAGAACGCCTGTTCAGTATGACTGAAGAGCAGATATAGGTTTAAAATCAGAAGAAGTTGAACTCACTAAATATAGCCAGTTATAAATTTGACTTTTGCCTTGCAATGAAAGATTAACCTCCCTGGCGGTACGATTATTTCGGATTTTAGGTGCTAAAAGCGGTACCATTATTTTGCATGAAAATTTGGCGTTTTATATTGTAGTCCTGCAATTCTTAGGAATAACTCTCTTAAATCTGTCCAAACTAGAGTCTAGCAGACATCCCGGGTATGATAAAGTTTGAAAAATTAAATCATAAATTATAATATAATAAATAATTATAAATAATTGTACCAAATAATAATATAACAATAATAAAAATTATTCAATAATGCAATCAAATCAAAAACACTGAAATTTGCTCAGTTGCAGAATTGTCACTGTCATTACTTTTCAGTATTTGATGACGGATCTCCCCACAAATCGCTATCGCTCAATTCTGCGAGTGATTCTAATTTATTATCGCTGTTTTCTAGCTGGTCTAAAATCATTTTTGATGTAAAGTGACAGTTTTGGTTGCTATGGGCAATCTCCAGTTTCCAGGCATAAAGAACAGTTTTTATTACATAAAACTGCATGCAGGACACTGGGCAGACCACTAGGGACAACGGGGATGTGAAATATTTACATACAGCAATGTAATCTGTAAGATTACATTATACTGTATGTTTACTGTTTGTTTCACTTTTTGAATTTGGCGCCGATCTCCGTGCCCGTGCGTCGCAACGCTCGCAGGGCACGGAGATCGGCGATGTAATGCATCGAGCGAGACACGGCTCGCTCGTACAGCGGGGAGACAACGCTGGATCCGAGGGAGAAGGTAAGTAAACATCCTCCTGGATCCAGCGATGCAGTCCCGAGTCTGACTCGGGGATACCGCTCTTGGTATAAAAAATCCACCCCGAGTCAGATTCGGGAATCCGTCAGGGGGGTTAATTAGTATACAGTTCAGTATCTGACACTCTAAAAACGTGTCTCTCTCCATCCTGTCTACCATTTTAAACAATCTATTATCAAATATATTTTTCATGTAAAGTACATACAGTAAATGCTAAATAAAAATGAAAGGTAACAAGGCATGTATTACCTCTCATAGAGATCCAGTATCCCCTTTGACAATTCCGTCATTTTCTTTTCTGTCCAGAAGGCCAGGACAATCTTTGTTCAGACATTATTGATGATCTGCATCAACTTCCCGAACCAAGATAATGGCACAGAGATGATACAATCATATACAGTATATTCCGACCTTAAAGTACACACTACCTCAGATCCTACTTTCGTACTCTCTACCTCAGAGTCGCTTTAATACTACGGTATCCACAAACTTACAGTGCAGCTGAATTCTCTTGATTCTCTTGGGCATTTCCCTATACGCTAGGGCAGTGATGGCGAACCTTGGCACCCCAGATGTTTTGGAACTACATTTCCCATTAAGCTCAACTACACTACAGAGTGCATGAGCATCATGGGAAATGTATAGAGGATTAGCTAGAGGATTTTCAGCCTCCCATGCCCAAAGAGGGAGACTGAGAGGGGATGTGCTACTGGGATTATGGCTGGACTGAAAGTGTGTAGATGCACAGATCTTGGATCTTTGGATCTTGGAAATTGACGGTGTTTGTGGAAAATAGTTGATACTTGCACAGTCGGATCCAAGGTGGAAAGCATTGTGTGCTTTGTTTAAAGTGGTTCTAAAGACAGGACTTTCTTGATGGTAATACATTCCCTGCATTGTTAGTAAAGCACCCTCACCCCTGAAACCCCCTGCCTCCTTATACTTACCTGAGTCCTCATTCAATCCAGCGCTTTGCCCATCTTTAGCAGCTCTCTCTTCCCCAAATCCTGTGAGGAAGGAGCAGGGGGTGGGTCTGAGACATGCTGTGTACGTCAATAGTCGCTTCCTATGGTGGTGCACCAAGAAGAGACGGACTCTAGAACATTGGCGGCGAACTCCAGAAGAGGAGGTACAAGTCCGCTCTGTGCAATGCCATTGCACAGGGAAGGCAAGCATAGAGATTTTTTTTTTTTTTATGTAAGCTTTACAACCGTACAATGTGAGTTTTGCTGCACACCAGAGTTTGGCTGCACACCTCTACACACCAGCTGCTAGTAGCTCAGTGTGATAAGAGATCAGCCCCTTCAGCAGCCTATCACCTTGTGACTTGCAGCAAAGTTACATTGTTCTAGTCCTATCTTGGTAATTGTGGGGTCCTCCAAGGATCTGTCCTGGGACCAATTCTGTTTACTTTATTTATAAACAATATGGGATAACCAGTTCAATCTCAGTCATTGTGATACAAAGTTAAGCAGTGCAATAACTTCTGCGCAGGATGTGGAAACCTTACAAGAAGAATTGAATAAAATAACGTGGTGGGCAACTACATTGCAAATTAGGTTTAATGTTGAAAAACGGAAAGTAATGCATTTGGGTGCTAAAAATACGAGCGCAAGTTACTCCCAGGGGGAGAACCTCTGGGGGAATCTAGGATGGAAAAGGACCTGCAAGTCCTAGTAGATGACAGACTCAGCAATGGCATTCAATGCCAGGCTGCTACAAGAAAAGCCAACAGAGTATTGTCATGTATTAAAATGGGGATTAACTCCAGAGATAAAACGCTAATTCTCCCACGCTACAAGACTCTGGTCCGTCCGCATCTGAGTATGATGTCCAGTTCTTGGCACCAGTCCTCGGGAAGGATGTGCTGGAGAGAGTCCAGAGGAGGGCAGCAAAGCTAATTAAGGGACTAGACCAGTGATTCTCAACCAAGGTTCCTCCAGAGGTTGCTAGGGGTTCCTTCAGCATTGGGCCATTTCTGCCTCTTGGATAAGTTCCCACCGACACCATTGATCTTTTTAGCTATCTGTAAGGAGGTAATTCTTCCCAATGATCACAAGTGTAAGGACCATTCTTCCCACTGACCATCACACTAATATATCATGAGTTGTAGATTTCTCATTTTTAGCAGTTCTCCCCGAGACTAGAGAACTATTTCAAGGGTTCCTCTGTGTTGAAAAGGTTGAGAAAGGCTGGACTAGACGATCTCAGCTATGGGGAAAGACTACAGTCATGGAACTTATTCTCCCTGGAGGAGAGACGCTTGAGATGGGATATGATAGCAATGTATAAATATCATACTGTGACCCTAGCATAGGGAAAAAACTTTTTGGTGAAAGGGAATTCAAAAAGACACACGTCCATTCACTGAAATCGGAAGAGAAGAGGTTTAAAGAGGGATTGCACTAGAAACAAAAATATTAAAAGCCAGCAGCTATAAATACTACAGCTGCTGACTTTTAATAAATGGACACTCACCTGTCCCGGGGTCCAGCGATGTCGGCAGCCGAGGCAGCCATTCTCGGTGAGGGAATCAGGAAGTGAAGCATTGCGGCTTCACTTCCCGGGCCCCTACTGTGCATGCACGAGTCACGCAGCGCAATGGGAATGATCTGCGCTGTCTCTGGGACCCGTGTGTGTCCCAGCAGACAGCGTGCCGGGACAGGAAACGGCATAGACTCCCGTGGGAGTCTATGCCCGGAAGTGGGTGTAAATACCTGTCTTAGACAGGTATCTGCACCCCCCTCCCACCTGAAAGGTGCCAACTGTGACACCGGAGAGGGGGAGGGTTCCGATGAGCGGAAGTTCCACTTTAGGGTGGAACCCCGCTTTAACCTTAAACTGCATAGAGAGTTCTTTACTGTCAGAGCGGTTAGGATGTGGAATTCTCGTCCACAAGTAGTGGTATCAGCAGAGAACGTTGATAGTTTAAAAAAAACATTAGATGAGCACCTTAATGATCACAACATACAGGGATATACAATGTACTATTGATATAAACACTCACACACCACAGGTTGAACTGGATGGACTGGTGTTTTTTTCAGCCTTCCTAACTATGTAACCAAGTAACTATAATTGTGGGAGAGACAATCAAGGAAATGCTTTCTCCTGTCTGCAGCAAACAGATGACATCATCGCAGCCTAGACAAAGTCACTGACTGGGCTTCTTTTTAGAATTAAATGGTAGTGCTTTTTGAAAAATTATACTGTTGCTGTTCATTGTGACATATCAGTAATGCACTCATGCAGACTAGTAAGGTTATTGAAACGTACGCTTGAATACTGTCTGACAGCTTAGCTTACCCAAGGCTGTATTATCAACTGTATCATTCAAAGCAGAAGCTTTAGCTACGCCAAGGAACAAAAGAAAAAATCTCTCTATATATTAAGAGCAGCGAGGAAAATAAGGCTGTAATATAAAGTGAACAATTTTTGATGCAAAATACTTACAGTATCTCACAAAAGTGAGTACACCCCCCACATTGTTGTAAATCTTTTCTTCTATCTTTTCATGTGACAACACTGAAGAAATGTCACTTTGCTACAATGTAAAGTAGTGACTGTACAGCTTGTATAACAGTATAAATTTGCTGTCCCCTCAAAATAACTCAACACACAGCCATTAATGTCTAAACCACTGGCGACAAAAGTGAGTACACCCCTAAGTGAAAATGTCCAAATTGGGCCCAAAGTGTCAATATTTTGTGTGGCCACCATTATTTTCCAGCACTGCCTTAACCCTCTTGGGCATGGAGTTCACCAGAGCTTCACGGGGTACCACTGGACTCCTCCATGACAACATCACGGAGCTGGTGGATGTTAGAGACCTTGCGCTCCTTCACCTTCCATTTGAGGATGCCCCACAGATGCTCAATGGGGTTTAGGTCTGGAGACATGCTTGGCTAGTCATTCACTTTTACCCTCAGCTTCTTTCAAGCAAGGCAGTGGTCATCTTGGTGTGGAGGTGTGTTTGGGGTTGTTATCATGTTATCATGTGAGATAATGTATGTGAGTGCTTCAAATGTAAAATTCATTCTCTAATTCCAAAGTCATGTACTGTTTCCAGAATAGTGAATGAGAAGAGAGGGGGGAGTATAGTGGTGCTTGGAGGGAGACAGATGGTTGGGAAAGAGTTCTTAGATATGCTGGTTGTATTAGTTGTCCTTGTTTAGGCTTTCTTTCTTCTATTTTAAGCTGGTGATCCAGCAAGCAAGTCTGTTGTTATTCACAAGCTCAGGCTCCGCAGCAGAATGTATCAGTTTACATGGATGAGACAAACAATTAGTAGGGGAGATTAAAATGATCAGCTTTTATTTATTCATGTAAAATTCTTATCCCAAAAGGAAAAAAAAACAACTTTTTGCTGTAACTGATAAAGTGTGAGCTGGAGTTTGACTTCAATTTGTTAATGTATCTAAATCTGCTAATACATGTAGCACTACCCTCCCCACCCCCCAGACGGACAATGCTGCTGTCTGCTATGTTTCCGGTGCTCATTCATCTATACCACCTGAATGAACGCAACATACAGGGATATAAAATATAATACTGACATATAATCACACACATAGGTTGGACTTGTTTCTTTTTTCAACCTCACCTAATATGTAACTATGTAACTATGTGTTAATGGCCGGATCACCAAGTGAAAACAGAGGGGGGAAAGCCATAGAAAAAAAACTGATGCAGACACCCCATCTAATGATTGCTAAGCTACAAAATAAAATGGCCTTGGGTTTAATACTGCTTTAAAGTGGTTGTAAACCCTCCTCCACAACTTTATCCTATGTAAATCAGCATAAAAAACCCAAATGAACACTGCTTGTAGATATCTCCTTACTTGCTTAGTATTACTGTAATCCTTGTTGTTCTGTAGAATGAAGTCACTGAGCATGCCCAGATCTCCCCTGATTTACGTCACACTCTCTATGTGCTTATCTATCTGTTATCAGGACTTCCTACGGCACAACACTGAACTCTGCTAATCACTCAGAGCTTCCTCCTACACACCATGTGACCTCACATACAGTCTAAACTTGGCCATTACTGCAGTCTTATCAACTGAAGCTGATAAGTCTGACAAAGGCAAACATTAGACATCGGCACAAGTAAATACTATGAAATAAACAAGTCAGCTATGAACAGGGAAGCAGGGTTGCCATAGAAATGTTGGATTGAGAAGGAGGCTTGGTTAACAGTACAGGAAGTGCTCAATGCAAGGGCGGAAATGCACTCCACTGTGGACTCAGAAAACAATACTTAAGATGGCGCTGCCAAACCCCTGGAAACAAGTTTTTTTAAAGTTTCTTTAAACAGTAAGTAATATGCGATTTGGGCTGGATTACAGTGGCTATAGTCTTATAATTACTTATTATAATGGACTAAATGAAAAGAAGCATCAGAGTGGGAGAGTTTACTTCCTCTTTAAAAACAAGATTATTTTCAGAGAAAGTGGTGCCAATTTTCTATCACAGAATACAGTGGGGGTTATTTACGAAAGGCAAATCCACTTTGCACTAAAAGTGCACTTGGAAGTGCAGTCGCTCTAAATCTAAGGAGTAGATCTGAAATGAGGGGAAGCTCTGCTGATTTTATCATCCAACCAGGTGCAAGCTAAAATGCTGTTTTTTATTTTCTTTGCATGTCCCCCTCAGATCTACAGCAACTTTACTTCCAAGTGCAAAGTAGATTTCCCTTTAGTAAATAACCTCCAGTGTGTCCCTTTGAAATGTAAGTAATGCCAAGTGTGGGGTATTTTGTATCTTTTTTTTTTTTGTTATCAAAGTCCACTATATTTTTTCATTTGTAAACGCAAACTAATCATAATTTTCGGATGTCAAAAATGGGGTTGGTAACGAGCATAAAAATATACATTGACATTTCTAACCTTGGAGGTAAATAAATACACATTGAAATGATTGAGTGGCAGACGAGCGTGGTCAGCCGTCTGCACAGATTAAGAATTACAATGCGGTGGGCACGGTGACTTCCACAGAGTCCATTGTGTGACTTGTAATGCAATAGCCATAAGCAAAACATCAAAATGGTTTTTAGTACATTAAATTTGTTTCCTTCAATAAAAAAAAGCAGGCTGTCCACACGCAACAAGCCGTGTCTAGGGGAAAAAACAAAACAAAAAAACTAGAAGGCAGTGAGGATCTTGGTGGTTGCAGCTTGGCGGGGCTCTTTCATGTGTAGAGTATACAAACTGGATCTGTCCTTTTCTCAAATATTCCCCCAGAGGCGATCCGTATTATTCAAAGCCTAAGTGTGACTGGAGAATGATAAATACTATGTGACACAGAGGCGGCATGCCAGCTGGATATCTGCTGTGGTACAGTGTTTGCATTAAGCGACTTATATTTTAAGGTGCCATGTTAAACAACACAGGAGGGGTGACTGAATTCACCTAGTGACATATTGGTAAATAAAGGAGGTGATTTTAGTAGTTCCAAGTACCTGCAGGGGAATTCTGCCTTTCTAAGGTACATATAAAAGAGCGATTTTTCAAATACAGCATTCGAGTAACTCTGACAGCCGGTGCTCTCAGGCTGTTAGATTTAGCAGATTGAGAAAAAAAAGACATTACATTGAAGAGGGCTGTTATTTAAAAAAAAGCATTAAGTGGATTTACCATTAAAATGTACGTCTGATCCAAAGCAATAAGATACAAGGCAGCATTACCAAATCATATTAGAATTTTAAAATGAGGTAACTTTTTATTTTATTTTATTTTTTGCCATAAATCATGCTCCATTATTGTTGTGTGGGTGTTTCATATCACTGGAGGCTGCAGAGTCTATTGTTTTCCAATCAACCGTCTTGATAGACCTGCAATGAGACAACCGGATTAGAAAAGCACGGTCACTTGGCAGCACTACTAAGCAGGGTGCAGATCCCGCACATATAATGAATAAATAGAGCTGCCCCACGTTCAAATATCTTTTCAAGCCATTCATCAAAACAAAGTTTTATAAAAAATGAACCTGCATAAAGTTATCTACGTAAAGATAGCCTCTTTTGCGTTTAAAAAAAAAAAATAGTTCATCTTTAAAAATACAAATCTGGGCAATTTAACCTATACAATGAACAAAAAAAAAAAACATAATCAGAAGTAAAGGTAAAAAAAAAAAAAATTGCAACCTGCAAGGCAAAGGCATAATAAGCGAGTATGCATAGCATACTCGCTCATTATGAATAACTTACCTGAGAACGAAGCCCCCAAAGCGGTCCTCCTCCTTTATCTTCACCGCTGCCATATATCCTGGAGTGACTTCCAGGTCTCGCTGTTCCAGCGCTGTGATTCACCGGAGCCACGATGACTTCACTCCTGCACATGCACAGGGAGCCGACACAAGCGGCATATCACCGTGATCTGTGGCATGCTCAGTACGCCTGCGCGCCGCTGTCTACGGCGCATGCGCCGTAGACAGCGGTGCTTGTCTTTTTGTAAATATCTCCTAAACCGTATAGGTTTAGGAGATATTTCTTGGACCTACAGGTAAGCCTTAATCTAGGCTTACCTGTAGGTCAAAGTGGTTTGTAAGGCCTCATGCACACGGACGTTTTTACAGCCGCTTTTTTGAGCGTTTTTTGCGGCTTAAAAACGCCTGTCCATGTTAGTCTATGGCTTCATGCCCACCTGCAAATGGCATAGGCGTTTTTAAGCTGTAAAAAAAAACCCAGGACTAGTGCGTTCCGTGGCGCGGAGCTAGAGCTGTAAAAACGTGAATCGTGCAAAAACGCGCATAAACACGTAACATATTTTCTTTGTTTTCTGTGGCATTGTGGGAAATTTGGGAGTGCTATAACCAAGAGATTTGTTTCTTTAAAAAACGCTACTTAACGCTAAAGCCAAAAAACACGTTTTTAACGCCGATTTTTCCAGGCGTCGGAGCTAGCTTTGCAGCCAGTTTTTTAAAACGTCCATGTGCATGAGCACTAAGGGTTTACAACCACTTTAACTTCAGTGAGAATCAGGGATGAGTTTACAGCAGGGGTCTCAAACTGGTGGCCCTCCAGCTGTTGCAATGAGGCATTGCAAGGCTTATAGTTACAAGTATGACTCCCACAGACAGAGGCATGATGGGAGTTGTAGTTTCGCAAAAATAACTGGAGGGCCGCCAGTTTGAAATCCCTGGTTTACATTTTATTGCCCAGAGCCAACTTGCTTTTATGCCAAGTGACTGGGTAGCCTTAATAAGACAAAAGATCTGACATTATAGTCACATAAGACACCCCTAGAATGAGATTTAGGCAGAACGAAACAGTTTGCCCATTCTGTGTGTGTATATCAAGAACTGAGCTTCTTCAATCAGCAAAGCTCATGCTCCCCACAGTTTGAAGAGTCCTACCTATGATTTAGCAGGAAGTCTTTTAGACCTCTGCAGAGATATCTCTGCTCTCACACATAGGGCAATGGTCCTTCTCTACAGCATCCTGGATTTTCTACTCTACTTTTTGAAGAAAACAAACAAGACTTTAAACACCTATTGTTTGGAAATGGTTGTAAAGGCAGAAGCATTTTTACCTAACTGTATTTTATGTAGATCCAGCAATCTCCCTCCTCATTGGCTCAGATACAGCCAATTGAGGTGGAAAAGGGAGGTGGGACACACAGGTGCAAGCACGCATGAGTGCCCCTATAGCAAGCAGCCCGCTATGGGGGCACTCAATGAGGGGGAGGAGCCAGGAGCACCAGTGGGGGACCAGAGGAGAGGAGGAACAGAGCTGTTCTGTGCAAAACCATTGCACAGAGCAAGTAAGTATAATATGTTTGTTATTTTATCAAAAAAGACTTGAAAATTTACATTTTCTTTAAGACACCAGGAATTAATTTAGCTGACATAAACTGAGAGTTCAGTTGTACGTGAAAACTACCCCGAGATCAAAGTCCTTCACCCTTACCATCTGGACAGCAATGCAGTTTAGACATGTCCTCCCTCTCATTTGCCAACAATTCAAGCAATCACTCATGCTCTTTAAAGAAATCTGCGAACCCCAGCTCTTTGACATGCAAAATATATCAGCTTATTGAATCTCCCCCAGAATTATTTCCCATCATACCTCTAGAAATGTAAACTCACAGCAGGTGTTTCTATCATAATCTGTGAGAATTAACTTCTTCACAGTACCTGCTGCTAGTGAGGTCAGATAGCTGGTTTTAAAGACTCTTTTACTATTTGTTAAAGCGGGAGTCCCACGATGTCGGCACCTGAAGCCGATCTCTAGATCGTCTCTCGGGTCCTGCCGCCGCCTTCTTGGGTATGGGAATCAGGAAATGGAGCCTTTCGGCTTCATTTCCCGGTTCCCTACTGCGCATGCGCGAGTTGCGCTGCGCAATAAGGACGGTCCCCGCTGCCTCTGGGATCTGTGTGTTTCCCAGCAGGCAGCGGGGCACTTGCGGAAAGGGGCGGGCACTTGCGGAAAGGGGCGTAATCTATGCCCCTTTCCGCAGAGAGCTATCCCGGAAGTGGGTGCAGATACCTGTACTGTACAGGTATCTGCACCCCCCTCCCCCCTGAAAGGTGCCAATTGTGGCGCCGGAGGGGGGGAGGGTTCCGATGAGCGGAAGGTCCACTTTAGGGTGGACCTCCACTTTAAGAATATGTAAACACTTGATTGTTCCTAATATGGACACATGTGCACTACTTTGCTGCATTTTCAAGTGCCCCTTGATCTATAGCTTATGGGAAGCTGAGTTGTCCCTCAGTTGGGAGTATTCTGCAGCATTCCTGATCCATTAATGCCCTCTCCCCAAAAAGTACTACAAAACACTCTCTTCTCATCCACCTTCTTAATGCCACAAGTTCATTCATCTCCATGCTCTGGATACAATCTCTCCTCTTTGTCACCATGGGGGTTATTTACGAAAGGCAAATCCACTTTGCACTTCCAATAATGTGCAAGCTAAAATGCTGTTCTTTATCTTCCTTGCATGTCCCCCTCAGATCTACAGTGACTGCACTTTCAAGTGCACTTTCAGTGCAATTTCATGTGCACTTGTAGTGCAAAGTGGATTTGCCTTTAGTAAATAACCCCCTCTGTCTCTCCAAAAGCAATTCAATTTTTACCAAAGTGTGGGCAAGTCCGTTCATTTCAAAAGTACGGCGGTTAGTACCGTGTGTGGGCAGGTAGTTCGTTCGGAAAGTCTGGTGGACAGTCTGGCAGGTTTGTCCGTCCAGACTAAGTCCGCCGGATAGTCTGACACATGTGTACGCGGCATAAGGGTTTAGGAAGACTTGGTTCTTCTGGTTTGAAATTACACTCCCAGGACTATCCTCTCTCCTGTTCTCATTCTAAAAGCATAGTTAAGCTGGCTATAGTAGATTTTTTAACATTCATATGATCATTCATATCAGTAAATTTGATGCCACAATGAAAGTTGTTGGAAAATACTTAAAAAACATTTGCTTTTCAATCAGTTTTTGGAGTGGACTTTCCCAAATGAAACCACATTCATTGTTTGATAAAGAATTTCCATCCTGTTCCCTCAATATTTCTGTTGTCATTGCAGTTGAAAGCAAACATGGATTTCCGCACACATGTGCAAATCAAATGAACATTTCTAACAAAATTCTACTTACTCTATCTAGCTACTTAGAGTTACACACCAACCCAGACAGACTTTCTGAGATGCCTAGTGACATGGTGGCCAAACTGCAGGAGAGCTCCCCATCTTTGATCTTTTCCCACAACCTCTTTTTCTTTTTTAAATTTCCTCCTTTCTCGCCTCAATCCTCCCTCCATTCTTTTTACTGTGTTTTTGATTCTCTTCTTAACCTCCCTGGCGGTATTCCCAAGTCTGGCTCGGGGTGAAGATTTTATACCAAAAGCGGTAACCCCCAAGCCAAACTCGGGACTGCAACGCTAAATGCAGGGAGAGGTTACTTACCTTGTCCCCTGGATCCAGTGATGTCCCCTCCGCTGTACGAGCGAGCCGTGCTCCGCTCGATCTATCACGGAGCCGATCTCCGTTCCCTGCGAGCGTTGTGACGCACGGGGATGGAGAACGGCGCCAAATTCAAAAAGTGAAACACACACATTACATACAGTATAATGTAATCTTACAGATTACATTGCTGTATGTAATAATTTCACATCCCCTTTTGTCCCTAGTGTTCTGTCCAGTGTCCTGCATGCAGTTTTATAATATAAAAACTGTTCTTTATGCCTGGAAACTGGAGATTGTCCATAGCAACCAAAACTGTCCCTTTACATCAATAATGATTTTAGACCAGCTAGAAAACAGCAATAATAAATTAGAATCACTCGCAGAATTGAGTGATATCGATTTGTGGGGAGATCCGTCATCAAATACTGAAAAGTAATGACAGTGACAATTCTGCAACTGAGCAAATTTGAGTGTTTATGATTTGATTACATTATTGAATAATTTTTATTATTGTTATATTATTTGGTATAATTATTTATAGTTATTTATTATATTATAATTTATAATTACATTTTTCAAACTTTATCATACCCGGGATGTCTGCTAGACTCTGGTTTGGACAGATTTAAGTGAGTTATTCCTAAGAATTACAGGACTACAATATAAAACGCCAAATTTTCATGCAAAATAATTGTACCGCTTTCAGAACCTAAAATCTGAAATAATCGTACCACCAGGGAGGTTAATGAAAAAAATAAAAACAAATTGGCATCAAAGCATGCCAATCTTTTGAAAGATTAGGGGAGTATTCTACATCTGCCAACTTCTTATGGTCTAATCTAGGTATGGAGACTCCTAGGAAGCTGACTCAAAAACAGTTGAGAAACAGAGGTTGGTTTACTAAAACTGGAGAGTGCAAAATCTGGTGCAGCTCTGCAAAAAAAAAAAAAAAACACAATCAGCTTCCAGGTTTTTTTTTACCAAAGCCTAACTGAACAAGCTGAAGTTCGAAGATGATTGGCTACTATGCATAGCTGCACCAGATTTTGCACTCTCCCATTTTACTATATCAACCTCCTAGTGTTCCATCATTTTGCTTTATTTTGTATATTGTATAACAGGACTCTGCACAGTATATTCAATTGTAATTCTGATGTCTCGACTCCAACAGGCATATCACCAATGTGTGATTTCCCAAGTTAAGAGAAAATAATGTTTTTTCTGGACTATTGTACAGCACTGTTTTGTGCGCTGATACTAAAAATCACTTTAATGTCATTTAATAGCATATTTTCATAGTCATTTTCTTTTTTTATCATTGTATATGATATTGATTTAGCCATCATTGAATATATTATTCTTATGTGGTTTTCAGCATTAGAGTTGAGACCCACTAAGCTAGACTGTGTGGCTAGACCAGAGTGTGATGACCTTTCTTGGTTTAAGGTTTTTCATTTTATAGCTACCATATTAATTACGATGGTGTAATGAAAGTTATATTTTAAACAGTATTCACTGCTTGAGGCATGTTTCTGTAACACACACTGGGGTCATTTCCAAACTTTCTCAGTCACTACAGTCCTTAAAAACTCTCTAAATTTATATTTCATGCAAAAGGCAAATCTGGAGAATAAAGTTGACTGAAAAGAACATTAAATAATAAGAAAGTTGCAAAATATGGTGGGATTTCAATTTAGTAATCGTTCTCATATGGTTTGTTTTTATTTTTTTCTCTTTTCTGCTGGCAGGATCCAAATGCTGGAATAGTTCCCAGAATGCAAGAAGGAGGCTCCATACCAAGTGCAGGCCCTGGGCCTACTCCTCTCACAGCTAATGGCTATATACGCAATGCAATCCTGAAGGAGCAAATAATGAGAAGGCAGCAGGTTTGTACAAATCTTTTCTTTTCTCCCAACCTTGGTGAAACTTGTTTATGAAATGTGTAATGAAATTCAAAAGGAAACCCAAGGGCTGTGCAGAAAAAAAAGTATAATTTTATTACAGAAAACAAAAAAATATTATATTATGTCTTATAGCACATTGCAATGTGTTGTGGTGTTCAATAAGCTATACTGACCAATCAGTCTTTTACTTCAATTACTACTTTAATCAAGATAGGTAAAAGGAAACTGGAACTTGATAATGCATATTAATTATGTGAGAAGGTTTCTAAGTAGCAGGTTAGAGCCCCTGGTACTAGAACGGGTCTACAGATCAGCATTCATTATGTTACAGCATACAACAAATAAAAGTCAACTTAGGGCTAGCTCCATTGCTTCTCTACTATCGCCTACTAAATGGCAAACTTTATTACTCCTTAATCTTTCTAAAAGTACAACTACAAAAAGCAGAATAAAAAAATTTAATGTAAGACCATTTCACGTGTTGCTGCTTTTTTTTTTTTTTTTTTTAAGGTGAGTTGTCTGACTCTATTACCTCTACCCCAGAAGCTACTGAAAGTTAAATGGTTGGCTTGGGGTACTTACTATTAGGTGCATACTATTTATAAACTAAATAAAACAGAATGTATTTCCAAAACACCACAACCACCATTTATATTTGGATTTTTGTCAAATTAATTCAGAGACAGATGCTGTTATTAAAGTGAATTTAATTAATGTACACTAGCTTTTTTTTTTTTTTTACACCAAATGGGATTCTAAAATATGCAGTATCACATAGATAAAAAAATATATATGTTTTTGGGCAATCAGGTTTATGTGTATACACAATCCAATATTTGTATGCATCACAAAGAATCCTACAAATGAAGATATTCATCCAACTCATTTCTTGGAACAAAGTCCACTTTTTCAATGATGTATAGCAGGGGCCTTAAACTGGCAGCTCTCCAGCTTTTGCAAAACTACAAGTCCCATGAGGCATTGCAAGGCTGACAGCACAAGCATGACTCCCACGGGCAGAGGCATGATGGGACTTGTAGTTTTGCAACAGCTTGAGGGCCAGAAGTTTGAGACCTCTGATGTAAGGCAGTTCAGATGGTGAAATGCATCCTCTAGAAGAAATAAATCATATAAGTTACTGATGTAAATAGCTGTGCGCCCGGGGTGTGCGTACCCCGCCATGTGCATTAGCATTATCCAGGAGCGGCACCAGGTGGATGGTTGGGGGTGCCAGTGGCCACTGTAAATGTCTCCCAATATATTAAAGGCTAGGTTCAACTTTAGTATGAAGTTACGCCCGTATTTAGGGTATAACTTAAAGTGGAAGTAAACCCATCAATTTAACAGTTTCAAAAAACTGTTAAATTCCCAGCATGCCGGGAATGCTAACTGCACATTGGTTGTGCTCTCAGTCAAACTGTCAAACCATCCAATGGCTGGTGTCATAACTGATCACATGTGCAGCACCATGGCAGTTGAAGATTAAACAGGGTCAGAAATGGCAACTTCCATGGCTGAAAACGATAGGAGGGTTTACTTCCACTTTAATATGCTCCTAATAAACTGTTTTCCACCAAAAGCGCCTCCTCCCTGTGATAGCAGGTAGAGTTTATGTGTGTTTGAGCTTTGGGATGCACACCCTAATGCAATAGGCTATGCACACCTATGCAGATGTATCGTTTAGATATGTTATCTAAAAGAATCTGGCCAAAGTCTATTCCATACATTACCATGTACAGACCTCATCTTATAAAGAACCAAGTTGTAAAAACATACCCAAAAGGTAAACATTCTTTTTAGTAATGAGGTGCCAGAATTAAGGAACAGCTGCAGAAAAGAGACAAGGATATTGATTGAACAGTCTGCAAGGACAGCAATATAGTAAATGAACCCCTGACGATGTCAAGTCCCCCACAGAATACCAAATGAAAAGTTTGCTCCTTGAAAAACACTACCTGCCACTGCTGTTTCAAGGGAGAAAGATAAGAGCATGCTTATGTCCTTCTCCTCCTATCTGCTGCCTAGGATTGTGTCACATGATAAATGGTATAAAAATATATCTAAACAACAGTACACTCTCTCTAAAAGTAATAAAAAAAATTACCAGCCCACCAGGGAGACCCATATCAGTTTCATATACTGAACATGCAAATACATTTATCGATCATCACACGTATAAAGATTTATCTTTTAAACATAAGATACCGCCTACACCTTTTAAGTCAATTAGAAGGTTTGACATCTTAGATTAAATTATGATGGTTGCTTTTGAAGGCCTTAAACTCTAGCATTTCTCATAGTAAGAATCATTTTTTTTTTTTTGAAGAGGTGGACATATTATAGCAAAACGTCTTTGTTATTTGTTGCTATTCATTCCAGAAAACAATAGGCTTCCACTACCTTCAAAAGTACGGTATACCATTGCAATGGTGATAATGTGTACCCCGTCTTGGTGTACCTGTGCCATATCATGACATGGCACAGATAAGTTAACACTATTTTTATTATTTGGACAGGTACAGAATTATTATTAAGGGAATTTGTGGGGAAAAAATTGTGATAAAATTCCTTTTCTTTTATATTGAAGAGAAATATCAGATTGGTACTTCCCTATTTTGAAAAGTAACAGCTACAGATAGTATTCAAATGTCCCAAGTGACCACCCCAATTTTTTTATTAGATCCTGTCTATATGGTCAATATTTAATACCATCATAATTCAAAAACTTTACAAAAGACTCGGACAGAAAGAATAGAGTAGAATATTCTGAAGAAGACATGTGGACAAACCAGAGAAAAACGTATTACTAGATATAATCAACAACATAGAGATATTAGACTTAGTGTTTCAAAAAAAGAATACCCTGAATCTTAAGCCCTTTAGAAGAGCAAACTATTTAAAAGACTCTTTAGTTCACTGTCATTATGAAAATAACAAACAAACAAATGCACCTTTGATTAAAAGAAATTTCAAACGTGGAACATGCAATCAAAGTAGCTAGATTTTCCTATCTAAGATATTGAATTACCTAATGGAGAACTGTCATTTCCAAAACAATATGTTAATTGTTCTACGGTGAGTGTGCCGATGTCTTGTCAATGTAATGCTTTCTGTGTGGGTAAGACAAAAGGGGATTGCATAGGATAACTTATGACCACATTATAAAAGGGGGATATCTTGAAAATCTTTTTACTAAAATCAGAACTTAAAATGGGTGTAAACTCCCATCTCTGACCTTCACCTATAGGTAAGCCTTTAATAAGGCTTACCTATAGGTCAGTGGCAACTGGTGCTCAAAATTTGAGGGGAGAAAAAAAAATAAAAAAATAAAAAAATAAAAAAATCTGAAAAATACTTAAAAAAAAAAATCAATTGCAGCCTCACTGTGCCTATCAAATTCAGCCACTTTGCCCATCAAATGCAGCCACTGTGCCCATCAAATGCAGCCACTGTGCCCATCAAATGCAGCCACTGTGTCCATCAAATGCAGCCACTGTGTCCATCAAATGCAGCCACTGTGTCCATCAAATGCAGCCACTGTGTCCATCAAGTGCAGCCACTGTGTCCATCAAGTGCAGCCACTGTGTCCATCAAGTGCAGCCACTGTGCTCATCAAGTGCAGCCACTGTGCTCATCAAGTGCAGCCACTGTGCTCATCAAGTGCAGCCACTGTGCTCATCATGTGCAGCCACTGTGCTCATCATGTGCAGCCACTGTGCTCATCATGTGCAGCCACTGTGCTCATCATGTGCAGCCACTGTGCTCATCATGTGCAGCCACTGAGCCCACCAAATACAGTCACTGTGCCCATCGTGCAGCCACTGTGCCCACCAAATACAGCCACTGTGCCCACCATGTGCAGCCACTGTGCCCATCAAATACAGGCACTGTGCCCATTATGTGCAGCCACTGTGCCCACCAAATGCAGCCATTTGGGCCCATCAAATTCAGCCACTTGTGCTTAGTATAAGCAGCCACTTGTGCCCAGTGTATGCAGACACTTGTGCCCGTCAAATACAGCCACTTGTGCCCAGTATATGCAACCATTTGCGCCCGTCAAATGCAGGCACTTGTGCTTAGTTTATGCAGCCACTGTGCCCACCGACCCCCCCCCCCCCACTCGCAGGGCTCACAGCTCTGGCAGCACCCCCAACCCCCCCCCCCCAGCACTTATCATGGCGCCAGGCAGTGGTTCCTCTCCAAGACAGTGCACTAGAACGGCGGTGACTTCCGCTTCAGCGAGTGTCTCCTCTGCTCCCCTTCCTAAGTGCCAGGCATCCAGTAAGGTGGCCTGGCGCTTTGGCCAAACAGGAAACAGGTCTGACGCCCTGCCTCCCGATTGGGGGGGAGGAAGGTTAGTGTGAAAATAGCGCAAATAATTTTCCTATCGTCACACAATTGGGTGGGATCAGGGCACACTCTCTGCACCCCGAGCCCACCCTATTTTGAAGCCTGTTAGAGCCTCTGGATCTAATCAAGTGCTTCAAAATGTACCACCCCCTCCTGCCGCCACCATAGGAATCCATGCATCCGGTGTCCTGAAAGGGGACGGGCACATGGGTGGGTGGGAAGCACCCGTGCACCCACAGTGCACGGGCCGCCACTGCTTATAGGTACTGTAAATATCTCCTAAATTTGCACCATTTAGGAGATATGTACTGTACATACAGCGCGGGGGGCCGAACCTTTAGAGTCCTGTGCCTTAACGGCAGCTCCTGTGCGAATGCACAAGAGTGACGTCATGGTGGCTCCGGACACTCACACAGCTTGAATCTGTGATCCCGGAAGGAAGACCAGGTGAAGGTGTAAGCACCTGCAGCACTGAGAGTGCAGCGCTGGAAGACTTAGTTTTCAAGCAAGTTTAACAGCAGTGCACACTACACTAGCACATTATGACATTACTTTTCTGGTTTTTGGTTTACTACCACTTTAAATGGATATACCGATTGAAAGCCTTAATATATTCTGGCCTAAATGAGAGTTTTTTTGTTCTTTTTCTATGACTTGTTTTATTAGAAGGAACTAGTTTGCATTCCATTGTGGAACACTCCTAGAAATGTCCAATCAGAATTCAACATTGGTGACTTTATCACAGCTGTGGATATGAGACAGACTTTAGCAGGAGATAAGAGGAGCAGGAGGAAGCATGCCCTACTCTCTCTGACTGGGAACAACAGTGGTGCCTAGAGTGATCCCTATATGGGAACACTCCGTCCAATGCACAGCCTCATACCATATTGCTGGATGTAAGATTTTGAAGGGACACAATTTGTATTTGGTACTCAGTGGGGGACTTGACATCAAGGGTTCATTTACTCCATCGCTCGCTACCCTACAGGCTTTTCATCATATATCCATAACTCTTTTCTACAGTTGCTCCTCAATTCTAGCATACCAGTACTAGAAATTGGATTGTGTACATTTTTTTTATGACCATAGATTCAATATGATCAATAAGATGAGGTCTGTATATGGTGAAATATTACATGGACTTCGCACATATTGGGGTTGATTTACAAAAACTGGAGAGTGCAAAATCTGGTGCAGCCTTGTATGATAGCCAATCAGCTTCTAATATCAGCTTGTTCAATTAAGCTTTGACAATAAAACCTGGAAGCTGATTGCTTTCTCTGCAGAGCTGCACCAGATTTTGCACTCTCCTGTTTTAGTAAATCAACCCCAGTGCACTATTTGTAAATCTGTAACTTATATGGTTTATTTTATTTTATTTTTTTGTTTTTTACAAGATGTAAAAAACAAGAAAAAATCTAAACTACAAATGCTTCAGAGAAAAGGTGGATTTTATTCCAAGAAACACATTGGAATGAATACCTGCATGTGCAGGATTCTTTGTGATGTACACAAATATGTTATAATTGATCATGTATATTTATGAACCTGATTGTCCTGAAATGTGAGAGCTCTATTTAAATGAAAAAAAAAAATGTATTTTACATTTGATGTATATTTGTATTTCTGCGTACCAAAAATATCTGTTTTTATCTCCTTTTTTTTTTTTTTTTTTGCTAATACTCAATATGGGAAAATGGTATGTGGGGCAGTAAACCACTATCTTTTCCTTTCATGCACCAAGTTGTATGCAACTGTGCTGATTTAAAGTAAAAGCTTTGCCCTGCATCGTTAATGCCCTCCTTCAGACCTCTATTTAAAGTGGTTAAGGCTGGTGGTTATTAAGGCTTACCTGTAGGTGCTTGAAATATCTCATAAACCACCACGGTTTAGTAGATACTTAGTAAAAAAGACGAGCGCCGATGACTACGGCGCATGCACCCTTTAGAAAGGGTACATCGTGCCGTTTCTAATAGGGGTCATGCCGTGACTGCAGCTCTTGTGCATGCGCGAGAGTGACATCGCATGACTCCGGCCAGTCACAGAGCCGGAGTTTGTGGCCCCGGAAGGAAGAGGACGAAGATGAAAGCTCCCTGCTCATAGGGAAAACAGCGACAGCACTGGCTTCGGTGTCAGGTAAGTGACACATAATGGGCTACTATGCGATGCCCATTATGCTTTACCTTTGCTGGGAAAGAAAGAGGGTTTACCAGGGTTTACTTCCTCTTTAAGCTCCAAGTGACTCAAGTTGGAGTCTACACCAGGGGCAGATCCAGGGGGGGGGGCAACAGGGCAATTGTCCCCCCCCCAAAATATCACACTGACATGTCACTTGCAGCTCTGCCCGAGTCTCTCTCTCTGTCCCACATCAGCCAATCAGTGGCACAGAGAGAGAGACTTGTCTAGTGTGTAATTACGCCTGGACCAGGAGGAGCCCAGGAGTGGGTGGAGCTGCGCCGCTGGCTTGGCAACCCTGCACTGGTTGCTAACACCCTTGCCTGGAGTCTAGGAACGAGTGACATTAGTGAGTCACGTCGGACTCAGAGTCTCAGAGCCGACGTGACAGGAGCTGCCTGGAGCCTCAAATAGGGGAACAGTTGTTGCTGCAGACTGCAGTGATGAAAGAGCGCCAGCATTCTTCCTTCTTTGCGGCCGCCCCTGAGTGTGTTGGCCCCACCCACCGGCAACACCTCCTCCCTCCATCTTCTCCACAGTCACACTGACTGCAGGCCTCCGCCCCTGAGTAAGTGTTGGCTCCACCCATCTCCTCCCTCCATCTTTTCCACTTTGCAGTCTGCAGAGCCGCATCAATACAGGAAGAAGAAGGCTGCGGACAGTGCAATTACTGGATCTAACCAACTCGACTCCATTGCTCTTGCATGGGGGCCCCTCCCCCCACCAGAGCACCAAATTATTTGACTAAAAGTGAGTAAAAAAAAGAATGAATGAATGTCATGTGTCAAGTCAAATCACAAAATATATGTGTGCCATTAAGTATGAAAAAAATGGCCTTTTAGTCTTGACTCAATCTTAACCCATTCAGCTCCATAAAGTTTTACACCCCGCTCCCCCCCCCCCCCATGACCAGGCTGCTTTACTTTAACTGACTGACAATTGCCCGGTCATGCAGTGCTGTACCCAAGTTAAAATCGTCCTTTTTTTCCCCACAAATAAATATTTAAATTGGTGGTATTTGATCACCTCTGCGTTTTTATTTTTTGCAATATAAACGGAAAAAGAGCGACAATTTTGAAAAAAAGCAAAATTTTTTGCTATAAAAAAGTCTTTATCAATTTATGCCGATATGTATTCTGCTACATATTTTTGGTAACAGAAAAATCACAGTAAGCGTATAATGATTGTTTCAGCAAAATTGATAGTGTCCACAAACTATGGGATAGATTTATGGTATTTTTATTTATTTCTTTTTTACTAGTAATGGCAGCAATCAGTGATTTTTAGCAGGACTGCAACAATGCAGCAGACAGATCAGACACCTAAAGCCCCATACACACTATCAGATTTTCTGCTGATTTTTATCTTCAGATTTACCAAAACCATATAATATGAGGTCAAACCTTAGGAGTTTCAATTTGTATGCAATCAGACAGGCCCTTGCACTATATGGTTTTGGTAAATCTGAAGACAAAAATCAGAAGAAAATCTGATGGTGTGTATGGGGCTTTACTGACATTTTTGACACTTTTTGGGGACCAGTGACAATAATAACGTGATCAGTGCTAAAAATAGCAAAAGCAGCTTCTCTTGAGCTTAGTAAATGAGCAGAAGCTCTGCTGACTTTCACCATCCAATCACGTGCAAGCAAAAAATGCTGTTTTTTTTTTATTCTTCTTGCGTGTGATTGAGTATTCTTTTCAAAGTGAAGCTTCCTTCACTTACTAAGCTTTGAAGCAACTGCCTTTAGTAAATCAATCCCATAGTGCTATCTTTACAATACATCCCGGGAGTTATTTACAAAAGACAAATCACTTTGCACTGCAAGTGCACTTGAAAATGCACTGAAAGTACCCTTGGAAGTGCAATTGCTCTAAATCTAAGGGGTAGATCTGAAATGAGTGGAAGCTCTGCTGATTTTATCATCCAATCGTGTGCAAGCTAAAATGCTGTTTTTTATTTTCCTTACATGTCCCCTTCGAATCTACAGCGACTTTACTTCCAAGTGCACTTTCAAGTGCAAAGTGTTTTTTCCTTTAGTAAATAACCTCCTCTGTCATCTAATTCAAACACATGTCACCTTTACCCAAAACATTCAGACTAAAGCTGGCCATGCATGGGTCCAATTTCCCAGAAACCATATGAAAATGCTTTCCATGGTTGGCCCTGTCAAACTCTTGGCTGAAAAACTCTTGGCCAAACAGCGCCTGCATCCAGTCAAGTACAGACACTGCTGGAGTATTTTGAGAGCGGTGGGTTTTGGCTGTCTGAATACAATAGTCGGTACTGCAGATTCGGCCATCTACACTGTTTAGCTTGGATGGGGGAATCAAGTGACTGCTCTCCTTCAGCTGCAGAATTTAAAGCAGAAAGGCATTGAAACATTTGTCTGTAAATAACATACGGTATATCATTTCTAAAGAAAGTTTCAGCGCAGATTTTTTTTTTAGGATTGTCGAGACTGAAATGCCTTGTATCAAAATCGTATGGTTATGCTGTAGAGCAGGGGTCTCCCATCTTTCTGAACAAAGGGGCAGTTTATAATCCTTCAGACTTTAGGAGGGTTGGACTGTGGCCATTGGGAGAAATTATTCTGGTATCAGTGGGAGGAAAGAATGCATCTTTGTCATTGGGGGGAATCGTTGATGTCATTAGGGGGAATAGTGTCCCATCGTTGGTCTCAGTGGGTGAAATAGTGCCCCATCATTGGTATCACTGGGTGGAATATTGCCCTATACCTGGTGTAAGTGGGACGAATAGTGCCCCATCGTTGGTGTCAGTGAGAGTGATAGTGCTCAATTGTTGGTATCAGTAGGAGAAATATCGCCCCATCATTGGTGTCAGTGGGTGGAATAGTGCCCCATCATTGGTGTCAGTGGGAGGAATAGTGCCCCATCATTGGTATCAGTAAGAGAAATCGTGCCCCATTGTTCGTGTCAACGGGAGGAATAAGGCCCCATCTTTGGTATCAGTGGGAGGAATAGTGCCCCATTATTGGTGTCATCGGGAGGAATAATGTCACATCGTTGGTGTCAATGGGAGAAATGCTACCCCGTTGTTGATGTTAGTAACCGGAATTATGCCCTATTGTTGGTGTCAGTGGGAGGAATAGTGTCTTGCATCAGTGGGAGTAAAGGGGCCCAATGGCTGGAAAAAGGCAGGCAAAGAGCCACCTCTGGCCCCTTGGCCGCAGTTTGGAGACTACTGCTGTAGAGTACTGTATATATCGAATATGTTTGGCCAGCTAAATGGTGAAATGCACATATACTGTACCATTCTATAAAAATACAAATAGAGTGGTGTAAATTGTTGCAAGCACTAGTGATATTTATTATTATCCTTGAAAACGAAGAGCTTATTATGATATTCTACTTCTATAATGTCTTTTTTGACAGCGTTGTAATACAAATAACCATTCAAAGTTTTACCGGCATTTTACCTTGTTATGAAAAGCAGTTCAAAGAAGAATTTTACACTAAAATACATTTTCTTGTAATCACTGAGTTTTATTTGGTAAACTGGTACTGTGAGATATCTAAAGTTTCAGCATCTCTTTCACGGTGTCTGCACTCCTGCACTTTGCATTCTCAACATTAAAATATGCTGCTATGAGTAGTTGTTAATACCATGGTAATGTAGTCCGTCGTTCCATAGAATTGGAGGATTTGTGCTTCTGGTCACATGATATATTTAATCACAGGCAATAGCACAGAATCAGGTGATTACACCTATTCACAAGCTGTGCAGCAGCACCAGCCATAGACAGGAGAGTAGGTATATATATTGTATTTTGATAATTGATAAAGGTCTAGATCATCTTTTACCTGACTATTTACAGTGGGGCAAAAAAGTATTTAGTCAGCCACCAATTGTGCAAGTTCTCCCACTTAATAAGATGAGAGAGGCCTGTTATTGTCATCATAGGTATACCTCAACTATGAGAGACAAAATGTGGAAACAAATCCAGACAATCACATATTTGCAAATTATGGTGGAAAATAAGTATTTGGTCACCTACAAACAAGCAAGATTTCTGGCTCTGACAGACCTGTATCTTCTTCTTTAAGAGGCTCTTCTGTCCTCCACTCATTACCTGTATTAATGGCACCTGTTTGAACTTGTTATCAGTATAAAAGACACCTGTCCACAACCTCAAACAGTCACACTCCAAACTCCACTATGGTGAAGATCAAAGAGCTGTCGAAGGACACAAGAAACAAAATTGTAGACCTGCACCAAGCTGAGAAGACTGAATCTGCAATAGGCAAGCAGTTTGGTGTGAAGAAATCAACTGTGGGAGCAATAATTAGAAAATGGAAGACATACAAGACCACTGATATCCTCCCTTGATCTGGGGCTCCGCACAAGATCTCACCCCGTGGGGTAAAAATGATCAGAAGAACGAGCAAAAACCCCAGAACCACACGGGGGGACCTAGTGAATGATCTGCAGAGAGCTGGGACCAACATAACAAAAAGGTTTGCTAGAGAGCATTTGGATGATCCAGAAGAGGATTGGGAGAATGTTATATGGTCAGATGAAACCAAAGTAGAACTGCTTGGTAGAAACACAACTCATCGTGTTTGGAGGAGAGAGAATGCTGAGTTGCAACCAAAGAATGCCATAGCTACTGTGAAGCATGAGGGTGGCAACACCATGCTTTGGTGCTGTTTCTCTGCAAAGGGAACAGGACGACTAATCCATGTACATGAAAGAATGAATGGGCCATGTATCCTGAGATTTTGAGTGCAAACCTCCTCCCATCAGCAAGGGCATTGAAGATGAAACGTGGCTGGGTCTTTCAGCATGACAATGATCCCAAACACACTGCCCGAGCAACGAAGGAGTGGCTTCATAAGAAGCATTTCAAGGTCCTGGAGTGGCCTAGCCAGTCTCCAGATCTCAAACCCATAGAAAACCTTTGGAGGGAGCTGAAAGTTCGTGTTGTCCAGTGACAGCCCCAAAACATCACTGCTTTAGAGGAGATCTGCATGGAGTAATGGGCCAACATACCAGCAACATTGTGTGACAACCTTGTGAAGACTTACAGAAAACGTTTGACCTCTGTCATTGCCAACAAAGGATATATAACAAAGTATTGAGATGAACTTTTGATATTGACCAAATACTTATTTTCCACCATAATTTGCAAATAAAGTCTTTCAAAAATCAGACAATGTGATTGTCTGGATTTGTTTCCACATTTTGTCTCTCATAGTTGAGGTATACCTATGATGACAACAGGCCTCTCTCATCTTTTTAAGTGGGAGAACTTGCACAATTGTTGGCTGACTAAATCCTTTTTTTGCCCCACTGTACATGCAATGACAACATTAATATATTTATACATATATAGTACTGATATACTTTTCTGTGTTTCAGGTGAAACCAAGAACAACTATGATGGCCATGACATCTGAACAGCGCAATGCATTTGTATCACAGCAAATGAATCAGTTTCAATGTAAGTTGGAAAACAGTTTAGTTATTTCCTGGAAAGCATATACTGTGCTTGGAAAAATGTTCACAGAGTTAACTTGCTACTTCAGACATATCTCAATAGCAAATAGAATAGGAAATAGATTCTCAACAGAATATGAAATAAACAGCTAAGGATGCCAGTGAAATACATAAGACCTCTCAAAGGTATCCTGAATGTTTTTACTTCTGTTCATTCATCCTTGAAGTTCAAGAATGGATGGTTTATGCCAGACATCATAACCAGGTCATAGGGCTCTCAACAGACCACACCAGCCTGTTAATTATTAATAATAATAATAATAATAATAATAATAATAATAATAATAGCTCCATTAATAGCATTGCAGCATAGTGATTGGGTCTTCACTTTGCTCTCCCCTTCTGTAAGCAGGTTCACCTGGTGACTGGCAGCACTGTACAAAGCAGTAGTGCCATGATGGCTGGTCTAAATGTTCAGTGAAATAAAAGAGCCTCGTAATCCAAATAGGCTTAGGTACTCACTGGTTCCTTTTAAAAATCAATCAAAATGAAATGCCAGCCAAATGTTTTCTGAATTTGAATAGAGCAAGGAAGGGTTATAACATGCTGTGGTGTATGGTGGGTATGGCCTCATTGACAGTAAAGGGGCATACCTAAATAGAACCTGAGCCTACTCACTATACAGTATCTCGCAAAAATGAGTACAGCCCTCACATTTTTGTAAATATTTAATTCTATCTTTTCATGTGACAAGTGAAAATGTCCAAATTGGGCTCAATTAGCCATTTTCTCTCCCCGGTGTCATGTGACTCGTTAGTGTTATAAGGTCTCAGGTGTGAATGGGGAGCAGGTGTGTTGAAATTGGTGTTATCGCTCTCATGCTTTCATACTGGTCACTGGAAGTTCAACATGGTACCTCATAGCAAAGAACTCTCTGAGGATCTGAAAAAAAGAAATGCTGCTCTACATAAAGATGGCCTAGACCAGTGATGGCGAACCTTGGCACCCCAGATGTTTTGGAACTACATTTCCCATGATGCTCATGCACTCTGCAGTGTAGTTGAGCATCATGGGAAATTTAGTTCCAAAACATCTGGGGTGCCGAGGTTCGCCATCACTGGCCTAGACTATGAGAAGATTGCCAAGACTCTGAAACTGAGCTGGAGCACAGTGTCCAAGACCATACAGCGGTTTAACAGGACAGGTGGCACTCAGAACAGGCCTCACCATGGTCGACCAAAGAAGTTGAGTGCACATGCTCAGCGTATATCCAAAGGTTGTCTTTGGGAAATAGATGTAGTGCTGCCAGCATTGCTGCAGAGGTTGAAGGGGTGAGGGGTCAGCCTGTCAGTGCTCAAACCATTCGCCGCACACTGCGTCAGATTGGTTTGCATGACAGTTGTCCCAGAAGTCTCTTCTAAATATGATGCACAAGAAAGCCCACAGACAGGTTGCTGAAGACAAAGGATGTGGATTACTGGAACCATGTCCTGTGGTCTGATGAGACGAAGATAAACTTATTTAGTTCAGATGGTGTCAAGCGTGTGTGGCGGCAACCAGGTGAGGAGTACAAAGACAAGTGTGTCTTGCCTACAGTCAAGCACGGTGGTGGGAGTGTCATGGTCTGGGGCTGCATGAGTGTTGCTGGCACTGGGGAGCTACAGTTCATTGAGGGAACCATACTGTAACATGCTGAAGCAGAGCATGATCCGCTCCCTTCATAGACTGGGCCGCAGGGCAGTATTCCAACATGATCACGACCCTAAACACACCTCCAAGCTGACCACTGCCTTGTTAAAGAAGCTGAGGTTAAAGGGGATGGACTGGCCAAGCATGTCTTCAGAGCGGGGGAAGGGGCTAGTAAATATGTAATTTACTGGCCCCTTACTTTTCTAAATGAACCCACTCACTCACTGTGTCCATGCATAACTGAAGTATAGTAAACTGTGTTTGCTATGTATCAGTTTGTGAATGAACATTCAAAGCCTCTCAGTACAGAGCACTTCCTATTCATTCACTTTCCCGTGGAGCTGAGGCTGCAGAGAAAGGCATGTGTGTTTTAGCTTTAGGGTGCACACCCTAATGCAATAGGTTGCACACACCTATGTCCATTACATAGGCTTTTCTACACACAGAATATAGGCAGAGCCAACACCTTGTCTGAGCATAAAGAAGTACTTCATTAAAATAGTCAGGATCTACTTGGCAACCAGCAGCTTTTAGGACAATGAACACTTTACTCAGGAATATGTAATTAATATGTAATGTAATATGTAATACAGGAGTCAATAGTTTATACAGAGTACAGTGATCAGAATGTAGTGGTCAAGGATATGTAGTATACAGTTCAGAGCACATAGTGCAGTAGTTATAAGTATGTTGATTTAGCAAAAAAAGGTATGTACCACACAGCAGAGGACAATGTGATGTACACTGTACATTACATAATCCTGATTGTTGAAATCTGTATGATGTGTTGTACATTGCATACTTCTGACCACTATTCCTGTACTGTGGCTACTCATTATATAATCCCGACCTCTATTATCTTTACAATAGGTTTTAGATTACCGTATTTATCGGCGTATAACACGCGCCGGCGTATAACACGCACCCCAAGTTTAGGAGGGAAATTTAAGGAAAAAAAACATTTAAATGCCCATCAATGCAGCCTTATCAGTGTCCATCTGAAGCCTTAGTCAGTGTCATTTGCAGCCTTGTCATGCAGCCTGTCCTCATTGCAGCCTTGTCATTTAGCCTGTCCTCATTGCAGCCTTGTCATTTAGCCTGTCCTCATTGCAGCCTTGTCATGCAGCCTGTCCGTCATGCAGCCTGTCCGTCATGCAGCCTGTCCGTCATACAGCCTGTCCTCATTGCAGCCTTGTCATGCAGCCTTGTGCATCGTTGTCCCCTCACTGTTAGCTTTTATTTTTAAAAATGGCGCCGCCGAGATGTCCTGTGTATCTCGGCGACGCCCGGTAGTTCTCGCCGCCTTCGGCTTTTAGCTGGCTTTCGGCCGTACTCGGCGGCTTTCGCCCGCCTTCGGCCGTACTCCACGGCTTTAGGCTGCCTTCAGCTGTACTCGGCAGCTTACGGCCGCTCTCGGCCCTTCTCTGCGGTTTTCGGCCGCTGAGAAGGGCCAAAAGTTGCAGAGAAAGGCCGAAGGCGGCCGAAAGCCGCGAGAAGGGCCAAAGGCGGCTGAATGACGCCCAGAGCCCAGAAATCGCGGAGGATCAGCATATAACACGCACCCGCGATTTTCCCCTGATTTTAAGGGGAAAAGGGTGCGTGTTATACGCCAATAAATACGGTACATATTCCTGACCACTGCACTGTGTAAACGTACAGCCTGGTGCACAATGTGAAGTGGTCAGGAAAGGAGTTTGTAATGTGCAATACAGCATATATGGTGCGGGACTCCGGAATATGCAGAATACATTCCATCACACAAAGTGAAACATTCAGGAAGAGTGGCCATTAATATGTACCATGCAACTGTAGAAGGTATGTCACATATAGCACAGTATACAGAGTATAACTGTCAGGAATATGAGATGTATGTTACAAAATCCTGACTGCTGCACCCTGTATGCTGTGATAAAACCATTACACTCTGTATGCTTTGCTGTCTGCCAGTAAATGTCCCCTCTTCTCAGAATCCTTGCTGTCTGTGCTTCTTATCCTAGTGACCATTAAATTTCCAATCAGCCCCTGTATTTTAATATAGGGTAAATTATGTTTTTTCATGATAATTCTTGCCATTTTGGGTGCTAAGCATTGGAATTTAGATGAACAAGGTGGTGAGGTTCCTTATCAGTGTGAAATGATAAGTCCGTAGGACCTACAGCTTGGCTAAAAGCAAATAAAATGATTACAATAATGACAATAGTGGAGGGCTAGTAACTACAGAGGAGTGTTCTCTTTACTAGCATCCTACAGGAATGTCTCTTAACAGTTTGTGATGTAAATTGCCCCTGTCCAGACACTTTTGGTCAGACTTTAGTCTTTCGTTTGTCCATTATTTTTTTCTTGTCCCTGGTTGTGGAATACAGCGGGTGATAATGTTGCAGGGAAAAAATGTTTATCTGCAAGCCCAGATTCCTGTTTTAAAATGTTTACAATCATCCCGTGGCCACCAGGGAGAGTTGGCTAGTAAAAATGCAACCGAAGAAAGTTCAAACACAAAACACGAGTTTCCCTCACATGGGTTTTCAGCATTCCTTTTCCCATCAACATGAATGACATTTAGCCCTTTTGGCTCTCACTTGCAGCACTGGCGGCACTCTGGCCTTACACTTCAGGCCCTTGTCTGTGTCCTACAGACTGTTCACAGACCAACTTGGTGTACACATCTAGCAGCCTCTTGCTGCACTGGCTCCCACATGGAGCCCTCCTGACTCCTGCGCCAGACCTCCTGTCTGCTGGGGTGGAGCCCAGAACCATGGTCGGGTTATTACTAAAAGCACAGCACACACCTGACCAATTAGTATGCTGGCTGTTCTGAATACCTGGATCCAGGATTGGAGATTTCATCCCACCCAGATCACTTTGAAATCCCCAGGCTCCAGGTTCCAAAACAAATTTAAGAAAATACTGATGAAACTCTTCATGTCACAAGCTCCCTGGAGCCCCCAAACCTGTCTGGTTAAGAATTCTGGGTCATAACCTCCTTCTAGACCCTGGCAGGGCAACACTCTGCCACATTACCTATACAAAAAGATATCTTGTGAGTTTTGAAACACTATTCATCTATAAGAACATATGCAAAAAGTGCCTAAACAATTGATACCTGAAGATACCTAAGAAGGATGCTGAGAAGAATTCTATAGCCTACTGCTTATATCAAATGACTGGAATGTCAAAATCAGGGTGGCTATAACGTAAATGATAAAAAAAGCTGGAGGGTAGGGAAGTTAAATGTTACTACAAATTATAAAAAAGGTTTTCTGTGTAAATGTAGCCATGCCCTTTTCTTTTGACTTACCAAATCATATATTTCTATCCAAGGCTATATTCACACTACAGCATTTTATTGAATGGCAATTGGTAATATCGCCCCAAGCGCAGTTAAAAAACCCCCCCAAAAAAACAAAGCTGAAAAGGGTGCATGAGATACTATGCTGTGTTTTTTGCACATTGGGAGTCCATTGAAATGAATAGGCTGCCCTATGCAAATAGCTCAACAGCATGCAAATACATGTATATGTGCAAATTCACAAAACACTATAACGTGAATGCAGCCTAAACTGAAACCCATCCTGTAGTCCTAGCACTCAGGAAAACATGCATATAGAGGAGTGGAAGGACTAAAATACTATTAATTGAAAAAGCAAGGGTGAAAAACACCTGCCTACCCTACTCTCCTGATTTGCTGAATACTGTGTGCTACAAAATCAGAGGTGTGCTTTCTAGTATGTTTCATGCATAACATAATAATAGTTACATTTTTCAAAAGCCAATGGGTGATAAAAAAACATATGTGGCATGACCAACTGTACATGTGCATTGACATTAACTGCTCAAATATATATGTTAACATGTGTTTTCTTTTCTGCAGCCCTTCCACAAAATCTTCGTACAGATTGTGTTCAGCCCATGCCAACACCTCCTCAGAGCCACCGAATGATGACATCAACACAAGGTCTAATTCAGACCAATATGGGAAGTGGAATGACGCCAGCAACAATGAATCAGAACAGTGGGACAATGGTGATGATTCCGCACAATACTGGGAAACAGCAAGCAATTTTCCCAGGATCTTCAGATTTTAATATGCCACTTAGGCAAAACCAGAATGCACTGAGCATGACCTCTGGTTGCCAAACTGTTCACAGCCAATCCACTGTCCGTCCAGGAATGACATTGTCTGGATATACTTCCAGCTCACTAATAACCCATTCTGCAGCTCAGCAACACTTGCGACAGGCCAGCATATCAAGAATTCCTAATGTCTATGCTAACCCTTCTTCTCAGATGTGGACTCAGACTGGTGTTACAAGAATACCAGGTCAAAACCAAATGGATCCCAGCATGCAGCAATTTCCAAACAATCCACTGTTCACCAAACAAAATGTCAGACCAAATATGGCAAGCCAGCAGTTTCCCCACCAGGGAGTGGTTCCTCCTAACCAGATTGCTCCTGGAGTTCAAGTAAGACAAATGCAAAAACTTGGTCTGTCCCAGACAAATCCAGGAATAGGGTCCTTGAACAATCCTAACCTTGGAAACAGTTTATCCAGAGGGCAGCTAGCTTCTATCAATGTAATGAAAACCATGCCACAAGGTGTTTCCACATTTAACCAAATGAACCCTGGTCAGCTCGGTCCACCTTCATATGGACCAACCTCTGTCCAAACCCCTGAAACTTTTGACAGACTAAGTTCTGGGGCAGATCTCCACCAATATGACTTTGTAACAACACAGAATAACTCTGTCTTATCTGCTAATTGCAATGAAGCAGACTTTATTGACTGTCTAATGAAGGGAGGTAATACCAGCAGTCCTGACGAAGACTGGCTAAACAACTTGACAATTCTGGATGATATTTTGGGGCAGCACAGTCAAAACCCAGGACCAGTGTAGCCCATGGTGGTTTGAACATATCCATAAGTCGCGTGACTTGAAATAAGGGGTTAATGCTAACACTTGTTCTGATGCCTGTAAATATTTAAATATTTTTTAAATTATGTTTTTTTCAAGAATAAATAGAAGTACTTCTACTTCTGTGTGTGACTGTACATAAAATATAGCATAATGTTTTGTTACATTATAGGAATTTCATTTATATTACCTTGTTTTAAATATGCAAATATTATCATTAGTTCCAGTAATACTATGTATTACAGTCTAAATAACTGTTATGTTTTTTCACATAACAAAATGTAGAGGTGTCAAAGCAAACTGAATACAATGCATGCCATACATTTGCCCATTAAAATACTTGATATATAAAATATCAAACTCTCTGTAGTCTGGCTCCAGGAACAAAAGCCTGTGAGCAAAACCAATTAAACCTGGATACCAGGTTAGCATCCTGCCACAGATCTAGTATGCAATATTACCAGCCATCAGTACGTTTACTAGCCGTTTGTTAAAAATGTGGACTTATAAGCAAGCATGAAAATGCAGTTCTCCAGATTGGGTTTGTACAGCTCTCTGTCCGTTCAGAAGCACAGCATATAATTATATTGAGATCAATAGACATGTTACAAAAGGGTGTTGGACAAGTGTTTTGTGCCTTGCTACTGTGACATTACCACAGTGTTCAGCAAGGGTTAAATGCTGCAATAGAGAAGAGGTGTACGGCTGTGACATTATACTTAATAGGGTTGTGCAAGCAAACATAAAAAAAAAAATTTTGAGTGAAATATGATGTTCAGTTCAAAATGGCCTGTTTTTAGACATGTATCTAATGTTTATGGAAAACCTAAAAAGGAGGAGGCGGAGTCCATATCGTAATTGCAGTTTATTTGAGCTGTAATTAGTCTGAGGATCACGAAGACGCTCTCATTTTAAAAATTCTAAGTTATTTTTTTGACCTTTACATTTTACAATGCAGATCTGTAGAACTCAAGCAAAAAAATTTTTTCAGTTCCTAACATATATATTTTGCTCTTCATATTTATTTGTGGTATGAGACGGATATTAAGTCACATAGTAGTCTAAGTTGTTTATTCCTGGCACAACTTCTTACTATCTCAGTAGTAGCTGCTAAACATCTTTATATGAACCCTTTTATTGAATGTTCTAGTAATAAATGGTCGTGGGACACTGCAGATTGCCTGCATGCCGATGCCCCTCCAGCTGCTTTTTGGACCAAAATTTGATGTAATGCACCATAACTGTCAGTAAAAATGACTTATGGGCCTGGCATTGCTCTCAGCAGACTGGCACCCCTGCCAGTGTGTTGTCATACAACATTCTTCAATGTTTTAGAGAAAATTGCCAGAATAGATGGGTAGAAAGGAAATGGATCCCCAGATCCAAAAGGTGGCAACTGACAAAGACCTAGTGTGCCCTGAAATTATTGCAGCCTAGTTTTTAAAAAAAAATAGCGTAGCAAATGTTGTATGACCGGGATGAATTACCTTCTGTACGCCCACATGGAAACCTAAGACCAAAAGCCAACCCAATGAAATGCTTGTCTAAAATTAAATCACAAAAACATTGTAGGTTTGCACACCTCTGTATATATTTGTAGTATAAAGGTGACTGGTTCCTGGTTTTAAGGCTTTTTTTTTTGCAAGTATGTTTTCCTGAAAATAAGGTTTTGAAGAAAAAGCCTAGACATAAATTTTGTCAATTTTGTCTATGATGTTTTCTGTCAGCTAATATTGTCCTATGTATATTTAAAAGTCTGTTTATAAAAAAAAAAAATCCACTGTACTGTAAACCTTTAATGTTCATACTTTTGTGTAATCATATTTTAATAGTCGCACCATATTTCTGTAATACATTTGTAATATAATGTCTGCATCAAGCACAGAATCAATGATGTTTTTCTTCATACCATAATAAAGAGCCAGGGAAAAATGATGTCTCTCAGTCTGGTTAATAATGAGTTTTTCTTTCAGGAGGGCTTTCTGAAAGTGGAGATACATCTATTAACAAAATCTTTTTTATAGTTTTGGGATTGGTTAAAGCTCCTGTCAGCTTTCTTTGTACTTATTGAAGTACTAAACCCCCACACACTGTATTAACTTTGGCTTTAAATGTATTTATTTATTTTCATACAGGTACGTATATAATGCCAACAAGAGCTTTAAATATGTATTATTCATTCACATTAGGCCATGCCCTTTCAAGGATCTTACAACCTAAGATCCCCAACTCACATTCATACCTACACATACTGAGGCCATTTTCGACTAGAGACAATTAGCCTACCAGTATGTCTTTGGGAGGACATGCAAACTCCAGACAGGTAGTGCTGTGGTTGGAAATCAAACAATGCATTCCTTGCATTAACCTCCCTAGCGGTGATCCCGAGTCTGGCTCGCATCGCTGGATACAAGGAGGATACAGGGAGATGTTACTTACCTTGTCCCCTTGATCCAGCGATGTCCTCCGCACTGTGTGTGCGAGCCGTCCTCCGCTCGATTCACACAGTGCCCGAGTCCCGCCCGATCTCCGTTCCCTGCGACATTACGACGCACGGGAGCGGAGATCGGCGTCAAATTCAAAAAAGTAAAAACACACAATACACATACAGAACTGTAATCTTACAGATTACAGTACTGTATAAAATAAAATACACACCCCCTTTGTCCCTAGTGGTCTGTCCAGTGCCCTGCATGCACTTTTATATTATAAATACTGTTTCTTTTCTGCCTGGAATTTGGAGATTGTCCATAGCAACCAAAAACTGTCCCTTTATGTCAAAAGTGGTTTTAGACCAACTAGAAAACAGTGATAATAAATTAGAATCACTTGCAGAATTGAGCGATAGCGATTTGTGGGGAAATTCGTCATCAAACACTAAATCTAATTACAGCGACAATTCTGAAAATGAGCAAATTTCAGTGTTTTTGGATTTGATTACATTATTGAATAATTTTTATTATTATTTATTATCATTATTTATTATATTATAAATTTTATCATACCTGGGATGTCTGCTAGACTTTGGTTTGAACAGATTTAAGCCCTGGTACACACGGTCAGAGATTCCGACGGAATATGTCCTATCGGACCGTTTTGGCGGATAATCCGACTGTGTGTGGTCTCCATCAGACTATTCCGATGGACCAAGTTTTCCAACTTGTCTATAAAATTTTCCGACAACATGCTCCGATCGGACATACTCCGATCATGTGTAGCCTACTCCGACGGACAAAGTGCCACGCATGCTCAGATCAAATTCCTAGACCAAACCTATTGGCTACTAGCCTGAACGTAGTCCAGTCGTAACGAAATAACGTCATCACGTTATGTACATATCGGATTTTCCAACAACTTTGTCCGACCGTGTGTATGCAACAGTTTTGGGCAAAATCCGTCAGACAAAATCCAACGGATTTGGTTGTCAGAATGTCCGACCGTGTGTACAAGGGCTAAGAGAGTTATTCCTAAGAATTGCAGGCCTACAATATAAAACGCCAAATTTCCATGCAAAATAATTGTACAGCTTTCAGCACCTCAAATCAGAACTAATCATACTGCCAGGGAGGTTAAAGTAAAAAATGTTTTATATTGCTCTGTCCTCCCCCTTCCCTGTGTGAAGGGGAAGAGAGGGAAGAAGAGATCCATTTTTATCTCCGATAATCAATATAGACACCAAAAAATAGAACAGTGGAAAATTTCTGTAGCTACTGACAACAAGTACAACTAACTAAATCATCAGTTAAAAAAATATTTTTATTATCATAATCTTCACTTAAATATGTTAGCTATGCAAATGCAGAGTTTCGATGTTTTAGATCATACAGATGAACATTCGTAATTTAGATCTAATTTTCACAAACACCCCAAGGTATAGCAAGATATTATTGTGTCTGGGATCAGATTAAATCTTCTGATGTTGGATTCAACCAAAGGGGCACGATTCATCAATGTTTTTCAAGCTTTCCAGACGACTTCATTATAAAACTCTGGGAACATCCATGTCTATAAACTGTGTACATGTCCTACAATGGGGCATCCAGAACCCAACTCCTGAATAAAAGCAGCAGGGGCTATAGACCCTCACAACCCCCTTAAAATAAAAAAAAAAAGTAAGTCCACAGGAATGGGACTCTAAAAGAGTAATTCGGCAACCTCTGTATTACCAAATATTCTGTTAAGTTTAGGCATGGCCACCCATCATATACTCCAAATAGTGGGAGTATTCAAGAAATAATTAAAAAAAAAATATAAAAAATCTGCGCTTAGTAACAAAATTTAAAAAAATTTAAAATTAAAAGAACAGCAGCTGAACACTATAACCAAGATACTAGGCACAACAAAACATAAAAGATAAAAGTGCAGCGCTTAACCTATGAAAATAAAAATGTGACTTAATACAACAATTTATAAACTTTGGTGAAGAACCTAAATAATGAAAATCAAAATATAAGTGAATCCAAATACAGTGAATATTGTTTTTCACTGTATTTGGATTCACTTATATTTTGATTTTCATTATTTAGGTTCTTCACCAAAGTTTATAAATTGTTGTATTAAGTCACATTTTTATTTTCATAGGTTAAGCGCTGCCCTTTTATCTTTTATATTCAAGAAATAATGTAATTCATCATGGTAATTATAGTTCTGGACTACAGTGGAATAATAGAGGCCCATAATATTAATAGCTATCCAGAATATGTCTAGGACCTGATGTACAGGTAACGGTAATATGTATCTTTCCACTTGTTGTTGTAGGAAAGTGCATAATAGTAATCTTTTTTGAGGAAAAGTGCTACTTACACATGCTACAGTTCTATTAAATAGGGTTTTAAACTCTGTAACTAAAATCTCATATGAGGTTTAACATATTGGGGGTTATTTACTAAAGGAAAATCCACTTTGTACTGCAAGTGCACTTGAAAGTGCAGTCAATGTAGATCTGAGGGGGACATGCAAGGAAAATAAAAACCAGCATTTTAGCTTGCACATGATTGGATGATAAAATCAGCAGAGCTTCCACTTATCTCAAATCTACCCCTTAGATTTAGAGCGACTGCACTTTCAGGTGCACTTGCAGTGGAAAGTGGATTCACCTTTCGTAAATAACCCCATTATGTAATTTCCATTCTAAATTGTCTTCAGTCCTTTTTAGGTTCAACTGCAGGACCAAACAAATCAACTGCCTACTGTTTATAAAAATATTAAAACTGCTTAAACTGGAAAGGGTCAGGGACTTTTTCCAACAGCATATTGCGTTTTGCGTGTTATAGACTTCAATGGAGCCGAACCAGAAACTTAAGTGTTGCATTTTTGATGCGCTTTTTTAATGCATTTTCCGTTTTTTGCTTTTTTTTTTCACTTTAATACAATGTGTTGCTAAGAAGCAGGCTGAACTTGAAGCCCTTAACAACTGATAAGTCATTAGGTTCCCCACTGATAGCTGAATATGAAAAAAAGCATTGCCGGAAAAGCAAATCAGGGAAAAAACTGTGGGGTCCCCCCAAATCCATACTGGGCGGCCTGGTATGCATTTTGAGGGGATCCCCATGTCAAAATTGAAAAAAAAATGACGTGGTGTCCCCTCAAAAATCCATACCAGACCCTTATCTAAACATGCAGCCCAGCAGGTCAAGAAAGGGAGGGGGCGAGCGCCCCTGCCCCAAAACACCCTGCCCCCATGTTGATGGAGACAAGGGTCTGCAGGCAATGGGGGGGGGCTTATCAGAATCTGGAAGCCCCATGTGAGTATGTGTAGGTGTAAGGATTGTCCACTCCCAGAGAACGAGGACTGTGATATCACATGACCGAAGACAAAATGCCTGGAATAAAGCTTTGAATAGAAGTGTGCCCAACCATGAATGTGGCCTTAAATCTGCAGTTTTTAGTAAAAGTTAACTTGGAGACTGAGCTATGAAAGTCCTTGTTTAGGGACTGCCTCTTATGGAGGGGCAACTGTCTCCCAAATGTGCTCCTGTATTGTCACCCTGTTATATATGCCCCAGGAAAGGCTACAGCCCTGCAGAAATGTTACATGGGCCACTGTTGTCACTGTCAGCAAGTCGGTCCAAAGAAATTATGTACAGCCAATGTTGAAGCAAAACAGGAAGTGGCTGAAAAAAATGAACGGAAACAGTATGAAAAAGGTAAAAACGGCACTTCATGATAAAAAAAATATAATTGTTTGATACTCAGTGCTTAAATAAAATGTTATCCCATTGGGATTTAGATTTATTTTAAATTAAAAAAACTATGTTTACATTCTAAATTTATGGGCACCAGGTTCTAGCATTAAACATTAATCACCCACTTGCCCTTCGGGAGATTTACCCCCCCCCCCCCCCCCCAATGACCAGGGCATTTTTTGCGATACGGCACTTTACTTTAACTGACAATTGTGCAGTCATGCAACTCTGTACCTTAAAAAAATGTATGTCATTGTTTTCCCACAAATAGAACCTTATTTTGGTGGTGATTACCACTCTGTTTTTTTTTATTTTTCGCGCTATAAAGAAAAAAAGACCAACAGCTTTGAAAAAAAAAACAATATTTTTTACTTTCTACAACATAGCCAATAACATAGCCAAAAAAATGTGAAAAATCAAATTTCTTCGTAAATTTAGACCAATATGTATTTTGCTACATATTTTTTGTAAAAAAAATCCCAATAAGCCCATATTGATTAGTTTGCGCAAACGTTGCATCTACAAACTATGGGATATACAGTTGTGCTCATAAGTTTACATACCCAGGCAGAATTTATGATTTCTTGGCCATTTTTTCAGAGAATATGAATGATAACACAGAAAATTTTTCTTTCACTCATTGTTAGTGATTGGCTGAAGCCATTTATTATCAATCAACTGGGTTTAGTCTTTTTAAATCACAACATAAACTACCCAAATGACCCTGATCAAAGGTTTACATACCCCAGTTCTTAATACAGTTTATTGCCCCCTTTAACATCAATGACAGCTTGAAGTCTTTTGTGGTATTTGTGGCTCTTTATATTCTCAGATGATGAAACTGCCCATTCCTCTTGGCAAAAAGCCTCCATGCGCAGCTTCCTGGCTATTTAATGCAAATGTTCCTCCAGTATTTTTTGATAACATATTGCATTTATCTTGCCATCAATTCTGACCAAATTTCCTGTGCTTTTGTAGCTCACACATCCCCAAAACATCAGTGATCCACCTTCGTGTTTCACGGTAGGAATGGTGTACCTTTCATCATAGGCCTTGTTGACTCCTCTCCAAATGAAGCGTTTATGGTTGTGGCCCAAAAGCTACATTTTGGTCTCATCACTCCAAAAGACTTTGTACCAGAAGGTTTGAGGCTTGTCTCTGTGCTGTTTGACGTATTGTAAGCGGGATACTTTGTGGCATTTGCATAGTAATGGTTTTCTTCTGGCGACTCGACCATGCAGCCCATCTTTCTTTAAGTGCCCAAATTGTGCATCTTGAAACAGACACACCACATGTTTTCAGAGAGCCTTGTATTTCACCTGAAGTTATTTTGGGGTTTTCTTTGCACCCGAACAATTTTCCTGTCAGTTGTGTCTGAAATTATAGTTGGTCTACCTGGCCGTAGTTTGGTTTCAACAGAACCCCTCATTTTCCACTTCTTGATTAGAGTTGGAACACTGCTGATTGGCATTTTCAATTCATTGGATATCTTTTTATATCCCTTTCCTGTTTTATGCAGTTCAACTACCTTTTCCCACAGATCCTTCGACAATTCTTTTGCTTTCCCCATTACCAGAATCCAGAAACATCAGTGCAGCACTGGATAAAAGATGCAAGGGTCTGTCAGGAGACTAGAAATTAATTGACCCTTTATTTTATATATACACACACACTAGTTACAAGCAAACAGATCACAGGTGAGGATGGTTACCTTTAATAGCCATTCAACCCCTTTGTGTCAACTTGTGTGCATGTTATCAGGCCAAAATCACCTGGGTATGTAAACTTTTAATCAAGGTCATTTGGGTAGTATCTGTTGTCATTATGACTGAAAAAGAGAAAACACAGTTGATTGATAATAAATGGCTTCAGCCAACCGCTAACCATGAGTGAAAGAAATTTTTTGTGTTATCATTCACATTCTCTGAAAAGTGGCAAAGAAATCGAAAATGTTGCCGGAGTATGTAAACTTATGAGCACAACGGTATACTGTTTTTTTTGTTTTTGTTTTTTAATACTAGTAATGCCGATCAGCGACTTATAGTGGGACTGCAATATTGTGGCAGACAATCGGACACTAACTGACACTGTGTAAACCAGTGACACTAATACAGCGATCAGTGATAAAAATATGGACTGTCACTGTACTGACAGTGACTGGGAAGGGGTTAAACATCTAGGGCGATCAAAGGGTTAAATATGTGCTTAACCAGTTTTTGTGTATAATATGTGGAAAGGTAAAATCAGCACAACCATATAAAAATTAACACTTAATCATCTGCAGGCTAAACACAAAGCATAATTTCATACAGCCCCAAAGAATAATATTAACCTAAGGCAGTGCAGTGCAGATAACACTAGAAATAGACAACAGTTCAAATATTACAGAGGATATATGAAGCCCAAGCAGAAAATGTCCTTAATAGAGAAAGAATTGACCCCTGAACTAACAGGAAGGTTGAGTGCGCAGGTTCCCAATGTTGGGGATGAGGGATAGCAAATGCAGATGGGTCCCAACAGCTCCAGTGTCCACGCATATAGCCAAATGTATATAAAAGCTAATAAAAGATCTAAGTGCTCACTGTATTTAAAAAAAACATTGCTTTTATTTGAATAAAACTTATAAGCTTCTCCTCTTGTAAACAGCAGGAAAATCCCATATAAACAATTACACACCAAACGTCCTTTTAGTGCATCCGGCTGATCTCTAAAAGCAGCAGGTGACGTCACAGAACGTGGCTCCTCCTCCCGTATGCATCAAATGGGAACCTGCGCATTTGCTATCCCTCATCCCCAACATTGGGAACCTGCGCACTCAACCTTCCTGTTAGTTTAGGGGTCAATTCATTGAGGTGAGCGAGCAATCTGTGTGCTGCTGGTGGGTTCATCCACGTAAAGGACTGGTATTCATGATATCATCACCTAAAGGATTCTTTCTCTATTGAGGACATTTTCTGGTTGGGCTTCATATATCCTCTGTAATATTTGGACTATTGTTTATTTCTACTGTTATATCTGCGCTGCACTGTCTTATGTTAATAGTTGTGTGTACTATGTGTGCTATTTTTAATTAGGGATGTGGTGGATTATATTCCCTGCTTGGCAGGGAAAGAAAATCTATTTCTTCCCTCCTATCAGGATGGACCTCTGCATTGTTTAAATATGGAAAGCTCCATTCAGCCTCTCTGCTCGACAACCAGCGGTTACTGGTGGACATCCATTGGCTGGCACTTGCAGCTGACAAATCACAGCAGAAGTGGCGCACGAGCTCACCCCTGCCTGGAAGAGCAGAATCACGTATATATAGGTGATTCTGCAGAGCGCACCTGCTCTGTAGCAGTAAATCTGCTATGGCGGTCGGCAAGTGGTGGTGTAAATTATACATTTATTGACACCAGAGGAGCCTGTTTCAGACAAATTTCTGTTTCGACAACCAACTTGCCATTACATACAATGTACTCCACCATCAATAATTAGAAAATATTGATTTGTAAATTGTACTGTTCAGTAAGCAAGCATGCTGCAAAAGACAATCAAAAAGACATTGTATGACTTGGCATTTTATATTAGTAACTGCTTTTTTATCTTTTTTTTGGCTTAATTACAATTTTCCATTTACTTGGTCAGCACGCCAGCAGTAATGTGGTTAAATGTTATGCCTATAAGTATATTCTTCCTTTCCTTTTAAGTATCTATTACTTAGTGCTATTTTTGCACCTGAAATAAAGTTCTACCTGCTAGTCTCTGGGGTTATGGTTTTGGCAGCTATATAGAAGCACCATTTAATCTTGCTGATAATACTCCATTGTTGAAAAGAGCATGTAATAAAGTCTTCCATGTAACACAAAGGGCTTTTCGTTGGTATTTGACTAAAATGAAATACTGCAGTCTTTGAAACCCATCCCCTCTGAAACAGTTGTTGGATTAGATCATAAATGAAAAAATTATTAGTTGCCTCCAATGTATACTATGTTCATTGGATTCAAACTGGCCATCTGGCAATTGCACTATTGGTCAGAAGGACTGAGAGCATTTGTAGCAATTTTAATGTCCAAAATTCACAATACCCTATGCATAGTCTGTGCTTGGACCCCATAACAATAAGCCCTTGTACACGCGGTCGGGGCATTCCGATGGAAAATGTCCGTTCGGACCGTGTTGTCGGATAATCCGACTGTGTGTGGGCTCCATCGGACTGTTTCCGTCGGAATATCCGACGGACAAAGCTTTAGAGCTGGGCTATAAAACTTTCCAACAACATGTTCCGATCGTCCGATTGTGTGTAGAGAATTCCGATCGGACAAAGTGCCACGCATGCTCAGATCAAATTCCTAGACCAAAGCTATTGGCTACTAGCCTGAACGTAGTCCCGTCGTAACAAAATAACGTCATCACGTTAAGTACGATCGGATTTTCCTACAACTACAACTACAACTTTGTCCGACCGTGTGTATGCAACACAAGTTTCGGACAAAATCTGTCTGACAAAATCCAACGGATTTTGTTGTCGGAATGTTCGACCGTGTGTACAAAGGCTTAGACTCAGGGAAATGGTGCAATATAAACAGGGATGAATTGGTTCATTGTTATATCAGGACTGATTTTTTTTTTATTTCCAGGAGTTGTGCACATAACAGAAACTGTGTTTGACCTGCTTTGGGTTGCATTTTGTTGGATGCAGCATATACTAATGGGGTGCATTTAAACTTCTTGAAAAGAAAGTCAAATGCAGCCTTTCCTTGTCAATTGCTGAATTTTCCATTTGACCAAATGCATTCAAATGGAAATGGCCACGTTTGACATGAATGGCTGTATATAGGAGCCCTTATAGTATAAAAGGTACCCATAGTTGAGGGTTCTGTTCATTAGCGTGATTTGATCCTTGGATGATTTCTTCTCACCTGACATACGCCCCTCCCTGCTATACACTCTGGGATTGATTTACTAAAATTGGAGAATCGAAAATCTGGTGCAAATGTGCATTGTTTCCAATCAGCTTCACCAATCAACTTTCAGAACTTCTTCTCAGGTGAACCACGATTCTGTTTGCATCATTTTACCACGATTCGTCGGGCAACAATTGCTAGACATGTGCAGAGTAAAATATTTCGTTTCGGAATTTCGTTTTCGTCCGAAAACTTAATTTATTTAGTTACTCCCGAAATTCGTTTTTATTTATTTCGTTTTTCGTTCAAAAATTGCATTCGTCCGAAAATCCACATGAATTACGGTCGAATCTGTCTTGGAAGGCTTATGGTGTCTGTCGAATGTATAAAGAAGATTCGACGGAGCTAACTATATAGCATACTTTAGAACCCTATTAAAGTCTATGGGACTCCAACGTTCAAAATCTAAAGTGCTAATTTTAAAGGCTAATTTGCCAGTTACTGTCCTAAAAAGTGTTTGGAGACCCGGGTCCTGCCCCAGGGGACATGTATCAATGCAAAAAAAAGTTTTAAAAACGGCCGTTTTTTCGGGAGCAGTGATTTTAATAATGATTAAAGTGAAACAATAAAAGTGTAATATTCCTTTAAATTTCGTAGGGGGGGGGGGGGGGGTTGTCTATAGTGTGCCTGTGAAGGGGCGCATGTTTCCGTGCTTAGAACTGTCCCAGCACAAAGTGTCATTTATGCAGGAAAAAAAGTCCTTTAAAATCACTCGCAGCTATTATGAATTGTCGGCTCCGTAATACAGAGAACACTCATTGAAAGTCATTGATAAAAAAATAAATAAATAAATAAATAAAAAAGCGTGGGGGTCCCCCAAATTCAATTACCAGGCCCTTCAGGTCTGGTATGGATATTAAGGGGAACCCTGCCTCAAATTTAAGAAAAAATTTGACGTGGGGTTCCCCCTAAATATCCATAACCAGACCCTTCAGGTCTGGTATGGATATTAAGGGGAACCCCGCGTCAAATTAAAAAAAAAATTGACGTGGGGTTCCCCCTAAAAATCCATACCAGACCCTTTATCCGAGCAAGCAACCTGGAAGGCCGCAGGAAAAGAGGGGGGGACAAGAGAGCGGCCCCCCCTCCCTCCTGAACCGTACCAGGCCACATGCCCTCAACATTGGGAGGATGCTTTGGGGGTCCGTGACCCCTCAAAGCACCTTGTCCCCATGTTGATGAGGACAAGGGCCTCATCCCCACAACCCTGGCCGTTGGTTGTGGAGGTCTGCGGGCAGGGGGCTTATCAGAATCTGAAAGCCCCCTTTAACAAGGGGACCCCCAGATCCCGGCCCCCCCCTGTTTGAAATGGTAAGGGGGTACAAAAGTACCCCTACCATTTCACAAAGAAAGTGTAAAAAATGGTTAAATAAAACAAACACACTTTTGAAAAATTCCTTTATTAAAAATAAAAAAATAAAAAAAAGATTCCAGCGGCGGTAATCCACTCTTGCTATCCAGCGACGGACGGTCATCTCTCCAGCGATGTCTCATCTCATCCAGCGCAGCAAATACATCCTTCTTCTGTCTCCTCCACGGAGACACTGCAGGCATTCCGGCGGCTGACGTTTCTTATATACGGAGGGCGGGGCCACCCGTCACCTGACCCCGCCCCCTCTGACGCAAGGGGAAACCCGGGGTTCCCCGTGACGTATGGGTGACCCCGCCCCCCTCTGATGTAACGGAAACCTGCCTGTGTTACATCAGAGGGGTGCGGGTCACCCCTACGTCACAGGGAACCCCGGGTTTCCCCTTGCGTCGGAGGGGGGCGGGGTCAGGTGACGGGTGGCCCCGCCCTCCGTATATAAGAAACGTCAGCCGCCGGAATGCCTGCAGTGTCTCCGTGGAGGAGACAGAAGAAGGATGGATCGCTGCGCTGGATGAGATGAGACATCGCTGGAGAAATGACCGTCCGTCGCTGGATAGCAAGAGTGGATTACCGCCGCTGGAATCTTTTTTTTATTTTTTTATTTTTAATAAAGGAATTTTTCAAAAGTGTGTTTGTTTTATTTAACCATTTTTTACACTTTCTTTGTGAAATGGTAGGGGTACTTTTGTACCCCCTTACCATTTCAAACAGGGGGGGGCCGGGATCTGGGGGTCCCCTTGTTAAAGGGGGCTTCCAGATTCTGATAAGCCCCCCGCCCGCAGACCTCCACAACCACCGGCCAGGGTTGTGGGGATGAGGCCCTTGTCCTCATCAACATGGGGACAAGGTGCTTTGAGGGGTCACAGACCCCCAAAGCATCCTCCCAATGTTGAGGGCATGTGGCCTGGTACGGTTCAGGAAGGAGGGGGGGGCGCTCTCTCGTCCCCCCCTCTTTTCCTGCGGCCTGCCAGGTTGCGTGCTCGGATAAAGGGTCTGGTATGGATTTTTAGGGGGAACCCCACGTCAATTTTTTTTTTTATTTGATGCGGGGTTCCCCTTAATATCCATACCAGACCTGAAGGGTCTGGTTATGGATATTTAGGGGGAACCCCACGTCAAATTTTTTCTTAAATTTGAGGCAGGGTTCCCCTTAATATCCATACCAGACCTGAAGGGCCTGGTAATTGAATTTGGGGGACCCCCACGCTTTTTTTTTTTTTTTTTTTATCAATGACTTTCAATGAGTGTTCTCTGTATTACGGAGCCGACAATTCATAATAGCTGCGAGTGATTTTAAAGGACTTTTTTTCCTGCATAAATGACACTTTGTGCTGGGACAATTCTAAGCACGGGAAACATGCGCCCCTTCACAGGCATACTATAGACAACCCCCCCCCCCCCCCCCCTACGAAATTTAAAGGAATATTACACTTTTATTGTTTCACTTTAATCATTATTAAAATCACTGCTCCCGAAAAAACGTCCATTTTTAAAACTTTTTTTTGCATTGATACATGTCCCCTGGGGCAGGACCCGGGTCCCCAAACACTTTTTAGGACAGTAACTTGCAGAATCTTTTCTCTCTGTCAAATCTTTTTTCTCTGTCGAATATTTTCTCTATATAATCTTGGACTAATAGAGGTAAGGTTAGGCACATTCGACCACAGGTTCTATAGACACAGATTGTTGTCAGAGTCATGTCGAATCTCCTATTCTATATCGAACTGTTGTAAGAATGAAAACGAAAATAAAGCATTTATTTATGTCGGATCTTTCGTTTTTCGGATTTTGTGCTTTCGTTATCGTTTGTCAAAACGAAAACTAAAATAGCTGAAATTCGGACGAAAATGCATTCGGACGAAAACGAATGCACATGTCTAACAATTGCTGTAAAATCGCAGCCTGATCAGGGTGCTATTGGAAGTGACATGGATCGCAAGGGCATCCTGCGATTTGCAGTGATTTGGAATACCGGGCAGAATCCTGCTGATCGCGCCCGTGAGACGGGACGCCCAGATGTGAACTGCTAGTGATAACCACTGTCTTCTCCCAGTGGGTATGGCTTCCACCCTTTTGACAATACTTTGCCTGTAAGTCTTGAAAATAACAACAATTGCTTTGATTTTAAGTTTGGAATTCACACAGTATTCGACAACCCCCAGTGAATCCAATCTGGGCACATTTTACTCATACCTAGTGAAAAGCCTAATGAATGTGGCTTCAAGTGATATTATAAAAAAAAGTTAAGTGAATTTATAATGTTAATATTTTTATTGATATGTATTTTAATCATTAGTGCTTGTGCATTTTGCCTCCTCTAAGCCTACCTTACCATGACCGTTTTAGTCATATTTTCTCATCGTTCCCCCAAAAGCCTCTCCAAAAAATCCTTGGTTTCCATACACTGCACTGATGATGATGACCAAAAGTGAGAAATAGTGGTTGTGACAGACCTAGCCGGGACAGAGGCTGTTGCCTTGCGATTATGGGCCCTGTCATTTGGGGGAACGGTGCTCTTTGTGAGCTGTATGCCTGGGGACCCCTGAGGTGGTGTTACTTGGATTCAGATCCATGTCATCCCCAAGATACACAGTCTCTGGATATGTATTTACCATATTAGCAATAGACTGAATCACACTGCTGGGACACAAACTGTTAGATGCTAATGTCATGAACTCTAGCCACCTGTCTGTTGTGTAAATGATTCTAGTCTGCTTGTAAGAATATTCCACACATTTTTGTTTGTGCTAATTAACTCTGTGTTTATGTTTATGGTAATGTTTATTGAATAGTCAATCAGTGAGCTAGGAGACAAAGTCTTAACTTGAAAATTCCTATCTCTCAGACAACTAGTCTGGGTCAATGATTAGATAATTAGCTCATGCTAATTAGGTTAGGTTTTAGTCTTCTACTGTATTATAAATACTTGTCATTTTGGTTCTAATAAATCAGTCCATGTTGAGCAGCTAAGCAAGTGTCGTCTTGTTTTGTGCTTGTGAGCGGTTGGCATATCTGATATCTATATTCAGACTTAGGAAGCGGTATACTGACGGAAGCACTCAATCGGAGTGTGGGATCGGTTCCGTAACAGTGGTATGTGGGTAAAGCAGGGTACACACTATTGGTGTCAGCTTCGGTCAGAGCAGCTGTACTAACCATGCAAGGTTAGTTCACCGATCTCCACTGCTGAGCTATTGTGTTCTGACAGATCACTCTGATCAGCGCTCTTCACCATTGGCTGAGAGCATTGATCGGGAGGTGGTCGGTTGCTGGTTTTCCAACATGAACCTCCAACAGAAGCCGGTCAAACGGGCAGCTTCTGTTGAACAGACCCACATACACATGGGCAGAATGTCGGCTGTTTTTTCTTTTTCTTTTTTGAACAGGCAAATGTCTGTGTATGGGGCTTTCGAATTTTTGGAACATATCATTTTTGGTAGTGTCTGTGCTAAGAACTAGCTGCCATGAATGCAACATTAACCCAAAGGTAGAAAGAAATTATTTTCATGGCTCCACCCACTTTTTAACAAGCACTCAAATGCTTTTTTTTTTTTTGTATTTATGTTGAAAGTGACGGCTTACTTGTAGATACATTTTGTTATAAGAAGGCTCTGCTGTGCTTGAATTCTTATGGAAATAAACATTCCAGCACTTGTAGATAGTGAATGTATTTCATATGCGGCAGCATAACAGTTTTGTTAAAACATCGATCAAAACACACCCTAAGCCTACAGTGATCTCATTGGTCAGTCTGCTCATCCTATCAGCATGTTCACTGTCAGCACAAGTGTATGTAGCAGAACCCAAATGACTTTTGATGCTGGCCTTTGTTTTTTCTGTGTCAGATCTATTATGCAGAGGATTACAGAAGACTAATATAAAGACAGATGCAGGTATTTGCATTTAAAAAAAAAAAACACAAAGCAAAAGCTATATTTATAACAATGAACACCCTCTGTTGCTTATTTAGACTGTTATTAAAAAGCATACACTTTTTTTGCCTTTGGTTTAGTTTAGTTTGCCTTTAGTTTAACCTCCCTGGCAGTATGATTATTTCAGATTTTTGATGCTGAAAGCGGTACAATTATTCTGCATAGAAATTTAGCATTTTATATTGTAGTCCTGTAATTCTTAGGAATAACTCACTTAAATCTGTCCAAACAAGAGTCTAGTAGACATCCCAGGTATGATAAAGTTTGAAAACCGAAATCATAAATTATAATATAATAAATAACTATAAATATAACAAATAATAATATAATAATAATAAAAAGTATTCAATAATGTAATTAAATCAAAAACACTGAAAGTTGCAGAATGGTCGCTGTCATTACTTTTCAGTATTTGATGACGGATCTCCCCACAAATCGCTATCGCTCATTTCTGCAAGTGATTCTAATTTATTATCGCTGTTTTCTAGCTGGTCTAAAACCACTTTTGATGTAAAGGGACGGTTTTGGTTGCTATGGACCATGTCTAGTTTCCAGGCAGAAAGAACAGTATTTATAATATAAAACTGCATGCAGGACACTGGACAGACCACTAGGGACAAAGGGGATGTAAAATAAATTGATACAGTAATGTAATCTGTAAGATTACAGTGTACCGTATATGTATTGTGTGTTTTAGTTTTTGAATTTGGAGCCGTTCTCCATCCCCGTGCGTCGCAACGCTTGCAGGGAACGGAGCTCAGCTCTGTGATAGATTGAGCAGAGGAGGGCTCGCACACAGTGTGGGGAAACATCGCAAGATCCTGGGGACAAGGTAAGTAACGTGTACCTGGATCCTGCGATGCAATCCTAAATGTGTGGCTTGGGGTTACTGCTTTTAGTGCTGAAAATCCACCCTGAGCCACACTCGGGAATACCGTCAGGGGGGTTAAGCAGCGATCACATGAACTCATTTTCCATTTCTGGATCATGGCTGCAACTGTGGGTGAAGAGTAGTAGCCCCTGAGACATTATTGGATGGGGACAGAACTTTGAATCCCATCACCCCATTCTACTCCTCCCATTGGATGCTTCAGCTGTCAGTCTACAGAAAAGGGGGTTAAAGCCTTGTACACACTACTATTTTTTTTTTCGTTCAACCTAGCAGGTTAAGCAAAAAAAGCTGACAGCTCAGGTCGAAGCCGCTGTACTAACAATCCAATATTAGTACAGCGATCTCCACTTCTGTGCTATTGTGTTCTGACAGGGGGTGGCCAGTGGCTGGAAGCGCTGACCGGGAGCGAATCGGTAGACCGTTTTCGGCCATGCCCCTTCGACAAAAGCTGGCTGAATGACTGGCTTTTGTCGGACCGACTCCAGTACACACGGGCTGAATGTCGGCCAGTTTCTATTGAACCGGCCTATGCCAGCCAGCATTCAGCTAGTATGTGTTAGGCCGGGTTCACACCTATGCAAATTAGATGTGGGTTTCCCTGCATCCAATTCGCATAGCAGGAGAATGTGACCAGCTCCCTATGGAGCCGGTTCACATATCTCTGTTGCGGCTGTGGAGCGCACTGCGCAGAAACGTGCATCTTTGGCTCCATTTCAGGGCCGAATTTAGGTATAAATTTTCATCCCTGAAACAGGAAACAGGGACGCACAGTGCTCCTGTGCCATCCGTGGCCGGTTCCAGTGTGAACCCGGCCTTAGGCTTAAGATGTGATATTGAGGGTTAAGGCACAGGCTTGGGCTTCCATTCAGATGTACAGGAGCACTGTAGTAAATTCAGAAACAACCCTACAGTGTTGTCACTGGCCCTACACTATCATTACTGGAAGGATCTACAGGTATGCAGGAGGGAAATGAAACGGAATACAAATATGGCATGCATGTACACTAAGCTATCATGCCTAACTACTGCATTGCCATTTTTTGTATATATCTGGACTGTTTTAAATAATTATAAATTGTATTTAGAATAAATAAGAAGAGGTATGTCTTACATTTGCAGATACACATTTGTTTGTCTTGCTTTATATCCACCTTCAGCTATTTGATTTGCTGCAAATTAACATCTCATTACCCTTCGCGAGGCACTTTTTGTACTGATAATTTGTTCTACCAGATATGTAGTACATTGATGTACACTCAATACCATCTTAGCTAGTTGGATGACAGACAACGCGCATATGAAATAAATTGCTTATTGTAGTCTCATCAGTGCATAACAGGTAAGGAAAACACCAGAAAGAGTTTAATAGTGATATAATGATAATGAGGTGTATCCCAAAATGCTCTGCTCCAAATCTAATGTATCAGATATTGGCTTAGGCAAACCAATGCATTCATTTCCACTGGTGAGTGATCTCTTTCTTCCGTGATGCGCTAATGAAGTGTTTGTTACTGGAAGGACCAGATTCCAGTTCATAAAGCCTACCCATGCAGTACCATTATTTATAAATTGTTCCTTCAATTCTGTCACCTGTCAAAGTAGTTGACAATTTACTTGCGTGAACAGTCTTTAGAAAGGGACAGCTGATCCTTCCAGTAACAAGCACTTTATCATCCCATCAAAGAAGTGTCATGAAATGGAGGATCAATTACCAGTAACTACAAAATATGCTCATCGAGTGCCTGAATGGCCTGTCTTTGATCCTGACTGCTAGTAGGACTGACTGAGAGGAGCAGCACCACATGAGCAAGAGGTGAGGTTAATGTATCAAGTGGTAGAGTGGAGCAGTCTATTCACTAACACACAGGAACATTTTTAGAAGGTCAATCAAAACACTCTCTGAATGGGCCCTTTATTTTAGATTTACAAAGAACTATGTACAGGCCGTACACAAAAAAATGTAAGGAATTGTTTGGTTAGGCCCTCACCAATATCATTTTTGGTAAGTCCTTAAAGTGGAAGTAAACTCCCCTATCGTTTTCATCCACGGAAGCTGCCATCTTTGCCTCTGTTTAATCTTCAGCTGCCACGGTGCTGCACATGTGATCCGTTATGACACCAGCCATTGGGTGGTTTGACAGTTTGGTTGAGAGCACAGCCAATGTGCAGTTAGCATTCCCGGCATGCCGTTTTTTGAAAATGTTTAAATCGATGGGTTTACTTCCACTTTAAGGGTGCACAGCAATTGTGCAGATAGATTGTAACATGAGTGCCCTAAATGACAGTAGCCAGGCCAGAATAATATGCTGAAAAGGAAGATGATGATAAGAGGAGACAACTGAATGAGCTCTGCTGCTCCTTCACTGTCCAATCATAAGGCTGAAGGGAGGGTGGTGTCAGCAGTGCATTCTTTTATGGTAGTAGAGAATGTGGCATCATCTACCTGACTGTGCAATGTGGCATTACTATGTAAATGAAACTCTTCTGGCAGGTTAAATACCTCTATACACGTTTTCCATCTATGTATTTAGATGTTTGTTTGGAGCTCAGCTTTAAAATACACCTGTACTGAGAAAGATTTATGAATACTACTTTTGCTAGTTGCCTGGTTGTCTCTGACCTCATTACTCTTTTAGTTACTTATGAGTAGCACCTAGTGTAGTGAACTCTGATATTCTGCTTGTAGTGTTTGTTCTTGGTCAATGTATCAAAGTGTGATCCATTTGATCAGCATATTATCATTATACAGAATTTATATAGTGCCAACAGTTTACACAGTGCTTTACACTATAAGGGCAGACAGTACAATTACAATACAATTTAATATAGTAGGAATCAGAGGGCCCTGCTCATTAGAGCTTACAATCTAAGAGGAAGGGTCAAGAGATACAAAAGATAATAACTGTAGCATAACAATAGCATAAAAGCCAGTTAACTAGCATTTTCCAAAAGAGAGTTAAAATGGCAACCTATGTATTTTCTCAGTACAGGTTTGCTTGTAAGAACCCAATATACTGTACATGTAGTAAAACTTGATCTCCAGGAGAGAATTTTCCCTAACCAGCTGACAGTGATCTCTGTGATGGGCATTGCAAACAGCCTAAAAAACAACCAATCGCTGTATGAAAGAAATTAAAAAACTTATAAAGACTTAACCTCCCTGGCGGTATGATTTTCAGATTTTAGGTGCTGAAAGTGTTACAATTATTTTGCATGGAAATTTGGCGTTTTATATTGTGGTCCTGTAATTCTTAGGAATAACTCACTTAAATCTGTCAAAACCAGAGACTAGCAGACATCCCGGGTGTGATAAAGTTTGAAAAATGAAATCAGAAATTATAATATAATAAATAACTATAAATAATTATACCAAATAATAATATAACAATAATAAAAATTATTCAATAATGTAATCAAATCAAAAACACTGAAATTTGCTCAGTTGCAGAATTGTCACTGTCATTAATTTTCAGTATTTGATGACGGATCTCCCCACAAATCGCTATCGCTCAATTCTGCGAGTGATTCTAATTTATTATTGCTGTTTTCTAGCTGGTCTAAAATCATTTTTGATGTAAAGGGACAGTTTTGGTTGCTATGGACAATTTCCAGTTTCCAGGCATGAAGAACAGTTTTTATAAAATAAAACTGCATGCAGAACACTGGACAAAAATAAGTACGTCTTACAATCTGTAAGTTTACATTATACTGTATGTATACTGTGTGTTTCACTTTTTGAATTTGGCGCCGTTCTCCGTCCCTGTGCGTCGCAACGCTCGCAGGGAACGGAGATCGGCTCCGTGATAGATCGAGCGGAGGATGGCTTGCTCGTAGAGCGGGGGGACATCGCTTGATCCAGGGGAGAAGGTAAGTAAACTCTCACTGGATTCAGCGATGCGGTCCCGAGTCTGGCTCGGGGTTACCGCTTTTTGTATAAAATTTCCACCCCGAGCCAGACTCCAGATACCTAAATTTGGCTCTCGGTAGGGAAACTTTGAGGTTGATTTACTAAAGGCAAATCCACTTTGCACTACAAGTGCACTTGGAAGTGCAGTCGCTGTAGATCTGAAGGGAAGATCTGAAATGAGGAGAAGTTCTGCTGAATTTATCATCCAATCATGTGCAAGCTAAAATTTTGTTTTTTTACTTTCCTTGCATGTCCCCCTCGGATCTAAAGCGACTTTACTTCCAAGTGCACTTGTAGTGCAAAGTGGATTTGCCTTTAGTAAATAACCCCCATTACTTGCAGAAAAATAAAATGCATCTTATATTTACCAGTCCTTTAAATAATTTTAAGGGCATTTTCCATAACCTATTTTACAAGGGTATTACATCTTCAGGATGCAGATTTTAACAAGACTGCTTACTTTACATACATGTATTATAAATATGTGATGGTTATATAGCAAGAACCCTATTTCTATGCAGAAGCAATATCAATCAGGGCTAAAACTATTCTATCATAGTCACAGATGCCTTTTTCAGCACTCCACAACGGCACACACCGCCTGTATAAAAATAGAATTCCCTCCCTGTGTTTCCTGTCTAATTTGCATCGAAAAGCTGATTTGGAATATCTAATGGGAACATTTGCATTTTGTGCTGGCTTCTAAGACCAAATTGGTTTGGGGCATTTTTCAGAGATCTTACGGAAGGTCAGTTCTGCTTAAACTTCAAGACGTGTTTTCAAGCAATACCTCATGGAAATATATCTAAAGCTCTGTTTCTAAGTTATTTTCTACTTATTTTGGGTCGGGTACAGTCACAGTTCAAAGGTTAAGGGTCCTGAAATTAACTGGCACATTGTATATATTTACAGTGGCACACGGATTTTGTTAATGAGTGTTCTTAAAGTCTACACTCTCTGTCTTAATGTCAGATATGTATCTCGGTTCCTGTTACTATTCTTTGTGCATATATAATGTACTGATTGACTTGGCTTTTAATTAAAAGAAACATGTCATTAAAGAAATATGGACATTGCCATTGCTGCTTGATTTTTAAAAGCTCTGGGGCTATTATTTAATTTTCCTTGCATGAGATTGGGTATTCAAATAAAATACTATTTTATCGTATTTACTAAGCTAAATGAAAAACCACTATCTACTCTTTTATTAACCAGTTGTGAATTTTGGATGTGCTAAGTATACGCAATAAAAACTAAATTGAAGTACCCTTTATTAACCCATGCTTAACCTTAAGCTGGGTTCACACTATTGTGATGTCAGACATTGTATGTGATTCGCACCGCATTGCTGTGTAGATCACATGCAATGTCTGTGCGATGCAAATTCAACCATACAGATCCGATGGCTGAATTTGCATCGCATTCAGACCAAAATGGTGGCGCACCCTTTTTTTGGTCCACACTGGAATCGGATCAGATGTCATTTCCTTCTCCACTTAGATACCATTTTTATTTTTTTACCATTCATATGTAAACTGTTTTTTGTTTCATTCATTTTGTTTGTTTTAAAGCTTTAAAAAAATTTGGGGAAAAAAAAAGAAATAAGAAATAAAAAGAGTAATGCTGCACATCTCATGTCTATCAAATTGCTTTAGTGATTTTCAGCTGCATGTTCGGTAGTTGATTCTACACTTGTACTTTTTTGCCTTTGTCCTAAATAAAGAATTTTTAAAAAATTCCATAAATAAAAAAAAAAATATTTATCTGTAAATAACTTCACTACAGTTCGTAACATAAACTTAATTTTAATTTAAGCACTATTATGAATGGAACAAAATCTAGAATAAGTAAGAATTAATTAGAAAAAAGTATACTTTATTATCTACTCTTTTTTTAACTTTATAATCTTTATTGAAGCATTTTTCATTAAAATTCTTACCATACAATCAACCATCTCCCCTCGCCCCCTCCCTCTCCCCTCTGCAAATCTACGTATAAAAAAGCCACAAAAGTAAAATGGTAAACATATAAGCTACAAGCTTCTCGAGTGTTTATTCAATGGAGAGCCCTAATATCTTCCACTCAACCCCCATTTGATTACTCCAAGCTTCTCCCCCAGTAACCCCACTCCAATCATTCAACCTCTGCAGTCACACCTATCAAAATCACCCTCCCATCCTACACATTTCACTTTCATTTACACTACACTCCCATTTCATTATGTCACATCCGGTCCTTATTATCCTTATTCCCTCCCTATTTAGGTATTGATACTACTACCCCTTCCACCACCTTTTACTTCCCTAACTTTATACAGGAAATTCCTCTCTCATTTTCACCCTACATTCTCCTCCAGGGGGGTATCCTTTTATATCCCACCAAGTTTTCCAAATCTCATCGTATTTCTTTATGCCACCTTGTCTAACATATACCGACTTTTCCTTCAAAATTGTCTCATTAATGCCGCGTTCACATTCTCTACTGGACGGGGATAGAACCGATTGCCATCTCTGAGCTACCAGTTTCCTTGCCTGGAATAAGCATCTAAGAATTGTGACTTGAGTACTTCCAGGGTTTCCGTCTCCCTCTACCAAGCCCAGAACACATAACTTAACATCCAGATGTAGCACCGGCTCCTGAAGAGCACGCGCTATGTGTTTTTCTCCATTTAACATTCCTGAAACTGCAGTTTGGTTTTGGGTTTAATTACAACAAATTATGGTCTCAGTACCAGTCTAACTGGATTGCACTGCGTGGCCATAGGTTGCGCTGTCATCGCTGGCAGATGTGAGAACACAGTTAAGCTGGGTGCATTGAGTGCCATTTTTGTCGGAACCAACTCAGTGGGTGTATCATCCTGCTGTGCATTCTGGGAGAGGGTACTTAAGGTACTGACATCACGTGCTTCTGGGTTCTGGTCCAGAAGTTCTTTCTGTCTGTTTGGTCCTGGTCCTTCTGACCAGCCTCCATGGCTCTCATGTCCTAGGGTGTGAATCCATCCAAATCTGGGTCTCAGGGCTGGCTAGCCCGAGGCCAAGTAACTGAAGGGAGGATTCGGAGGTGGTCCGGTGCTGTCTCATCTGTGAAGAGGCCCAGCAACTGAAGAAGCAACCAGGGGAGGACTCTTCGGGAGAAGGCCACGCTGAAGGCTGGCTTCTCAGAAAGAGCCTGGAGGCTTAGTTAAAAGACCACAAGTGAATCTACCCTCGTACGGTATCGCGGGGCCGGCTGCAAGATACTGGTGCCGTATGAGAGCTCTCTAAATTGGTCTACATCCTTCGGTTACTACAAGTGTTCTACAAGTCTGTGGCAGAGACTTTATTACAAGTGTTCTACAACAAGTCTGTGGCAGAGACTTTATTCAACCATTCCCTATGCAAGTCTGTGGCAGAGGTTTCGCTTTATCTGAACACTCTGTAGGCTGCTAGACTCTGTGAAACCCCTATACCCCAACAATGTCTTCACTGTGTCCCATACTCTCACTATCAATTTTAAAGTAGGAAACCCAGAGGGGAAGGAGCCTGCCTTCTTGGCTTCTACCATTGATCTATGCGGGGTGTTCTGTAACAGCATTTCCCTCACCAGATCTCCTCCTTCCAGCCTATTGCATCCTCCCATATACTGAAGTTTTGACTCTAGGAAGTAACTCCAAGGGTGTTGAAGTGCTACTCCTCCTTCCTTTCTTTGTAGTTGCAAAGTGCACAAACGGATTCTTGACGGGCCACCCTTCCAAATCAATTCTCTAAAAATAGTGTCTATCTTTTGGAACTACTTTTTATAGACCCATACTGGGGTGTTAGAAAGAACAAAGAAGGTTCCCCAGGGATTTTATGGGCAAAGGGATGGAACCAAATAAAGGAGTATGAAGCGTGTGTAAAAATGTATTACAAAATGTATTGGTTTACAGGCGTACAATTACATGTAGAGATATTACAATCAAAAGCCGGTGGTCATGCTACAACAATTTACAGCTAAGTTGTGAATCATGAGGTGGGTCTCATAGTAGGAGGCTGATCAATTTACATGAATTCAGAAATTCCAACATGTTTCTAAATATGTTTGAATTGTTAAAGTCCTTCTTCAGGGAATGGTTTGAGATAAAAAATGTATAAGCAACAAACAAAGGAACAGCATGGGGGATGAGGGGGCAAGCAAATTTGGATCTGGTGGTGAGTGAGTGAAATATTTGTATAGTGCACAGCGTGAACTGAATCGCCTCAAGGCGCTGCGAAGAGCTTAGTTGTCCATCTTCTAGAAGAAGAAGGTCTTGAGTTTTTTTCCTAAAGGCCTGGTGGTTTTCTTCCAGCCGGATGTTGGTTGGTAGAACGTTCCATAGCCGTGGTCCTTGGACAGCAAATCTCCGTTTCCCCTTTGATTTGTACCGGGATTTGGGAACGAGGAGGAGGTTTTTGTTAGATGATCGAAGATTGCGGTTTGGTGTGTAGTGTTTTATTTTCTCAATTAGGTGGTAAATAAATAATGTGATGTGCACTATCCACTTAACCACTTGCCTACTGGGCACTTAAACACCCTTCCAGCCCAGACCAATTTTCAGCTTTCGGTGCTCTCACACTTTGAATGACAATTACTCAGTCATGCAACACTGTACCCAAATGAATTTTTTGTCCTTTTTTTCCCACAAATAGAGCTTTCTTTTGGTGGTATTTGATCACCTTTGAGGTTTTTATTTTTTGCGCTACAAATGAAAAAAGACCGAAAATTTTCAAATCTTTGTTTCTGTGACAAAATTATGCAAATTATGAATTTTTCGTCATAAATTTTGACCACAATTTATACTGCTACATATCTTTGGTAAAAATAACCCAAATTAGTGGATATTATTTGGTCTTTGAGAAAGTTAGAGAGTCTACAAGCTGTGGTGTGAATCATACAAAATTGATCACATCTGATGTACTGGTGGACTATCTCACTTCTTGCGACCCAAACAAGTCAGGAAAGTACAAATACCCCCCAAATGACCCCTTTTTGGAAAGTAGACATTCCAAGGTATTTAGTAAGAGGCATGGTGAGCTTTTTGATGTTGTAATTTTTTCCCACAATTCTTTGCAAAATTAAGATTTTTTATTTATTTTTATTTTTTTCCACAAAATTGTCATTGTAATAGGTTATTTCTCTCACGTGGCATGTGTATACCACAAATGACACCCCCAAAAACATTCTGCTATTCCTCCTGAGTATTACAATACCACATGTGTGGGTCTTTTTCACAGCCTGGCCACATAGAGAGGCCCAACATGTAGGGAGCGCCGTCACATGTTCTAGGAGCATAAATTACACATCAAACTTGTTGACTACCTATTACACTTTTGAAGGCCCTGGAGCACCAGGACAATGACACGTGGCACTCATGACAGATGGCACTGATACGTGGCACTGATGACACTTATACGTGGCACTGATGACAGATGGCACTTATATGTGGCACTGATGACAGATAGCACTTATACGTGGCACTGATGACACGTGGCACTAATACGTGGCACTGATGACAGATGGCACTAATACGTGGCACTGATGACAGGTGGCACTAACATGTGGCACTAATACGTGGCACTGATGACAGATGGCACTAATAGGTGGCACCGATGACGCGTGACACTGATGACAGATGACACGTGACACTGACAGGTGGCACTGATGACAAATGGCACTGATACGTGGCACTGATGACAGATGGCACTAATATGTGGCACTGATGACAGATGGCACTATGTGGCACTGATGACAGATGGCACTTATACGTGGCACTGATGACAGATGGCACTGGGGACAAATGGCACTGACAACAGGTGGCACTGGGGACAGATAGCACTAACAGGTGGCACTGGGAACAGATAGCACTAACAGGTGGCACTGGGGGCAGGTGGCACTGGGGGGCAGGTGGCTCTGGGGAGGATGGCACTGGGCGAGAATGGCACTGGGGCGGATGGCACTGGGCGAGGATGGCACTGGGGCGGATGGAACTGGGGGAGGATGGCACTGGGGCGGATGGCACTGGGGGAGGATGGCACTGGGGCGGATTACACTTTTTTTTCCTGCAGCCGTTGATCTCTCCATTCTCACTCGCTGTCTGTGTGAGGAGGGAGAGCAGCGCTGAGAGATGATCTCATATGTTTACACATGAGATCATCTCTCATTGGACACGCCGATCGCGCTGTAAACGGCCGCTGTGATCGGCCGTTTACAGCGATCTGTGACTGGCTGTGTCCTAGGGACACGGCCAGCACAGAACTTCACCGATGCACGCTCACGGGAGCGCACATTGCGGAAGTAAACAGGAGGACGTTCATGTGACTGTTGTCATCATACAGCTTACAACATCATATAGCACGAATATACACACATTTCATAAAATATAAATATTGATACATAAAGTGCTCAGGTGCATATATGTCCATGATACTCTGACCATCCAGAGTCAGTTTTCAGAGTCCTTAATCTAAAGATAATAAACGTGACTTCATAGGTGACTGTGAATATAGCGATCTTCAGCAGTGATTACACTCAGGTGCTCCCCACCCCAAGGTAATGGCCACTCACCTCAGAGCATGTGACCTTGCAATTAAGTTTGGTCAGTACACGCTTTTGAATCGTCAAAACGGATTCCAGGTCAGGTTGCAAGGTCCAAATACTGCTCAAAGATGTGGCAGCCTCATATATAAATTTTAAAAAGAGACTTCCATAGTGTAATAATGTTTTAAAAGATTTTATTTAATGCAAACAAGGCCCTATTATAGGTTACTCACATGGGTCTGGTGCGTTAGTGCACCGCTCTATAGCATGCCTTAATAGTGCCAAGCCATGGATGATATCGTGTGCTCCTATTCATATGACAGACCAGCTGCCTCCTGCACCATCCAGTCCCCTCCCCTACACATGTCGATACAAGGGATATATCATACCTTCGTCAGGGGGATGCTAATTGGACGGTGGTGCTGTCTGTTAAATAACCTAGCCATCTGTCATTTTCTTGTTGTTCAAAACATATGATTTTCCGTCGGCCATTTTCTTGTAGTTTACTACATAGACATGTCCAGTGACCATTTTAGTGTGGTGCAAGGACATTCTAATGCTCATAAGCGTAATCCCTCTTACTAAACTACCTAACAGGTGACACCAACAGAGCAATCTACGCACCTTCCTGCTACGTATAACTTGAGGGCTAAATCTGCCAAAAAGGAACTTCATAAAATAAGGCTTGTACCCTGGACAGCGATATGGAGCGAACACTCAATCTCATCCCCAGATCAACATATATAAAACATAACATTTAACAGTATCATAAAAAAACATATACAACATAATAATCCCAAAATGAGAAACTACACATATATCCATATTATTAATATCAAACCTATATAAAATCTGATCAATATAAAATCTGAGAGGACTCCAAAGATTCTCTTAAAAGCAATAAAAAATAAGAGTACCCATATGTGCACACCTCCAGGTGTATAACATAAATGCACACTATTCAAACCCTATGTATGTATGTTAAAAGGTCCACAAATGCATTAGGTAATCCACCCCCATATATATGACCTACTGCACTGTCATATACAGGGGTGGTAAAAACATGTAATTAAAAGGGCGGTGAAAACTTAGCTCAACCCCATAGTTATCACTAATAGCTAACCTATAAACAATCGTCACTTAAAACCAGCAGCAATAGTAATCCTCTGGACCCATATTGATCACAACCACTTAAACAGGGGTAGTAAAAACATGTCAAAAAAGGGTGGCAAAACTTAGCTTAACCCCATATTTATCATTAATACCTCACCTATAAACAACCATAACTTGAAACCAGCAGCATTAGTAATCCTCTGAACCCATATTAATAGGAACCCCTTAAACAGGGGAGGTAAAAACATGTCAAAAAAACATTGCAAAAAAAGGGTGAAAAGTGTCCTCTCTAAATAGATCTTTGAACCACTTCTCTAAAAATACAACAGGGTCTGTGCCCTCACTTTATTCATCCAAATCCTCGGTCTTCCACAATCCCCAATTCGAAAAAAGTGGATCGGCTATCCGGGGCTCAGACGTTTACAGAGCTTGATCTAAATGGGTCCACAGAGGCTCACCATGAAGGGGAAAAGCACAAAAAGGCGCTTCCCATAGTGTAATTCAACCAATGAAAGTATATTGTAAAGAAAAAAAATATTTAAATATAAAAAGCGCAAAATACATAAAAATCACATGATACATAAATAAGAAAGAAAAGCAATGTGGAGAGCAGAAATATGCTATTGGGCAAGCATATTTCTGCTCCCCGCATTGCTTTTCTTTCTTTCTTATTTTTTATGTTTCTTTCACTTGCACTTGTAAGGTAGCGCTTTATACTCAGTTTTATTCACACCTGAATATACTATTGCTGTAAGCTCATTACTCAAAAAGAGTAAATGAGCTTCTTTTGGGGCATGTTTGGGTTCCAGTAGACTTCAAAAGGAGCACTTGAAAAATGTGCAAAAATGCACATTTTTTCAGGTGTTTTCTTGCCTGGTAACTAGCTCTCATCGGCTAGAAGTAATAATAACAAAAATGCTCAAGCCCAGTGGTGGCCGTTGGATTTTTTTTTTGGGGGGGGGGCAGCAAACAGTATGCTAACCCCTCTGGTCGGCCGGTCCATAGCACTTACCCCATCACCTGCGGTTTCCCCTGGTCAGCGGCCTCCCATTCTCCTGCTCTCCACAGGCCATCATGGTGGCGACAGCTTCTGTTTCCTCCCTCCTCCTCGGCGGCCAATCGAGGGTCTTCTCTTTTTGGCCAATCGGAAAGTAGGTCTCATACCCGCTTCTGATTGGCTGTATTGAGGATCAGTGTTTTAATAGCGAATGTTCACTTTGGTGGAACCGGAGCGCATTCACTGCACCCCTAGCACACCCTATTTTGAAGCCTATTAGAGCCTCTAATCAGGGGCTTAAAAAAAAATAGCGCCTGTAAAGTGCCTGAAAACTGTCTCTCATGCCTCCCCAGTGTAAAAGCCTGAGTGCTTTCACACTGGGGCGGTGTGCTTGCAGGACGTTAGAAAAAGTTCTGTAAGCAGCATCTTTGGTATGGACCGCCCCTGCCCATTGGAAGCAGTTTTCCGAAAAAGGTTTTCAGCTGCTTCAGAAGTGCAGCAACACGGGCACTTTTATCCCCTTTTTAACCCCTTCTTGGGGGTAAAAACACTCTGCTGCCACCTAAATAGTGGCGCCAAAATGCGCCGCTATAACAGCAGTAAAGCACAGCTAAAACAAGCAGCTCTTTACCGCTAACGCTCGGACGGCTGCAGTGTGCAAGCAATCTAAGTCTTGTTGACTTTGTAATTTGTCATGTTTCAACTGTCACGCGACAATGTATGGTGAGAAAGCCCATTATTGTCAAAGGGGCCTGTTTACACGTATGCAATGCAATGCAATTCCAATGCAATGCAATTCCATACAGGAGCTCATAAAGACCAAAAAAAACACATGAAAATTCATGAAGATGCCCAAGGTGAACCTAGCCTTATCGTGCCTAAATAATATACTTTATGTTCTTGGCTATCTTGTGCTATTGTCAGTTCCATCAGGAAAGTTGGACACATATGGCTAGATTCAATGACAGATCGTCAAAATTTGCCGGCCCTTGGCATTGTACAAGAGCCTGCCATTTAGTTTACTTTCACTCTGTCCCTACTAATACAAAATAAACCCTATGCAGTTTGAGATTTTTTACCCTGGACACTGCAAGACCTTGTCCCCATACTGTATACATTAACAGTGATGCCACAGATCTATTTAAGTTCAATATGGCACTCCAGTATGAGTTTTAATCTTTCATAGCCTCTCCAAAAATGAAGACATAACTTTGCACAACTCAACTGAATGCCATTACACTTACAACTCATTGTATTTAGGCTCTCAAAAACATACTGTGCAAAATGTGCTTCATTCAGGAATAATAGCTCTATCAATATGATTAGATTACCAATAGAAAAGTCTAAATGTTCTTTATAATGTCCTAAAACAAACAGATCCATGGCCATCATAAGCCTTAGTGTGTAAGAAAAGCTCCGCAAGGACCACCATAATTAGTATTCCATAATATGAAACACCACCAGCCGGGAACACATAATGTAAAAGAATCATGGGAAAATGTGGTTTTGCTTGTCTTACCCTGTAGGACGTCAATAAAATCTTAATGACTTTTTCCCTCTGCTTTTCAAGAAAACAAGATGGTTTGCCAAGAACATGACTTTAGATAAACTGTTTTCACATCTCTTGTAAGATGTTTCACAAACAACACAGGGCATTGCCAGCTAGGGAATTACACAGGGCTTCCCTCTGAGCCTATCCAAGGACATGGCTTATTCAAACCGAAGACCTGTCAGCTTTAACACAAGCAGCGCTGGGCTCCAGCCAACTACTGTTGCCTCTTTTCTCATACTAGAAGAAAACACAGTTATAGAAGGTGTTTCTATTTTATAAGAAAAATAAATATAAAATTGTGCACCTACATTCCATTCCTAATATGTAAAAAAAAAAACTACTGATATTTTTAAGGGAAAATGTAAAGTTTTTAAGAGTACTATATTGAGGTGGACAAAAGGAAATTGAAGAAACTAAACAAAACAGAAACTTGCTGGCTAGATGTTAAGTAAAAGCTATGGAAGGTTTACTAAAATAAAACTGTTATTATGTTGGAATCTATCGACAAACTGGTCCTTCACAACTTTGAGCCCTTGTACACACAGTCGGACATTCCGACGGAAAATGTCCGATCGGACCGTGTTGTCGGATAATCTGACCGTGTGTGGGCTCCATTGGACTGTTTCCATCGGAATATCCGACCGACAAAGTTTTAGAGCTGGGCTATAAAATTTTCCGACAACATGATCCGATCGGACTTTGTCCGATCGTTTGTAGAGAATTCCGATTGGACAAAGTGCCATGCATGCTCAGATCAAATTCCTAGACCAAAGCTATTGGCTACTAGCCTGAACGTAGTCCAGTCGTAACGAAATAACGTCATCACGTTCTGAATGATGGGATTTTCCGACAACTTTGTCTGACCGTGTGTATGCAACACTAGTTTCGGCCAAAATCCGTCGGACAAAATCCGACGGATTTGGTTGTCGCAATGTCTGACCGTGTGTACAAGGGCTGAAACTTCAGTGGTTTAGGTTTATTAAAGCTTTGAAATCGGTTTTATTTCCTGCTTTATTTTTTTATCTTATTTATTAATAAATAATTAATTAATAAAGTGCTTTCATGTATTCCTAAACATGTAATGCTAAACAAGACCATTGTTATTGACTTTTCCTTCTTAAAATCGTAGTTGCCTTGCTGTCATATTGACCCTACTACTTCAATATCTTGAGTAATTCATCCAGAACAAATATGCAGATAGGGATTTTCAAATTTTGTTCTGCATACTTGTTCTGGATCAACAGAAAGTCAGTGGATAAGATTAATCTAGGCAACTTGCATTGTTTTAAAAGAGTTCGACATTGGGGGCCACAATCATTTTCCCCAGAGCTATAGGTACAGGTACTCCCTGCTTCACCCCTTGTCTCCGTCCCCTACCCAGCTCCCAGCACGATCCTCTGCAGTCAGGAACAATAGATCCCCCAGCAACAACAGATTCCCAACAGCAACAATAGCTCCCGGAAGGAACAACAGACCCCCCCCCCCGTAACAATAAATCCCCCAGAAACAATAGATTCTACCCCCCCCCCCCCCAGGCAACAATAGCTCCTTAGCAACAAATTTTTTCTGTAACAAAAATACCCCCCCAAGGAACAATAGACCCCAGTGTAATAATACAATAGATCTCTCAGTAGCCAGCAACAATAGACCCCTCACTCAACAGTAGACCTACCTGCAACAAGTGACCCCCCAGCAGCCGGGATGAATAGACCCTTCAGCACACCCCAGCACTCTAAGTACCATGTAAGCTTTTCAGTTGTTTATAATACATCAGGATCACTTGACTGAAGGGATAATGGAAGGATACAGGTTAAAAAGTAGTGCTTGCTCTACCATTTTCCTACCACAAACCAGCGTATATCAGCACCAGTGTGAACACTCATTGACATACCTCATTTTTTACAGGTCCTTATGTTGGCATGCATTAAAACAAATGTGCCAAGGCATCTGGTGTGAATGGTCCACATAAAGGATAAGAGAAAGATGGCATTATCAGTGTGCTGCAGCTCTTTCATCATCCAATCAGCAGGCTGGAGGGTTCTTCTTGAACAAGCTGTGCTGATGCTGCAATGAAGGTCACGGTCTTGTCTTTGCTGTCCCGCAGGCAGACTAGTTGCACAGTCTAGTATACGTATTTCTAGTATACATATTATATACTAGTATATATATGATACATATTATCTAGTATACATATTTCTAGTATACTAGTATAGTCTGTATTTCAACTGAGTATTTAGCTGCTTGCCTGGTGTTCATCTAAGATGAGCTCTTTTCAGGAATGTGTTACTGGAGCATAAAACCAAATAATATGGCATAAAGAACTGTATGAAATTAAAATTTTAAAGAGTCAAATTGGTAAAAGAGTGATAGCAGTAGTGAAAAAAAACACACATACAGCCTTTGAAGAAGATTTTTTTTTTTTTTGCAGGATTTTTTTTTTTTTTTCGTGTTTCGATTACCACATCCATTTTTACTGTTGAAGTTCTGCTTTACAGCTCTCATGCAGATTAACAAGTCGTGATAATTTGGCTCTTTAGAAAAATATCATTTCAAATTGCAAAGTGCTGTCAGCATTTAATTCTCATTGCGGATGCATGAAAAGTCATTTTCGTTACTGAGGTGTCTGCATAATTTGTATTCAGCAGTAATTCTGTCTGCCGCTGGCGCTAAGTGAAGTTGGTATAGGTACTAATAAGAGTCTAGTGTTAATGAAATTGTCAAGAATTATCCACAGCAGTTTAAAGGAAATCTTGACTTAATTGGAGCATTTATTGGCTATGCGGTATCCTTATGTAAACTGGAAACCGTCATAACTGGGGTTTTTTTTTTTCTTTTCTTACTATACATGGAAGAGATTTTAGGTGTCTATTAAAATCTTCAGATAATTTTACAACAGCAGTCATTCTTGTTAAAGATGCATTAACTTGCAGGTAACATTTGCTCTATTCCTCCAAGTTCAGAAAGCATAACATTATAAATTAGGACACTGGCATCCCTTTGTGAAAATACTGCAGAGAATTGGGGATTGCCTGGAGAGATTTAAAGCAAGCTTGTACATTCCCTAGCAGCTTATACATTTTTCTTGCTACCTCGGCTCTCTCTTCAGCTGCTGGATGCAATGGAAATACTCAGTACATATGGGTATGGAGGAGAATGAGACTCGCTCCATCTAATACCGTTGGTCCGTAGTGTCTTTATTCACTCTCAGTAACTGCAAGGAGCAGAATGAAGTGAAGGAAAAGTGAGTATGCAGCTAGGGAGGAAAGAATAAAATGGAAATCGTTGCTTGGCACTGCATGGGGAAAAAATTAACACAGAAACTCATAATAAGGCTTCTTTCACATTGGGGCGGGCGTTAACGGTAAAACACTGCTAGTTTTAGCGGTGCTTTACCGTCGCTTTAGTGGCGCTATTCGGCTGACTTTTAACCCCTGCTAGCGGCCTAATAAAGGGTTAAATGCGCCAGTGTATTGCAGCTGCCGAAGCGCTTTGCGGGCGCTTCAGCAGCGGTGCCCATTCATTTCAATGGGCAGGAGGAGAGGTGTATACAACGCTCCTAAACCGCCCCAAAGATGCTGTTTGCAGGACTTTTTTAATGTCCTGCCAGCGCATCACCCCAGTGTAAAAGCACTCAGGCTTTCACACTGGGACTGCAGGGAAGGCATTTTTCAGGCGCTATTTTTAGCCCTAAAGAGCCTGAAAAACACTTCCAGTGTGAAAGGGGTCTAACTGGATTTTACTGATATTTCAGGGTTTGGGAGTATACTGTTGGAATGAATCACCCACTGGTATCTTTAGGAAATCAGTTTGTCTCTCTACCTCCAAATCCAAAACCATTCCATAAAATAATTCATAGAAAGAGTGCTACATAATTTTTTAGGTATGAAAAATGCAGAACAAGAACTTATTATTATTAATATTATTATTATAATACAGGATTTATATAGCGCCAACAGTTTGTGCATCGCTTTTCAACATGAGGGCAGACAGCACAGTAATGCCCTGTACCCACAGTCGAACTTTCTAACGGAAAATGTGCGATCGGATCTTGGTGTCGGAAAATCCGATCGTGTGTGGGCTCCATCTGACTTTTTCCATCTGAATTTCCGGCACACAAAGTTTGAGAGCAGGATCTAAAATTTTCCGACAACAAAATACGATCGTTTAAATTTTGATCGTGTGTAGACAATTCCGACAGACAAAGTGCCACACATGCTCAGAATAAATTACAAGATGAAAGCTTTTGGGTACTGCCCTCTTTATAGTCCCGGCATACGTGTTGTACGCCACCGTGTTCTGAACAATCGGATTTTCCGACAACTTTGTGAGACTGTGTGTATGCAAGAAAAGTTTGGCCCAAAATCCGTCAGAAAAATCAGAAGGATTTTGTCGTCGGAATGTCAGACCGCGTGTACAGGGCATTACATTACAATTCAATACAGGAGGAATCATTAAAACAACACAGTGCCATATCGAAAAAAATGGCCTGGTCATTACGGGGATAAATCCTTCCGATCCTTAAGTGGTTAAAATAAAATTGGTCCAAAACCATTACATTTAACCTTTAAAATGGTCAAATTTATAGATTATATATTTTTTCCTGAAATACACTGAACAATCCACAATGCATTTTGTATCATGAAATGAATGTAAAAATTTTCAGTAAATGCCTACAAAATGTGAATACAGTGAATAGCTGTGCAATCAATAATTATTTAAAAAAGGGAATAATTCTTTGTATATACCATTAAAAAAATATTCCCATTGAAAGCCACAGCAAACAAATTATATTTAAATTTAAATGAGCAAGTTCCTTGCTTAATTTTGCTCTTTTTATCCAGGGGCTTTACTAGCTTGTAATGCATGTAAAAGAGGCAAGCAGAATTAAAAATAAAATTCTATTCTGTACAAACATCAGAATTTCAGGCCCCTGCGGTGACATCAATTGTACAGCAGGAGGACAGAAATTGGATTGAGGGACAGACTTGTCCAAAATGCACCATATTTTAATTAAGACGATTACTGTGAGAAGTAATCGCCTTAGATTAAATATTGCCTTTGTACAGTCTAAGGGTACGATTAACAGATGGCTTCTGATCATTAAGGACAGCAGAGCTGGAGAACAGTGTTTCAAACATGGCGCATTTGGAAGCTGGTAATTACGTTTGATTAAGGAGGAAAAAGAATTAAGACTTTCAAATCCTATAATTCAGAGTAATATTACTTGAATCTGAGGTTCCAGCAGATTAGATAGATCAACAGATCAAAAAGAAAAAGAAAAAAAAGAAAGAATATTTAAAGAGTTAATCATAATATATTCTGAACACATCTCATAAACAGCATTGCTAAGTGATTATAATTATAGTATCATGCAACCACCCTGTATGTGTATTGTAAAGCCTCATACATATGATCCGATTGTTGGCAGGGGATTGTGTGATGACATACTGTTGGCCTAAAATCCGACCATTAGTACGCTCCTTCAGACAATTGTTGTCCAACTTTCGGCCGACAAATGTTGGATGGCAGGCTAGTAAATTTTTGGCGGACGTCTGTTGTCTGATTTTGGTATCGTCTGTACAAAAGTCTGTCACACAAAAGTCCAAAGTGCATGATTGGAAGCAAGGAACAAGCCGGGAGCGGTCAGACTTGTAAATTAGCGTTCGTAATGGAGAATTACCATTCGTGACACGGCAAATTATGAAATGTTGAAATGCGGTGCACATTCTCTTCTTCTTTAATGGGATAATAATGAAGCCGCTTTCTGGTGATACTTATGGAGTTATGGCAAACGTATTTTTAAAGGCATTTTTTTTCTAGTAATATCAAGAATAATATTATTATGCTTGTTGTTTTATTTTTTGGGCAAGTTACCACAACACAATTATCCCGTAGTGTTTACGATCAAGGATACAACTATGTTGGTGTCCTATGTTAATTTTACATTGTATTTTTATAATGTAACTGTCTACTCCCAAGCCAAGTATTATTCTACACAATTTTTTTTATTGTGCACCAAAAAAGTTAATCAAATTAAATTAGAGATACTATCTGTCATCCAAATACAAATAACTTAAAGCGGAGGTCCACCCTAAAGTGGACCTTCCGCTCATCGGTACCCTCCCCCCCTCCGGCGCCACAATTGGCACCTTTCAGGGGGGAGGGGGGTGCAGATACCTGTACAGTACAGGTATCTGCACCCACTTCCGGGATAGCTCTCTGCAGAAAGGGGCGTAGATTACGCCCCTTTCCGCAAGTGCCCGTCCCTTTCCGCAAGTGCCCCGCTGCCTGCTGGGAAACACACAGATCCCAGAGGCAGCGGGGACCGTCCTTATTGCGCAGCGCGACTCGCGCATGCGCAGTAGGGAACCGGGAAATGAAGCCGAAAGGCTCCATTTCCTGATTCCCATACCCAAGATGGCGGCGGCAGCACCCGAGAGACAATCTAGAGATCGGCTTCGGGTGCCGACATCGCGGGCACGCTGGACAGGTAAGTGTCACTATTTTAAAAGTCAGCAGCTGCAGTATTTGTAGCTGCTGGCTTTTAAAAAAAAAAAAAACGCGGAGTCCCGGCGGACTCCCGCTTTAACCAAAAAGTGAATTCTATGCATACAAAAATATAGAAAAAAAATAACAAATAAAATCATTATACCAAAACAACAAAAAAAGGAAATTAGTAATTGATGAAAGGGTGAAAATCCCCAGTACAGCGGCCTTGTTGAGGGTCTTGTGGCTGGTATTGCCACTGCCCACCATGCTGCTGTGGTGGGTGGGGTGGCTTTGGAGGTGGTGGATATGGGGCCACAAAATCATACAGGTGAGTGTTTTCTGAAATTTGACCCCTCACCCCCTTGTTGAGGAGCTGCAGGATGAGTTCCTCACACCTGCCCCTTTGCTCACCATCCATCTCCCTTAATTTATTGGCCATCACCAAGGCAAATCCCTCGGCCTCATCTGGGTCTGTCCGGAGGGCAGTAGTGGCCTCGCTGAGGAAGGCAGCTGTGGCCTCATCCAGATTCCTGCTCTTACAGGCCCTTTTAGCAGGAGGGCGTAGGGGAGGGATCTGGGATTCCGTCTGGCTGCTGACCACTGGCTCCTCCACCTGTGTATGAAAATGGGACACAATTAGAATCTTTTTTAGGGTTTGGTCATCAATCACTGTTGCAAATTGAATGTGGACAAATAGCCCAGCTGTCAGGTCACCAGGTGACAGATGCACTCCGTAGGAGTCGGAAGTGCACCACCGCTAGGTAGTGGATGTTAGGACTGACTGCTGCGGATTGTACCCAGGGAGATTCAGGACACAGGTCTACTGGATCACTAACACAGATCCCACCAGAGCCTCCAGTGGTGAGGATGGACTTCGCTGCAGTCTGGCTCCAGGTTGTGGCCCCTAGGGTCTCGCAGCTCACGCTCACAGTAGACTACAGGAGAAGGAAGCAGCAGGCTGGAACAACAAGGATAGTAAAGGGATAAAGCAGAGGTCACGGCAACTAGCAGACAGGAACAACAGAGTACATGCCAAAGGTTCAGGGCCACAGGCAGACAGGAATCGTTGAGAACACGCTAAGGTCGGTAACAGATACAAATGTAGAGCACACGGCAAGCAGGAAACAGGAAGCCAAACACACAGTGAATACACAATGGTTGATCAGCACCGCTGGCTTGCAGTGCACAGGTTAATACAGGGTTCCCTGATAGGGCCTGGGGTGCAGCCATGCAGCCAGGTGGAAGTGGCTGGCCTTAGTCTGAACACATGAGGAGAGTTAAGCAAACAGAGGAAGATTACTGCATAACCATGACACCAGCATTTTTAATTCTTGTTCCAATCATTTTTGGTCACTACTGTCTATTGATATGGAAAGCACTTTGTTAAGGGAGAAATATTTTAACAATAACGTCTAGTTATTACCATTGTATTTTTGGATACAAATATATTCAACAATGCTATACCTGGGTCAAGCTGGCCTCCTCCACATCTTCCTACTGTGCAGCAGGACCTGGGTGGACCTCAGGAGCTGTGGCCTCAGCAGATGTCGAAGGGAGTGTAGACAGCAATGGCCTGGGTTCTGTCTGGTCAGTCAAAAACTGCAGGCTGTTGTAATACCACAGCCTGGGGGCATATATGTCATCTGTGGATGCTCCAGATCTCTGTGAGTCCATGATGACCTTGTTGAGCGCCCATTTAAAAGTACTCCTCGGGTTTAATATTTTTGTCTTGACAGAGTTTATGTCTGCCCTGGTGTACACTGGTTTCACCAACTCGAGCAGTTTCTCCAAAGCTGCCATCCTCAATATTTACTCTTGACCCTCCAGAGATAGGGCAGCTCCCAATGCAGGTCAATGAAATGGGATAAAAAATCAGGCACAGTAAATGTATCCATTATGATAAATGATATGATCCCTGCAAGACAGAATACAAGAAAAACCATAAGGTCTGGCTTAACTCATAAGCCGGTTCCAATATAGACCTCAATCTAAGCAGTATAGGCCACTAACCAACTATGGCCCAATTTCCAATTGTACCTTTGTTTTATGGCTCCTTTCTTGCGTTGCCGATCGTTCGTCCTCCACTCTAAGATCTTTCCTACGGCCGTTCCATCAACCAGGCATTCTGGCTTTATATACACTGCACATGTGAGAAACTCTGCTCTCAGTGCGTCATGACGCTGGGGTGTGACCATCTCTCTTCTGCATGCCACACATACGGCGGAAAATTCGGGAGGGACAACATGGTGGATTCGGTAGATTACAGGCAGTCCCGCAATGGTGAAGCTCATAGGAGGCACAAAGCAACCCCGATGAGCAAGGGTGAGATGGTGGAGATGGTGCGCATCCTAGAGAAGCACGATTACGATGGTAAGCTGCGCAATTACAAAAGGCCCAATAGCTGAAAGTACATCATTTTGGAGGAGGTCCTCGCCGATTTGCAGAGTGATTTTTCAGTGGAATGATAAAAGGACCAAATCAGAAAATGATGGTCTGATCTCAAACACCGTGAACAAGACCTGATGGAGTACATGCATCAGATCATATCAGATCTAACCAATATGTACAGTATATGTATAAATTAGCTGTCTGTATATGTTCTTTCTCCAAGTAGCTCTAGAGAATTATATATAAGGTTTTCTAAAATCATTGTATGACTTGGTATTCAAAGGATGAAGGTAAATATAAAGCAGATATGAGCATTCTTATTTGGTAATGTTTTTGGACATTTCTTTATTTTTGGAACAAATTTTTTAATCTCCTTTCAACAGGCAGGCACAAAAAAGGAGGCTCCCGCCAAGTCACCACAAGGGACGACAAGGCCATCTTCCCCACAAAAACGTAAGTGACAACTTCAAATACACTTATTTAGCCAGCGACAGGGGTGTTTTTAGATGGGCCAAAGGCCATGGGCTTAGGTCAGAACTTAAGGGGTAAAGAACACTTTCTGGTTGCTGCCTGCTTTATCAGTGCCCATTAATGCAGCCTTGCCAGTGTAGACATGGGTAGAGGAGAGGCCCTGGGGATCACAGTCACACAGAGTCACGCCTGCTAAGATGATCATCATATATCCCATTTCCCATAGGAGAGAAGAGGGTGGGGGGGCAACTGCTGGACTTTTTAAATGTTGGCACTTGTCCAGCATTTGCTCTCTATAAAATGACATCACCATCCCTTTTCAATGCATTTTTCCCAATAAAATAACCAGAGTGCAGCATGGTGGAGCCAACAAGTCAGAAGCAAACATTGGCAACAGACCAAGTGTAAGGTTGGTAAACTAATGTAGCAAAATGGATGCTAGAAACAGATGGGACTTGGGGTAGCTTAATGAATGGTGTATTGTTTCTTTTTGGAGGAAAGAGAGTGGTGTGAGCTCACCTAGGATGTTTATTTGGAGGCATGGGATCTGACTCCTGGACCCAGCACAGACCTTGCTATTGTGGACGTCAAATCCCCTGATGCGAGTCACACTGAGGGCCAAAGCGACCCAGAAGAGGAAGACAGTATTTGGGAGCCTCTTGTTTGTGCAAGTAAGTATTCATGGAATCTGGCTTTAAATGTGTATACATGTCGAGTATTTAGATGTCCAAACAAAACACCCATTCCACACATTAACAAAGTATGTAGTGCCTTAACATTAGCATGGAGAAGGAAGGGGAGGAAGGAGCTGGCAGTGTTGCTAGGAGTTTTGGAGACCCAGGCACCAGGGCCAAGATTACAGAGTAGTTGGAGTTTGTAAATTCCTAGTAGTGTTGGTGTCTGAAGGACAAGCAGGTTGCAAGCACCAATAGACTGGGTAGGTAAGTATTTCCTGAATTTACTAGTAACTTGACCATAACTCACTATGTAGGGCCTCAGCCACTTGACCATCTTTCCCTTAATACTTTTTACTCTTCTTACTTGGACATGATCTTCCACGATGCACTATTGGCAGAATGAGTGCAGATAGGTTGCATTGTTTGAAGGCTCTGGAGCAAATCAAGGAGGCTGCCACTGCTTTACAGCAAAGAATAAGAGATTTTGTGGACGTGCTTGCCAAATTTTAATTTCCTCTTGCCTGGTCTGAAGTTTATTTTTGCACTTGTTGGCTCCTGTTTGCCCTTTTAATACTTACCATGGTTTTATGACTTTTAATTGTGAAAGTTTAGGGACAGAACTCAGTGTTTCTACACTCTACTCCTCTAGGTGCATCACTAGGTCCTGTTTTCTAGATTTTCTAAAAACGACTACAAATTACTAACAGTGAAAATGACAACATCATCTGTGCCAAACTCTACAAATATAGAAAACATGACCTATGCATGCATCTTGAGGAGGAGAGTTGGGAAACACTGCCCTAACTAATGTGAATTGTAATGTGTATGTGTTTTTTAGAATCTAAAACCAAAATTTTAAGGTGCTCCCAAATTGGGCCTTAAAATTCTTATTTTTCCCATGATCCCATGCCTACAGTCTGTAGTTCCATACATCTATTTTTCAAAAAACTGAAAACACACAGTGTGTTAAAGTGGTTGTAAACCCTTACAAACCACTTTGACCTACAGACAAGCCTAGATTAAGGCTTACCTGTAGGTCAAATAAATATTTCCTAAACCTACAAGGTTTAGCAGATATTTATTAAAAAACATTAAAAATTAAAAAATATTAAAAAAAGCACAGGCGCACTATCGCCGTTAGTGGTGGCTTCCATTCACATGCACTAGTGTGACGTCATCGCTGCTCTTGCGCTGTGAGTGGCCGGAGCAGCAATACCCGGAAGAAGATGGACGCTCCATACTACAGGGGACAGCGGTGACATCGCTTGCTCCTGTGTCAGGTAAGTGACACATAATGGGCTACTGTGCGTTGCATAGTAGCCCATTATGGTTTACCTTTGCAGGGAGACAAAGAAGAAGTAAACCCATCAGGGTTTACTTCCTCTTTAACATGTGCTATCTCCCATCACAAGGTATCAGTGGATGCATTTTGGGGGTGCAACCGCTTCCTCATAACTAAGGAAGCTCAGAGGAAGGGTTTGCACCCCTGAAACACATCCATTGATACCCCGTGATGAGAGATAGTGCATGTTGACACACTGTGTGTTTTGTGGGTTTAGAAAAAATTTTTGTAACTACACACATTTGCAGCATGGGATCATAAGGGAATGTGGCTTCAAATTTTGGCTTTTAGTGGGGTGAGATCACCCCATATGAGGAAGGCAACAGCCACACAGTCTTGGTATACGAATGTCTCATTTGGCCTTCACTTTACCAAAATCGAACTTTGTAAGTTACTGAGTTTGGGATGTGTATCTAATGTTTTTGAACACACCTGTTTAGCCCCAAAAAAGGGGAAATAATGCAAAACATACATGCTATACACCAAAATGTTGCTTTGTTTTAAAAACTTAAAACGCACATGTGAATGTGCTTTGAGTAATATGTTTTTTACTAAACAATGTGGCTTATTATTTCAATGCTCAATACCGGTGTATTTGTTAAGTTATTGTAGTTACAGTGACAATGTGCTCTTAAATGTGGCAAACTCCTGCAATTTTTAGTCCTCAAAAATTATAAGAGTTGAAAAGGCATAATGTTTTTGAACTTTATACATTAGATCCATTAAGAGCAAAAACATTGTGTGTGTGTGTGTGTAGCAGACCCACAGCACACTATAATAGTCAGCTGAAGAAGATTTTGTCACCTCATGTAGCAAATAAGGTACATTTGCACTATTGTAGCAAGTGGCCAAAATAAAGCCCATTTGTGAACATATTAGACAGATAAGAAACACAGACAACAGTAGTTCAAATGAAATATGAGCTTATGATCTCAAAATTATATTAGGCATAATCAGCTACAATTTCCTGCCAAGCCACTGTCCCTCTACCCACAAAATAATCAAGGTATTTCTGCTGTAAATCTCTGGCAATTTGTGAGGGCAATCCAGTACGGGCATTTTCAATAGGCGTCAGCACGCCCACAGACTACCTCTTCAGCTGGGCCTGCCACTGCAGGGTCCACGTCACTTGGCAGTGAGGAAAGGTAGCTGGTAGCTTTTCTCCTTAAAAAATTATGTAAGATACAATAGCACAGGGCCACATGGTTGATCTTGTAGAGTGCCAGGTTGATTGGAGTCAAAAAGCCTGAATCGACTTGATAAGATGCCAAAGGCATTTTTGACCACCCTTCTGGCACGAGAGAGCCTGTAATTGAATATTCTCTGCTCTGGGGTAAGGTTCCTCATAGGAAATGGCTTGATCAGATGTTCTCCCATAGCAAAGGCTTCATCTGCAACAAAAACAAAATTTATGCCGTCAACATTCTCCTCAGCAGGTGGCAAGTTTTAGGTACCATTCTGGAGCCGCTTGTAGAACTCTGTCTGCATAATCACTGCTCCATCAGAGTTGTGGCCATTCTGCCCAACATTCAGATACAAATCTCTATCTTATTTGGCAGACACTGCAGCTAGCATGACTATGCTGCAAAAGCCCTTATAATTAAAATAATATGAGCCAGAGTTGGGTAGTGGCATAATTCCGGACATGCTTGCCATCAATAGCACCACCACAGTTGGGAAAATCCCACTGATGGTGGAATTGGACTGCAACATCCTGCCATTGCTCTGGGTTGGAAGGAAACTGTGGATTAAAAAAGAAAAACAAAATTATTACTTTTACACATAACATTGCAAGCAGATTTGACACAAAAATGCTTAGCCAACATAAGGATAAAACTGAAATGATTATTTAAAGACAAAAGTGTAAGGTCAACTTGTCTATTTCATCTCCCCCTCTGGTGGCCCATTCGCTAAATGTTAGGGTGGGGGAGGTAATGGGTAGATGTTTTGGACAGGTAACCTCTCCACTTCCATGAGAGCTGTTTGCATAAATAATCTGTGATACTTTAGCCAGCCCTTCCTTACTTAGACAATTGGCAGCCCAGTGGACAGGTAAGAAGTCTCATAATCTAAAAATCTGCATACACGCTGTCCAAATTGCAGCAAATTTTGACATTCTGAAAATACCTAGCAATATAATAGGAGACAAAAAACTTTCTACGTAACAATTTGTAGGTAATCAGGCAGGCCCTTGCATTACACGGTTTGGTGAATTTATACAGAAATTTAAACACATAAGAGGGATAGTGTGTATGGGTTTTCCAAAGTCAGCAGATAGAGTATTTGTATCTGTTGACTTTCCAGATATTTTTGGACCCCAAAAAATGGTCTCTTGCACTCTGCCTGAATTTGAGGACAACAATAACATTTGTACACATTTTAGTTTTTTTTTAGGGTAAGCCCCATAATGTAGCTGACAAAAAACATTGTTAAGTTACTAGGCTAGGTGTGCATGGGCCCAGGAAAGCATGCTGGGGAGGTTTAGTTATGGAAAATATGCATGTAGGTTAAAAAAGGAGCAGGAAAAGCTTACAGCGTGCATGAGGACAAAGAGGACATTCACAGCATTTTACAATATTGATAATTATGTAATCAACAAATGAATACAATACATTAGCAAACATTATTACATAGAATGTGATCTTAAAGGTAAAAACTTACCCCAATATAGTCCTTCCGCAGCACTTGAATAATGGCTGAGCAGGTCTTTGGAATAATGAGTCCCAGAGCCTGGGGGGAGATCCCAGTGGTAAACTTGAAGTCCTGGAGACGTCGTGAAGTACCGCAAGGTGGCTATGAGCCTTTGCTCTGGAGTGATGGCAAGCCTCATGCACGTGTCCTGCTTCTTAATATAGGGGGTCACCAATGCCAAGAGGGGTCTATCATCTGGAGATAATTCCGAAAATCATCCAGATTATTCTCCTGGAGCTCCCGCAGCAATGGCATATGACATAATTGCCCACAATTATGCAACCGATTTTTGGTCCAAGAACTCCTCTTCCTCCTGTTGCTGGACTGGACTTAGGTCAAAGCAATAATTCCAAGCCCAAAAATAGCATGTTCTCTCCAATTCCTCAACATGACTGGTTGACAAACAGTTGTTTAGAAACAAACTGGAAAGCACAAACTGAAAAGCGTGAATCAACACTCACCAAACTTCTACTAACGCAAAATTAGCAGAAGGAGCTCAAAGGGTGGCGCTTGAGAAATAAACTTCCTCTTTGTAGTCTCGTAGTACGTCTAGTACGTCACTATGTTTGTGTTTGTTGGCCAAAAATTGTGTGCCATTAGTATGCAAGACAAAATCCAGGCACACACCCTTTTACAAAAGTCTGACGCTGTTTGGGGAGTTGGCTAACGTATAGTGTGTACAAGGCTTAATACTCATTAATAACACTCATGTTTTGTCTGTGAAGTTTGAAGCGATGCCACACATAGTTATGTCAGAGTCTGATTAGACTGGGTACAGTGTACCCTCTACCCATTAAGGTTTACAGTGGCCATTTCACTACTGCATTAGTCAGTTGCAGCTATCCTATGAAATACCTTTAAGCTATTCTAATCTTCTTTCATTATTGAACAGGATAGTTGATCCATTAAGTATTAAACTAAAATGTGTGAGTTTTTTTTCTACTAAACTGTTGGAACGAAACCGTGGACAGATGGGGGTATCCACTAGCTCTCAGACATCAGGTTACATGCGGTCCCAGTGCCAATTCATATGTAGACAATCATTATGCAATTCACCTTGAAATGAATACATCTGAGATCTTTTATTTCTACAAAGGACAAAACTGTACTTATATAAGTCTGGGTGCTCAATCATCTGGCCATTATAGCAAAACCTTAACTGATAGAAATATGAGGGTTGTCAGAACTTTTGCATAAATATCATAGAAACATAAAAAAGCAACAGCAGAAAAAGACTGAGTAGTTCATTGAGTGTGCCCATTTTTTTTTGTTTGTTTTTGTTGTTTAATTTTTTCTTTGTTGTTTGTTTTGTGTTTTTCGTTAACTTTATTATCTGAGTATAGATCTATGTTTGTCCCAAGCATGTTTGAAGCCATTTACTGTTTAGTGTCTCCCTATCTCTGCTGGAAGTTTATTCCAAGCATCAACTACCCTTTCTGTAAAATAATTCTTTCTAAGATTAGTTTTGAACTTTCCTCCAGTTAGTTTGAGGTAATGTCCCCATCAGGGGCGGATCCAGAGTCTAGTCTTCTATAAAATATGTTTTTTTTGGGACAATTTATATGGGAAATGGCTGGTATTGGCACTTCAATCATTACGGCACCATGGCTGTTATGGTGTCAGGATGATTGAAGCGCATTATTTCTATTATTACATTGTAATATAAAATTAAATGGTTCAACTCACCATAATGCAGAATCAGTGGGAGCCCTGAGGGTGTCTTTCGCCATGTCGCCTGCTACCAAACGCGGATTGTCACTTGCCACGTCACTTGTCACCAATTGCGGATTGTTACTTGCCACGTCACCTGCCACACATTGCGGATTGCCACTTGCCACGTCACTTGTCACCAAATGCGGATTGTTACTTGTCACGTCGCCTGCCCCACCTTGCGGATTGTCACTTGCCACGTCACCTGCCACACATTGCGGATTGTCACTTGCCACGTCACCTGCCACACATTGCGGATTGCCACGTAGCCTGCCACACATTGCGGATTGCCACGTAGCCTGCCACACATTGCGGATTGTCACTTGCCACGTCGCCTGCCACACATTGTGATTGCCATTTGCCACGTCACCTGCCACACATTGCGGATTGTCACTTGCCACATAGCCTGCCACACATTGCGGATTGTCACTTGCCACGTCGCCTGCCACACATTGCAGATTGTCACTTGCCACGTCACCTGCCAGACATTGCTGATTGTCACTTGCCACATCGCCTGCCACACATTGCTGATTGTCACTTGCCACGTCGCCTGCCACACATTGTGGATTGTCACTTGCCACGTCGCCTGCCACACATTGTGGATTGTCACTTGCCACGTCACCTGCCACACATTGCTGATTGTCACTTGCCACGTCACCTGCCACACATTGCGGATTGCCACTTGCCACGTCACCCGCCACCAGATGCGGATTGCCACATAGCCTGCCACACATTGCGGATTGTCACTTGCTACGTCGCCTGCCACACATTGCGGATTGCCACTTGCCACGTCACCTGGCACACATTGTGGATTGTCACTTGCCACGTCGCCTGCCACACATTGCGGATTGTCACTTGCCACGTCGCCTGCCACACATTGTGGATTGTCACTTGCCACGTCGCCTGCCACACATTGCGGATTGTCACTTGCCACGTCACCTGCCACACATTGTGGATTGTCACTTGCCACGTCACCTGCCACACATTGTGGATTGCCACGTAGCCTGCCACACATTGCGGATTGCCACGTAGCCTGCCACACATTGCGGATTGTCACCTACTGTGTCACTTTTCTGCTAAGGTGTTCTTTTGTTGAGTCCAGAGTGAAGATAGGCAGCAGAGAGATGATGTAATCTCTCTGCTGCACACAGCTTCCTGCACGGTGAGGGTGGAACTGGAGGGATGCAGGGCAGTGAGAGATGATGTCATCTCCCTGCTCCCCTGCCCGCTGGCTTCCTGATTGGCCAGCAGCCCTCCTAAGCCACCCAGCTGCCCCCCCCTCACCCGTCCACTCAGCGCAGCCAGTCACCAGCGGAACCGACCGCGCTGGTACCAACGGAACCGGGCCCGCTGGCACCCGCGGAACCGGCCGCGCTGGCACCCGCGGAACCGGCCACGCTGGCACCCGCTGGCCATATTCTCGGAGGGGGCAGTTGCCTCGTTGCCCCCCTGGATCCGCCGCTGGTCCCCATGTTCTTGATTTTGCCCTCCTGAACCTTATTCACCCCCTTGATGTATTTAAAGGTTTCGATCATGAATCCCCTTTCCCTTCTTTCCACCAGACTGGTTAATTTCAGACATTTATGAAATTTTACACTCTGGTTATCGCAGGGCCCTCTGGCCTGCTGGAGGTCATCTTGGAGCACCAGAAGAATCATTTTACACAGCAGGGTGTTTGTAACAAGGGGTCGCAAAAGGGAATTCATGTTCTCGCAAAGGCCTCCTTATGTGATGTAGAGCAGCATCATCTCAGACCTCCTGGTGAGCCGAAAATTTAAATGGTTGATTTTCTGACTTGCAACAACATCAAAGGGGCCAGATGTAGACCTGGGAAAAATGCAGTTGTTTACAGCGTAATACTGCCCTTATGGAAGACATCAACATACTTTCTGGAGGATGTCCGGAGTAATAATATACATCCTGGGGATTAGGAAGGACAGGCCTGTGTGGCTTACGGATTGTAGCTCATTGGACAGAGGACTACATGGGCTAACAGAGAGTGTTTGTGTGGGTTGTGTCTGTGAGTACCCCCTCGGCGGCCGCGATGATCGGATTCGATGCAGAACCAATCAATCCCCAGGCCCAGACCAATGAAATCTGACCTGGACCTGGTGATCGGTCCTTCGAATGAGATCCTTCCCCTGTCTGTGTAACTGTAAACACTGACAGGGGAAGTGATGTCATCTCTCCTCATGTCGGTCTTTTCCGTTCCAGACCAAGGAGAGAGAACATCTAATAGTAAGTGCACCAACACTACATTGACACCAGTCCACGTAGGTACACTTGCCACCCCCCGATCACCCCCCAGTTAACCCCTTCACCCCCTGTCACTGTGTCACCCAGTGCATCATTCCGATTTTTTTTCAATCGCTGTACTGGTGTCATTAGTAACAAAAATCAGTGTTAGAGTAATTAGTATTAGGCCCAGATAGGTCTAGGGACCCCCCCCCCAATAAAGGTTTAACCCCTTGATCACCCTCTGTCACCAGTGATCACTGTATAAGTGTCACGGGTGACGCTGGTTAGCTAGACTTTTTTTATAGCATCAGGGAACTCGCTGGATATTACTCAATAACGGTTTAACACCCTGATCACCCGGTGGGTGAGATCAGTTAGGTTTAGTGTCGGTCTGTATCGCCACAGGCAGCGTCAGATTAGTGCCAGTAGCGCTAACACCCATGCACATACCATACACCTCCCTTAGTAGTATAGTGTCTGAACAGATCAATATCTGATCAGAACTATATTAGCATCCCCAGCAGTTTAGGGTTCCCAAAAATGCAGTGTTAGCGGGATCCACCCAGATACCTGATAGCACCTGTGTTTAGCCCCTCCGCCCAGCCCAGCCCACTTAAGTGCAGTATCAATCGATCACTGTCACTTACAAAAACACAACACACATAACTGCAGCGTTTGCAGAGTCAGGCCTGATCCCTGCGAACGCTAACAGTTTTTTTGGCGTTTGAATCAGTCGCTGACAGTCAGGTGCTTTTTTTCTTTTGAGTCTCACTAGTGTACCAGTAAGTTTAGAGACCAAAATGTAAAATTGATGGTACACTAGTGAAGAGGCCTACATGTTTCTGAGCATGACCGATATTGAAGAGGAAGTCACTCATCTGTCAGATTCAGGCTCAGACTATGAACCTGTAGACAGCAGCGGCACCCTGACAGATAGCTCTGATGATGAATTTGTGGTCCTTGCCAAGGTCAAGTGTACCAGACCCCGTTCTTCTGCTGTCGTTGAGATGCAAGAACCTCAGGTCTCTCGTATGGAGCAGAGAGCCAGTACTAGCGCCGCTCATGCTTTTGGTGAACTGGCAAGCACCAGCGGCCTAGTACATCATGGTCGTACATCCAACACTGCAGTATCACGTGGTGACGTGGCGAGTCCCATAAGTGCAGTTCAAGCTGGCGAGGTGGCTAGCATTAGTAGTGTCCCGCTGCCACCAAGAAGAAGACAAAGACAGGTCCATCGAGCCCATAGTGCCCTTCCTGCTGCATTCGCCAATCCTAATTGGGAGCCCACCACTTCTGCAGTACCCGTACTTCCCACATTCACTGGCCAACCCAGAATTCAGGTGGAAACAGTTGATTTTACGTCACTTGGTTTTTATTCACTGTTTTTCACCAAAGATCTCTATAGATCGATTGTGGACAAAAGCAATTTTTATGCTGGTCATTTCATCGCTGCTAATCCCCAGCTGACCCTTGCCAGAGATTGGAAACCAATTACGGTTTCCGAATTTAAGACCTTCCTGGGCCTATCCCTCCTCATGGGCATAACTAAAAAGAGTGAGTTGTGGTCATATTGGTCCACTAACCCAATTAACCATATGCCCGTGTCGTGTTCTCTGCCTCCATGACCAGGATACTATATGAGCAGATCTTGCGGTTCATGCACTTCAATGATAATGAACTCTGTCGTCCTCGGGGTGACCCTGAATTTGATCGGCTCTCTTAAAACACTTCAACCAACGCTTTGCAGCCTTGTTTACTCCCCATCAAGTTGTCTGCATTGATGAGTCCCTGATTAAGTTTTCTGGCCGCTTGTCATTCAAACAGTATCTTCCCAGCAAGCATGCCAGATATGGGGTCAAAATGTATAAGCTCTGTGACAGGGCCACAGGCTATACATATAGTTGTATGGTTTATGAGGGAAGAGATAGTTATGTGGAGCCGGAGAACTGCCCAGACTACATAGTAAGATAATAAGAATGTTTTCATTCTGTCCTCCCTTCACGCAGACACGACGGTCCAAATTCCTACGGCAACTGGTGTTGTGGAGAAACACCTCTGTGTCCATGAATATAACCTTCATATGGGAGGGGTGGACCTCAATGACCAGTTGTTGGCGCCATACCTAATTGCCCGTAAGGCCAGATTCTGGTACAAAAAAGTATCTGTATACTTATTTCAATAGGCTCTGCTGAATGCTTTTGTGCTATACAAAGCTTCAGGAAGAACTGGATCCCTCCTTAAATTTCAGGAACAGATCATCACAGTCCTTCTGTTTCCAGAGGGTGCTGTAGCCCAGCTTCCCAATCCAAAGGCAGTAAGCCAGCTGCAAGAGAGGCATTTTCCTCATGTCCTCTCTGGTACCGCTACCCAAAGAAACCCCCAAAGAAAATGTCATGTCTGTAGAAAATGGATATAGGCGTGACACCTTTCTTCTCTCTCTCTATTGTTCTATCTCTTATTTTCGCTCTCTACGGTCCACGCTTCTGTTCACTCACTATTGTTCTATATCGATCTTTCTCTCTCTGTTTTATTTTTACTATGTTTTATTGTATTTGCTTTGCAGGTATGGTATATTATTCTGTAATGTTTGTTTTAAGCCCCATGCACACTATCGGATTTTCTGGAGATTTTTTCCTTCAGATTTACCAAAACCATGTAGTGCAAGGGCCTGCCTGATTGCATACAAATTGAAACTCCTAAGGTTTGACCTCATATTATATGGTTTTGGTAAATCTGAAGGAAAAAAGCAGCAGAAAATCTGATAGTGTGTATGGGGCTTTATAGTTAACCATCATTTGCTTAGCAGGTACGCCATTCAGCTGCAGCACTGGGTTTATTTATTCTTACAGCGTTTGCTCCCACAATACATAAAGCTGTGACTCCAGTGCTGTCGGAGGTGATTTCACCACCATAGTTAAAAAAAGAGCATATATGCCGAAGCATGGTGGCAGGGGTAGTGGAGTGATTTGCTGCTAACATTAGGGGCGGATTGTGCCACATGCTTCGGCATATATTTTTTAGGCACAGATTGCAATGTTTTATTTTACTATGTTTTATTGCATTTTATTTGCAGGTATGGTAAGTCTTACTGTTAGACTGTAATGTTACTTTGTTTTATGGTTAACCATCATTTGCTTAGCAGGTACGCCATTCAGCTGCAGCACGGGTTTATTTATCTTGACAGCAACAGTGTTTGCTCCCACGATACGTAAAGACATCACTCCATCGCTGTCGGAGGTGATTTCACCACCACAGATTAAAAAGAGAATATATATGCCGAAGCATCGGGGCAGGGGTGGAGGAGAGATTTGCTCCTAACATTAGGGGCAGATTGCCCTCGTGCTTCGGCATTTATATTTTTTAGGCACAGATTGCAATGTTTTATTTTTACTATGTTTTATTGTATTTGCTTTGCAGGTATGGTAAGTCCTACTGTTATACTGTAAAGTTACTTTGTTTTATTGTTAACTATCATTTGCTTAGCAGGTACGCCATTCAGCTGCAGCACTGGTTTATTTATAGTACAAAATAGTGATATGGATAGGTGACAGTGTCTGGCACCAACATCCCTGAAAGTATATGTAAACAGGGGAAAGTTTTTGGTGGAATTTTAGGAGTGCCAAAAAAAAAAGTTAATTACGATACTCCAAAATGTAAAGAGTAAAACAAATTTTATTACATAGAGAACAATTTTAAAAATATTGGCTGTGCATAAGATACGCAGATACAATTACACATCTAGACAACAGATGGGAAAAGTGGTCACTCAACAATAGTATGGAGTGACTTATCCTTTTAGGGCTTCCTCATGGGATATTTTTTGTCATTTGGATGTGATACTGCATAAAACAAAGTACAGTTAGGAACAATATAAACTTATAATGCAATACAAAACAAGATGATATAGATAGGCTGTTGGTCGCCCTACCCGATACCCATCAACCACCTATAAGAAGGTCTTTTTACATGCGACCTGTTGTTAAGCCAAATGGGAAATGGACAATGGATATTCTAATGGTGAGCATTAAATATTGGTGCTAACTGATGTGCTTATGTGATTTTTTAGAGAAAAGTATATTTTTGATATAGCCCTTTCAAAGTTGTTTTACCTTTTGGCCTCCTGCATGGAAAAACGAACATTACAATGTATGCCCAACAAGGACCAGCAACGTACTGGTATGTTGCTGGACTTTGAGTGGTTATACCAGAATGTGCCTGCAGGTTTAGGTATCATCTTGGTATTATTCTTTTCAGGAAGTGGTCGGCTTTCATATAAAAGCAATCCTAGTGGCTAATTAGCCTTTAGACTGCTTTTATAAGGAGTGGGAGGGAACCTCCCCCCCCCCCCACTGTTTGCCATAGTTTACTCGGGCTCTCCTGTCCCAACAGGGAACTCAAGAATGCAGCCGGTGGTTCCGCGACCTGACCATAGAGCTGATCAGAGACCGGAATGGCTTCAATCATCTCGATGACCTAAGAAACCGGAAGCTATGAGCATTTCATGACTTAGGTTTCGCCGGATATATACAGCACCATTGGGAAATTGGAAAAGCATTTAATCACACTGATCTTGCTGTGGTCAGATGCTTTGAGGGCAGAGGAGAGATCTAGGGTCTAATAGACCCCGATTTTTTTAAAAAAGAGTACCATCTACCTAATGCTATCATAGGGGATATTTACATTCCTTGAGATAACAATAAAAATGATTTTAAAAAAATGAAAAGGACAGTTTAAAAATATAATAAAAAAAGCAAAATAAATAATAATAAAAAAAAGCACCCCTGTCCCTCCGTGCTCACGCGCAAAGGCGAACAAAAGCGGTGTCATATGTAAACAGCAATTGTACCATGCATGTGAGGTATCACCGCGAAGGTCAGCTCGAGGGCAGTAATTTTAGCAGTAGACCTCCTCTGTAATTCTAAACTGTTAACCTGTAAAGGCTTTTAAAAATGTATGCAGATTGTCGCCACTGCATGTCTGTGCGCAATTTTAAAGCATGTCGTGTTTGGTATCCATGTACTCGTCATATGATCATCTTTTTCATGTCATCAAACATTTGGGCAATATAGTGTGTTTTAGTGCATTAAAGTAAAAAAAAGTGTGTTTTTTCCAAAAAGTTCCCCCCTGCCGCACCCATACTCCTTGTCAGCCCCAGCTGGAAGGAGCCAGTGTTGGAAGACAGCTCATCTTTAGGTGTGTCAGTGGAGAGTGCCAGAGATGGGCGCATAGACTCGGTTTCACCCAGACTGCAGGTGGAATTTGGGCCACTCGATGACAAGTTTGTAAATTGGTCATCACACAGTAGCACGGAGAAGGAGTGGGAGTGGGAACACTCTCAGGAGTATCTACCAGACCCAGCTGAAGGGGCCAGAGGAGCTGTGCAGATCCCAGTCAGTGTAAGGCAGAAATTCCTCAACAGACCCTCTACCACCCAGAGCCGCTGAGAACACCTGGGAGGTGCAGAAAAGAACAGCTCTGCGGTGGGGTTTGGACTATCCCTATGTCCCTCCAAACATCATGGATGTCATCGAAGACTCTTGGGGAGAATAGGAGGATGGCATGGTAAGGGAGTATATACATGTCCCCAAGCCTTTGCGGGGACTACATTTTGACCAAGTTTGAACTCGGTTCCAGGACATTCAACAGGAAACGCAGTTGGGGAGAGCTGTTTACAAAGTGGTTAAAGCAGTACAGCTCACCAAGAGCCACTCTGTCCCTGTCAGAGGAGCTGACAGCAACCTGATAAGACTACCAAATCCCCATTATTACCTGTGAAGGACTGATGTGGAGTGTCCAGCTCACAGATAAAAAATTAAATGGACAGCAGGGGAGATTGCTGATGTTGTTACTAACACCCTGACCTGTTTTTCCAGAAGGATGTTCTGTTCCCACGGAAGAAATTTGGGTAAGGCCTAGTATTCTGCTACTGCTTTGCTAAAACCTGGTGGGCTCCTCCTACCAGAGACTCTGAAAGAAAATAGTATGGTTTGTTTCTGCCAGCAGGTTTATAACACCCTGCTGACAGACTGTACAGTGAGTTAGTGCTAAGTGTGATGTGTTTTCTTTTTCCTGTTTTGTTCTGCAGGTATCGTGGACGGCTGTTCACCTTGCTCGTGATGGACTCATCATTTTCCAGCCAGCTTGCTGGGAGGGCGTCCCTCTGGGGAGTTCCAGCTAAAAAATGTGTATATGTACCTTATACTGTAATTTGAGTTACCTGCAGGGAACTATGGCTAGGTTATTGGTGCTAACTGATGTGCTTATGTGATTTTTTAGAGAAAAGTATATTTTTGATATAGCCCTTTCAAAGTTGTTTTACCTTTTAGCCTCCTCTGTATTTTTATGCAATGAGAGCAGAGAGAAGTGCCAAGCCAATCCTTAAGCAGCATAATGATTTATTCAGTATATGAGGTAAAAGACACTAAAAACTTGCGTGAACAATGTGGGTGCACTTACAGAGTGCTAGCGTGGATTGGAGCTTCCACAAACAGTGTCACAGGAGCACAGGAGGACCACTGGGAGGTCTCGGTGGAGGGATCCACGAACGCTGTGTGTCAGCCACAGCTGGAGCCTCAGATAGATGCCAGCTGTGTGTCTCTGTGTGGGAGTGGTCCAGAGCTGTCAAACTGGGGAGCCGCCCACTGCTGTCTGGCCAATCAGGATGCGTTTTGAAGGCACGGCCATGCCATACCTTCTTCATCCGCTCTGCATTTTATGGGATGACCTTGCTCCTGGGTGCAGGAGCCAATTTAGTTTTTTTTGGGAACAGGCTGTTTTGCAGGGGGTGAGTGTAGCAACCTCAGGGGTGCATGCTATGTGCAGAGTTCAGGGGTGCATGCTTTGTGCAGAGTGCAGGAGTATGCTATGCACAGTGGGCAACATTTCTCCCACCACTCTCCACCCATCCCTCCACCACCACACCCCCCCCCCCAGCTCAAAACCAACTGCATTCATGTGTAGTCTATACAAGGTTTTTACAACACTCCCTCTCTTCATTGCCACTATTGGATAAAGCAAGTCCCCAAAAGCTCCCCAACAGCAATGTATGGAAAAGAAACAAAGATGCCAGAGCTGTCCTGAACCTCCTCCACTGGCAGCTATGCCAGACCGACTGTGCATGCTCACGAAGCCGGCGCAGCTGGAGGAACTGAGGAGAGAGGGAAATGTTTACCCTTGTTGCCAAGGAGACTGAGTAGCCATACATGTGCTCAGCTCACACAAAGCATGCAGGACTGAAGACAATAGAGCCGCAAATGTTTACTCTTGTTGCCTAGGAGACATGACTTGACAGCTGAACGAATAAACAGCGGCGACTGCGTGGGACACATGAGAAGGCCTGGTGGGCCGGATTTGGCCCACGGGCCTTGTGTTTGCCACCTGTGTGCTAGAGGAAGCAGAGGAGTATATATAGAGACTGTATATAGACTATGTATAGGAGAAGTTGTCCCTGAAGTTGTTTGAAGTCAAGTAGGCATCCATAATTTCCCAATCCCTATCCAAGTTCTAATCCCTCAATAAACCAAAAAAAAAGCACTAGACTGTTCTCTAACTTGTTGGTTGGTGGATGCCGATGTAGGCTCTGCAGCACCAGTTTCTAAATGCTGTACACCTGGGAGTTATTGTTTTTTTAGCTGTAGTGGTTTCTAGTGTGCTTAGTGTGTCAGTACAGTGAGTTAGCCTGGGGTTGCTAGAGGGTTAACTGTGTTCATTGTGGCTTGCTTCTAAGTCTGGAGTTATGTTTTAATGCTGATTTCTCCTGAAAGCAAACTCCTGCTTAGAACTTAGGCAATTATCGAGTGTAGTTCTCGCATCCCCCTCTAGGGTGCCTAAGCCCCAACCACACATGTCCATTCTGATTTTTCTTTCATGGACAAAACTGACCTATCTATGGGTTGACAAACATCAACAAACTTGTAAATTATATTTTTAGGGACACCAAACTGCTGAACCAGCGATTGGAGAAAGTGGTTGTGACAATAATGAGGTCCGATAAATCTCAAACTGACTAAATATAATTGGGAGTATAGTGAACACAGTGCATCCTCTTTTTCACAAAATGCACAGAGGCAATTCAATTTAAAATCTTGTATGGATTACACATCTCATATTACTCCCCAGTAAAACATCCATCTGAAGACAGATTAGATTAAATCAGCAGATCAAGATGAATAAACAGTACTTAAAGGGTTCTGTAAGCTTCAAATGACTTGTCATTAAGCCCCGTCATAAATTTTCCATCTCATAAGACCTCTAGCAGAGCAGACTCTAATGGATCCTGACTAAGGTTGGGGTTTGTAAATCCTCAAGAGGCAGAGCTTCCTAACAGCTCTCTTTATAGTTGTTAAAACCCATTAGCAGGATTTCCCTTGCCCCAGCCCTACATAAAGCCATGTCATGTTTGAAGTCTATCAAATTGTGATTTCATTCTGTGGAAAGTGAAATTGTAGGATAGAAAAACTTTGCCCCCTGGCACCCTCCCCCCCTTATCGGTTAAACCTCCCCCCTTCCAATCCCCCCGTTGAGTGGAGAAGGGGAGATGGCCAATGGTGGTGAGTGCCAAAATGTTTGTAATGTTTGTGGCATGCAATGAAATCGCACCAGTGAAAAGTTTAAAATCAATGCACAAATATGGGGATAGGATACGAGTGTCAAAGGAAAAAATGTCCCTTGATTGGTGGTGTCGCTGAAAGGAAAAATGATCATGAGTCAGTTTCACTGAAAAGAAAAAGTGTTCCTGTGTTGCTGGTGTCATTGAAAAGAAGAAGTGTTCCTGAGTCGGTGGCGTCCACACCACTAGGAAAAAATTGTCCCTGCATTGGCGGTGTCACTGAAAGGAAAAAACAATTTACCTGCATTGATTGTTTCACTGGAAGAAAACCACTACAAAGCTCCACCCCATCACAACCCCCCAGAACCGTGCTTACCCCTACCCCACACAGTACTATTTAACCAGTCCTCTGTGCAGGAGCTGTTGTCAGGAGGCATGCTCTGTGTGAACGCTCCCTGATCTGCAGCATGACAGTTCAGCACATACTGTCACTTGTAAACACAGAAGTAGACACAAAAAGCAGACTTCTGTGCTTACAAGTGACAGAGGGGACCACAGGGCTAGTGTCAGAGGTCCGAGAATCTGTGTCCATGCAGATTCTTGGCATGAAATGTGTTGTCGCAAAATTAATTTCATGGCTTCTATGGCTTCTGCTACCAGAGCAGGAGGAACATTGTGCTGTAGTTGCTGATGACTTGCTTCAAACCATTACAAATTAACCAGATTTCCTCAAGAAGGTCAACTGGGGATGAATCATATGTCAATGCAGAAAACAAAGACTCAGGCCGCGTACACACGCGGGGACTGTTCGCTCAACTTTGTCCGCTGAACAGTGTTTCGGCGGACAGTCCGCTCGTGTGTGGGCTTCAGCGGACAGTTTCAGCGGACAGTCTGACGAACAAAGTTTTTCGGAAATTCCGTAAAACTGTCCGCTGAAACTTGGTTTGAGCGGACAGTCCGCCCGTGTGTAGGCTTGTTCGTCAAACTAAGTTCCGCGCATGCTCAGAAAGGATTCACACGCCGAAGGTTGCATTGCAGTGTATAGGACGTCGTATTTCTAGTCCCGTCGTACGTGCCGTTCACGTCATCGCGCAAGTTTCAGCGGACTGTTCGTTCGTCGTGTGTGGCCAAGTCCGTCCATGCTAATTTTGAGCGGACTGTCCGCTCAAACTGTTTGACGAACAAAGTTGGGCGAACAGTCCCCGCGTGTGTACGCGGCCTCAGTCTTCGCTTAAATCAGCTATGATCCAGAAACGAAGACCCAGTCTTCCAAATTTAAGTCACTTGGTTCTATCCACTTTGAAAGGGACTGAGGAATCATTGTCCTATGTAAAATGTTTCTGGATCGTGTATCTTTATTTTTCTTATTACGTGGCTGGATACTTTTCGACAGACCGCTTATATACAGTTGGATAGGAGCAGTGCTGATGATGATGGGCACACCCGTACCACCTCACACATCACCTGCTCATGCACACTCTTGCACACAGCGGATCAGAGGTCAGAGTACAGGGCCACAGTGTTTGCTTTGTACCATAAGGTAACTGTGGCCAATCACTGCAATCACAGCCAGCAATAGTAAAAAATGGATATCATTCATGACGCCATTGTTTTCTGCTGTGATCTGTGTGTCTGCTCACAACAATCACATGGTGCAGGGCCAACCACAGCAGGGATATGCAGGGGAGGCAAGTGAGGCAGAGCTTTGAGGGTCGTAGCTTGGTGACCTGAAGTCGTACCCCACCACTGGTAAAAATTTGGGGCTCCTATGGTTCCGGAGATATGGGGCTCCTTGCGCAGTCTGTCAGAAGGTACATACAGAGCAGCCAGTTTAAATACAAGCTGGCACGCTCTTTTTGCAGCAGACTAAGAGGTTGAGCTCACAGTGCCTCTCCTCACTTCTTGTCAGAGGCACTGAGCTCAATGGACATCTTGGAGTCTTGGACCAATGGTAAAGTACCATTTGCCCCAGCTGTCCACTAAAAATGCTTCAGTGGAGGCACGCCTCTCACTGCAGTGTCATAGAAGGGACATGTGTCTAAAAGACAAATGCTCCCTTCCAGCCCAGCCCTCTTAACCACAAGGAAAAAACATGGGTTTATGGGTATAAGATTTACCCACAATCCCATGTTTTTCTCACACAGTTTAGTGGGAGAATGACAATCTGCTTCTGTCCAGATTCCCCCACTCACACTGCAAAAAAGTACCTAAAATGGCCGTATTCTGTGTTTTTTCATCCTGCAAGTGGCACGACAGGCCGTTTTCAGGCGCTCTACAGGGGTGATTTATAGCGCTGAAATGCCTAAAGACTGTCTTAGTGTGAAAGGCGCCTTAGGCATGTTTCCAGAGATTGGGAGGTCTGAGGTGGAGAATGCAGCAAAGGGATCCTCAGCATGCTGGGATGCAAGAGCTGTAAGCTGCTGTGACACTGTCTCCATATGTAGTGAATCTAGTTTTTCATCCTGGGAGTCCCTTCGTGGTCTGGATTTAGCAGGGCTCCTGGTGGAAGGCGTAGAGGCTCCTAATAGCGATGGGCTGGTGTGTGGAGGGACTTGAAACCCTCTCTGTATGGGCTTGCCTGCTCCTATCTTGGGGCAATCACCATTTTGGTTAAGACCAGTGGAAGGACTGGAGAAAAAGTTGGCCAGCTTACCCGGCCGTGGCTGGTCCCAGCTCCTTTGTGGCAAAGTGTGGAGGAGCAGCTTGGGGGACCAAAAGCGCCAAGCTAAGTTTGCCCATGCTGTGTGTGAGAACTATCTTATTAAATTGACAACTTTGTGTAAAAAAAATATTTTCATTTTCTTTCCACATTTTCCAAAAACCTGTGTGAAAAAACAAAAGATTCACTATGCCTCTTAAAAATAGCTTGGGGTGTTTACACTTCAAAATGTGGTCATTTTGTGGGTGTTTCTACTATCTTGGTGCTCCAGGGCCTCCATAAATGTGATAGTCAGGAAATTAGATGCATAATGTATGCCCCTAGAAAGTCTAAAGGTGTTTCTTGGATTTTGGGCCTCTCTATGTGGTTAGGCTGTAAAACAAAATCTCACACATGTGGTATTGCCGAAGGAGTTACAGGATGTGTTTTGAGGTGTAAATGTAGGTATGCATATGCTGTGTGTTAGCAATATCTTATTAATTAACAACCTTGTGTAACAAAACTTCATTTTCATTATTATTCTGCGTTTTCCAAACAAATTGTGGCAAAAATGACACTTTCAAAAGACTCACCTTTCCTTGCAGAAATTACCTTGGAGTTTTCCAAAATGGGGTATTTCTCCTCCCCTGGCTCTTCAGGAACTAAAGAAATATGATGGATAGTCAGGAAATTAGATGCAGAAATTATACTCTTTGCAAGTCCACAGGTGCTCCTTGGATTTTGGGCCCCTCTATGCATCTAGGCTGTGAAAAAGTCACACCTGTGGTGTCCCATAGTTGGGAGGCATATCATAATGTGTTTTAGGGTGTAATTGTAAGTATGCCTATGCTGTGTGTGAGAAGTAACTTGTTAAAATGACAACACTTACAAAAAAATTTTACTTAATTTCTTCATTTTCAAAAAAAATTGTGACAAATAAATTACAACTTCAAAAACATTAACATTAAAATGCCTCTTATGAAATATCTTGGACAGAATATTCCAAAAAGGGGTAATTTGGGGGGCATGAATGTGCTGAAATACCACAGAACTACATGCGAATTGCACAGGAACACACAGAGCGCTTATGTGCAATTCCTGGTGTGAACCAGACCTAAATTTATAAAGAAAGATCCTTAATTTTCGAAATTTTATATGCCAGCATCCAATAATTATAGAAAAAGGATTGAAAGAGTAAACACTCTCTCAAAAAAGTAGGACTTTGTGGGCACTACAAACAAACCATAACAAAAAAGAAAATGTGGAGCTTTTCAAAATGTTCGGTATTTTTTGGTTTATATAGCAAAAACCCTCTGGTGAATAAATACCACCAAAAGAAAGCTCTGTCCTGAAAACAAAAATGAGATAAAATTTATTTGGGTAAAGAGTTGCATGGCTAAGTCATTTCAAATGTCATTCAAAGTATGACAGTGATGAAAACTGAAAAATGGCCTGGACTGGAAGGGGGTGAAATAGTTCAGACTTTAAGGGGTTAAAGAACTTGCAAGTACAGGAAAATATGTGTTGATTTGCCAGAAATGCACATAGCATTTTTGAGTGTTGTCATCCCTGGCCACTTTCTTTAGTTAAAGGAATAAAGGGTAAAAGGGTAAAGCTCTTTTGGTCTTTTTTCTCCTGTCAGTCATAGGAGTGCACTTAGTTCTGTTAATTTTTAGGTGACAGCAATCCTGACTTAAAAGTGGTTGTAAAGGCAGAAGGTTTTTTTTTTTGTTTTTTGTTTTTTTTACAGAAGGAATGTTTATTGAAAAATAATTCACTGGTTCCAGTTACAAATCAAAGCAATGAGCCAGAGTCATGGGTCACACACCACACAAAAAAAAGAAAAGGGGGAGAGGGAAGGGAAATATATAGCAAGCCCAGATAATCCAGAGGAGCCAGATAACACATCTCAGCGGGAGTTTACATTGCAGGGTCACTATTCCAAAAAAATGTACATTTCAATCTCCCAAACATATGGTGTAGGGAGAGGGGAAGGAAGATGGGGGGGGGGGGGGGCAGGAACTTAAAGTGGAAGTAAACCCTCCTATCGTTTTCAGTCAAGGAAGCTGCCATCTTGGCCTCCCTTTAATCTTTAACTGCCATAATGCTGCACATGTGATCAGTTATGACACCAGCCTTTGGATGGTTTGAAAGTTTGGTTGAGAGCACAGCCAATGTGAAAGTTAGCATTTCCGGGCATCCTGGGAATGTAAGTGTTTTTTTAAACTGGCTTTACTCCCGCTTTAAACAGGAAAGTGGGACAGGGAGGGGAGGAAGGGTGAGATTTAAGGTTTCAAACCATAAGACTCTGAGCTTCAACCCAAGCTGTCCATATTTTATTGAATTTATTGGGGCAGTTACATCTCGTATAAGTCAGCTTATATAAAGGTAGGGTGGTATTGATCATAGCCTTCCAAGCATAGATTGTAGGAGGGTCCTATGTACTTAAGAAAGGATTACCTTGTTCAGGTGGGTCGCCAACACTTTGGTAAGAATCTTGGTATCCACATTTATATGGGCCTATAAGAAGAGTAAGCCCAGTTATGCACAACAACTATGATGTCCCTCAACATAGAAGGTGGTAGAGAAGAGGTCTTCAAAGATGAGTTTGAAGATTGTAGTTTGCCCGTGGGAATTTCATTATGGGTTTTGAAGAATTCAGCCAGTAGGCCAACCTCATCTGGGGTTTTACCAGCCTGCATGGAACTAATTGCGGATTTAATCTCTTTCAGGGTGAGGGGAGCATCGAGTCTCAGATGGGCTTCCTCAGAGAGTACTGGGAATTGAACAGTGTCCAGAAGAGCAGCTGACATATACAGTGTAGCCATGGTGTTAGCACTACTGACACACAATCGGCCAAATCACCCCACTGCCAGACTTCATGCTTCCTTTCCAGAGACAATGAACAGTCTTTTGCAGGCTTTGTTTTTGTTGTTTTATTGGGGGGTAGATAGAATCAATTATTGCCATTATATTTACAGATTTCAGTTACTTTGATCATAATTAGAGCCTGAAGAATGAATGTGCACACTTGACTAAATAGAAATCTTCTCCTGCATCTCCATGCAGCCTATTGCTCCCTCTGTGAAGCAGCCAAGAGGCCCATGGTACTGTAAATCTGGAGGAGCTGCAGAGATCCACAGCTCAGGTAGTAGAATCTGTCCACAGGACAACTATTAGTTGTGCACTCCACAAATCTGGCCTTTATGGAAGAGTGGCAAGAAGAAAGCCATTGTTGAAAGAAATCCATAAGAAGTACCATTTGCAGTTTGTGAGAAGCCATGTAGGGGATACAGCAAACCTGGTCAGATGAGACCAAAATATTACTTTTTGGCCTAAAAGCAAAACGCTATGTGTGGCAGAAAACAAGCACTGCACATCGCCCTGAATACACCATCCCAACTGAAAAAAAAGGTGGTGGCAGCATAATGTTGTGGGGATTCTTTTCTTCAGCAGGGACAGGGAAGCTGGTCAAATTTGATGGGAAGATGGATGGAGCCAAGTACAGGGCAATCTTAAAAGAAAACCTGTTAGAGTTTGCAAAATACTTAAGACTGGGGCAGAGGTTCACCTTCTAGCAGGACAACGGCCCTAAACATACAACCAGAGCTACAATGGAATGGCTTAGATCAAAGCATATTCATGTGTTAGAATGGCCCAGTCAAAGTCCAGACCTAAATCCAAGTGATAATCTGTGGCAAGAATTAAAAATTGCTGTTCACAGACATTCTCCATCCAGTCTGACAGAGCTTGAGCTATTTTGCAAACATTTCACTCTCTAGATGTGCAAAGCTGGTAGAGACATACCCCAAAAACTTGAAGCTGTAACTGCAGCCAAAGGTAGTTCTACAAAGTATTGATTCAGGGCAAATGCACGCCACACTTTTCAGATATTTATTTGTATGAAATTTTGAAAACCATTTATCATTTTCCTTCCACTTTGTGTTGGTCTAGAACAAAAAAAATCAAAATAAAATACATTTACATTTTTGGTTGTAACATGGCAAAATGTGGAAAATTTCAAGGGGTATGAATACTTTTTCAAGGCACTGTACTGGCTAAAAGTTTTGAAAATGACACAAATATTAATTTTCACAAAGTCTGCTGTCTGAGTGTTTTTAGCTTTTTTTGTCAGATGTTGCTATGGTATAAGTATAATTACAAGCATTTCATAGGTGTCAAAGGGGTCAATTCACTAACATTTAGCACATGCGATAAGGGTATTGGGTTTCTCATTTGCATAAAGTATTGCATGCGGTAGTCCAATTCACAAAAGAACTACAGATTATGCGGTATTTACGCCCCAAAAAAAGTGCCAGTAAATACCGCATAAAAAGCTCTTAAGTCCAATCCACAAACGAACCAAAGCGCTAAAAAGCATGCAATATTTACAAGGCTTTGGCTGCCAGTATCACATGCAGTATTTGTCGAAAAACAGCCTGGGGTCGGGGGTCCCCCAGGCTTTTTTATGACAAATAGCTGGTCACTAATCAGCGTGCTGGGAAGCCAGCCGCCGCATCCTTAACATCCGATGGTTCATTGTAAAAAAAAAAAGCAGACAATTAAAAAGTATGAAAAAAAAGGCCCTTTGGGTCTGGTATGATTTTAACGGGAACCCAAAGCCAAAATTTAAAAAAAAAAACAGCGTGGGGCGAGCCCACCTCCTGAACCATACTAGGCTACATTCCCTCAACATGGAGGGGTGGATGCTGTGGGGCACGTTGATGGGGACCAGGGCCTTGTTCCGACAACCCTGGCCGGTGGTTGTAGGGTCTGCAGGCAGGGGGCTTATCGAAATCTGGAAGCCTTCTTTTGCAAGGAGACCCCCAGATCTGAATGAGCATGGGGTACATTGTACCCCTACCCATTCACCAAAAAAATATAAGTGTAGTGTTACAAAACACAAGAGACCATTTTTAACAAGTCCTAAAAATGTGTGTTCTTCCTCTGGTGTTTCTTCTACCTCCAGTGTTTCTTCTCCCTTTTCTCTCTCCAGTGGTTTCTTCTTCCTGTGGTGTTTTATCTCCCTCCCATATTTCTTCTCCCTCTTCTCTCTCTGGTGTTTCTTCTCTCTCTGGTGGTTTCTTCTCCCTCTGCTGTCCTCTCCCTCTTCTGTCTTCTTCCTTTGGTGTTTCTTCTACCTCTTCTCTCTCCAGTGACATCTTCTTCTTCTACCACCACTGCCCCTTAAAAATAAAAAACACGATCTTCCTCCGACACTGGATGTCTCCATTGTGTCGGCTGTCTGTCATTTCTTATATAGCCATGGATTGTGGCCATCCGGTGACGTCACCCAGAGACCCCGCCCCTTGTGCCATTACATGACGTGACGGAAGCCCGCTAACAGCTGGTAAGTCATCAATTCTTAAGGACGTGGCAGACAGCTTCCCAGCCTGCTGCTTAGCAATCAGCTATTTTTCAAAAAACAGCCTGGTCCACTCCTTAGCAACCAGCTCAATGTGGTAAATTACTGCATTAAATATTGCAGTAATTACTGCTAAATGGAACAGATACCACATTCGGTATTTAACAGTAAATTCTTAGTGAATTGAACTTTCACAACTTATTTACCACATGTGGTATTTTACCTCATTTTATTTTCCATTATTTAACTCTTAATAAATCGACCCCAAAGGCTTTTATGGAAGTTTATGCAAAGCGTCAATATTTGCAGTGTTGACCCTTCTTTTTCAAGACCTCTGCAATTTGCCCTGGCATGCTGTCAAACAACTTTTGGACCACATCCTGACTGATGGCAGCCCATTCTTGCATAATCAATGCTTTGAGTGTTTTAGAAATTAGGGGTATTTATTTGTTCACCTGCCTCTTGAGAAATGATCAAAAGTTCTCAATGGGATTAAGGTCTGGGGAGTTTCCTGACCATGTACCCAAAGGTTCCATGTTTTGTTCCCCAACCCACTTAGTTATCACTTTTGCCTTTACGGCAAGGGTCTCCATCATGCTGGAAAAGGCATTGTTTCTCACCAAACTGTTCTTGGATAGTTGGGAGAAGTTGCTCTTGGAGGATGTTTTTGTGCCATTCTTTTTTCATGGCTGTGTTCTTAGGTAAAATTGTGAGTGAGACCACTCCTTTGTCTGAGAAGCAACCCCACACATGAATTGTCTCAGAATGCTTTACTGTTGGCATGACACCGGACTAATAGTAGCAACATGCTATATTTGACACCCTGGGTACGGTGGGACTGCTTCACAGGGTCAAACGACTTATGGAAATTCTGAGTATCCACTGAGAAGTCCAGAAAGAACATAAGCCATGTAGCCTAATGGTGGATGACATCCATCTTTTGAGCCTCTCATAGGACAAGGTCATGGTCTTGGAAGTTCAGCAGCCTGAGGATGAAGGTGCGAGGCAGTGCTCCTGGGGGGCTGCGAGTCAGATGCATACTGTGTGCCAGCTCCAGGGCAAAAAAGGAGGAGAAGGTGCCCTGGGGAAACATGGTACACAAAAGGCACTCAGTGAAGGTCAGTGGATCGGGGCCTTCCACCCCATCACGCAGTCCCAGGATCCAAAGATTGTTACTCCTTTTGCGGTTTTCCCCATCTTCCGGGTTTCAAGGTGTTTACCTTTTACCTGAGGGGTATGTAGGAGAGTGGCGTGATCCATTATCGTGTTCTCCATGTCCCCTAGTCTAAGTCCCTCCTAATAAGGCCCCCCTTAATCTGCAGGGAATTGATCTTAGTAGTGAGGGCAGTCTGTAGCTTGCATCTGGGTTGAAAAGTTAGCTTGCTCTGTCTATGTTGCCATATTGGCTGCCTCTGCCGTGTAGGCACTCGCTTCACCACGACTAGTGTGAGTTTTCCTGTCGCAACGGGACTTGGATTGTTGTCGGCCCTGGGACATTCACAGCAGGGGAGCATCAGGAGGGTCTGCGGATAGAGCAGAATGCAAATAGAATGGTATAACAGGAAAATTTCCCCTCCGTGGCTGCAGAGCTCCTCAACTAGGCATCTGGCTCGATCGCCATCTTGGTCAACCCCCTTTGGCAGAAGGTTTTTTACCTTAATGCATTATCTGTGTAACGAGCCCCTGCTCGCTCTGTTCCACTCTCCCAACACTCCTCTGCTGCTATTGGATCTGATTGCAGATCGCATCGCCTGATATTTTGGTAGTCTGATGCTCTGGCATTCGAACTACATCTATGTGCCGTTCGAAGCCAGTTGCTCAGATCAAACACCAGGCAGGCTGTAAGTTCAAACAGGAATCTCACCTTTATTGGATGCACACAACACACTTATGTACACTTTAGTCCTCACTTAGGTCCTCTTGGCCATGCAGATGAGGACTTGAAACAGAACCGGCAGGATTGGTTCGATAGCTTGAATGGGAGGGCTGATATGTGTAATGACACAGAGAAGTCCCAGGAGATAATTAACCGGTTCCTGTCCGCGCTATAGCTGAATGATGGCTACAGCGCGAACCTACATTGCCGGGAGTGCGTCTATTGATGTCCTCCCCTTTCCTCGCTCCCAAAGCGCCCTCACGAGCGCTCATCGGGGGAAAATCTGTGCTGGCCGTGTCCCTTGTACACAGCCAAATCACAGATCGCTGTAAATGGCCAATCACAGCAGCCATTTACTGTGCGATCGGCATGGTCGATGAAAGATGATCTCAAATGTAAACATATGAGATCATCTCTCATTGACAGCCCTACCTCCTCACACAGAGACCGCATGTGAGGAGAGAGAGGCTCTGTGACTATTGTGAGTGTTTCAAGAGCGTTTTACAGTAAAATAAATCAATATACAGTGCCCAATCAGTACCACAGTGCCAATTAAGATCAGTGCCATCTATAATTAGTGCCCATCTGTGCCCACCTGTGCCCATCTGTTCCATCAGTGCCCGTCTGTACTGCCTCATCAGTGCACATCTGTGCAATCAATGCCCATCTGTGCCACCTCATCGGTGCCCATCTGTGCCAATCAGTGTCCATCTGTGCTGCCTCATCAGTGCACATCTGTGCCATCAATCAGTGCACATCAGTGCACATCAGTGCACATCTGTGCTCATCAGTGCCACCTCATCAGTGCCCATCGGTACAGGCGTAGCACACATATGTGTCACCTCATCAGTTCAGGCTTATTAGCACACATCTGTGCAGGCTCATCAGTGCCACCTCATTAGTGCCCATCCGTGCAGGCTTAGCACACACCTGTGCAGTCTCATCACCACCAGCAACCATGTCCAAAAGATGCTTTTCTGCCGATGAGGCATACCAAATACTTTCCACGGCCGACAAGAGCAATGGGGAGCTCTCTTTTTCTTTCAAATACGGATCCTGAGTCTGACGTAAATTATGAGCCAGTCCTCAGTAGTGGAACAATGACAGACTCAGAGGAGGCAGATATTCTGCCTGCCAAACAAAGGTGTTCTGGTGAGGAGGCAGTGGCATCCACCAGCTCCACAGTGCCCAGGGGGACACAGAGAATTTTTCCCCAATCAATTTTTTTAATTTCATTTTTACAGGGGACATGTTAGTGTCAATTGTGGCCCAGTGCAACCTGTATGCACAACAATTTATTTCGAATAATCCAACATCCTATAATGCCCGTCCCTACAAGTGGAGAGACCTAACAGTGTAGGAGTTAAAGGTTTTTTTGGGCCTCAGATTTTGTATGGGACTCACCAAATACAATGAATTGTGTTCCTATTGGTCAACCCATCCCATCCACCACATGCCGATCTTCTCTGCCGTAATGCCCAGAACCAGATATCTCATGATCACGAGGTTCCTACATTTCAGCGATAATACTCAGTGCCCTCCCAGAAATGACCCAAATTAAGACAGGCTTTACAAAACTTTGGCCACTACTAAATTATTTTTCAGAAATATTCCCCCAGTTGTTTACCCTGGACCAACACATATGTGTGGATAAGTCCCATGTTAAATTTAGCGGCAGGCTTAAAATTAAGCCATTTATTCCCAGCAAAATGGCCCGCTGTGGGGTGAAGGTGTACAAATTATGTGACAGAGCCACAGGGTACACATATGCCTTCATAGTGTACGAAGGAAAGGACACCCATATGCAGCCCCCTAATTGCCCAGACTACTTGGGATCAAGCGGGAAAGTTGTTTGGGACCTCATATACCCCCTGCTTGAGAAAGGATACCACTTGTATGTAGACAACTTCTACACAAGTCTGCCCCTGTTCCACAACCTTCACCGGAAGAAGACACCAGCATGTGGCACCGTAAGAAAGAACCAGAAGGGCTTTACGCAAAGATTTGTCAATATGAAGTTGAGAAGAGGAGAGACGGCAAGTCTGCGAAACAAGGAGATTCTGGCAGTGAAGTGGAAGGACAGAAGGGATGTCTACATGTTGTCTTCGATTAAGGAAATCCCCAGAAGGAATGGCAACTTCCAAAAGCCAACGTGCATCCATGAATACAATTTGTTTATGGGGGAGTCGACTTAAACAACCAAATGCTCGAACCATACCTTGCCACAAGACGGACATACCATTGGTATAAAAAAATAGCAATTCATTTTTTTTCAATTGGTAATATATAACTCCTATATCATTTACCGCAACTCCACCCAAAACCCCCAATCCTTCCTTGGCTACCAGGAGGAAATTTACACTGTCCTTATATTCCCGAACGGCCCACCAGAAAACATCCGATCAGATGTTCTTAGTTGACTCTCCGAATGCCACTTTCCCTATAAAATCCCTTCCAAACCAACAGGCCAAAGACATCAAAAAAGATGAAAGGTGTGCACTAGTGGAGGAGTCAGAAAAGACACATCTTATTATTGTCCCCATTGTCCTTCCCAACCAGGCCTCTGCATAGGTGACTGTTTTCGTTGTTACAATACTTCAGTAAATTATTAGTGAAGTATGGTAAATGTAATCCTCAGTTCCTGCCATTTACCCTTACACCCCTTATGCCACTGCCTGCTCTGTAACTGACCCTGGCTTGTCATTCGACCACGCTTTTGCCTGCGGATTCTGTACATACCTCTGCCTGATCTGGAACTGATCCTGAACTGTTTTTCGACAATATTTCTGCCTACGGATTCTGTACATAACTCTGCCTGATCTGGAACCTGACTTGGACTGTTTGACCATGTTATTTGCCTGCCTCTTGGACTGATCTTGTACCCTGCAACTGAACTAGTGGGATTCAACACATGGGTCTCACATATGTGAGGGGCTCCAGAATAGTTTTTCTGGATGAAGAAAACTATTTTTTTTTGTTTTCTCATACCTAGATTAGGGTCTGGAGACTCGGCGGCTTTAAAGAGATTTGGGTGGGAGAAGCCTCTATCCCTGTCCCCATTCTGTCCCAAACAAGGCCCTACTTCTGCCTGCTGCCTGTAGGACTTTCTGCCATCATGCCTCTGCCTGTCACACTGACCACAGCACATGGACCATGTTCCTGCCTACTACCAGGACCAATATTTTTGGCACTGCTGACAATATCTCTGCCTGCACTGACCCTGGACTGTATATGGACAGTATCTCTGCCTGCTGCCTGGACAATTGTGTTCGCCATTGCTGACTAAGTCCCTGCCTGCTGCCTGGACCAGTGCTATCCTCCTGTGCTATCCTACTGTGGACAACTGAGCTTCTAAAATTACAGGTAATCTTTTGCTTACCCTTTGCTCAGCATAATGTATTTTGGGGTGTAATTCTTGGTATGGGCATGCTATGTGTCCCTGGAACACTGACGGTGTTCCTTGCATGTTGGATCTCTGTATGAGGCCAGGCTGTGTAAAAGTTTGGTATCGCCATACTCAGAAGGAGTGGCAGAATGTATTGGGGTGTCATTTTTGCCATGTAAATGCTATGTGTTGGAAATAGCTTATAAACAGACAACTTGCATTTTTATTTATTTTCCACATTTTCCAAAAACATCTGGAAAAAAATGAACCATTCAAAAGACTCACTGATTATATGTTAGGGTGTTAGTTTTCCAAAATGGGGTCATTTCCATTGTCCTGGTACTCTAGGGCCTTCAAAAGTGTAATAGGTAGTCAACAAGTTAGATGTGTAATTTATGCTCCTTGAACACCTGATGGTGCTCCCTGCATTTTTGGCCTCTGTATGTGGCTAGGTAGTGACAGAAATAAACTATTACAATGACAATTTTGTGAAAAAAATTAATAAAATCTTAATATTGCAAAGAATTGTGGGAAAAAATGACAATTTCAAATAACTCATCATGCCTCTTAATAAATACTTTGGAATGTCTACTTTCCAAAAAGGGGTCATTTGGGGGCATGTGTACTTTCCTGGCTTGTTAGGGTCTCGAGAAATGAGATAGGCCTCCAGTACATCAGAAGTGAGCAATTTTTTATGATTTGCATCATAACTTGTAGACTCTATAACTTTCACACAGACCACATAATATCCATTAATTTGGGTTATTTTTACCAAAGATATGTAGAAGTATAAATTGTGTCCAACATTTATGTAGAAAAACTTCTATTTGCAAAATGTTATCACAGAAACAAAGAAAAATGTGTTTTTTTCCCAAATGTTTTTTTTTTCAGTAGGTTTTTCTCTGCATTAAGGTAAAAAAAAACCTTCTCTGTGCAGCTCCCCCCATCCTTCGCTTATACTTACCTGACCCCAATCTCGAACCAGTGATGTGCACAAGAGCAGATGCTGTCTTCTCTCGCTCCCTCCTTATTGGTTCAGAGACAGCAGCGGAAGCCATTGGTTCCTGCTGCTGTCTAAGGCCGCGTACACACGGGCGGATTGTCTGTCCAACTTAGTCCGCTGAACCGTGTTTCAGCGGACAATCCGCTCGTGTGTGGGCTTCAGCGGACTTTTTCAGCAGACTGTCTGACGAACAAAGTCTTACGGAATTTCCAAAATTTTGTCCGTTCAAACTTGGTTTTGTCCGTCCAAACTTGGTTTCAGCGGACAGTCCGCTCGTGTGTAGGCAAGTTGGACGAACTAAGTATGGCGCATGCTCAGAAAGGATTTACACGGCCGAAGGTTGCATTGCAGTATATAGGACGTCGTTTTTCTAGTCCCGTCGTACGTGCTGTACACGTCATCGCGCACGCTTTCAGCGGACTGTCTGCTCATCGTGTGTGGTCAAGTCCGTTCATGCAAATTTTGAACGGACTGTCTGTCGGATTGTCTGACAAACTTAGTTGGCCAGACAATCCGCCCGTGTGTACGCGGCCTAACACAGCCAGGAGGAAGCAGAGGGCGTAGCCGAGCCACACTCTGTGTGTCTTATGGGCACACAAAGCAAGCTTGGGAGCAAGCACGTACAAGTGCCCCATAGCAAGCAGTTGGGGGGGACTTGGGGGGGAGCCAGAAACGCCATTAGGGGACCCAAGAAGATGAGAATCAGGGCTGCTCTGTGTAAAACCATTACACAGAGAAGGTAAGTATAACATGTTTATTGTGTTAATTAAAATATTCAAAGGAGCAGGCTCAACCTCTTAACGCACTTCTGGGAAGCTGAGCCAGCCACTCCCACCCCTTGCACAGTGTGACGCTCCAGTGAGCCCTGGCGGGGCAGAGAAGAGAGTCTGTGATTACCAGTCACCAGCCCTCTGCTCACTGAAGACAGAATTGAGTGATCAGCGGCCTTTGATCACTTGGTTCTCAGTCTTATGCTCTGTAGGCACAATAGGATTTACTGACAACAAAACCATGGATTTTTTTCCGAAGGATGTTGGCTCAAACTTGTCTTACATACACACGGTCACACAAATGTCGGAAATCCTGAACGGCAGGAACGTGGTGACGTACAACACGTACGACGAGCTGAGAAAAATTAAGTTCAGTAGCCAGTGCGGATCTTCTGCTTGATTCCGAGCATGCGTAAACTTTTGTGCGTCGGAATTGTGTACACAAGCTTGAAGGGACAGCAGCCCCCCCATTCCTACACCACATGGCTTGGTTTGTATGGCAGAGTGGCCAGACAAAACCAACTCCTCAGTAAAAGGCACATGACAGACCACCTGGAGTTTTCCATAAGGCACCTGAAAGACTCTCAGACCATGAGAAACAAAATTCTTTGGTCTGATGAAACAAAGATTGAACACTTTGGTGAATGGCAAGCATCATATCTGGAGGAAACCAGGCACCTCTCTTCACCTGGCCAATACCATCCCTATAGTGAAGCATGGTGGTGGCAGCATCATGCTGTGGGGATGTTTTTCAGTGGCAGGAACTGGGAAACTAGTCAGTATCGAGGGTAAGATGAATGCAGCAATGTACAGAGACATCCTTGATGAAAACCTGCTCCAGAGCACTCTGGATGTCATTGAGTGGCCCAGCCAGAGCCCAGACTTGAACCCAATTGAACATCTCTGGAGAGATCTGAAAATGGCTGTGCACCGACATTCCCCATCTACTCTGATGGAGCTTGAGAGGTCCTGCAAAGAAGAATGGGAGAAACTGCCCAAAAATAGGTGTGCCATGCTTGTAGCATCATACTCAAAAAGACTTGAGGCTGTAATTGGTGCCAAAGGTGCTTCAACAAAGTATTGCACAAAGACTGTGAATACGTATGTACTTTTTTTTTGTTTTTTATTTTTAATACATTTGCAAAGATTTTAAACAAACTCGTTTCACTCCTTGTCATTATGGGGTATTGTCTGAACAATTTTGAGAAAAATAATTAATTGAATCCATTTTTGAATAAGACTTTAACATAATAAAATGTGAAAAAAGGGAAGTGCTGTGAATACTTTCCGGATGCATTGTATATCAAAATACCTCCAAAGATATTCAAATCAGACCATAGAGCAAATAAGGGAAGTTCATTACTGTATTAGGGTTTACACACACTTTGGGTAAAACAAATGATTTCATGCACACTGATAAATCTGACCCAGATGTCTGCAAAAGTGTTGCAGTCGTTTAGTTAGGACTGCATGCACATGGCTCAAAACGCAAAAATCCTTTGCTAAGAAAATAAATTTGTGTTACAGTATATAAACATCTGATTATTTTGATATGTTGCTTGGTACAGTATAGCTACACACTCACAGGAACACACACCTGCTGCATTACTGCAGGTAGCCAGCAGATGGCAACACAGAAGCAAAGAAGACTTTCTCTGCTTACTATTTACTCTACAGTTGGTTTGCACATTGCATTCATTGTTGCATACATTGATAAAGTTTTTTCTGTCTTTCCCAGTATGTGATATTCATGTGTTTTTCTTTTTAATATAGGCACACATACACATGCACAGTTTTTAAAGCTTTACATTGTTTTTTTGGGGGCTTGATTACCCCCATACTTTGTGTTGCAGGCATGGGTTTTAAACCTACTTGTTTTTTCACGTATGCATCTTATGCATTAAGGTGAAAAAACACCTGGCAGTGACTGGCCCCCTAGCCCCCCTGTTTTACTTACCTGAGCCCTGGAACTTGTCCCACAGGGACACGCTGTCTCTCTGCCTCGGTTTCTCGGTTCTCGGAGCAGCCGGGGGACCCTAAAAGAGCTAGTTCAGGGCCACTCTGTGCAAAGCTAACTGCACAGTGGAGGTAAGTATGACATGTTTGTTATTTAAAAAAAAAAAAAAAAAACCCTTACAATCACGTTGAATCATGCTTGCTACATTGTGGATGAGCTGGCCTGCATTTTGCTATTAGCATGATTTTAACTAAACCCGTAAAGCGGGGATATGCAATTAGTGGACCTCCAGCTGTTGCAGAACTACGAGCCCCATGATGCATAGCAAGACTCTGACAGCCACAAGCATGACACCCAGAGGCAGAGGCATGATGGGACTTGTAGTTTTGCAACAGCTGGAGTTCCGCTAATTGCATATCCCTCCCGTAAAGGATATTCAGCCATTTGAAAAAAAATTCTAAAAGAAATACCATGGAAAACATTATTTTAACACTTCCCTCTCAGGTGGGCAGCAAGTCTTTGTCAGACAGACTTTGACCAATTAGAATCACTCTGAACAATCCCAGAAGCCCCAAGGAAAGAAAGGGAAGAAGAGTGGGGCTTTCAATTCCCTGGACCGCTGCACCAACTGCAAGGGCAGTGACAGCTCATCAGCCAAAGAGATAAGTACGGTAAGGACCTGGGGATGTATGGTGTTAGTTTACATTTTTTTTTTTATGAGAAGGTGAACTTAAACTTTAACTCTATTGCTATCACATAGAGGACCAATAACCTCCTATCTGTTGGCTTATTTACTATCGCAGAAAACAAAAGAAGTAACTATCCTGCACTCAAGTGTTATGCTTAAAGGAGAAAGGTGAATCTTAATCTTTATTGTGAAAGCCTAGGGCAGGGGTCTCAAAGTCCAGGCCCTCGGGGCATTTGCGGCCCGTGGACTCGTTACAAATGGCCTGCAGGCAGGGCCGATCCTGGGTGGGTGGCAGCGGCTGGTTTTACCATCAGCTGTTGTGACGGTGATTTTACCATTTTACCATCAGCTGTTGTGACGGTGAGACGATGCAGGCGCGCAATAGCCAACAGAATTTTTTTTCTGTCAGATTGTGCTCCGCACTCACCCATGCTCCCATGACGAGTTCATGTCCATGATGGGTGGATTTCTACATGTTGTGGGTGGATTTATGGGCACTTAGGGGCGGAATTATATGGCCAGTGCTGCAAAACTTTGTGATGGGTGGATTTCTATATTTCTTGTGGGCAGATTTGTGGGCACTTTGGGGCAGAATTAGATGGCCAGTGCTGCCAAAAATAAAACTTTGTGATATTCCGCCCCAAAGTACCCATAAATCCACCCACAAAAAATGTAAAAATCTGCCCATCAAAAAGTTTTATTTTTTTGCAGCACTGGCCATGTAATTCCACCCCCAAGTGCACATAAATCTGCCCACAACATGTAGAAATCCGCTCCTCAATGGACATGAACTCTCCACGGGAGTGCAGGGGAAAGCGGGCCACAATCTGACAAAAAAAAATTCTGTTAGCTATTGTGCGCCTGTGCTGTCTCGCCATCACAACAGCTGATGGTAAAATCAGCTGTTGTGATGTTACGTACGGCGCATGTGTTGTGCATTCACCCTTCAGCCCGGGCACTATTCGATAGGGGGCATTTCTTGCCAGAACCCCTGACGAACTGCGCATGCGCCATACATAATAGACAACAGCTGATTTTACAATCAGCTGTTGTGTCGGCAAAGCAGCACCTGCGCACAATAGCCGATTGAATACATTTTTCAGTCAGATTGTGCTGAGGCACGTTCATGTAGGTGAGAGGCGGAATTTAACATGAAGGGGGCAGATGTTTTCACTGAAGGCCAGTGCTGATCTAGCATGAAGGGGGCAGATGTTTTCACTGAAGGCCAGTGCTGATCTAACATGAAGGGGGCAGATGTTTTCAAGGATAGCCACTGTTGCAAAGATGGAGGCAGAATTTTAAACATTTAGCTAGCTAAATAGGCCCTCCAGGAAGAATAGCAGATAAAGATTTGTTTAGCAGATTTGTTTGTGCATCGTTTAAAATTCTGCCCCCATCTTTGCAGCACTGGCCATCATTGAAAATATCCACACCTTTCATGTTAAATTCTGCCCCTCACCTACATGAACATGCCTCGGCAGCACGAGGCACAATCTGACTGAAAAATGTCTTCAGTTGGCTAGCGCGCGCAGGCGCCGACACAACAGCTGATCGTAAAATCAACTGTTGTGCTATTACATAAGGCGCATGCGCAGTTTGTCCTGGGCTCTATTCAATAGCGGGCACTTCAACAGAGCACTGGCTCCGGATCCAGGGTCCTGCTGCCACCTCAGGGAGGAAGATTGTGGCATTCTCAGGGTGCCCTGCCACTAGGCCTGTGATGAAGCCAAGACCTGACATGAGGAGAGGACTCAGGAGGCAGAAAATCAGGCCACTAGCTGACTGCCAGGAGGAGAGGTAAGTGAGCCATCACACAGAGGCTGAGCAAAGTCCTTAGTTGCGTGACTGGGTTTGAAATTTGTGAAGAGGGAGTATTTGTGGAGTGTGTGTAGGGGGGTTGGTATTTGTGGCGTGTAAGGGGGGAAATTTGTGAAGTGGAATGGGGGGGTATTTGTGGGAATGTAGGGGGTAATGCTGGAGTTTAATATTGTGTCCGCTGACACCAGTGCTGAGAGTTAATATTGCGTCCGCTGACACCAGTGCTGGGGGTTAATATTGCATCCGCTGACACCAGTGCTGGGAGTTAATATTGCATCTGCTGACACCAGTGCTGGGGGCTAATATTGCATCCGCTGACACCAATGCTGGGGGTTAATATTGCATCCACTGACACCAGTGATGGGGGTTAATATTGCGTCCATTGACACCAGTGCTGGGGGTTAATAGTGCGTCCGCTGACACCAATACCGGGGGGTTAATATTGCGTCTGCTGACACCAGTGCTGGGGGATAATATTGTGTCCGCTGACACCAGTGCTGGGGGTTAATATTGCGTCCGCTGACACCAGTGCTGGGGGTTAAAAGTGTGTCCACTGACACCAGTGCTGGGGGAAAGGACAGTTTGCATGCGGCCCCCATTGGATGTGAAAATTTGTCCTGTGGCCCTCAGGTAATTTGAGTTTGAGACCCCTGGTCTAGAGGCATGTATGTTGCCCTCTGGTTCCCAAGAGTTCTCCTCTACTGAATACCCTTTCTGTTTAATAAGAAATTGGTTTTGCCTACCTCTCTTCCGACAGTCCAGGATAGCCTCTACCTCAAATTCTGGTTCATCATCCACAGACACTGGAGGAGGTGGCACTTCATCCCTCCCAGGAAAAGGGCTTGGCGTGGCTGGTTTAAGCAGCGAGACATGAAACATGAATCCGATACGATGTTGGTAGTGCCAGTCAGTTCAAATGCCAAAGGATTAACTTCCCTCTTGACCTTAAATGGCCTGACAAACTTTGGCCCCAATTTCCTGGAAGGACAAGACAATTTGAGGTCAACAGAAGAGAGCCATACCTTGTCTCCAACCTGGAAACTAGGACTGCTTCTTCTCCTTCTATCAGATTGTCTCTTGAATTCCTCTTGAGCTTTCTACATAGTTTCTCGGAGGGTCTGGTAATTAGTCTGGATAAATGTTATGCGATCCTGAACTGCTGGTACTGAGGCTTCTGGCCTGGTGTTTGGCAGGAATGAAGGATGAAATCCATTGTTCATCCAAAAGAGTGACTGATTGGTACTCAAATTCAGCACATGGAAGTAAGGAAAGCCAATCATCCTGGGAAAAGAACAAGAGCACCTTAGATACTGTTCTAGAGTTTGGTTGGTTCTCTCGGTTTGCCCATTAATTTGTGGATGATAGGCGGAGGACAAGCAAATATCTATTGCCAAACTTCTGCAAAGATTTCTCCGAAATCTTGAGGTAAACTGAACCCCTCTATCCAAAACAATGCTATCAGGAAGGCTGTGTAGTCCAAGTACCTCTCTAATGAAGATATTTACTGTATCCACAGCTGAAGGTGTGCCTATCATAGGCAGAAAGTGAGCCATTTTGGGCAGGCGATCCACTACTACAAAAATAGTTGTGTACCTTTCTGATGGGGTAATTACACTATAAAGTCAATTGAAATTTTCTTCCACGGCTGCTCCAGGGCTGCTAATGGCCTCAACAATCCCCAAGCCTTGACGTTGGACCCCTTGTTGCGCTGACAGATGGCACAGGAATTCACATACCTCCTACAATCCAATTTCAAGGTGGGCCACCAAAAGGACAGCTAAATGAGTTCTGTCGTCTTTCGAACCCCCCGAAATGCCCAGCAAGTTGATGATCATGGAGAGTCTTCAAAACCTGTAACCTGGTTTGTTGAAGGACAAAGATCTTAACCTGATGCCACAAGAACCCTTCTTGACTTCTTAGAGAGGACGCCTCTGATTCTGTGCATTGCACAGAGGCTTGTTCAATTGGTGCTTTTAAATCATGTTGAAGTAACAAGAAGTTTTGGCTTGGCAGGATTGTGTCAGGTGCTGTTACCTCTGGGGTGTCGGGACACATCCATGATAGAGCATCAGCCTTTCCGTTCTTTGACCCTGGCCGAGGTAATGTGAAAATTGATTCTGGAGAAAAACAATGCCCAACAAGCCTGTCGGGGTCTTAGACCTTTGGCTGTTCGAAGATATTCCAGATTTTTTATGGTTAGTGTAAATCATAATATTGTATGCGGCTTATTACAAAAGATACCTCCACTCCTCTAGGACTGTCTTTATAGCCAGGAGTTCTTGTCCCCAATGTCATAATTCCTTTCCAGCTGACTCATTTTGACTTATTTTGCCCCTGTGGTTACTTCTGAAGCCTCAACCTCCAAAATGTTGGGTAAAGCAGGATCAGGGTGCTGGAGAACTGGAACAGACAAATAAGAAGGGATTTTAGTTTGTTAAATGCTGTTTTGGCTTCAGCCGACCACTGAAATTGGGTATGCTGGTGGGTGACTTGGATGCCTGGTAAGATGAAGGGAGAAAAGTTCTTTATGAATCTTTTGTAGAAGTTTGTGAATCCAACAAATCTTTGTAACCCCTTTTTATCTACAGGAGTGGGCCATTCCAAAATAGCCTTGACTTTTTGTGGATCCATGGCAACTCCTTCCGTAGAAATGATAAGCGTCAAGAACTGGATTAACATCTTTTCAAAGTCCCACTTTTTGGCTTTTACATATAGTCCATGTTTCTTTTAAGTTGACAACACTTTCTCCACATGTGACCTATCAAGCTCTAGGGTAGCTGAAAAAATGAAAATGTCATCAAGGTAGACACATGAAATGATCCAGGAACTCCTGAAAGATGTCATTCACCAGATGCTGGAATGTGTCTGGTGCATTACAGAGTCCGAATGGCATTACAAGGTATTCAAAGTGCCTGAATCGTGTTCTGAATGCTGTCTTCCATTCGTCACCTTCACGAATGCGGATCAGGTTGTAGACACCTTGCAGATCTAGCTTCGTGAAGACTTGAGCATTATGGAACCTCTGAAAAAGCTCTGGAATAAGAGGGGGCGGGTAACAGTTTTTAAAAGTGATTTTATTAAGCTCCCTATAATCCACACATGGTCTGAGGGTTATGTTTTTTTTCCACTAAAAATATTCTGGCCCCAGCAAAAGAGGAAGATGGGCAAATGAATCCTTTTTCCAAGTTCTCATCAAGGTACTCCCGTAGGGTCTCAAGCTACTTTTCAGACAGAGGAAATATGCAGCCAAAGGGTATTTCAGAACCTGAAAGGAGCTCTATTTGGCAATCATATGGCCAATAAGGTGAAGGACATAGGCATTCTTCTTGTTGACGACATCCGAAAATCCACAATAAACTGATGATATATGCTGATGGGTGCTGGACATTGGTTGGACAGTCAAGCAGTTAGCAGACTTATTATGCATGGGAGTAAGACAGTGCTGTTGACAATATGAAGAGGAAAATAGAACTTCTCCTTTAAACCAGTCGATCTGCGGATTGTGCACCTGTAACCACAGGATACCTAGAATGATCGGGAACATAGGTGAGCTCAGAACATCAAAGCGCAGAGATTCTTGATGACCAGATTCAGTCAAGGTGAAAAGAGGTGCAGCCTCTTGGGTAACAAGCCCAGAACTGGGCAGGGAGCCATCAGCTAGATAAGCTGTCAGTTATTGTACAGAGGAATGCCAAGTTTCATTGCCAAAGTCAAGTCCAGAAAGCAGCTGCAGGCTCCAGAATTAATTATTGCCAGGAGCTGAATCTCCTCTTCCACTACCTGCTGGAAGACAGGAAGGACAAGATGAGAGGGGAAGATCCTGCATCTGGGAATATACAGGCATAAGTCAAAGGGACTTACGGGGCCTTATGGGGTAGTTGCAGGGCTTGAGTCCTACGGGAACGCGTGGGAACGGCGTCCCTGCACTTTTTTCACAGCAGGAACGCCGTTCCCTTTGCAGGACTAGAGCTGTCCGAGCCAAATGAGATGTATGCAGAGTAGCGCAGGAAGCGCCTGTATGTAATAGGTTCTCTCTCTTGTCACTCAGCGCTGTTCGCTCCCCGGCGGCCCCTACTCTCTTCTCGTCTATCCCCATTGGCTTGTGACATCATCTGGGATAGACGAGAAGAGAGGAGGGGCCGCCGGGGAGTGAACAGTGCTGAGTGACAAGAGAGAGAACCTATTACAGACAGGCGCTGCGTGATATGAGAGAGAGAACTTACTACAGACAGGCGCTTCCTGCGCTACTCTGCATACTGGCAAGTAAGATCCCCTCATGTGCCCTGTAATGTGCCCCATCCCCTGAGTGCTATGTGCCCCATGCCCTAATGTGCCCCATGTCCTGATGTGCTATGTGCCCCATAATGTGCCCTGATGTGCTATGTGCCCCATGCCCTGATGTGCTATGTGCCCTGTGCCCTGATGTGCTATGTGCCCCATGCCCTAATGTGCCCCATGCCCTGATGTGCTATGTGCCCCATAATGTGCCCTGATGTGCTATGTGCCCTGATGGGCTATGTGCCCTGATGTGCTATGTGCCCTGATGTGCCCCGTGCCCTGATATGCTATGTGCCCTGATGTGCCCCATGCCCTTATGTGCTATGTGCCCTGATGTGGTATGTTCCCCGTAATGTGCCCTGATGTGCCCCATAATGTGCCATAATGTACCCCGATGTGCCATGTGCCCCATGCCCTGATGTGCCATGTGCCCTAATGTGCCCCATGCCCTGATGTGCTATGTGCCCCGTTCCCTGATGTGCTATGTGCCCCATAATATGCCCTGATGTGCTATGTGCCCCATAATGTGCCCTGAAGTGCCCCATGCCCTGATGTGCTATGTGCCCCATAATATGCCCTGATGTGCTATGTGCCCATAATGTGCCTCAATGTGCCCCGTGCCCTGATGTGCTATGTACCCTAATGTGCCATGTGGCCTGATGTGCCCCACGCCCTTATGTGTCCTGTGCCCTTATGTGTTATGTGCCCCATAATGTGCCCTGATGTGCCCCATGCCCTGATGTGCTATGTGTCCCATAATGTGCCCTGATGTGCCATAATGTGCCCTAATGTGACATAATGTGCCCCAATGTGCCCTAATGTGCCCCATGCCCAGATGGGCTATGTGCCCCATAATTTGCCCGAATGTGCCCCATGATGTGCCATAATGTGCCTTGATGTGCCCCGAGCCCTGATGTGCCCCATGCCCTGATGTGCTATGTGCCCTGTGCCCTGATGTGCCCCATGCCCTTATGTGCCCATGCCCTGATGTGCTATGTGCCCCATAATGTGCCCTGATGTGCCATAATGTGCTCCGATGTGCCAAGTGCCCTGTGCCCTGATGTGCTATGTGGCCTGATGTGCCCCATGCCTTGAGGTGCCCCGTGCCCTGAGGTGCCCCAATGTCCAATTTTTTTTTTTTTGGTGGGGGAGTGGATCTTGAGTGGGAGTTCCCACACTTTTTTCCCCAGGACTTGACCCCTGGGTAGTTGCATAAGAAATGTCCAGTTAATGTCCATAATGTGCCTCAATGTGCCCCGTGCCCTGATGTGCTATGTACCCTAATGTGCCATGTGGCCTGATGTGCCCCACGCCCTTATGTGTCCTGTGCCCTTATGTGTTATGTGCCCCATAATGTGCCCTGATGTGCCCCATGCCCTGATGTGCTATGTGTCCCATAATGTGCCCTGATGTGCCATAATGTGCCCTAATGTGACATAATGTGCCCCAATGTGCCCTAATGTGCCCCATGCCCAGATGGGCTATGTGCCCCATAATTTGCCCGAATGTGCCCCATGATGTGCCATAATGTGCCTTGATGTGCCCCGAGCCCTGATGTGCCCCATGCCCTGATGTGCTATGTGCCCTGTGCCCTGATGTGCCCCATGCCCTTATGTGCCCATGCCCTGATGTGCTATGTGCCCCATAATGTGCCCTGATGTGCCATAATGTGCTCCGATGTGCCAAGTGCCCTGTGCCCTGATGTGCTATGTGGCCTGATGTGCCCCATGCCTTGAGGTGCCCCGTGCCCTGAGGTGCCCCAATGTCCAATTTTTTTTTTTTTGGTGGGGGAGTGGATCTTGAGTGGGAGTTCCCACACTTTTTTCCCCAGGACTTGACCCCTGGGTAGTTGCATAAGAAATGTCCAGTTAATGTCCATAATGTGCCTCAATGTGCCCCGTGCCCTGATGTGCTATGTACCCTAATGTGCCATGTGGCCTGATGTGCCCCACGCCCTTATGTGTCCTGTGCCCTTATGTGTTATGTGCCCCATAATGTGCCCTGATGTGCCCCATGCCCTGATGTGCTATGTGTCCCATAATGTGCCCTGATGTGCCATAATGTGCCCTAATGTGACATAATGTGCCCCGATGTGCCCTGATGTGCCCTAATGTGCCCCATGCCCTGATGGGCTATGTGCCCCATAATTTGCCCGAATGTGCCCCATGATGTGCCATAATGTGCCTTGATGTGCCCCGAGCCCTGATGTGCCCCATGCCCTGATGTGCTATGTGCCCTGTGCCCTAATGTGCCCCATGCCCTTATGTGCCCATGCCCTGATGTGCTATGTGCCCCATAATGTGCCCTGATGTGCCATAATGTGCTCCGATGTGCCATGTGCCCTGTGCCCTGATGTGCTATGTGGCCTGATGTGCCCCATGCCTTGAGGTGCCCCGTGCCCTGAGGTGCCCCAATGTCCAATTTTTTTTTTTTTTGGTGGGGGAGTGGATCTTGAGTGGGAGTTCCCACACTTTTTTCCCCAGGACTTGACCCCTGGGTAGTTGCATAAGAAATGTCCAGTTCCCCCACAGAAAAGGCAAAGATTAGCTTGCCGGTGACGAAGTCTCTCTTCCGGGGTCAGAGCTGAGCGGACTAGGCCTATCTGCATAGGTTTAACTTCTGAAGTGGATGCAGAGGGAGGCATGGTTGCTGGAGATTAAGGAACCTTCGGTAACATCCAAGTGGATCTGAAGGCTTGGGCTCTTTTAGAACCTCACTCCCACAGGCACCTGTCAAGTTGAACAGCAAGCTGAATAAGGCCTTCCAGGTTGATTGGAGGCTCTACTCTAGCCTATTTATCCTTGAGGGAATCTGACAGGCCCTGTCGATACTGATATTTTTAAGCTGCCTCGTTCCATCCCGTGTCAGCGGACCATTTACGGAAGTCTGCTGTATAGTGCTCCAGGGGCGCCTTCCTTGTTGCAGAGTATGTAGGGCAGTTACAGTGGTAGCTACCTGCTGTGGTTAATTGTATAATTGTGCCATAGAATCAAGAAACAAGACCACAGAATTGATAACCGGTTCTTTTGTTCCAAAAAGCTGTGAGCCCAATCCTGTGGTTCGTCTGTTAGTAATGAGACAATGAACCCTACTTTGATAATCTCAAGAGAGAAATGTTGTGAATGTAGGGCCAAGTACAACAGGAAAGCAGCCTTAAAATATTTAAACTTTTTCCAGTCTCCAGAGAATCGTTTGGGAGTTGGTACCCGTGGTTCAGATGAAGGGACCACCACTGTATGGGTAGTGGTGGTTCTTGAGTTGGTGCAGCGTAGAGCTTGATCCACCTGGGCAGGTGACTCTGTCAAATGATGCAGATGCCCATACAGCTGGAAGTAGCCTTCCTGCAATCTTTGTACTGCTTGAGTGAGAGCAGTGACCTGTTGGCACAAACCCTCCAAAGGGTGAGCACCTCCGTCGGTCTCTGACATGTTGGCTGGATTATGCTGTCAGGTACCAGGTGTGAGGTCAAAATGCTGAGAGGGCTCCTCTTGTAGCGCTTCCCTGAAAGTGATACAGGGAGAGCAGTGCCCAGAGAAGCACAGTTTGCCAGGTACTGAGATGAGATGAACTGGTCACCATAATGTAGCAGGAGCAGGCTGGATGAACTGTAATGCTGGTGTGATTGCTAAGTACCAGGAAAACTTGACAGAGTAGCAAACCGGAGAGAAAGACGAGAGCCAGGCCATGAGTTATACACAGTAAGATCAGTTCAGATGATAAGATTGGATAGCCGGGGCCATACACAGGAAGATGGATATGTAGCAGAGTCGATAAGGTCAGACACAGTGGAGCAAGCCGGAGAGAAGTCAGAAGTACAAGCCAAGGGCAAATCAGGAGATTAGGATCACAGGTCAGGGCAAACCGGGCCAATAACAGAAGTTCAATCAGGATACACAGGAACAAAGGATCAAGGGGAAGCCGAAGATAATCCAGCAATGGGCAGCTCCAGCAGCAGGCTTAAACAATCACACTGTGCACAATGGCAGCCATGATTGTCTTGGGTAGAATTGCCAGTCCTTCTTCAGCCATCTCCCTGACAATTACACAGGTTCTGTGGCTGATTAAGGTGGTAATTAAACTCACTTAGTGCCTTATCTGCAATAAATTCACTCCAGAACCCGTGTAATTCATATGTGTTCAGATTTAAAGGAATGAGGTGGCAACCCTAGTGTTACATATCCTCTCAGATGAGCTGGAGCTGCACCCTGTTCCAGTATGCATTCTAGTGGCAAAAGTGAAAGCTAAGTGTCTACATTCAAGCGAATGATGCATTATGCATTATTATGAACATGTGAAGTTGATAGAGCTCAAAAGAGGGACATTGGTTTGGCCAAGTACTACCCCAGTGGCCATCTAAGGCCGCGTACACACGGGCGGACTGTTCGCCCAACTTTGTCCGCTGAACAGTGTTTGGGCGGACAGTCCGCTCGTGTGTGGGCTTTCAGCGGACAGTTTCAGCGGACAGTTTGACGAACAAGGTTTTTCGGAAATTCCGTAAAACTGTCCGCTGAAACCTTGTTTGAGCGAACAGTCCGCCCGTGTGTAGGCTTGTTCGTCAAACTAAGTTCCGCGCATGCTCAGAAAGGATTTACACGCCAAAAGTTATAATGCAGTGTATAGGACGTCGTATTTTTCATCCCGTCGTACGTGCCGTTCACGTCATCGCGCACGGTTTCAGCAAACTGTTCGTTCGTCGTGTGTGGCCATGTCCGTCCATGCTAATTTTGAGCGGACTGTTTGCCGAAACTGTTTGACGGACAAAGTTGGGCGAACAGTCCGCCCGTGTGTACGCGGCCTTATAGTTGGGCAAGACTGCCTGGAAGCCATCTTGAGAAGGTTGCCAGGAGTGGGAAGCAGGCAGAAGAGTTGAGGAGCATGGGTTTAAAGACCCAGCAGCTTACAGATAGGACATTCACAGGATAGGACTGCATGTCAGCACGTCCATAGCCACACACCCTGTGTCAAGGGGCATTTCCTGCTACCTAGTAAATAGATATGTCCTTGCTCATGTCTCATTATTATTATACCTATGTAAATATCAGTTTTACAGCTGCCCTGCACTATTAGCTCACTGCATAATAAAGATCCACGCGGTTTCTAAGGGTAAGGGTCATCGGACTAGGTAGATGTTTTGCTGCTAAAAGAGTGCATTTAGGTGCTAACTAGCCTCTCCCTCGACTAAGGAGCCCAGCCTGTCACACTGACAGGAATATGCATGAGAGGAGCACCGGAAATCCAGTCTGAAGTATAGAAAATCCCCTTCCATACTACAAACGGCAACACTTTGGCCTGAAAAGTGTGTCAGGAACGCCTTAAAGAGGCAGCAGACAGAAACTCTCTGGCCCATTATGCTTAGTTGCAAGGAATTGCTGTGAATCCTGGTGTAGCGCCACCCTCCTAGGAGCTGCTAGAATCCTCTCTTGCTTCAACTCTTCTGCTAGGCACACAGTATTTTCCACAGTCAGACACAAACTTAGGCCTCATGCCCACGGACATTTTTACAGCCACTTTTTTGAGCGTTTTTTGCAGCTTAAAAAACGCCTCTCCATGTTAGCCTATGGCCTCATGCCCACCATGATGTTTTTTAACTGTAAATGGCATAGTTGTTGTTAAGCTGCAAGAAAAACCCAGGACCAGTGCGTTCTGAGGCTCCAGCACTAGAGCTATAAAAACGTCACACGCCGGCAAAAGGTGTTAAATGTGATTTAACGAGGCTTAACGCTATTTTAAGCCTCGTCCGGCATTTCTGTCTCTATTCAAAATCAATGGTTCCCTATGGACCCAGCAAAAAGATCCATAATAAACCCTTATCCGAGCACGCCACCTGGTAGGTCAGGAAAGGGGGGCGAGCATACCAAGCCACATGCCCTCAACATGGAAGGGGTTCATGCTTTGCGGCAGGGGTGCCTGCGCCACCCACCGCAAAGCAGCTTGTCCCCATGTTGATGAGGACAAGGGCCTCTTCCCAACAACCCTGGCCGTTGGTTGTCGACGTCTGCGGGCGGGGGGCTTATCGGAATCTGGGAGCCCCCATTAATAAGGGGGCCCCCAGATCCTGGCCCCCCACCCTATGTGAATGAGCATGGGTAAATCGTACCCCTACCCATTCACCTGAGGAAAAAATTTTAAATGAAAAAAAAAACGACACAGGTTTTTAAAGTAATTTATTAGGCAGCTCCGGGGGTACGATGTCTGATTTAAAAGGGCAGCGGTGTTCCAGTAAACAGGTAAAGCCACATGTCGTCCTCCTGCAGGAGACTCACTTGGAGGGAGGTAAAATGTTGTCCCTATGTAAACCCTGGATTCAAAAGGCACTTCACCATCTTAATCAGTAAGGCTGTCCCCTGTACTATACACCAGGTGTTCTCTGATCTGGGGGGTTGATATGTGGCTGTGGTACTGAACGTCTATTACCAAAAAATATTGATTGTGAATATATACTTACCCCCTCTTATCCAAGTGCAATTGCTATATGATTTAATGGTGAAATTGGCACCTTTTGTCAGTCTGCCTACGCTGCTCATGGGGGACTTCAACACCATTTTAGACTCTACATTAGACTCCTCTAACACTAGTAGGCCAGCCCCAGCTGACCTCTGCTCATGGATGTCTGTCTGGTCTCTCTAAATTATGGTGCTGGAAACACCCAAATGTTAAGTCCTATTCTCATTTGTCTGCAACACATACAGTGGTGTGAAAAAGTGTTTGCCCCCTTCCTCATTTCCTGTTCCTTTGCATGTTTGTCACACTTAAGTGTTTCGGAACATCAAACCAATTTAAACAATAGTCAAGGACAACACAAGTAAACACAAAATGCAATTTGTAAATGAAGGTGTTTATTATTAAAGGTGAAAAAAAATCCAAACCATCATGGCCCTGTGTGAAAAAGTGATTGCCCCCCTTGTTAAAACATACTATAACTGTGGTTGTCCACACCTGAGTTCAATTTCTCTAGCCACACCCAGGCCTGATTATTGCCACACATGTTCACAATCAAGGCATCACTTAAATAGGAGCTGCTTGACACAGTAAGGTCCACCAGAAGATCCTTAAAAGCTACACATCATGCCGAGACCCAAAGAAATTCAGGAACAATTGAGAAAGAAAGTAATTGAGATCTATCAGTCTGGAAAGGGTTATAAAGCCATTTCCAAAGCTTTGGGAATCCAGCGAACCACAGTGAGAGCCATTATCCACAAATGGCGAAGACATGGAACAGTGGTGAACCTTCCCAGGAGTGGCCGGCCGCCCAAAATTACCCCAAGAGCGCAGCGACGACTCATCCAAGAGGTCACAAAAGACCCCACAACAACGTCCAAGGAACTGCAGGCCTCACTTGCCTCAGTTAAGGTCAGCGTTCATGCCTCCACCATCAGGAAAAGACTGGGCAAAAATGGCCTGCATGGCAGAGTTCCAAGGAGAAAACCACTGCTGAGCAAAAAGAACATCAAAGCTCGTCTCAATTTCTCCACAACACATCTTGATGATCCCCAAGACTTTTGGGACAACATTCTGTGGACCGATGAGACAAAAGTGAAACTCTTTGGAAGGTGTGTGTCCAAGTATATCTGGCGTAGAAGGAACACTGCATTTCATAAAAAGAACATTATACCAACAGTAAAATATGGTGGTGGTAGTGTGATGGTCTGGGGCTGTTTTGCTGCTTCAGGACCTGGAAGACTTGCCGTGATAAAAGGAACTATGAATTCTGCTGTCTACCAAGAGATCCTGAAGGAGAATGTCCGACCATCTGTTCGTGTACTCAGGCTGAAACGAACTTGGGTTCTGCAGCAGGACAATGATCCTAAACACACCAGCAAGTCCACCACCGAATGGCTGAAGAAAAACAAAATGAAGACTTTGGAGTGGCCTATCCAAAGTCCTGACCTGAATCCTATTGAGATGTTGTGGTATGACCTTAAAAAGGCCGTTCATGCTCGAAAACCCTCTAATGTAACTGAATTAGGACAATTCTGCAAAGATGAGTGGGCCAGAATTCTTCCAGGACGCTGTAAAAGCCTCATTGCACGTTATCGCAAACGCTTGGTTGCAGTTGTTGCTGCTAAGGGTGGCCCAACCAGTTATTAGGTTTAGGGGGCAATCACTTTTTCACACAGGGCCATGATGGTTTGGATTTTTTTCACCTTTAATAATAAACACCTTCATTTACAAATTGCATTTTGTGTTTACTTGTGTTGTCCTTGACTATTGTTTAAATTGGTTTGATGTTCCGAAACACTTAAGTGTGACAAACATGCAAAGGAACAGGAAATGAGGAAGGGGGCAAACACTTTTTCACACCACTGTAGATCCTCTACTAGAATTGATTTGGCGTTTGGCAATCCTCCTTTGTTCATGACTCTGAATACTTAGTTAGGGGAATGTCTGATCATAATCCTCTTTTTTGGTCACCCTGACTGTGCCGATAGGGGGGAGGCTGGAGGTTGTCGCCAGACTGGTTGCAGGAAGATAAGGCGACCTCCCAGATATAGCGCTCCATTGAGACATACTGGTTAACCAATGTAGACTCAGCTAAGCCAGCATTGGTGTGGAGTGCATTTAAAGCCGTGGCAAGGGAAGAATGTATTTCTGCAATTAAAGCTGCTAGGAAAAATCATAAAACAGAGAGTGAGATTCTCCTAGCCAAAGAAAGGGAGTGCACCTGCATGCACACCGACTCTCCGTCAGAGACCACCTATACATCTCTGCTGGAGGCATGGAGACTTTTGTCATTGCACTTCTCAGAACTGGCCCGTACTGAGACTGGGAAGAGAGCAGTGTCGCTGTTTGCGCAAGGAGACAAAAATAGGGACACTGATCACGGACCCAGACTGTATTTTGGAGAAATGTGTGCTTTATTACTCTTCTCTTTATTCTCCTATACCGCCATATGACATTAATTAGCTAGATAGGTTGTTGCACGGACTTTTCCTCTCTAAATGATCAGACTCAGACATTACTATTCCAGGTGCTAATATTTCAGCTCTAGAAATAGAAGCAGCTATAGTAACTTTTCCGCCTCATAAGTCTCTGGTCCCAGATTGATTCCCAGCAAACTTCTATACACACTATATTGAACAACTAGCCCCTAGACTCAGTGTGCTTTTCGGTCATTGCCTAGAACGCAGGGCCTTTCTGACTTCAATGTTGGAGGCATATATGGTTCCCCTATTGAAACCGAGTAAGGATCCACAAGTGTGTTCATCCTATCATCCCATAGCATTACTAAATACGGATCTGAAGATCCTAACAAAGGTGTTTGCATCACGCCTGGCCAAGGTCATTCTTTCATTGGTGGACATTGTCCAGATGGGGTTTATGCCTGGGAAGTCCACAGATACTAACTTACAGAGATTATTCACTCATTTACAACTAGATACCCCAGAATTCCCTGAAAAAGTAATATTTTTAATTGGTATCGAAAAGGCTTTCAATTCTGTTGACTGGCCGTATATGCATAAAATATTGGAGGGTATGGGATTTGGGCCTAATTTCTGGCGATGGGTCACTTTATTGTAAAGCGGCCCTCAGATCGCAATTCGGCTGGGGCTCTCCATTTCCAATCTCCTTGATGTTGGTAGGGGTACTAGGCAAGGATGCCCTCTCTCCCTCTTCCTTCTTGCCTTAATGATGGAGTCTATGGCAAAAGCGCTACATCAGTCTAAAGAAGTAGGAGCAATTCAGGTGGGAACTATACAGGAATGCCTTGCACTATATGCTGATGACTTGCGCAATTTCCTCAGAAACCCAGGACCGTCTCTTTTGCTAATATTCAATCAGTTTGCCTCCTTCTCTGGTCTTTGGGTGAACTGGGGCAAGTTCTCAATATTACTGCTGGGTCTGGAGACACAGAGAGCAGCGGATGATAATCTTCCGTTGCAGTGGGTTTCCTCTATCACTTTCCTGGGGTAAAGATTACAGCTAACATCCAGGATTAAATGTCCCTAAATCTTTTCCCATTAGTCTCACAGCTAAATCATAAAAGACAAGTGTGGAAATGGTTGCCCCTGTCCCTACTAGGGCATATCAATCTTCTGAAAATGAAGATCCCTAGCGGACCTAGCAGGTAATTTTATATTTTTTAAGACACTCCTTTTTGTGGGTTCCCAAAGCATTTTTCCAAAAATTGATCAGTATTATTGGGTCATTTTTGTGGTCTCTCCAGTCACCACGCATAGCCGCCGGGGGTTCCTGTAGCACCTTTATGGGAACTATCTGACCAGCCAGATAGTATTTCTGCCAGTCTGGTAGCGCTAAGGGGGGCTTAGCATTACCAAACTGGCAGAAATACTATCTTGCTGGTCAGATGGTTTTTGCTAGACACTGGCTGTTGGCGGATGATGGGGACTCTGCCACAGTCCTAGAAGCAGCGCAGTTAGGGTCCAACGAGAGTTTGCGACTAGCATTGTATAGAGGCCCAATTCACAAAATCCAAGGGGAGGATTGGGAAGATATGTGGGACCACCCTTTCAAACATTTAATGTCCGCTAGGGACTGTCTGATACAGATTCAGTTCCTACATAGCATTTATTACACGCCGGACATGTTGGCATGCATTTATCGCTACGCATGAATGTTGGAGATGTTCCTCTTCACCAGCTAATGCGGAACACATTTTTTGGAATTGTTCTCAGAGTCAAAGATTCTGGTCTGAGATCATTTAGTGCTTGTCTGAGGTTCTCAGTGTTCCAATCCCTATAACGCAAATAGTCTGTCTCCTAGGTTTGATGAAGAAGGTTGTTCCTTCCCTGGCTCATTGCACCTTACTCAATATAGGGTTGTTCTATGGAAGGAAAGCTATCTTATTGCATTGGAAGAAGCCAAATGCTCCTACCTTGTCATATTGAAAGGGACTGATAAACTCCGTAATCCATCTATATAGAGGGTCACATATACCTCCAGGGGCTATAAGATTTTTTTTTTTTACAAAGGATGGCAGCATGCCTGGATTCCTCTTCTACTGTGGGGAGACCTACCTTTTTCACTTATTGGACTAAACAGTCCCATAGGATAGGAGATGGGCAGTGGTAATTATGGATAATGGTGTAAATGTTCTGAGATATATGTATACCCAATTATCTTAAAAGTTATATTACAAATCCAAATGAACAAGTGACATTATAGCACCTTGTTGATTACTATTGGTGTTCTATTTCTACTGGACTCGAGCTGAGGGTTGGAGTGGGGGGGGGGGGGGCGGTAGGGGGAATGGTGTTTCTTTGGCTAGTTGAAATATGTTAGTTGTTGGCCCTATAAGGCTTATGGGACAGAGTGGGTATGTTGCCTCCTCTGTCCCTTGTGTTTTGTTTTACTATGTATAACTATGGAAAAATGTAATAAGAAAAAAATAAAAAAGGTAAGTTTATCATTAGTGGAGAAGAACCAGTGGAGCCATATAATAAACCAGAGGAGACTCTAGTTAAGAAATGTGCTCAGTCGGAAGAAATGCACTGCATGGCCTTCCAGGGACAGTTTCTCTTTGAGACAAGTCCTGGTCAACAGCATTGGAGATGCGGATGAAATTGAACATTTGTTATTACTAGCAGAAGAAGGCTAGAGTACAGTTGCAAGGTCTTTTTCTCCTTCTAAGTGTTAAGAAGCATTTTTTCTTCACTTGTGGCCTCTGCATATCCTCTGAAGGTTTTCTGGGTCAAGGTGTTTCTGCCCCAGTTGTGGTGGCAAACAGTTCACTATTCAAAAGCCCATGGTGGCATTACCTCGGATACATCTTTAAGGATGGGTTCAAATGCAAGTTTTCCATAGAAAAATACAAAATTTGCATTGCTTCCCTTCGCCTGGAACACTTTCTGACTTTAGAGGGCATCAAAGATAATTAATGTTCCCATCCCTTAAGCAATTTCTGTGACTTGCTACTGGACCAATGCACTAACAATCTGGAATGCCCCTCGTCCATTGGTCAGCACCTTATGTATTAGCATGCTGGACCCAGTACTATCCTCATTGCCTTCCTGAAACATTCTCATAGAGAGATACTTAGATGGGGAATAATTGGTGTGGACTCTATCGAGTAACCTGACATGATCCTCCAGATATTCCAGTAATTAGCCCTCAGAGATCTCCCTGATGAAGACATGTGGTTGTGTCGTAATGCATAGGAGGAAATGACTAGAATGCTGTGAGAACCAGAAGTGCTGTAAAAGGCGTCTGCACGCTGCTATTATTACAAGCTCTGCTATTCATTTTATTGCTGTAAGCATCCACTTGGCTGTTTGTTTTTATTAATAAATGTATTTGTTCATACATACTACGCAATGGGAGATTCTGTTTTATCCCCTATTCACATGTGCTGTGTGTGAACGTCCACATTGAAAGGCAATTTCGGCATATAGGATTAAAAAGAGAAACCCACCATCACCATTAGAATTTGGGGAGACCCCACCACCGCTATACCTCTAAAGTCTATTACCATCCATATAAAGGTAAGAGCATAGTGAGCACAGTGTGGCATGCACGAAGAACGCACATTGGAGAAAACACATTGAGGACAGTGATTGAAGTGCTTTATGCACATTTTGCACAAGTTCGTGATTTTTGCACGTTTTAATGAACTGTGAACATTCATCACCTTGTTTATGATTTGATTTTTTTATACTGCAAATTATATGTTTATTTTGAATATTGCAAGTGTTTGATTTATAGTAATGCAAGTGATTTATTCATATTATTGAGCACTAGTCACTTTCATTTGTACCACTCACTATAGTGGTTTTGGTTTGCCCTATTTCATATTATTGACACTCAAATTGCACAGAGATACGTACACTTATATGGTCATATATGTTTGAGCTTGCTGCATATGCTTAATGTTTATTGTTTACAGTATCACAGAGATTATTTGCACATAGATTTTTTTGCACAGCAAGTTTAGTATATATAGTGGATTTCTCTTACATCTGTATAGAGATTTGCCTAGTGCTATTTTAATATACCTCTTTAATTTAGCTTTATCAACAGCGCTGATCATCCTCATTATTTATTTAGCCTTCAGAGGTCGTCGCTGCAAATGACTCCCCTTGGGAATGTCTGGACGGCCCTACTCAGAGCTCAGCACAGAGTGCTTTTCCTCATTAATAACTTTTCATGCTCTGGTCTAAGCTTCAAGCTATCTGCACCAGGAGCACTCTGGAAGTCTGGATCTCCACTTTTTAAAGAGAGTCCTCGGACTGAGGGTAGCCTCGTGTGAGGCAATTTCTTTGGCCTGATTTTACCCCAGGCATTTACAGGCCTTTGTTCTTAGAGGGACAAGTCAACTCAGTCTTTGGTCAGGTGATTTCCCTTATACTGAAGCTCAGGGGTCTGGCTCTCAAGCAAGGAAGTCTTCTCTTCCTGTTTTAAGGAATCCTCATGGAAAATGGATTGGAGTGGATTGTTCTGGGGAAGAGACCTAGACACCCCTGATATCAAGGGGCTTAGTTGTCCTGGCATCTTGTCTCCCAAGGTAACATCCAGAAGTTCTGGGCTGTTTTATACAATCTGGATCCAAGCAGACAATGCCATGAAGGTGTACTTCAATTTTCAGGTGGATCAAGAGTTTTGCAATAGCTAAAGATAGATTGGAATCCTTTACAAAACATCAGGCTCCAGCCTTATAAGGCATGAGCATTTCAGGTATACATATTGGCAGGCAGACTGCATCTGACAATAGCTCCTAAACCTGTGAGACTGATATCTACTCCTGGAGCTATTCCTGGAGGTGTGTCCTAGGTAGACAATTTAAAGGTCGACTACCGTGCTCCAGTGGTTCTCTGGTAGGATGCTCCGGTGAGTCTCAGTACTTCCTTCCCTCGTTTGTCTCACATGTTCAGAATTCCGGTGGCCCTCATTGTTCCAGGCTGATCTAGACAGATGTAGTATGCTAACCTAAACTGGATGCCGGACAGTTGCTCAGAGGAGTCTACTGCATCAGGATCATCAGTTGCCAAGGAATGTGCCTTTGTAAGCTTGATGATTGAAGCTCAAATTCTGAAAGAATTTGCATTGTGCATTGTGGAGTTTATGCTAAGCAGTGAGGTCTACTTCTTAATGTTAAATCTATTGCTGGACATGTGATGCATGCTTATCTTGGTGTAAGTCTCAGAATTTTTTCTGCAGGAGTTTCTTCACTGGACAAGTCCTCTCCTGCAGCTGGGCCTATTCAGCATTTAGCTCTTAATATTGCTGCCGTGGAACATTGCCGGATCGTAAGTAGACCGAAATAGTAGTAAGACTGGTGGATTTGTCTGGCATAAAACCTTTGATGGGTTTAACACAAGACAGGGTTGTTATATGGAGGGGGCATCGCAGATGGTGCTCAATTGTTTTTCTACCAGGTTGACATTCGCCCTTATCTGAAGCCAGCTTCTGGTATAAGAATTCTTGGGGAGGTTCTTCAGGCTGCAGGCAGTTCACAGCTTAGCTGGTGTCATGACATTAGGAGCCTGTGGTCATTTGTTTGCCTATCCCGTAGTGGGATTGCTTTGTCTGACTGAGGTGAAATATTCCTTCAATAAATCCAGATCAATTATGGAACACTTGGAAACAGTCATTAGCTAGCCATAGCAGCTATACCTAGTTTCTCAGAAACCAACCATGGTAGAAGGCTCCAACACACAATTGGCCTGCAGTTCCTAAAGTTAATTCTAAGGTCCCAATATATGTCTGGGCTGCAACTAGTGATGGACGAACTTCCGACGGGACGTTTCGCGAACGCGGACCGCAGCCGATAGTTCGCGAACCGGAACGTTCACGGCGGGCCCCATTGACTTCAATGGGAGGCGAACTTCGCAAACCTACAGGTCAAATTTGCAGCCACAAAATAATTAATAGCTGAGCAAACATAGTCCCACCACATGGCCAATCACATAACACATGTATGAGGTGAATCTGGGATCGACAACTACAAGCATTCTTTTTTTATATGGGAAATTGTTGTGACAATTCAGGACTGTGGAGCGCATGAAGGCAATGGAGGAGAGGGAAGGTCAGGGACCAGGGTAGGCAAAGAAGAGGGTGCAGGAGATGATCACCAGCAGCGTGACATACAGTAATGACACCTGCACCGTGATAGAGTCATCTGACACCAGCACCGTGATAGAGAGCACTGACATCAGCAGCGTGACATACAGCAATGACACCTGCACCGTGATAGAGTGATCTGACAACAGCACCGTGATAGAGAGCACTGACATCAGCAGCGTGACATACAGCAATGACACCTGCACCGTGATAGAGTGATCTGACACCAGCACCGTGATAGAGAGCACTGACATCAGCAGCGTGACATAAAGCACTAACACCAGCACCGTGATATACAGCACTGACAGCAGCACCGTGATAGAGAGCACTGACATCAGCAGCGTGACATACAGCAATGACACCTGCACTGTGATAGAGTCATCTGACACCAGCACCGTGATAGAGAGCACTGACATCAGCAGCGTGACATAAAGCACTAACACCAGCACCGTGATATACAGCACTGACAGCAGCACCGTGATAGAGAGCACTGACATCAGCAGCGTGACATACAGCAATGACACCTGCACTGTGATAGAGTCATCTGACACCAGCACCGTGATAGAGAGCACTGACATCAGCAGCGTGACATAAAGCACTAACACCAGCACCGTGATATACAGCACTGATAGCAGCACCGTGATAGAGAGTACTGACATCAGCACCGTGATATACTGCACTGACACCTGCACCGTAAGCAGCCCCAGGAGGAAGTCAGCATAGCACAGGGATGGTGGGAGCCCCTCATAATGAGCATAGCACAGGGATGGTGGGAGCCCCTCATAATGAGCATAGCACAGGGATGGTGGGAGCCCCTCATAATAAGCAGCCCCAGGAGGATCTCAGCATAGCACAGGGATGGTGGGAGCCCCTCATAATAAGCAGCCCCAGGAGGATGTCAGCATAGCACAGGGATGGTGGGAGCCCCTCATAATAAGCAGCCCCAGGAGGAAGTCAGCACAGCACAGGGATGGTGGGAGCCCCTCATAATGAGCATAGCACAGGGATGGTGGGAGCACCTCAAAATATGCACAGCAGAGGTACAGCCCCAGGAGGAAGTCAGCACAGCACAGGGCTGGTGGGAGCCCCTCATAATATGCACAGCAGAGGTACAGCCCCAGGAGGATGTCAGCACAGGGATGGTGGGAGCCCCTCATAATAAGCAGCCCCAGTAGAAATATGACACCGCTCAACCTCTTCAAAGAGGAGGGTACGGGCATATAGTACGGTGTGCTTTTTTTGGACAAGGAAGTGAGCCAAATGAAGAAAGAAGGTCTCTGTGCTTGTTTAAAAAAATTGTTTATAGACATATACATGGTCTACTGGTCACATGTGTTAAATTCCTCCGAGATCCATGCCTCATTCATTTTTAGAAATGTGAGGTAGGCGAGTACGCTTATCGGTCACGATTCCCCCTGCTGCGCTGAACGTCCTATCGGACAGGACACTGGATGAGGGGCAAGCCAACAGTTCGATTGCAAATTGGGAAAGCTCTGGCCAGAGGTCAAGCCTGCCCACCCAGTAGTCCAGGGGTTCATCACTCCTCAGAGCGTCCACATCGGCCGTTAACCCGATGTAGTCGGACACCTGACGGTCTAGGCGTTCCCTGATGCTGGATCCGGATGATACCTGTCGATGGGTCAGCTGAAAGAATGACCTCATATCCGAAGTCACCAAGTCACCAACACATCTTCAAACCAGCCTCTTCTTGCAGGCGCTGTTGGATTGGTACCCGCAACTCCTTCTCTGGGAGTGGGAATTGCTCCTCTGCCAGCGCACGCAAAGGCAGAATGCAGCATTTCTCGAAGCAAGGCCTGGAAGTGCTCCATTCTGCCAGCCCTCTGTGACGGCGGTAACATTTCCGCCATTTTGTGTTTGTACCGGGGGTCTAAGTATGTTGCCACCCAGTATTGGTCCTTGACCCTTATGCTTTTTATACGGGGGTCCCTATTAAAACACTGGAGCATGAAGGCCCCCATTTGCACTAAAGTGGAAGCGGTGTGGTGGCCTGGCTCCTGCTCATCATCCAGGATAATGTCGTCCTCTTCATTCTCCTCTCCCCATCCACGCACAACAGGGATCCCAGAAAGGTTTAAAGCATGCTCTTCTTGCTCCTCCTCATCCGCCCCGGCACCATCCTCCTCTGACTCCTCTTCAGACTCCTGTTGTTGACTTGTCTCAGATAGAGTAGCCCCCCCTGGGAATTCATCCAGCATTGCGACTTCCTCATCTTCCCGCTCCTCCACAGCTTGATCAATGACACGACGCAATGCACACTCCATAAAGAAGGCATAAGGTACCATGTCACTGATGGCGCCATGGCTGCGACTGACCAGTTTGGTGATCTCCTCAAATGGCCGCAGAAGTCTGCATGCATCGCGCATGAGCAGCCACTGGCGAGGTGAAAAAAACCCCAGCTCCCCAGAACCTGTTCTGCTGCAGAGTTCATACAGGTAGACGTTAACTGCACGTTTCTGCTGGAGCAGCCTATCAAGCATATAGAAGGTTGAGTTCCATCGTGTCGGGCAATCGCAAATAAGACGTCTGACCGGCAGATTGTGTCGCCACTGAATGTCAGCAAGGCGAGCCATGGCCGCGTAAGATCTTCTGAAATGGGCCGAGATTTTCCTTGCCTGCCGCGATATGTCCTGGACCCCAGGGTATTTGACAACGAATCGCTGCACGACCAAGTTTAAGACGTGTGCCATGCATGGCACGTGCGTGATTTTGCCCTGTTTCAATGCGCTAAGCAGATTGGCACCGTTGTCACACACCACTTTACCAACTGTCAAATTGAGCGGTGTTAGCCACTGATCTGCCTGTAAATGCAAAGCTGAAAGGAGTGCCGGGCCAGTGTGGCTCTTGGCTTCCAGGCACAACAGACGCAGCACGGCATGGCAACGTCTCACCTGACATGTCGAATAGGTTCTGGGGAGCTTGGGCGGCGCAGCGGAAGAGACACTAGCAGCGGAAAAGGAGGAGTCAGCCAAGGAGGAGAGGGAGGAGGATGGAGTAGGAAGAGGAGGAGAAGAAGAGTCAGGCCTGCATGCAATCCGTGGCGGTAAAACCAAATCTACACGGGTGCCATGGTTTACATGCTTGACGGCCGTCAGAAGGTTCACCCAGTGGGCAGTAAAAGTGATATACCTTCCCTGCCCGTGTTTGCTAGACCACGTGTCTGTGGTCAGATGTATCTTGGCACCGACACTGTGTGCCAGAGATACATTAACTTGCCGCTGAACATAGCCATATAGCTCTGGGATGCCCTTCTCTGAGAAATACTTCCTTCCTGGGACCTTCCATTGTGGTGTTCCAATGGCCACAAATTTGTGAAAGGCCTCCGAGTCCACCAGTTTATATGGCAGTAGTTGGCGGGCTATGAGTTCTGACAAGCCAGCCGTCAACCGTTGGGCAAGAGGGTTATCCGGCGTCCATCATTTTTTTACGCTCGAACATTAGGCCCAGGGAAGCCTGCCTTTTTGCAGAAAAACGTGAGCTTGGAGTGATGGAAGGTGGAGTGGAGGACAATTGTGAGGAGAGAGGAGAAGGAGAAGTAGAAGACGAGGCTGGCGGGGAGAGGCTGGAGTGTGGCTTTGTGTGTTCTGTTGCTCCCACTGGGCTCGGTGATGGCTGCTCATGTGCCTTCTTAAGGCGGTCGTCCCTAGGTGAGTTTTGGGCTTACCGCGACTAATGCGTTGACTGCAAAGATTGCAGATGGCAACGCTATTGTCAGCAGCGGACACGTTAAAAAAAGCCCACACTGCGGAGCCATGTGCCGGTGTCCTGGGAGCGCCAGATGTGACCGTACATGGTAGATGACTCGCTCCTGATACATTTACAGTGTGCTTTGTCCCTCCTGTGCAATGTAAGTTATTCCTGCTTCTCCTCCCTATCTGCTGCTCCATATCTCCCTCTGAACTCCCCTCCTCTTCCTCTCTTGTGGGCACCCACGTGACATCACTAGACACGTCATCATCGACATCACCTTCCCCACCGCTATAAGTAGAGATCTCAGAGTAGGCAGCAACAGCGGGGACCAACCTCCTCCTTGGGCTGATCTGGGTACTGTCGTCAGACTGCTGAGTAGCGGTTGTTGCTACCTCCTCTTCCTGATCCAATACCAAGAGTGGCTGCGCATCAGAAATGTCTTGATATGGATCGGAAAATAATTCCTGTGACTCAAGCGGAAGGTAAGTGGTGGTGGTGGTGTTGTTGGTGGTAGTGTCTTTGGGGGTGCACATAGCAGAGAGTGAAGAAGAGGGTGCAGATCGAGAGGATGAGGAGGGTGAATGAATGAATGAATGAAATACTTGTATAGCGCACAATGCGAACTGAATTGCCTCTAGGCGCTGTGGCGAGCTTTGATCATCTGCTAAAAGAGGAAGGTCTTGAGTTTTTTCCTAAAAGCCAGGTGATTTTCTTCCAGGCGGATGTTGATTTGTAGAGCATTCCATAGCCGAAGCCCTTGGACAGCGAATCTCCGATCCCCCTTGGATTTATACTGGGCTTTGGGCATGAGGAGGAGGTTTTTGTTGGCTGATCGAAAACTGCGGTTTGGTGTGTAATGATTTATTTTCTCCATTAGGTATTGCGGTGCTTCTCTATGCACGCATTTGTGGGTGAGGCAAAGGGTCTTGAACGTGATCCGATTTTCTACGGTTAGCCAATGTAAGCTCCTCAGCAAAGGAGAGATGGATTCCAAGGTTTTTTTTCCTGTTATCAGCCTTGCCGCCGTGTTTTGGATCAGTTGTAATCGTGCAAGTTGATATTGTGGTAATCCTATGTAAAGCGAGTTTGCGTAGTCCAGTCGTGAATTAATGAAGTGCAGAAGAGTAAGGCTGAGTGAGCCACTCAACCAAGTCTGGTGCGTCCTTTAAAGTAATTGAACGCACCTTCTGCAACTTCCCACTTTGGCTCAAGCCTGTTGCTCCTGCCCTACCCCTACCACCCCTGCGGAAGGGCCTGCCTCTTCCTCTGCCTGTCATTTTTTAAATGACCCTGTGACAAAACTCTCAGTCCCTATAACGATGAAGGACTGCTGCAGTATAGGGCAGCGGTCAGCAGCAGTGCACCTCAACCCTATGTATTGTGGACCTATACCAGTCCTTATAGAATGGCAGACTGTACCTCACTCAACCCTATGTACTGTAGCACCCTAGACAGACCAAGTTACCAGTCCTTATAAGGACCTTTGTGAAACAAGTAGGTTGTGTGTGACTGATTAGCAGACTGTACGTCAGTCCCTATACCGATGAAGGACTGCTGCAGTATAGGGCAGCGGTCAGCAGTAGTGCACCTCAACCCTATGTATTGTGGACCTATACCAGTCCTTATAGAATGGCAGACTGTACCTCACTCAACCCTATGTACTGTAGCACCCTAGACAGACCAAGTTACCAGTCCTTATAAGGACCTTTGTGGAACAAGTAGGTTGTGTGTGACTGATTAGCAGACTGTACGTCAGTCCCTATACCGATGAAGGACTGCTGCAGTATAGGGCAGCGGTCAGAAGTAGTGCACCTCAACCCTATGTATTGTGGACCTATACAAGTCCTTATAGATTAGCAGACTGTACCTCACTCAACCCTATGTACTGTAGTACCCTATACCTTATCAGTCCTTATAAGGACCTTTGTGGAACAAGTAGGTTGTGTGTGACTGATTAGCAGACTGTACGTCAGTCCCTATACCGATGAAGGACTGCTGCAGTATAGGGCAGCGGTCAGCAGTAGTGCACCTCAACCCTATGTATTGTGGACCTATACCAGTCCTTATAGAATAGCAGACTGTACCTCACTCAACCCTATGTACTATAGCACCCTACACCAGGTTATTACCAGTCCTTATAAGGACCTTTGTGGAACAAGTAGGTTGTGAATGATTAGCAGACTGCAGCAGAATGACAGCAGTCAAGTATAATATTCTTTCTATATTTGGAAGAAAGAATATTATACGTGTACAAGCCTATTACCATACCACTGATACCAGTCATGAAAAGAACCTTTGTGGACCTAATATAGTAACAGCTACTGATTAAACTGACCCTCACTGCCTCACACACTGCTTCCTGCCTGTCCCTATATAAACTGACAAAACAGAGGCTACTGGAACAATAACTGGAATAGCACTTTTGTGGACCTGATAGTAACAGCTAATGACTAAACTGACTGTCCCTACAGCAGACACACCGTCCTGTCCCTTTCTCTAAACTGACAAAAGACACTCAGGCTGCTGCAACAATCACTAGCACTGCACTGCCTCAAACCTATATCCTGAACTACACCTAACACCTATACCAGTCCTGATGTCACGGTCGTTCCACTATCCCGGTCGTTCAAGGAAGACTTACCCGCAGGTTCCCCGTACAAGGGGATCGTCGGTGCCTTCGGACGCGGGTTGGCGCTAACGAACGCACGCGAGTGCACGTAGTCCCCAACAGGCGCACGCGGGTGCGCGTTGACACGAGCGGGCGCACGCGGGTGCGCGACGAGCCGAACGGGCGTACGCGGGTACGCGGGGTCACGAACGGGAGCACGGCTACCCGCGGGGGTACGCAAACGTACCGTGCGACCGTTCGTGGCGCCCAATTGCCTATTTAAGGGACCTGCTCCTGCTCCTCAGTGCTGTCCTGTCTACAGCGTTCCCGAGACTCCTGCTATCCGTTCCTGTGTGTGTGCTCCTGATCCTGTACCCGGCCTGTTCCTGGACCTTGCCTGTTTGCCGCCTGCCTCCGACCCTTTGCCTGATTGACCTCGCTTCTGCCTTCTGCTCTGTACCTCTGCTGCCCGATTGTTGCCGACCCAGCTCGTCCCTGACCACGCCTGCCTATCTACCTGAAGTCCAGCACCAACTACTTCTGCGGTTCCTGCCTGTTCACCTGTGCCAGCTGTCCAGCAGTCCCAGTCCAGCACCCAGCGCTGGTTGCACCTGCCGTTCCGGTCTACCACCTGTTCCGGCTTGCCTACTACCAGTTATCAAGCCTGGCACTTGTGTCCTCCGGACTCCTGAATCCCTGTTCCCACCTCCAGGGGCTCTCGAGCCGGAGGCTTACGAGGCGCCGCTCCCTGCACGCTTGGGCTCTCCAACCAGGTACGTGACAGTACAGGACAGCCCTGTCCGAGCCCTCGCAGGGAGCGACTCCAATGGATGAACTTTGCCACCATCTAGCTGGCCTCACCCAGGCCGTTAAAAACCTGCAAGAAGGCTACGGTCGTTTGGAAGAACGGGTTCAGGCCCTATCTGCCGCAGCTCCAGTTGCCTCTGGACCTCCAGGCCCACCTTCAGTGGTCATGATGCCGCCAGAGCCAAGGGTCCCTACACCAGACCGTTTCTTCGGTAACCGGAATAAGTTCAGGGCCTTTTGGAATTCCTGCGAGCTCTTTTTCGCTCTTCAACCCCGGACCTTCTCCCTCGAGGCAACAAAAGTGGGGTTCGTTATCTCCCTACTAACCGACGAACCCCAGGCCTGGGCACATCGCCTTCTAGAACGAAAAGACCCCTCTCTGGACTCTTTAGATGCTTTCTTCCAAGCCATGTCTCGTCTATATGAGGACCCCCAGCTTGCTGCTACCGCAGAAGTAGCTTTACACGTTCTCCAACAAGGTCGCAGGCCAGTAGAAGACTACGTGTCTGAGTTCAGGCGCTGGAGCGCTGACACGGAGTGGAATAACTCAGCTCTCCGCTACCAGTTCCACATGGGGCTCTCGGAGGCATTGAAAGACGAACTGGCTCGTGTAGGAACCCCCGAGACCCTCGAAGCGCTCATCGACCTCTCTGTCCAGATCGATAGGCGTTTAAGAGAGCGTCGTCTGGAGCGTTCCTCTTCCACTTCTCGCCCAGTCTGGATGTTGCCACGGGTTCCAAGTTCCAATCCACCGGTCCTTCCTGGTCCTTCTTCTCCGGATCTATCGGAACCTATGCAGCTGGGTCTACTTCGTCCATCTCTGACGCCCGAGGAGCGCCAACGCCGAAGAACTGGTAACCTGTGCCTCTATTGCGGGGGATCTGGACATTATGTTCGCACTTGCCCCGCCAAGTCGCGTAAGTGCCTTCTTATACCTCCTGCCTCTTCTCCTACTCCGCCTAGTACCAGTACCATCTCTCACCTGGCTGTGCCTCTTCTTATACAGTTCTCCGGAAAGACTATCAGCGTCAACGCGATTATTGACTCTGGGGCCTGCAGCGGCTTTATGGACCTGTCCTTTGCCTTGAGAAACCACATTCCCCTTCGGCCTAGGGCAAAGGAACTTCCTATCTATTTGGCCGATGGCTCCTCTCTGAGATCCGGACCTGTAACCCAGGAAACATCCCCCCTTCGTGTCACCATCGCTGGGGACCACCAGGAGCACCTGTGTCTGGACATTATCGAGTCTCCACTTTTTCCCATAATCCTTGGCATGCCCTGGTTGAAGGCCCACAACCCCTTGATAAATTGGTTCACCGGAGGAGTTGAGTTTCCATCCGCCTATTGTCATCGGTATTGTTTTCCAGCCACCAAAACAGACCCTTCTTCTCTGCTCTGCTTGGAGACAGACACCGAGATCCGACGGGCGGTGCCCGAAGTCTATCATCAATTTATGGACGTATTCAGTAAAAAGGGCGCAGAGACTTTACCTCCCCACAGGCTATATGATTGCCCTATTGACTTGCTTCCGGGAGCGGAGATTCCCTTCGGGAGAATCTTTCCCTTATCTGAGACCGAGCTGGGAGCCCTGAAGACCTACCTGGATGATAACTTAAAGAAGGGCTTTATCCGGCCATCCACTTCCCCGGCAGGTGCAGGGATTTTCTTCGTTCAGAAGAAGGACCACTCCTTACGGCCATGTGTAGACTACCGGGCACTCAACAAAGTTACTGTTAAAAACCGTTACCCTCTACCGTTGGTGCCCGAATTATTTCAGAGACTGGGGTCGGCTAGGGTGTTCTCCAAGTTGGATCTACGGGGTGCCTACAACCTTGTCCGCATTCGCGAAGGCGATGAGTGGAAGACTGCCTTTCGTACTCGCTTCGGGCATTATGAATATCTTGTTATGCCCTTTGGACTCTGTAATGCTCCTGCTACATTTCAGCATTTCGTCAATGATGTCTTTAGAGAGTACCTAGACCTGTTTGTTGTCATATACCTTGATGATATTCTGATTTTCTCTCCCTCTTTAGTTGAACATCGGGAACATGTGAAGATTGTCCTGGCTCGTCTCCGCCTCCATGGCCTGTACGCTAAGCCGGAGAAGTGCGTTTTTGAGCAGCAAAGCATTCAATTCCTGGGCCTGATCATTTCAGTAAATGGAATAGAGATGGATCCTCAGAAGATCTCAGCCATCCTGGACTTGCCCGCTCCCTCGGACCGAAAAGGGGTCCAACGGTTCGTGGGATTTGCTAATTTTTACAGAAAATTCATCAGAGGATTTTCATCCATCATTTCCCCCATCACTGAACTGACCAAACAGGGTCAAAGATTCCTGTGGACTCCTAAGGCACAAGAAGCCTTTGAAACCCTAAAAAATCTGTTTGTATCTGCTTCGATCCTGAGACACCCCGACGCCACGCTGCCTTATATTCTGGAGGTGGATGCTTCGGAAGTAGCCGTTGGGGCAGTGCTATCCCAGAGACAGGGACCTAAGTCACTTTTGTACCCGGTGGCCTTCTTCTCCCGCAAACTTTCGGAAGCTAAGCGGAACTATGACGTCGGTGACCGGGAACTACTGGCAATCAAGGCAGCGTTGGAGGAGTGGCGCTACCTCCTTGAAGGTGCTTCCCACCCGATCCTGGTTTATACGGACCACAAGAACCTGGAATATCTTAAATCAGCCAAGCGACTGAAGCCAAGACAGGCTCGGTGGGCACTTTTCTTTTCCAGATTTGTGTTCCACATCACGTACAGGCCTGGGTCAAAGAACGTGAAGCCCGATGCTCTCTCCCGGATGTACAATGAATCAGTGGTACCTCCTACTCCAGACACCATTCTTCCCCCAGGAAACTTCCTTCTGCTTCAGGAAGATCTCCTTTCCCGAATTAAGCAGGCCTCCAGTGATCCGGCTCTATCTTCTGACATCTCCTTAACCTTCAAGGACGGTCTTCTCTGGCACCAGGACAGAATCTTTGTCCCCCAGGAGATACGTACTGCGGTCCTCAGCTCCTGCCACGACCACCCATTGGCCGGTCACTTTGGGGTGTTCAAAACCACAGACTTACTCCAACGCACGTTTTGGTGGCCTCAGATGAAGAAGCACTGCAGGGAATATGTAGAGGCATGCACCACTTCCATCAGGAATAAGGGGAGTAAATCGAAGGTTTGGGGCTTGCTGAGACCATTGCCCATCCCGGATAGGCCATGGAAGATGATATCCATGGATTTCATCGTGGAACTGCCCCCCTCTGAAGACTTTTCCTCGATCCTGGTGGTGGTAGACAGGTTTACCAAAATGGCCCACTTTTTACCTATGAAGGGGACCCCGTCGGCCACAGAGATGGCCAGGACTTTTATTAAAGAAGTGGTAAGGCTCCACGGCGTTCCTGCTGACATCACCTCTGACAGGGGAGTACAGTTCACGTCCAGGTTTTGGAAAGCTCTCTGTGGGGCCCTGAAAATTGAACTTCGCTTTTCTTCGGCCTATCACCCTCAGACTAACGGCCAGACCGAGAGAACCAATCAAACGCTGGAGCAATATCTGTGTTGTTTCTCCTCCTTCTCCCAGGACGATTGGGTATCGCTCCTACCTTTAGCAGAATTCGCATACAATAATTCTATCCATTCGGCCACCAAACAGTCCCCTTTCTTTGCAAACTTTGGTTTCCATCCACTTTTTCTACCCGGTAATCTTCCCGAGTGTTCAGTGCCGGCGGTTCAAGAGGATCTTAATTTTTTCAGGAACAACAACAGGATTCTTCAAGAAACTCTGGCCAAGACCCAGGAACACTATAAGGAAGTCTTTGATAGGAAGAGAAGGGGCGAACTTAACCTCCAGGTTGGGGACCAGGTCTGGCTGTCTACATTGAACTTGAAGTTAGCTTGCCCTTCCAGGAAGCTGGGCCCGAAGTTTGTAGGTCCATTCCCCATTCTGAGGAAATTAAATGAAGTGGCCTTTGAGCTGAAACTCCCGGGGTCATTCCGGATCCATCCGGTCTTTCATGTCTCGTTGCTCAAACCTGCGGTTCCGGACCCCTTTGCCGACCGGAGTACCAACCCCCCAGAACCCGTAATGATTGATGGGGAATTGGAGTATGAGGTTGAATCTATCTTGGACTGCAGGAGGAGACGTAACCAGACCCAGTTCCTGGTTAAGTGGAAGGGATATGGCCCTGAGGAGAATTCGTGGGAACCGGAGTCCAACCTGCATGCTAAAAGACTGATCCATGCCTTCAAGAGGGCTCATCCGGATAAGATGTTACAGTTGGGCATCCGGAGGTTGCCCCTTGGGGGGGGGCAATGTCACGGTCGTTCCACTATCCCGGTCGTTCAAGGAAGACTTACCCGCAGGTTCCCCGTACAAGGGGATCGTCGGTGCCTTCGGACGCGGGTTGGCGCTAACGAACGCACGCGAGTGCACGTAGTCCCCAACAGGCGCACGCGGGTGCGCGTTGACACGAGCGGGCGCACGCGGGTGCGCGACGAGCCGAACGGGCGTACGCGGGGTCACGAACGGGAGCACGGCTACCCGCGGGGGTACGCAAACGTACCGTGCGACCGTTCGTGGCGCCCAATTGCCTATTTAAGGGACCTGCTCCTGCTCCTCAGTGCTGTCCTGTCTACAGCGTTCCCGAGACTCCTGCTATCCGTTCCTGTGTGTGTGCTCCTGATCCTGTACCCGGCCTGTTCCTGGACCTTGCCTGTTTGCCGCCTGCCTCCGACCCTTTGCCTGATTGACCTCGCTTCTGCCTTCTGCTCTGTACCTCTGCTGCCCGATTGTTGCCGACCCAGCTCGTCCCTGACCACGCCTGCCTATCTACCTGAAGTCCAGCACCAACTACTTCTGCGGTTCCTGCCTGTTCACCTGTGCCAGCTGTCCAGCAGTCCCAGTCCAGCAACCAGCGCTGGTTGCACCTGCCGTTCCAGTCTACCACCTGTTCCGGCTTGCCTACTACCAGTTATCAAGCCTGGCACTTGTGTCCTCCAGACTCCTGAATCCCTGTTCCCACCTCCAGGGGCTCTCGAGCCGGAGGCTTACGAGGCGCCGCTCCCTGCACGCTTGGGCTCTCCAACCAGGTACGTGACACCTGAAAAGAACTTTTGTGTACCAAATAGCTAGCGCTTTGGGTCACTGCAATCTCTCCCTGCTCCACACAGCAACCTCTCCCTATAGTGACAGAAGAAAGAACGTAAAATGGCCGCCGGATCGGGTATATTTATAAGTTAGGGGGAATGTCCAAGTGTCCATGTGATGGAATGTCTCAATTGGCTGTCCTGTACCCCATGATGGATGTGTCATCATAGGTCAAAGTTCTTTTACACAGTAAACACGGAAGCCCGCCGGGCGAACGGCGCCAATAGTCCGCCGAACTGGTGGACCGCGAACAGCCGAAATCTGCCGCGAAACGACCGCTGGGCGAACCGTTCGGCCATCACTAGCTGCAACCACTGAAAGTAATTGCTGTATGTTCCTCCAGCAGCATCTGGACATTGTGGGCACCTTATGCAGAGATGTCAGCTAAGAGAACAGGAGAGCCAATTGGGTTCTATTATGGGGCATTCTTATAGCACTACTGATGGGCTTAGTAATCCTCACTACAACTGTCTTTGGAGTGAAGCCAGTAGCTTATTCGATTACTTATGTTAGGCTGAAGCTTCCCACCCTGCTAGCTAATTATTGATCTATCGCATGTATGCTGCCATGGAAGCACCAGGAAAACAGAAAAATGCATCATACTGTAATTTTATTTTCCTGGTACTTAACCATTGCAGCATATTGAACCCACCCAGTTTGTTCCTAACGATGTACAGGGAATGTGCTGTTGTGTGGGTGTTAACTCTTTATAGCTATGCACTGGTCCTGTAGGGGTGGAAGTAGGTGGGGCTACTATCACATGTATGTTGCCATGGTAAGGAGCCAGGAAAAGAAAATGACAGTAAGTATGATAAAATTTTCTATGTCTGTTTTTTCCCCATCTGCGTCCCATTGGGAAGATTTCCCTCAACTTTCTGTCCCATAGCCAAAACAGGAAGTGAGAGAAAATGTCTGGTAGTCTCCAGACCTGGTGTTCCCATTGGAAGATTTCTCCTCTATTCCTGTTTTGGTGACAATCCAAAATTTGAGATTTTCTTTAACTCTTGGTGATAATGATAAAAAAAGAACAAATAGAGAGGGTGAATCTCCCTAAAGGGAAAATAGACAGCAATAATAACCTGACAGATGTTCTAATCCCTCTCCACTCTACCCAAGAGTAAGTTTGTGTTTAAGCAAGGTACCGGTATGTCGCTGAACTTTGAGTGGTTATACCAGGATGATGCCTGCAGCTCCACAATTCAATGATTTAGATCAAACAAATTTTAATATTACACAAAGACAGCCCGAGTAAATACAAAATGCAGTTTTTTACATGATGATTTACTTTATTAAAGGGAAAAAGCTGTTCAAACCTGCCTGGCCCTATGTGAAAAAGTAATTATCCCCTAAGCCTAATAACTGGTTGTGCAACAACTGCAATCAAGCATTTGCGATAACTGACAATAAGTTTTTTACATCGCTGTGGAGGTCATGTCACAGAATCGTCCCCCTTTTGTCCCCAACAGTTATTACCCTTTGTATCTCTTGACCCCCCCCCCTCTTTGACTGTAAGCTCTAATGAGCAGGGACTTCTGATTCCTACTGTATTAAATTGTATTGTAATTGTACTGTCTGCTCTTATGTTGTAAAGGGCTGAGTAAACTGTCTGCGTTATATAACTCCTGTATAATAAAATTTGAGCCATTCAGAGGTGGACTTGTCAGTGTGTTTCGGATCATTGCCCTGCTGCATAACCCAAGTGCTCTTGAGATCACAAACTGCTAGCCAGACGTTCTCCTTCGGGATTTTCTGGTAGAGCACAGATTTCATGGTTCCATCAATCGTCCAGGTCTTGAAGCTGCAAAGCACACCAGACCATCACAATAATACCACCATGTTTGAATGATGTTCTTTTTATGAAATGCTGTGTTAGTTTTACGCCAGATGTAATGGGACGCACACCTTCCAAAAACTTAAACTTTTGTCTCATCAGTCCACAGAATTGTTGCCCAAACATCTTGGGGGTAATCAAGATGTTTTGTTTGGAAAATGTGAGATGAGCCTTTGTGTTCTTTTTGGTCAGTAGTGGCTTTCGCCTTGCAACTCTCCCATGGAATCATGAACATTGACCTTAACTGAAGCAAGTGAGGCCTGTAGTTCCTTATGCCCCATACATCTATCAGATTTTCTGCTGATTTCTTCCTTCAGGTTTACCAAAACCATGGAGTACAAGGGCCTGCCTGATCGCATACAAATTGAAACTCCTAAGGTTTGACCTCATATTATATGGTTTTGTTAAATCTGAAGGAAAAACTCAGCAGAAAAACTGATAGTGTGTATGGGGCTTTAGATGTTGCTCTGGGTTCTATTATGGTCAACTGGATGAATCGTTGTCGTGCTCTTGGAGTAATTTTGGTAGGCCAGACACTCCTATGAAAGTTCACCATTGTTCTAAGTTTTCTCCATTTGTAAATAATGGCTCTCACCGTGGTTCACTGGAGTCCCAAAGCCTTAGAAATGGCTTTGTAACCCTTTCCAGACTAATATATGCCAATTACTTTTTTTCTCATCTGTTCTTAAATTCCTTTAGCTCGCGGCATGATGTGTTGCTTTTTGAGATCTTTTAGTGTGCTTCACTTTGTCAGACAGATTTGGACAGCTTTTTCCCGCTTACACGCGTAGCAGACTATCCGGCGGACTTAGTCTGGCAGACTTTCCGAACGAGCTACTTGCCCACACACGGTACTTTTGCAGCGGACTAATACGGCGTACTATCCGCCGTACTTTAGAAATGAACGGACTCGCCCACACACCTGGAGGAAAGTCCGCTCATTTTGAGCACGTCTCCAGGTAGCCGGGGCCAGCGAAGGAGGCATCGCTGGCCCCGTCACCTGGTATGGACTTAAAGGGGAACCCCTACGCCGAAAAATCGGTGTGGGGGTCCCCCCCTAGGTCCAAATCAGACCCTTATCCGAGCACGCTACCTGGCTGGCCAGGAAAGGGGGTGGGGACGAGCGAGCGCCCCCCCCTTCTAAATCGTAACAGGCCGCGTGCCCTCAACATGGGGGGTGCCTTAGGGAAGGCCCCCCCACCCCAAAGCACCTTGTCCCCATGTTGATGAGGACAAGGGCCTCTTCCCGACAACCCTGGCCGTTGGTTGTCGGGGTCTGCGGGCGGGGGGCTTATTGGAATCCGTGAGCCGCCTTTAATAAGGCTCCCCACCCTATGTGAATGAGTATGGGGTACAATGTACCCCTACCCATTCACTTGTAAAAAAAAACAAGGGTTAAAATACTAGCGGAGGAGCCCGGATTTCTTCTTCACCACCGCCCTCTTCTTCTGACTTCGGGGGTCTTGTCCCCCTCTTCGGTTCTTCTTGCCGGGCCACCGCGCCTTCTTCTAGCTCTTTTACAAGTGGTGGCCCGGTCTTCTGTCGCCGCTGCAGCCTTCTCTTCTCCTCTTCTGGAGATGTTGCCTCGTCACTGTCTCCGGTCACAATGACAGAGACGCAGCGTGCGGCGACTTATATAGGGACATCACCGGATGATGTCCCCGCCCATTATGATGTCACAGTCCCAGAGGATGCCGGAAGAAAACCCCCGGAGCTGTGCAATAAACTATTTTAACCCTTGTGTGTTGTGTTTTATTTTACAGGTGAATGGGTAAGGGTACATTGTACCCCATACTCAATCACATAGGGTGGGGGGCCGGGATCCAGGGGCCCCCTTATTAAAGGGGGCTCACGGATTCCGATAAGCCCCCCGCCCCAACAACCAACGGCCAGGGTTGTCGGGAAGAGGCCCTTGTCCTCATCAACATGGGGACAAGGCACCCCCCATGTTGAGGGCATGCGGCCTAGTACGGCTCAGGAGGGGGGGGCTCGCTCGTCCCCACCCCCTTTCCTGGCCGGCCGGGTAGCGTGCTTGGATAAGGGTCTGATATGGACCTGGGGGGACCCCCACGCCGATTTTTCAGTGTAGGGGTTTCCCTTTAAGTCCATACCAGGTGACGGGGCCAGCGACGCCTTCTTCGCTGGCCCCGGCTACCTGGAGACGCGCTCAAAAAGAGCGGACTTTTCTCCGGGCGGGAAAAGTCTGTTCATTTCAAAAGTACGGCGGACTGGCACACACACGGCCGTATTGTCTGCCGAAATGCGAGTCCGGCAGACAGATTGGAGTGCAAAAATACTTTCTTAGTCCGCCGGACTTTTGGGTAAAAAAAGTCCGCTGGAGCCTACACACGGGCGGATTGTCCAGAGGACTTGAGTCCGCCGGACTTTTCCACCGGATTGTTTGATCGTGTGTATGAGGCATAAAATGAAATCATCATTTAAAAACTGCATTTTTTATTTACTCAGGTTAACCTTGTGTAATATTAAAATTTGTTTGATAATCCCCAAATCCTGTTAATCCATGACCCCACTGTCACAGTGCTACTGGTGTGAACCCACAGGCGAGCAGTTGACACGGGATCCCCCAGGGCATGGAATCTAAGGGCCAGCTGGTATTCCACCAGGGACCCCCTCACGGGAGTTTGGACTCAGCTGCGTGCTGGCCCCAGGGCACGGCTCCCAGGTTCACCCTGCTTACGAGGAGAGTACCCCGAAGAGACAGTGCAGGCACAGATGGATGGATGGAGCAAAAGGAGAGCTGGATAACAAGCCAAGGTTACAGCGGGCAGCAAACACTAGCTGAGTCGGTACACAAGAGATCAGTCCAGAAGAAGTCAGGTAAGGAATGATTGCACGGAAGGGGCTCAGTAACAAGTTTTGCCCCAGTAACTGGTCTTAGTGGAAATTAAATAGAGAGACACATGGGAGACTGGACAGGAAGTAGAAAAAGAGAGGTATATTAACCATCAGGTGAAGCTGGCGACACCCATAGCTGCTAAGTCAGTGCAGCAAGAGCAGAGCACAAGCTTATGGAACCACAGGTGCCAGCAGACCTACAGCGGCAAAAGGTAAAAAAACTTATGCAACCACTAAGACACAGATCAGCTCTGCAGCTGATCTGTGACACCCACTTCAGTGCTCCGGCACCAAGAAACAGGACACACCGTCTGCTTACCAGATTATATAGACCCCAAAAATGGGAGGTCTAACAGCACTCAGGCTATGCCTCAAACATTGGGAGATGTAATAAAGAAGCCTCCTGCAGCAACACCCTCAGCTGAATTTGTTAATGCAGCAGTAGACATAATGGGAAAGAACACATGACAGCCAGAGTGTTGTATTTCAATTAATCCAAATTATTATAAAAGAAAAGAGACAAACTTGTAAAGCAAGCACTGCTCAGCCAAGTGTGTATATTGGCATCAGCACTAGATCCACCCATGTGTTTTGTCACAATGAATGTTGTCCTGGGGTCGGTTCACCTAGCCTCCAAGAATCCAGTGATGCTGCAGTGGATGGAGTCTGATGGGGAGGCTGGGACAACAGTTCCCCAGCAGGTCAGCTTTCACTTTATAATTGACAGCAGGCAGTGAGCAGGCAGGTTGTCTATTTGCTAACGAGCTGTCCACTTCCTGCTGTCAATCACAAGGGGAGCAGTGTCTGTAAAACCTCATCAGGTTAAAGGATAAGGTCACCTTTGTTTCTAAATTCCAACTGCCCTATGTACCAATAGAGCATGCATGTGCTTTTTTTGCAAAAATATCAACACTTTCCATTAATTCTACATACACTTAATTTTCTTGTCCTCATCCATGTTTCCAGATGTACCCATTAGTAATGTCTTACTTCCTGCTCAGACTATAGGCTATGACACAGGAAGGAGTTTTTGCAAAAAAAAAGTACATTAATGGTATATTTGTACACTGTAGTGTTGAAAACAGGAAAAGGGTCTCCTGGGTCCTGTAAAGTTCACTATACACTATACAATCTCCTTTAGATCTACAATCAACTATGTAGTGTAAGGGACTGCCTAATTGGATACAGAGTGATTGACTAGATAGGTGCTTCCTCCTATTATATAAATTTGGTAAAACTTAAGGAGTTTGTACAATCTGATTGTATAGTGTATGGCCTTTATATACCTAAAAATACTAGTTGCGTTTTCAGTGCCATCAATTGTTAATAGCACATTAAACACAGAAGCAAACATTCACATTTTGCCGTGTGAAAAAACGACGGGCAAATGCTGCAAAAAAAGTACATGAATGCTCTATTGATACAAAGGGGACCTAGGATTTTGGAAAAAAAAGTGAACTTATCCTTTACCATAATTCACCATAAACGGGGACAATTGGGAAGCAGAATTCAAGGCACTGTTGTGAGCAAACTCTGCCCACGTTAATAGGTCTGACCAGTTGTTATGATGGTCAGAAATATAGCAACGTAAGAACTGCTCCAAGGACTGATTGGTTCATTCTGCGGCCCCATTAGACTGCAGGTCATAAGCAGAGGCGAAAGCAAGCTGAATTCCCAATTGTGAAAAAAAGGCTTGCCATAACCAGGAGACAAACTGACTACCCCTCTCAGAGACAATCACCTTGGGTAGCCCATGTAAGCAAAAGATCTCCCAAGCCAAAATGGAAGCCAGTTCCTTAGAAGTGGGCAACTTCTTAAGTGGAATACAAATGACAAATCTTTAAGAACTGGTCAACCACCATAAGGATAACAGTGTTGCCTTAGAAGATGGGTAACTCCACAATGAAATCTATAGACATGTGGGTCCAGGGCTTCTCTCCATTGGATATGGGTTGTAGGAGGTCCACTGAACACATGGAACAGGCAGCTACATCAGCCCGTAGATTAGGCCACCAGAATTCTTGGGAAATGGCCTAAACGAGTTGATTCTTCCCAGGTTAATCAGCTGCCTTGGGAGAATGCTAAGTCTGGAGCACAGCAGTATGGAGACTCTGTGGGACAAAGCAGCGGTCACAAGGTTTCTCAGGAGGAGCATGGACCTGAGCAGCAAGAATTTTGTCACCCAAAGGAGAAGTAAGACTGGTGCGAACCATAGACAGAATACGATCAAGAGGAATCACAGGAACCGACTCTAACTTGGAAGTAGAGGAAAATTGTCGCGACAAGGCATCAGCCCTTACATTTTTAGTTCCCAGTAAGAATGAGACAATGTTATTAAAACTGGACAAGAAAAGAGCCCATCTCGGCCTTCTGAGAGAGAGGCGCTTAGCCTCAGATTAGAATGCGAGATTCTTATGGTCAGTAAGAAGGAGAACCAGCACAGTGGTACCTTCAAGGAGATGTCTCCAGGGCTAAAATGATCGCAAACAGCTGTCACCAATCTCGTAATTGCACTATGTAGGGGACAATTTCTTGGAAAAGTAGTTACACGGATGCATAGTGTTCTCAGAGTTAGGACGTTGAGACAGAAGGGCGCCAATTCCAGTCTCAGAAGCATCAACTTGACAGAAGGGCGCCAACTTCATTCTCGGAAGAATCAACTTCTAGGATAAAAGGCAAGGTAGGATCAGGATGTGCCAACACAGGAGCAGAAACAAAGGCAGTCTTGAGCCTCTCAAAGGCCTTAATGGACTCCGGAGACCAACTTTGTGGGTTACCGTCCTTTCTGGTCATATCAGTCAGGGGCATGACCAGAGATGAGAAGTTACAAATAAACTTCCGATAATAGTTGGCAAAGCCCAGGAAACGCTGCAGAGGGCGTAAACCCACGGGTCGGCGCCACTGTAGGACTGCCGAAAGTTTCTCTGGGTCCATCGAAAAACCATCAGTGGAAATTACATAGCCCAGGAATTTAACCTGTTCATGATGGAACTCGCACTTCTCCAGTTTACAATAGAGATTGTTTCTGAAGCACATGACAGACATCTGTGTGATGGCTCTCCAGGGACTTGGAAAATATGAGGATATCATCAACATAAACCACCACACATAACTGCAACATATTTCGGAGGACAGCGTTAATAAATTCCTGGAAAACTGCCGGGGCGTTACAAGGCCAATAGGCATTACAAGGTACTCATAATGGCCTGTTCTGGTATTAAAAGCAGTTTTCCACTTTTCGCTCTCCTTAATCCGCACGAGATTGTATGCCCCTCTCAAATCAAGCTTTGTGAAAACCGTTGCTCCCTTGAGGCAGTCAAATAACTCTGTAATCAACGGAATCGGGTAGGCATTCTTAACCATGAAACGATTGAGACCCCTATAATCAATACAAGGTCTCAGTTCTCTGCTCTACTCCTTCACAAAGAAACCAGCACCAGCAGGAAACAAGGATTTGCGAGAAAGTGCGTCTGCAACATACTCCTCCATGGCCTTACCCTCCAAGACCGACAAAGGGTAAACCCAGCCACGAGGGGGTATGGCACCAGGTGGAAGGTCATAAGACCAGTTTGGAGGCAAACTACCAGCTTGACCTTTGTCAAAGACATCGCTATAATCGTGGTACCCTCTGGCAGGGAGGAAAGTGAAGAGGGGCACAGGACCTTTGCTACTTTCTGGAAGCATGTCTCACTGCATTGTGGTGACCAGGAGAGAACCTTAGCACGGAGCCAATCAAAAGAGGGGTTGTGCCTCTGTAACCAAGGATAACCAATAACCAGCGCAAACCTAGGTGAGGAAATAACTTGGAATTGGATTATCTCATGGTGAGGTGCTCCTACGGCCATGGACAACGGAACCGTCTCATGAGCTAGCTGTAGAGGTCTCCCATCAAGAGCCTCAATGGCAAGTGGAGTGTCACGCAGCTGCAATGAAAACGAGCGCTGCAATAAAAAGGCAGCATCAATGAACAGGCCTGCAGCCCCAGAGTCGATTAGAGCCTGTATCTCGATGGATGACTTAGCCCAAGAAAGGGTGACCGAAACCAGGGGCTTATCCTTCTGGATAACTGGGGAGGAAACAACGCCACCTAAGGTCTGTCCATGACAAGACCTCAAGGGTCGGGCGTTCCCTGGACGGGTAGGACAAGACTTCAACATTTACATTCGCCCACTCCTCCAAATCATCAGATGCTCAGATCTCTGCTTCCACTCTTACGCTGACGACACGCAACTTTATTTCCGGATCAATGGAAAAAAAGATCACCAACAACAACCTGAAAACTGCCTCAAATCAATAGAGGACTGGATGACCACTAACTCCCTCCAGCTGAACGAATCAAAGACAGAGCTTCTTATCTTACACCCAAATCATAAGCCCACAACCAAAACCTCCTGGTCTCCACCAACCGTCTTTGGGCAGACTATCTCCCCAAAGACCAAAGCGAAGAGTCTCGGGGTTATTTTAGACGCACAAATGTCAATGGATGTGCAAATAGGATCTGTAGTCAGTGGATCTCACCATCTGCTACGCATGCTTCGCAGACTCATCCCTTTTATCCCAAAGAATGACAAAGCAGTGGTAGTTGGAACAATCATTAATTCACGACTGGACTACGCAAACTCGCTTTACATAGGATTACCACAATATCAACTTGCGAGATTACAACTGATCCAAAACACGGCGGCAAGGCTGATAACAGGAAAAAAAAACTGGGAATCCATCTCTCCTTCGCTGGGGAGCTTACATTGGCTAACCGTAAAAAATCGGATCACGTTCAAGACCCTTTGCCTCACCCACAAATGCGTGCATAGAGAAGCTCCGCAATACCTAATGGAGAAAATAAATCATTACACACCAAACCACAGTCTTCGATCAGCCAACAAAAACCTCCTCCTCGTGCCCAAAGCCCGGTATAAATCCAAAGGGGATCGGAGATTCGCTGTCCAAGGGCCTCGGCTATTGAATGCTCTACCAATCAACATCCGCCTGGAAGAAAATCACCTGGCTTTTAGGAAAAAACTCAAGACCTTCCTCTTTTTGCAGATGATCAAAGCTCGCCACAGCGCCTAGAGGCGATTCAGTTCGCATTGTGCGCTATACAAGTATTTCATTCATTCATTCAAAAAGTGACCTGCCTGACCACAATAAAGGCACAATCTTTCCCTCCTCCTAAAGGCTCTCTCATCCACAGAGAGACGCGTGAAGCCCAAGTGCATGGGTTCATCTTTACTGACCGACTCGGTACCAGGAGGCATGGGAGGTGAGGGAGGCACAGGTGGAACTGCAAAGCACCTAGGCAAACGTACAGGAGGATCCCACAAGCGCTCCCAAATTACTGGGGAAGCGGAGCGGAACGAGACATACCTCCTATAGAGGTAATACACGAGGCGTGTGCCTGCACAGAGACTGGCACAGCAGCAGGGACAGCCCGCAACTCAGGTTGTACCAGAGCAGCCACAGTGGGAGTTTCCAGGTGAGCCGTGCGACTCAGGAGCGTTTGTAATGCCATGGCAAACTGATCCATACAGTGATCTTCCTCATCCAATCTGGAAAAAATATTACCAACAAGTGGATGGACTGTATCTTCTAAATTCATGGCCTTCACTCACTACCAGGAACCATGAATCAGACCGAGACAGAAGTATACAGGCATACCCCACTTTTAAGTACATAATGGGGTTTATTTACTATAGCTGCAAAATCAGGCTCACTTCTGCATAGAAACCAATGAGCTTCCAGGTTTTATTACCAAAACTTAATTGAACAAGCTGGGGTTAGAAGCTCATTGGTTTCTATGGAGAAGTGAGCCTGATTTTGCACTTTCCAGCTTTAGTAAAGAAACCCCATTGTGTACTTAAAAGTGGGGTATGCCTGTAGTTCAATCACTGAGCTCTGAGAAGGAAGGGCTGAGCCCAGCCCCGACAGCCAGGACCCCGATGTAGTGTGCGAGGACCCTGGATATATGGTGCGAGGACCCCAAATGTAGTTTGCGAGGACCCCGGATGTATGGTGCAAGAACCCTGGATGTATGGTGCGAGGACCCCAGATGTAGGGCGTGAGAATCCCTGATGAAGAGTGTGAGAACCTCTGATGAAAAGTGTGAGAACCTCTGATGAAAAGTGTGAGAACCTCTGATGAAAAGTGTGAGAACCTCTGATGAAAAGTGTGAGAACCCCTGATGAAACGTGTGAGAACCCCTGATGAAAAGTGTGAGAACCCCTGATGAAAAGTGTGAGAACCCCTGATAAAGGGTGTGGGAACCTCTGACGTAGGGTGTGAGAAACCCTGAGGTAGGGTGTGAGGACCCTGGATGTAGGGTGTGAGGACCACGGATGTAGAGTATGAGAACCTCTAAGGTATGGTGTGAGGACTCTCGATGTAGGGTGCGAGGCCCCCAGGATGTAGTACAAGGACCCCAGATGTAGTGCGAGGACCCCAGATGTAGGGTTTCAGGGATCCTGGATGTACGGTGCGAGGACCCCGGATATAGCGTGCAAGGACCCAGGATGTAGTGCGAGGACCCCAGATGTAGGGTTTCAGGGACCCTGGATGTAGGGTGCGAGGACCCCGGATGTATCGTGCAAGGACCCCGGATGTAGGGTGCGAGGACCCCGGATGTAGTGCGAGGATCCGGGATTTAGGGTGCGAGGACCCTGGATGTCGGGTGCGAGGACCCCGGATGTAGTGTGAGGATCTGGGATTTAGGGTGTGAGGACCCCGGCTGTACGGTGCAAGGACCCCGGATGTAGGGTGCAAGGACCCCGGATGTAGCGTGCAAGGACCCTGGATGTTAGGCTGCGAGGACCTTTGATGTAGGGTGCGAGGACCCTGGATGTAGGGTGTTGGGACCCCGGATTTAGGGTGCAAGGACCCTGGATGTAAGGTGCGAGGACCCTGGATGTAAGGTGCAAGGACCCTGGATGTAAGGTGCAAGGACCCTGGATGTAAGGTGCAAGGACCCTGGATGTAGGGTGTTGGGACCCCGGATTTAGGGTGCAAGGACCCTGGATGTAGGGTGCGGGGACCCCGGATGTAAGGTGCAAGGACCCTGGATGTAGGGTGTTGGGACCCCAGATATATGGTGCGAGGACCCCGGATGTAGGGTGCAAGGACCCCGAATGTAGGGTGCAAGGACCCTGGATGTAGGGTGCAAGGACCCCGGATGTATGGTGCGAGGACCCCAGATTTAGGGTGTTAGGACCCCAGATGTAGGGTGCGAGGACCCCGGATGTCAAGCTAGAACAGGTTTCATGAAGCCGGAGTCACAGTGAAGTCGGCTCTATTTGGGGACACACTCTGTGGGATTGTGGTAGGTATTTGTCCCGTGTGAGCAGACATCGGAGCCTGGCCAGGGGAAGAACACACCTACACGGTCAGCGATCACTGAAAACCCTCCGAGTCTAAAAATAACTCTGCCATCGCCTCGGAAAACCTCTCCCTCTCTGTATCCCCGACACACGGGGAACTACAAATCCCACAATGCAATGCCCGGCGAGCCCGCTCTCAGCCAATCCAAAGTGCGGCCTGACCGAGGCCTCGCCCTTGTTTGCGTCACGTGAGGCGGCCCGGGTCCTCCCCCCCTTGGATAGAGGTGTGCTGTGGCTTCAGAACTTCCTGTCAGGCTCGTCGGCCCCGGAGGCGGATCTGGCCCGAACAGGTAGGAAGCACAGAGCGGGGATGACGGGTCTGCCCGGGCCTGGGACAGGTCAAGGTGGTGTGCGGATAGTGGTGTAAGGTGGCACGGTGCCCACTGATAACCGTTCGGGATGTGAGGGGGGCCCGGCTGTCAGTGCTGGGGGTGGGGTGCAGGTCATATTTCTGGTGTCCTCCTGCACCTGTCCTTATGTGGCAGTGAGGGGGCTGAGTGCTGGGTCCATGGAAGTGCCTCATCTCCGCTCCTTCCATGGCACACCTCATATCCTCCCATATTATTATTTCTGGGGGTGTAGTGATTGGTCTCTGCCCTCCATATAGATGGGATATGGAGGCTCCTCTTCTAGAATATTTTAGAGAACATTATCTGAGGACCTGTCACTACAATGTCACCAAATCTACAAGATCAACATGTCCTGCAACATCCAATCCCCCAAGTGATGCCCAATCCCCCCAGTGATGCCCGCTCGCCAACATCTCCCGGCTTCACAATCTTCATTGGCCAACATAACATGTACACCGGTGTTCATCCCGCTACCAAGACATGCAGACACTCATTTGTGTTTCCTTATTTCCCCATTATAGCAGTCATTTCCCGCAGCCTCCTGACCATCTGCCACCCCGTGCCCGCAGCCTCCCGACCATCTGCCGCCCCGTGCCCGCAGCCTCCCGACCATCTGCCGCCCCGTGCCCGCAGCCTCCTGACCATCTGCCGCCCCGTGCCCGCAGCCTCCTGACCATCTGCCGCCCCGTGCCCGCAGCCTCCTGACCATCTGCCGCCCCGTGCCCGCAGCCTCCTGACCATCTGCCGCCCCGTGCCCGCAGCCTCCTGACCATCTGCCGCCCCGTGCCCGCAGCCTCCTGACCATCTGCCGCCCCGTGCCCGCAGCCTCCCGACCATCTGCCGCCCCGTGCCCGCAGCCTCCCGACCATCTGCCGCCCCGTGCCCGCAGCCTCCTGACCATCTGCCACCCCGTGCCCGCAGCCTCCTGACCATCTGCCGCCCCGTGCCCGCAGCCTCCTGACCATCTGCCGCCCCGTGCCCGCAGCCTCCTGACCATCTGCCGCCCCGTGCCCGCAGCCTCCTGACCATCTGCCGCCCCGTGCCCGCAGCCTCCTGACCATCTGCCGCCCCGTGCCCGCAGCCTCCTGACCATCTGCCGCCCCGTGCCCGCAGCCTCCTGACCATCTGCCGCCCCGTGCCCGCAGCCTCCTGACCATCTGCCGCCCCGTGCCCGCAGCCCCCCAGGCCATCTGCCGCCCCGTGCCCGCAGCCTCCCAGGCCATCTGCCGCCCCGTGCCCGCAGCCTCCCAGGCCATCTGCCGCCCCGTGCCCGCAGCCTCCCAGGCCATCTGCCGCCCCGTGCCCGCAGCCTCCCAGGCCATCTGCCGCCCCGTGCCCGCAGCCTCCCAGGCCATCTGCCGCCCCGTGCCCGCAGCCTCCCAGGCCATCTGCCGCCCCGTGCCCGCAGCCTCCCAGGCCATCTGCCGCCCCGTGCCCGCAGCCTCCCAGGCCATCTGCCGCCCCGTGCCCGCAGCCTCCCAGGCCATCTGCCGCCCCGTGCCCGCAGCCTCCCAGGCCATCTGCCGCCCCGTGCCCGCAGCCTCCCAGGCCATCTGCCGCCCCGTGCCCGCAGCCTCCCAGGCCATCTGCCGCCCCGTGCCCGCAGCCTCCCAGGCCATCTGCCGCCCCGTGCCCGCAGCCTCCCAGGCCATCTGCCGCCCCGTGCCCGCAGCCTCCCAGGCCATCTGCCGCCCCGTGCCCGCAGCCTCCCAGGCCATCTGCCCCCCGTGCCCGCAGCCTCCCAGGCCATCTGCCGCCCCGTGCCCGCAGCCTCCCAGGCCATCTGCCGCCCCGTGCCCGCAGCCTCCCAGGCCATCTGCCGCCCCGTGCCCGCAGCCTCCCAGGCCATCTGCCGCCCCGTGCCCGCAGGCTCGCAGGCCATCTGCCGCCCCGTTGCCCGAAGGCCGTCTGCCGCCCCGTGCCCGCAGGCTCGCAGGCCGTCTGCCGCCCCGTGTCCGCAGGCCGTCTGCCGCCCCGTGCCCGCAGGCTCCCAGGCCGTCTGCCGCCCGGTGCCCTCCGTCCCATGCCCGCTGCCGTCTGTCTCCCCGTGCCTCCCAGGCCGTCTACCGCCCTGTGCCTGCAGCCATCTGCTGTCCCATGCCCGCAGTCCCGTGCCCATCTGCGATCCCATGCCCGCCGCCTCCACCCAGCAGTGCATGCAGTGGTTCACGTTTAGGAGATATTCCTTTTGCCTACAGGTTAGCCTTATTACAAGCTTACCTGTAGGTAAAACTCACAAAGCGGACTTTACTACCACTTTAAGCTTTGACAATAAAACCTGAAAGCTGTGTCTGTTCTACAATAAACATTCTTCTTGCTTGTAAGTTGGAGTGCAATGTTGTGCTATAAGGGCTCGTTTAAATCCATGGTTGGGGGGTGTTAAAATCACTTAGTTCGGCCAAATTTTTTATGGCCCCTCAATTACTCCATCTTTAGCAGCAGAGGCAGCAGCCAGGGGTGTACATGTGCCACAGCAGGAATTCTATCTCCTGTTCCATTTAGCGGAAACTACTACCCGCCAAGCATGGCCCATTCGAGTGAATGGGGTGGCCCTGCAGCGAGTCAGTCTTGCATTGAGGGAATTAAAGCAGGCAATGCAACATCTCCTCACCGCCTGTCAAATGCTCTGTGAAGAGTAATCCGAATGCAGGTCACACTTTAGAGAGTAATGCAAGTGTAAACAAGGCCAAGAAGTGATGTTTCAGTGCATGCTTTGTTTTTCCCACATCTCCCTGCAAACATACAAAACCTGCTTGTTCAATGCATAGGTTTCAACTTCTTGTGATAGAGTGACAACGCTAACCCACCTTTTCAAATCAGAGCGGCGTTGTCACTCGCAGGTCTCCAGTGCCTGCAAGGACTACAGTGTGACATGTTGGTGTGATTAACCTCCTGGCATCCGCGCTGTGGCCGAATGATGGTCACAGCGTGGATCTGAATTTCCGGGAGGCCATCGTATGACGGCCTCCACTGCGCACGCTCCCCGCGCACGCTGTGATCACCGAGTCACTGAGACTCGGGTGATCGCTGATCCGAGTAAGGGTCCCGGCCCCTTACCATGTGATCAGCTGTCAGCCAATGACAGCTGATCACATGATGTAAACAAAAGCTCGATGATCGTTTTTTTTTTTCTCCTCCGCTGTCAGCGTGAGGAGAGAAAAAAAAAAGATCACAGCTTATCTTAATAGGCAATTATGCCTCATTTATAACCGTAACAGTGCCAACCAATGCCACCTATCGATGCCCACCAGTGCCACCTATCAATGCCACCTAGAAGTGCTGCCTATCAGTGTAACCGATCAGTGCGCATCAGTGCCGCCTCATCAGCGTACATCAATGACGGACAAAAATTACCTGTTTATAAAATTTTAAAACAAAATAGTCATTTTTTTTAAAATTCGGTCTTTTTACATTTAAAAAAAAAAATAAAAAATTCCACAGGTGATCAAATACCACCAAAAGAAAGCTCTATTTGGGTGAAAAAAAATGATGATTTGTGTACAGTGTTGTATGACTGCGCAATTGTCATTCAAAGTGCGACAGCGCTGAAAGCTGAAAATTGGTCTGGATAGGAGGGGGGTTTAAGTGCCCAGTAAGAAAGTGGTTAAAGGAGTCCTATGGTCACAGCATATACTTTTATTTTATATTGTTAGCAGTGATAACAATACAGACAATAGTTCTATTTGACAATCCAATATAATCGCACGTGAAAAATCTCCTTTCGTGTTGTGAATTCTTTCTGTCTGCTGGCCATCAATTTCTACAACTCCCTATATTCCCTGCTTTGCTTTGTAGCTTTTCTTCTGCTGTTTACAGTACATATCCCAGAGAGTGAGTGTCCCCGGCACAGGTACCGACGGAGAACTCCCAATCTCTACATTCTGATCATGTGACAGCTAATCACAGCAGTCACATGATCAGAAACCCCACCACACCTCCTAGTATCTGAAACCCCTTAAGGCTACTTTCACACTAGGGCATTGCAGCCACTGGCTGTAAAGCGGCGCTTTAACATCGTGGTAAAGCGGGGCTTTGCAGGCGGGTTTGCAGCGCTGCTCCATTGTTTTCTATGGGATGGGGCCCTTTAGGAGTAGTAAATACACTGCTCCTACAGCGCTCCAAAGATGCGGCTTGCAGGACTTTTTTGACCGTCCTGCAAGTGCACCGCTCCAGTGGGAAAGCCCTCGGACTTTCACACTGGAGAGACAGCAGCAGCTGTTTCAGGGCGCTTTGCAGGCGCTATTTTTAGCGCTGTAGCGCCTGCAAAGTGGAACTGCAAGCACTGGTGTGAACTATGCCATTGGAAATCATATAAGAGACTTTCCATGTGTTTTTGATGCAGAGAAAAAACACTCTGGGCTGCATGTGGTGTGAACTGGCTCTAAAGGGATGGGAGGTGCAAAGAACGGCTAAGTTCACTGCCCTGATGGGTTTACTTCCTCTTTGACTCCCTGCAAAGGTAAAGCATAATGGACTACTATACATCGCATAGTAGTCCATTATGTGTCACTTACCTGACACAGGAGCCAGCGATGTCACCGCTGTCCCCTGTAGTCCGGAGTGTCCATCTTCTCGGTGGGTCTCGCTGCTCCTCCGCTGTCATTCAACGAAGCTGCGATGACGTCACTCCTGTGCATGCGAACGGGAGCCGCCACTCGCGGCATATCGCCGTTGACAGCGGCGTGCTCGGTGCCTGTATTTTGGCAAATATCTCCTAAACCGTGTAGGTTTAGGAGATATTTCTTGGACCTACAGGTAAGCCTTAATCTAGGCCAGTGATGGCGAACCTTGGCACCCCAGGTGTTTTGGAACTACATTTCCCATGATGCTCGGCTACACTGCATGAGCATTATGGGAAATGTAGTTCCAAAACATCTGGAGTGCCAAGGTTCGCCATCGCTGATCTAGGCTTACCTGTAGATCAAAGTGGTTTGTAAAGCCGCGTACACACGGGCGGACTGTCTGGCCAACTTAGTCCGTCGAAACACATTTCAGCGGACAGTCCGCTCGTGTGTGGGCTTCAGCGGACTTTTTCAGCGTGCAGTCTGGCGGACTAAGTATTTCGGAATTTCCATAATATTGTCCGTCGTACTTTGGTTTCAGCGGACAATCCGCTCGTGAGTAGGCTAGTTCGACGGACTAAGTATGGCGCATGCTCAGAAAGGATTTACACGGCGAAAGGTTGCATTGCTGTGTGTTGGACTTCCTATTTCTAGTCCCGTCGTACGTGCCGTACACGTCATCGCGCAAACTTTCGACGGACTGTTTGTGCATCCGTGTGTGGTCAAGTCCGTTCATTCGAAAGTAGGATGGACTGTCCGTCGGATTGTCTGACGGACTAAGTTGGCCATACAATCCGCCCGTGTGTACGCGGCTTAAGGCTTTACAACCACTTTAAAGTCTCTAAATCTTTTTCTGACACTTATTTCTTAAGTTAAAATCAATATTTTTTGCTAGAAAATTACTTAAAACCACCAAACATTATATTATATATATTTTAGCAGAGACCCTAGGGAATAAAATGGTAATTGCTGCAATATTTTATGTCACACTATGTTTGCCCAGCGGTCTTTCAAATGCAATTTTTTGGGAAAAAATTCACTTCAATGAATAATAAAAAAATGAAACAGTAAAGTTAGCCCATTGTTTTAACGTGAATGATGATGTCACACCGTGAGAATCGTAAGAGAATCGTGATCTATATTCTAAGCAAAAAAATAGTGATTCTCATTTTAGCCAGAATCGTGCAGCTCTACTCCTAAGTGATGTCAGTCAGCAAGCAGTAATGTTCCTCTGTTGCAGAAAAGAAAAGAAGCTTTCTCTGTCTTGTAGGACATGTCTTACCTCAGCCTCTAAGTTGGTTAGAAAACCCCTTGGGCCCCTTTCACACAAGCGCTTCCATTGGACGGAATCCGCTTGCTCAGAGGGGGATCGCTCTGCTGATCCCCGTTGAGCAGAAGGATGACAGGTACATCTCCGCTGTGCAGAGCGGAGACAGACACCATCCTGCTCTCCTCTATGGGAAGATCGAGTGAAAATGGACAGCCAGTCCATTTTCATCTGATCCTTTCATATCCAATCCGCCAGATGGATGGAATATAGGACCGCCAACCATCTAGATTTTGCGGATAGGATTGGATCAGATGTTAGCAGACATCCGCTGCTCCATAGGGATGAATAGAGGGTCCGATCAGGTCCACCCTGAAAAACTGACAGGTGAATCTGATTGGACAGCCCCTCCTTAGGTTGGTAAAAATATTCAGACACAGGAAGGAGTTTGGCAGCAGTCCTCATTAACATACCTGCCCTCTGCCCTCAGGAGATTGCTTCTGCCCTCCCTTTGCCCCGCAAACAATGGCAGTGAACACAAATCTCCCTGAATACACAGCCAGGGTCTTCCTCGATTTGTACCTAACCACCATTTGTGCAGATGCTGAGCAATCACAACACCCTATGCTGAGCAGAGCCGTAGTATTGAAGTGTGTTCCTGGAAGTCTGTAAAGCTCCCCATACACTATACAATATTATTGTACACTCTGATTTTAGATCCACAATCGACTACAGTATGTAGTGCAAGGGCCTGTCTGGATACAGGGTGATTGGATAGATATGCGTATCCTCTTCTTATATAGTTTTGATAAATTTTAAAAGTGTATGGCCACCTTTTTATACACCTAAGATGAACTAGTTGTGCTTTTGGTGCTGTTAATTAACGGCACCCACACAGAGAAGTAAACACATTTTGCCACATTAAAACACAAGCATCAAAGACAGCAAAACTCGCAGTAAAAACGTGCAAAATGCAACACACCAAAATGTTCCATAAGCTACATTGCCACATATAGTGCAGCCTATGGAGATCAACAGGCTGCTCTGTGTGTGTTGAGGGAAAATCAAGTCAAAAAAAGGTATGGTCCCACTGCACTAGATGTGAATGGGGCCTGAAAATTAATTTGGTGTGTACATACAAGAACAATGAGGCTTCATTCACATCTGTGTTTCTGAACGCGTAGCAGCCCACGCAGAAAATATGCGTGTTGCTGTGCGTTTTGGAAATGCTCTGCGAACGTGCATCACTATTATTTGCCATTAAACGTTAATGGCACCCCAAGAGCCGGTAGCGACAAACTGCATCGCACCAAAAAGTGTGGAAAAAACGCACAAGTACATGATGGGATGTGCTTGGGATGGCTTGCGCAGAAAAGACATGAGAAAAGGCTTCTGATTATGATAAAAAGTGAATTCCTGCCTGAAAAGGTGAACTTGGCCTTTAAATCAATAAAAATATATATTTTTTTATAATATATTATTCTCCTGATCTAACCCTTTGCAATTTAACGAATGTACAAAATAAGAGTTGACAGATTTATCAGCATTATTACTACTTCTGATAAATGTGACCGCTCCTACTCAGAGATGCCAGTTGTCAGGGAGCTGACACCCGCCAGCATCCTAACAATCAGTGACTCATCCCTGCCTGACTTATTAAGCTGGCAGCCAGGAATTCCCGGGCGACAGCTGAATGTAAACAAAGTACCTGGGACAGTTAAAATGGTTGTAAACCCTTACAACCAACTTTGACCTACAGGTAAGCCTAGATTAAGGCTTACCTGTAGGTCCAAGAAATATCTCCTAAACCTACATGGTTTAGGAGATATTTGCCGAAAGACAGGCACCGCTGTCTATAGTGCATGTGGCGTAGACAGCGGCGCGACGCGGTCAACGGCGATATGCTGCGAGTGGCGGCTCCCGTGCGCATGCGCAGGAGTGACGTCATCGTGGCTTCGCCAAATGACAGCGGCGGAGCAGCGAGACCCACCGAGAAGATGGATGCGCCGGACTACAGGGGCAGCGGTGACATCGCTGGCTCCTGTGTTAGGTAAGTGACACATAATGGACTACTATGCGATGCATAGTAGTCCATTATGCTTTACCTTTGCAGGGAATGAAAGAGGAAGTAAACCCATCAGGGTTTACTTCCTCTTTTAAAAAAATCAAGTTAGACTTACCTGTAACTTTGTTTTCCAGAAGTCTTTCAGGATAGCACCTAAGAGATAGGGACTCCTCAGGAAACTTCTTCCTCCAGATCTTTAACCACCTCAATACAGGGCACTGTATGACCAAACCAATTTTCAGCTTTCAGCGCTCTCACAGTTTGAATGACATTTACTCAGTCATGCAACACTGTACCCATATGAAACTTGTGTCCTTTTTTCCACACAAATAGAGCTTTCTTTTAGTGGTATTTAATCACTAGTGTTTTTTTTATTTTTTTGGGCTATAAATAAAAAGCCAAAATTTATACTGCTACACATCTTTGGGAAAAATAACCCACATTCGTGTATATTATTTAGTCTTTGTGAAAGTTATAGAGTCTACAAACTATGGTGCCAATCACTGAAAATTGATCACATCTGATCAGGCCTTCAGTACATCAGGTGTATCTCATTTCTTGAGACACTAAGGGTCCGTTCACACAGGGGCAACTCGGATCCGACTTCAGGTCGCCCCTAGTTGCCTCAGGTCGGACCACATGCAAAAATCAATGTAAGTGAATGAGAGCCGTCTTAATGCACACTACTGAAGTCGTTCCGACTTCAGAAAAGGTTCCTGTACTACTTTAGGCTAGGTTCACACCATAGCGATGCGGGAACGCCGCGAATCCGCAGCGTTTTCCCGCATCGCATGCCTCCCGCCGGCAGTTCACACTGCCCTATGCGGACTGCTGGGAGTGTCAATGAAATCTTAATGACACCCCCAGACCAGTCCGCATATCGCAGTGCGATCTGCAAACTCGGACAGGAATCGGATCGCATGGTGTGAACACCCATGCGATCCGATTCTGCTGCGGACCAAAAAAAGGGTCCTGTGCGAGTTTGCGGCGGGTGCGATGCGAATTCAGCCATACTATCTGTATGGCTGAACTCGCATCGCACAGACAGATCGGATGTGATTTGCACTGCAGTGCGGTGCGAATCACATCCGGGTCTCCCACCCGCAGCGGTGTGAACCCAGCCTTAATCCGACTTGTAGGCGACCGGTACCCATTGATTTCAATGGAGGTCGCCTCCAAGTCGGATCTCCATCTATACGGAGGCGACTCTCTCACAGAATTATCAGCTCTCAAGAGGGAACTCCATGCCAAATTTATGAAAAAAAATTGGCGTGGGTTCCCCCTCCGAGAGCATACCAGGCCCTTGGGTCTGGTATGGATTTTAAGGGGAACCCCCTACTCTGAAAAAACGGTGTGGGGACCCCCCCAGATCCATGCCAGACCCTTATCCGAGCGCGGCCCCCCCCCACCCCAAAGCACCTTGTCCCCATGTTGATGAGGATAAGGGCCTCTTCCCGACAACCCTGCCCGTTGGTTGTCGGGGTCTGCGGGCGGGGGGCTTATCGGAATCCGGGAGCCCCCTTTAATAAGGGGGCCCCTGGATCCCGGCCCCCCACCTTATGTGAATGAGTATGGGGTACAATGTACCCCTACCCATTCACCTGTGAAAAAAAAAAACAAGGGTTAAAATAGTTTATTGCACAGCTCCGGGGGTCTTCCGTCTTCGGGGGTCTTCTCGCCGGACTCCTCCGCTATCTTCTGCTAGCTCTTTCACTAGCGGTGGAGCCCGGCTTTCTTCTTCGCCGCCCTCTTCTTCCGACTTCGGCGGTCTTGTCGCCCCAAGTCGTGTTCAGGTCGTGTCCAAGTTGCCTCCAAAAGTCGTGTTGCCCCTGTGTGAACGGACCCTAACAAGTTAGGAAAGTACAAATACCCCCCAAATAACCCTTTTTTTTTAGAAAGTAGACATTCCAAGGTATTAAGTAAGTAGCATGGAGAGTTTTTTACGTTGTCATTTTTTCCCCACAATTCTTTGCAAAATTAAGATTTTTTATTATTTTGTTTTACAAAATTTATATTATCAGGTTATTTCTAACACACACCATATGCATACAACAAATTACACCCCAAAAATACATTCTGCTACTCTTTCCGAGTATGGCGATACCACATGTGTGAGACTTTTACACAGCCTGGCCACATACAGAGCACCAACATTGAAGTAGTACCTTCAGATGTTCTACGAGCAAAAATTACACATCTCATTTCACAGCCACCTATTACACTTTTGAAGGCCCTGGAGTACCAGGACAATGGAATTGCCCATAAAATGACCCCATTTTGGAAAGCAAACACCCCAACGTATGATCTGTGAGGCATAATGAGTCTTTTGAACGGTTCATTTTTTTTTACAGAAGTTTTTGGAAAATGTGGAAAAAAAACACATTTTTATTTTATTTTTTTATTTTTTTTACACAAATTTGTTAATTTATAAGATATTTCTAACACATAGCATGTATATAGCAAAAATTACACCCCAAAACACATTCTGCTACTCCTCCCGAGTATGGTGATATCACTGTTTTACACAGCCTGGTCACATAGAGAGGCCGAACATTGAAGTAGTACCTTCAGGCGTTCTAGGAGCATAAATGACACCTCATTTCATTCCTACCTATTACACTTTTGAAGGTCCTGGAGCACCAGGATAGTGGAATTACCCACAAAATGACCCCATTTTGGAAAGCAAACACCCCAACATATATTCTATGAGGCATGGGCTGCAAATAGGTACTCTGGGATGCAGATAGGTACTCTGATGGGCTGGTGACCGGTACTTGGGTACTCTGATGGCCTGGTGATGGGTACCTGGGTACTCTGATGGCCTGGTGATGGGTACCTGGGTACTCTGATGGCCTGGTGACGGGTACTCTGATGGCCTGGTGACGGGTACTCTGATGGCCTGGTGACGGGTACTCTGATGGCCTGGTGACGGGTACTCGGGTACTCTGATGGCCTGGTGACGGGTACTCGGGTACTCTGATGGCCTGGTGACGGGTACTCGGGTACTCTGATGGCCTGGTGGCGGGGTACTCGGGTACTCTGATGGCCCGGTGGCGGGTACTCGGGTACTCTGATGGCCTTGTGGCGGGTACTCTGATGGCCTGGTGACAGGTCCTCTTTATCGGGGGGGGGGGGCACGTGCGCAATCAGTGTGATTGGTGTGTACACTCTAAGCGGTAACAAGATGTTACTGCAATCTCCTTCTCACACACCGTGTGTGAGGAGGAGTACCCGGTAACATCTCGTTACCGCAGTTTGTTTACATTTAGTGATCGTCTGTGAAACGATCACAGCCGATCACGTGGGTAAACAGCCGACGATGAGCAGTGTTCCCGGGGAAAAGGCGCCACCAACGTGCACGCACAGCTCGCTCGAGAGCGCTGTGTACAGTGGGGGTGTAGCTATCTGTAATCACGTGGTAAACAGCCCTACCCAATGACTGTTCACCCCCCTTGGTGGCGAGCAGTGTCTCCATGACACGCCGCCACCGAAGGAACAGGGATGCGCGTGCATGATTGCGCGCATTCCCTGTTTAAATGGGAAGATGTCATATGACGCCCTCCCGCTACACACGAGATGCGCTGCCTGGTGGTTGGCAACTGGTTAAAGGGAGGCACCTCCCTACCACAACTCAGTTGTAAAAGAGAAGCCCTGGCTGGAACACATAAGCACATATGTTAGTCACAGCATAGTACATCAAACTAATAGGGGGAGTTGCTCCTGCCCAGAAAGACTTCTGGAAAACAAGTTTTAACTTGAACTTTCCCAAGGTGTCTTTCAGGACAGCAACCTGAGAGGATGTGAGGTCCAGTCTATAATGTCGCACAAAGGTGCGGAAAATTGACCACGTTGCCGCCTTGCAAATTTGTTCAGGGGTGGCACCAGCTCGCTCTGGTTGAGTGTGCACAAATTCCATCTGGCGGATACAACCCTGCATGCAAGTATGCTTCCAGGATGAATAATTTCAGCCATCTGGCTAATGATCCTTTAGAAGCCTGGCAACCTTTCTTGTAGACTCGTTATTTGTCCTTTTTTTTTGGGCAACATCGAAGGTCCTTTTGTAATTTCTAGATAGCGTAACAAAATTCCACCCCGGCAATCTAGGTGGGAGACTTTAATGTCCTTGATCCCGGTTTAGATGGGCTGTGTGGGGCCATGTCCTTTCCACCGCCTGCCTGCCTGCCAGACTCGATTTGCCAGGATACTCTTGGGTTTTGGCCTGGTAGATATTTTGAGGATTGGAAACCCCACGACAAGGGCTTATTCATGCTTCTCACCTACCCGCCACTCTGTCACGTATAGATTTAATCCTTATCTCCAAGTCCCTCCAGCTGAGACTGATTGGAGCGGGATTCTCCCCTAGATCATTATCTGATCATTGCCCCTATTGGGCTATAATCTTACCCCATGAAAAGCCACCTACTACATGGCGACTGAACCCCTTCTGGTTGACTTTGCTCCCAGATAATGTTGACATGGTTACAGACTGGACACAATACATGACTTTAAATGAGGGCGCTGCCACACCACAATCAGTCTGGGAGGCATTTAAACTACATGCTCGCATGACTCTCACCAATCATATTAATCAGAATGAGAACCTCCATGCTGGCTCTGGACAAGGCGACAGAGGACCTGAGTACAGCTGAGACTGAATACCTCTGAAACCCCACCTTAGAAAAAGCCACTGCAATTAAGCTCAGATCTAGGGTGGTCGACCTACTGCATTATGAGAAATCCAAACGCAAAATGTTTTTTTCATAAACAAAACTCATTTGAGCATGGGGAGAGGGTGGGAAAACTCCTAGCGTACTTGGTACATTGTGAGGAACGTCCTCCGGTAGTGGTCTCCCTGCGCTCCCCTGATGGAAACCTAGAGACAGAGCCTAGGAGGGTAACAGCACAATTTAGAGACTTCTACTCTACACTGCACACCACCCGGGCCCTGGGCGACACGGCTCTTATGGACTCGTTTCTCACCGACCTGTCTTTCCCTCCGTTAACGGGAGAGCAGGCTGAGGAGTCAGAGGCTCTGCTTACTGTGGATGAGATCACTACAGCTCTGGCAAAGTTCCCTAGGTTTAAAGCCCCAGGCTCGGATGGCCTACCAGTGGAATTTTACTCCACTTATGTGGGTTTACTTATCCCTAAGCTATTATCACTGTACAACACTATATTTGAGACAGAGCTCCCAATCTCTATGATCGAGGCCACCATAGTATTCCAAAGCCATGTAAGGACCTGCATCTGCCAGAGTCGTGTCAGCCTATCTCCTTGTTGCAGGTAGACGTTAAGATTCTGGCAAAAGTACTTGCAAATCGCCTCAACAAGGTCATACTATCAGGCAGCAATACGTCCTTCAACCTTAGAAGGCTCTTTATGAACATGCAATCGCTGCATCACAACTCTGGGTCCAGGATTATAGTTGCCTTGGACACAGCTAAGGCATTCGACTCGGTCGAATGGGGGTACCTCTGGACCTGCTTGGGTAAATTTAGAATAGGCCCCAGGTTTATCAAATGGGTGCAGCTATTGTATCAGGCGCCGGTGGCAAAGGTGGTCGCTAATGGATGGCCGTCTGAACACTTTCCCCTGTCTAGGGGTACGAGACAGGGCTGTCCCCTGTCGCCACTGCTCTATGCCCTGGCAGCGGAGCCACTGGCAGTGGCTATACGCTTACATCCCGGTATAGTGGGTCTTAGCAAAGGTGAGGTGACCGAAACAATTAGGACTTATCCAGATAAAATAGCGTATCATCTGCATGATTCTGAGACCTCCCTCCCTACGGTCTTGTCCTTTGATAGAGCGTTTCAGAACTTTTTCTGGACTCCGCATTAACTGGGATAAATCCCAAATACTCCCACGTGATAGCTGTCCACCCCCTAGGAACAGAGCTGAACTTCCTTTACAGATACCTTGGCATATGGACCACTAGAGACCCAAATGACTATATAGCTTTGAATGTCGCTCCACTTTATGCAATGCTTAAGGAGAAAACTCAAACCTGGGCCCGTCTCCCCTTGGGGATTATGGGATGGAAAAATCTTATAAAAAATGGTCCTGCTGCCAAAAATCCTCTACATACTGTGGCACTCACCGGTATATTTAATACTGAGGCATTTCTGATGGAGGGGTAAAAATAGACCTAAACTACCTTGGCATAGACTTAAAACTCCTACGGACCTCGCAGGAACAGCCTTTCCTGATTTTAACTTGTACTACCTGGCAGCTCAACTCTCCCAACTCTTTCCCATAGATAAGGTCGATAAGGAGAGATTCCTATGTCTCCTTTGCCTGGGGTGGATACAATCCACCAAAGATCCCCTTACGGCAGTTTTTTTGAGTAAAACTGGGGGAATGGGTGGAAAGGGCGAACGGAAGTCTTTGCTACACCACTATAAAAAAAGTATGGGATATGGCCTTCACTAGACTCAATATATCAACATTTCAGGCATTCACCCCTCTGTGGCATAACACTGCTTTGCCTGAATTTAATTCAATTCCAGATTGCAACACATGGGGTTCCAAAGGCATATTTTCTTTCTCATCTAGTTACGGATGGAACACTCAAATCCTTTGACAAGTTGAAGGCAGATTTTTACCTACCGAGCCAAATGTACTTTAGGTACTTGCAAATGCGTCATGCGTACTGTGCCCAGTTCCCAGCCAACAGTACACCCCTAGCCAACAATCCCCTAATGGAGGCAATTAAATGCCCTGACCCTAGAAAACTGATCTCACAGTTCTACAGCATATTGACACTCCCACAGGCTACTGTATCAGCTTTTGCATTAAAAACTAGATGGGAGGGAGAGTTGGGACATATGGAGGGTGAGGAATGGAGTGAGGCCCTTGATGCATGCAAGTTGGTCTCCCCTAGGCTTTCAGATCGTCTCACCCAGATCTTAATAATACATAAATCATATCTAACACCCCTCAGGGATAGCCAGGTACAGGCCTGACCAGCCATCAAGCTATGTGCTCATTCTACCATGTCCTTTGGCAATGCCCCAAAATACAGTATTATTGGACACCGGTTGTACGATTCTTACATGACACCATGGGCTCTCTAATAACAGTACAGCCTAAGGCCTGCCTATTGGGAATTTTTCCAGAACCAGAATTGAACAAATTTATTAGAACATTCCTACATGAGACTCTTTTCTCGGCTAGGAAGGTTATAGCTAGGACTTGGATGAGACCCAACCCGCCTGAGTTCTCCCAATGGATAGTGGAAGTGAACAACACATTGCCATACAAGAAGATTGTCTATTCCCATAGGGGGTGTCCCTCTAAATTTGATAAAATATGGTTGAAGGCACCCGAAACGGTGGCAGGAAGCTAATATGCTGTAATATGAAGTTGTCTACATGTATAATTACATTGCACCCACTGGGTAACATTCAGCTTGCTTTGGTTGGCAACATTGATGCTTTTGGTTGTGTCTGTTTTGTCTACGTTTCGTGTAAGCATGTAACATGATGGGGGGGGTGGCAAAAATGAGTGGAGGGTTGGCTGTTGTGAATGAACCTTTAATGTGGATGTACAATATGTATAAAAGGTGTTTCTATCTGTGGAATGAATAGGGAAGGATTTGAACGGTCTTGTGTTCTAGGTGTAAGCACCCTTTTTGTCATGGGGACTAATTATTACTAAAACCAAAAGTGATAAGAAATCCAAAATTTTAGAGTTGTCACCAGGACAAGAGGTGAGGGTAAATCTTCCAGTGGGAATATTTGTTCTATGACAACTCTCTAAGACTCCTTTCACACCAGGGCGTTTTGCAGGCGCTATAGCGTTAGAAATAGCGCCTGCAAAACGCCCTAAAGAAGCTGCACCATTGTGTGTAGTGTGAAAGCCCCGAGGGCTTTCACACTGCAGCGGTGTGAAAGCCCCGAGGGCTTTCACACTGCAGCGGTGTGCTGGCAGGACGTCAGAAAAAAATCCTGCCAGCAGCTTCTTTGGAGCGGTGAAGGAGCGGTGTGTTTACCGCTCCTCCACCACTGCTGCCCATTGAAATCAATGGGGCAGCGCTGTAATGCCGCCGGCAAAACGCCGCTATTGCAACTTCCATGAAACACGGACAGTAAATAACAAACTGACAAGGATTTGAAAGCTGATCTCCAGCTTTTAGTGAAATTTAGATTGATCATTTGGACCAAGAAAACTATTACCATCACTGCTAGATGTGCCCGCTGTGTGTGCTATATGAACTGTAATGTAGCCTCAGCCACATATTGTAAGGCCCCTTTCACACGGACGGATAGAATGGTGCTTTTAGCTGCGGATTTTCTAGTTTTCTACCGCAGCTAAAAGCACACAATGCTTTCCTATGGCCCCATTCACACACAGCGTTTAGCTGCGATTTCATTACATGCGGTTCGAATAGAAAAAATAGAATCGAATGCGTCCAGATGCGATGTAGCGCAGCTATATGCATATAACCACAGGTAATCGCAGTCTTTTGTGTCAACTGCGGATAGCAGCGTGAGAAGGGATTCAAGGGACCAAAAAAATAAATTAAAAAAAGGGTTGCTATGGGAATGACTATATTAGATAACTGCAGCTGAACGCAACTGCACAGAAACGCACATAAACGCAGGTAATCGCACTGTATAAATGCAGCTGATCGCTGTGCATGGAGTCTTGAATTTCACAGAAAAAAATAAACATGCTAAACTGCGGCAGAACAGCCGTCCGTGTGAAAGGGGCCTAACGGTGCTTTGAAAAAAGTATTTGTACCAATAGATAGACCAACACAAAGTGGCACATAATTGTGAAGTGGAAAGGAAATGATAAATGTTTTTCAAAAATGTTTACAAATGTGTGAAAGGTGTGGCTTGCATTTGTATTCAGCCCCCTTTCTCACTCGCACTCGCGCACACACACACACACACACACACACACACACACACACACACACGTCCGTTTTGACAGACTCCGCCTCTGATACCCCTAACTAAAATCTAGTGGAACCAGTGGCCTTCAGAAGTCACCTTATTAGCAAATGGAGTCCACCTGTGTGTAATTTAATCTCACTATAAATACAGCCCTTCTGTTAAGTCCTCAGAGGTTTGTTAGAGAACCTTAGTGAACAAACAGCATCATGAAGGCCAAGGAACACACCAGACAGGTCCGGGATAAAGTTGTGGAGTGGTTTAAATCAGGGCTAGGTTATTAACCACTACAATACAGGGCAATTTCACCCCTTTCCTTCCCAGCCCAATTTTCAGCTTTCAGCGCTCTCGCACTTTCAATGACAGTTGCGCGGTCATACAACACTGTACCCAAATGAAATTTTTATCATTTTGTTTGCACAAATAGAGCTTTCTTTTGGTGGTATTTATTCACTACTCCATTTTTTTTTTTTTTTTTTTTTTTCTTGCGATATAAGCGAAAAAATATCGTCAATTTGGAAAAAAAACAATATTTTTTATCTATTTTAAAAGAAATCCAATAAAATCAAATTTTGTCATAAATTTAAGCCAAAATGTATTCTGCTACATGTCATTGGTAAAAAAAATTCCGTTAAGTGTATAATTGGTTTGTGTGATCGCGGACATATGCGTGCAGATAATCATTGAGACATGTGATTTTAGAGGGACATGTGGGGGACATGTGTTTTTATTATTTGGGGACATTGTGTTTACATTGTGTTTTATACTAGACTGGTGATCAGTGCGTAAAAAGCTGTAAAAAACAGATTCTACTCACTGATCACCAGCCGGCTACAGCGATCTGCTCTCCTCTCCTCAGCGACGACTTCCTTGTGAGGAGAGGAGAGCCCATTGCCTAGCAACCGGCTGTTTGTTTACATCACATGACGGCTGTGATTGGACACGGCCGTCATGTGATCAGGAGGGCCAATCACAGAGCCCTCCTGCTGATCCGAGATGCGCCGTGTGCGGGTGATGCGAGCCCATCGGGTTCGCGCTGCTGCGCGGTCGCACGTGCGCGCGATCCCCCTACTTCTGAAGGACGTTCAGGAACGTCCAGTCAGAACTAGAAGGCTCCCACCCGGCCGTATATATACATTGGCTGGGTGGGAAGTAGTTAAAAAAAAAAATTGCATGCTTTGAACATCTTAGCGCACTGTTCAATCTATCATATGAAAATGGAAAGAGTATGGCACAACTGCAAACTTACCAAGACATGACAGGCTGGGCAAGGAGATTACCCAGAGAAGCAGCCAAGAGGCCCATGACAACTCTGGAGGAGCTACAGAGATCCACAGCTTATGTGGAAGAATCTGTCCACAGGATAACTATTAGTCATACACCCTATAAATCCTGTTTTTTTATGAAAGAGTGGCAAAAAGAAAGCCATAAGAAGTCCCGTTTTGCAGTTTACGAGAAGCCATGTGGGGGACACAGCAAACACGTGGAAGGAAGGTGCTTTGGTCAGATGAGACCAAAATTTTACTTTTTGGCCTAAAAGCAAAATTCTATGTGTGGCGGAAAACTAACACTGCACATTACCCTGAACACACCATCCTCACCGTGAAACATAGTGGTGGCAGCATCCTGTTGTGTGGATGCTTCCTTATTGTACATCATGGGACACAGAGCCATAGTAGTCATAGGCCACCTTCAGGTGATGGACTCTGGCACGCCCTAAGATACAAAGTGCACTCCCTATATAACCCCTCCCACTAATGGGAGTATCTCAGATTTTCGCCAGTGTCTAAGGTGTTGGTCAAGAGTAAAGCTGTGCTCTGCTCAGCTAGTCTGGAGCAATCCTTGCTGGGGCTAGCTATGCAGCCGGATCCATTCAAAGTGTCTCTTAGGCCAAATTGAATAGTACCCGGGCCTTGTATCCAAAGAAACATGGTTTTGCCTATAACTCTTTTCTTTTTAGAGAGTTGGACCCTGGGATCCAGTACTTTTGGTAGTAAGGCCATAAAGTTCCACTGGCTGTGGTGCTATTACAGGTTCAGGATTGTGTGTTTCCTCAAGGATCCCCAGCTCCTGAAGGTTTAACAGAACCCACCATGAAGGGTGAAGATTCGGTCTGTTGGTTTTACCACAGAATACCCTGCAGCGGGAAAGGTAAGTGGAGATTTTCTAAGAATTTTTTTTTTTTAGATTTTCTTATGAATGTCTCCTTTAGATTAGTAAATGTTGTCAGCTTCCATTTCCTCCAGCAGCAGACCAGTATGTCTGGGGGGGGGGGGATCATCCCCACTAGACGCTCCCACCTTCTTGCTTCTTGCTACCCCTTTTCAAGAGGAAGAAGCACTGAAAAAAAAAAACGTCACTCCACTACCCGGCGGCTTCCAGGCTCTTTTTATTTCTTTTTCCTCAGCCATGGAAGGTTTTTAAAAGAAGTTTTGTGACTTTAATCACATCCCTGAGTGGTTAATTGCATCTCAGTATGGTCAAGATGTGACAGGTGCTCTTCCTTTTTCCTCAGACTGAGGAACTAGGAGCAGGAGAAGAATATATTCCCTCAGTGGACCGTGGTGAGGCTGATGACTCCTCTTCTGAGGTGTCAGTTACGGGAGAGTCAGCTTTCACAATCTGTATGTTTGATGGTACAATTACTTGGTGAATGATCAGCTCCACATTTATGTGCCCTTAACTGAGTGTTTGGGTTCGCTAAAGCCTCCTCAAGCTGTGCATGCTTTTTTCCTGTCCGTTCTTGTTGGGATTTTTAATTTTTTTTGTATCTTGAGGATCACCCAGACACTTTATCCTATCGTAGACAAAATTCACTAAGCGTGGTTTACCAGCAATTAACGCTACTATATACTTTGTGAGTAAGTTTGACTTGTTCGGCAGACGTTGCTCAAATACTTAGTCCCTTTTGCAGTAAGACAACTATCTGGGGATATTATGGATATATCTAAAGAATTTCTAGCAAAAGAAAGATACCCCTTTTTGCCTTTTAAGTGAAGGAGTAGTTGTGTTGCTCCTTTTGTGCCACCGGCATCAGCCTCCAGGCAGTCATGATGGCCTCTGCCGTCGGGTTCAAAGGGTAATCCTCAGGGTTAACTCCAGGGACAAAAGAGGTCTTGACCGGGAATTCTTCTACAGTTCTCGGAGATCTGGCAGAAGGAATGTCAAGACGAATGAGGGACTTCCTTACTAGCTCTAATGTACAAACTGGAGTTCCAAGAGTTTTAGTCTCCTCGTTTTCTCAAAAGTATTCATGGGGGCTCTATGTAGGAGCAGAGATTGGGATTTGGTTAAATCCAAATGGACATTCTAGATCTCAAAAATCTAAAATGCAATTGCTGAATATACTCTCCCACTTTTTGCATGACGATGCATATCTCCATATGCCTATTTCCTAGCTCACTAGTAATATTTTCTTTCAAAGTGGAAAATCTTTTTTTTCAGTGTGTAGCTCTACTTTCTGATCTAGCTGCTACACCTCAGGTACAAGGGTCTGTCTGGCTCCTTTTCTAGCCAGATTGAGGACCCAAGGTATAACGATTATGGTTTACCATAGTCAATCTATTCTTGTTAGACCAGTCGGTAGCCCGCTTAGACCAAAAGTGTGGTCACCACATTCTACTACCTGGAATATCTAGATTGGATTCTCAACCTAGGAGGAATCTTCTTTAAAACATGAAGAAAATACTTGGGTCTGATCATAGGTACTCCCAGAAGAGGGTATTTGTGCCCCAGGCTAAGATCAGCACCATAAAGGACTGATCTAGGTAGTCGAAGCAAGATATATTTCTCCTATTCAACTTTGCGTGAGGTTGACGGTAAAGATGGTGGCTTCATTCAAGGCCGTTTTTTATGCTCAATCTCATTCTAGACTGCTGCTAAGCAGTATCCTATCGGCTTAAAACAAAGAATTCAAGCTCTATATTCCCAATGTCTCTGTCTCCAAAACCTTTGGCCACTTCGCCCTGACAGCGCTCGATCTCGTGCGATCTTGAAAGCTAAGCAGGGTCTGGCCTGGTTAGTACCCAGATGAAAAACCACCTGGAAATGCCAGATGCTTAGGCTGAGTGCGTCGGAGCCTCAGTTTGTGGTTAACATCCAAAAATCTGCGAAGGGGAAAATCTTTCTTTGTTACCTGGGAAATTAGTATCAACATATGCCAACATATATTTTTTAGGTTGGGGGACAATCCTGAAAGAGGCTGTCCAGGAGAAGTGGCCTAGATCAGAAATGGCCTTGCCCATTTAACATTTTTAAAACTCAGGCAGAACATATGGTTCTGAGGGCCTGAACGTTCCGTTTAAGTATTGTCCTGCTAGAAGTCAATCAATTTATGCCACAGCAATGGCCTATATTGATCACTAAGGGGACACAAGAAGTTGTGCGGCCCAGAAGAAGGTGAAGCTTATCCTATCTTGGGAAGAAAACAATATACTTTGTCAATGACTGTTTTTCGTTCTAGAAATAGAAAATTGGCAGGCGGACTACTTGAGTCGTCAGCAGTTTTTTTCCTGGGAGAATGGTTCCTTCACCCCAATATCTTCCTGTCAATATGTCAAGGATGAGGGATCCCAGACATAGATCTAGTTGCGTCCAGGATCAACAAAAAAGATTGACAAGTTTGTGTTTCGAGAACAAAGGATCCGATAGCATGTGGAACTGATGCCTTGCTGTTCTCGTGGAATAAGTTCTCATTGATTTGTGCATCCCCTCCTATTCTGCCTGCATCCACAACTTCTTCACAGGATCAAGCAGGAAGGGAAGTCGTTGATTCTTGTGACACCCATCGGGTTCCAGGAAATCTTGGTATGAGGAGATCATAGAGATGGCAGTAGGGAACCTATGGTCCCTGCCTTCACGGGCCAGACCTTCTCTCGCAAGGTCTGAAGTTCCATCCTACTTCACAAATGATAAATTTAAGGGTTTGGCTATTGAGGCCCACACTCTGAAGAAGCGTGGGCTGTCAGATTTGGTAGTTTTCTACCTTGGTTTATGCAGAGCCAGCCTCCATGGTTATATATAATGGAGTCTGGGAAACTTATGTCTCCTGGTGTGAGACCAGGAGCTGCACCTCAGGAAATAAGTCCAGGTAGAGTTCTTGATTTCTTTCTGCAGATGGGGTGAGAAATGAAGCTGGCCTTGAGTGCCTTCTAAGGACAGGTCTCGGCTTTATTGGTATTATTTCAACAACCACTTCGCATTCTTTGACCCATGACGTTATTTAGGGGGTAACTCTGTTTTAATCTCCAGTTAAGTAACACCAGTTATCAGTCATCAGTGCCACGTATTGGTGCCATCTGTCATCAGTGCCACGTATTGGTGCCATCTGTCGTCAGTGTCACGTGTCATCAGTGCCATATTTCGTCAGTGTCATTGTTCTGGTGCTCCGGGGCCTTCAAATCGTAATAGGTAGTCAACAATTTTGATGTGTAATTTATGCTCCTAAAACACATGATGGTGCTCCCTGCGTGTTGGGCCTCTCTGTGGAAAAGTCCCACACATGTGGTATCGTAATACTCAGGAGTAGCAGAATGCATTTTGGGGCATTATTTGTGGTATACACATGCCATGTGAGAGAAATAACCTATTACAATGACAATTTTGTGGGGGGGGGGGGGAAATCTTCATTTTGCAAAGAATTGTGGGGAAAAAATGACATCAAAAACCTCACCATGCCTCTTACTAAATACCTTGGAAAGTCTACTTTCCGGAAAGGGGTCATTTGGGGGGTATTTGTACTTTCCTGGCTTGTTCGGGTCGCAAGAAATGATATTCCATCAGTACATCACGTCTGATCAATTTTTTATGATTTGCACCACAGCTTGTGGACAAAGACCAAATAATATCCACTAATTTGGGTTATTTTTACCAAAGATATGTAGCAGTATAAATTGTGGCCAAAATTTATGAAGAAAAATTTAATAATTTGCAAACTTTTATCACAGAAATAAAGAAAATGCGTTTTTTATTTTTTCGAACTTTTCGGTCTTTTTTTCATTTATAGCGCAAAAAATAACCCAGAGGTGATCAAATACCACCAAAAGAAAGCTCTATTTGTATGAAAAAAAGGACAAATGATTCATTTGGGTACAGTGTTGCATGACTGAGCATTTCTCATTCAAAATGTGAGAGCTCTGAAAGCTGAAAATTGGTCTGGTCACGAGGAGGGTTTAAGTGCCCAGTTGTCAAGTGGTTAAGATGCTCATCCATTATATTATTTTGTTTAAGGTACCCATATAGCACTGTCAATTTACGCAGCGCTCCACACATACATCGCGCACTCTTACATCGATCCCTACCCTCAAGGAGCCCACAATCCAAGGTCCTCACTCACATATACTAGGACCATTTTTAAACCAAAGCCAATTAACCTACCAGCATGCCTTTGGAGTGTGGGAGGAAACGGAAGCAGGGAGAACATGCAAACTCCAGGCAGGTAGTGTTGTGGTTGGGAGCCGAACCAGCAACCCTTTTTACTGCTAGTCGAGAGTGCTACCCACTATACCACTGTGCCGCCCTGTGTTGGTCTATCACATTACAATAAAATATATTTATGTTTTTGTGTGTAACATGGAAAATGTGGAAAATGAGGTGTATAAATGAATACTTTTTCAAGGCACTGTACATTGCTGTGTTCCAGCAGCAGTACAAACATTTTTTTGGACTGAGCACTGCTCAGTTATTTACTGAAAGGTTTGTGTTTTATGAATGATGATCGTAAAGCCATCAACCCACCTCTCCTCGACTAATCAGAGGAAACTTTGTATGTATTCATAAAAAACAAAAAAGCACAATAGTTATATACTCATAAGACAGAGCGTGGCTCTGCCCCCCAACCACCACCCCCCCGCCCCCTGTATCTCAGCCAATCAGGAGAGAGCGACCAGGGACAGCCTCATGCACATCATTGGATAAAGATTGGGCTTAGTTAAGTATTGGGGGGGGGGGGGGGGGTTCTGGGAAGCTACACACGGGAAGCTTTTTACCTTCATGCATAAAATACTTGAAGGTAAAAAACTTCAGCCTTTACAACCTCTTTAATTTCCCAAAAAGCTGGCGATCAGTGTTAACCCTTGCCTACACTATCAAACATTAAGAGGTTTTGGCTACTTAGTGGTATATTGTGGCACATGCATGGGTTTGCTGGCTCACAGCGTTCCTACTACTCTAGCATTCTATACTTTTACTCACTGGTCACATCACTGTATAGCTATGATTAATGAATACCTATGGTTGTAGTCCTTTAAACTAGAATATTTTTTATTAGTGTTTGCTTCACAATACTTTTCTCTGCCAAATAAAATTATTTGGCAGAAAATATGAGACAAATGCAATATGAACAACTAAAATGCCAATTTGCTCTCAGTTCTTTAACTTACTTATGCCCTGATATCTAAAAGAAAGATCACTAGGCAAAAGCTTTTTCACTGATATTTATCTGATGCAACCTTTTTAAAACCTGTCATTTATTTATGTGTAACAGATAAAGTGCGCAACCAAAAAAAAAATGAAAAAACTCTCTGCATATATAAAAATGCAAATGTACTATAATCATGCAAGTGCAATATTATATATATTATAGTCCATAAAGTGCTTCAATCGTTGAAAATGACAATAACTGACTTTTCAGGGGAGCAATCAATTGTTCTGTTCATCAAACATCAAAGCACTCAGCACCGCTTATCCAAATTTGATGGATCTCAAATTATAGAGCTCAAACGGGCACACACAAGAGGGATTACTCAGTCGAAGAAAGCTTGTCCACAGGCTCGTCTGATAGCGGAATCTTTCCTCCTATAGCGGACTCTCCACTGATACGATATTCCTCACTGATGAGGCAGAAAACCTATCAGTGGAGAGATCCCTCCTGTGTGTGTCCGTTTGATCTCTATAATTTGAGACCCATCAAATCTGCTAAGCGGTGCTGATTACTTTATTGTTTGATGAGCAGAACAATTGATTGCTCTCCTGAAAAGTCTGTTATTGTCATTTGCACCCATTAAAGCACTTTATGGACTATAATATTTATTATTGCACTTGCATGATTATAGCACGTTTGCATTTTTATATATGCATTTTTTTTTTTTTGTTGCGCATCTGTTACACGTATTTACTAGCTGAATATTTTAGGCTTTTTTATTTGCAGCACCATTTTTTTTTTTTTTTTTTCATGGTTTAGCGTAGATATTCTGCTATACATACCTTTTTTAGTTTATGATTTATTATTTTATATAGCTTCCCTACCACTTTTTATTCTGTTCCCTTAGCTTGCTTTTTTCCCCCCATAGGACTATAGACCAGAATCACTTTGACTTTTTTGCAAACTTGGATCGTCTTCTATGTGCTGCTCTTTCCTTGTCCAATAAGCAGGCTGAAGAAAGAAAAAAACTGAAAATTGACTGAAGCAGACCTTCAGCAGCCATTTTTCTTGTAGGTACCCACTGGGTAGGTGAGCACCATGACCATAATATGAAGGAGGTTTAAATGTGCACATATATAAATGTGGGCATACAATTGAGATCTTTGTGTGATGTTGCTCTGTGCATGTACTACCTGTGCAGCCTACCCCTCACGTTTTCCAGCGGAATTGAAAGTTAGAGCTCGGGTGCATGCGCGAATCCTAGCATGGCAGCTGTGCTTTGCTAGAGCTCCATTCCGTGAGGGAGAAAAGCCCCAGTCACGAATAATACCGCCAGCTTCTACACAGCTCATTTCTCTCCCGCTTATCCCTGAGACAACAGCAGCTTTCTAGAGTATAATGGTGCTGGGAGGAAGCCGTTTTAAGGGTAAAAACACTGCTAATAAGGAGGGTCAGACATGGACTTCAGCCAAAATGGCAATCATCCTCTTTTACCTCAGCACATTCCCACAAACAAACGCACCAGCCTGACTCTGTAGGTGAGTCCGATTACGAAATAATTTCTCAAAACCCCTTAACACCCCCTGCTATGTTAAAACAATTTGAACAAATGCTACACAAAGCTTTGACGCAAACTTCTGAACATATAACTAACAGCCTAACTAAGGAAATTGGAGAGCTGGGCAATTGTACTACTGCCTTTAGAGCTCAAAGTTGAAGAAACAGAAAACGCAGCACAAGATTTTGATTGAAATTGACAATTTAAAAGAAAAGAATTTAACGCTGCCTGCAAACCAGATTGTAAGATTTTGAAAACAAAGCCAGATGCTCCAATTTGCGTGTCAGAGGAATACCTGAAAATATTACTGACATTCATGCTACATTAATCGCATTATTTCAAGAAATTCAACCAGGCATACCAATTGAGCATCTTCAAATGGACAGAATTCATAGAGCCCTTACACCCAAAAAAGTTGATGACCCCCATGGGTGATATTTTCGAAAAATTCCATTATTACCGAATGAAAGAACAACTTCTAGCAGCAGCTCGGGACAAAAATACCCTATCCTTTCAAGGACATAATTATCAGATTTTTGACAACTTATCCCAATTAATCATTTTGAAACGGCGGACAATGAAACCGCAGTTAATGGAACTTCAACGCCATAACATTAACTACCAATGGGGCTTCCCATTCTCCTTTTGCTTTAGTTACAAATGCTCTAAATATTGTAATACCTCTGAGGAACTTCAACAAACACTTCATGACCTTCATTTAACAGAATCTGGATCCTCCATTAACGCTGCTAATATCTCTTCCCAATCTTTGGGGAAAATTGACAATCAACATTCTCACAAGAGAGGTCATTTTGGATCCCCTCCCCTGGACCAAGAAGATTCCATGGACTTTTCTCTTTGAGATTGAGTTCTCCGGCAGTTTTGTTGAGCCCTATTTGGGCATACCAAGGGTCTTCTTTAGGCCCCAGCTTCTCTACCTAGCTTATAAGCCTTCAAAAGCTTGGTTCACCTGTTCCACGCTTAGTGGGCACGTTACCTACTTTTCAGGTTTTGTACCTTAGGCTCCTTAACTCTACTATTCAGTGTAATAATAACTTAAAAGTCAAGATCTTAACCTGTTTCAATCAGAATCCTCCTAAATCATTTGTCCTGTTGGAGAACTCACACCTACCCTGGCCACCTTTTTGTAAGATTGCTTAAATCTGCTCTCTCCCTGAGGTATTTGCTCCTCCTTTTCCCCTTCCCTCCCTTTCCCATCACCCTAAAAGTTTTCTCTATTATAACAAACTGATCTCAGATTGCAGATCTGTTAAACCCATACCCTTTCCCTTTTTTTTTGGAACATAACATTACATTTTCAGAGAGCCTTGCGGCTTACGTAATATTACATCTTCAGGATGTCTTTTTAATAAGGCTCTTCTCTCACCCACGGTACTCCCATGTGCTCCACTGTACCTTCCTCGTTCACCCACTCATATTATGTGGGAGTTTGACGATGGGAATCCTTATTCCTCATCACGGGCAAAGCTTGAATATTATTTTAGATTGCTTTTTATAATGAATAGTCTAACCACATTTTATCTGTACCACCTTCTTTTTTCAGTCTCTCCTAGCTCCTCTTCTTTCTCTATCCTTCTTCATGTCCATTCATAGAGGTTCGGTTGTCCAGTACCTCGTAACTTTGGGTAAGTTTAATTTCCTAGATCAACTACCATGGCACCTCTAAACATTTTTTCCCCTGAATGTTCAGGGAATCAATATTCCTCAGAAGAGAACTAAAGCACTCCGTTTTTTTTTTCAGGCTTGAAAAGCACACATTGTGTGCTTGCAGTAAACTCTACGCCTAAATTTATGAATTATTTTTATCCGCAAATATTCACAGCCTCAACCACCACCAAACAATGTGGTACTCTTATAGCGCTCCATCCCATTCACACTCCAATTGGAAATTCAAGACCTGGAGGGGCATTACCTAATTCTCACAGGACACATTATGGACTCTATAGTTACTATTACGCACCCAGTAAACAAACCCACGCCTTTCCTTACACACCTGATGCAAGCAATTACTGCACACAAGATTATCATGTGTGGCGATTCCAATCAAGTATTATACCCTTTTTTTTGGATAAATCGCCATATCACCTAACACAAACTCCAAACAAAATATCTTTTTTATCAGTGTTAGTGCAATATTCCTTTCCTTAAATAGAAGATTAGAAAAAGCATGTAGCGCTTATGTATGCAATTCTCATCTCATGTGAAACATATATAACCTTACCAAATCAAACATACATGAGTAAACTCATATAAATCTATAAAGTACTAAAATATACGAAAAAAGATATATGGTTAGAACACATGCACATATATCTAAATTACACCCAAACTTAATTACGTGAAAATCATTAATTCAAGTGAGAAAAATGTATTCAATAAAAAAAATTAATTAATTCAAATGAAAAAAAGGTGATTCAAAGTCCAACAGTGATAGTCCACAGGTAAAGTGATGATTCGTGTCCAAATAAATCTTGCAATTAATCCTTCACCACACCTTTTAGTGTCCGTGAATCCCCCAATGTGAATGCACTCACCGGCTACAGAGCCTCACGCTTTCGTGCTTGGCTGATAAGGCTTTTAACCCTCCAATCAGGGTTATGACTGGAGGATCATCAGGCTTTCGAAGCCCACACACATGCAAGAAGAAAAATGCCTCCAATACAGTTTAAAAGGACTCTTTTTAATCAAATCAAAACATCCAAATCCAATGCACTCACATGAACTCCAAAGAAGGTTTAGCCAAACCAAATTGCACTCCACATCATGCTTAAAACTTCTTTTAAACTTATATGCTGGGGAATGGATGGTCACGGTGGACCCAGGATTACAAAAGTGGCTGAATTACTCCTCACCTCTCCTCGCCACTGGTCTCGCTATATCCGACAGCACAGCAGAGTTTGTAGCGTCCTGTGTGCTTCCTTTCCGCTCCCTCTGTCCACCAGTAACCTTGCGATGCCCAATGCTCTCAGATGATACTATACGTTTGCCAGATAGCCACGCCCTGACATGTTTCGTCATTAGTCTGACTTACTCATGGGATTCTTAGCGCAGTGGTGATACACGTTGGAAGAGGGAGCAATTTGTGGTGTATCAGTAATTCACAAAATATCTTTTTTTCCCAGCTTCTTTCTAAACACAATTTAGTCAATACTTGGAGAGAAAATAACCCAACTAAAAGAGGATTCACATGCTAGTTCTACACCCACCAAACGTTTACAGAAAATGATCATATCTTCTTAATCAAAGGGATGTTACCTGAAATACTTAATTCAGATATAATCCCCATTACTTGGTCTGATCACAATGCATTCCTGACCACAATAGATTCCATTATCGCTAAAGCTCAAGACCCTACTTGGTACCTCCCTGATAAATTACTCAATCACCCATCACATAAAACCTAATAAAAAAAAAAAGTAATTTGTCACCAATGACTCTTTGGGAAGTGCAGAAACCAGAAATGAGGGGAATAATACAGAGACAATATGCCGCATTTAAACGAAAACGTAAAAATCTTGCTCGCAAATTAGAATCTGAATTTAACGCTGCTTTTGTATCATTTCAAGATAATCCTACCCAAACTTCTAAAATCCATTTACAAAAAGCCCACCTGGAGACTTATCCCTAACAGAATCTGCTGAAAAATCTCTAAACAGATCCAAACACACCTTCTATATGAAGTCTAATAAAACAGGCACCCTACTGGCTAAAGCTCTAAAAACATTTAACAAACCAACCAAACCAATTAAAATTAAATTATCAAATACCATCACATGTAACCCTGTCAAAATTGTACATCAATTTCTGCCCTAAGGCATCTGACTCCTTCTTCTTTTCCCAAATACATCTAACAGAGTTATCCAATGACCAAAAAAAACAACTTGACCCATTTTAGTAGAGAGAGTAGCCAAAACAATTAAGGAGCTAAAAAAGAACACGAGACCTGGTCCTGACCGATATTTGGCCTTATATTGCCAAACCTTTTCAAAAACATTATCCCCTATGTTGGCGGATGCCTTTTATACTCTTTTAGATGGCCACTCCTTCAGGCAGGAATCACTAACGGCAGCCATCTGCATGATCCCAAAACCCCATTCTGATTCTTCCTGTTCAAACTATCGCCCTATCTCTTTTAAACCTCAACATAAAAATATTAGCAAAAATCTTAGCCTCCATAAAATTATCGGTAAACTTATATACCACGGCCAAGTAGGATTTATGCCTACACGCCAAGTCAATGACAATATCCGTAAAGCTGTCTTATTAACAACACATATTGCTAAAACTTGCCGCATCCCATCTTGCTTTCTAACTCGATATCAAGAAAGTCTTTGCTATTGTTTCTTGGCCATACTTACATTATTCCCTTCAGAAGTGTGATTTTGGGCCGTACTTCAGGAGATTGATTGGTGCTTTGTACGATAATCCTCGAGCATACATAAAATACCCTGGATATAATATCGGATTCCTTCAGTATAAGGTACAAGGTTGCCTTCTTTCCCCACTTTTGTTTGCCCTATTAATAGAACCTCTTGCTCAACTAATTAGATCTAACTCAACTATTACTGGAATTATCTTTGCAGATGATATCCTGCTATTTCTTTCGCACCCACAAGTCTCAGGGCCCAATCTTTAACTTGTTCTTGGCAATTTTGCTGCCCTCTTGGGTCTCATTATTAATCGCTAGAAATGCCTAATTTTAAATATTTCCCTTACCAAAATGGAAATGGATACTGCTAAAATAGCACTTCCTTTTTACCTGGGTTGAGAATTCAATCCCTTATTTGGGGAATAATCTTACAGCCTCCATATCTGATCTTTTCACAGCCAATTATCCACAAACCTTAAGAAAGACAACAAACTTATTAAAACCATAGACTCCACTCCCACTTTCGTGGTTGGGTAGAATTAGTGCAATAAAAATGACACACTTGCCCAAACTTTTGTATTTCTTTAGAGTTCTACAGATTCCAATTCCTGCCTACTACCTAATCTTAAGTCAGAAAAAAGCCACTTCATTTGTTTGGAACCTCTCTAAACCACGCATAGCTCTACACACATTATATCTCCCTAAAATCAGTGGTGGTCTTGGTTTCCCTAACTTTGCATCCTATTATAAAGCAGCACACATCGCTAGTCTATCTAGATTTCATGCAACATCTAAAATTCATCTATGGTTTACAATTGAAGCTACTGTGATCCTATAGCGATCTCTAATTTACTTTGGCTCCTTCCCAAAGATCGACCCAAATTACGTAATCCCAATAATAAGCAATTTATCTCTCTCTGGAATAAACTTAAATTTTAACACAAATTACACTCTCCACACAATCCCCTTCTCTAATTTAAAAACCCCGCCTTTTACCCGGTATGGGTCTCTCCCTCATCCTTCAAAATTTGGACCTCACTGAAAGTTTTCAGATTTCACAATTTTGTTACTGCCAAATCCTTTATTCCATTCTCAACTCTCAGCAATCCTTATGGTTTACCACAATCAGAATCATTCTGTTCTCTTCAAATCAAAAACTTTTACACTCCGAACACAAATACTGATGCCCCTCTGACACAACTCTCCAATTTTGAATCCGTGTGTAAAAACAACCCTCATACTAAAGGTCTTATTGCTTTCTTATACTCCAAAATTTTACCCAATTCAGATTAATTTAAACCACCATATACACCTAGAAATGGGAAGCAGATCTTGGTCACACCATTGACTTAGAGGACTGGTCCAGGATCTGGTGGGCAACAGTCATCTTCCCCCTACTGTTCTTGGAAGCCAATTACAAGGTGCTGACCCGATGGTATCTGGTACCTTCCAGAATTGCCAAGTAGGTACCTACCTATTCTTTTTGTTTTCCGAAGATGTTCGGAATTGGGCACATATCTACACACATGGTGGACCTGCCCTATTGTCAGGGTTTTTTTGGAAAGATATCTCTGAGTTGGCTTCCAAAATGTTAAAATTGAAATTGCACCCTGACCCAACAGATGCATTACTCAGCCTGAAACCACTATGCTTATCTCACACTCAATTTAAACTTTTTGTCCAACTACTTTACTGCCGCTAAACAGTTGCAAAAGCATAGAAATCCCCTTCAGTGATTATAGTCGAGACAAAACACAGGATGCATAACTCCATGATTCAGGCTAAAATAGCAGCCATAGAAAGGTTTTAAATCCCCAAATTGTAAAAACTTTGTCACCCATGGATAAAACCTCATCTCCCTTCAACTTTTGATGAGAATGTTCTCTTTCCATGGTAGTTGATCTAAATCTATCCAAAAAACCTACTGGACCTACCAAATGGACACCCCTATCCTAGTCTCTCTACCCTCTTTCTTTCCCTTTGCTCTCTAATTTTCGCCCACTTTTACCTCTCATGAATTGGTAGCTCTCACTGCTACATACTTTTTTTTTCTCTATACCCTAACCTATTAATATTACCTATAAATCTTTTACTGATTTAATATACTGATAATATTTACAATAAGTGTTCTTTTTTTATTCTGTTTGTACTTGACAATTTATAGTTATACAGTACGATTTAAGTATGTATATCTACGTACATAATACTGAGCTTCGTCTCAATTGTCACTCTAACTCATTATTTTGCCTTTTACCACCTTGCATGTGCTTAATAAAATCTTTTGACGAGGAAAGTTAGAGCTCAGTCTGAAGGCCAGCTAACAAAGAATAGAATTTCAAAGTGCTGTAATTATTTTTTTCTCCACCCACTCTTGTCCCGCATTGTTGGAACTTTGAAGCAGCATATTCTCTCTGGTTTGGGAAAAAAAATCCTGTTGAATCTGCAATGCTGCTTTAAGCTAGCAGGCAGCAGATGGGGCCATGTTCATGCTAGAGCACAGGCACTGCCAGAGTGCTCTCGGCGCCTACCAGGGGACCCAGGAAAAATGTCTCTGCGTAAGTCAGACACAATCATGAAATCGTTACTTTAGATGCTGTTTACTGTGAGGTTCTTTTCAGGTAAAAGTGAAAATGTATTTCTGTACATCGAGGGGAAAGATTTGGTGGCCTCGTTAACAAACTCTGTGTTTCTCAACTGCAATCCTCACAGCGCCCCAACAGGTTATGTTTTTTAGGATTTTCTTCAGATGAAACGGCCGTGGTAATTACTAAGGCTTCATGTACATGGGACAGTTTTACAGCCTCTCCTAAACTATTTGACTTGAGATAGTAACCCACGTTTAAAATGTAAGTTTTGCCGAGTTTAAATTTAGAAGCTTTTAATATAAATAAATATATATATATATATATCTCTATCTTTTTTTTTTTTTTTTTTATTCAAACTAGCCCAAAATGAAAAATGTTTGGTGCTTGAAATGCCTCTAAATTCAGCGTCTGAACTCCTTTTTTTGCTTTCCAAAAAAAGCATCTAAACTCAACTGCCTAGAAACTACTATAAACGACCCTGTGTACATGTACTAAGATGACATAGAGGAGAGTTCAGGAGCAGTTTAAACTTCTCAAATCACCTGTGCAAAATAATGGAAAGTCTGAAAACATGACCTGTTTGGGACGCCTGAGGACTGGAATTGAGAAATACTGAACTAACTGATGCCAAAATAGTTGACCTTTTTTCTTTATTATTGGTACAATTGGCTTATGTTGATCTACATAGGTTGGGCTTCACGCCAGTGCTTTATGACAACATGCAGTAAAAGTATTTGTCACTCTGGTGCCAGTCATTCTAAATGGTGCTCCAATGCACAAGTACAGTAGGTGTCGATAGACCACACTTCAGTGCGCCTAATTGTGGTGAGTTGCATGTATGTTTGCGTTACATTGGTATTTGTTTGCAGCCCATTCTAAATAAAAGGCTTCCATTTAACCCAAAAATAAAATAAAATAAAATCAATGGTGCAGCGCAAAATAAGTCCATTTACTGTATAATCTATTATGAGGCAGATAGGAGGGATGAAGCCACCATGTGAAAAGAGGAATCTTCCGTTGATAAACCGCAATTCACAGATCCTTCCGCCATCTATATAAGGTACTCTTACCGAGTCTGATGGACCACTGAAATCTCAAAATGGTCAAATAGGCTTAATTCCATATACAGGATGAGGGAATCCAGTAAAATTCCTCCGGCAGCATAGAATCCGGTGGCTCTGACTGGCCGGAGCCACGATGACGTCACTCCCGTGCATGCGCACGGGAGTCGGCGGTCATGGCACAGAGGCTCTGAAGGAGTATGTTTAGGAGATGTTTACACTACCTATAGGTAAAATTTAGTGCTGGAAGTTTTCTTTCTCTTTGAGGTCCACTGTATCCCTCTGGGGGCAGCTTGTTTCTCAAACTTATGGTCTGAAAGGAAAGAATCTTCTTTTCTGGTGAAAGCTCGTTCTACTAGGTGTGGGTGCTTCCAGGGCTTTTATCCACCATGCTTTTTGTTTCTCAAGTTTGTACCTGGTCTTCCATTCATACTTTTACAAAATGTTACCAGGTAGATGTAAGAGCTGCTGAGGATGCAACCTTTGGTCAGTGTTTTGTAGGCTGTACGCGTGAGTTTCTTCCTTTCCTGTCTTCTGCTTTTTAGTTTTTTGTTTTTTTGAGGAACTGTTAGCTTGTTGCTGTGTTGCCCTCCCCTCATGTAAGTTCTTTGGGACATCACTGCTAGTAAAGAAACATTTATTTTTGGCTTGCCTGTAAGATCCATTTCTTGATGTATATCACGAGATGCAGCGATCACTCCCATCTTTTTTTTCGCTCGTGTTAGAACTGAACGCTTTCCAGCAAGGGAGGAGTTATGCCTGGGCTACAACTTTACTGTCTTTTTTGCCAATGTCCAGTGACCTGTGGATGGAGTAAAGCCCTATAATCCTGCTAGTGAGGATCTGCCCTGTGTCCCCTGATGTACGCTAAGAAATGGATTTTGTGGGTAATTACATTTTTATCCTCCCCTTTTGATAGCTTCACTGAGGTAATTAAGCTTTTGTGCGTGCACTGCAGGAAATCTGAGGCACATGTGAAGCTGTGTGAGGTGTGATTTGCACAGGTACGGCAGCCCATTCATTTGAACAGACTGGCGTGTCTCCTGAAAACGCAGATAAAAGGTCCCTGCTTCATTGTTTTTAATTTGCAGCCCGCATGGAAACCACAAGTACAATGTGGTTCCCAGTGCGTCCGTGTCGCCACAGGTTGCATGAAAGGAAATTTGGTCGAGCCATCAATGCCGGGAGAACTGAGTGATTACTGCTAGTGGCTATAGCCGCTGGCAATAATTACATACCAAAAATCCAACATGCTGGTTGTACTGAACTTGATTGTTGGATCAACTTTGGATACAGTCAGACTGCTCACATAGATGGATTGGATCTCGAGTCCCCGCTGAACCAGAAAGAAACCTTCAAACCATGACAGCTTTCTAAATCTGAATTTTGAACAAACATTCTACTGGAAAAGAAGGTATTAAGAGAGTTTGTACATCTAAGTAATAATTAGTAGTTAAATAGACGTTTGATTTCAATTGAGCAGGAAGGAAAAATGTCCTCAGACTAATTTCTAACAGTATATCTAGTTTTCACTTAATAAAGTTCATTATAAAATCAAATGTTAAAAGCAAACAAAATCTTTTGCACAACAAAATAATGTTCTAAGATTTTTCATACAATATTCTGGCCAATAAAATGAAAGCCCAAGCGCTTGACGTACCTAAACGCTTTAGAAGCGTCAAGTTTTTTTTATTTTTCTGCCAGGAGGAAAAGAGTGTAGGAGAGTTGGCAAAACATCCCGTGTGCATGAGGGCTACAAGTAGGTACGTTTTTTCATGGGTTATTAGACAACTATGTTAAAGCATATCTAAAACCAAGCACAAAAATTGAATGTGCTTCAGCCTTCTAGTCCTTAGATGTGGGTGCATTTTTATATTTTTTTTTTCCTTTCATGCCAACTACATTTTCTGCAAGTACAAAAAAAAATCTGTTTATCCTGTCAGAAATTCAGTGTGTTTCCTGTGCACTAAACAGAAATCTCAATGTTATCAGCTTTCCTAGCTCTCTATCTACTTCAAACCATCTCTTCTCAATGTAATGTACAGTATCTCACAAAACTGAGTACAGCACTTACATTTTTTGTAAATATTTTATTACATCTTTTCATGTGACACAGAAATTACACTTTGTTACAATGTAAAGTAGTGAGTGTACAGCTTGTATAACAGTGTAAATTTTCTGTCCCCTCTAAATAACTAAAAAAACAGCCATTAATGTCTAAACCGCTGGCAACAAAAGTGAGTACACCCCTTAGTGAAAATGTCCAAATTGGGCCCAAAGTGTCAATATTTTGCGTGGCCACCATTCTTTTCCAGAATTGCCCTAACCCGCTTGGACATGGAGTTCACCAGAGCTTCACAGGCTGCCACATAAGTCCTCTTCCACTCCTCCATGATGATATCGCGGAGCTGGTGGATGTTGGAGACCTTGTGCTCCTCCACCTTCCATTTGAGGATGCCCCACAGATGCTCGTAAAGGTTTAGGTCTGGAGACATGCTTAGCGAGTCCATCACATTTACCCTCGGCTTCTTTAACAAGGCAGTGATCATCTTGGAGGTGTGTTTGGGGTCGTTGTGTTGGAATACTGCCCAGTCTCCAAAGGGAGGGGATCATGCTCTGCTTCTGTATGTCACAGTATATGTTGGCTTTCATGGTTCCCTCAATGAACTGTAGTTCCCTAGTGCCGGCAGCACTCATGCAGCCCCAGACCATGACACTCCCACCACCCTGCTTGACTGTAGTCAAGACACACTTGTCTTTGTACTCCTCACCTGGTTGTTGCCACACACGCTTGACACCATCTGAACCATGTTTTTCTTGGTTTAGTCAGACCACAGGACATGGTTCCAGTAATCCATGTCCTTAGTCTGCTTGTCTTCAGCAAACTGTTTGCAGGCTTTCTTGTGCATCATCTTTAGAAGAGGCTTCCTTTTGGGACAACAGCGATGCAGACCAATTTGATGCAGTGTGAGGTGTATGGCCTGAGCACTGACAGGCTGACCCCCCACCCATTCAACTTCTGAAGCAATGGTGGCAACACTGTCTATTTCCCAAAGACAACCTCTGACGCTGAGCACATGCTCTCAACTCCTTTGTTCGATCATAGTAAGGCCTGTTCTGAGTAGGACCTGTCCTGTTAAACCTCTGTATGATCTTGGCCAACATACTGCAGCTCAGTTTCAGGGTCTTGGCAGGCTTCTTATAGCCTAGGCCTTCTTTATGTAGAGCACAAATTCTTTTTTCTTTCTCGTACATCACGGGACACAGAGTTTCAGTAATTACTGATGGGTTATATAGGGTATCACTAGGTGATTGGACACTGGCACACCCTAGAAAGGAAGTTCAAACCCCTATATAACCCCTCCCCTTACTGGGAGCACCTCAGTTTTTTCGCCAGTGTCTTAGGTGTTGGTCACGAGTAAAGATGTGCTGTGCTGAGCTCCACTGGAATATCCTACATTCAAAGTGTCTTTTCCAGGCCGAATTGGATGGTACCTGGGCCTCGTGTCTGAAACAAGGTTTTACCTGTAACGCTTCTCTTTTTAAGAGAGCTGAACCCCGGGATCCAGTATTTAGTTTTGCCGTTTATGTCTGTCTGAGTGTCCATGCTGTACACTCCTTCAAGCCATGCTCCAGGTAGGATGTGGGAAGGGAGGTTTTCTCCTGCAGGGATTCTCCCCCCCCCCCCCCCCCCCACGGCTTAGGTTAGGTACAGAGAAGCGATAGTATACCACACCACCCGCCACCGCAGCCATTACAGTGGCTTCCCATCCACCGGCCCTGCTCTTTCATCCACCCCAGCCTCCCCTCCATGCAGGTTCTGAGGATCGGAGCCTCGGCTAGTGAAATGACGAGGGGGGGGGGGGGCAAGTGGAGGAGTGGGGGCAGAGCGTTAACGCAACGTCGGCGTGGTTAGACGCCTACATCGCTGGCTACACAGGCTATAAAGTGCATTCTTTTGCAGGTGCACACAGCCTATGGAGGGACACTGAGCTGACAGGCGCATGTGAGTCTGGGACACAGGCATTCCCTGACAGCATTTACACCAGACTGGGTCTTGGTAGCAGCGGCAGTTGCTGAACTAAATTGCCCAGCAGTCAGTGCTTTTTTTTTTATCCTGAAAAACAGGAGCTCAAAGGGATCTCCCTCAGGCTCTGAGGACCCCCCCCACCCCCCCGAAGAACCTGGAGAAGCTGGCCAGGGTGAGCCATTGGGGTCAGGGGCTGCATCTGCTTCTGGCACTTCAGCCCCTGTATGCATTACGCAGGAGTTTTTTTTCCTCAACCGTAAATGGGCTAGAGGAAAGATTAGTGGACTTAATTGCATCTTCACTCAGTAGAAGAAAACGCACTAGGCCCCCCTCTGCCATCCAGGAGCCTCAAACAGAGGAACTCTGGGGGGAAAAGGGAGAGGAATCCACCTCAAAGAATCGGGATGAGGCTGATGATTCCTCTTCAGCTTTTAAGGATAAGAAGGTGTTGCTTTAATCTGGCCAGAGGAGGGGCCATATGACTTTGTTCAGATTTATAAATGACCAATAGTGTGAATATGGCATATGGATTTAAAATTCAAATTCACATTTGACAAAAATCCTGGATTCCCCACCTTCCAACAAATGTATCACTAATGCTAGCCATACACTGCTCATTTCCTCTCATTCAGCCCCACAGGCTAAACGATCAGTCAAAATCTCCATACATGTGAATAGCATAGATGGAGGAAATATCCCCGTCAGCTATTGTATTCTGACAGATGAAACCTCTATAACTGCCTCAAAACTCCAAGGGAGTAACTACATTAGACGAGATGCAGTCCATATTGGGTCAAAAATGTTCCACCCCGCTCAGCAGACAAAAGTGAAGTTGATTTTAAAGCGGGAGTCCGCCGGGACTCCGCGTTTTTTTTTCTTTTTAAAAAAAGCCAGCAGCTACAAATACTGCAGCTATATTAATATGCAGAATCTTTCCTGTGAAGATGTAGCCTGATGTTTTTCTAATGCTCTGAGAAGAAAACATAAAATGATCTGCTTTTTCCACTTCCTTGCATCTTTGCACTAGATTCATTGATTCATGAAAATGACTGTTGTTTGTTAGTGTTGCCAGGCAACATGACTATATATGTTTCTATTTCAACAATCTGTGACTGTTTTTCACCTGAGTGAATCGGCTCTGTGTTTTTAAACTCTTCAAGTACCAATCCACAATTCTGTACTGGGATGATATTGGAACACTTCAGTAATGAGGGCTTCATGTACTGAAAAAATAATTGTGTGTATATGTATGTGTGTGTGTGTTAAATAAATAAATAAATAAATATATATATATTATAATTTTTTTTTTTTTTTATTTAAAAAAAAAAAAAAAAAAAAAATATATATATATATATATATATATATATATATATATATATATATATATATATATATATATATATATATATATATATATATATATATATATATATATATATATATATATATATTATATATATATTTATTAAAAAAAAAATATATATATATATTTATTAAAAAAAAAATATATATATATATTTATTAAAAAAAAAAAAAAATATATATATATATATATATATTCATATTTTTTTTTTTAAGTGTGTGTGTGTGTATGTGTATATATATATATATATATATATAGTATCTCACAAAAGTTAGTACACCCCTCACATTTTTGTAAATATTTTATTATATCTTTTCATGTGACGGAATTGACACTTTGCTACAATGTAAAGTAGTGAGTGTACAGCTTGTATAACAGTTTAAATTTGCTGTCCCCTCAAAATAACTCAACACACAGCCATTAATGTCTAAACCGCTGGCAACAGAAGTGAGTACACCCCAAGTGAAAATGTCCAAATTGAGCCTAATTAGCCATTTTACCTCTCCGATGTCACGTGACTTGTTATTGTTACAAGGCCTCAGGTGTGAATGGGGGAAGCAGGTGTGTTCAATTTGGTGTTATCGCTCTCACTCTCTTACTGGTCACTGGATGTTCAAAACGGCACCTGATGGCAAAGAACTCTCTGAGGATCTAAAAAAAAAAAAAGAATTGTTGCTCTACATAAAGATGACCTAGTCTATATAAGAAGACTGCCAAGACCCCTGAAACTGAGCTTCAGCACGGTGGCCAAGACCATACGGCAGTTTAACAGGACAGGTTCCACTCAGAACAGGCATTGCCATTGTCGACCAAAGAAGTTGAGTGCACCTGCTCAGCCTCATCTCCAGAGGTTGTCTTTGGGAAATGGACATATGAGTGCTGCCAGCATTGCTGCAGAGGTTGAAGGGGTGGTGGGGGGGTGTTTGTCAGCCTGTCAGTGCTCAGACCCTACGCCGCACACTGCATCAGTTTGCTGAAGACAAGCAGATTAAGGACATGGATTACTGGAACCATGTGCTGTGGTTTGATGAGACCAAGATAAACTTATTTGGTTCAAATGGAGTCAAGCGTGTGTGGCGGCAACCAGGTGAGGAGTACAAAGACAAATGTGTCTTGCCTACAGTCAAGCATGGTGGTGGGAGTGTCCTGGTCTGGGGCTAAATGAGTGCTGCTGACACTGGGGAGCTACCATTGAGGGAACCATGAATGCCAACATGTATTGTGACATACTGAAGTAGAGCATGATCCCCTCTCTTCAGAGATCGGGCTGCAGGGCAGTAGTCCAACATAACGACCCCAAACACATCTCCAAGAGGACCACTGCCTTGCCAAAGAAGCTGAGGGTAAATGTGATGGACTGGCCAAGCATGTCTGCAGAACTAAACCCTATTGAGCATTTGTGGGGCATCTTCAAATAGAAGGTGGAGGAGCGCAAGGTCTCCAACGTGCACTAGCTCCGTGATGTCATGGAGGAGTGGAAGAGGACTCCAGTGGCAACCGATGAAGCTCTGGTGAACTCCATGCCCAAGAGGGTTAATGCAGTGCTGGAAAATAATGGTGGCCACACAAATTTTCTTAGAAGAAGATACTGTGAGGTCCGTTCGTTTTGACGCAGACATGCCCCCAGAAATGCATCTCCCAAGAGCCTTTTCCTTACAGAATGTGTGTATGTGTGTGTGTGGACAGGCTCTTGCGAGTGAAGTAGCAGCATGCAAGAGCATGCTAGATATCTGGCATATCGATAATTTTCTGTACTTGTTTTTAGAGGAATTAAACATAGGGCAATTGTACATGCATTGCAGAGATGTACAGAATGTGTGTGTGTGTGTGTGTGTGTGTGTGTTTTTTTTTGTTTTGACACTCATTGAGTAAAACCCAGGCGTAACAATGCTAATCATATGCTAAAACCAAATATTTAACTGCAGACGTTCTGTTGAGGTAGTGAAACTTTTTTTGTGCTTCAGTTTCACATCTACATGTTTCACTGATGTACTTGTGTGTTTGTCTTTGATAGCTGATAAAGCGTATGTTAACCAAAAAAAAGGGTCCTGCTCCTTTAACCACTCGCCGACCACTTGCCGACCACTGGCTGTCAGGCATCATTCAAAGATCAGTAATTCACCACCAGCGATTCCCTTCCCTGTAAGCACAACCATAGCAGCTGTTCAGCTCCTTGATGGTTCTTACAGGCAGTGGAAGTGGATGTCTCCCTCCCACCGCCCTCCGGTGCTTCTCTCGGATCACAGAACCGGAGAAGACATCCACCACTGGCAGAAGCTAGCCATAGAGAAGGGAAGGTGTAAAAGTAAAAAAGAAAAAAATGTAAATAATAAAAGTGCCCCCCCCCCGCGAGCTTACACGCAGAAGCGAACGCTTGAGTAAGGGGCGCCCGTATATGTAGACGACCTTCAAACCACACATGCGAGGTAACACTGCGCACGTTGGAATGAGAGCAATAATTCAAATAACTCTAAACATGTAATCTTTACAGAAAAAAAATAAAAAATGTCATGCATCGCCCATGGAAATTTTTAAGTACTGAAGTTTGGTGCCATACCACAAGTGTGCGCAATTTTAAAGCGTGACGTGAGGTATCTATTTACTCAGCGTATCATCATTTGTCACATTATACAAAAAAATTGAGCTAACTTTAGTGTGTGTGTTGTTGTGGTGTGTGTGTGTGTGTGTGTGTGTGTGTGTGTGTGTTTTTATTTATTTTTTTTATTTTATTTTTTTCAAAAAAAGTTTTAAAAATTGCTGCGCAAATACAGTGTGACAGAAAAGGTTACAATTCCCCTGGATGTCTGTGCAATTTATAAATATTAATGCTATAAATACCTAATTTCAGAGCTAAGATCCCCGATCACATGACCGGCCGGCTTTCTCTTCCTATCCTTGCTCTTCCCCCGCCTGCTGCATCTGTCAGAGGAGGAAAGGAAAAAGCTGGCCGGTCATGTGATTGCAGATCTCGGCTCTAAAAATAAGGTATTTACAGCATTTGTTTTATAAATCATACACAGAGCGGGACACTGCAATAGGAGACAGTGCTAATGGTGTGTACATGTTAGAGTGGTTTAAAGAGGAAGTAAACCCTGATGGGTTTACTTCCTCTTTTTTTCCCTGCAAAGGTAAAGCATAATGGACTACTATGCATCGCATAGTAGCTCATTATGTGTCACTTACCTGACACAGGAGCCAGCGAAGTCGCCGCTGATCCCTGTAGTCCGCCGCATCCATGTTGCTGGTGGCGTCTCGCAGCTCCGACGAATCACAGCGGCGAAGCCGCGATGACGTCACTCCCGCGCATGTGCACGGGAGTCGCGTCTCGCAGCTCCGCCGCTGCCACTCGGCGAAGCCGCGATGACGTCACTCCCGCGCATGCGCACGGGAGTCGACAAATTAGGCAAATCCATTCATGGATTTGCCGCATTTAGTGCGCCTGCGCGCCGCTGTCTACGGCGCATGCGCCGTAGACAGCGGTGCCCATTTTCGGGCAAATATCTCCTAAACCATATAGGTTTAGGAGATATTGCTTGGACCTACAGGTAAGCCTTAATCTAGGCTTACCTGTAGGTCCAAGTTGTTTGGAAGGGTTTACTTCCTCTTTAACAACCACTTTAACGTGGTGCTTTTTGATCCTTTTGGTCCTTTTCCTGTTTACCTGTGAACATGTTATTTGTAAGCTGCGATTTTCCAATTTATAAAGAATTGCAGGTACTTTACCAACATAAATCATATTCTGTTCCAGGGATGAGCTTCAGGTGAAACACCTTGGGTTCCACCCAAATGCAGCCTATTTTGCAGTTAAGTGGACAGATGAACAAACTCACTATATTTGGCCAATTCAACCTCTGTCTTATGTAGGCAGAAGTTTATCATTTTAGCGCCAGTAACCCTACCATTTCTAAATAACATGACAGATTCCTTGGTGGCTTCAGTTTGTAAACAAGCTTGCAGGGATCCTGGGTGACAGTGACCAAATGACGTCAGCTCTGGCGATTTTTCATTTGCAGTGGGGGTAGTGGTGGGTGAAGTTTGTTGGGATTGTTTGGGTGGTGTTGGCTACAATTTCTTCTTTCTTTAAGAAACACACAATGGGGTTGGGTGCTATGAATGGGAAATGGGTTTGCCAAAAATGCTCATGTGAACTGAACTTTGCCCGGGCCGTTTTTTTCATTCCTGTTTGGCTAATCTGGGCAAGGAACAGCCTTTCAGGTTTGAACATCCTTCACTTATTGCTTATGTTGGCCTGTTCTACTCCATTGCCTTGCTATTGTTAGTTTGCCATATGGGATTGTCCAATCTTAAGTTTGTTTTCCCTCCTCTGCAAGAGTCTAGAAATTGAATCATATCTATTTGTATTCTGTCTAGAATGATAAACCATATTTCATAATTGGGCTACAGCATTTTTTCTTTTTTAATTTGGAAACATGTATTTGACATCATACTCGTGACTATGCTGGCTCTATTTTTAAAGTGTATTGATGAAAACGTATACCTCACTGTACCCCTTTTCTTTGGCAAATCATATACCGTATTAATCGGCATATAACACGCACTTTTTCCCCCTTAAAATCGGGGGTAAGTCGTGGGTGCGTGTTATACGCCGATCCCCACTGTCTGTGAGTCTAAAATACCGAGCGCCGCCGAAGAAGACCGAGCGGGACTGCAAGCCGAGCCAAGCCGAATACACAGTAGAGTCGGCTCGGTCTTTTTCGGCAGCGCTCGCTCCAGAAACAGCAGGGAGGCGGGACTACGAGCGGAGCCGAGCAGACGGCTCGGTCTTTTTCGGTGGCGCTCGCTCGGTCTGTCTCGGCGGCGGGATATTTAAACAGGGGCAAGGCTGCAAACGGCGATGGGCGAGCTGGAAATGACACTCTGCAAGGCTTTAAACAGCGCTGGGCAAGCTGCAAATGACACTGATCATTCTGCAATGATGGACAAGGCTGCAGATGCACACTGATAAGGCTGCATTGACGGGCATTTAAATGCAAGTTTTTTTTTTTCCTTAAACTTCCCTCCTAAAACTTTTTTCCTTAAAATGCCCTTCTAAACTTGGGGTGCGTGTTATACGCCGGTGCGTGTTATACCCCGATAAATACGGTAGTGATTGAAGAAAGGCTACAAAATATGAAACCCTCTTCACCATTTGCCAGGGACTTTTTTCTGTAGTAATAAATAATGTTCCCTACTTCCGTATAAGAAGCCAATATCCTGTCTATTCTAGCACTTGAGCTAAAGGGACTATTGCAAAGAAAACCCAAGAGAAAACCTAGCCCTCCAAACTTAAATTTAAAGGCAACCCACCATCCCCACCCCCTGTTACTTAGGTTCAGCAGGAATCGGCTGACTTTCGGTCCATGTGCACAGCTGTCTGTTCATTGAAAGCCGGTGTAACCGGCATGCTGGAAAAGCAGATTTCAATCAATGCTTGCAACCATGTCAGAATACAATGTGGGAGATTCCTGCATAAACATTGCTTGTGTTGATGCGGGGATCTGTCATTTTTGTCAAACTGTATGTTTATCCAGCTTAATTGTACTTTAGGCGTAAAAATGAAAGTACAAAGTTCCCATAAAGAATTGTTCTGCTTTATAGCCACATTTAGTAGAAGACTACGTTTGAAACCTAAAATAGCATCTCTGTGGAGGTACAGTATATGGGACAGGAATCCCTTTGAACTTGACTTAAATAAAATATATAATGTTCTGGTGTTGACATTTTAGGTGTTACCCCACAGTAGAAACAAACGAAAACTGCCCCAACCTATAACTGGCATTAACAGCAAGGAGCGCACAGAAGCGCGACGCATGTCAAATAAAAAATAAAAAAAATGAAAAATGTATTTGGTGTGTCATGTGCTGATTGTCCAGTACGCCCCTGTGCCTTTCTTAACCACTTACAGACCGGACCAATTTGCTGGTCAAAGACCAGACCACTTTTTGCGATTCGGCACTGCGTCGCTTTAACTGACAATTGCGCGGTCGTGCGACGTGGCTCCCAAACAAAATTGACGTCCTTTTTTTCCCACAAATAGAGCTTTCTTTTGGTGGTATTTGATCACCCCTGCGGTTTTTATTTTTTGCGCTATAAACAAAAATAGAGCGACAATTTTGAAAAAAACGCATTATTTTTTACTTTTTGTTATAATAAATATCCCCCAAAAATATATAAAAAAACATTTTTTTCCCTCAATTTAGGCCGATACGTATTCTTCTACATATTTTTGGTAAAAAAAATTGCAATAAGCGATTATTGATTGGTTTGCGCAAAAGTTATAGCGTTTACAAAATAGGGATAGTTTTATAGCATTTTTATTAATAATTTTTTATTTTTATTTTTTTACTAGTAATGGCGGCGATCTGCGATTTTTATTGTGACTGCGACATTGTCGGGGACCCATCGGACATTTTTGACACATTTTTGGGACCATTGTCATTTATACAGTAATCACTGCTATATAAATGCAGTGATTCCTGTGTAAATGACACTGGCAGTGAAAGGGTTAACCAGTGGGTGGCAGTGTAGGGGTTAAGTGTTCCTAGGGGTGTGTTACTAACTGTGGGGGGGTTGGGCTTTCATTTAGTGTACACTGATCTCTGCTCCATGTGAGCGTCACTAGTTGCTAGGCAGAATGGAAAAATGTTATTTACACAGCATTTCCTCCATTCGGCCGCTCCGTGAGACGATCGCGGGGATGCCCGCGGCGATCGAGTCCGCGGGTCCCGCGACCGGACTCACGGGGGTCCCGACCAGCGCGGGAGCGCGCCGCTGGCGGCGCGCTCCCGATGGCAGGGCGGCATCAAATATTGGACGTACCTGTACGCCAATATGCCTGCCCATGCCATTCTGTCGACGTACATCGTCGTGCGCTGGTCGGGAAGTGGTTAAGGAGGGGTGTAGAGTTAAGACTACACGTGATACTGATATGCCTTTTAGCGGCCTACGCTTATGCATTTAAATGTGTGCAAGCTAAACCGCTGTTTTTAACGTGAACTGTTAGGACAATTTGGTTTTTTGCAGGCTGGTTGGTAAATTAAGCTGGGAGTTTTTCTTAGTTTTTATTCAGTAGTAATGTTTGCTTTTAAATGTTCTCCTGTGTAGGTTTTATTCAGGTTCGATTTTTCCTTTTACAGGTAAAAAAGGACTTTTATAGGTTGGCTAAACTGACTGGTATATATGCCTTTATTTTTCAAAAACAGACAAGGCACGTGTGGATAACCTACAGTGTTTCTACTCACCTCCCATGTACAGCATGCTGTAGCTATGTGCATTTTTGTGCATTGTAAAAGAAAAATGTGGAGGGATCTATCTCTCCTTTGTACATTTACCACCCTTTTTAAAAAAAAAAAAAAAAAAAAAAAAAAACAACAATTGGCTGCCTAAGACAACATGCTTGAATGCATGAAAATGCAAATAAAGTTTTTTGTCTTGAGTTGGGATTGTGCTTCTGGAGGGTACTCTGGTGCTTGCCTTTAGCATGGCAAAGATCTCTTCTGATTTGGCAATTCATAACTTGGAAATAGTCCCAGGCAGGGCCTGTGCTGACAGATTTTGTTTGCAATATACAGATTTTAAAATCGTATACAGATTTGAGAATGTAAAAGCCGATTTGAGCAAGTCAGGAGGTCAACTGCAGGTCTAATGCACCTGTCATTGACTTTGGAAGATCTCAGAAGTGTCTTATATTGATGCCATTGATGGAACCCAAAGTCCATGATCACCGCAGGCCCCCTAATATGGACATATGTTCTTCTGAAATAATCATTTTTGTATCTTGCTGCAGTCTCCTGTAATTTTAAGCAGAGTTCCACCCAAAAGTGGAACTTTCACTTCAAGTACTACTTACCCCCTGACATTCCACTTGTTATACTCGCTGTGGTACCTAAGGGGTTAATCCTTCCGTATTGTGTAAAAAAAAAAAAAAAAAAAAAAGGCTTTGATCATGTTTTTCTCTGATCCTCCTCTTCCACTTTTCCAATATATTTCCTGATCGTACAGAGCCAGGGGACAGGCTGCACATGTTCAGTTTGGTGTGTATTGCTAGAGATTAATTTTTCTTAGGAGGGTACATGTTATCGGCACGTGGCCAATCAGCACTGTCCAGATAAAGGGTCAGATGTCCTGCATTCTGATCCTGCAATCCATGCAGAATGAAAACTCTTCCTGCAAGTTTTAACCAGACACTGTTAGAAGTCACATAACTGCTATATATTGTTAAAGAGGAAGTAAACTCTCCCACTCTGATGCTTCTTTTCATTTAGTCCATTATAATAAGTCATTATCAGACTATAGCCACTGTAATCCAGCCCAAATCGCATTACTGTTTAAAGAAACTTGTTTCCAGGGGTTAGGCAGCACCATCTTAAGTATTTGTTTTCTGAGTGCGCAGTGGAGTGTATTTCCGCCCTTACATTGAGCACTTCCTGTACTGTTAACCAAGCCTCCTTCTCAATCCAACGTTTCTATGGCAACCCTGCTTCCCTGTTCATAGCTTACTTGTTTATTTCATAGTATTTACTTGTGCCGATGTCTGTTTCTCTTTGTCAGACTTGTCAGCTTCAGCTGATAAGACTGCAGTAATGGCCAAGTTTAGACTGTATGTGAGGTCACATGGTGTGTAGGAGGAAGCTCTGAGTGATTAGCAGAGTTCAGTGTTGTGCCATAGGAAGTCCTGATAACAGATAGATAAAGATTAAGTGTGCCTTAAATCAGGGGAGATCTGGGCATGCTCAGTGACCTCATTCTACAGAACACCAAGGATTACAACAATACTAAGCAAGTAAGGAGATATCTACAAGCAGTGTTCATTTGGGTTTTTTATGCTGATTTACATGGGACAAAGTTGTGGGGGAGGGTTTACAACCACTTTAAGGACAGGGTATTTAGCAGTTTTATATTTACTAAAATAATTGAATTTCCATATTCTGTGTACTGTGGGAGACCAGATATAGTGAATGCAGGCTCCTGGGTTTAGTAACCCTTTAAATTCTCATTTTTATACATCCAAGTCGGCCATCGCGCTCCCCTTTTCCGGGAGTGGAAACCTGTGACTCAGCAGAACAGTCTGTGTCAGCGCCATCTGATTCCTGTCGTCATGTCACCCTACTGCTGCATTCTTCAGGACTTCAGAATATTCGAACACTGGAGATCGAATTAAGTGTTTACATCACTCAGGCAGTGCAATGGGCACCCAGTGAAGGACCCTCTCTGCAGGGAGAAAGTGAGAAGACTCAGGCACATCATGTGAACGCAGATGAAGGAATAGGGGCTTTTAGACTGGGATTAGTTTGGGGGGGGGGGGGGGAGATAAGATACCTGGGAACATCTTTAACAATTTACAGTTTATTGCTGAATTTTGCTAAAATTCACTTCTATTTTTTGGTGCATAAATTACCAGGAGCCGCTCTTCTAAAAATGTTAGTTGCCTGTCTGCTATACTGTACTGCTTGAATAGTTTAACAAAGGACCCAGAAATACGCAGATTGGTATTTCAATCTTTGCTCTGATGTGTATTCTTATTTCTGGGTCATTGACACACAAAGTACTGAAGCCATTGGAGGTGTGTGTGTGTGTGTGTGTGTGTGTGTGTGTGTGTGTGTGTGTGTGTGTGTGTGTGTGCACTTTATTTGTCCATAAATCTAAGTTGCCCAACATTTCTGTATTTCACAATATAGAACGTACCAAACACCTGTGTAACCTGTTTTTACGCAACTGAGCCGACTGCGTTTTTTTCTTTTTAGCAACAACACCACATCCAGTTGTAGTTTTCTTCTTCATTGCTAGTGTGAAATGGGGCAATCCATTGTGATTTGTATCGAATATAAAAAGTTTCTCCTCCTTCCAGCTAGATGAGCAAGTAAACCCTTTTTAAAAAACTTTTCTAATTTTGAGATGTTTTTCTGCAATGTTCCCCAGGGAACGTTGCCTGAAGTCTCCTTAGTACTCTAGTTTGGCTTGGTGACATTTTACGTAATACAGTAAAAGATCCATTCTTCACTCTCCTCACTATTGTAGTATTTGAAATAAAATCCTCTGCAGACAGGGTTGTTAAGTAGTTCTGTTTATTGGAAGACTTTCTTCTCATTCACAAGTAATACCTGGCTGTCAGCAGCATTTCTCTATATAATATCTGTAAGGAATTGTCTGGTGTACAGTGTCTTCCCATCAAGTGTAAATCTTCTTTTTTTTTTTCTCTCTCTCTCCCATAAAGATTCCTGATCATGGCCTCATCCTCTGTTCCAAGGTTCACTTCAAACTCCTTGGAAAATGCCTCGATCCGAAGGGTAAGTCTTAACTCGCAGTTAATGTTTACAACCGAATGTGTTAGAGCACTCTCTCTTGCAGAATGTGAACTATGCAGAGGTCAGTAGAAGGATTACACAAAGCTTTGAAATATTTAACACTAAGATTAAGATATATTGTATGTAGCATTGAGCTATCGCACTCACCAAAAGTGGCATGAATTGTTTTGTTGGCCCGAGATGCTTTAATCTGAAACTATCGTACAGTATAATTAAGGGCATTTTTTTTTTTTTCAGATTGAGTTGTGAGGGAGTTAATCCACAGTCATGGTTGTTATTGCTGCCTGTGTGCCTATTAGGCGATCACTCCCTCTAATAGATCAGACCAGAAATGACACAGGGTGGGTCAATCCAAAATTTTGAGCTGCCACCAGAACAGCAGTAGAGGGGACATTCTGCAATGAGACATGTTTACATGATAACTGTTTAAGAGGGACTTTTCCTCAAATTGGAAAAACATCCTCTGGTATCCTGGTAAAGTGACATTAAAGAGGAAGTAAACCCTGATGAGTTTACTTCCTCTTTCATTCCCTGCAAAAGTAAAGCATAATGGACTACTATGCATCGCATAGTAGTCCATTATGTGTCACTTACCTGACACAGGAGCCAGCGATGTCACCGCTGTCCCCTGTAGTCCGGCGCATCCATCTTCTCGGTGGGTCTCGCCGCTCTGCCACTGTTATTTGGCAGAGCCGCCACGCGCGACATATTTGCCGTTGATGGTGCCGCGCTCAGTGCGCCTGCGCGCAGCTGTCTACGGCGCATGCTCCATAGACAGCGGTGCCTGTCTTTTGGCAAATATCTCCTAAACCGTGTAGGTTTAGGAGATATTTCTTGGACCTACAGGTAAGCCTTAATCTAGGCTTACCTGTAGGTCAAAGTGTGTTGTAAGGGTTTACAACCACTTTAAGTGTAGGTTCACACTGACTGCGGGTAAGAAATCTGAACTCTGAAAGTCTGACTTCAGGGGCGATATGACAGACATATGTGCAGGTTGCTGCACAGATGTCTATTCAAGTCACCCCCGAAGTACAGGAACTACTTTTGGTAATCGGTGCAGAGCCGCAAAGTCGGCATCCCACCGATTCAGACTGTGTTATTGCTGGCAATAGCTGCCGATTTGGCCCGATGTGAATGTGGGCTAAACCCTATACATGAAATGTCTAAAGATGTGAAACTTCTGCTTTTGATTGCAAACACAATTTGGCCCCATTCATACCTCAGCTCAAAGCTCCAAAATGCTGGAGGAGGGGAAAAAAACTATTTTCTTTATCGTACATCACTGGATACAGAGCCACAGTAATTACTGTATGGGTTATATAGGACACACTTCCTGTCTAGGGTGTGCCAGTGTTAGGGTGTGGTTCTAGGGTGTGCCCACCTTTTAGGTGATGGACACTGGCACATCCTAGACAGGAAGTTTAGCTCCCTATATAACCCCTCCCCTTGGTGGGAGTACCTCAATTTTTTCACCAGTGTCTTAGGTGTTGGTCACGAGTAAAGATGTGCTAGGCCAGTGATGACGAACCTTGGCACTCCAGATGTTTTGGCACTACATGTCCCATGATGGTCAGCTACACTGCAGAGTGCACGAGCATCATGGGGAAATGTAGTTCCAAAACATCTGGGGTGCCAAGGTTCGTCATCACTGTGCTAGGCTGAGCTCCACTGGAATACAGTGGTGTGAAAAAGTGTTTGCCCCCTTCCTCATTTCCTGTTCCTTTGCATGTTTGTCACACTTAAGTGTTTCGGAACATCAAACCAATTTAAACAATAGTCAAGGACAACACAAATAAACACAAAATGCAATTTGTAAATGAAGGTGTTTATTATTAAAGGTGAAAAAAAATCCAAACCATCATGGCCCTGTGTGAAAAAGTGATTGCCCCCTAAACCTAATAACTGGTTGGGCCACCCTTAGCAGCAACAACTGCAACCAAGCGTTTGCGATAACGTGCAATGAGGCTTTTACAGCGTCCTGGAGGAATCTTGGCCCACTCATCTTTGCAGAATTGTCCTAATTCAGTTACATTAGAGGGTTTTCGAGCATGAACTGCCTTTTTAAGGTCATACCACAACATCTCAATAGGATTCAGGTCAGGACTTTGGCTAGGCCACTCCAAAGTCTTCATTTTGTTTTTCTAAAGCCATTCGGTGGTGGACTTGCTGGTGTGTTTAGGATCATTGTCCTGCTGCAGAACCCAAGTTCGTTTCAGCTTGAGTACACGAACAGATAGTCGGACATTCTCCTTCAGGATCTCTTGGTAGACAGCAGAATTCATAGTTCCTTTTATCACGGCAAGTCTTCCAGGTCCTGAAGCAGCAAAACAGCCCCAGACCATCACACTACCACCACCATATTTTACTGTTGGTATAATGTTCTTTTTATGAAATGCAGTGTTCCTTCTACGCCAGATATACTTGGACACACACCTTCCAAAGAGTTCCACTTTTGTCTCATCGGTCCACAGAATGTTGTCCCAAAAGTCTTGGGGATCATCAAGATGTGTTGTGGAGAAATTGAGACGAGCTTTGATGTTCTTTTTGCTCAGCAGTGGTTTTCTCCTTGGAACTCTGCCATGCAGGCCATTTTTGCCCAGTCTTTTCCTGATGGTGGAGGCATGAACGCTGACCTTAACTGAGGCAAGTGAGGCCTGCAGTTCCTTGGACGTTGTTGTGGGGTCTTTTGTGATCTCTTGGATGAGTCGTCACTGCGCTCTTGGGGTAATTTTGGGCGGCCGACCACTCCTGGGAAGGTTCACCACTGTTCCATGTCTTCGCCATTTGTGGATAATGGCTCTCACTGTGGTTCGCTGGATTCCCAAAGCTTTGCAAATGGCTTTATAACCCTTTCCAGACTGATAGATCTCAATTACTTTCTTTCTCAATTGTTCCTGAATTTCTTTGGGTCTCGGCATGATGTGTAGCTTTTAAGGATCTTCTGGTGGACCTTACTGTGTCAAGCAGCTCCTATTTAAGTGATGCCTTCATTGTGAACAGGTGTGGCAATAATCAGGCCTGGGTGTGGCTAGAGAAATTGAACTCAGGTGTGGACAACCACAGTTATAGTATGTTTTAACAAGGGGGCAATCACTTTTTCACACAGGGCCATGATGGTTTGGATTTTTTTTCACCTTTAATAATAAACACCTTCATTTACAAATTGCATTTTGTGTTTACTTGTGTTGTCCTTGACTATTGTTTAAATTGGTTTGATGTTCCGAAACACTTAAGTGTGACAAACATGCAAAGGAACAGGAAATGAGGAAGGGGGCAAACACTTTTTCACACCACTGTATTCCTTTGCTCCCCAACCGGATCCATTCGAAGTGTCTTTTCAGGCCGAATTGAATGGTACCTGGGCCTCGTGTCGAAAGAAACAAGGTTTTGCCTGTAATGCTTCTCTTTTTAGAGAGCTGGACCCTGGGATCCAGTGCTTATGGGTCCAGGGGTGTTCATCCCCTGATAAAAAGGGGCCGCGGTCTCTGAAGGTTTTTTTTTTAAATGGAGCCCACCGTGAGTGGTGAGATTTTGGGTCTGTCTGGTTTACCACAGAACCCTGCAGTTGGATAAGGTAATTGGAGATTCTTAAGGGGGTTTTCTCCTTTTAAATAAAATGTTGTCATGCCTAAAGTCACCCTCTGGGGCTGTCAAGAGCACTTACCTGAACCCATGCTCGTCAGTCTTGCTCTGTGTCATTTCAAGCAGCACACTTCCTCCAGCCCAAGCCCAGGTAAGATGTTTAAAAGGGGGGGGGGGGGCTTTTTCTTGTGGAATTCCCCACCTGTATAGGTATTCTCTCTAGGAGGCCGAGGGAGCAGGGGTCAGTCTGCTGTAGGCCGCGCCGCTCTTGCCACCATATTACAGCAGTTTTCTCCAGCAACGCTTCTCCTCTCCTCCACCCCAGCCCTCCCCTGCATGCCGGTCTGGTCGGATTTATGCCCCGCTCCGGCATTGTAACTGCGGATGCCTGGCTGTGACCAGGGCACCCACTGCGCATGTGTGAGCGGTGCCGCGCAATCATCTGGGACCTGACACGTGTCCCAGATGATTGACGAGAGGGAGGGGGCAGAGCTGATCTCCCTTTCTGCGCTGAGGTAAGTGAGGTCAAGAGTCCAGGCGCTCAAGGCCCCCTAGAAACAAGCATTTAAAGGCGAGTAAAAAAATTACCTCCCCTTCTTCTTTTTTTTTTTTTTTTTTTTTTTTAGGGTGGAACTCCACTTTAAGGACTCAAGGTATAACAATTGTAGCATACCTAGATGACCTGCTCTTGATAGACAGGTCGGTAGCCCGCTTAGACCAAAGCATGGTCACCACAATCTGCTACCTGGAATACCTAGGTTGGGTCCTCAACCTAGAGAGATCTTTAAAACCATTAAGAAGACGAAGAATACTTGGGTCTGGTTATAGATACAGCCCAGAAGAGGGTGTTTTTTACCCCAGACAGAAATCCGTTCCATAAAGGAGCTGGTTCAGGTGGTCAGGGCAAAGAAGAGTCCTTCTATTCGCCTGAGGTTGTTGGGAAAGATGGTGGCCTATTCAAAGCAGTTCCCTATGCTCAGTCTCATTTGAGACTGCTGCAAAACAGTATCCTGTATACCTTGAGCAAGAGGGTCCAAGCGCTAGATTTTCCAATGCGTCTGTCGCCAAAGGTGCGCCAGAGCCTCAGTTGGTGGAGGATATCCAAGAATCTGCAGAAGGAAAAACCCTTCATACCAGTTACCTGAAAGGTGGTAACAGCTGCCAGCCCTGCGGGTTGAGAAGCAGTCCCGGAAGAGGCAACTGTCCAATGGGAAATGGTCCAGAACTGAAAGGACCTTGCACATCAACATTCTAGAGATTCGGGTAGCGCGCCTAGCTATAAGGGGCCTGGACATGCAAGATGCGGAATTGTCCTGTCAGGATTCAATCCGACTCTGCCACAGCAGTGGCTTGTATCAATCACCAAGGGGGCGCCAGAAGTCATGCAGCCCAGGGAGAGGTAAACCATATCCTAACCTGTGCAGGAAAGCATGTGCCGTGCATATCGGCAGTCTTCTTCCCAGGGGTATAAAATTGGCAGGTGGATTACTTGAGTCGCCAGCAGTTGTTCCCGGAGGAACGGTCCCTTCACCCCGACATCTTCCTGGCTATTTGCGAAAGATGGGGGACCCGAATGTAGCTCTGTTTGCATCCAGGTTCAAGTACAAGGGAGCCACTCGCATACGGAGCAGATGCGTTGGTGACCCTGTGGAATCCGTTTTTTCGTTGATTTATGCATTCCCCCTATTCTGCTGCTACCATGACTTCTTCGCAGGATCAAGCAGGAAGAAAAGTCGGTGGTTCTTGTGGCCCAGAACATTTTGGTATGTAGAGATCATAAATATGGCAGTATCACAGGGATCTGTGTTCCATCCTATCTTACAAACGCTGAGTTTAACGGTTTGGCTATTGAAACCCACATTCTGAAGAATTGTGGGCTTTCGGGCTCAGTGATATCTACCTTGATTAATGCAAGGAAGCCAGCTTCCAGAGTCATTTATTATATATATGTCTGGAAGGCATATGTTTCCTGGTGTGAGTCCGGGGGTTGGCATCCTAGAAAGTACATTATAGGTAGAAGCCTTGCTTTTCTGCAAATAGGATTAGAAATGATAAAGGAGAAAAGAGAGAGAGAGGGGCGCCTCTGGGTGTAGATGTTTCAAAATGTATTTAATTTCAATATAAAAACATAAGATTTTGCACTCACATTTAGTAGGCAAAAAATAGGCATTTAAACACAGAGGGTCGTCTGGTATATCTGATTATGGGACGTCAGCCAGTAATCCGGTCCACATCTGTCATCTTATTGTTCTTTATTGCTCCTGTTCCTTTCGCATGGGGTCCACTACAGGTGTTTTTGCCGGCTTATGGTGGACACAAGATGTGCGGTCTTTGGAACGAGGCTTGGGAGGCAGAGATGACCAGGGCGCGGAGCTGTGACGTCAGAGGGTATGCGACGCGTTTCTTGAGCGTGCGGGTCGAGGTTGTCGTACGACCGCGCTCTTTCATCAGGCAGAATCAGTAGCTGATTCTGCCTGATGAAAGAGCGTGGTCGTACGACAACCTCGACCCGCACGCTCAAGAAACGCGTCGCATACCCTCTGACGTCACAGCTCCGCGCCCTGGTCATCTCTGCCTCCCAAGCCTCGTTCCAAAGATCTATTTCTGGACTTGATAAAGTAGTGCATCCCCTGCACTCACTGCTACACGTAATCTTATAGACTTCGCTTTTTTTCCCCCAGTGGGAACCTAATATTTTTGATTTGAGCCAAATACTTGTCTTAGGATTAGAAATGAAGCTGGTCTTGAGTACCATCAAAGGCCAGGTCTTGGCCTTATCAGTATTGTTCCAACGACCACTTGCTTCGCATTTCCTGGTCCATAGTTTTATACAGGGGTTGACACAGCTTAATCTGCCGGCTAGGTGACCCTTAAAATCTTGGGACTTGGATTTGGTTTTGTTGGTTTTACAAAAACAGCCTTTTGAGCCGAAGCAACATACTCCATTGATCATTTTTCACAAGGAAGTTGGTTTCTGGTTGCCAAATCTTCTGCAAGAAGGGTGTCAGAATTGGGTGCTCTTTCTTGTAAAGAGCCATATTTAATTATTCATAAGGATAAGGTGGTAATGCGTCCTCATCCTAGCTTTCTGCCGAAGGTGGTTTCAGGTTTTCATTTAAACCAGGATATTTTTCTACCTTCATTTTTTTTTTTTTTCTAGAACCCTGTTCTACGCAAGTCACTACATTCTTTGGATGTAGTCAGAGCAGTCAAAATCTATTTGAAGGCGACTGCTTAGTTTCAGAAAACAGATGTTTGTGTTGCCCGAAGGTCCTAGGAAAGGGCAGTAAGCGTCAAAATCCACTATTGCCAAATGGATTCAGCAAGTCATTCGCTTATGGTTTGAAGAAGAAAGTTCCACCTTTTCAAATCAAAGTGCACTCTACCAGGGCTGTTGGAGCTTCGTGGGCAGTGCATCACCAAGTCTCCATGGCTCAAATCTGCAGGGCCGTAACTTGGTCTTCAGTCCATACATTCACCGGATTCTAACAGGTGGATATAAGAAGGCATGAGGATATCACCTTTGGGCGCAGTGTGCTGCAGGCAGCAGTATAGGGTCTCAAGTCTGTTTGCACCCTACTTTTGTTGATGTCCCTTCCCCTCAGCATTGCTCTGGGACATTCCATACAGTAATTATTGTGGCTCTGTGTCCTGTGATTTACGATAAAGAAAAATAGGATTTTTATAACATCATACCTGTAAAATCATTTTCTTGGAGTACATCACGGGACACAGATCTCTCCCCTCTTTTAATACACGTATATTGCTTTGCTACAAAACTGGGGTACTCCCAGTAAGGGGAGGGGTTATATAGGGAGCTAAACTTCCTTTCTAGGGTGTGCCAGTGTCCATCACCTAAAGGTGCCTATATAACCCATACAGTAATTACTGTGGCTCTGTGTCCCGTGATGTACTCCAAGAAAATAATTTTACAGGTAAGCTCCTATTATTCTCTGTGGAGAAGGTTCATCTCTCCACTACAAATCCCCTGAAGCCAAATGCCTAAAGCTTAGAGTTCTGGGGGTTTTTTGTGGCTCAAATCCGGCAAAATGGTTCATAAAAAAAAAAAATGTTTTGTTCCCTAGAAATGCATTGAAACGCTTTAATTAAGTGTTTTAACATGCTTTGTCGTAATTAAATAAAAATAAATATACATAAAAAATCATCATAAATAAAATAACCCTAACACCAACCCCCAATTCAAATATTATCCCCTAATGCTAAACCTAATATTAACAATATAAATGCATAATAAAAGTAGTAAGTAAATAAAAATAAATTAACCCCTAACCATAATCTTAAACCCTTTACAAAAAAAAAAAGGGTAAATAAATAAAAAGGGAAACGTTCCGGTATTGTGTTGGCAATGGTCCAATGTGCGTGTGTTTTGTGTTTTTAACTTTTGGCTTCATAATACAGACACTGTTATAGAGGGTGGAATGCTAACGTCTATATGTAAATCCTATGACATGCTAGTGATACGGCTACTGAAGGTAACTTGCCAGTGTCTGGCCAAAAACAAATCACTTTCCTTTTTCTATGGCTCCTCCCACTGGTGGGAGCGGGGAGGCATCACTCCACTGACCAGTAAACACTTTTACTTATATTTTTATATATTTTAGTCTTATATTGATCCTGTCCTTGGCAAGTTGATCCCAGCAATAGGATTGCTAGTTTGTCTTTAGGCCTTAACACACATCTGCCATTCTATCTACCTGTTTAAAATGAGTTGTTTTATGCAGCACCCAAGAGATGGTTTAAACCAAGAGCCCAATGATGAAATCCCCCTTCTGCCTGGAGAAGTACTTGTGACAGGTGAGTTTGTGCAAAAAGACCATGTATGCGTGCGTTTATAGTCTCCTCCCAGAAATATGAAAACTTAGCGGTTTGTTATATAACAGTAGTTGCTGTGCTTTTCTTGTCCGTATGTTTTCTTGTAATTCAGTCCAGCCTAGGCTACTTGTCTGCATTTTTGTCCAGCCAAGGAAGCATCCTAGCAATTAAGATTGTAGAACAATAATCTATTTTACCGGAGTAGACAGCTTTCTTTAGTTGGCATTCAGCTTCACATGACATTTGTAATTATTTAGTAACTTTAAACTAACCAAAGAAACTTTTTTTTTTTTTTTGTAGACGAGGCAGTGTAATTGTATACTGCTTACTAATTACAAATTTCACTTTTAGCTGAGTATGCAATTGTACTGTAGTTTTTGCCTTGCAAACTTCTTCTGCATTAATTTAATGTAAATCTGATGCAAACACTCATGCAATCCGATTCTGGTGCAGACAAGGGTCCTGCACGAGTTTGGTCCGAATGCAATGCAAACTTATCCATACAGTTTGCATGGTTGAATTCGCATCGCACAGACATTGCATGTGATCTGCATCATTCAGTGAACCTGCTCAGATTGCTTGGAATCAACGCATTCTGCCATGAAATGTGTGTGGTGTTTGCTTTTAACAAAAAAAAATTAAAAAATCTTTCCAGCTAAAGTATAGCTCAAGGCAAAATTTTATTTTTTTGCTTTGGATAGGGTGGAGATGCATTTCCTCTCCCTTCTTGTTGTGGCTATGGGACCGAAAGTGAAGGGAATACCCACCATTGGTACATAGATCGCAAAAAAGCCTGACTGGGATTATAACTTATGAACTAGTGCTTATTCAGTGAAGCTCTGAGAGCGGATTAGAGGGAAGGGACACATCACACAAGAACAGAGCTGAGGCCTGTCAATCAGCTGGAGGTCCCTCACCATTTTTCTCTTGGTGTCAGAAGTGACTCATGCAGATAGTAGAGAAAGGAAGCAGCAGACAGAAATTAAACTGAGTGCTCTGCATTGGGACAAGTACACACTATAGAGGGATGTGCTTTCATGTCTGAGGTTTACAACCGCTTTAATTTATGTATGTTTATTACCTAATGTAAGATCAACCTCTTAAAGCACCCCCTGCCCATTGAAATCAATGGGCACCGCCACTTTTTCGGCCGCTAGTGGGGGTTAAAAGCGCACCACTAAAACAACGGTAAATCGCAGCTAAAAATAGTGGTGCTTTACCGCTGATGCCCGGGCGCTGTGTGTGTGTGTGTGTGTGTGTGTGTGTGTGTGTGTGTGTGTGTGTGTGTGTGTGTGTGTGTGTGTGTGTGTGTGTGTGTGTGTGTGTGTGTGTGTGTGTGTGTGTGTAAGGGCTCTAAAAGAAGTCAATGCAAGCTGCTCTGAAGTCGCCCCCAATGTAGTACAGGAACCTTTTCTAAGTCAGAGTGACTTGAGTCGCTCCCATTAGAACGGTTCCATTGCATTGCATGGAGCGTGACTTGTCGTTTGCCCCAGTGTGAACGGGCACTAAGGCATTGCCTGCTTCAAAATTGGAAACTATACAAATATCATCTATTTGGTGCACAGTTCATACCAAAAAACATCAATGATCTTCTCTGGGAGAGAACACCCATCCATATAAAGCCAGCAGTGGAATAGAGGAAAACTTTTTCAAATATAAAAAAAAAAAGTTTATCCCTCATGAACAATATGTGTACAAAATGGTAAATCTACAAAAATGCGAACAATTCTTTGATGGTGTAATGTGGTGTGCTCATTCATGCAGGTCCCATACATAAAACCTCATCCTAATAAAATATGATGAACATGGAGTCGCATACACCCCCCTCTAATCACATGGTCCTTGGAAGAAAATGCAAATGCATATTAACTCTGGATTGTATAGGGGAACAACTACATTTCTATGTTACTATTTTCTGTATATCTTGAGAGGTTTTTTTTGTTTTAAAGATGGGCCATGGAAGCCCAAAGGACAGGGGATTTTTAAGGGTTTTTTAAGGTTTAATTTTTACATATGGTGTTATTTGATGTGTTGTCACTGGAAGAAGCAGCATGTCGGTGATGTACCTTCTGCATCGTTGGTTTAAACTAAATCCATAATTACCTCTGATGTACTGTATCTTCTGATTCAGCTTATATGTACTGTTTTTTTTTTTTTTCGCTTTTTTTTTAACAGATAAAGATGTCATTTACATGTGTCCATTTAATGGTCCAGTAAAAGGGAGGCTATTTGTCACAAACTATAAACTGTACTTCAAAGGTGAGGAGCCGGTAAGTTAAAACCACCATTACAAACCTCCATTACCAACCACCATACAACCATGCTGCAACATCTTGCATGTGTTGTTTTTTTTTTATTTTATTGTTTTTTATTTTTTGATTGATTTGGCGGACAACCATTCCATTCAAAGCCATAATAACAGAACTACACTATTCTTCTTCATTTGAGACAAATGTGTTGTGTAATCACTTTTTTGACTTTCTAGGAACATGCGAGTATTGAAGGCCAAAAAACTCTTCCCTTTGGTTAAATGGATGGGTACACATTTTCTGTGTATAGCACAAGGAAATGTGGTAGGGAACTGTTTACCCAGCTTTCTTTTATTAGAGATATACTTTTCTGTAATTTTATTTTATTTGCAGTAATTTTAGCATTTTTGATGGATTTAAAGTTCTAGAGCAGCCTTTCTCAACCTTTTCAACATAGAGGAACCCTTGAAATAGTTTTCCAGTCTCTGGGAACCCCTGCCAAAAATTAGAAATCTACAACTCATGATATATTAGTGTGGTCAGTGGAAAGAATGGTCCTTACACTTGTGGTCATTGGGAAGAATTACCTCCTTACAGATAGCTAAAAAGATCAATGGTGTCAGTGGGAACTTATCTGAGAGGCAGAAATGGCCCAATGCTGAAGGAACCCCTAGCAACCTCTGGAGGTACCCTAGGGTTCCACGGAACCTGGAACCCTGGTTGAGTATCACTGTTCTAGACATTCTTCTAGTGCATAATATTGTTTACCAAAAAAAAAATATTTATTTTTTTCACATGGTCTTTATCAAATACTGTACTAATGCAAAAAAAAAAAAAAAAAAATACTAATACTGTCTTAGTGTATGTAAACTCCAGTAGCTAGGTTTTTTTTTTGGCCTTACTTACTGCAAACCACCTTCTTAAGGAATATTATTTTGTTTTTCTGTTGCTTACCTGGGGATTCTGCCAATAAGGGCACTTCCAGTGTCAGGTTGACAACGCGAGGCCGTTGCTTCACAAATTGGCTGCAGCTTTATCAACCTGTCCTGTGTTTCCCTTCAGCTGCCTATCTGATAGACCTGACACACATGGAAGGTTGACATTGCTGTGCTGATTAAGCAATAGTGGCTTGGCATTGCCAATCTGCAATAGAAGGTGCCATTACTGGCCGGATCTTCAGGTAAAAAATTAGCAACAGGTTCACAAAAATGTATTTGTTTAAAAAACTGCAGTGAAGCATAACACCAAACATACCAAATATATACATTTAGGGTGTATGTGTACTTTAAAGCGGGAGTTCCGCCATTTTTTTTTTAAAAGCCAGCAGCTACAAATACTACAGCTGCTGACTTTTAAAATAAGGACACTTACCCGCCCAGCGCGCCCGCGATGTCGGCACCCGAAGCCGATCTCTCGATCGTCTCTCGGGTGCTGCCGCTGCCATCTTGGGTGTGGGAATCAGGAAGTGGAGCATTGCGGCTTCCTTTCCCGGTTCCCTACTGCGCATGCGCGTGTCATGCTGCGCAATAAGGATGGTCCCCGCTGTCTCTGGGATCCGTGTGTTTCCCAGCAGACAGCGGGGGACCTGCGGAAATGGGCGTAGATTCTGCGGAAATGGGCGTAGATTCTGTGGATATCTATGCTAGAAGTGGGTGCAGATACCTGTACTGTACAGGTACCTGCACCCCCCTCCCCCCCTGAAAGGTGCCCATTGTGGCCCCGGGGGGGGGGGGGGGTTCCAATGAGCGGAAGCTCCACTTTAGGGTGGAGCTCCGCTTTAAAAGTTTGAGTCAGTTGACTGAAAAATATGTATCCGAGACCTTTATAAGTAGTAACTAGTTGGAACTTCCCATATTTGCAACAACCACAGCCAAATACTGTGTAGTTGCTGATCAGACCTGCATAATGGCAAGCAGGTCAATAAAGGGTGTTTCTTTTTCAACATGAACTACAATGATCCTTCAAACATTGCAAAGTGTCCAGGCTCTGAGGTGGCAATGGGCCCTTCTCCACTATATTGCCCAGATGGGATAAGGTGTTTGTTTTGTTATGTGCAAACATAGCATATTGTACTTTTTACTATGCAACCAACACGTCCCATCTGTCCATTTAATACGGAACTAAACCTTCCTATCCTTTTCAGCCAAGGAAGCTGCCTTCTTAGCCTCTGTCTGTTTTGCAATTGTCATGATGGTGCACATGTAATCATTTGACACCAGCCATTTGATGGTTTGACAGTTTGGTTGAGAGCACAAGCAAATTTGACCGTTGACTTTCCAGAAATATACCAGTTTTTTGAAACCATAAAATTGATGGGTTTAGTTTTGGCTTTAACAAGTTTCCGGTACGCCTTTGAAACCTTTGGAAAGTATTGAGCAAACCAAAGGCCGGTAGATAAAACATTATCCCAATAGTGCTGTGAATCATCCGAACAGTCTAATAAAAAAAGACAAGAGAACAGATATTTCCTCCTCCAAAGAATGCTGTTTTTATACAACTTTTTTTTTTGCTAGACTCTTTAACAAAGATGCCTTCTGCCTATTCTTGACGGTCATCTAAGCTTTTTTTTTTTTTAGTCGCCTGTTCGAATATTCAGCAGTGTGTGATTTTTACTGATCTTTTGTAGAATAGTAACTCCTAGTAGTGTTGAATTTCTTCTTTGTCCGACTGAATTTGTGAAGGCTTTAAAAAAAAAAAAAATCCCACTGTAAACCTTTTTTCTGACATCTGAAATATTCCTTGATCAGTGATAATTATTTATAAAAGGTTTTTTTATACAGAGCAGTTTATTAACTGCTTGCTGCCTGCCCATGGTTAAATGACGGCGGAGCGGAGCGGTGCAGCTCTCGTTCTGGGACGTCGTCATATGACTGCATCCTAGAACGGCCCCTCTCGCACTCCCGATCACTGCCTCTCTGTGTTGCTAGGATGCGGTGTGACCCCGATCTGTGTAAAGAGCCGCATCCGTGGCTCTTTACCCATGTGATCAGCCGGTCACATGTAAACCAGGAAATGCCGGTAATCGGCTCTCCTCGCCTCACACTAACAGAGTGTGAGGAGAGGAGAGCCGATCAGTGGCATCTCCTCACAGGGGAACATCTAGGGATGTAATCGGGACACTGATCATTAGTGCTCTGATTACAATATAGCCATACAGTGTCACAAAACAGTGCCCGCCAGTGGCAGCAATCGGTGCCCATTAGCGATGCCAGTCAGTGCTGGCAATCAGTGCTGCCCATCAATAACCATCACTGCTGTCGATCAGTGCCCATCTCTACTGCCTATTAGTGCTCATCAGTGCCACCCAACAGTGCTCATCAGTGCCCATAATTGCGGCATATTAGTGCCTCCTCATCAGTGCCCATAAGTGCTGAGTCATAAGTGCCACCTCATCAATACCCACCAGTTCAGCCTATCAGTGCCCCTCTCATCAGCGCACATCAGTGAAGGCGAAAAATTAGTTACAAAATTTACTGATGGAAAAACATTATTTTTTTGGAAATTTTTTTAGTTTTTTTTTTTTGTAAAAATTAAACACAGCTGCGATTAAATACCACCAAAAGAAAACTCCATTTGTGTGAAGTAAATGATAAAAAATGTGGTTGGGTACAGTGTTGCATGACCGCGCAATTGTCATTCAAAGTGCGACAGCGCTGAAAGCTGAAAAAATGGCCTGGGCAGGAAGGGGGTGCCTTTTTTTTTTTTTTTTTTTTTGGATCTGTAGGAAACGTCAGACAACAGCTTGGAAAAACCTAAACGCTTATTTGAAGTGTATATAAACCCAAAAACAAAAATTTAATATTTTTGTGCTTACCAGTCCTTTTTTAACCAGTTCCCGACCTGCGCACGCCGATGTACGTCAGCAGAATGGCACGGGCAGGCATATTGGCGTACAGGTACGTCCATCTTTATATGCCGCCCTGCCATCGCGTACGCCGCCGGCGCACTCGCGTGCCGGTCGGGACCCCCGTGAGTCTGGTCGCGGGTCGCACAGACTCTATCGCCATGGGGATACCCGCGATCGTCTCACGGGGAGGCTGAATGGGGATATGCCATTGTAAAAATGTCCAATGTGTCCACCATAATGTCGCAGTCACAATAAAAATCGCCGATCGCCGCCATTACTAGTAAAAAAAAAAAAAAAATTAATTAATAAAAATGACATAAAACTATCCCCTATTTTGTAAACACTATAACTTTTGCGCAAACCAATCAATAATCGCTTATTGCAATTTATATATTTTTTAATAACAAAAAAAATATGTAGAAGAATACGTATCGGCCTAAACTGAGGGAAAAAAATGTTTTTTTTTTTAATATATTTTTGGGGGATATTTTTTATAACAAAAAGTAAAAAATGTGTTTTTTTTTTTTTTTTTAATTGTTGCTCTATTTTTGTTTATAGCGCAAAAAATAAAAACTGCAGGGGTGATCAAATGCCACCAAAAGAAAGCTCTATTTGTGGGGAAAAAAAGGACGTCAATTTTGTTTGGGAGCCATGTCGCGCAACCGCGCAATTGTCAGTTAAATCGACACTTGCCGAATCGCAAAAAGTGGTCTGGTCTTAAGCCAAAATGGTCCGGTCTGAAAGTGGTTAATGTGATGGCCCTGTCAGGTTTTTTTTTTTTTTTTTTCCCCCCCAGGCTTCACTTTTCACTTGCTGTCCTAGGGTGAGAACGCTTATGCGCTATAATGTATCTATAGAAGCGCAGACTTTAACATAGGATGTGAAAAAGTCTGTTTTAACTACAGAACATTTCCCTTTCTCATCTCCATAACATAGGGGGATGCTCTCTAGTTCTAACACACTTACTGTTAACATTAAGAGAATACTGTAGTGGACACAGGACATCTTTCGTTTTCTGGCAAGATTAAAAATCATTTTTAGACTTATTGAACACGTATATCAAATGCTTTCTAAGGTTTATTTTAACCCTCCAAAAGGAAGCAAATAAAAGAAGCCCATTGTTGGAGTTTTTAATTCTATTTTAAATACTTCTGTCCAGTCAAACTCTTCCTCCTGGAGATAGTCATAAATTTTTTGATTTTGTAAACATTTAAAGTGAAACTGTCCTCAAAATGTGAAGATGTGCGATGTTCTATGGAGTATTTATGAAACTAGTATAGATTAGACATGTGCATTCGTTTTCGTCCGAATGCATTTTCGTCCGAATTTCAGCTATTTTCGTTTTGACAAACGATAACGAAAGCATAGAATCCGAAATACGAAAGATCCGACATAAATAAATGCTTTATTTTCATTTTCATTGTTGCAACAGTTCGCTATATAATAGGAGTTTCGACGTGACTCTGACAATAACAAGCGTAAATGACACTTTGTGCAGGGACAGTTCTAAGCACCAGAAACATGCGCCCCTTCACAGACATACTATAGATACCCCCCAGCTACGAAATTTAAAGGAATATTACACTTTTATTGTTTCACTTTAATCATTATTAAAATCACTGCTCCCCAAAAAACGCCGTTTTTAAAACCTTTTTTTTGCATTGATCCATGTCCCCTGGGGCAGGACCCAGGTCCCCAAACACTTTTTAGGACAGTAACTTGCAAATTAGCCTTTAAAATTAGCACTTTAGATTTTAAACGTTGGAGTCCCATAGACTTTAATAGGGTTCTAAAGTTCACACGAAGTATGCTATATACTAGCTCCGTCGAATCTTCTTTATACATTCGACAGACACCATAAGCCTTCAAAGACAGATTCGACCGTAATTCATGTGGATTTTGGGACTAATGCAATTTTTGAACGAAAAACTAAATAAATAAAAACGAATTTCGAGAGTAACTAAATTAATTAATTTTTCGGACGAAATATTTTACTCTGCACATGCCTAGTATAGATGTCTTTACTGTGATTCTCCTTTATGGAAAATAAAATAAATTTTGCAATATACAGTGCATGATATACAACTGCAATCCCTCAATTGTGATATTTCAGATATTGGTGGGATGTGACCCTTTTAATATTTTGGCAAGTGGGCTGATGCTTTCCTAATTATTAAGAGTTAATCATCTGATAGAGATTGTGAATTTTATTCATGTTGTGTTTTTTTTTCATACAGGAGCCATTAATAGTAATTGAAGTACCTCTTGGTGTCATAGCAAGGATTGAGAAGATGGGGGGTGCCTCAAGCAGAGGAGAAAATGCCTATGGCCTCGATATAACCTGCAAAGTAAGTACATTATGCTGTGTAAATTATGTTTTTGAAGCCCAACTCCAGGTTTCTCTCCCCTTTTTAAAATAGTTTGTATGGGCTAAGTGGATCCAAAAAAACAATTGCCTTCTTTTACAAATTGCTCCTGCTTTGTTAGCACTGTATAAACTGTATGTAGCATTAGCTACAATACAGTACACAGAGGTGTGTTTTGCCAGCTGGATAGGGACTTCTGTCCCGTCCTGGAACAAAATTGAATCAGCCTGAGCACAGCCATACACAGAAAGCTTTGTATTTTCTGAACGAATATAAGGCTTCCTTATTGGCTGAGGTGGACAGATGGATGGACGACAGAGGAAAGCTTCCTGTGAATGACTGAAGGCAACGGGGCTGGTTTAAGAGAAACCGGCTGACACTCCTATCCTATTTGTTATCCTAATCACATCGTTTTTTTTTTTACCTTAATGCAAAGAATGCTTTTAGAATCGCTGTAACTGTGCTTTTTCAAAAAAAAAAAAATTGATTTGTGTAGCGTAATGATTTTCAGTTCATGCTAAAATAAACATGGTGTGGCAGCAGAAAAAGTGCTGTATTTTGAAGCCTTTACCTTTTCATGTTGTCCGTATAAATATGCCAGGGTATTTCCATGTGTTTTGTTTCTGTGCTATTTTGAGAAGGCTTCTGCATCTTTTTTCCCCCAATCTAGGACATGAGGAACCTGCGTTTTGCTCTGAAACAGGAAACGCATAGCAGAAAACAGATATTTGAGGATCTAACGAGACATGCCTTTCCCCTGTCACAAGGCTTGGTATGTGTATTAAGTCTTAAGAAACCACAATTACATTTCTGATGGTTTTCTGACTGTCTGTGAATGCCATTTTTTTTTCAGTCACTTTGAAAGTACTTTCGCATATATATATGTGTTTTGATTAAGAATTTCATTACATTTTTTAGCTTAACAAAATATGCTATTTTATTATTTTGGCAAGCTGTGTACATTAAATAAAAGAACCTTATTGTCTAAATTATAAAAATGTGTATATATAAATGCTTAGTTACCTAGGTTTCGCACACTGCATGGCAATGTATTGTTTGATACTATTTGCTATTTATTTACTTTTTATTTATTTTTCTTTGACAAAAAAAATAAATATGAAAAATTTAGGATTTTTAAGGCAATGAAATAAGTTTAGAAAGGAAATTAAAAATCCCAAACTAGAGGTTTTAAATTTTTCCTGTTATCATAGGGATGATGACAATTACACCTAGCCACATGAGCCATCTCATTTAATAAAAAAAAAATAGGGCTGTGAAAATTAAAGATTAATTCCTCGTTAATTTTTTTTGATCGATCGATCAAAATACTCACCTCTCTGCTGGCTTCCGGATCTTCAGGGAGTTTCATCAGACATCCGGTGACGTCACAGACATCGATGTCACCGGACTCCTCCCCCCTTCCCCGAGTGCCTCCGTCTGCTAATGAAGGGAAGGGGGGAGAAGTCCGTGACGTTCTGATTGAACGTATCGCGTACGAGAGGAGCTACACATGACGTCACCCGCTGCTGCCCTATGGAACTAAAGCGATTGTCGGCTTTACATGCTGTGTTTTTATCATCTTTATGTGAGTAGTTTGTACTTGAACACAAAAATTAAATCTTATACTTAAGCGGTGAGCACTTAGATCTTTTCTTTCTACCCATGACCTGGCGTCCTTGCTGAGATCTAAGGAGACGAGAGAGAAGTTTATGGTCCGTGTTACACAGTGGTGTAGTGGTTAGCACTCTCACCTAGCAGTAAGAAGGTCGCTGGTTCAAATCCCAACCACGACACTACCTGCCTGGAGTTTGCATGTTCTCCCTGTGCCTGCGTGGGTTTCCTCCGGGTACTCCGGTTTCCTCCCACAATCCAAAGACATGCAGGTAGGTTAATTGGCTTCTGGCTTCTGTCCAAAATTGGCCCTAGTATATGAATGGGGACCTTGGATTGTGGGCTCCTTGAGGATAGGGACCGATGTGGGTGTAGCAATGTACAGGGATAGGGACAATTGTAGACACTCACTCAGGTTGAACTGGATGGACTGGTGTCTTTATTCAACCTTACTAACTATGAAACTATGATTTCTTCTGCATTTAAAAAACATAAATGTAGGAGTGCTAACTATGAACCCTTTTGATACCCACTTGCATGACCACCTGTTTGCACAGGGGTCCATGCCATAAGGTGAGAGTGATTTGTTAGGCCGGAGGTGGAGGGATTGTCACGCTACTGTGGAAAAAAAAAATTACTTCTGTCAGTGCTACAGTTTGAATTTAAAACGTATTTGTGTGAACTGTGAAGTTAAGTCATGGATTGTGGAAACGAACTAGTGTCAGGTGATTGTATATAGTGTATACCACATTTACCACTGACTAATAGTGGCAATGCAAGGAGATCAGCTAAAAGTAGTTGGATCTGTATGTACATTATAATTGAAATTAGTCGATTAATCGATTTAAAATTTTCTTGTTCCATTAATCGATTTTTTTTTAAATCAGTAACAGCCCTAAAAAAAATTAAATATACCTTCTCTTCAGCCGTAGAAGCAGATTTATGTGAGTTTGTGTACCGGATGTTTTAAAAACCTTATTTACTGCTTGTATAATATGCCATCTATTTGTCTGTGAAGTTTCCACAGAATTTTAAGTAGAATTTTAAATATCCCCTGAATTAGGTTTTCTGTAAATAAGCATTTACTATTTTGTCATGTTATGGTTGTTGGGAATCCAATGTTTTTCCTATTGCATTAGAGGTAATGATCAAGTGATTATAGAAGGCACATCCATTTAATAGTAAACATTGTGAATTTTTTTTTTGGGGTGGGGGGGGGGTGTGTGATTGGTGTTCGTATCCACATAACATAAAAGGAAGTTTTCACAATAAACTTAAAGCAGAATCGAGCCAAAATAATCAAATAAGATGTAATGGCGAAACTGGCTTTTGCTGCAAAATTCAGCTTCCAGAGATCTCTCCCACAAAAAATCTTTTTTTTTTCAGTCAGTAGATGTCCTCAATCTGATCCAACCTACCTCCTCTGAGCCCGGATCATCATGGACCTGCCCCAGCCTGTGAGAGATGGAGCAGCATGGTGATGAGCTTATCTCTGTCACCTTGTTTTCTCTTCCCATCGGTTTTTGTCAGCACATTAACTGATTATCTCCTTTTTACTGCTGCTTCCATTCTCTATAGCCCTGCTATGCGGGGCCTGCAAGAGACTGATACCAGGTCATACTTGGGTACTTACACTGCTGCTTTAACTTGTAACTTTTAGATCTGCTTAGAGTTCAGCTTTAATTTCAGGCAATCATAATTGTATAGATGTGGAAGCAAGCCTGTCTCTCAGCCACAGCTTCTTTCTGAAAGACTGATTGTGTTTTTGTTGTTCCACATGGCTCTTCCAAGGGTGCACAGCCTCCTCATTTTACCATCTCCAGGTGACTCCGAGAGACCTTCATCCAAGCTTATGGTCTCAGGGATCATGTTCCATAGTTTCCTCTGTCAATGGACACTTTTAGACCTGGGAGGGCTTCTTCAACTTTTCAAAAACGAGTAACTGTTTCCCAGATTTGCAAGGCTGCCTGGTCATCTTTTTACATGGTCTGTTAGTTCTCCAGGTGGAACTTAATTTGACAGCTTTGGGCGTAAGGTCCTTCAGGTGGCTTTTTGAGCTGCAAGCAGTCCCTAGCCTTCTGTTGTTTACTTTGTCCCGTTAGCATTTGTTTGCCCCCACCCCTCAGTGGAACTGCTTCTGGATGTCCTGAAGGTAAAAGATTTGGTTTCTCCCCATGGAGGAGAGAAAGAAAAGGATGTGCCTACTTACAGTAGAATACTTTCCTTTTTAGGAACATTGGTCCCAGCCCTATTTGTTTATCATCCTGCTCTTGATAATGCTTTGTTAAACAATTGAGGCTTGCTAAATGCTTGCTGTCTAAAAAAAAAAAAATAACAAAAAAAAAAAAAAAAAAAAATATATATATATATATATATATATATATATATATATAACATTTTTTTTTTTTTTTTATATTCTCCAATCCAATTATGGTCCAATTGTAGACTTTCCAGGAAGCTATTGTGCTTCCAGTCCATGTGAAATGAGAGCAGTTCAGGTGTAGAGTACCTTTGTTTGACCAGCACTGCTATTTATAGTTCAACAATAATGACACATTCATCTAATACGTATGACTGTCTCCAATATCACAATTCATTATTTAGAAGTAGTATATATAAACAAAACCTGTTGAAAACTGGATATAAGGATATTGAATTTCTTTGGTCTTCTGATCACAGGTTATTTTTATTTTATTTTTCTCGTTTGCCACTCCTTACATTCACATACCTATCTGGAGGTCATTGATGTTACTGTTATTAATCTGTTGTAAAACACACTTGTATACAGTTAGAGTGTTATTAAACCCCGGGCCCTTCATTCACCATAGCTGGTCTCCCACAGTACACAGAACATGGAAATGCAATTATTTTAGTCAATATAACCTGCTAAATACCTTTTTCTCATCAGCAGTATATAGCAGTCTTATGACTTCAATCAGTGTCCAGTCAAGCACTCATAGCTTGTAGGAGGAGTTTTCTGACTGACCTATGAGACTACAAGACCCCTGGCCCTCTGTCCGAACAGTGCTGATTGGCCCTGTGCTGATTACATGCACTCTCCCAAGACAATAAAACATCTTTAGCAATACACCGATTCTGTGTTATGAGAAAGTTATTAGAAGTCAGTGGAAGAAGGGGAGGATCAGAGAAGACAGGGTCAAACTGTCTTTTAAACAATGCAGTGGATTATCCCCTAAGGTTCCATAGTGAGTATAACAATCATGCTTTACTGCATACACAGACTGATTTTACTGTTGTGGGTTTAGTAACACTTTAACCTCATCAGTCAGCTTCCAGCAATGTAATGTTTTTACGGTATGAATGACGATCTCTGATTATTAGTGTTAATTACTACACTTTACAGCATTGTTTGTTTTTTGTCTTTTGATAAGACTATGATGGTCTTGTGTGTGTGTGTGTGTGTGTGTGTGTGTGTATATATGTATATATATATATATATATATATATATATATATATATATATATATATATATATATTAATAATATATTGTGTGTGTGTGTGTGTGTGTGTGTGTGTGTATATATGTATATATATATATATATATATATAATGCATTTGTGTGTGTGTATGTGTGTATATGTGTGTGTATATATATATATATATATATATATATATAATATATTGTGTGTGTGTATGTGTGTGTATATATATATATATATATATATTTATTATTATATATATTTTTATTATTGATGTGTCTTAGTAAATACTACAATGTAAAACCTTTTGTTTTCCAATTAAATAAAGGGTTCAACCCATGGCACATGATTCAGAGAACATATTAAACCAAGTCAGGTAGAAGCTGTTTGCCTTCAGACTCACTCTCGCTGGTGGAAACTTTTAATGGAGTTTGTTCTCCGTGTTATACATTTTTGTAATGTATGCAGGTCAACACGCAGACTGCAGAATCTCATTCATGTGCAAAACAAGCCCGAATATTTTTATTATTTTAGGAACAACGCTTTGAATTCTGTACAGAGAGTGTTTGTTTTTCTAGTGTCTTTGCATAAAGATATACCGTATATACTCGAGTATAGGCCGACCCGAGTATAAGCCGAGGCCCCCAATTTACCCCCAAAAAACTGGGAAACCTATTGACTCGTGTATAAGCCGAGGGTGAGATATGCCTGTCCATCCCTGTGTGTGTCCGTCCATCCCTCTGTGTCCGTCCATCCCTGTGTGTCCGTCCATCCCTGTGTGTGTGTCCATCCATCCATCCCTGTGTGTGTGTCCATCCATCCATCCCTGTGTGTGTGTCCATCCATCCATCCCTGTGTGTGTGTGCGTCCATCCATCCATCCATCCATCCCTGTGTGTGTGTGTGTGTGTCCATCCATCCATCCATCCCTGTGTGTGTGTGTCCATCCATCCATCCATCCCTGTGTGTGTGTGTGTGTCCATCCATCCATCCATCCCTGTGTGTGTGTGTGTGTCCATCCATCCATCCATCCATCCCTGTGTGTGTGTGTGTGTCCATCCATCCGTGTGTGTGTGTGTGTGTGTGTGTGTGTGTGTGTGTCCGTGCAGCCTTGTGTGTCCAGCCTACCTGTGCCCCGAGCCTCCGTCCGGTCCCGTCCCGAGCCTCCGTGTCGTCCCGTCCCGAGCCTCCGTGTCGTCCCGTCCCGAGCCTCCGTGTCGTCCCGTCCCGAGCCTCCGTGTCGTCCCATGCCAGGATCGCCGCTCTTCGTCGGCGCCCTGGCGGCCATTCCCCTGTTCAAAAGCCGCGCCTCCGCCTCCGCCTGTGATAGGCGGAACACTCAATTTCCCAGCAGTCAGTGTTCCGCCTATCACGGACATCGGCTCATCCGAGGATGAGCCGTTGTCCGTGATAGGCGGAACACTGACTGCTGGGAAATTGAGTGTTCCGCCTATCACAGGCGGAGGCGGAGGCAGAGGCGCGGCTTTTGAAAGGTAGAATGGCCGCTGTCTGTCTGCTCGACACGCTGTTCGGGCAGTCAGACAGCGGTGACTCGAGTATAAGCCGAGGGGGGCACTTTCAGCCTCAAAAAAGAGGCTGAAAATCTCGGCTTATACTCGAGTATATACGGTAGTTCCAAATGAAAGAATTTGGTTTATGCTTTGCAAGTAGTAAAGATCTGATGTGAATAAAGTAGATTCATGACATTGTATTCAAATTTTCAAGTCTGCTTAACAGCATGCATTGATTATGATTTATTTCTCCATAAAGCAGTACAACAGCAGGCAAAAATGTTTGCGTTATTTTGAATACAGTAGTAAAAGGTTTCTTTCTTAGTCCTTGGGATAGGAAATCTCCATACTGGGGACAAGTTTTAGGCCCTCCCCATAAAGTCTGTATACGTTAGTTATGTTCCTGCAGCTATGTGGTTGTGAAGTCCCAGAAGATGCACCTAATTTTGATTGACAGACTTTTAGTGACTTATACAGCTGAGCCTCAATTATAATGGGATCCTCCATGCATACAATATTTGCTAGAGGATGTTTTGCTCTGAAGAGAGCATGGTTTCCTCCCTGCTGCTGACCTTGCATCTATTCATCAGTTAATCACTGTTCATTTACATAGAATAAGAGAGTACTTATTAATACTTTCACCAGTGTTTTCTTTTTTTTTTCTTTTTTTTTTTTTTACATCTTTGATCATTTTCTGTTGTGCTACTTTATGCTTCTGCTGCTTCCTATGCTAAACTTTGTTTCTACTTTAAATTCTTAAACTCGAACTATAGACAAAACTTCTCTGATCAGTGTAAGAAGCCAATAAAAATGTATTTTTACCACGTAACTAGCTGTGTCCAATCACAGCCAGTCACATGCACTGTCCTCGTGCACGCTGCTCCTGTGCCCCCCCCCCAAGGGGACCAGGGGAGTGCAGAGCTGCGATTGGGAATGAGGAGTGTCACTCTGGCACATCCTATCCCTGATCATGATGGAGACAATGCAACTAGCTGTTACCGGGTTCTCCTCCTCACACACTAACGGCTAGTTACCGATCACAGTCCACCAATACACGCTGATTGCCCCCAATAATAAAGACGGCCTGTCGCCAGCCCATCAGAGTACCCATCTGTAGCACATGCCTCATAGTATATAAATTGGGGTGTTTGCTTTTCAAAATGGGGTAATTTTGTGAGTAATTCCACTGTCCTGGTGCTCTGGGACCTTCAAAAGTTTGCTAGTTGGGAATCCAATTCTATGTGGAATTTATGCTCCTAGAATGCCTGATGGGTGCTCCCTGAATGTTGGCCCTCTATATGTGGCCAGGCTGTGTAAAAGTCTCACACGTGGTATCGCCATACTCGGGAGCAGTAGCAGAATGTATTTTGGGGTGTCATTTTTGCTATGTACATGCAAGGTGTTAGAAAAATCTTTATGAATTGACAACTTTTGTATAAAAAATTCTCTTTCCACATTTTTCAAAAAATTGTGAGAAAAAATGAAATTTTCAAGAGGCTCGTGGTGCCTCATAGATTATACGTTGCATAGTTGGGATGAAAAAAGACACAAGTCCATCTAGTTCAACCAAAAAAGAAAAAAAATATATTGCAATCCTTCACCCACCGTTGATCCAGAGGAAGGCAAAAATCCCAGCAAAAGCGTGCTCAATTTGCTACAGCAGGGGAAAAAATTTCTTCCCGATCCCCTGAGCGGTAATCTGATTTTCCCTGGATCAACTTTACCTATAAATGTTAGTAATCAGTTCTATTATGTACATCTAGGAAAGAATCCTGACCTTTTTTAAAGAAATATATTGCGCTTGTCAGAACCACCCCTGGAGGGAGTCTATTCCACATTTTCACTGCTCTTACTGTGATGAAACCTTTCCGTGTTTGGAGATTAAATCTTTTTTCCTCTAGACTTAAAGAGTGCCGCCTTGTCCTCTGTGATGACCTTAAAGTGGTTGTAAACCCTTACAGGCCACTTTTACCTACAGGTAAGCCTAGATTAAGGCTTACCTCTAAGTCCAAGAAATCTCCTAAACCTACACGGTTTAGGAGATATTTACAAAAATGCAGGCACCGCTGTCTACGGCGCATGCGCCATAGACAGTGGAATGCAGGCACACTGAGCATGCCGCTGCTAACAGTGTGCATGCGTGGCAGTGACGTCATCGTGGCTTCGGGCCAATCACAGTGCCGGAGCCACGATACCCGGAAAGAAGATGGACGCTCCGTTGAATAGAGGACAGCGGTGACATCGCTGGCTCCTGTGCCAGGTAAGTGACACATAATGGGCTACTATGCGATGCATAGTAGCCCATTATGCTTTACCTTTGCAGGGAAACAGAGGAAGTAAACCCAAATCAGTTATCTCCATCCTACAAGGAGGAGAACTTGGCTCTTCAGGTCTTTGACAGATTGCCCTCTCTCTATCCTACAAATTTAGTCCCCTACCTCCAGAATCTTTCCTTTCCCTTGGCTTTACTCCCACCCTCACTGGAGGAGTTATTCTCCTGGCAGCTAGGGGAGTCACTCAGCTCCAGCAGTGCTGGTCCCTGACTGGTTTCACCAATGTCACTCAATGGGGCATACTTATTGGGATGTTCCAGCCCAGGAACGGCCTCCCTGACTCTTTCCGCTCTATCCTTCCCGACCCTCACCCATCTACTCTGCTTTGGTGCCTGCCCCTCTTTGTTGCCCACCCGCCTTTGTGCTGGCATGATTCCAACTCTCCTTTAGTGTGGAGGGACTTCCTCAATGTTGACAGTTGCTTCCAGGGAAACAATGTGCTTACATTTTGAGATGTACACTGAATCGCATCTCCACACCCATCGGGCGTCGTACCTACTAATTTAATGGGGATTGGGGGTTATACCTTGTCTAAATTAACGAACAACTAGCTTCCTGACACTAATACTCAACAATACACAGGTTTTCAACAAGACAATACACAGGTACTCACAACACGTGCCCTCACATCCCTCTCAATAAATAAAACACTCAGATACTCGCAATATACACACACACTATTTAGATACTCGGAATACACAGGTACTCGCAATACTCCCAATACACAGGTACTTGTAATACACTGTCAGGTTTTGTAGTTCGTGTCTGTCACCCTGCATAGCCTCCCCTTGTAATCTGACACTAGCAGCCAGTAACCTTCAGTCCCGCTTCTCCAATCAGTCTCTCACACTGTCTCTTTGTGAGACCTCTTTCACATTGTGTGCTTGGGGTCTCATGTCATGTCATCCGCGTACAGCATGATTTTTTCATGCAGAGCTCCATACTGGAACCCACGGACCTGTGTGCTGGCTCTCACCAAGGCTGCTAATGGTTCTATAGCAATTGCAAAGAGCAGGGGAGACGGCGGACATTCTTGCCGTGTTCCCCTGCCCAAGGCAAGGCAAAGCATGTGACATCCTGTCTGCCACCCTAATAGTTGCCTGTGGGGAAGCATTTAGCAACTTGACCCAGGCAATAAACCGGTCCCTGAAGCTGAACTTGGATAGCACCGCCCACAGATACCTCCAGCTGATACTGTCAAACACCTTGTTTGCGTCGAGAGAGAAGAGCCCTGTGACCCCCATTATCTGCCTGCAGTTGCATGTTAAGGGTCTTTTAAGGTTGGTAGCCGTGGACTTTTGCGGCATAAAGCCAGCCTGATCTGGATGGACAATGGAGGATGTTATCCCGTTGACCCGAAGCGCCAGGACCTTTGCTTTGGAGCAGTGAAATAGGTCTGTAGGAACCTGGGTCAACCGGATCCTTCCCTGGCTTAAGTATCAAAATTGCATTTGCTCTGGCCATAGAGGAAGGAATGTCTACCCCCCTCAAGAGATGCACTGAATACCTCTAACAACATTGGCAAATTGAGTGTATACTTCCATAGGGAGGCCATCCTCCCCGGGCGCTTTACAGGTGGGGAAAGAGCAAGCCGCCACCTGTAGTTCCTCTAGTGTTAACGGGTGTCTAGTCAAGTTGGGATCGAGCAATTTTGGCAAGTAGATGGCCCATCTCCCCCCCCCCCCTCTCATAAAATGCAAGCTTAATAAAAAATAAAATAAATAAATAAAAACGTTTATGCGCTGCAGCAGAGTATCTCAGGCGGTCCAGTGAATCTTGGGCCGACATCCATGCCTCCCTTGCAGAAACTGTTGGGTCTGTTACATAGGTCAATTCCAGCTGTCTCACCTGGTTGCCCAACTGCTAGAGCAGAGTAATTCTGTTTAACAATTTGTATTTCTGTGATAAATACCCCCTATGGTATACTTTGAAGGTTTCCCATTTCTTCAGACTGTTAGGGTACTGACGGTGCGACAGGAAGAAGTCTCCGATCTGAGAGGCTATCTGTTCCTGTGAAGTAAATGGTTTGAGCCAAAAGGCATTGATCTTCCATGGGGCCCGGGGTAAAGAATTGGGGGGGTTGGGTGATCAGACCTAAAGCTGAGGGGGAGTTATCAGATAGTCCCCATGGAAAATATTCTACCCTGCAGGTATAATTGACCAGGTTTGGAGTGCCCACACATAGGTCATTTTGTGACAGAGAATCATGGGTTTTGGAGAAACGAGAATTGTTTGGTGTCTGGGTTGCGGATTTGCCATATGTCAGTCCATCCCACCTCTGCCGGTAAGTGACTAGGGGGTGACAATGGGGGGGGTGTCTATCCCACCTGGGATCTAAATAGCAGTTAAAGTCACCCATGATCAATACCGGAGTAACAGCTTTGTTCGCCAGGTATGACAGCAGACACTGTAGCACCTTATAGAATGACAGAAAACACATCACAAGTGAAGTAAAGTATAAACACTTTATTCTTAAATATAAATATAAATATAAAACATGGTAATTAAGGTTACTAGTGCCAGACTTGCTCAAAAATGTACGTGACTATAGCCAAACTATAATCTCTTTCTAGGATCCTGTACTGATCGATACCCATGGCTCCCCTCCTTTCCTTCTCTCACGCCTCTTTCCCTATGGCTTGAGCCTCCAGGGGGTTGGTACTTCTATGTAGCCCTATACGGGTCAAGGGAGGCCTACTTGGATTTTTATCTAGCTAACTATATGCCCACTATTAATTTACCCTCTTTGTCTGCTAAGGCTAAACAACTAGACACCCGATGTTGGAGTGGCACTCAGCCTGTGGCCCATTTACCACCAACTGGGCAGAACTGGGGCTGCCCAAACAGTGTAGGGCTTGATCATCAATAGCCCTCCTCGTGCCAACAGGGCACAGAAACTAAAGCCATGTAAACCATGACAACAGGCCATGTACCAGCAGTGTACACATTAGCATTTCACATGTACGTCTGTACCAATGTGGTAAAGAAAAATAAATGTTGTGGATTTTCACTCGCTGAGGGTGGCTATCATGTATAGGCCTTCTGTAACAAAATGGAAACTGTAGGGGTAGTTGGACACCCTTCATGCTATAGAGGATTTCCAAACAAAGCATCAACGTTCAGTCTTCTCAGCCCTGTCGGTGTAGATCTTGTTCATTGTGATCCAGCCACACTGCGGCATCTTGTGCATTTTTCAGAGAATTGATTCTGACCTCTGGCAGTCACACGCAGCTTGGCCGATAACATCATTGCATATGGTAGCTGTAGCTTTTGCAACCGCTTTTTGACTTTCTGTGAATTTTGATCGCCTGCATTGCACTTCTGCAGAGAAGTCAGGATAGAATGATATATTGTGGTGCCATTATATTGATTAGCACCCTTTTCTCTGGCCAGTCGCAGCACGACCTCCCGGTCTCTGTAGTTCAGGAGTCTGGCTAGTATTGGTCTGGGAGGGTTACCTGGTGGAAGAGGGCACAGCGGCAACCTATGGGCCTGCTCCACTGTGTAGATTGGAGAGAATGCCTCTTTGCTACTTCTTGCAACCAGCCTTCAATGAATGCAGTGGTGTCCCTACCTTCCACTTTTTCTGGGAGTCCCACAATGTGAACATTGTTGCGTCGGAGGCGGTTCTCGGTGTCATCTGTTTTTGTGATGGCTTGGAAGGCTTGCTGTGTAGCCATTCTCACATCCCAGTTTATAGGGGTCATCTGGTATTCTATATCACTCTCTACCCTCCACGGCAGTGGTTCTCTACCTGATCTTCTGAATATCCTGGTGGAGGGAGACACTGTCTCCTTCAGCCCCCCAAACTTTTCTTTCAAATCATCCACCGAGGCAGTGCATCTATGTACAGCATGCAATATTTCACTGAGTGTTGGTTGGGAGCTATCCTCCAATGACATATCAAACAGGCCTGGCATGGGGTCAGGTACGGACTCCATGGGTGCAGTGTCATCAAGCATGTCTGCATTCTCCCTGTCTGCAAGCTCTGGTGAGAGAGCAGTGTGCTGAGCTTTAGTCTAAGAGGATTCAGCAGGACCTGCTAGCTTCTGGGTATAGTACAACATGTCCCTGGGTTGTTCTTTGGGCTTAGGGGGCCTGTTGGACTTACCCCTCCAGCTCTATTTTCTTGTCTGGGCCACTTGGTGTCCTCTGAGGCTGAGATTGCCGGGCGCCATCTTGGAATTCCTTAAGGGCCGCGGCGTCGCCTTGGTTCTCTCGGGTCAGCATGCTTGTTTTTTTTTTTTTGCCAGCCCACCGGGTCCTGGAATGTCAGGGGATCAGCGGGTACCGGTATCGGCTGAATCCAGGTGTTGAAAGTTGTGAGTGAACAATTATTAGGATCAACAGCGGGAGCTCTGTGGAACAGTTCTGTTCACATGCCTCGTCAGACCATGCCCCCCGTTTTTAAAAGCAGCAGTTTCCTGCCAGCAATCTGACATCTAGAAGGACTTTTTTGAACGTCCTGTGTGCATGGAACCTAACATGTAAAATGCATGCTATCGAGTGAGTGTACATGAAACACACTGCAAAGATGTAAATGGGTAGATGAACTTTAATGTTTATCTAAACCTAAACAAATAAACCAAATATGTATTTGACCATTGCTTCTGTAATGTAATAACGTTTAATGCATTTTTTTTTTCTTCAATATACTGTGTATATGCAAAGAGTAATACTCCCTTTTTCTTAGGCAGGTTAGTTAAAGTGATTGTAAATTATCACCTTGTAAAACAACCAATTGAGTTTAAAATTGAAATGAAAGGCAAAACATTTTTGTATAGATGAAATATGACATGCTGGGGTAACAAACTCTTTAATATAGGTTTTAGGAGGGGGAAGGGACAGTTTTAAAATTGGTAAAGCTTTATCCCAGAATTCTACTTAAAACTAAACTCCAGCCAAAGAGGGAAGCTCTGCACGTCTGCTTCCCCCCCCCCCCCCCCTTCAGCTGCCACATTTGTCACCTTTTGGTGGGGAGCGGGTAACTGATTTTGAGAGGTACCCGCTCCCAATTCCGGGCAAACTTAACTGGAAGTTGGGCTCCCTCCTCCTCCCCAGCAGCCGTCCCATTCTCAGAGCGCAGTAGGAAACCAGCTGTGAAGCTGCATGGCTTCAATGCTAGTTTCCCTTGCGCCAGCACCCAAGAGCCGATTCCAAGAATCGGCCCGAGTGAAGACATTGCTGGATGCCTGGGCATGTAAGTTCCCTAATGGTAAAAGTCAGCAACTAGAGTATTTGTAACTGCTGACTTTTCATTTTTGGAGGGGAAGGCTGGAACTCCTCTATTAAAGTAACAAAAAATGAACGCAGGAATAAAAGGTGACCACTGTAAGTTTTTTGACAGTGCTATAATTTTTCCTAACCCCTCTAGCTGTTAGGCAAAATCTAAATAGGCATCCTAAATTTAAAAAAAAAAAAAAAAAAAAGTAATATATTGAATACTATCAATATATGTACTAATTGCATACAGCTACAATAATACAATATATTGTGTACTATAGTGGCCCGTTTAAAAATAGGCTGTTCTTTTATATTCAAATATATAATGTTGAACTGGCAATCCACTTCCCAGAATACTTTATTGGTTCTTTGGCTTAATGAACAGCCTCAATTCAGGGTGGTTGGAAGATGCAGGAAGCCCTTAAATTTTTCAGAAAGTCGAGCTTTATCAGAGTGCTCTGAACCTGTAGGTTCCAAGGGTGTTTGTAAAGTTAATTAAAACACATAAAAGATGCCTATCAGTCTGGCTTTCACTCGCAGCACTCCACGGAAACTGCCTTACTAAAACTCACTAACTAGTTACTAACTGCTAAAACCAACAGCCAATACTCCATACTCCTACTACTTGACCCTTCTGTGGCCTTTGATACCGTTGACCACCCGCTCCTTCTCAATAAACTACATTCCCTTGGCCTTCAAGATTCTGCTCTATCCTGGTTCTCTGCCTATCTATCACAGCGCTCCTTCAGTGTCACCTACAACTGTCTTCCCCCCTTCATTGCCCCTTTTATGTGGGGGTCTCCCAAGGCTCTGTTCTTGGACCCCTTTTCTTCTCTATCTACACCTTCTCCCTTGGTCACTTGATAACCACCCATGGCTTCCAATACCACTTATACGCCAATGACGCCCAAATCTGTCTACTCCTCGCCTCACTCCTTCAGTCTCCTCTCGCATTACTAACTGACATATCAGCATGGATGTTGCACCACTTAAACTAAATAGCTCTAAAACTGAGCTATTAATATTCCCCCCCCCCCCCCCTCCACGTGCCCTCCTCCATGACTTTTCCATAAAAATCAACAATGCAACCATCAGTCCCTCCCCTCACGCCAGGGTACTCGGTGTAATCCTAGACTCTGACTTGTCATTTCAGCCCCAAGTTTGTAGAATTCACCTCTGTAACATCTCTAAAATTTGCCCCTTTTTAACAAATGAAACCACCAAGCTCCTCATTCACTCCCTTGTTATCTCTCGCCTTGACTATTGTAACTCCCTTCTCATTGGCCTGCCTCTCCATAGGCTATCCCCTCTTCAGTCTATCATGAATGCTGCTGCCAGACTTATCCACCTTATCAACTGCTCAGTGTCTGCCAGCCCTCTCCTCCAATCCCTACACTGGCTCCCACTCACCCAGCAAATTAAATTCAAAATACTAACCACAACATACAAAGCCATTCAAAACTCTGCCCCGAGCTCCATCACCAATCTTGTCTCCAAATATCAACCAAATCATTCCCTCCAGTCTTCTCAAGACCTCCTACTCTCAAGCTTTCTTGTCGTCTTCTCCCATGCTCCTCTCCAGAGCCTCTCCCATCCTCTGGAACTAGCTACCTCCACTGGTCCAGCTATCCCCTACTCTTGCTACCTTCAGGCGATACCTGAAAACTCATCTCTTCAGGAAAGCTTATCATGTCTCTAACTTATCTCCTACCACTTCCATCGGCTCATTCCCCACAGTTGCAACCTTTTGTACCACCTGCCCCACCCTATTAGATTGTAAGCTCTTCTGAGCAGGGCCCTCTTAATCCTCTTGTATTTTATTGTATTGTAACTATATTGTCTCCTTTTATATTGTAAACAGCTGCATAAACTGTTGGCTCTATATACATTCTGTATAATAAGATGATACATGCAAAGGAATTGACATGCTGAGCAGTTTATTCTTTCTACGTTTTACACATGTCTTTAGAATTTAAACACACAGTAAACTACCTGAATGTGTTGCCTATTTTCAATCAAGTCCAGGTATTAATACTACTACTTTAATAGGCTGGTTTTCGTCGGACCGCAAATAGAGCCTTTCCCAACTTCACTGTTTTACCTACTGTTTTTGGTCTCTTGATGCTGTTTTTGACATGCCAGCCATAATGGCTTTCTCTGCTTTTGTTATTGCACTCTGGTTTTCTTTATTTTTTCTTTTCTTTTTTTTTGGTCCCAGTTGTACTATGAACCTCATATAAAAATCAAGTTGCATAACAGCATTCCAGTAGACTATTTATAACATTGGTGTCTTTACTACTTTGTGCCAAAAAGCTGCAGTCACTATACATCAGTAATGTGTCCAGCTAAATAAACATTTCTTCCTCTTCCAGCAGGCTTGCTCTGATGAACTGTGCTGCATTTTGATGCGTATAACCTTGTCCTGCATCTTCTCAGTTGACCAAGACAAATGGCTTTTCTGTTTCAGTTCAGCCCGCTATTCCATTATATCCTGACTGCTGTTTTTCACAATTCACTTTCTGGAAATGTTCTTGCGTGTTTTATTTTTTATTTTATTTTTTGTCTGAAAAAACGTTTTTATTAGTTTCTGTTACAAATATTTGCAAACAGGTCATTTTTCTCCTTCACTAATGTGCGCTGATGAGGTGGCACTAATGGGCATCAGTGGGCACTTCTGCGGCTGTACTGATAATCGAGACACTGTCAGTGCAGATGTTTCCTTTCACACTAGTCAGGTACTAACTCTTTCCTCTCCTAACGCAGGTTAGGCATATTATCTGAGACCCTTGAATTTTCCCAGTTAGAAGCTGTGCATAGATCAGTTGTATTTCCTTAAGATTTCCTCCTTTAGAGGGCATTACATACTAATAGACAATTTACCCATTCTTGCAGCCAGATCTTGTATCATACTCCTGATGAGTGGCTGCAATTGCCACGAAACGCGTAGCGTTTCCAACCTAGGGTGCCGAGATGAGCTTGATTTTAATCATGCATTTTTATTCTGTATTTGCCTGTATATTTTGACATTTTGATGTATGAGTAACTTCTAAATCTATTTTGTTAATCATGTTTATATTATGATGCATTTAGTCTATATATTTTTTTTATCATTATTATCATCATTATAATCATTACTATTTTTATTTTCATTATTCTCATTTCATGCATTATCATTCATAATGACACGCCTCATGTAAAGTCCCATTATCTAGTTTCTCTATTTTTATAGTTGTATAATGAGTTTCACTTTAACTGAATTCCTGAAATTAACTTTTTGATGATGGTCATGGTTTTTTTTTTTTTTTTTTAGATATGCGCGCATGTGTGTGCGTGTATATACAGTTGTGTTCATAAGTTTACCTACCCGGGCAGAATTTATGATCTTGCCCACTTTTCAGAGAATATTAATTATAATGCAAATTTTTCTTTCACTCATGATTAGTGTTTGGCTGAAGCCATTTATTATCAATCATGTTTACCCTTTTTAAATGGTAATGAAAACAAACTACCCAAATGACCCTGATCAAAAGTTTACATCCCCAGTTCTTAATACCGTGTATTGCCCCCTTTAACATCAATGACAGCTTGAAGTCTTTTGTGGTATTTGTGGATTAGGCTCTTTATCTTCTCAGATGGTAAAGTTGCCCATTCCTCTTGGCAAAAAGCCTCCAGTTCCTGTAAATTCTTGGGCTGTCTTGCATGAACTGCACGTTTTGAGATCTCCCCAGAGTGACTCAATGATATTGAGGTCAGGAGACTGAGATGACCACTCCAGAACCTTCACTTTATTCTGCTGTAGCAAATGACAGGTCGACATGGCCTTGTGTTTTGGATCATTGTCATGTTGGATTGTCCAAGTACGTCCTGTGCAAATGTTGCTCCAGTATTTTTTTTTTTATAACATACTGCATTCATCTTGCCATCAATTTTGACCAAATTTTCCTGTGCTTTTGTAGCTCACACAAATGAAGCGTTTATGATTGTGGCCAAAAAGCAAAATTTTGGTCTCATCACTCCAAATGACTTTGTGTCAGAAGGTTTGAGGCTTGTCTCTGTGCTGTTTGACGTATTGTAAGCGGGATACTTTGTGGTATTTGCGTAGTAATGGCTTTCTTATGGCGACTTGACCATGCAGCCCATCTTTCTGCAAGTGCCTCCTTATTGTGCATCTTGAAAAAGCCACACACACTACATGTTTTCAGAAAGTCCTGTATTTCACCTAAAGTTTGTGGGTTTTTCTTTGCATCCCAAACAATTTTCCTGGCAGTTGTGGCTAAATTTTTAGTTGGTCTACCTGACCGTGATTTGGTTTCAACAGAACCCCTCATTTTCCACTTCTTAGAGTTTGAACACTGCTGATTGTCATTCTCAATTCCTTGGATATCTTTTTATATCCCTTCCCTGTTTTATACAGTTCAACTACCTTTTCCCACAGATCCTTTGACAATTTTTCTGCTTTCCCCATGACTCAGAATCCAGAAACGTCAGTGCAGCACTGGATGAAAGATGCAAGGGCCTATCAGGAATCCAGAAACCCATTGATTATGAGAGAGAGAGAGAGAGAGAGAGAGAGACACTAATTACAAGTAAACGGATCTGATCTTTACATTTTTAATAGCCTTTTAATCCCCTTTGTGTCAACTTGTGTGCATGTTAGGCCAAAATCACCATCCTCACCCTATAGCCATATCAAAGAATGCCCATATGGTTAATGCATATAATGCAAAAATAGTTTGCAAGCATTTATGAATATATTGTATCATAATAGAAGTTATAATTGCCACTCAGGAAATAAAACTGTATCCTATAGCCAGGGTTGCTTAAAAAGATCCCATGATCTCCACAGGAACGGCGCATGGAGATCATGAGATCGCTGGTATCTTTTTAAGCAAAGCCGGGGTATAGAATACAGTTTTATTTCCTGAGTGGTAATTATAACCTCCATTATGATAAAATAATATTCATAAATGCTTTCAAACTATTATTGCATTATATGATTTAAACATATGGGCATTCTTTGATATGTATCTCTAGAGAACAAATACCCTGAAGAAGACTACAACAGTTTAAGTCGAAACGCATCGGATTATTCATGTGGATGCTACTTTTATTCCTGACAATTGTGTGAAATTTGACAGATGCAATAAAACATGTTTGTAAGCATCTGTAGCCAAAACTCATATTTTAACTCCATTTCCATTATTTTTTTTTTTTATTCAATTTTGTTTATTAAATATTTTATCAAACGACAACATCTTGATTGAAATATTCAGCTGCTTAAAAAAAACCAGTGGGGGAACCATTACATTTTGCAATTTTCTGGGGTGTGCAGCCTTTATAACTCTGTGTTTTTTTTATTTTTTTTATTCATAAATTATCATAACGTTTAACACATAATTAGCACCCACCTCAGCCTTTTAGTCTAGGCAGTGCGACGTAGGAGCTTTTGTAATACAACTAACCAAAATCACGTTTTCCATTGATATGAAACCAGTATGTTTCACACTGCTATGCATTAAGACGAAAAAGTGGCTATAGCAATAATGTTATAACAAAAATACATTAAAAATAGAAATTAAGTCTGAAAATTGTAAATGGGTCTTGACAGCACAAAAGTCAGGTTACCAGTGGGTTTAAAGGAAAATATTACATTTTCAAAATAAAATACCTGTATTTATTGGCGTATAACACTCACTTTTTCACCATGAAAATTGGGTGCAAATAGCCGTGTGCGTATTATATGCCAATATAGAAAATTTTAGTTTTTTCCTGAAACTTCCCTCTTAAAATGAATGTGCATGTTTTACACCTGTGCGTGTTATACGCCGATAAATACGGTACATTTCAAAGCTTATTTCTAAGTAGATGTATTTACTTTGATAACATTTATTAATATGACTGGTTCAATGCTTTCCCCTGAAATCTACACTTTTTCAGAAGGCCAATTTTATAGGATTCATCAGCAATGGCCTTTTGTGTTACATGGGGAGAGTGGTGAAATTGTATCAAAACAAGAAAAAAGTGAGCGCAGTGAATTATTTTAGCAGCTGACACAAAAAAGGTGAACATGCAACCTTTAATCCTAACATGACAAAAAATGTGTAGCGCTTCCTGTGTTAAATAAATCAGTACATAAGTCTTATAGTATAGTCAAAGTACCAATACAGTATGTCACAAAAGTGAGTACACCCCTCACATTTTTGTAAATATTTTATTATATCTTTTCATGTGACAACAGTGAAGAAATTACACTTTTCTACAATGTAAAGTAGTGAGTGTACAGCTTGTGTAAATTGTCTGTCACCTCAAAATAACTCCACACACAGCCATTAATATATAAACCGCTGACAACAAAAGTGAGTACACCCCTAAGTGAAAATGTCCAAATTGGGGCAATTTAGCCATTTTCCCTCCTCCGGTGTCATGTGACTCGTTCATGTTACAAGGTCACAGGTGTGAATGGGGAGCAGGTATGTTAAATTTGGTGTTATCGCTCTCACTCTCTCATACTTGTCACTGGAAGTTCAACATGGCACCTCATGTTAAAGAACTCGGAGGATCTGAAAAAGAATTGGTGCTCTACATAAAGATGGCTTAGGTTCTAAGAAGATTGCAAAGACCCTGAGACCCCATTCACACCTGAGCGTTTTGTAGCTTGAAGCCTGAAGCTACAAAACGCTAGAGGGGAAAAAATCTATTATTCTCAATGGAGATGGTTCACATCTCCACTCCATGTCGCCTGAAGCCGAATGCCTGAAGCTCAAACAAGTTCCAGACCCTTTTTTGTCGCTCGAATCGAGCAGATTTGGGCGTTTTTCTTCTTTTAACATTGGTGACCTTTTGCCCTGCACAAAATCGCGGCAAATCGCGGTAAAAACCGCTGCAAAATCGCTGTAAATTTGCGCGATTTTCTGCTTGAAAACGCTATGCTCAGGTGTGAATGCAGCCTGAAACTGAGCTGCAGCACGGTGGCCAAGACCATACAGCGGTTTAAAAGGACAGGTTTCGATCAGAACAGGCCTTGCCATGGTGGACCAAAGAATTTGTGCACGTGCTCAGCGTCATATCCAGAGGTTCTCTTTGGGAATTAAACATACGAGTGCTGCCAGCATTGCTGCAGAGGTTTGAAGGGGTGGGGGGGGGCAGCCTGTCAGTGCTCAGACCATACGCCGCACACTGCATCAAATTGGTCTGCATGGCTGTTGTCCCAGAAGTAAGCCTCTTCTAAAGATGATGCACAAAAAAGCCTGCAGTTTGCTGAAGACAAGCAGACTAAAGACATGGATTACTGGAACCATGTCCTGTGGTCTGATGAGACTAAGATAAATGTATTTGGTTCAGATGGTGTGAAGCGTGTGTGGCGGCAGGTGAAGAGTACAAAGACAAGTGTGTCTTGCCTACAGTCAAGCATGTGGTGGGAGTATTGTGGCCTGGGGCTGCATGAGTGCTGTCGGCACTGGGGAGCTACAGTTCATTGAGGAAACCATGAATGCCAACATGTGCTGTGACATACTGGAGAAGAGCATGATCCCCCTCCCTTCGGAGACCAGGCCGCAGGGCAGTATTCCAACATAATGACCCTAAACACACCTCCAAGACGACCATTGCCTTGCTAAAGTAGCTGAGGGTAAAGGTGATAGACTGACCAAGCATGTCTCCAGACTTAAACCATCTGTGGGGCATCCTCAAATGGAAGGTAGAGGAGCTCAAGGTCCCCGACATCAACCAGCTCCGTGATGTCATCCTCTCAACACACCAGGGCGAGATGTCTTTTGTCTTAAAGTAATGACCCAAAGGCGCATTGATTAATATCTGGTGAGTGTATAGATTGTTGGAGGTGCACGTGTGTGACAAATTGTTCCCAAGCACATTGGGTGATGTTCATCCTATACTAGAAATTTATCTTAGCTGGATTTTATTCCATTTCTAGTGAGTGGTTAGATATATCACGCACATTGTTGGAATAATTCCAGATGACACTGAAGATTTGGCGACATCCAGTCAGAAATTCATATATTGGGACTTGGAACAAAAATGGTCAGATTTAAATCTTTTGTACTAGGCATCTATGAAAGGTGGCAAATTTGACAAACAGCCCAGCTTAAGACACATTGGACAAAATGCAAAGATGTCAGAAGCATCCAGAGTCCTCAGAACACACACTCCCAATGAGGCCCTGTCTTAATCCAGCGAACAATACACATTGGTGATGCTAGGGTTTTTTAATTATATTCTGACATACAGCTATATTGCACAGTTAAGTTTGATACAATCTTTGTAATTATCACTGTAATGGCGTTACCTTTCTAAATGGTGGCTACAAGAATGTATAAAGGGATACCAATGGGACACTGAACCTGCCTATATTGCAAGGTCCAGAAGGCTAATAAGACACATTAGACCTCTTTTGAGAGAAATAATTGTAAGCTCTATATCATATTTACTATCTAACAAATGGTGATTTTGTTCTAAATATGCAGGTTGTAGAATTGTGAAACCTTGGCAGATGGAAATATAGATGTATGTAGGATAGTTGGCGTTAAGGTTGTGTGTGCAGAGTATTAGAAAAAAAACCTTTGAGAGGGTCTGTGATGATAGAAACCATCTGGTTTGTGGCAATAGGAGCAACATAAAGCTGCTGTAATTGGCAGATGGTGCCCTTGTTTTACCAGAGAAACTAATAAATACTAGGGGGTTTATATTTAAAAAAATTAAATTTATGTTGCTATTTGTCCACATTACTTTATGTACAGTTGCTCTCTGCAAAATAAAGTGCTTCTAAAGCCAACATTTTTTACTTTTATGCATTCCCTGCATTAAGGTAAAAATGGCTTTCTGTCCTCGCACTTCCCTGTTTGAAGGGGAAGAGAGGGTAGAAGAGATTTAGCACTGTGCACGGCTGCAGCTCTTCTCCCCTGTCTTCCTCTTCACACAAGGACTCGGCAGTAGCAGGAGACATTGGCTGTCAATCAAATGCAGTGAGGAGGAAGTGGGGGTGGGGCTAAGCCCCGCTGTGTGCGTGTATGTCTATGGAGCGTGGCTTCTGGGGGGGCCACACAGGAGCAGGGGCCCCCGGAAGAAGGAGGTTCAGAGCCTCTATGCTAAGCCATTGCACAGGGCAGGTAAGTATAAAATGTTGTTTTTAATTAACTAAACTAAAGTGTAACTAAAAGGGGTGCGTGTGTGCACGCGCGTGTGTGTGTGTTTTTTTTTTTAACAAGCTGTTGTGAGAATAGGGTGAAATTTCAAGTTTTTTGGGGTATTTTCTCTTCTGGTTAATGTTCTTAAACATACAATATACAGTTGTGCTCAAAATTTTGGCAGAAATTGTGACATATATTGAATATGACTGATCATGCCAAAAAACTGTCTTTTATTTAAGGATAGCAATCACATCAAGCCATTTATTACATAGTTTTTTGGATCCTTTTTAAATCCATAATAACAGAAATCACCGAAATGGCCCTGATAAAAAATTATCATACCCTGAAATGTTTGGCCTTGGTACAGACACAAAAGGTGGCACAGGTTAAAAGGGCAACTAAAGGTTCATTTGCCACATGTGTGGCTTTTTAAATCACAATTTGTGTGTGTATAAATAGTCAATGAGTATGTTGGCTCTCACATGGATGATGCACTAAGCAGGCTAGACACTGAGCCATGAGGAGGTAGAAAAGAACAGTCAAAAGACCTGCGTAACGAGGTAATGAAACTTTACAAAGATGGAAAAGGACCTAAAAAGATATCCAAAGCCTTGAATATGCCAGTCAGTACTGTTCAGTCCCTTAATAAAAAGTGGAAAATTTTGGGGATCTCTTGCTACCAAGCCAAGGTCAGGTAGATTAAGAAACATTTCAGCCACAACTGCCACAGGAACTGTTTGGGATACAAAGAAAAACCCACGGGTAACCTCAGGAGAAATACAGTTTGCTCTGAAAAAAGATGGTGTAGTTGTTTTTAAGGAGAACAATACAATGATATTTGAACAAAAAGCTGCATGGTCAAGTTGCCAGAAAGAAGCCTTTACTGTAGAAGTTCTACAAAAAACCCTGGTTACAATATTCCCAACACCACCTTGACATGCCTCATAGGCTTTTTGTGGCATTGGCACAGTAAAGTCTTCCTTCTGGCAGCTCAACCATGCAGCTCTTTTTTTGTTCAAGTATCGTTTAATTGTGCTCCCCACCGTCTTTTTTTGGAGAGCTGCCTGTATTTCTCCTGCATTTACCTGTGGGTTTTTCTTTGTATCCTGAGCAATTTTTTCACCATTTGTGGCTCCAACCTTTCTTGGTCTACCTGACCTTTGCTTGATATCAAGAGCCCCTAATTTTCCACTTCTTAATAAGTGATTACACAGTACTGACTGGCATATTCAAGGCTTTGGATATCTTTTTATATACTTTTCCATCTTTGTAAAATTTCATTACCTTGTTACCTCCTCATGGCTCAGTGTCTTAGTGCATCTATGTGAGAGCTAACAAATTCTTTCACTATTTATACAGACACTAATTGTGATTTAAAAAGCCACAAATGTGGGAAATTAACCTTTTAATTGCTATTTTAGCTTGCGTGTGCCCATACTTGCCTCATACTGAACATATTGTCACCCTTTCCTGACATTTACTGTGATAATGTTTAAAGTGTATATCTTGTTTTATGTACCAATAAAAAACCAGTTGCATTGGAAAAAAATTAACAAAACAAGTCACATGTACATAAGTATTCAGTCTTTCCTCAATAATGAAATAAGTGTGTATTATCCCACACTTCTTAGCCAAGTGTGTCCCTCCCCTCTAAATATTCTCTAATGGCTGCAAGCCAAATTATGGTGTTCCCACAACTGAAAAAAATTAATTGTGTTGGCTGCACCTAAATGAATACAAATCACCTGGTGTTATCCAAACAAACCTATAATAAATCGCAATATTACATAAATAAGTCAGTGACTCCACTTGCATGTGGTCAGTGTAAAATAAAACAATTGTGACATTCCTTAACCTCCCTGGCGGTATTCCCGAGTCTGGCTCGGGGTAAGATTTCATTACCATAAACGTTATTCCCGATCCAGGCTTGGGATCCCATCGCCGGATCCATGGAGGGGGTTACTTACCTTGTCCAGTGGATCCTGCGATGTCTCCCCACTGTGATCTGCGAGCCGCCGTGTCTCACTCGATCTGTGACAGCTCAGAGCTCCGTTCCCTGCGAGCGTTGTGACGCACAAGGATGGAGTTCGGTGCCAAATTCAAAAAGTAAAATACACAGTATACTGTAATATTACAGATTACAGTACTGTATCAAATAATTACACATCCTCTTTGTCCCTAGTGGTTTGCCCAGTGCCCTGCATGCAGCTTTATATTATAAATACTGTTCTTTATGCCAGGAAACTGGAGATTGTCCATAGCAACCAAAAAATGTCAGTTTACATCAAAAGTGGTTATAGACCAGCTAGAAAACAGCGAAAATAAATTGGAATCACTTGCAGAATTGAGCGATAGTAATTCTTGGGGAAATTTGTCATCAAACACTAAAAGTAATGACCGTGACAATTCTGCAACTCGGCACATTTCAGTGTTTTTGATTACATTACTGAGCAATTTATTATTATTATATTATTTGTTATTTATAGTTATTTATTATATTTTTTATATATATAATATTATAATTTATGATTTCGTATTTCAAATTTTATCATACCCGGGATGTTTATTAGACTCTTGTATGGATGGATTTAAGTGAATTATTTCTAAGAATTACAGGCCTACAATATAAAACGCCAAATTTCTATGCAAAATAATAGTACCGCTTTCAGTACCTAAAATCTGAAATAATCATACCACCAGGGAGGTTAATAGGTATACAGTTCATGAATAGTGCTTTGCTTCTTTCAAATGCTTTCCTTTTATAATGCATCGCATACTAGCTCATTATGAAATACTTGCCTTGGAATGATCGGTGTCGGCCCTCCGAGTACAACGCGGACATCTTCCACCGGAGTTACGTCAGGGTTCGAAGCTCTGGCACTGTGATTGGTCGGAGCCTAAATGACGTCACTCCCGTGCATGCACGCGGGAGCCGCCGATCACAGCACGACTCCTGAAGATACAGCATTAGCGACCCGTTTCTTCACTGTGCATGCGCCGATGACAGCAGCAGCGCATATACTGAATATCTCCTAAACTGTGCAAGATGTTCAAGGTACCTACAGGTGAGCCTCGTTATAGGCTTACCTGTAGGTAAAAGTGGTGTAACAGGATTCAGAACCACTTTAAGATAAAAGGGGTTGTAAAGCCAGAAGGTTTTTTGTGTTGCATTCTGGTGGTATCGGTAGCACTTGTAGTATTAAAGCTTGTCTGACTTCTCCCACACATTTCTATTGGCATTTGAGGCAGCCATCATAGTGTTGAGCCAATAAAGTTTAATCACAGGGGAGAAGGTTCCATCAGAAGGTGTCAGAGTTTTGCCCTTTTGTAATGGCATGAAATCTAGTATAGAGGGAGGAATTAAAGCAGAACTCCAAGCAAACTTCCTTTAATTTTTTATGGCAGTGGAAACAAAAAATCTTTTGAGGGGTGTACCCTTTTGCTGATCATTATTTCTTTAATATGAACACTTTCATTTTGGATGGATGGTACAGCCTTTCCTATACTTTGAACCTGCTGTGGCAATGAGCTGGTGCTTCAATACACAGAAGCTGCAGTATGAAGAGTGCAATGTTGTGTTTTTTTTGTGTTTTGGTAACTTCATGCGGTAAGTAAACACATCAATACAACCTGCCATGGTGCTCTTCCAGTTTTTGATAGAAACAGTTGGAGGTAGAGTGCATTTATACATTTGATCATTTCGTTGGACCATTCCTGACTTTTTTAAATATTTTTTTCCATTTGTGTGGCCAGCAGAAAAGATTGTACTGCGCTTTACGCCTCCTGTATTGTTACTTTATATCCCCGATATACATTATATCCCCGATAAGAGATTGTAAATAACTTTTCTGTGCCATAGTTTCTGTGGCATAGTTCATATATGCCACAGCGTTGCAATGTAAAAGCCAGGAAACCAGATAAAGCACTTAAATTACAAAAGATTTGTCTGCTAAGGGCATTCCTCACCTGTACCAACACCCTTTTTACCACCATTTCACCTCTCAACATACCAGTGGTGCAGTGCTTGTTGAGAATTGTCGTTTACGTGAATCACTAATGAGTAGATGGTGACTACAATCCACTCTTTCGTTCACGAGGGCATTTTTTTTTTCTTTAACCAGCTAAAACCAGGTTAAAGAAATTATGGGATCCAATTTTGTTATTAAAAATATTCTCAACATCTGTTTTTGTGTCTAAATTTTGCATTAGGATTTAGGC